>NC_091105.1:22775438-24168054 GCF_024713975.1 Paralichthys olivaceus | reverse complement strand
CTAATATTTTTGACTTCCAGTTTCTACATGTTTTAAGATTTTGTTTGTATTGGAATTATAACTCACCCAGGTTGAATCCAGTGGGATTCATCAGGTCCTGACGAGGGATTTTTCTGGTACATCTGTGAAAGAAGACGATATGCAATGGAAACGATGACACATCACTCATGCTTGCTTGGTGTGGAACAAGTTGGATTTTGTCTTTAAGATCTCAGACTTTTGTGAAGTAACCTGAGACAACTGTTTGTTGTGATACCCTGCTATATAAATACATTTCATTGATTGATTGATTGATTGACATCAAGCTAAAAGAACAATTAATGTAAGGCAAGACATACTCCACCTCCACTCACCTCTTCTTCCACAGCTTCCTCATATGTGCTGTCTGGTGTGCTTCTCCTTTCATCTTTCAAGTATCCAGACAAGGACAAATCATAGCAGCTCTGTTTGTAAACCATCTCTCTATGCTCTCCAGTTTCTGCTGGATAGGAGGACACTCTCATGGGCTTCTGTCCCTCTGTCTTGACCAGAGCAAAAGATACCCCACCTTCACTTTTACCATCTCCTCCTCTGGTGCCTCCTGTAAGGCCAGTAGCTCCGTACTTGGAGCCCTGGTGTTGTATGGTGGTGCTGTTGTTTAGAGAGAGGTTGACAGGCATGCATCTAAGAGCCTGAAGATGCTGATCTAGTATTTCCAAGTTACCACAGCTATTGGGCCCAAGAGCAGAGGGGTCTGTGGGTTTTACACAACTGGCTGCGAGTTTCCTTTCTCTAGGAACCTGACAAGGTTATAGCAGATACAAAAAATAAAATCAGTAACAAATCAGTATGCACTGTGTTGGATTTATTGTATGTAATCTAACACTTTTCTCACCTTGTAGTAGTCATAGAGCAGTCCCAGAGCTGCTGCGCTGTCCTCGTCCCCATTGATGCTCATCATGGCCTTAGTGGCGGCAGTCAGAGGGTTCTCCAGGTAGCCCCTCCACACCTCATCATCACTGCTAAACACCCTGCCCGAGGGGGTCGCCGCTTCGTTTGGTACCACCACCAGCCGTTTACTGAGAATACAGCAAAACAATGGGAAGAGACAATAAGACATGTTGTCACTACAAAGACAGCCTGTCATTAACCCAGGCCTCATCTGCCAAGCCACCAAGTCTGCCCCAGGCTGTTTCTCACCAAACCTCCATCTAATCGTCTGCTGCGTGTGAAGTGTGTTAATTTCAACTGCTTGTATTTACCACATCTAAATAACAGAACCGTGTGCTGAGTCTGTGCTGAAAGTGACAAACTACTGTTTCATGATCAAAATAAAAAGATCAATAAGTAAATGAGTGATTAAAAAGATATTAGTTGGCAGTAAAGACACAAGAGCTCAGTCCCAGAAAGGCACAGTTTTTAATATTCAGAGTGAAATATTTACTACCTGTAGCAACACCATTATATTAATCCAGTAAAGTTTGTTTGTGTAATGCATTTAGGGCATTTCATCTCTCACAGAGCAACTGTTAAATGAGTGTTTGTGTCTTACCTGTCCATGCTGCCTCCACCACTCGCTGCTGTTCTCTGAGACTCGCTGGAGAAACTGGACTTTCTAGTTGGAGCAGGTGAGTTCGCCTGGGACCAGGGCCCACAAGAGGCGGGTCATATTTAACGTCTCAATTCAAACAGCGAATCAAATCATTCGTGTCCTTACGCAACAAACTATAGTCGAGTCACACGGATGCTGGTTCGTTCTGAGCGCATCACTGAGCAGAAACCGCACAGGTCGAAGCAGAAACAACGTGTCCGAGCTCATTGGTTTAAAGCTTCACACAGGTGGCGCAGACAGGAAGAGGCGGGACCTGCTTTTCTGTTTTTATCCACTTGAACAGATAAAATGAGGGGAATTTTGAAATGACAATATACATCTATATACATTTTTATAACACAGCCTAAATCATCATGTGTGTTAATATACAGTAGGTCAAAAATAACTGTTCTGTGTTTCTTTATTGTTGTCTGCACCCTGACACCTTGTGGTGAACATTTCATTTAATTTTGCACGATGCAGGCAGAGACATATAAGCTCAATACTTTAATGCTGTATATGGACTCCACACACAGCAGGCTTTTTAAAAAAATAGGTAAAGGACATGACTGTGACTGCTTTTAGTTATGGTGAATTCTTTTTTCTGAGGTTTGTTTGGTAAATGGCCTCAAGGCTTGTCCTTTGCAAAAAGGATGGAAGAGGGCCTCATTTTTTGTTTTGGAGTCATTCCAAATTAAATCAAAGTTTGATTGCTAGTATTGTTTGTACTTTGAAAGAAAACAGCTAGGGATGAACGATTTGATTTTTTAAAAATGAAAAACGTATAAAAAAATTACGTGCTCTGCACATTACAACATCTACAATGTTCATGTTGAAGAGGAGTCACCACTCTGCTGGAGTTCCATGAGCAGCAAAGAATACACAGCACATCTTTTTAACATCAAATGATAGAATGTGTTGTGTGCTGCTGCAGATCACATGAACTCACACAACTTTAACTTGATTTAGCTTCTGAAAGATTCTTAATGGCAATTATGATTTTAAAAATCTGATCTGACTGACCAACTCGTATATTTGGGGGACAGCTGCCATTGTTCTATTAAATGTGGACACGATTTACAAAAGAGGCCAGAGCCGTCTCTGTTTTCTGAGACGGCTCAGGTCCTTCAACATAGACAGGACGATGCTGCGGATGTTCTATGAGTCTGTTGTGTCCAGTGCCATCATGTTTGCTGTTGTCTTGTTGGAGAACTTTGTCTAAAGTAAGGACAATATTGGACTTTCCGCCACACCCTCTCCATAATATCTTGATTAGCCTCTGCAGCTCGTTCAGTGACAGACTCATCCACACACGCTGCTTGACAGAATGCCACAGGAAATCATTCCTGCCCGTGACTGTCAAATTGTACAATGACAACCTGTAAAGTATAAAGATTAATAATGTATACTGTGTATACTTTAACTTTAACTTTAACTTACTTTACTCATGCACAAATGTAAATCTATACATACCCGGTCTTAATTTCTACATATGTCTATCTTTTATTTCTTTTAGCCTTACTTGATTTTTATATTTTATATTGCTGTTTATACCTGCTTTTGCTGCTTCACCTCTTTCTCAGGGGCTCTGTACCATTTGAATTTCCCTACAGGGATTAATACTCCTGATTCTGATTCTGAAATCATAGCCATCAACAATGTTATGTAATTATTATGTAATTAGATGTAATGATAAAATCATAAGAATAATGTTATACTAAAACCAAAACATTGAAGTGGAACTTCTGGCTACGCTAAGAATTCTATTTACAATAAAAGACTCCGTGAGCTTTTTGAACTACGTTTCCCACAATCCCCAACTCTGTTTACCTCTTACGTCAACTTTTGGCGACACAATAACCGTCATCAACACAAAAAAAACTCCCGAAACTGCAGTTTGAAGAGAATTGTGCACACACTATCTCTCAAAGTTGTGGGTTACTGTAGAACTCTGAATAATATGATGTGACGTAACCGAGCTTTTATCGATAACCTCTGCGGCTTCTCTACTTTATCGCTAAACACTGTGAATTTTCGAATTTTGCGCCGTTTACTTCGCCTGAGCAGCGATTCGCCGGTTAGCCTGTTAGCGCACCGTGTTTCTGTTAGCTGCCGCGGAGAAACAAAGTTCAGTCCAAATTATTCTGCTCTCCAAATGTTTGCCCTGGGTTTGTAAAAGCGTTGTAAAATGGAGGTGACGGACATAGGGAACAAAGAAGAGGGGAACGTGTGGCATCGGAAACCAAGAGCAGGAAAGAGGCAGGTTTGAAACGTCTGAACGACACAGGACGAGTCTGTTGTTGTATCTGATGCTGGGGGGGTCATCAGTGTGGTCTCTGTGTGGGGAGTTCGTTCAGTCATCATGCCTGTGCATTCATGGTGACAATTAAAATACAGATATTCAAAGCTAAAACTCAGTACAGAAAGACGCTTAGATGTCATTTAATCAAGTCCGATTTATTTACACAGATCATTAAAAACAAAAGGACTTCAGCCACTCAGTCCAATCTAAATTATCAGTTTAGATAGAATCCTAATTAAATCAGATATCATCTGTTATATGGTCTGATATCAGATTACCATTTGCTGTGTCTCACAATTGGATGGGTAAGTAATCAGATATTTATTGTTGTGCTGTAACAGTTCTGTAACTGTCCAGTTGTGCAGCTATTAACTAGTCAACCTCAAAAGAAAATTAAATTGTAACAATTTTTGATAATTGGCTTGGCCATATTTAACTAACAAATGCTGATGAGTTGCACTCAAAGTAAGTTTGATCATGAGACAAGCTGCTGCAGTGTTTCTGCCACTTTTTTCAGGGTGAATTATAATCACAGAGAGCAATCACAGTTAACTGAAAGGCTTTGAGTTTAATCTCAGTGATGTCTGAGTGTGCTCTTCTCTTATTAACATGTGCTGTTTGTCTTCCTCAGTGTGTTAGTGACAGTTGCCCGCACAACTCAGCGGGGCAAGACTGTGCGTTTCCTCCATGTGACCTTTGACACCACAGGAGATTCCTTTCTGGCTGGAGATCACCACGGAAACATCTATGTCTTTGACATTAGTAGAAACAGGTGATTGACAATCATGCTAATGATGCAATGACACCCTTTCTTTCCATCTATATGGACATGAAAATGATTCAAATCACCAGACATTCCCTTAATGTGTCAATTCCACAGGGATCCCCCAAGGCTCAGTGCTGATGCCCCTTTTCTTTGCAATGTATAAAATGTCTTTAGTTGAATTAATCTACTTGCTCTCTCCAAGACCCTTTCAACATTTAAATTGCCTATTCATCTCTTACCCTCACTAAATTTGTGAGAAAGCTGGATGCCATATTTGACCAGCTTTCCTTTTCTTACCATTTTGTATTTTTACCCCAGTCATGCAACTTTGCACTATACAACATAAGAAAAACCTAGCCTTACCCAACTCAGTATGCACCCTCATGGTCCAGAATGCAGTGGAGCGTCTGGTCTTCAATCAGCCTTAGAGTATGTCACTAAGCTCCTCATTGACCTCCGCTGGCTACCCAAAGTAAAGTTACTGCCTTTCTTCATAGAACGTTGTTTGCTGTTGCCATCCTTGCACACAAGTCAATCACAGTCCAGACTGTTCTTGTTGGTGGTTCCCCAATAGTGGAAACCATCTGCTGTACCTATTGCAATCAGAACAGGGACATTTTTGTTTATCGTCAAGAACTCCTTAAGGACTCATCTCCTCTGACAGCACCTCCTCTTCTCATACCTCTGACATCCTAAACTAGCACTTACTGTGTTTTAGTGTCCATCAGTAGTAAGTAACTGTGGCTACAAGGGTCAGCCAAATGAGTACATGTTTTCCTTTCAATTTGGAGGACAAAATAAGTGGTCAGCCATTACCCTAAAACCCAGCATGCTTTCACATTTATCCACTCCTTTTTTTTTTTTTTTCTTTCTTTGGGTAGATTTCGTCTGGTGCAGAAGACAGGACAGGCCTGCACTGCTCTTGCTTTTAGCCTCCGCAGGACCACAGAGCTCATTGTGGCACTGGCTGACTACACTATCAAGTGCTTTGACAAAGGTAGGATGGACACGTACATATAACACATTGTTTTGTTATTTTGATATAAGGGATATTTTCTGCTTTAAGGTTTTCAAGATACAACATTTATTTTTTTACTTTTATTGTATTCATGATGCATTCACTTTATCCATCCCTCACCACCACAATTAACTGAAAATAAACTTGTTCAATACAGTTTTCCCTCTGTTTGTTTGCACAGACACGAAGCAGCTGGTCAGTTGGATGCGAGGTCACGAGGGAGCAGTTTCATCCATCTCTGTCCACAGCTCAGGCAGATATGCCATCACCACATCCTCAGACACGGCACAGCTCTGGGACCTGGACACCTTCCAGAGGAAGAGGAAGCTGAACATCAGACAGTCTTTTTGCATACAGAAGGTAAATGTGTAGACATACCAAGTAAAAACAATAATTACAGACAGTCAGAGGCAGAGTTTAACATTAGCACAGGGGGGGCTCTGACAACTTTGAACTGTACGAGGTCACACAACTGAACCACAGTCTTTTAAAAGTGAGATATCAATCACTCATATTATAATGGCAATAGTGTTGCCTGATACAATAGGCTTGTAAAATATGTACAATAAATAAACATTGTCCTACCTAGTGTAGAAGTAAACAAGATTTGGAGCTATACAAATGAAATTGAAATGAATTGAATTGAACTATCATCTCAGGTGATAGCTTTGCTGCTATGTCAACCTCAATGTGTAGAACCCCAAGTGATGGGACGCTTCTACCATCGGTCAACGCAGCCAGTTCCATATTCAATACATTGTAGCTAAACGTCTCTCAGAAGTGGCAGAACCAACAGACAGTCAGTGCTGACTGGATCACAGATTTGGATAGCTGTCATTTCAACAGTCTTTTAAAGATGCTCAAGTGAAACAGGTGTTACATAAGAGGCTTTAACAAGATCCATCTCTGCTCCAACAAAGAGAGGTATGAAATTTCAGTTACTGTGCAAACTTTTGTATAAGAGGTTCATCTCTATTTTCGTCCTACCTAATTGCTTCTGCACATACCTATGCACAGGATGCTGAAATCCAGAAGTCTCACTCTGTGACACTTGTGTGCCACTCAGTTTCTCTGAGGCCCAAAAATGTCAAAAAGGTGGGTGGATTTGTAGCCGATTTTCTTTTGGGTGCAAGGGGGCCAGGTTTCTGACACTCGCCCTCGTAATCCCCCAGGTACAAACACACTGATCATCACACATTGCTGCACATACCTGCCTGTCTCTGAGATATGAAGTGCACTTTTTTCAAGTAAATTTGAAGTAATGCTTGAGTCACATTCAAAATTTTTGAAGCCTTACTTGAAATTCTGCATTTTAGAAATTGCAAAATGTCCATCATTGCTCATTTTATTACAGAAAGATAGCTGATTAAATCACTGAATGCACAAAAACTCACATCTAATGTTGCAAATCACAACAAACTATCACATGGTGTAATGCCCCCCTGCCTTTCCTCAAACTCTGCCTTTGAAAATAGTAGTTTGATCAATTGATGAAGGTTGTCATTCATCTGAGGAAGTCTGTAAAAGTGTTGTTTAGTCAAACAAGGTCTTTTATGTCTTGTAAATTAATGGGATGCACTAAATTGTTGTTATGGTAATAAAACCCTGTTCTTTATGTTGTAGGTGTTTTTTCTGCCTCACAGTAACACCATCCTCAGCTGTTTCAGTGATGACTCTATCTTTGCTTGGGAGAGTGACACACTGTTGTGCAAATACCAGCTCCCTATTCCTGACTGTGGACCTAAAATCTCCTACAAGGCCTTTGCTGTCACATGGTGGGTCTCTCACCTCACAACCAGTGACCTTTTTGCTGTATTTTTCTGACTACATAAAACTACACTTCATAAGCAAAATAAAAGTTAGGGTAAATAGGGATCAGAAGGCTTCACCAAACACTGACTTTTTTGACAGTGATGGAAAGAGACTTGTAGCAGGTGGGCGCTCCAACCTGCTGCACCTGTGGTGTCTGGACAGCAAACAGCTGGTCAGGGTGATACAGATGCCCACGCAGGTCCGAACAGTCAGACAGCTGGAATTTCTACCAGACAGCTTCGACGGAGGAGTCAGCCAGGTACACGGACAACACGGCCAGTAAACGTCACCTCCTCTCATCTCCTCCGTTCTTCTGCCATGTAGTCTCAAAAATTAGTTTCAGATATATTGGACATTATTTTCCTTTAAGAGATTCTGTTTGTGTGTCTGTGGGTGAGCCTGTAGTCTGTTTATATGTGTCATGCGTTCATTGCTTTTTTTCCATCTGTGTAGACACTAGGTGTGTTGAGCCAGGATGGTATAATGCGTTTCATCAACATTCACACCTGCAAGCTCCTTTTCCACATGGGTTCCCATGACGACGCCATTACCACAGTGGCAGTCAGCCCCAACGGAAGACATGTTGTGGCCATCATGGATAATGGCAGCATCAATATCTACAATGTCCAGAGTCTTACACAGGAATTAAACAAGGTGAGAGGCAGTTGTGACAACAGTGCAATGATCCACAAGAGTTTTCTGATATGATGCTGATTATTAAGTGTTCATATTTTCATGTTGTGTGTGTATGTGTGTGCGTGCTTGTGTGTTTCTCTGGCCCTCACCCAGCCTCCTCTCTCCAGGGTGGCAGTAGTTTCAGATGGTGATGCTCACCAGGAATTGTCAAAGGTCATAGTCAGGTCAGAGGTTGTTCATAGACCAGTCATGAGCTCAGGCAGGACACGGGTGAAGATACCAAGACCTCCTGCTGTGCCTACAACTGATGATAAAGAGGTAGCTTGTTCTCTTTGTGTTTTTAAGTGTTTGTTTTTTGACTGCATATATTGTAATTGTCTCCATTTTCTTTATGCAAAGCAGTGTTTTATTTCAACATTAAGATCTTCACCTCACAAACAAAGCACCCCACCCCTCTGACCAGTGTAGTGACTGTATCATGCGTTGAACAGAATGAATTACCAGCTGGTCTGAATAAGAGGAGACTGGTGGCTCTGCTGAAGACCTTTGGAGAATATCCTTCTAAATACAGGTAAATGTAGGATTCAATTGTGTCTGATGACCAAAACATGCATACCAGTGAATCTTTAAGAGTGTTTCATATCCTTCATCTATTTTAAAGATGTATATGATGCATCTGTGTTGCAGGATGTTTGTGTGGCGGTCTTTGCTGTGTCTCCCAGAGAACCATGCAGCATACAGCAGTCTGACTGATAAAGGCCTGCATTCAGCCTACCTCACCCTGCACAATAAATACCCCATCAAAAGTCACAAGTTACAGAGAGGGCTTCAGAGGTACTCCCTCTCTCTCCTTCACACACACACACGCACACACACACACACACACACACACACACACACACACACACACACACACACACACACACACACACACACACACAAAGACACATAACGACACATAACCTTAACCATCACAACTTAATGCCTAACCCTAAAACGAAATTGAGGACAGGTCAAATCACTCTGTAGGGTCTATGCTTAAAATGGTCCTCAAAGTACAGAAACACAGTAATGAGGGAGAGAGGAACAGTAAAGATTAAACTTGTTTTGACCATCACTTTCAAATGCCTGAATGAGTCACTCTAACTTGAACCTGCAACTTGTTTTAAATATAGAGTTGAACCTTTAATTGTAGAAGTTTTTCACATTTAGATTTTCCCAAATTTTTTAGACCTCAATTACACCTTCTTTGCAGGGTTTTGTCTGCCTTAGCTCATTGGGCAGCCATCTTTGGAGAGGTGGAGTACCTTCCCCTGGTGGCATTCCCCTTTGTGAAGCTCTTCCAGAACAACCCAATGCTCTGCTTCGAGGTGGTGGCAACATTCATAGGTACTTTTATCAACACGTACAGAATTATCAAAAAACAAGGTTCGGTTGCATTAAACAGCATTTTCCCACAAGAGCTTTTTGAAATTCCAAAGTACAGTTTTCATTGTGGTTTATAAGGTCACCGAATGTCATGTGGCATTGTCAGTTTATTAAACATGCTAGTTGGAGTTTTGTTTACTCAGACGCTGTTTTGCAGTGAACTGGTGCCAGCACTGGTTCGAGTACTTCCCTAACCCTCCTCTAAACATCCTGAACATGACGGAGAACGTGCTGGCTCATCATGACAAGGAGCTGCTACAACACCTGGTGGACTGTGGCATCACTTCCCAGGTATCAGCAACACACAGCTACATGCAGCCGGAATAGAAAGGTGGACGAGAGGTCAGACATCTATGTGACTACGTGTTTGACTGGTTAATTTTAAACACATTATTTTGCATTTCTGTGTCTACCCCAGCTTTATGTGTGGCCCCTGCTGGAGACCCTGTTCTCAGAGGTTTTGACTCGAGAGGAGTGGCTCCAACTTTTTGACAATGTTTTCTCCAACCATCCGTCCTTCCTGATCATGGCCTGTGTGTCCTACATCACCTGCTGCCGTGAGCCACTGCTTCTCTGCTCCCAGAAACAGGATTTTGAGGTAACTAATCTACCATCTCTCTTTTCTCTTTTCTTTCTTCTGAAAATAACCAAAGGGGTTTCCCACGGTCACTTAACAAAATATTTGGTTTCTCCTCCTCCATTAAATTTTCCCTCATCTGTCCTTTTGACCTCAGTATTTTTTTCACCATCGAAACAACCTGGACGTGGCAGCCATGATAAGGGAGGCCTACCGGCTGCTGAGCAGCACGCCTGCAGACATCCATCCCAGGACTCTGCTGTCTGATTTCGCACCACTGACAAAAGGCCAGTACCCCTTGTTCAACCATTACCCAGAATTCATAGTGGAATATCAGAGCCAGGAGAGGGAGAAGATACGATTGCAGGAGATGGAGTATCTCAGTGAGAGGTGAGAGAAATGATGATGAGTGATTGATTTATGATTTTTTATTTATTTAACTGAAGCTCATGTTGGATAATAACATTTAAAGCAACTGCTGTGCAAAGATGCATCACATGTTAGTTTATATGTGTTGTCTTAACAGGCAGGAGGTGTCAGCACTTCGGGCAGATTTTGTTCGTCGTCAAGCTGAAGAGGACGCATATTATACTCAACAGGTTGATGGGTTGTGCAGCTTTTCAAAATTCAGTTAAAGTAGATTTTACTGTAGTGTAGGTTGTTGGCGTGCTCATACAGTGTATCTGTATATGAAACAGGCTTTGCACAGAAACTGAAAGCAAACTGAATCGAGGTACGTGATTGGTTTGAACACAGGAGCTGCTACAAAAGGCGGAGGAACAGCGCAGAAACATCCTGGCACAAGAAGAGGAAAAACTAACACAGCAGAAGGCAAAGTAAAAGCATAAGACACAGAGAATTCTATAGTTATGTTATAAGAAACACAATGATGTTGATGTTTTGAAAATGGTTGTTGACACTGCTCTGTCCCTAGGTTGGCAGCCATGAAGAGAGAGCTGAAGGTGAAGGAGTTACAGCTGCTGGACACATCTAGAAGACGCTTCCTCAAACACCAGCAGGACCTGAGAGCCTCACAGATACAAAGACTAGACCAGGAGATTATCAGAAAGGTAAAAACAGTGTTCTGTGGTTGATTTATATGCGTCCGCGCCAGCAACAACCAGTGGCCAGAGACATTATGTTTTTAGGTTGTCCCTTTATCGTGAACCTGATATCTCAGGAACACCTTGAGGGAATTTCTTCAAATTTGGTGTGTTATGATTTGATGCGATACAAATCAATTGAATTGAATTTATCATTTCAGAGCTTTATTGTGTTAAAATTTACAACAATTGAAGAAAGTATAAGTTATTAAAGCAGCATGGGAATCTTGTCCATACCAAAACTTTAGGGTTTTCAGGTAAGATTCAAAAATGACAGCATTTCATTATCAGCATCCGTTCTATATTCACCCTCTGTGACTCGATGCTGCATTACTTTAATTTGGTCAATATAAAATGTATCACATTAAAAATAATTTGTGAAACTTATCAGCTGCTTCCATGTCCTCCTACAGATGGATCTCCGAGAGCAAGAATCGGCTGCAGCAGTCCAGGATCTGGAGATCAGACAGATGGAGCTAGAGGCTCAGAGGAGAAGACTTGAACAGGTGATGAACGCCTCGTTTTTAACCTCTCATCTTTTTTGAGGCTTGTATTTACTTTTGTTAGTCAAACAAATTTCCTGTCAACCAAGAAATGTATTTGCAATTCTAATATCATATAATGTTATAAGTTAAAGCTTCTTTCCTTCTTGATATAGATCAAATGAAATTGTGTAACAGTAGTAACCGGGCTGCCAGTAAGGTTTAGGGTGTTAAGTTGCAGCTGTTAAGTAATGTAATAGGCACCTTGAGATTATTGCAGTGACCTTTGGTTGATGATGTTCTGTTTACATCTTTTTTTTCCCATGACCATTTGCCCTTAGCACCTGCTGAAGGAGCAGGAGCGCATGGGACGAGAAGTGGAGGAGGAGGTGGAGATAAGAATGAGGAAGGCAGACAGAGAGGAGGAGAGCCTCACAGAGCTGCTGCATTGCACTGAGACAAACATGCAGGTGAATGACACTTTCCAGTATGGACCCTGTGAAATGAGTTTGGAAAAAAAAATTATATATATTGTTTTTATATATAAACTAGATCTCAATACACTCGTAACTTCTGGTTTTACAAGAAAGCCTCACATCAATCGAACTGTGATTTTGGCAGAGGTAGCCATGATCTCCTCTTCCATTAAGATTTTCTAAACTTGCAGATCCTGGAGGAATCCCTGGCAGAGGCATGTCAGCTTGGCCTAGAGTCAGACTGGCAGAGAGATGTGGAGGACAGGCTGCAGCAGGTCGACACTGAGAAGAAGAGGAAGAGGGAGAGGCTGGCAGAGGTTCACAGGCAAACCCTGGCAGAGCAGGAGAGACTGGCTGACACCATTAGAGATGTGGCAGGAAGGAAGGTGAGAACAACGTATGTTCAAGAGTATGTTTTGCCGTTTTCAGACATGACCTCCGGGTAAAATCCAGAGGATTGGCTACAGACTTTACCCGCAGTTTGCCTCACAGCAGGGGTTCTCTGCACAGACGCGTTCACAACAGCATCAAATCATCTGTGTCCTCTACGTGTATGACACAGCTTTTTCACTGGGAGATGTTTGTTTTCTTCTTGTTTTTTCAACTGTCGCGTGTAAGAAGCATCATCATCAAATGCTGGACGAGGTGGTGGTTAATCCCCCAGGCCATATACGCCTGTACAACTCCTCTCAGATATGGTGAAATGTGTGTGACTAACGCATTAACCGTAAGTCACTAGGCTGCCAGACTGTCACCATTACTGACCATGTTTATCTTTATTTGATTTTATACTTTTATATCTCTAGTTCTATATTTTAAGTTTTATTTTTGGACAGTTTTACCCTTTTTTAAAATACACTTACATCTGCTGTACCATAATTTACAGGCTTTTCTAATGCAATACTTTGTATAGCTTCAGTTCTTTTATTTCATCCGTCAATCTTTTTTTCTTTTTTTTTTCTTTTCCTTTCCTTTTTGTCACAGTTACAGAAAGAAAGCTGCAACCAGCATCACCACAGGCCAATCAAACAGCCTGTTTAGAAATGGCACTGCCCTAGTTAATTATGAATTATCAATGAAGACAAACTGGGGGATTTGCAAACATAAGTTCATTGACTACTGTTATTCATTTAGTCAGTATTTGATCATTTGCAGTGGGAAGAAGTGATGAGTGCAAGAGCCCAGTTACAGGAGCAGGGACAGGCCTGGTCTTCAGCAGACGCAGGTATTAGCACGCATAAGCACACACCAGTGTTGTTTGTGGCTGGTGAATTGAACTTTCCAGTCATGGATGTAGTATGACAGTGTTTGCTTTGTATCAGTTGACCAGAGACATACGAGGACAAGGTCCCCAGGTTTGACCAGAGGACTCCCACTTAGACCCAGCACCACCACCGCTGGTCATGTTGAAGTCAACGGAGCTAGTCGGGCCATCAAACTCAACACTGCCACCACTGCAAGACAAGCAGGAACTGACATGTTGTGTCTGAACAGCAGCTCACCTTCAGAGAGCACTTCCACCAACTGTAAGTCACTAAATATATATGATCTTGTTTTTAAAGGCTACAGTAATATATTTTATAATTGTGACTTTTGTCACATTATTGTGTTTTCCTGGTGCAATCACAGCAAGATAGTGGTCAGTTTCAGAGACCACAAAATCAATGTAGCAAAATATATTAATCAGTCACCATAGCAAAACCAGGAAAAGAGATCTCATTTTACTTTTTTTAAAAGTGCAATTTAAAAATGCTTGTTTCATTCAGAATGTGAAAAAATGAATGTTATCACTTTGATAATTTTTTGTGTGGCTAATATTCCGGTTTGTCCTTATGTCTCTCTCTACTCTGTAAGTCTCCTTAGACAGAGGCCGGGCCCAGTTGGACAGCAGTGAGAGAGAACTGCTAAAGGAAATCAGAGACCTGAGACAGAAGCTAGTGGCCAGAGCCAGAGAGGGCAGCTCTGCCTCTTCACAGTCTGTCCACACATTTTCCTCTGTCTCCCAGTGACCACAAAATGCTCTGCATCTTCATTGTGCCTGAAAAACATTTTCTAATTTCAAGCGATCTGGCAATATAGAAAGAGTGAATCAAGCTCTGACTTAATTATCACACCACCTTCTATTTAATTTTTATTTTACATGCATTCAGGTCATTGATTTACATGGATATTGACTCACACAATTTTGTCATTTACATGTTTATTTGTGCTCTATGCTTCATTTTGGATTGTAATAAAATGTTTTCATATCATTTGTCTTATTTAAAACCTGTTGTGGATAAATTGTTTTTTAAAATCTCATTGTCTCATTGTAACTTTTAACGTAAGGCATGCTTTGCTTCTGTTGTTTTGTCCTTAATTGGTAGCAAGCAACAGTAGAGTGTAGCACTGATTGACTTAAAATGCAGTTCTTGATAACCCAACACTTCTGCCTTTGCTCTCAAACGTCCCTAGTGAAAACCCCTACATTGTCATACTAATTCATGGCTGAGTCTCAGCATTGGCCTCTTCCAAATAATTATTTTTTTCAATGCCATGACTATACACTAACCCACACGGTAAGTGGTGGTATAAACAGCAAACAAGAAGTTGCGCACAGGAAGTGGTGGAAGGTCCAGAGAAGTTAGTTCTTCACTTATACACTTTATTTTTTACTGGTAAGCCATGTACAAAGTGTATTGTGACTTAATAGCCATCAAAATGCTCATTCTCTGTCGATGCCCCTGTATTCTACCTTGCTAGCTTCTGTAATAGCAGACCGGCTTACAGATTGATTGTTCATTGACTAGCAGAAAATGAAATTGCATGATGTATTTTAACAGTAACGATAAATTTATTGAAGGAAGTTGTTTCATGTGACCAACAGGACCCTGTTCTGCAGTAAGTCCATCTGTCTCTAAACTAAACCATCAGTAAAGTTGGCTAATGTTGCTGATTGGCCATCATTGTCTGGTTGTGTTAAGTTAAGTTTGGTTAGTGTTAATGGGTGGACGTCACTCTCACTGTAAAATGCTGCCAGCGAAGAGGATCGTGGTCGCAGCTGGTAACACACTACGGCCCCCCTGGGTCCTGATCAAAATTATCCCCCTATCGTCACCATCAGTCAGAAACAAAGTTCAGAGAACCACAGCCCTGACCTTGTTTTAGTGTTTTGTCCATAAAAATATCTGTAGTCTGATTTTCTTTGGGGAAATCAAAGTTAATTGCCTTATCTTTCTAACCCCAAAACGTGGCATTCAACCTAGTTTTAAGAGATTGTTCACAGCTACTGCTGTCTCACACATTTTTAGGACTGTAAGTGGTATTTGAGACAACTTCCTTCATACTATCAATCATCAAGGTTATTTTATCTGAAGCCTCAGCTGCTGCTGAAGTTCACATATTAAATAAGAGCAACTTTCCGTCCCCTGGTGCTTTCCATTATCCTGGAAGTCATTCTTTGCAGGCAAGGTTTTTAATTCTCTCACAGCTGATGGCTCGTCGTCTTCTTGGTGGTGTTGTGCCGATTAAATTCCTGTACAATTTCTTCAGGTGTAGCATCAAATATGACCCTTGGGCACCAGACGTTCCAGTCACAGCAGAAGAATGCCAAAAAGCAGTCAGAGATCAAGAAGAGCAACGGTCATGACCAGAAGACAGCAGCGATGGTTGCTTCAGTATACACGTGCACTGTGTGTGGGGTATGTGCATAGTTGCAGAACATAAAATAATAATTCTCCAATGACCCTAGTATCATTTACCCTGACCTTAGGATAGCACTCAGGCAAAAGGGCCTCATGCCATCCTGGTCTGAATCATTAAACTGTTGACTTTTCAATGGAATGATGTATTAAAGAGTTTTTATCATGTGTAAGCATGATGCAGGCAACACCTGCACAAGATCACTTCATTGTATGTATTGCTTTGGCCCTGTAGCTAGCTACACTGCCTAGACAACAACTTGACAACGATTTCAAAAGTGCCGTTTGTGATGGCACCATATCTTTTCGGCAGTAATGGTGCCATCACAGAAGTGTAAGTAACCTTTGCCAGAGGCACTGAGACAACCCCATACCATGACAGACCCTGGCTTTTGGACTTGCTGCTGATAACAGTCTGGATTGTCCTTTTCATCTTTAGTCTGGAGCACACAGCGTCCATTTCTCTCATAAATGACCTGAAAAACTGATTCTCTGACAACAAAACACGTTTGCACTGTGTTATGGTTCATCCCAGATGCATTAGAGTCCAGAGAAGTCGACGGTGCTTCTGGACAAGGTTAACATCAGGCTTCTTTTGGCACAGTAAAGTTTTAACTGGCATTTGTGGATGTAACTAAGTATTTTAGTGCTTGACAAACGTTTGCCAAAGAAAACCTGAGCCCATGTGATTATATGGCTTATGGATGAATGACGGTTCTTGATGCAGTGTCGTCTGAGGGATCGGAGAGCACGGTTAGTCAGCTTAGGCTCTCTCCCTTGCCCTTTACACACTGAAATTCTTCCAGATTCCTGGAATCTTTTAATAATGTTATGCGCTGTAAAGGAAATATCCAAATCCTTTCCTATCTTTATTTGAGGAACCCTGCTTTTAAACACTTCAATGATTTTCTCAAACATCTTTGCTGTTATAGGTCTAGGCCTTTCCTGGATGCTGCTTTTGTACTGAATCATGATTACAATCATCTGTTGATAAATCACTTCATCTTTTAATCATTCTACGTCATCACTAGCCCTAAATTGCCACTGGATGCATATTTACAAATAAAATGCAGTTGAGCAGACAAAACATAAAATACCCTGTGTTCACACTGTCTAAATTAAATTTAGAAATCACTGCTGTCTTTTTTTATTTGCATTTTCCATACCATTCCAACTTTTTCTGAGTTGGGGCTTTACATTGACTGTCACTATCTTCGATGTGTGTGTTTTTAACCATATTTTTGAACAGCACTAATGTGATTGATAGCTAGCTTTTCGAGACCTCTAGATAACAAAGGTACAATCTAGCTGCCAGATAGTATGTACAAATAGGACCTGGGGCAAGTTGCAACCAAGGGCTTTGACAGCCTCACCAGACGCAAAGGCCACCTGGGGCTTAGCCCAAGACCTGAGGTTGAGGGAGGAGGCTCTAACAACCTTTCAAAAGCTGAGTATAGAACTTCAAGTCGTTCCACTTTCTGTTCAGGAAAATCTTGAAAAGGTAACCTGGTCTACCAGGTGTTAACGATCCCTTTCTGTAAGCTTTTTTTATCATGATATAGTCCCTCTCCCAATTAATCTGCTTGTCGTTACCTTTATCACCCACATGAGCAGAGCAGTCAGCCAACAAAACAGCTTTTCTGTGCCCATATCATAGTGTGAGTTCTGTGATACGATAGTCTCTGGTAATTTTCCTTGACAGCAAGCCTCTGTGATGCTGCTGAATCTGAGCAAGTGGCTTCACTGTATTGAGAATCATTCGACCCGAGGCCACCCTGTTGTTTTTATTTCGCTTGTGAGTGAACAGGTGAATGTGTTATGAAAGTAATTCAGGTGTTTTATTCCTTGAAAGGAATTTGAGGTCTGAAGTTTCAGGAGCATACTCTTCCAGCCTCTCAGAAGCGTGTGAGTGAAGAGCTTCCTCAGGTGGTTCCACTCGCTGTTAAGAAAGCTCCTGCAGTAAGACAGTGTTTGAATCTGTCAGTATATTACAGATCCATATTAAACTTGCTGACATGATTCCAACATCTCTACTTGCTGGAATGAAACGCCATGGCACAATGTCGTAACTGCAATACAACGATTATTTGGTCATGAAAAACAAAATGTCCTCAGGTTAATTACATCATTTGCAATCACTTGTGAGCCCTTCTCCTGGTAAAGACTGGGGCAGGAACAGGAAGGTTGACTACAACGTCCAGAGGCCCTTGTGTTCGGTTGTCACGGTAACGTTTGACGTCACCACTAACCCCTCCCCTCGGGCCTTGCCTTGGCCTGGAGTGGTTGGAGGGAGACCCCGTGGAGCACACTCACCTCTCGACACAGTCAGCTGTTGCAAGCTACGCCGACATCGCTGCTATCTGCTAGCACTCAGGTATGGGAGCACTTAGGGCTTTTAAAGGGTTTGTTATGTTTGTGTGAGTTATTGGAAGACCTTCTAACAAATATAGTGACATTGGAAGCGCCTTTCCCCCCCCGACTAGCGGCGACAGGTATCAGCTCAATGAACAGTGTCTAGCTTTGGTACAGTTTGGGATATGTCTAATGGCTGGATTCGAAATGAGACATCTTTGGCTAAGTGTGTTTGTTATTTTGCGGGTAGCGATCAAATGAAATCCGGTTCAGCGTGTGTGATATTCGCGCAGTATCGGTTGTATTCGCTAATGTTATGTCCATCAGTGTACAAACAAAAATAGAAAGACGAGTTAAACTGCTTCCGAACGGGCTCGACTGAGTTGCACGCCTTTTTATGGGTTCTGCGTCGCGATATCAAACCGCGGTGTCACCGTCTCTGGTTGAGTTCAACAAGAATTGGTGACTCATTTTCGAATGGAACGCTGGAAGCATTTACAAAAGATGTTTGGCTAGGAATGCTGACGGTTCAGGAAATAGTCAACGCCATATTTGCAAGTGTTCACGAGGGCCTGTGGGGAAGCGGTTTAGGTTGATATTGGTGTACTATATGGTACGCCTCGTTACAACCAAGTTTTTCAATGTACTGGACGGGTTTCTGGGTCTATATTAGTAAGACATAGTGGTACTGTGAACGCACTTCCTGTTTGGCGAGTCGCAGGTAGAGGGATGGGTGTGGTGTGTGCGTTGATGAGAGAAAGGAAACGTTTACCCTGGAGAAAATGTCCTTTCTGTTGTACACGTGGCTGTAGCTTGCATTCTTTCGTCGAGTGGCACCGTCATACGTGACTTCTTATTTACACTTTTTGCTGCACAAGTTATTTACTGATGGAAATATAACCGTGGGTCTTATTCAATCATGTTCACGTGTCACGTTGTCCAACATGTCACAATTTTTATTGATTGACCATATCCCGTTTAGATTATAATTATCATCAAAAGCAAGTTTTAAAGCAGTGCGTGTGTTAATGTGTCGGAGTGGTTATAGTAATGCTGCACTATAAATGGAATACTTAACACACTTAATGCATTTGTCTTCAGGGTTACTATTCAACGGAAGTTGTTAACTGCAATGTATTTTAACATAGGTCCTTGTGTGTGAAAGCCATCGAAGTACTTTTTCCCTTAAGATCTTACTGAATCAACCCACA
Organism: Paralichthys olivaceus; assembly: GCF_024713975.1. NCBI lineage: Eukaryota > Metazoa > Chordata > Actinopteri > Pleuronectiformes > Paralichthyidae > Paralichthys > Paralichthys olivaceus. The sequence continues at coordinate 24,148,641 of NC_091105.1, read as the reverse complement.
TTTGATCTGTTCAAATGGCAAATCCTCTGGTATTTGTCAGGTTGTCATTAGTTCATTCCTTGGCTCTTTTTTCTGTTTACTTGGTTGCCCAACTTGTGATACGTTTGTACATACCGTATGTTAGAATTGGCTTGCTTTTCCTTATCTGAGGACAGATTTTGAACATGTCAAACTGCATACTCTCTGGAATGGAAACTAATTAGATTGATTTTGTGAAAGCCTGTTGGCTATTTTGGATAGGTCAAAAGTATGTAGGTCGTTGGTGTAGTGGTGAACATTGTATCCGCTGGTCCATTACTTTTCTCCTCTTACAACCCTATAACACTCAATATTGCTTTGGGACTCGCTAGGCTAATACTGTACAGTACAGTAGGGTGGCTAATAGCACAGCCATAGCATTATATCCATTTTTCTCAAATTCCAATGCTTACAGGTCTTACAGCAATTATTTAATTTAAATACAACTGTATGTTGCTACTACACCCTCTCCCTGTGTAGCTAACAAACATTTAACATTTCAAATAAGAAACATTTTATAGTTTGAATATAGTCAGTACAGTGCACTAACTTGCTATGTTATCACCCATATCTTTGAACTGCCATGGTGTGTGTCACAGTTTCCTTGTACAAGTACTTCCTGGAGAGAGCAGCAAGCCTCAGAGACAGTAGTTTCGGTGTGTGCTATAGCTTTTATTCGTTGGAATAAGTAGAAGCATTTATTGATATTCACACCAGAGTAAGCACATATTATTTCTCTGTTCTTGTAAGTTTATATGTATTTATGTTTTCAAATGGTCCGTCCTTGTGAACACAATATCTCAAGAGACCTTGAGGAAATTTCTTCAAAAACGGGTGTTGAAGAGTTAAAGACCACAAAACACGTTTCAGCACAGTTTCAGGGGTAAGCAGCATTGCAGCCAAATACAATTTTAGTAACTGGTGACCACTTTTTCAAACTAGGGCTCCACAATATATCGAAATCGATTTATTGTCATCTCATTATCAATATCTGCAATATACATATTGCAGAAGACTGCTTGAACTGCGATAAATGGTGTTCCATGTGCCATGCATTCGCACTCTGCATGACAATATATTTGTTTGAAATAGTGGAGCTGTGCATGACTGTATACGCTGTATATTAGCATTAGTTTCTTACCCTACTCCGGAGCTGCTTAACGTTCACACGCACACACAACTCTCGCTCAAGAGTGTGCGCGTTCGCATCGACAGTTCTGGTAGCATAGCTGAACAGCTGCAGTGCTATCGTCGTCATGTACTCCTTGGGCAAGAGTTATGTGTGGTGAACGCGTCTCCAGGCAGCAGGATCCACAGCGGACATTTAGGCTAAAAAAAAGTGTATGTAGATTGAAACTGCACTGGTTGGCTGAAGCATACAACCACAGAACAGTAATTCTTTTTTTCATTTTTTTCAATGGACTTTGCTCTCCACATTTATTTTGGGTACTAATTTAAATATCTATAATTAAAAAATTAAAAAATACCCACTTGCTTCTCACATAAATGACATCTGTGGTTCTTTACCCATTTTTTTTTTCCTTCTTCCAGTGAGCAGTCATGAGCTGTCTTGAGGCGAAGGCCAAGCTGGCCGAGCAGGCTGAGCGGTATGATGACATGGCTGCTATAATGAAGGAGGTTACAGTGGACAGTGAAGAGGAGATAAGTGATGACGCCCGCAATCTGCTGTCAGTGGCCTACAAGAATGTGGTGGGTGCCCGACGCTCCTCCTGGCGTGTGGTGGCCAGCATCCAGCAGAAACCTGACAACGAAAAGAAGACTGCCATTGTTAATAAATACAAGGAAAAGATTGAGAACGAGCTGAAAGATATCTGCAAGGACGTGTTGGTGAGACTGCTAATATTTGATTACTGGTTCTATCTATTGAGAGTAATGTCTTTGCAATTTCGACATAGGCGTCTCTAACTTAACGTAGCATGAAAAAGTTTTTGGTGCCCCTGGTCAGTATAACTGTTAAGTGAACTGACACTTGTGTCTAATATCCAACTTGAGTGATCTGATCACAGTTCCATATGCACCCGAACGTGTTGTTAATGGTCATGAGATTCAATCTTTTAAACTACCAACAGAGGCCTGGGATGCATTAAGCCACACTGGATTTAGATTTGTTTTAGTGTTTTTAGAAAAGTTGTTTAAACATAAGGACAGTGGTGGTGCTTCTTTTCTAACTGTCTGTTTTATTTGTTTGTTTTCTGCTACAGGATCTCTTGGACAATCATCTCATTAAAAAGGCCTCTAAATCAATAAGTAAAGTCTTTTATTTGAAAATGAAAGGCGATTACTATCGTTATTTGGCTGAGGTGGCTACAGAGGAAGAGAGGAATGGTAAGCTCTATGTTAATTCCTTTTTTTATACCATCTGTGTGGGGGCTTCTAGAGCTTTGTTTAACTTAAAATCATTCATTTATTTGTAAATTTTGCTGGCTGGAAAGCTAGATTGTGATAATTATATTTATTAATTATTATGCATGACATTGGCTCCTTAGTAATCACAATAGTGTCCGTATGCACCTGGCAGTCAGAAAGGTTTTGTCTGTAGCAACTTTAAAAGCATCAGTCAGTCGACACCTCTTTCTAAATTTACTTAACTCTGTTCACTGATTTGTCGCTACAAAAAAATGTTAGAAGAAAGCAGTCTGAGGGGGGAGAGTCCATGCTGTCATTTCAGACATGTGAAAGCTTTGCAGGTGAACACAGATATTTCTTAATGATATGTGAACCAATAATGTACGACCTCTATACAGTCCCAGAAGACAGCTAAAGGAAATTAAGCACATCTATATAAACTCTGTCCCATAATAGATTTGAATCTCACAGGTGAAAAACATTTGAATTACATTTTTGCTGTTCGATTCCTAAAAGATACTGTATATAAAAAGAAAACCTGCATGTCTACAAGGACATGCAGGTTAAGGAGAGAACGTTGATATGAACGAGGCGGTTTGTCAAATTAGACTGGCAACAAAAGTGTGAATACAGGGTTTCTGCTACGGACCAGCGCTGTAGAATTATTAGTGCAGCTGCTTCAGGATAAGAGCAGATGCAGCGGCTGGTTTGTACCGTGTCAGTAGCCTGTCCTACTGATCTGCGCTCACTTTCCATGTTTATCAATAAGCACCAACACTCAAGTTATTAGGACTTGAACTCTACTGAAGTTTACTTTGTGTTTGTTTGATTCTCTCCAGAGTTAACACGGCACGCTTTTAAACAAATTGAGAAAATGTTCAACATTTTGTGTGTCATCACCTGCCAAACACAACAAGAGGCGCCCACAGCCAGGACATCAGTGTCAAAGTGACCAGAACCATCCGGATTCATTAACCAACACCATTATTAATAAAGAAATAGGTGTATATGTGATCGCTAGGTTGTGTGTGAGGAGTCACAAAGATGAAATTGAGAAGTTCTCAGGCTACTCAGCTGCCATTGAGCCATATTAACTTAAAAAGTTGCGTAACCAGTGTTAGTCGGCATGTCGAAAGCCACACAATAGTTTTTGTTTGTCTTGGTATGCAGGACTATTTCTTGGCCAGGAGCAGTGACTTCTAGAGAATTAATCTGGTTTGCGGACAACTTCACATAGATAAATTAACATAAACCCTCATTAAACTACAATTTGATTTTATACTTTGTTTTTCTACACATTAAACCAGTAAGATATGAGTTAGTGAACTGATGGCTAAGAATTTTAATAAGCCAGAGTATAATGGAGTTAAAATTGACAGAACCACGAAATACAGTCTCCAAAATTACTTGTCTGAAACCATTTTGAAAAAAACTGAGCATAACCTTCATGAATATTATTTGACCTATTTCTGATTGCATTGGTTTGAGCTTGTTATACATCATTAAATAGCAATTAAGTGTGTTTCCTTTTCTGGGTTTTCTATCCTTTGTCTCTTTTTATACACACTAGCATTGTACAGGTCTATTTGTTGTAATGCTTAAGAGTCCACAGTACTCATGCTCTTTGTTTCCTTTCAGACATCATTAAAAACTCAATGGCGGCCTACACTGAGGCCTTTGACATCAGCAAGCGCGATATGAAGCCCACACACCCAATCCGCCTTGGTCTTGCGCTCAATTTCTCTGTTTTCTACTATGAAATCAACCAGTCACCTAAGGATGCCTGTGAGCTGGCCAAACAAGTAAGTACATAAGACCACTTTACTTTCTTTTCTTATTTGAGAGAATATCAAATGCAAAAATTTTTGATATCTTGCACTGATTTTGTGAAGACCTGAAATGCATGCACATTCTACTGCTCCATAACGGCACAGCTTGTTCTTGGCCATCATTTCTCTGGCAAACAAAAATTTGTTTGAATTCCCGCAGGCTTTTGATGATGCTATTGGCGAGCTGGACCAACTGAGTGAAGAATCGTACAAAGACAGTACGCTTATCATGCAGCTATTGAGAGACAACTTGACAGTAAGTTTCATTTCAGCTACATATAGATATATACTTATAACGACCACTCCAAGCACTTCACACTAGGAGTCAAATTCATCCATTCACAATTTTTAAATGAATCACAATCATTTAAAGAGTAGCCATTAATGTATGTTTCCCTCTTTTCTTTACTTCCTGACCCTCTTCTCTTATTCCCTTTTACGGCTTCTCATTCTCCTTTTTGTTTGTTCTTCTGTCTTTCCTCAGCTGTGGAACTCCGATAGCCAGACTGATGCAGATGAAGAAGAAGCAAAACAGTGAGCCAGATGGTGGCATAGGCGACCCCCTGTCTGCCTACTATCATCCTGGCTCATTTGTATCATGATCATCAACACTGAGCAGACCTCACTATCATGGTCCAACCCGTATCATCTTTTTTCTATTTAGGAGTCTCAACACTCATCTCTATTCTGTTTACGTTTTCCTTTTTTGTAGTAACTGTGAGAAAGGGGAACTGGGAGTAAGGTTATAGTTTAAATTGTTTGGTGGGTGGGTCCACATGAAAAGTTCAAATGTATGGGTTGTTTGCCTGTCTGCTGACCTTTGTGTGGGGGAGCAATAGATCTATTGTATTATTGAGGTGGTGGGAGAGTGGGAAAGTTTTCCAACTCATGAAGCATGCAGGTTGAGTTTTTAGACACAAAAAAAGGTTATACTGTATGTATTCTATTCATAATAATGGTCTTTTTCTTCACAAAGTCACGTGTTGGCTTGCCACATCTGAGCAGCCAACGGCAATTAATGTGTACTTGGTATCATGAATGACCTAAGAGTTGAGGGCAGTGGAGGAAATGATGGGGATCGGTTGAGAGAAGGCAGGGTTTTTTGGAACACAATGGTGACATTCCATTTGTCAGTTGCTTAACTTTATACTCCTATTATTTTGTTCTGTTTTTGGGTGACCTGCTTTTGTATTTCTGTTTTCACTTGTGAGGTATAAAAAATTTTAAAGAACAAAAGAACACACAAGCTTGTTGTTGCTGTTTTGTAGAAGACGGCAGTAAGAAAAATGTTTATCTAGTTTATGACTTTTCAATTTTCCTTGTTTTTGTTCAATACTTGCCTAAACTGCATGTTGATAAGTAGTTTCTGGAGATGCAAGAACGTTTTTTTGTTTTTGGAATTTCCGTACAGAAATTTTATTGGGAGAAATGTCTAACTTCATGTAAGTGAAATAAAAAAAAGTATCAATTTCTGTTGATTCATCTGTTTTGCTCCATTATGCTAGCACTTAATGGATAGATTTTTGATTGCAACATTTATATGATAAAAATCTATAATTTGCATTAATGAATTTCAACTCTTGAGTGATGATTAAATTAACTGGCTAATGGCTACTCAGGTCACAAAACATGCTTTTGGCATATAGGAAGTTTATCAACATTTTTACCAGTTTTTTGTACTCAAAGACTTACTGACTTAGATTTCAAGGAAAAAAATGTATGTAGACTGAAAAAGCACTGGTTGGCAGAGGCATATTACAGCAGGGCAGTAATTGTAGTTTATCATATTGGGATGGATAGAATTCAAACGATACCCAACCTAGCGAGTCTGCCATATTTTCCCAATTTAGAGACTATTTACTGGGGGGAAAAAACTTCATGAAGAATTGTTTGAATCAATTATTTGTCCATCCTAATGAATTTGGGGTATTTTCTTTCTCAGATACATAGCAAAGGGGGTCACAGTTGACACATTTTTTTCACCAGGTCTTGATCACAAAATGTGAGAAAGGACAGGATTGATCTGTTTTACTACATGGCACTAACTTTGTTTTTCCTCTGCCATTGTTAATGCTCTATATCGCTATCCAACTCTGACAGCACCAAAATTATTATTCAACTGCTGCTGCTATCATTAACATGATAACAACTATAAATATCACTTATTTTTATGACAACCACTCTGAAGGTTTGACAACTGTCCCCCCTCTCTTTACCATCCACCATTTTTTCTGCTTACCCCAAATGGTTGAGGTCGATGGTGGCCCACTTTGTATTCGGTTCTGCCTGAGGTTTCTTCCAATTAAACAGGCACTATTTCTCTCCACAATCGCCAAAGTGCTTGTTTATTATGGGAACTGTTGGGTTTTTCTATAATTTTGTACTGTCTTGAACTGACTTGAATGCCTTGTGATAATTGTGGACACAACTTATTGTTTTTTTCCCAAATGTAACCTCATTTGGCACTATTCAAATAAAATAGAATTTAATTAACCCCATCCTATGTGCTGATTGGCTGTAGTTGTTGCCTATTAGTCCTGATAGTGAGGGGAATACTATCTATGAATCCCAAACCATGACTGAACACAGGCTGTATAGCGACCACAGAACTCCCAGGTGCCCTTGCCCTCACTCAGTCTGCACACAATTGTATTAGCACTTATAAATGTGGAGTTATTCTTCGCTCTCTGTTATCCCTGCACTTAGAGACCTTTTTCACAGCAGCCATTTTGATTGGAAACAGTGGATCAAATCAGGTCATTAACTAATCACATTAAAGAAGGCCCTGTATCTACAGAACAGTCATTCATGTCACTAGCAGCACCTGTGTTTGTTGACTACTTCTCTCACAATGCCTGCTGCTCGCAGTGCACGACCTTCACAACAGTTTCCACCCACATCCCTTCTGTACAGAGTCCCCCTGGTGCCCAAGTCCTATAGCCACAACTTATTAAGCCATTGGAAAGTTAAATAACTTGTGGCCAGTAGGTATGAATCTGTAATCTCACAACAGCCTCTTATAAGAAATGTAACTGCATGATGAAGCCCCTTTGAGACGTATTTTGGTGACAGGGTGCACCTGGCACATCTGGAAACCTGGAAACATTAAGATAGAGTTGGTGTGGTACCTGCAGGGATTGACTGGACCAACAAGACTTGTGTTTATACACTGCTCAAAGAAATGAATGGAACAATCACATCGCACATCAGATCTTGATGAACGAATTATTCAAGTTAAATATTTACTGATGTACATTGTATCATTTGCTGAAAACATTTGTAACCCTCGATTATAATCATGAAAACTATGGATTTCAAAACAGCACAAATAAATTAGTTGTTACATTTTTTTTTAATTTGGCAGAACATACTTCACATTAGAATACACTATAGTGTTACGGTGGAGTGAAATGACCATGGACCCTAAACCAAACACGTTCCTTCAAATGTAAAACATCGCGAGATGAGTGACGTCAGCCTCGGTGGTGAAAGCGCAGCAGTTTTCGACCGCAATCGTGAAACAACCTCTACCGACCTTCCTTTCATTCCCGTAATCCGTCTGCGTAGGGTGTGCTCCGGAGCTAGTCTCGGCACACATTTTATTATTATGAAACAAACTAAAAGCTAGAGCGCACACGCAGACATATTTTTATAAGAAAAATAAAAATCGGTGAAGCAGGATTTAATTTGCCAAACCCAAGCAACGCAAAGAAGACACTGCCTTCGAAAAAACAACGAAAGACGGAACGAGAGGAACGGTAGCACGTTGAGCAGCTAGCGTCATTGTTGAAAGCGTGTGTGATTAGCGTTAGCCAGTTTTACTGCTAACCACTTATTTTTCCCTTTTAGGGATTTGTCATCCCAGTTAGTATTAAAAGCGAGGACTGTTGCTTCGTATACTGACTCGGCTTACTGACTGGGGAGGAGAACAGATTCAGAATTGTGAAGTGTGCGAGCCACATTGATTAGGCCACGCTCCGGCATTTGCTAATCAAGCTAACTAGCCCACGTTGCTAACTGTTAAAAAGCTAGCTTTAGTGTTGGCGCTCCGATTTATTTTTGTGAAGCTAACTGAGAGCAAGCAAACAGTCCCTCCTTATAGAGGGCTGGCAAAGGCTGACGGGTTTTTAGACATATCAAACTATTGCAATCCCACATTTGTCTTATTGAGAACACGCGTGGTCGGATATGAATCCCAGCGCGCCCAGCTACCCAATGGCCTCCCTCTATGTGGGAGACCTGCACCCAGATGTTACCGAGGCGATGCTCTACGAGAAATTCAGCCCGGCTGGACCCATCCTGTCCATCAGAGTGTGCAGAGACATGATCACCCGCCGATCCCTCGGCTATGCCTATGTCAACTTCCAGCAGCCAGCAGATGGTAGGTGTACCGTCACGTCATGAAGTATGGACTGCTAGACAGACGAATATGGCACTATCCTACTCCATTTTGAAAGCGGACTATGCATGCCATGTTTTAGTATTTGTTTCAATCAGCACTATAGATTTAGTCAATGTGTTGTTGTGATGTACTGATATCTGTCAGAGTTATGAATGGCATGCATCCGTCATGAATCTACTGTAGAAGTACAGAAGTCTTTGCATGATGCAAATATATGAACCTGTCCTGAAGCTAATGTCAGAGGTATTGTCATCTGTTTCAGCTGAGCGAGCACTGGACACCATGAATTTTGATGTGATCAAAGGCAGACCACTCCGCATCATGTGGTCTCAGCGTGACCCCTCCCTGAGGAAGAGTGGAGTGGGCAACATCTTCATCAAGAACCTGGACAAGTCCATTGATAACAAGGCGCTCTATGACACCTTCTCTGCATTTGGAAATATCCTTTCCTGCAAGGTAGGCACAACATAATTCACCTTGTCTGCATGTATGTTTTAGTGTTTTAAAGACCACTAATTTGCATGACTGAAGATTGCTGTTGTGTTTAAGGTGATTGTGTGTGGGGTCTATTTACACTGCATGATGCTCAGGGTTGTTGACATGCTCAAATGTTCCTTTTCCAAGGTGGTTTGTGATGAAAATGGCTCAAAGGGTTACGGCTTTGTGCACTTTGAGACCCACGAGGCTGCTGAGCGGGCCATTGAGAAAATGAATGGCATGTTGCTCAATGACAGAAAAGTGTAAGTTGGACTACATTTACGGTAACTGTTTTAAGTCTGTGTTTTTGAGGATCTCTGATTAACATGAGTTCTATATCTAATCAAAGTTTGTTTTTTTGTGTTGAACTGCATCTTGTCCACAAACTCACCTAGAATTCATGCCAGATGTATGTTCTGGTCTTCATTCAAAAACCCAGTTAAGAATGACAAACCTCCCAGAGAAATGAGTGAGGTTTAAAAGGTCTAACAACCTCATTACAGAATATGCTAATTAGAGATTGGATGGTAATTATACTGATTGGGAGTATCATTATATTATAATTTTTCTGGTATTAAATCGTTTTTTTTGTAATGATGTAACATGGTATGAAGCAGTTAACTTTCCTATGGGTTGAGACAAGCCAATTGCAGTTTTATCTTTCCTGCAGGCAACGCTCTGTAACTTGTTCATCTATAGGATGAGCTGAAACTGTTGCCAAAGCACTCATTACCACAACAAAAATAATCTAGTCATTCATTGCAGTTTAGTGGGTCAGTTATTGAATCAGAAAACTACATTTTCAACTTTGACAATACAACCAGCAGTACGTGGTGCTATTTGATTTACTTTTTGACCAGTTTTAAATCTTAAAGTGATAGTTCAGTGAAAAAGGAAAACTCACTCATTATCACCATCATGACAACTCACCACTATGCTGATGGAGGGGTGGGTGAATGGAGTTTCAGGTTAACAGCGTTGTAGCCAAATCAAATACAGTTGAAATAAATGGTGATCATGTTCAAACGTAAACAGAAAATGCCTCCATACTGCTCCTGTGGTGTCATCCAAGTGTCCGTAAGCCCCAACATTGAAATTCAACTTGAAACGGTGTCATGTACACCATGTTTATATCCTATTATGTCTGACCTGGATGACACCACAGGAGCAGTATGAGTGTTTTGTGGACTCCAACACTTCACCAACCCCTCCATCAGCATAGTGGTTAGTAGATAATGAGTAAATTAAAATTTTTGTTGGACTTCCCCTTTAAGCAAGAAGAAGCCGAGTTAGGAGTTAAGAAAATAAGTCTAAAATTTGTCACAGCATGTGTGACTTGTTCTAAACCTCTCCCATTTGATCAACAGATTTGTTGGACGCTTTAAATCCCGTAAAGAAAGGGAGGCTGAGCTTGGAGCACGTGCCAGAGAGTTCACCAACGTTTACATCAAGAACTTCGGGGAGGACATGGATGATGAGAAGCTAAAGGAGTTGTTTGGCAAATATGGTAAGATAAAGAGCTTTACGGCAACAGTTTTACGATTAAGTACGTTAACAGTGTGATTTGGTCTGCTGGGTTTTGATACACTGTATGTTGTAGGTCCAGCACTCAGTATCCGGGTTATGACTGATGAAAGTGGCAAATCCAAGGGATTTGGCTTTGTTAGTTTCGAGAGACACGAAGATGCACAAAAGGTAAGGATCTACTCCACATGGCCTCCTTCCTATGCATCTGTCTATCAGGAAAATATAACATGCCCTACAATGTCACTGTACCTCTGCTTTTGGCATTGAATCAATATAGACGCAGCTCTTGTTAAAGCTTGTTTCAGAGGACATCTTATCTAATTGTAGGCTGTGGATGACATGAACGGCAAAGAAATGAATGGCAGGCAAGTGTATGTGGGCCGTGCACAGAAGAAAGGGGAGCGCCAGAACGAACTCAAGCGCAAATTTGAGCAGATGAAACAAGATCGCATGACCAGATACCAGGTTTGTTAACCTTTGAATCTTTTTCAGAGTAATTAAATTCAGTGTATGATACCACAAGGGTGGTTTAAGTGGACGTGCCTTGGAACAAATGCTTTAAGTACAGCTTTAAGGCACGTTTAGCTGCCATTCAAAATCTTGGATCAACTACTCTGTCTCAAGTGCTACAGCGTTTGTGCTACAAGACTAAGAGTTGATTTGACTTCTTGAGATTAGTCTAACTGTCAATTTTAATTAACACCAGGGTGTCAATCTGTATGTGAAAAACCTGGATGATGGTCTGGATGACGAGCGTCTGCGTAAAGAGTTCTCTCCATTTGGAACCATAACAAGCGCCAAGGTAAAGATTTCAGCACTTGATGTGATGTGAAAATATTTCATGATATGTTTAATAGAGTTTTTGATTTTCATTTTAACTTGGCAAGACTGCAATATTTCAAAAATAAATATTGATCATTCCCTCCTTTGATAGGTGATGATGGAGGGTGGTCGCAGCAAAGGCTTTGGATTTGTGTGCTTCTCTTCCCCAGAAGAGGCAACTAAAGCTGTAACGGAGATGAATGGTCGAATTGTTGCAACAAAGCCACTGTATGTGGCCCTGGCCCAGCGTAAAGAAGAGCGTCAAGCCCATCTAACCAATCAGTACATGCAGAGGATGGCCACTGTCCGTGCTGTGCCCAACCCTGTCCTCAACCCTTACCAGCCTGCCCCACCCTCAGGCTATTTCATGGCTGCTATACCTCAGGTGAGCCAGTCCATTTGCAAAAAAACATTAATGTACTTGTGCATTATATGAATTATATGTTGGTTGTAGGGGAATTGGGGAATGTAAAAATTGAGGTCCTTGGCAGTAAAATACAACACAATGATGAATCTTTGCTCCTAACCCTGTCAGGCCCAGAACCGTGCTGCTTACTACTCTGCCAACCAGCTGGCACAGCTCCGCCCAAGCCCCCGTTGGGCCACTCAGGGAGCGCGTCCTCCGCGTAAGTAACCACACTTTAATTACTCTTAAAAGACCTCCCAAGTATAAAAAGAAAGAAGTTCACTCCATATGTTAATTCAGAGAACGACAAAAGCTTTTGCCTTCCTCTGACTATTTTCCTTTAATATGTTGCAGAATGAACTGTTGGCCATTTAAATTAATTAATTTCAGTACTGCATAGTGGCATAAACCCACTTGAGCACAGTATGACACACATGTGCTTGCTGCTGAAACCCTTCAGTACTGCTAACCCATATACTGCTAAAACCACCTTTCGTACAAACTTGCTGTACTCGTCACTTGGTGAGCACACCAAACTGCACCCTGTAGTACATTGAGTGGTGCTTGGGATCTCCAAGGCTCTCCAAATTCATTAATGTACCAAAGTCACTTATGTGCTTGTTAGCCTGTGGGTTTTACTACTTATTCCTTCTGCCTGTGGACCCGGGCTACAGTTTGGCTATGTTGCATTGCTTTTACTGCCAGTCGATTTCATGATACAACATGCATACAATTTTGAATAGATTTGCTTATTTACGTTATGCAACATCATCACTGCAAGTTAAGAACGAGGACTAATTTCATTATTTAACAGTTTTATGTAGCCTAGAGCAGCATATATTGACAGGATAATCAACTATGGTTAACTTAAACTTGATAGGTTGTCATCCACTGATTCAAACTCCAGGCATGCGGTAATAATAAACTAGTCAACCAGTCACCTCTTTAGACCTAAAGACATTGTGGTTCTCTTCTGTTTTCTGTTCCTTCAGACTTCCAAAATATGCCCAGTGCCATGCGCCCATCAGCTCCCAGGCCACAGCCTTTTAACACCATCCGTCCCACCACTACCACCAACACTCAGGTGCCACGCATGATGGCTTCTCAGCGTATGCGTAAGTATTTCAGTCCTAAGAACACAAGAATCTGCTATGTTTTGTTCCTCTGCCACTTTGTGTTCGTCACTTAGTAAATTTTTTTCCTCTCTCACCTCAGCCAACCAGGCCCTCAGCCAGCGCCCTGCCAGTGCTTCAGCCACTGCTGCCCCAGTGCGTGCCATGCCCCAGTATAAATATGCTGCCGGTGTGCGCAACCCCCAGCAGCATATGGCGTCCCAGCCACAGGTCACCATGCAACAGGTAAAAATCTCATTGACTTTCTTTGCCTCAATATGAGGAATTGGGGAAAATGTTTCATCTCCAAACATGGTGATTACGCATAGGTTTCATGTTTTCCAAAAGCAGGTGGTGATTGAATATTAAATAAACTTGACCATACTTGGTGATTGCTGACAGCAAAATTTAAACCACCATTTCTGTGGTGCTGGCTAAGCATGGTCCATGTCAGTGGTCGCAAACTGGTCGATCTCGATAGTCTTCACTGTCGATCTCTGTAACTCTCTGGGCTGCGGTTGCGCTGCAGGTGAATCTTTTGTCTGTCATTCATAAGCGCAGTGTGTCTGCTACTCGCAGCGTAGCTGCTGGTTCATCTACTGTATTTCCTTCGATACAAATTGGGTATGGTATTAAATGTCAGGACTCTATGGTATGAAGACGCATTTATGGCCATATTAAGGCAAAGTCTATATAAAAACATTGTACTGCAGTAGCAGCTCTTCAGCAGAACATATTGTTGAACTTAGAACACAAATATTGTGCATTGAACAGATGCTATTAATATGAATTTGAATATTGTGCATTGGATAGATGCGGGGTAGTAGATCTCGGCTTACGTTATGCATTAAAAGAGCTGTAAAAAAGCTGTAACAGTAGTCCCCTAAATATGCCCCATCTCCGATGTTCTACAAAGTGCAAAAAATATATCCTGGTTTTAACCCTTTGCCCAAATCCGCATCATCATTTGGCAGAGGTAATAAACATAATTTAAATTTACACCTGAATCAGAAAAATTCAAAGGATACTCAACACAACTCATCCAGTCATTTATGAGGTCTTGAACTATATTGTAATAACTACTTGATTGTCATTAAAATTTGCTTCGATTTTTTCCCCTGTCAATAGCCCGCTGTCCATGTCCAAGGACAGGAGCCCCTGACTGCCTCCATGCTGGCTGCTGCCCCTCCTCAGGAACAGAAGCAGATGCTTGGTTAGTACTTTACATGCTCTGATTTCATTAGAATTTTGGGTTAAACTAATAAAAAAAAAAGTCACCCTGTGTCTGGTTTCTTACATTGACCTCAAGAGTATTCACAATAGTTGTTGATAACTGTTCTTTCAGGTGAGCGTCTGTTCCCCCTGATCCAGAACATGCACCCCAGCCTGGCGGGCAAGATCACTGGTATGCTACTGGAGATCGACAACTCGGAGCTTCTTCACATGCTCGAGTCACCCGAGTCACTTCGCTCGAAGGTCAGTTAATGGCTAATCTGTCAGATTTATCTCTGGAAACCACTTGGCTGCGATTATTGTCTCATGATCATTTTGTTTCTTATAAGTACCATTAGCCTGGCTGCTATTTAACATCTACATAAAGCAGTACTCATGAATGGACAGCGAATCGTCTGTTGAGGTTATTATTAAACTTGGAAGAGTTAAATGTGAAATGCTCCATATGCAGTGTGTGTGTGTTTGTGTGTATATATATATATATATATATATATATATATATATATATATATATTTTGTCTTGTTTCAGGTGGATGAGGCTGTTGCTGTGCTTCAGGCCCACCAGGCCAAGGAGGCTGCTCAGAAGTCCACCACCCCTGCTGGTGTTCCCAGTGTCTAAGGTATGTGAGGGGAGGAATTCTGTTTTTAAAAATTCACAAGTTATCAAGAGTGTAAACTTAACTATCAAATTTCTCTCTTACAGATCGAGCATTTTGAAACCTGCTTCACCGATGGAAAAAGAGAAAAAAATATTAAACATTGAAAAACCTAAAACTCTGAAAACATCGCAAAATGATAAATTATTTCTTATAAAAAAAGAAAACAATTGACTTTGCCAGGTCTAGGGATGGTTTGGCTAGACCTTGATCATAAACAAAAATTTGTTGGAAAAAAAAATAGCAAAATAGAGAAAATTGAATTTATGAATTTGAATGCATTCCTCTGTTTTATGTCATTTTACTGTCAGTGCAAAGAATATCAGCCATGTTCACGAAAGTGGTAGCTGAGTGATTTGAAAGGTGATTTGTATCGTAAACTACAGGCTGTAATAAATTCTCATTCAAAAGATGTGCCTCTGTTTTATGACCGGTTATTGTCCCCATTGTCTCCATTATTATACAAAACAAAAGTAATGCACACATTTACACCAGTTGATGTAATTCATGTGTTGGTCATAATAGCCATATCTGAAGAGGTTTCTTCCACCAGGTGTCAGTGTCATTCAGTGCTGGTAAATCCGTCCAACTAGAGCACGGTTGTTTTATAGAACCAACTAATCATGAGTATCTCAAGGGCTAAAGTCAGGGCAACCTGCAGGAATACAGTAACCACTGTAGTATTATTTTAGTTGGCCAGAACATGGTGTCAGCTTAATTTACCATTTATCTGCCCCTTTTGTTTGCACAAGAAACCAGTTTGAGATGATGTGAGCTTTGTGACATGGTGCATTATCCTGCTGGAAGTAGCCATCAGAAGATGGGTACACTGTGGTCATAAAGGGATGGACATGGTCAGCAACAATACTCAGGGAGGCCGTGGTGTTTAAACAATGCTCAATTGGTACTAATGGGCCCAAAGTGTGCCAAGAAAATATCCCCTTTCCCATTCTGATGCTCGGTTTGAACTTCAGCAAGTCGTCTTCACCACGTCTAGATGCCCAAATGCATTGAGTTGCTGCCATGTGATTGGCTGATTAGCTTTTCTTGTTAACAAGCAATTGAACAGGTGTGCCTAGTAAAGTGGTCGGTGAGTGTATATTACGCAGCCCCCTCAACTGACAACTGGTTTGTTAGGGAGGAGGAAAAAAACATTAAGTGCTCAAATGTTTGACCATGATAGATGAGCACTAAAAACCAGCTCAAATGCTTTATTACAAGCAAATATTTTGGAGGTTGTGCTTTATGGTAAACTACAGCTACTATATATTCACTCATGGTAGTTTAATACCCTGTTTACATACACTATGCAATGCTGAAACTAAGACTTGAAATATGAACTTGAAACAGTTTGTGTTAATCATCTATCTGTTGACTGGTCCAATAACCGGAATAAGTGACAGAAACCAAATCTGCAAAATGTGCCACCTGAGAAGTGAATTGCAATGCAGCAGTTGTTCAATTCAATTTTATTTGTATAGTGCCAAATCATAATATACATTATCTGAAGGCACTTTACATTGAAGGTCAGGACCTTAAAATCGTATTAATATAAAGAAACCCAACAGTTCCCACAATGAGCAGCACTTTGGAGACTGTGGAGGAAAAACTCCCTCATTAACAGGGAGACACCTCTAACAGAACCAGGCTCAATGTGGGTGGTCATCTGCCACGACCGGTTGGAGTGAGCAGAGAAAAAGGGGAGGAGAGGAGAGATAGGTGGAAAAGAGAGGAGATAAGGAAGGGTGATAGTGGGGAGGGAGAGGAGGGGGAGAGAGAGGCGAGAGAGACTGGGAACACTTGAGCACCATCAGGTATCAGCTCTGACTGGTTAAAATTTAAAAAATAACTGTGTAAAGTTATTGATTATTAATGATAGCAGTAACAATTCATATAATAATTAATTACTGTAGTATTGTTGTTAATAATAGTAATAATAGTAATAGTTGTGGGGGGGGGCAGAGAGACAGAGAGAAGTGGAGAGGTGCTCAGTGGATGATGGGAGTTCCCCCGGCAGTCTCGATCTATAGCAACATAACTAAGGGATGGTTCAGGACTCACCTGGTCCAGAACTAACTATAGGCTTTATCAAAAAGGAATGTTTTAAGTTTAACTTTAAATGCAGAGATGGTGTCTGCCTCCCGAACCTGAAAGTTGTGGATCATAACACATTCAAACAGTTAAAAAAATTCACAAAACTTAACTTCCAAAAATCTTGGATAACTCCTCCCAAAATGGCAATCAAAACTTGACAAAAATTTGATTACTTCATCATTGACTGGGTTTTTATTTACACTTTGGATTAAATTAATAGAAGTGGGTATTCTAAATGATGAATGGTAGTTATTACAAGGTAAGTTGATGTTCATCAAGGCAACATTATCTCAAAATCTTAACCATCTCCCTTTGTGATGATTTGATTCATGACAACCATATTTTTGGATCATACTTGCCCATTTACAATTGAATTATGTGAAATGGATGAGGAAAGAGCATCATTCTATTTCTTGATTTCAAAAGAATTCTTTATGATTTAACATCACTTAATGGTCTTTGCTTGGAATGCATTTAGTTGTGGGGATGTTGAATAAAAGTCATGGGAGATTATTCTAGAACATTACGAGTTACGTTTCATGACGTCATGTACCTCAATTCATTTTGATGATTAGAAAGGTTTTACTGAATGTTGAATATGATGATAAGGGAGAAAGGGGAGAACTAAATCTTAACATATTTGGAACAGAATCTGTAATAAATCTGTTTGCAAATGGCATGTACAGATGAATATCAAATTCTGGCTGCGATACAGAATATCAATCTTTTTTCAAAGGCTTCTGGAGTCTTGTGATTGATGATACAGTATATCTGTTGAAACTGCAGTGAATTGCCCAGATATCTACTGTATGTAAACAAAAGATCTGACTGAGCATGACCTGCTTGATTTAACAAAGTGGATGAATGTAAAGATAGGCTTTATGTTTAATTGAAAAAGACATCTTTCCATTTTTAGTAGAATGTATCTCACCAAAACAGGTAGCATCTGTTCACTCAACATCTTCATGAGCACTAGACTTTGTTTACTCAATAATCCAACTCAATTTATATCTTATATGGAGGAACTGAACTCATCATATTAAAAAAGCTGCAACTTTTTCTCAGGGATCACAGGGGTGTTGGGCTGATGTGTAATGGACTTATTATATACAAACAGGGATATGCTAAATCTCTGTATTTATATATATTATATAATATACCCTTACTGTGTTTTCTGTTGTAAATACGACTGATTCCAATCTTAAATACTCAAATATCAATGCCATATGAAGAGTCTAGAGTCGTAGAAATAAAAAAATTTAAAATATTTTTCATCTTATCAACAATATACAGACATGACAAGGAAGTACTTCGAATAACCAGTTCCATCCAGAAATAAAAATGAAAGTGAAAGGAGAAAAACAACGAGTGAAATTAAAACAAATTTCACATTTTATATATATTTTCTTCTGCTTTTCTTTTTATAGTTGTAAGCACAGTTGTTTGGTCGGGCAGTTGCAAAGTAAGAATTTCATTACCCAATAATAAATTGCTGTGTCTATTATTGTGTATATGACAAATAAACATCTTGAATCTTGAATATTGAATCTTGAATCAATGCCTGCTACAAATCCCAACAGTTTCATGTTTTTGAAAACCTAATGGCCTAATTTGCTCATTTGAACTAGATTTTTCATTCAAGGATACATTTACAAAGTCCCAGCCATCTTCAAATGCTTCTACTATGAAATCTAACTGTACACTACTTTTATATTAAAAATGTTATGCTAACTCTAAAATGAATGGAATACAAATGTGTGAAAGATCCCTGTATTGTTTAAGTATCTTTGTCAACACCTGTTATTTAGCGAGTGTTCATTTGAGCAGGGAATTGGAGCACCGGCATATGATGGCTCATAATAAAACAACAACAATAGCATGGATAATAATAAGTGATATTATTATTTATGCTCTGCAGGTGACATGTCAGCTCAGAACAAATCTGACAAGACCTTCAAGGCCCATGCAGCGTTGGTGTAAATCTCGCGATACCATTTGAATTTGTGAGCTACAACGAGAATAGTGAACAACAGAGCAAGCTCCAGAGGAGCTGTTGTCGCTCGGAACGGAACGGAACGGAACAGATAGGTGGGACCTAAGACTGAGGAAAATAAGTGTTAGTGGCACAGAGGACATAATTCACGGCACTGCAGCGGAACAAGTCACTGCTGAGCTGAAACTCGTCTTTGGAAAGCACAACGAGTCCTTTCTTCTTTGTTGCTGTCTTCGGAACAAGTGTCACCAGCAACAGACGGTACGTTCTCATCGTTTGTAGCTAACCTTGCTAGCCAGCCGCTAACACTCGCTCTTTGGTAGTTAGCTGGTTGGCATTCTAGATACCAAGCCAAGCTAAGACCAATGCAACGTAACTACATATAGCTAATGTCATGTGCCCCGTCACGTGTATCTGATAGTGGTAAATTATGAGGTGACGTAAAGTGGCATTTAACACAATAAACTATGAAGCTAACCTAGCTATCAGTCTAACGTTTTTGAAGAAGTCAGATAGCAATGTGAAACGTCACGTCTGGTACTATCAGAACATTTTGAATCATACCTAATAATTAAGAGTATTTGACTCGGTATACTTTTTGTATGTAGACACGCTGAGTTTTTTTACCAAGCATCAAACCACCTAAGTATTTCAGCAGTGTGTCCAACTTGGGCAGCAGGGCTGGTTTGCTAGTGACTGCCATGACACCATAAAACAGCCAGCAGCCAGAGGAAAAAGCAGAGATTTGACAGGGTTTTGTGACGTTGTGAATGCCAACATTGATGTAAAACGGGGCTATGTGTCAGTGATAGACTTGAGAAATGTTTAAGATTTAGCTGAGTGCTTAATGTTTCTTCTTGTTCTTTTTGCTATACTAATAATTGTGTTTAAGAAAGTCAGTCTGAGTTGGTTTGAGTTTGCTTCTTGTGAAAGCTTCCAGATTTAGATGGAGCCCACTGCTCAATGTAATCAATTAAAAACACACATGGATATGAGGATTTGACTAAACATCATCATTTGCTTTGAATTTACAACTGATAACTTCAAGCAGTAGAAGGACTGCCATGGTCCTTGGGTCAACATGATCGGCCAGAATGAATGAATGAATGAATGTAAGTAATATTGATTGGGTTGTGCAAAGTTTGGAGGAATGACAGTCCTACGGCACATTGGAGGAGTTTAAAAGTCTTATGGCCTGTGGGTTGAAGATGTCTCTGAGCCTGGAGGTGGGTGTTGAGTCCAAGGTCTCTGGGCTTGGTGATGAGTTTCAGGATGGTATTGAAAGCTGAACTGTAGTCAATTAATTCTCACATATGTGTCCCTCTGGTCCAGGTGGGCAGTGTGTAGTGTGAGGGAGATGGCATCTGCAGCTGACCTATTTGGCCTATAGGCAAACTGCAGTGGGTCCAGTGAGTCAGGGAGGGAGGAGGTGATGAAGGATTTGACTAACTGCTCAAAGCACTTCATGATGCGGGAGGTGAGTGCTACTGGGCGGTGGTCGTTCAGGCAAAAGGTTTTGGGTTTCTTCAGAACAGGGACAATGATGGTCTCCTTGAAGCGTGTGGAGACTACAGACTGGAGCAGTGACAGGTTGAAAATGTCTCTGAGCACATCTGCCAGCTGATCTGAACATACCTTGAGAACTCAGGTCCAGGTGCGTTGCGTGTGTTAATCTGTTTAAGTGATCTCCACACATCTGCCCTGGATATTACAGATGGGCAGTGGTCCTCCTGGGCCTCTTGTACCTCAACAACAAGGAGTTGCTCTCAAAGTGAGAATTAAAGTCATTCACTTAATCTGGGAGAGATGCAGACACCACAGGTCTTCTTTTTGTAGTATGTGATGGTTTTTATTCCTGCCCACATGTCCCTAGTGTTGGAGCCCTGGTAGTGAGACTCCACTTTGTCTCTTTTGTCCCTGTACTGTTTCTTGGCATTGCTAATAGAACCCCGGAGCATGTACCTGGACCTTTGAGTTTGGCATGGATGTCACCATTAATCCAGGGCTTTGGTTCCGGAATGTCTGTACAGTAATCCTTGCTATGACGTCATCGATGTATTCGCTAATGTAGCAGATGACCACGTCTGTGTATGTGTTAATGTTGTGTCCTGAAACACACATCACTGGTGCTGAAGCAGTCACGTAGAGCCGAATCTGATTGGTCAGACCACCACTGAATGGTCCAAGTCATGTTTGAGTTTCTGCGTATAGGAAGGCAGCAGCAAAGTGAGACGTGATCTGATTTGCCGAAAGGGGCGATGGAGGGCCTTATCTGCATCCCGGAAAGCAGTGTAAACATGGTCGAGTGTTCTCACCTTGCGTAGGACAGCTGATGTGTTGATAGTATCTTGGCAGGACCTTCCTCAGCTTGGTGTTGTTGAAATCTCTGGCCACAATAAACGCAGCCTCCTGCCATGAGGTCTCTGTACTGTCGAGCATGTCAACCACATGCAGCTCATCCAGGGCCTGATTTTTGGCGGAATATACACTGCTGTCCACGATTATTGTCAGAGAAAATATCACAGATTCACGATTATTGATCCTATAGAACGAAAAATTTATAGCGAATATGTAGCTAATGACCTAAATATGTATTATTATCATCAACAATATCCAGTTAGTTTTTGAAGTGTAACCTTTAGCTATTTAAAAGTAATTTAAGTTAAGCTATTTTATTTAGTTTCCTTTAGGTATGCGACCTTTATTGTGAAGGGTCACCGACGGAAGTTGTTCTGTTTTGGGAACAAGGTGTTGACTAGTTGTGATAAAGTAAACAGGTAAACTGTCCTGGTTCTAGCCACATTTTTCATTTCCTTATTTTACTATTACCTCTCAGTATAGGTGAATTAAACTCTCGGCTACATTTATAATGGTTAATTGTGTGTGTGTGTGTGTGTGTGTGTGTGTGTGTGTGTGTGTGTGTGTGTGTGTGTGTGTGTGTGTGTGTGTGTGTGTGTGTGTGTGTGTGTGTGTGTGTGTGTGTGTGTGTGTGTGTGTGTGTGTGTGTGTGTGAGAGAGAGAGAAATTTTCTTGTATCCTTCCCCATACATGTGTCTTTACACAAGGTCTACAGACAATTCTTTTGACCTCATGGCTTGGCTTTCACTCTGACATATACCATCGACTGTGAGACCTTATATAGACTGGTGTGTGCCTTTCCTAATTATGTCCAATGAATTCAGTTAGGCACAGGAGGACATGGATAGAAGCACCAAAGCTCAGTTGCAAGTGTCATAACAAATGGTCTGAATACTTATGTAAATGCAATATTTCCCTCTTATTTTTAATAAATTTACACAACACTCCAAAAACCATTTTTTGCTTTGTCATTGTGAAGTATTATGTGTAGATTTATGAGGACAAAAAAGTGAATTGAATCCATTTTAAGAGTAGTCTGTCTATAACAAAATGTGGAAAACTTAAAAGGGTATGAAAATTTCCCGGATGCACTGTATAATTTGCCACAACTACTAACTTGTGGTCTAACTGCTCAACACAGCCATACGTGAACCTAATGGCCATAAATGTTTTACCTGATAAATTGCAGAGGTGATTAAATTATTGATAAATAATTCAATTAATATAAACATAAATATATACCATTAATTAAGGATATTGATCAATCTCATTGTAATAATATTTTTTGCCATATTCCCTAACCTACCAAATATAGTGTGGCCACAGCTCGGCTCTTACACTGGTCAAGTGACAGATGCTCAAGTGTTCATCTTCATGATATCACCAAACCTTCAGTATACATACTTAAATCGTTTCTTTGTCTCTTTTTTCACGTCATCACATTCTCCAAATTTACCAATTCGTTTCATTTGTTTTCACACCCTTTTCCTGAGCTGTTGGCTCTCTCAGCTGAGCAGAAATGCTAGGAAGCTTACCTCATTTCCTCCCTTCTTGAGTAAAGCAAGGGAGGAAAGAGGGGAAGTGTGGGAAGAGGGGGCAGCTGGAGACTGTACTGATATTGTTGGGGTTGGAAACCTTTCCTTGTCTTCCCCCTATTGGCCTGCCTTGTCTCGCTTTGTACAGCATTGTCTTCCCTGTTAACACTGCTGTTGTGTTTGCTGTTTTTAATTCTTTATATTTTAAAGGGTCAGATCCAAAACATAATGCATGGCCAAGTTTTTGATTGCTTGAAATACATGCTTTATTATTCTCTTCTACATTGAATACTTAATATTTTTTATATTCATTCCATGAAAAAGAAGGATTAGGGGGTATGGAAAAACCAGAAAACAACTTTTTTGTACATTTGTGTTTATGTACAGTGTTATTTTTATGTACAGATGTTTTCTTTAATACACAGAATAGATTTTACTTGCCTGTACAATCATCCTGTGCCACTGCACTTTACTTTTAACATTTCGTATAAACAAATGGTGTATGTAATGTACATACTCAGAATTTTTTTTTTTAATTGTTATTTTTCTTATTCTATTGCCTTTTTATATATCTATATGCTCTTTTCAGCCTCATTCAGATGTGCCTGCTGCTGTAACAACTGCATTCTCCTGGTGGACTAATTTTTTATTTTATCATATCTTAAATCAGCGCCACTGCACTGAGGCGCATTACTCTGCAGGTCAACAAATGACTCTGCTGCTCTGATGTTTTCTAACACTCACACTTAGAACTGATCTTTATAAAAACCTACTGAATTCATATTTATGTTCCTGAATAAAAGGGGCGTCGCTTCTTCTGCAACAAAGAAGTTAAAACACAGTGTTACATCATAATCTGCGGCAAGAACGTCTGTATGCAGGAGTGTGTTTCTGTGTGTGTGTGTTCCTAATCACGCTTTTAGTTATCAATGATGTCAGATCATGACTCCGGATCGTTCCGGTCCCTTTAACCCTGATGTCCTGACTGTGCGTGTCACGTTACGTCTCGTGTTCTTTACCAGGTTTAAACACGTGTCTCGTAAACTCTAGAGGATCAAACAAACACAAAGTAAACGTCAATCCTGTACATGTGTCTAACAATAAACACCATCACTGATCTCAAACTATTAGAATGAGCGCCGGTCAGAGGGGTAGTAAGGAGGAAGCTCTGACAGGAGACTCTGACACAGGATGACTGGACTTTTAATGAGCATCTGTCTGTTCCTGGAGCAGCGCCGTTGGTTATAATTATTCACCGATGGAAACCCGCTGAAACTATGAACGTAGTGGAAAACATGACAATGTTCAGTCTCTGCATCAATGCAGAGTTGTTCACCTCTCTGCAGGAGCCCAAACATTAGCACATGTGCTGCTGCTCTTTTGAGGTGTAACTCTATTCCAGCCACATGATTGGTTTGGCGCTGTGCTCATTATCATCGGCTGTTCATTTTCTCGATATTATATCGTGTCTTAAATTTCTATCCAGGAATAGTTATACCGCGATAATTATCGCTATCATTTTATTGCCCAGCCCTAAAGAAGGAGATATTCAGTTAATAACACTGATATGTTTTGAAAGTCTACACTGACCACACTAGCGCAAAGGTTTCTGCTTGCTCCACACTTTGGTGAGAAGGACGGTACACTGTTTGACTTTCATCCCACAACAGTCAATAGCTGATCAGCTTGCCTGTCAGGCAGTTGTCCTCTGTCTGCACATGATGCAGTGGAAGCTTCACTAATGCAGTGGCTGTCCCCAGCTCCATAGAGGCCCAGGAATGTGCATAGAGGCAACATTACACAGGAGACAGGCAGGTCAGGAATGCTGCTGAAGTGATACTGACTGACTGACTACACTGACTAAGCTGCTGCATGTTTCACTGGTCACATTTGTCTGTGTGCCTTTCATCACTGTTGTCTCCCTCTCTGTACATCTTTTCATCTATCAGTCCATCTTTGAGTCTATTGTGTCTTGTTTATTCCTAGTTGCATCTCTATCTCCTTCTGTATCTATGTCCTTTATTTGCGTTACTTTTGTATGTGTTAATACTATCTGAAATATAGTAGGTTAACTAATTTTACACTGTACCATGGCATCATACCATGCTAGACAGTTGCTAAAGAGACCTTGCAGTCTGTTTGTGATTTACTTGCCTCACTCACATGTAACCCTGCACACACACACACTGCTTACCATTTATAGAGTATTATACAGTTGACTAGTGATTCTGTGCTGGCTAACTTTAAACCTGGTATATTCCCTCATCAATTAACTCAGTGAAATGACAAGCATTCTCCTGCACTGCTGAGTCACACAGGGTGGTCCTCTCTTTTCTCTACTCCTACAAACAAAAGGTGCTGGTA
Source organism: Paralichthys olivaceus (assembly GCF_024713975.1). Classification (NCBI taxonomy): domain Eukaryota; kingdom Metazoa; phylum Chordata; class Actinopteri; order Pleuronectiformes; family Paralichthyidae; genus Paralichthys; species Paralichthys olivaceus. The sequence goes on along the minus strand of NC_091105.1, from coordinate 24,123,448 downwards.
AACAGTTTTAAATTGTTTGTATTAATAGTCACAATCAAAATAAAGACTACATACTTGAGGTGGTTTTGGGGGGGAGGGCTGATGCCAATACCAATATAAGGGAGTCAAATAATTTAAATATCAATACATTTGCTGATATATCATTTTTTTTAAATGACAAATTTTATAGAGGCTGATATTTTACTGTTTAACCTTAAACTTTATGATAAATAACTATAAATAAAAAAACTGAAATGCACCCAATTATATAGAACTGAATAAAGAAAATAACATTTTTAAGGTAAAATATAAACATGCAAATGTACATATTTACTGCATTGTTTGATCTGTAAAATATACTTTTTCATTTCAGTACTGGGGCTGCGCGATAAAAAGACATAGATAAAAAAGCGAAATAACTTTTCCTCGATAGAAATATAAGACACGGTGGATATGTCAATAGAACTCACACAGACCAAACAGGAACAGCGACAACATGACGACAAAAAGTGTTTATGAAAACTTGAGTGACAGCGTAACCGAAAAAGACACCCCAGCGACACAGCCCAAGGCTCAAAAGGTGAGGACATTGTTGAAAAGAAGGGTCAGAAGAATCCGGTAGTGTTATTAGTACTATTTAAAGTCTGACAAGAAGCAGAGTAGTGTGTACTGCAAATTGTGTCGAAAACATGTTCCCACAAAGACAGGTAATACTGCTAATCTTTTTCACCATCTGAAGCAGAAATGACAAAAATAGGGATTTTATTTATATTGTGATATATATTGACGGATACGAAAACAATTATCGAGATAAGTAATCTACATTTTATAGCATTAGGCTATATATAATTTGGATTATTGTAAAGATCAAGATCATAACTTGTTAACTTTAACAACGTAAAGTCTTATTATAGATGTTTTTGTGACAGCTGCCACAGTGACAGAAAAGAACCTGCACGTCTCAAGGGAGGCACTGTAGGCACGCCTGGATGGAGTGAAATCAAAGCATTGCACATACAGGATATATACGGCTCTCATTCAAACACTATCGCCTTATCTGAACAGCGGCTGCGGAGCAGTGGGTCTCTTGTCAATTTTTTAAGTACATAGGACTACTTTTATACAAGGAAATACTGTGCTCTGGGCGTCATTCACAAAGTACTGATACTTATTAGGAATAATTACGCTTTTAATGGCTGGGTATCGTGATACTTTTATAGTATCGGTATACACTGCAACGGTAATCTGGAAGCATATTTTAGCAAATACATCACCTTGTGATGCACCTGGGAACATCATCAATTGATTTGAGATGCACTGTCACCATTATGCTTTTGCTTAAGGAAACCTTTATGGGTATGTACTGTTGCTTAGACCAAAGTTAAACCTGCTTAAGGCTGTATCTTTGTTTAGACAGGGTAATAAAAACCATATGGGCCTTTGGCACTTACTTGATTTTCTGCATTAATTAAGTAAAATGTCTTCTGACATTCATCTGAGTCACAAGTATAGTCTAGTGATGTTACAATATGAAACTTTGGTGCCACGATTATTGTCAGAGGAAATATCACGGTTTCACGATTTTCATGATTACTTATACTATAGAAGGAAAAAGACACAGAACAAACAATATGTAGCAAATATATAGCTAATAATATAGCTAATGAACTAAAATATTTATTATTATCATCAACAATATGAAGTTTAGTACTTTGTGTAAGCTATTTTATTTAGTTGCCTTATTGTGGTTGGTATTGAGGTTGGTCAGTGAATTTGTGTTTCCTGTCATCATTAGCAGTTTATCTGTGTGGGACATTTATTCTGAAGGGTCATTGATGGAAGTTTTTCTGTTTTGGGAGCAAGGTGGGACACCATAGTTAAATATCATAGTTTTTACAATTCTTACGGTTATGAAATCTTGACATTATCAAACCGCAGTTATCGTAAAATCGGTTGATCACGACATCCCTAGCATAGACAAATAAAATTACAATGTCTTTTGTCTTAAATGAACACCCTCATAAAACATTGACATTTCTAATGGAAAAAATAAGTGAGACCTTGGAAATAATAACTTGTGGAACCTCCTTTGGCAGCATTGACCTGTTTCTGGTAGCTGGGATCAGATCTGTACAATGTTCAGGAGGGATAGTTGGACTGTTCTTCCTTTCTCTCCAATCCAAATGGTGGATTTTCTTTGTAATGATTCTGTCTAAAATGTATCGTCCTCGTGATATCAACACATTGCAAAAGACTGCTTGAACTGCAATAAATCTGTGACTCTCTACAGTTTAAATGATGGTTTGTTTGAAATGATGCCCCAATATAAACACTGATCATCACATAATGATCAATACTTTTCTAAATGAGTTAAATCTTTCTTCAGAGCAGTCTGGGTATAAACAACAGAATATGGAGTCCTGGTATATGGTGCAGCATGCTTGGTTTGGCTTGATACGATTGGAGCAGTGCGAATGATATTTATAAATTAATTAGTGATTGATTTTCCCTTGATTATGGTGAGTGTATTTTGTTAGTATTGTTATTAATATCATTGTCATTATTATGAGAAAGATTAGATGATTCGAAGTGGTTCTTTTACTTTGTCATGCCACCATATGTCACTGAGCTGAATATTTTTCCATATTCATGGAGTTATGGAGAAATTCTAGGGGGAGAACATGAAAAAATTTTGAGGAAGCGTAGTTCTCATTATGTGAAAGTCTTACTCTCCCAGGCTACAGTATGTCAGCTGAGGTCAGTAATGGATGTTTTCTCTCTCTGGAATGCCAAATAAACTCCCCATGGCACGATTTGGTACATCTACCAGCTCTCATCTTTCTATTTGCTTTCTCAGTTGTTGTTCTGATGCAAGAACACACACAAAGCAGACTGTGTCATGCAGACTCATACTACTCATTAGATATACCCAAGTCCAACTTGCGTCATAGAGCCTGTCTTTGAATTGATGATTTTAACTTTTTGTCTGATTTGTGTGGTCATTGTAGTGGTATGTCTAGCAGGACAACAGTTCTGCCTGTCCTTCAATACATGTTCTATTAGCGACAACATTTAAGATTCTATGAAGTGCATTTATATTTGCACTTTCTGAGCAATTAACATCTACATTTTCTTGCAAGTGTCTTCATTTAAGCAGTAGCATCATCACATGGTTTAATGGTGAGAAACTTCTCAGAACCATTTGAATACCCTGTATGATACTACAGTAAGATTATAAACCTGCAGGGCCTTTAAACTTATCCAAGGTATAATTTGTTGTGAGGCAACACAGAAAAATAACAAGAACAGTGAAAAACTCTTCTTTCTTTAAAAGAAAGACAATTAACAAGGGCTGATTGTGATCTCGCCTATGACCTAAGCCTAGATAAGTATTTGACTGCTTCCCCACAACACACATGTTTTGTTCCATAAAACCTTCTGTGGTTATAATAATCGGTTTTGGGCACAAATAAATAGCCAATCAACACTGTACTGCATATTTGTGGGAAGGATGTGGAAAAGAAGAATGCAAAGAAAGAAAAGAAGAAATAAACTGAGGCTGTTTTATTTATTTATTTGTTTTCAAAAGTGAGAATGAAGCTGTTTCTGAAGTTTCAATAACCATCATGGACTGGTTTTATGTGGGTGTAGCACACTCGCAGGAAATAAGATATTGGAAAGCATATGGTAGGAAACAACTTTTTAATTGAGGGCAAAGGTGATAAAGGATTTCATTAATTCCAGATGAAAGCAATTTCTTACTGGTTTTTAGTTTTACAGCAAAAGAGCAGCAAAAAAACTTCAACTGAAATTTCACTCAAGGTTACAAGAAGTGCTCAAAACTTAAGCCGTGTTCAGTCATGTCCTGTGGAATTCTGGATAACTGGATCTGGACTTTTTCTGCACTTTTACTATCAAACGTGCACAAAGCAGAGGGGGGTTCTCTGCTCAGACGTGTTCACAACAGCAACAAATCCTCTTCAAGATTCCATTGAGGGGTGGTGCAGCAGACAGAGGTAGGATGTAACGTATTAATTAAGCTGCGGAAATCACATGATTTCTTTACAGCACATCAACAACAGTGTCGGCTCTTATCACCACAAACTCTCTGGACATCTTTGTCGGTCTTCTATGTGTGTGACACCACTTTTTCACTTTTTTTTTATTTTTGCGTCTGTCACGTGTTTAATTCATCATCCACCCCCTGCCCCACTTGCCAACAGTAAATCCAGCGGAAGACCTCCTGGTGTGTTCTCACATCGACTTCTGCAGACTTTCTGCAGACTTAATACAAAGGTGCAAGGCAGGGAAAATCTGCAGATACTCTGGAGGCTCTTGATATTTGTGTTCACACATGCATGTCCTCCAGAGAAACTGCAGAGGATCTCAGGAGGTCAGTGCATGTCTGAAAGCAGCAGTGAGTACTGAAATGTTCAGTTTTTCAGTAAATAATTGAACATATTTATAAAACCTTTAAAATAAGTTTGATGTTGAAGTTTGTGTACTAATAGTACATTTTGACACTAAAATGATTGTTTCCATTATTTATTGTCCAAATAACCCCCATAGTAAATACATTTCTCGATTCTTAGATGCATCGCGATGCAGACTTGGGTGACTCTGCATCGATGCAGAGACTAAACATAATCAATTATTGTTTTCCACTACGTTCATTGTTGTAGCGATGTCCCGCCACTGCATAATTATAACCAGCGCTGCTTCAGGATCAGGTCAGACGCTTATTAAAGGTCTGGTCATCCTGTGTGTCGGAGTCTGTCAGAGTCTGACTCCTCCTCATTCCTCATTCCCCCTTTGACCTTGTAATTTAAAAATAAACACCATCCCCGATCACAAGTTATTAGGAAACGTACAGGACTGACAGTTTACTTTGTGTTTGTTGATTCGCTTGGTTTATGAGATATGTTAAAACATCAACCACTGTCATAGACTTTCTATTGTAGTCTGATCTTTGAATTGATAACCTTATTTTGTAACTTATTTTGCACAATTGTAATAACAGTAACAGTCTATAATACTTTTTAAAGCACTTTCTAAATAAAAATGGAGTTCATGTTTGTCTGACTGATATTAATAATTGATGACAAAGCAGCCATGTGCAGTAATATAGAAAATTGTGGATGTGATACATTTAAATGCATCAAGATGCATCGTCTTGAATCGTATCGTTGACTGCTGAATCATAATCAAGTCGTGAGGCTGGTGAAGATGCACACTTCTAAAAGTAAAAAAACACTATGGGTGAGAGGAAGCGAATGTGTGTTTGTTGTACTGAATTTATTTACAAGCATTATTTACTGTGATCAAGTAATCCACTAACACTGTTCAATTTTGTTTGAACTGTAAAAAAATCGTTTACGTTTTTTATCAGCTCTATCAGTAATTTATTGCTCCCCTCCGTGTCTCTATCATTCACGCTGCGCACTGCCAACCGAATCTAGCCAAAGTGAGGGCACCCGCCATATTCTCCGGCTCTCCATACATTATCCAACCTACAAATTCTGTCAGTGTGTAAATTTTAGCGTCATTTTAAACAAATTGACGTTCAAAACTACACAATTCGTTAATTGTAATCAACCGCTTATAGTGATTATTTTGGCCATATTTATAAGCTCTAAAAGTACGTTATTCAGTCCTTAGCGCAGCAGCTATATAAGTGAATTAGCACTGAGTTGAGTGACAAATATCAGAAATTAAGGAGACTGAACTACTTGCTTATGATAAATCCCAAACCTTTTTCTTTATTTCTCTACGTACTCAGATTATTTGCCCCTTTATCCTGTAGCAATGCTGCATTTTATGAGTAGCAGACTATGACTAACAGTTTCTTGGAAAGAAACAAGAGTGCTGATATTATTGGCTCATGAGCAATATAAAATTATAGATTATGATACAGGAGGAAATTACACAGTCTGTCCAGAAATGTATATTTGATCTTATTTATTTTTTGCATGTGAGGGCACTTCTCACAAATGCATATAGCAATGTCTTGCTCAGCTCTGGAATAACTGGTTATTGTGCATAATTTGTTATTTACTCTTGGTACTCCTGGTACATTTGAGCAGTCAATGCAAAATGTGTCCTTATCTAAAATATCTGCTGTTGATTTGTCTTGAGTTTCTTTTGCCTCTGCAGCATTGTAATGTTTTTGTTCACAGTCTTCCCCTTTCTCCCTTTGTTTGTCTCACCCTCTCAAATGTGCGAAGTACACTCATCAGTAAACTAGACACATAAACACAGACATGGAGATTACAGGGAACTATGTTGTGTAATACTGGAAATTAAAATGACGGTACACTTAATTATTGCTGCAGAACTTTATGTACAGTAAGTGTCATTTTTGCGACATTTCCCCTTAACAATAAACATAATGTATGTTGCTGCTTATTCAACTGAAAGTGTGATCAACTAGCTTTACTTACCTTCTTAAGCAAAAAAATTTGAGACAGGTATTCAAGTTGACGCAAGCTATTTATTGTTGTCCATTTTAATATGATTAACCTAATCTGGCTTTGCAATTGTTATTTCTGCTGTGACTTCCTTTCTCAGAGAAATAAATGCATAAAACTATCTATGACATTAATAAACGCTAATATTTATTTTAGATCTTGCATCGTAAACTTGTTACAAGATGATCAATGTTCCTGATCACAGTTGTTTATCAAAATTAAATTAAGATGATGCTTCATATTTAAAAAAAAAAAAAAAAAAAGTCCATAATTAATGTGTAATGCTCCTCAAGTGTGATAGGCCATTATTAACTCAGCTAAAGACTATTCTTGATACAGTGGTGTACCTAATGGCTGCCAACAGCAGAAGATTTGATTTATCCTCTTCTCTCCTCAGTGTCCAGCTATGAAATATTGATTTTTTTGTTTTGTTTTGACACTTTTAATATTGCTTAATTTTAACTTTGAAGAATGCCCATGTGTCCAACAAAAAAAATGACAGTGCCTTTCTGAATTATTGAAATTTATATCATATATTAACATATCTTTTTCACACTTTGCTTGTCTTCCTCTCTCCAGGTTCTGTTGCATTAGTTTCACAACGGGTGACCCCCACCCCTCCGCCAAAATCCGGCTATTAGATGTGACCACGAGGTTGATTAGGCGAAGCCATCATGTCTTAAACACAGACGGGCCCTCTGGAGCCCTTTCTCCCCACCCTGGCCCATCTTCCCCCTCCCTCATCCACCACCTTACCCCTTCCCCAAGCCCCATCCCTCTCCCAGACTTCCCTGGACATGTGAGGGACAGGCTACCTAATCCTGGCTCCCCACTGGCACATCCTTCCCCTCCCTCAGGAGAGATGAGCCTACAGAAGCACCAGCTGATGAGTGGTCGTAGTGGTGGGGTGATGGGTTCAGACCGGGACCTGCAATCCACTGCTTCCTCCATCTCCCTGCCGTCTGTGAAAAAGGCCCCTAAGAAAAGGCGCCTCTCTTTGACGTCTCTTTTCAGACGACGAGGAAGGGAGCCCAAATCAGGACGCCAGAGGTCCAGAGAGCTCCAGCAACCTGGACCTGGTAGCCTTGGAGGGGTGGATGGCATCGCCAGCATCGAGAGCATCCACTCTGAGATGTGTAATGAGAAGAACTCTGCCTTCCTCTATGTTGCTGGGACCGGAGCTGCCTCTGCTGCTGTTGCTGCTGCTGCTGCCACCACCTCATCTGCCTCTGGGCCTTCTTCCTCTACCTCCTCCTCCTCTTCTTCCTCCTCCAGGGTAGGGGGTGGGGTCGGAGCAGAGCTACTGGAGTGCCCGCTGTGCCTTCTGCGCCACTCAAGGGAGAACTTCCCTGACATCATGACCTGTCACCACCGCTCCTGCATCGACTGCCTGCGCCAGTACCTGCGTATTGAGATCTCAGAGTCACGGGTCAACATCAGCTGCCCAGAGTGCTCAGAGCGCTTCAACCCGCATGACATCCGCATGATATTGAGTGATCGGGCACTCATGGAGAAATATGAGGAGTTCATGCTGAGGAGGTGGCTGGTGGCTGACCCTGACTGCCGCTGGTGCCCTGCACCGGACTGTGGGTAAGCATACAAATACACAAGTGTTCTATACAATGTTTGGTTGTAATGTCATTCGTGAGGGTCACCATAATTAGGAGCAGCAGACCATCAGTACCTCACTAATGTTTTGATTGACAGTTGTAACTTGTTAAAATGTTTTTTTCAAAACTTTAGAAGGGAATATCTCCAGGTACATTTTTAATCTTTTTTCATATGGGATCACAGGACCATGTGTCAAAAATGGAAAACAAAACTTGACGGTAGCATTTGCAACTTATCAGACTATTTCTTCTCAGATATACTGAGATACAATTTATGTTGATTGGCTGTTTATTGGCTGTACCACTGCAGTACACAATGTTTTTATCAGCTACTGCCTTGCTTCCTCTCACATCTTTGTTTGTCAGTCAATGCAGCAAGTGTGTGTTTCTTGTGCAGCAACAGGTTGGTGTGGGTTCTGAGAAATCTACAGTGTCTTTCCTCTGCTCTGTCCTTTCTTCCTATTCTGAATCCAGTAGATATGATTGTGTGATATTTATTTTTACCTTGGTGAAGTGTGTATGTATGTTGTGCCACCAAAAACAAGCACTGTCTAAATGAAGAAATCTTGAGCGGCACCAAGTACCAACCATCAGAAAATCAAAGACCGCCACCCATCAAAGACCGCAATTTGTGCTAGGAAAGTTGAAGAGCTAAAATCTTCAAGTTTAAGTCTCATCAATCACTTTTCACAAAACCTCCTACTCAAAATAAGGCTGCTACTGAAGCATCATTTCATCACTTTTTGGCTAAAGACAAGAAGCCTTTTACAGATGGCGATTTATTCAAGGAAGCAATGACCATTACTGCAGATACTGTTTTCAACAACTTCAAAAACAAAGAGAACAACTAGAGTTGTGGAAATTTCTCGATTCTTGATGCATCGCGATGCGGACTTGGACAACAGCATCGATGCAGTGACAGAACATAATCGATTTATGTTTTCCATTCCGTTCGTTGTTTTAGTGATGTTCTGCAGCTGCATAATTATAACCATTATTACCTCTACCCCCGTATTTAATTACTAATTACTAAATACATGTGATTATCAGTTTGTGTGAAGATTAACAGAGAAGAGCAGACACACACACTCCTGCAGACACACACACTCCTGCAGACAGAAGTTCTTTCCACAGATTATGACGCAACCTCATTGTTGCAGAAGAAGAGAGGCAGATTTTATCCAGGATCATAAATATGAATTCAGCAGGTTTTTATAAAAATCAGAGGAGCAAAGTCACCTGTTGACCTGCAGAATAATGCACCTCAGTGCAGTGGCACTGCTAAGGGGGGCCAGGTGGGGCCACCTTGATACAGTAAAGGCTAAAATCAGAGTTTGTCCTTTTAAGCCTTTGGTGCAAGGATGCTTTTCTCCCTGAGCAGAACTGTGCTCACGTGGACAAAGTGGCAGCAGAGTTCAATCCACTTCCACTTCATGATGGAAGATATTGATGCATTCGTCTCAAACCCACTCCTGTCCATTGATTATAGAACAGGGAGCAGACAAATTCCAGCAAGTACTTGCTTTGCCAAGTGCAGTTGACATGAAGATGGTTTTGGGGACTTGTCAGCAGAGAGACACTTCCTCTTTTCACTGCATGTGCACTGAGTGAGGGTCTACTGTGGATCCACTTACCTCTGTGAAATGGCGTTTTTCAAAGATGAAAATATTCAAATCAAAGTACAGGAGCCAGCTTACTGACAGACACCTCACAGACTGCCTCACACTGGCTGTCTGTCTGTAGCTATGAGCCAAACCTCAAAGGACTCAGATAGTATTCAGCCACAGCAGAGTGAGTAACAGTGGTGCATTCTGATGGCATTGTGAAAAGTGAGGCTGCATAAGATGGGACATAGAACTGCACTTAGCTTAATTTAAGACTTTGAATTTTGTTCATGCACATTACAATTATACTTTCTAAAATGCTAATGGTAAACACTAACTTGCATGAAACTTCCGTGGACAAACCTTTACAGTTAACAATGGCACTTCATATGATCTACTCACTGCAAGTGTGATTTTTTTTCCTTCTCTTCTATGGACAAAATGATTTACTTATACAAATGGAAAATAGGCCACATGCCTTTTTTGTGTTGGAATCAAATGAATTAATGAAAATCTTAAAGCAAGACAGCTATGGCCTGTTTGATATGCTAGTTACATTGTTTTCTTGGTTGCATCAATTTGAAAGTTTGACCAAATCATTTCATGTAATTCAAATACAACTGGCCTAAATAAAAGGCCTGAAGTTGGAAGTTCAATCTAGCCTATGTTTTTCTCCCAGCGATTCAACAGGTAGATCTTGCCTTTCACAAAGGCCAAGGTCAGGGATCTTGGGCTTAAAAAGGTTGGTGATCACTGTTGTAGAGTCTTCAGTGCCAAGCCTGCACAGTGTAGTACTGGTCAATGTTTTTTTTTTTCCTATCGTTATTCAAGAGCGTAGTCTTTTTATTTGAGGACTGATTTCACATCTGGATCTTGTATTGCTTTCACTCAAAACCCTGCACTTCCACTCAAATATCCCCTATGCTTGTGCTTACATTTGCTGTGCTTATGCTCAAACTGTCTCTTGCTCTCAGATCTTTTGTTGCTTGGATAGATTTCCTGCACTCCAGGGTGCATGGTGGGAGTAACTTAACCTGGTTAAAGTAACCTTTGAGAGTAAGAGACTCTCAAAGAAGTAAATCTAACTGTCCACAATGAGACCAGCAAGCAGAACATTTATATTTGAGGAGGGCTAACTAATGACAAGGAATAATTCTGAAGTGGGCTCCTGAGCATTGCTACAGACCAAGCGAACAGGCACTCCAAACACTTCATCATGCCATTAAGTTGAAGCTTAGTCTCACATTAACATATGGCCTTTGCTGTGCTACATAGCTCTTCGTTCTTTTCCAACTTTTTATTTTGAAACAATATATTGTGTTTATTGTTCCATGTAATACAGTGCAGAGTTGGAGAATTCCAGAGTGTGCTCTCTTGTCAGGCAGTCATCAATTTCGGGGGCAGTTCTCTCCAGAGCACTCAGATCTTGTACTATCAAATGGTGAATTTGGAGCCGGTCCTATGAAGGTGTTGAAATACCCACCATCCCCCAAGCTAATTGCAGCTGTGTTTGAGTCTTCCTTATTTAATGAGTCTGGGAGTCTCTGGGGCCCTGTTCAAACCTGTTACTGACATCAATCCTGAGCAATCCAATCACAATTACGTCACTTCACACCTGGTATTAGAATGCATTTCTGCGTGTGTTTCCTGTGACCACTTGTGACTGGAGAGAGAATGACTTAGTTGTTTACAGTATCAACTCTATGGGAGTTATCTTGAAAAGACAATTTGGTGTGATGTCAGTGAAGATGGAGCTGAGCCGGAAGGCAAAGCTTTTTATAATTTTAAATCTGAGGTCAACACCTTTTAAACGATCTTGTTCTATTGAAAACTGGAAGCAAACTATTGAATAACTGAAAAACATTCGAAAAACATTTGATACAATTATGTGTGTGGGTCTACATATGTTGTTTTTCCTCTACTAGATATGCAGTGATAGCCTTCGGCTGTGCCAGCTGTCCTAAGATCACGTGCGGCAGGGAGGGCTGTGGTACTGAGTTCTGTTACCACTGTAAGCAGCTGTGGCATCCCAACCAAACCTGTGATGCAGCACGGCAGCAGAGAGCCCAAAGCCTGCACCTGAGGACCGTCCGCTCATCCTCCCTCAGCTATAGTCAAGAGAGTGGAGCTGCAGGTTAGCTGCCTACACACACACACACACACACACACACACACACACACACACACACACACACACACACACACACACCACTTGATGACATTTTAGTTGCGATTGACTAGATGCTGCTAGCAGTGGCATTGTACAGTAAGTATGTAGTCATTCGAATTTACATTATGAACATTCATCCTGTCTCTCAGCTGATGACATCAAGCCATGTCCACGTTGTGCTGCTTACATCATCAAGATGAATGACGGAAGCTGTAACCACATGACCTGTGCCGTTTGCGGCTGTGAGTTCTGTTGGCTCTGTATGAAGGAAATCTCAGACCTGCACTACCTGAGGTCAGTAAGTCCACACATACACGCATCACATAGCTTTCTTAAAGGGATAGTTCACAGAAAAATGAAAATTCACTCATTATCTACTAACAACTATGGTGATGGAGTGGTGGGTGAAGTGTTTGAGTCCACAAAACACTTTTGTTGCAGCAGAATCCAATATAATTTAAGTCGATGGTAAGTTCTTTAGACATGATCAAACAACAGAAAAAACATGCCTCCATACTACTCGTGTGGTGTCATCCAAGTGTCTGAGAGCCCCAACATTCATATTCGACTCAAAACGAGTTCATTTCCACTGTGTTTTTAGCCTAAAGGTCCACAGGAAGTGGCTAAGCTAGAGGCCATAGCCACACAATGGTGTGTCTGAGGGTCTCTGAATGTACCTCATAGGAAGATATCAATGGATATTAAGGCTAAAAGCACAGTGGAAATGACCTTGTACAATGTCATCACTGTCATTCGAATTATGCCCAGGCCAATAAAAACTAAACTACAAACTATTTGCTGTTGTAAGATTGTGTGTGATTTTGATTTGTGGGAGTTTACAGCATCTTGTAAAGTCATTGTTACTCTTCAAAGAGTTTCTGATCTGCCTGGCTAAATTACAATAAAATATATTAAATCAATCAGAAGCAAGTCAGCACACTGAAGATCTTACGTCAACATCTGGAGAATATTTTTTCTGTCAGTTGTGTGATAGAGAATGTAAAAGCTGAAGTCCCATTACAGTATGAACACTAATATATGACAGAGTAATATAAATGTATTTTCTTTTTCTCTTTCAGTCCATCAGGTTGTACTTTCTGGGGAAAGAAGCCATGGAGCAGGAAGAAGAAGATCCTGTGGCAACTGGGAACACTTGTGGGGGCCCCTGTCGGCATCGCACTCATCGCTGGCATTGCTATTCCTGCCATGATTATCGGCATCCCTGTTTATGTGGGAAGGAAGGTGAGGCTCAATAGGCACAGTGTTTTTATTAGTATATTCAAGTTCCACTGCTCATAATTTTCACTAAATGATTGAACATTGACTCATTCGGTCACTGCTAAGATTTACCTTTACCTTACACTTGACTGTATTGAGCTGGATGGATTATTATAAAACACTGGGCTTCATTCTCAATGTTGCATTTTAATCATTTGAATAGTTCCCTTGTTGTGGAATTCACCTTACACAGAATTCCAGCAATATGTTTTTAGTGGTAAATATACTCTACAGTGTTGCATAACATCGTACATATCACCATTATCAGTTATGGTATAAAAATGACCAGAAACAAGTGCTACAAATCAATTATTAACTAACCAGTTACACTGAAAGTGATTGTCGCCTGTTTCTCAGACTATGAAAGTTGGCTTAGGACATTTCCAACCGTTGCGTCTGTGTGTACACACTTATGTTGTATCACTCATCAGTGTAGGTCTGTTTAATGACAGTTTGACATTGCAATAAAATGAAAGCATTCAGACTCGGACTGCAGAATTCCCCTCCTACGCCTGCCAAGAAGAAGGCAGAACCAACTTTTTCCCCTGACTAATCCAGAGCACATCCAGTTGTGATCACCTGACACATCTGAACCATCTGATTATGAATCACCCGCATTCCACATGCAGTGAGCAAACGTAGCTGCTCAGACGTGGTATTGAGTCTGTTAACATCAAAGCCATGATCATTTTCTTGCTGTATGGCCATATGTCATACCCTGCAGTCTTTGTGGATGGTAAGTAAAGCATCACACAATCATCTAGAGGAAAGCTAGCTGAAAATGTATAATTCTTTCCTAATAATATGATGCTACTAGACAACTGACTAATGTTGAACTGGTAACTCACTCTAAACTGGTCTAGTATTCTTCTAATGTGATGTTTAATGACAACCGTTTGTTTGAGTCCGTGCTGTGAGAACTTTTTGTCCCCTTTTGTCCATCAGATCCATAACCGCTACGAAGGCAAAGATATTTCTAACCACAAGAGGAACCTGGTGATCGCTGGTGGGGTGACGCTCTCCGTCATTGTGTCACCAGTGGTAGCTGCAGTCACCGTCGGTCAGTCTGTTCTCTAATCCCTGCGAGCTCCTTCCTGTGTCTCTTGTGTCTCTGCCTCTGCTGTAACTCTCTGCATACCTGCAGATCTTTATTGATATTGTTTGCCTTTGGTGTTCACATTATGCAAAAGTTTGTTTCCAAAGTCAGTTGGATGTCTCAAGAGTTGCACATAAGGATGGTCAAGTTGAAGTATGGTCTAATCTTTCCCTGTCTCTTTTTCACCCTTCAGGCATCGGCGTTCCCATCATGCTAGCGTATGTCTATGGTGTGGTGCCCATCTCTCTGTGCCGTAGCGGAGGTTGTGGCGTCTCAGCTGGGAATGGCAAAGGAGTTCGCATAGAATTTGATGATGAAAATGACATGAATGTTGGCAGTGGGGCAGCTGCCACTGGTAAGCTTTAGTACCCCCACAGACCCCTGACCACACATCCAAAATCCCCCTTTTGTGCTCATGTCCAAGTCAGCAAACATCACAGTTTGGTTTTTGCTCACTACAGAGTTCTGATTTAAATTAAATCTATTGCAAGTTTCTCAAATGTCATTTAGTCTTGCATTTTTTATTTCACTGAAAATCAATGTTTTTTTGTGCATCTTTTTGTGCAACAAGTTCAGAATTTTGGACTTTCACCAAAAGCGTATGACAGTTTTATCCCTTTTTGTCTATTTCTAATGTTATTTCATGCTTGTATCGTCTCTGTAGACACTACATCAGTGGCAGACACAAGGAATAACCCCAGTATAGGTGAGGGCAGTGTTGGGGGGTTGACGGGCAGCTTGAGTGCCAGTGGCAGCCACATGGACCGTCTTGGCGCCATCAGGGACAACCTGAGTGAGACTGCCTCCACCATGGCCTTGGCTGGAGCGAGCATCACTGGCAGCCTATCAGGCAGTGCTATGGTCAACTACCTGAACAGGTGCTTAAACAGAAACATGTGCCCCCCCCCCACCACACACATACACACACACACACACACACACACACACACACACACACACACACACACAGATTATTAATTATAATAATTATTAATCTCCCCCCTCACATGTTGTCAGGCTGGAGGTGCAGGCTGATGTGCAGAAGGAACGCTGCAGTCTCAGTGGTGAATCTGGCACCGTCAGCCTGGGTACAATCAGTGACAATGCTAGCACCAAAGCAATGGCTGGATCCATTCTCAACACCTACATGCCCCTAGACAGGTGAGCATGATTCTCTTTTTATTTGATAGCTCAAAGTCTGTTCATTGGCAGCACTGATGTTGTTCTGTGAAGCTGGAGTCCCACCAGAAATCCTTTAAAACAGATTGTAGGTGTACAAACATTATTTGTATGTGATGCAATAGTGTCATTTCCATTATGTTTTCTATAAAGAGTACCAGGTTTGAACCCAATGTTTTCACTATTGATGAAGGATCAGGGTTTTAATCATTATCCCTAAAATATGTTTTAACAAAGCTCCTGTCTCTGAGTGTCAGTGTATAGTGTTCTCTTTTCTGTGATTGTTATTGAAACAAAAACCTTCATTGAACATAACCAGCATTTGTTATTTACTTAGCAAGTATTTAGTATAAAGCATGTTGGCAAATGTCAGCAGTTGCACACTTGAGAAGTATGACAGCTTTCTGGGGCTTATTGCTTAATCACGTGACATGTACAAAGATGTACACGCTCACGCACAAACAGTTTTTTATTACCTTACTTTTTGTCTCCATACTTTTCTAGAGATGGGAACAGTATGGAGGTCCAGGTTGACATTGAATCCAAACCCAGCAAACGACGGCACCACAGCGGCAGCAGCAGTGTTGATGACGGTAGCCACGTTGGCCGCTGTGGCTGGACCTGCCCCTCTAATGGCTGCACCTCCTCAGAAGGCAAAGGAACCTCCACCAAGTGTGCCAAAGAAGCCTCTTGCTGCTCCTCCACCAGCTGCGGGGGCAAAAAGAGTAAAGGCAAGCTACGCAAGAAAGGCTGCGGAGGCACAAAGATCAACGAGACACGGGAGGACATGGATGCTCAGCTGCTGGAGCAGCGCAGCACCAACTCCTCCGAGTTCGACTCTCCTTCACTGAGCGGCAGCCTGCCCTCGGTGGCTGACTCCCACTCAAGCCACTTCTCTGAGTTCAGTTGCTCCGATCTGGAAAGCATGAAGACGTCCTGTAGTCACGGCTCCGGTGGAGGCGACTACCACACGCGCTTTGCCACCGTCAGCCCCTTACCTGAGGTGGAGAACGACCGTCTGGAGACCTGCCCCACTTCTTCATCATTCTCATCCCAGGAACATGGAGCTGTGATCACCCCCCACTCCCCCACATCCACCTCCTCTTCCCTGGGCCACGGTGCAGAGCTCTCGCCCCTCTGCTTCATCACAGAAGAGAATGTGAACCTGGTTTGTCCGGCTGAGCTGGACAGCAAAACTGGAGAGCAGCTTAAAGAAACCAACAACAACAACCAACACCGACCGCAACAAACCCAACAGCAGCCCAAGAGCTCCTGTATACAGACTGAAATCTAAAATCTCAATACCTTAAGTGCTGCACAGATGCTGTTTTTATTCAACATCCTGTCCTCCACTAAATTAACAATCAGCTTACACTTCAGCCTGCATTTTCTGTTACTCCCTTGTAAAGGGAACATGTTATTTTGGGATTTGTGTCCTTCATGAAAACCAACATTTTAGTAATAACAACTCTGTGTCCACTAAGTGTTGAAAGGCTCTCTGGAAGTATTAGAAGGTTACCAAAGTGCAGCCACGTGAGAAGTGTTAAGGTTGTGAATGCTGGTGTTTCTCTCTGTGTGGCTCAAAACTCGCCACTTGTAACAGAAGACCGCACACTCATTTAGATCTGTGTAGGTTGATAAAACCACTGTGCCAGTTTTGCAACTATTTGAAGCTGGCTTTTTAATGCAGATGCAACACCATGCAGGAATCTTAACGTCTCAGTTCTCCAGGTTTACTCCAACAGGGACCAGACAATATGACTCACTAGTTCTTTTTATTTTTTCCAAAATGTATAAGATGCAGAGGAGCCTTTGTGCTTCTGTCTGTATTTATTATTAAACTTTCTTTCTCCCCTGGATGATAGATCAAACATCAAATGTATAATTTTAAGGCCTGAGCTCAACATTATTAAACATTTTAGCACTAAAAGGACCCGTAACACACCCAGTGTTATCTTTAGATGGATGCACAGATGGCTGTAGACCCATTATGGGAAATGGTGCTTGGCAGCCTGGTATCCACTGAGATTTGACCTGTAGCCTGAAAACCCTCATATGTGCTTTTAGTGCTAAGATGACTCTGGGAGCTCTGGCTTTGTTTAGTTCTGTGAAAAGCTTTTGATGATATGTTGGGGGGTGCGTGAGGGTTGATTGGAGAGAAGGTCTCTGGAAGGCCACAGTTTTCAAGATATTATATTAACATTAACCAATGGGTTGGTCAGTTCTGCAAATTTAAATGATTTTTTTTTTTGTACTTTTCAAAGGTGGTTTATTCAAGCTGATGGTCTCGCCTCACTGAGTAAGAGAGAGCTTCGATATCTTTCTTTGTAAACTCATGGTGCCTTTAAGAAGTTGTTTGTGTTGTTTGTCTCTCTCTCTCTCTCTCTCTCCACTGTGTCTTCAAGACTCCAAACAGCAACTTATTGTAGGTCACAGAATGTCTGTCTGTGTAGAGGGTATGCATTTACATACAGAACATACTGTGGTAGACATGGTAAATGAAAACTTTTCAATTGCCTACCAAAGACAGCACTCAGGCTCTTGTTAAATCTCATACCTTTGACTTGTCAGCTGTAAACACAGTGTGGTGCATCCTTGACACCAGGAGACGAATGAAGACAAGACCCGGGATTATACCGACATGCAGAACGCTGTTTCATACACGCTTCACTAATGCTACGCAAATAACTGAGGCTGCACGACAGCCGAAGGCACCTGCACTGTTATCTCTATTTCTTATTACATTGATATTCTGCAATGCACAAGGTTGATAGGGATACATAGTTTTGTTTCGGGTTATCTTCCCTACTGATTTTCCTGTGATTCCTGTTGACAATCGGTGCTGCTGAGCAGACTTGAAGTCAAAATCTGTTTCCAGCACTTTTCTCTCTTACAGAGTGTTTTGCTGATGCCTGTCATTACAGCTCAGTGGTCGGCTCTATTGGGGCCACTGAGTTATATCAGGTGAACATCTACCAGGTAGGTAAAAGCCGCCTGAATGGTATTTTGACCCTGGTCTGTTACTGAATGAGCATTCAATTTGGTTGGGTGGACAAGGCTACAATCTGCAGTCCTCCCTGAATCCATACAATATGTTATTTTCTTCTTCAACCCTGGTTCTGTTTTTCATTCTTCATCAAAACAAAAACCTGTTCTTGATCCTAATTTGTACATGAGTGCCAGATATAATTTGTAATTTGTGCAGAATGGCTTACGGTAATTGTACATTTGTTTGGTAATTTGCTTTACTATATGCGTGTAAAAGCATATCAGAAAAATAAAGAAAATGATATATATGTTTTGTCCTGTTTCTCAGGTTAATAGGGTGGAGGTGCAGGCTATTAATTATACATATTTACAGTATTCCATCTTTAATAGTTATAACTTTGAAATATTTGAACTCAGCATAAGGAAGAAAATCTGTTTCCAGTTTATTGAATAGCCCTCTGTTAATATTGTACACATTTTTACATCACTACTAAAATATAATTTAAAACCACAATGAGGAGAAAGTGGAATGTGTAATTATTGCCTGTTGCCCGCTGACTCATCAGCATGAAATAAATTTGGTACATAAAGGTACAGCAGATAGACAATCGAAAACAAAAATTAGGCAGTCATCAATTTGAATGACTCAAATATTGAACAGTTAACATTAAGATGGATAGAACGAAGAGTGGCTTAAAAAGAACAAATGACACATTTTAAACCAATGCATACATGCGGTGAGTAAATATGAATAATTTCTGATGCAAATCCATTTGATAACTCACTGAATGACATTACTCTTATTAGGAATATTTGCACACTCACTAAAATGTAAGCAACCCACAATGTGAAATCCAAGGCACGCATCTTATTAAGATGCTGCTTCTCTCCAGTGTGTGCACTTCTGCATGGCTAAACTGCTGTGAGAGTGTCCAGATGTGCAATTCCTGGCAGGCTAATTTGGTAACAAACAGCAGGAATGACTCTGTTGTAATATTTTCATTATGGAAAAGACACAAACACCAGACTCTTAAATGAAATTTGACATCAGAGCCCAGAGATGCTGAGTGCATCGCTGAGTAAACCAAAGAGTGCCTGGGTCATGTAAGGTTACAAACTGTATTTGCTCCCTCAGTGCTGTCAGTTGATACCTGTCAAAGAGATACAGTGCAGATCAGCAGTAAGATGACATACAAGACTATTTCTTCCTCAAAGATAATACAATCCATATGGTCTTAATCAAACGTTTCTCTATCTTATGGTTCTGTCCTGCTGCGTAGAACATTTACTTAAAGGTCCAGTGTGTAAGATTTAGGTGAAAGATCTAGTTGCAGAAATGTAATGTAAAAAAATCCTCATGATGTTTTCAGTAGGTCGTTTCATCTAAATTGTATGAATTTGTAGATTTCATTACCCTAGAAAGGCCCTTTATATTTAAATACTTTATATTTATATGGAGGGGGGTCCTCTCTACGGAGGCTGCCATGTTTTTTACATTAGTCCAGACTGGACAAACTAAACATCTTTTGAGTTTTTATGACAACTGAAGCTGCCACAGTTTCTTTGTCATGTTTGGGAAGAGAGGGTGAGGTGAGGGGTGTTCAGCTGCAACATGTAACTTCAACACTAGATATCACTAAATTCTACACACTGAACCTTTAACTATCTCAGTAGCAAATGACCTCACTTGTTCATTTGTTTTGTATTTCTGAGACTTTGTGATCTAGGTTAGTGGCGGCAGCTCAGTTATCAAATCACTGATATCAGTAGACTGACAGGGTTCAAGGACCAGATCACAGCTAAACCAGTTCTGGTTATGTGACCTTGTCCAGAGCGTAAGTTTACAGCTTGTAGCGTTACACAATTTTGTACATTGGAACCTACTTATTTAAGTCAAAGACCCATAGTATCCTGATGTCTGCCTGTGGTACAATAAGAGTCAGTGGTGGTACGAAAGTAAAATCTGCATAGCAAAACGTTTCCAGAAAGAGCAATTCCTTATCCTGTCATTTAAACATATGGTGATCATTTAAAGAACAGATCAGTGGAGTGAATGCGACCCAGTGCCATTGAATTGCTCTGGGGAAACATTCTACAGCTTCCTGCCTTTGTTTACTCTGTTCTTGTGCAGTGGTTTGCATAGATCGTAGAGTTGTAGTGGTGCAGCAGCTCATGCAGCAGGGGCAAGGAGGGTCAGATATATTTGTTGGCTAAGTTCTGAACATCGTTCTTAGTGAAATCTGTGCTCTCGATAGCCGACAGATGCTCGAACAGATGGGTGATGTGGTGACGCTCGTCCTTCTCCAACAGCATCAGAACAATCTGCAGAAACAGCACATCATCATTTATCACAAAAACCTCAGCTGCTGGAAACACTTGGGACAGATCACTCAGGACAATTACACATTTATAAGAAGTAGCAGTCACTGTGCGGTAACAGAAAAAAAAATATCAGCTTACAGATTGTAATTTTTTGGGGGTCATAAAAGCGTGTTCCGATGGAGAGAAACTTACCGAGAACCTGTCAGTGGTGTGCAGATGGTTGAGGTGTTGGAAGACCAGACTGGGGTCCTTCTCCAGGAGGTGGGAGTCCAGCACCTGTATGATGAAGCTGATGGTGTGTCCGTCCAGCTGGGTGCTCAGGTACTCAGGAAGCATCTGCGGGGCTGTGGAAGTCAGCAAGTCAGCACAGGCCGCAGTATTTCCGCTACAGCGAGCTGCATTCAGAGCCTGGCCGAACTCGTAGACGTTGGTTGGATGAATGTTGATGCTGATGTCTTCTCCTCTGCAGCTGCCCTCCGAGGTAGGAATGGATGTCACCTCCTCATCACCTTCAACCTGAGAAAGATCAACAAAAGAAAGACTTAAGTTGTGTGGAAGTTTTAAACTTTGAGGTGCTGCCTTTGTGGGCATGTAATGCAATGAGAGAGATGAAAAAAAGAATTCAGGTACGATCCCAACACCTAATTCACATTCTTTTTTATAAATTAGTCGGTTGGGCCACGATGATCCACTCTGTGATGTACTGTGGTCTTTCTCTACTGGGGAGGTGAAACAAAGGATGGAATCCTGCTCATTGTTTGCAGTGTTCAGTTTCTAGGAGTTGGTGCATGTGCATCAAGTCTATGGCTCCAACAAATACAGCTGTGATATAAACACTGTGTGCCACTCCTTAACTTCGTACCTCTGCTCTTTGGTGTGGGGCAGGTAGTGTGCAGGCTTGTCTGGGCTTGAAATATTTCCAACACAATCATTAGTGGAGGGTGAAGAGAGGGAGGAGACTCCATTATAGTTTCTCTATGTGCTTAGAAAATTATAACTATGATCTCTAAAGCAGCTTTCAGACATGCACTGAATTCTGGAGATCCTCTGGAGGGGCTGCTTGAGTGAATGCAAATGTACATACGGGTGAAAGTCTGGACCCAATTCTCAAATGCTGTGATGGTTGAAGGAGTGAGAACTGAAATGGTACAGTCTATGTCTGTATGACACGTAGGAAATCTTTTTGCAGTGGATGCATGTGTTCTGTAGTTCATACCATGGCCATTACACTGGACCATAAACCCCATGAAGCCCAGCACTGACCGACAACCCGAGTCAGGCTCTGTCGATCAATATGTAGCCTTATATTGAGCGAGAGGTGGGGAACTGAACAGGCTGTCACATAGAGACAAACAACCACTCTTCAAGTCATAGTCATAGTACATGGAGGGCGCAACCATGCTGCCCCACTGGCAAACACATCCAGCAGAGGGGGAAAAAGACAATATGCTCTTTCCATGTGAACGCTGTACCCTGGTTAAAATATGCATCCACAGTGCATGTGTGTATACCTCTGTAATGGGGACGGTCTTTCTGGACTTGGCTTGTGAGTCGAGGGCCAGACTCTGTCTGAGCAGCACTGTGACTTCCTCCAGCTCCCTCTCAGCCTCCTGCAGGTTGGGGTCCTGCTGCAGCACCTCCTGCAGGTCAGAGGTGCATGCCAGGTAGTCCTGTTTGATGCAGAGACAAAGTATAGCTTTACACATGATCAAGCGGGTTTAACGATTTTAACAAGTTAAATTGAATGTATGGATTAACCTCCAACACTCCCACCCAAATGAACACATCACCTTATGACATTAATAGACATGTCTGTTCAATCTGTTCACCTTGAGGCCTTTATTGGCCAGGGCTCTTCTGTAGAAGGCTTTCTTATTGGTCGGCTCTAGTTTCAGTGCTGCGTCACAGTCCTGCTTGGCTTCAGTAAACCTCTCCAGCTTCAGGTAGCACAGGGCTCTGTACACACACACACACACACACACACACACACACACACACACACACACACACACACACACACACACACACACACACACACACACACACACACACACACACACACACACACACACACACACACACACACACACACACACACACACACACACAATTAATACGTTTGTGACTCATCAGTTGTCACTCAGATTTAATGAAATTCATTTCATATAAAAATACATAATGCAAGAGAAAATATATTTTATATGGTTTTCGGTTGCAGCCGCTGTGTAGTAGCAGTAATATGTGTGTTTGCTCTGGTGTGTGCACCATGCTTTCTGTAAGACAATACATTTGGTATTGGCAATAGGAGAAGTTGTGAAAAACAAAGAGCGGAAGCAGGCAACTGTTTTCTGAGCCCTGATCTTAATCTTACCAACATCAGATCCTGATTTACAACCATTAATAGACTGATGACTAGTTGCGATTCATTGCAGTAATGATTGCACTGTCAATTTTTCCATGTGTTTTGTAACAGTCCTGAGAGGAAGAGAAAGTGAAAGGAACATAGTAGTGTCTGTGAGTGTGAAGACTCGAACCTGTTGGTGTAGACTGCACACTCCTCTGGCTTAAGTTTAAGGCATTCACTGTATTTTCCAAGTGCGTCCTGGTATTGGACCTTCTTCACAAAATCATTCCCTTCTTGCTTCAACACTGTGAAACGAATTTCTGCTTTTCTCTCTGGAAGACAAAGTCAAGGGGTGATTATTATTACTGCTTATTCAGACCAGTTCAGCTCTGCTTTCTGGTGAAGCCATGAACCCACATTGACACTACGATTTAAACAGACCACCCTTTCAATTCTTACGAAACCTAACGCAAGGCAATGCGTTAGTCCTCTGTGCTACAGAGCTTCAGGGTTTAAACAAATCAATGTTGTGCTGGCTGGACATGAGGAATGAGTTAAGCCAGCACTCAGTCAGTGTGAATTGAGGGCTAATCAATCTACTGCCTTCAGTGTCTTTAGGGAGAAAAAACTGTGCCAGCAGCTTCATTCTTTCATTAGAGTTTCAAAATAATAGCTGCAGCATGGCCTTGTGAATTAGGAAACTGCATGGTCAGTGAACAGAGGCAACACGTCCACTTATATAAAGGTTAGACCTTTAACACCCCTATCCTCCATAGTATCTCAGGGGGCGTGACAGAGAAACAGGAACAGAGAGGATCAGCTTATTCTTTTCAATTCCTCTATGTTGTCAAGCAGTGGAAGAAGAAATATCTTGATCCTATAGTTGAGTAACAAATATGTAAGCACACTCCACTCAAAGTAAAAAGTCTACATTGAAATTGTAACTTAAGTAAAGGTTGTTAAGTACCCTATGTAGAAAAACAGACCCTGTAAGAAACGTATGAACCAGTGTGTTATGTCATCTAAAAAGTGCTTTATATTTTAGAAAATATAAAGCATAAATGCTTGTAAATCTTCAATTTCCAGTATTACTAACTGATATCAAGAATATATGAGTCACAAACATGACTGTTTAATTACTGAAACTTAGAAACACGACCTCTAAACCCATGAGCCTTCTCTCTGTCAGGTGCGATGCTACATGTTTCCTCCTACAGTGCAAAGACATGTAGGTTAGTTTAACTGGCAACTCTACACCGCCAGTAGGAGTGAATGTGTCTCTATGGGAAAGCACTGCCTCTCACCCAATCTGGGATTAGACACTGAGGAATAAGCAGCTGTAGCTAATGGATGAATGGACCCAGGCGTTTAAAATGGTGCTGCCATTAAAGTTTTTCACACTGTGCATTTCTCAACTCAGAAATATACATGGGCCCCAGACAGTACAGGGCTACCTGGTCTTTGTGTCACACTTGTATATACTAATCCAGAGGTTACTTTAAGATCAACGTGAAGGATTTACATGGGAGGCTCACTGTCACACTGTCAGCATGTGACTTGTCAAGACTAGTCCCAGTTTACACCAATAAGTGTGATCCTGTGAATATTATCCAGAGCATGTTTTATGATTTTTCTTTTAAAACACAAACCTGTGTCCCTGGCAGCCTTTTCTGCCCTTGCCTGGAGGACCTCTGCACTGGGTGGCTCCTCTCTGCGGTGCTGCTGAGCTGACAGAGGCACCAGGGGAATCTCTGGAAGTTTCTCTCTCCACTCTGGACCGTCCTGATCAATTAGTAGTCTGGTGATCCTGGAGGAGGTCCCAGATCAGTAAGTTGCTACTTGGATTTTACAATGGACACAGGTACAAGTATGGACACTGGACACAGTCCGCTATGAATAGGATATTAAAAGGGCTCAGAGAAAATAAGCATGAAATGTATACGGAACTAACACCTACATTGTTCAGTTTACAGATAAAGTACATGGACATGTATTAAAGCTTTGACCCTCTGGTTCTCCTGAACACAAAGCAGCCAGGTGAGTTTCTGCACTGCCTGACAGAGAACACATGCAGAGCCATAATTAGCCTCTAGCTGGAACTGTTGAACACAAACTAAATCCGATTGCCAGTTATTAGAGTGTATGTGTTAGTTCCTTTGATTTGGTTTAATATCTTGTGGTTAAGGTACAGTCCATTTTCTAAATTTGCATAAGGCATTCCTTGTTTTTGTCCTAAGGCATCTAATGATATTATGCATCACCCAATTAAAATGGACAGTAAAGACACTTTGTTCTTTGCTCTTTCTCTGTACAAAAAGCATGGTACTCTCTACAATCTTTAGAGTGGCTGACATTTCAACATAACTTACAGACAGAGGCTGGCTTTGTGTTACTATTCAGACCAGTAAGAAATGTGAATATGAATGTTAGAACTTATTCATGTCTGTGTTTCAGTGCTCATGTCTCCCTGTCCTCTGTGGCCTCTCAGCTCAGTCAAGAGGTGAAGGCTAATACCTGTTGGCGCTGTCGTGTGCTGCCTGCACACTGATGTCTATCTGCAGGACAGTCTTGTAATCCACATAGGCCTGTCGGTAGCGCTCCAAGGACTCATAAGCCATGGCCCGGCGGAGGAGGGGCTTTAGGAAGAATGGCTGCAGCTCCAGAGCTCTGGTTGGTATTAATAGATGGGATGATATAGGAGTAAAGGATCAAGTCTGCAGCTTCGGTTATATATGCCCATGTCTGATTGTACTTTCACTATATGTGAATCTCAAATGGATAAATTCTTCTAAGTATATATATACACCTATACATATATACCTAAAAAGTTGATATAGGTGTACAGTTGTATCTGCGAGTACACAGTCCCCCATTGGTTTTCCTTTATTTTTTCATTAGAAATTGAATTCAAAGCAAACATACCAAGTATTTAGGCTTTCAAGAGGGAGGTTCCCTCAAGTAAACCTGTGTTTTCTGCTCATAAAACCACTTTCCAAAAGGAAATCCCTCACAACACACCCAATTGCAAATCTCCTCATAACATGATAGTGATCTTCTACAAAATGATAGGGCTGTTTTTTCAGGTAAGAGTGTTTTGAAGTTTGGATTGACACCCATGGCAAACATTACTTCTCACTTAATAATAAATGATCTCACCTTGTGCAGTCCTGTATGCAGTCCTGACTGTTGCCATCTTTCAGGTAACAAGCTGCTCTGTTAGAATACAGAATACATAGATCCTCTGGACTGTCAATCCCTACACAGGGAGAGAAATATCATCAAAAACATATACTTAGAAAAAACATTTCATAGTTTCCCTCTGGAAATATGTGTCATAAATTCTACCAGGCTTTAAATAATCTCTTGACCGCCTAAAGTGGGGCTGTAAAATGCTGTATATGTGTTATTAATTATTGATAATGTTGGGGTTGTTGACTGAATCAGTTAATTTATCAGTAACCAAGGAACTGTTGAAAAATGGGAGATCTGCTTAGGTTTAGGGAAATTCTTGTGCTATGTGATTGTGATTCTGTGATGATGGAATAAAGAGCACATTTGTTTGCATCAACATGGGAAGTGTGCCTTTGCAAAACTCCTTAATAGTAAGACAATAACCTAAAAGTTGTATTCACACATTTACGGTGCTAAAGTTTCACCAATCTTCTTGTCTGAGTAACTGGGATGTCTATCTTTTCTTCTGCTACTACACCCTCATACACCTTTTAGAGATGTATAATTATAAGCACATGTTCCTGGACATCATTTCTCATTTGTTTCCAGGACTGACAAAATGAAAAACAAAACAGTTAATGAAGTCCAAAGGTTGACAAACAAGTTTACAGACATTTTCTTAACAATATATATACACAACATCATATTTGCTTTTGTCTCTATTCACCTCATTCATTTTTTTGTGTCATTACGAACATGGGCGAATCAGATAGCCCTTCACCGAGGTCTGAGTAACATTCTTCTTTTATCTTTGCGAACTATGTCATCAGAGCATGCCACCTCACCAAATGAAATCAGATTATGGATGAGGACAGTGTGGGATTGATGACAATGATAAATGTTAAATTATCATAACACAGTATGTTAGAGGTATTAACTAGGCCATCCAAATACATGAGACTGAAAAAGACTGTCAACATTTCAAGTCTATATTTGAGTTTCTTTTAACAGACTATCAGCATGTTGCATGTTTAATGGCTTTAACAGGGTTACCAGGGTGTAACTTTTCTCTATCCGGAGCTGCAATCTGCACTACATGTAGCGTTCAATACATCAGTCAGATGATGGACCTTGGACAATGTTTATGTCCAATCACTTAACCGTCCTCTTGCTCAGTGGGCAATGACTGCATTATGGTGGATCACAGAGAGACAGAGAAAGTATGTTTGATGGTGTGTCAGGCCTGACAAGCAGCAGTTTCTCTCCCTCCATCGACCACTCTCTCGCTCTCAGTAAGAATTATGGCTGCGGTCCCACAGATTCCATTTCACAGTGAGCAGTCATGTGACCTGGACCGGCTGAGCTGAGCTGAGAGGCTTAGCACCAGGCTGAGGCTAAATCAGAAACACTGTCCATATGCAACACAACAGACACACTGTGACGCATCACTTTGGGGACAGTCACTACATACATCAACCAACATCCTTTTAACTTGTTTAGCTCTTTTAGAAATCATTTAAGCATTTCGTCACTGTATGTATAGTAAGGCTGGTGGAAGATATTATTTCTGTTGTTTAGGTATTCACAAGTACATTCTGGTGTGTTTTCATTTTGACCAAATATAAACTGGAGCGTGCTTAAAAGGAACAAACCATGAATGCAAACACTAGTATTATAGTAGCAAGGTCATGACCTTTGACACACAGTTGCAATCACCATTTACAGTAACCCTCTCAAGACCTTTGATGACAGAAACCACGAAGCAACATTAATTCAAATATGGCTGACACTGGCGATCAGACATCGGTCAGTGATTTTGAGGCTGTTTGTGTCAGGACGTTTATATCCCTGTGTAAACAGTACATGTGTATGACACTGAGGCACATCTTGTCTACCATGTCACACATCAACAAACCCCTTGCTCACTATACAACTGAATTCACAGTCACTTTAGACAATAATAACAAGAAGGACATCACCAAAAAAACATCTCCTCAGACCTACCTGAATCAGAATAGCCCTGAATGGCTTGGGAGTATTTCTCCAGTGCATCAGAGAACTGTCCATTTTTAAACAGCAGGTTCCCTTCGTTTTTCAGCCGGGACAGGGGTGGGGGCAGGGCTCCACAAGGGGCATCAAGGTTGGTAGTTTCCCTTGCAGTTCCTCCTGCAGGAGTTCCCTTCCCGCTGCTGCTGCTGTGGTCGGTCTGCACTGAAGCTGTAGAGCCCCTCTTGCCTGTTCCGTTGGCCACCTTGTCCTGCGTGACTCTGTACTTGTCGGAGCTGCCTCCTTTGCTCCGCCGGTGTCCTGCGTGGGAGTTGCTGGACTCACTGTGTGGACCCCCGTTCCCCCGGCTGTGGGGCTTCTTTTGAGCGTTACCCATGTCTCCCCTCTCGGCAGGAGAAGCGGCGCTCTCCCCTCCCACAGGCTGGCTGGGTTCAACCAGAAAAGCTGGAAGGGAGAGGAGAGGAGGGAGAGGCGGAGAGGAGCGGGGGGTGAGCACACCCACCGGAAGAAGTCGGTGGTTACATCACAGTGGGGGAGGGTTGGACACGCAAGACACAACCACTTCAAAGAGGGAGTTCCAGGAAGCAGCCACTCTTGACAGTGAATGACTAAAGCGATGGGTGGGGGCAGGGTGGATAACACGCATGCATAGTATGTCACGTAACGCAGAGAGAGTTTCCTCTGTCTGTGGCTCAGTCATCATGCTGCTAGGCTCAGATATGCTGAAGCTCCGTGAAGCGTTTTGTGCAGAGCGTCAGTGGTTCGAGGGCTATTCCACATCAGCTGACACTTTTTAACAAATGTACAAAACCTTTTGAAAATCATTTAAGTGTGGTCGTTAAAGAATGATGGGCACTTTTCTAGTCTCCATGAGCCTTCAAATTGCTTTACAGTAGTTTCTGTAATTCATCCATTCACACAGATCCATACAGTGCATCTATGTGCAGCACTTTATCTATGAGAACGGCTCAGCCTTCAGGGGCAGTTGGACGTTCAGTATCTTGCCCATGGACACTTCAAGCATGTGGAATGGGGAAGACCAGGATCGAATCTCTAACCTTCTGGTTAGAGGGCGACCGCTCTACCCCCTGAGCTTCAGGGAGTGGGACATTTTGTTGTCAGCTCTGTCTATATAATAATGTCTATCCAAATTATGTTAAACATATCTTTTGCATCTCTGTATTATAATTACAATGCCACCTATTGGCTGATAGATGCATTGGTCAGACTCTACTGTATGACTAAGCAAATTAAGTAATTTTTCCAGGGCTATTGATTTACTCTTTTAGGTGCTTTGGTTTAAGTGTGCCAGCAATAACTGGTGTATGAGGGGGAGATAATCATTTAGCAATCAATTCCTGGCTTCACAGCAGCAATAATGCTGAAATAGGGAACATTCCCCTAATTCAATTTAAGAGATTGGATAGATACAGATTTCTGGATGGATTCAGGGAATTACAGTTATTTTTTTCTGTTTAAATAAAGGTTATAGATATTGATTATATAGAGTCAGTAAAAAAACATACATTCTGCCTTTGTGTCATCGTTGCTGTTTTCATCTTTCTCTTCTACTTCTTGGATGAGGATTTTTTTGCCTTTTCTCTGTTGCTCTGGTTGACGTTCCTTCAGCTTCTCAGTTTCAGACAGAAGTTTCTGTACCACAAATAATAGACCAACATTAGAATTCATCAAGGCAGGAGACCAACCCAGTTCAGTTAAAGGTTCAGTGTGGAAGATTTAGGTGAAAGGGTATATCTATTGGCAGCAATTGACTATAAAATAATCCTAGTGATGTTTTCACTGGTGTGTTTCATCTAAATTGTATAAATTATTATTTTCTTTCCCCTAGAATGGGCCCTTTACATTTAAATGCTTTTTATTTATATTGGGAGAGGGTTCTCTCTACAGGGCCACCATGTTTTTTACATTAGTCTAGACTGGACAAACTATTCACTTTTTGAGTTTTTATGACAACTGAAGGCTACCACAAGTTCTCTGTCAAGTTTGGAAGGGAAGGGTGAGTTGAGGGGTGTTCAGCTGCAACATGCAACTTCACCACTTAATGTCACTAAATTCTACACACTGAACCTTTAAGTATAGGTCAGCAAAGGTTATACATGTATTGATACCACAATCACATATATTATATGATGATTATTGAAAACACTACATCATTCTCTATTTAAAGCAGTGACAGAGTGCAAATGAATCACTGAACATAATTCCCTGATCTTACAGAACTACAGTGACATCTAGTGGACAAAGGGCTCCTGGCAAGTTATAAACTAACTAATTTACTTGGCTTGACATACTGTGGCTGTTGGATTCTGAGGCTCCTCCATAAGAACCATCCTCAGGTCTTCAACAGCCAATTCAAATTGACCCATGTGCTTGTGCACAGTGGCACGACGTAGTAGGGCTGTTGATAGGAAATACACACATTCATGCACACACTTAAGATCTTGTATGCTGATTTAAAGTTAGAATTATAGAATTATAGCACATCAGACAGTTCTGTTTACAAGCACTGTAAAAGGTCATTCCAGTTGAAGTTCAGTAATAAAAAGAAAAGCACCTTTCACATTGCCTGGCTCAAGCTCCAGAACACGCTGGCAGTCTGACATTGCATCGTACCAGTGCTTGAGATTGATCTCGGCCTGGGCTTTGTTGTTGTATGCAGCCACAGTTGGTAAAATGGAAAGGCTCCTATCATGGAAAGCCAATAATAAAACAGACCTTCTTTTACAATGGACAAGCACTTCGAGGTACAGTTCATGGAATAAACTTTCACACTTTCATTGAAAATAGCCGTCATTGTGATTAAATGCCAGGAAAAATGATCAATCCCACCTGAGAGATGTGAAACACTTTCAATAATAAATGGTGCTTATCTGACCTGGAATAGTACACAACTGCCTCCTCATAATCTTTGGCTCTGAAAGCTTCATTGCCTTTGTCCTTTTCACGATTTGCCAGGAGGAGCTTCTCCGGTTGGGTCAGAACTGAACGGACAGTATGGGAAGAGACCACACAGTACACATAAATACCGACACAACTGAAGAATACACAATGCTTTGCAATGATCACAAAATAAATATGATGTTAGACAAAATACATTACATGAGGCATCCACTTTTGTCTTGATTTTAGAATGTCCCTTGGCTGAAGGAATGTTTTTGTTGACCACATTCCCATCAATCCTTTCACATTCTCGTTCCACATCGAATCTTGAAAAAGAGCAAACTATATATGGGTATTTGATATTCTGCAAAAATGATTAAAACATCATCAACTTCTAATCTTAGCTGTGGATTTTTTTTACAAAGTAAACTCTTGGGAACCTGTGTGTGTATAGTGGCTGCAGCTGCTGTAACAGTGTAGAGACAAAATGACTCACTTGTCCCATTCTCGATAATCACGAGGAAGAGTGCATTTTGAAGGATTCCTCTTTTCCTCTGCATTCGAAGTCTGTGATGACATAACATTTCATCTCACAGATTTTTGTATGCATACATGTCCATAATTACTTAACTTACATTGGGGAGAACAATTGTTACCTCACATAGTAGAATGGAGCAATGGGAACCTCTTATTGGTGGAATATTGTTTTTCCCTAGATCAAACACTGCCTGTTGTTTCAGTGAAGTTTCATTTCTTTTCGTTTCTTCTTGCCATGTCTGTAAAAAAAAAAACTATTAAAAATCAATCAATCAATAAATAAAATACACTACCTCGCTTTTCATACCTTCATATCCTCAACAATTTGGCTCCACTCATCTTTTAAGAGGCTGGCTGCTGTTGCGACTGAGTTTTCCTTCCTGAGGGCTGGGCTCTTAGGGTCCAGTTTTTCCAAGTGGCTCTCACAGAACTCGATCAGGTGAGGATAAATGCCCTCTTGACCAGACCTTAACACAAAGTAAAACAATGTGTTCTGAAATTCTGATAATGCCAAGTGAATCAGACTGTATTTAGTTAGATTGTGCATGACCCTCTAAAAAGTTGTAGCATGTATATAATCTACATGATAGTGAACAATTATTGTATACAGAATAGCTAACCAACACAAATAATAGTAGAAAACTTATATTCATATACTTTCTCCACACATCTCAAGCTTGTGTGGTTTTTACCTCAGGACTTTCAGAATCTTCTCCACGTATTTCACATTTTTGCATTCTTCAATGTAATTATAGTCCAGGTGCTCCACATGGACACTATAGTCAACACTGGTGGATTGGTTTTGAAGTGACAAAACTGCATCTGCACTCATGCCTGCAAAGAAAAAATCATCATTTATCTAAAATGATTGAAATTAATGATCACAAATGTTTAAATAATGACAGTGGGTCTAGTTGATTGTGATAAGAATTAGTAATAAGTGGGCAGTGGAATAACTATTGGTTTCCATTTGTGGGGACTGCTGACTGCTGACTGGGATAAGGGATAAGATTAAATAGATCCTTGAAAAATGAACTCTCATTTTATTTATTGTCTACTTTAGTGTTAGGATATGTCTGTCTTCATTTGTTGTGCCTGTGCACTTTACTGTTACTTTAGTGTTAGAAAATGACTTGTCTTGTCTTCGCCGTGGGATAGTTAGGAACATAATTTCGATTCCTTTGAATGTCTGGTATATGTGAAGAAATTGACAATAAAGCTGACTTTGACTGTGATTTAAAATTTAGCCTGGTCTGGAGCAGGCTAGCTCCACAGAATAAATCTCCATGGTAACGTATGTCATAACATATCCCATATCCACTATCCCGCTTTTGTGCAACTGGATCAGGATAAGTTGAGCCAGGATGACCAAGATATCCCGGCTTAATCCCTTATCCTAGTTTTGTGCAATGGGCCCCAGTGTCCTGTCTGCACCAGAGTAACTGGTGGTGCAGGGACATGTCGTCCT
The DNA here is from genome assembly GCF_024713975.1 of Paralichthys olivaceus. NCBI lineage: Eukaryota > Metazoa > Chordata > Actinopteri > Pleuronectiformes > Paralichthyidae > Paralichthys > Paralichthys olivaceus. The sequence continues at coordinate 24,090,327 of NC_091105.1, read as the reverse complement.
GTTTACTGGATGACGTTAGCTTGGCAGCTCTGAGTGATATATAGCTATAGCAAGCTTAGAAAAGTGAGCTAACCCAGCGATACTGTTAATTGACACGGTGTCATCTCTACAGAACGTGACCTGTGTCTTCGTATTTGAGGCAAGACAGAAAGTAACTGTTAAAAGTGACTCAGACTAGAGAAATGAACCAAAGTTCAGATGAATAACTGTATAAATAACTGTATAAATAACTGTACCTGCTGCTGTTTGTTGAAGGTCCTCTCTGAAAAGCGGGTCGTGTTACTATGGTAACCACGCAGTGCAGGCCAGCGGCACGCTGAAGCGGAAACACGTGACACTGTCTACAGCGGGCTCCAAATTTGAAAACGTGGCTGCTCGGTGACTGTGGACCAGCATGAAGCAAACACACACACACACACCGAGGAGGGGCGCAGACTGAGGCCTGCAGCTGATCCCGACCACACAACACCGGCTTCACACGGACCCGCTTCCATCTAGAAGTAAGTCTTCATCCTTTTCAAATCCAGGTTTAAATGCACATTACTCCATGTTTTTGCAGTTGAGTCACGATGCATGATGAGTCATTACCCAGTGACTTGAGGGAGCGCGTGGTTTCCTCCTATGTTGAATGTGTTGCACACGTTATGTGTGTAAAGATGCTTCTACACGAGTCGACGCGGACACCACGCTGGCATGTGGTTATTAGGTGTGTGTTTATAGGAGCCAGTGTTTATATTGTGTGTGTCAACGTGTTGATTGTCATCATTACACAAGAGTTCCCTCTGTCATTAACGCAGGTGTCTCACATCGTGCTCGTTACTCTAACACGTTTGTGCGAGTTTGGCATAAGTTCATTTGTAAAACACATTTCAACAAGGCAATGCGAAAGACAGCGCGACAGATTGTAAAAGCAACATAGGACAATACACAAAGGTGTTTAAAAAGAAATCAAGAGTGGAATTAAAATAAGTAATAATTAACAACGCCATTTTGCTCATCAGAACGCGCACACTAAGATGGATTGTCACCCAGTGAACCAGCTGTGGTCTCGTTAGCTGCTGTTGGGTGAGGGTTCACTGGGAGTGAAAGATGGATCCCGGGGGGGGTCCACTGCAGCAGTGGAGAGCGAGTCAGGACACGTTGTGTTGGCGGCTCGAGCTCACTTTATAGCGGCATCACAAAGAGCACGCGCATTCAACAACAAGCGCTCTCATGGCAACTGAAGCAGACTGATCCGATTCAGACTGAGCCTCTCTGTCAGGATCTGATTCAGACTGAGCCTCTCGATTCAGACTGAGCCTCTCTGTCAGGATCTGATTCAGACTCAGCCTCTCTGTCAGGATCTGATTCAGACTCAGCCTCTCTGTCAGGATCTGATTCAGACTCAGCCTCTCTGTCAGGATCTGATTCAGACTGATGACTCTGTACACAAGGAACCACTAAATGATGGATTCCACCTATTTCTTTTAGTATCTATCACAGAAAGAATCCAGAAATGCTACCTAATTAAAAACAAGTCTCTACAAACACATTAGCAGTTAAACAGTTAAGATAGCTTAGCTTTGAGCCAATTTGCCATGCATGTACATAATCTCTCAGGTAACACTCTAATGCTATGCTGTTATTTAATGCCATGCTTAAGTTACGTTATTTACTGCTCTTTGTTGTTTGCAGGTCACCTCACCTCTTGGTTCTGGGGCAAAGTTAGCACATCGGAGGAGGAAAATGCAGTACACCCCTGAATCAAATGTTTACCTTGCGAGGTGCAAAGAGCAGCACTGTTATGATGACTGCTGTGACAGTGGATACTCAGGGTTATTCCACAGTCCGCAGAGCATCCGTGGAGTGGACTTCTGTAGGTCTTTGTCACCTGTTGAATTCAATGAGAAGCCCAAAGAGAACCTCGGACGTCCTGTCACACCGAGAGAGAGGAGCAGAGAGTCGGTCAGGTTTTTGGACAAGGGCTCCAGGGCGACACAGCAGCCATCAGCTGGTGTTGGTGTTAGTTGGTGTGAAACCCCAAAAGTGTATAAAAGAGATGCCTTGCTGCGACACAGACTTCTGATGTGCAAACCCAACACAGATGTCAAAACTGACAGCACAAGATCGCTGTGCAACAGAAGGACTGAATCTTCCACCATCAGTGTCAGATCTGATCACTGGCTCAGTGCATCGTTTGACTCTCTAGACTCAGGGGCTTTGGCATCAAGCACTTTAAACCTGAAACAGGACCTGCCTTTATCTGGCAGGAAACGCCGTCTCCTTTTTTCACAGATGAGGACCTCCACCCTTGAAGATGGTAAACTCCAATCTGCTCAACCTGCTGATTTTGAGAGAATAGGTTCCCTCTCAGGTGCAGATTTCAGTAAGAGCTTTTCTGCCTCTGATCAAATTAATATTGAGACTCCGAACTCCAGAAAATCTCTGCCTGTCTCATCCAAGGAAAACTCTCAATCACCAGTCATTGTTTTGACAAATGACCTAAATGACTTATTTTGCACTCCATCCTCCTCACATACGCCCAGGTACATCAGGTACATGTATTTTTTTTTTAAGATTTGACTTTCACAATGTATTTGTAATTTTTTATTATATTAATATTAATAATTAATTAATATTAATAATTAATAATACTTGAAGCTATAAATAAAAGAATGTTCTTTTCATCATTCAGAAAGCATGCCTGCATTAACTCCCTTCTAACCCTGCATTAGGTTGGTGTGTGAAGACAGTGGTTTCAGTTCCCAGGACTCCTCAGTGGACCATGATGGCTCATTCCAGGAGCTGCTGCTCCCTGCCTCCAGAAGAAACTGTGAAACCCAAAATCTTGCAGAGGCAAAGCGGCGCTCCCGTTTGCAGCGTCAGCACAGGCTCTCTACGCTAAAAGAAGGGGGCTCTCAGTCGGAGGAAGACCCAGCAGACAGAAACCATGAACATCTTAATCTGAGCCACAGCTCTTCTAAGGATGTTTTTGCTGATGATACTACTCCTCGCAGAGTTCTCTCTATTAAGTGTAATAATAGCGTGACTTCTGATGGTTTGGCCTATTTAAAACAAGATTATGCCACCCCTCTTAAAGCCACCACAGCCAAGCCAGAAAACATGACACCTTTAGGCACAGCTGCTAATCCAGATGTGACCCCTCTCAGGACCACCCCAGTCAATCTCTCACTGACCCCAGCTCTGCAGCTTGTTCATGCCATGTGCCAGCAGAAAGCTCAGATGTTTGCTGGCCAAAGTCCAAGCCTGAAGGAGCAGCTGAAGTCCACAGCAGCACTGGCTGAGACCCCGGTGACATTTAGGACAGCTATGCCATTGGCAGGTCTGATTGGCAGGAAGATGGGTCTGGGGAAGATGGACATACTCACAGAACTGAAGAAGAGGAACCTCAGGCACATCCTGGCTGTCATATTCAGTCACCTGACCTCTGAGAGCATCTACAGGTGAGGAGTTCATGTTTTCAACAAACTTAACAAATTTACCACAATTCTCAATGACCAAGTAGCTCAATTCCCATCTGCTTTATCCTGTGCAAAAGTCACACATAATCATTTATATTCAAAAAGATATAGTGTACACAATAAATTGTACTGTCCTGTCAATTTAATACACATTCAAATGTATGATGGATGACCAAAGTATAGGACATTATTCTTGTCCAAGTTGTAGATGTATGCAAGTAAACCATAAAAGTCAAGATAGAAAACCAATGATTTTTTTTAATTACGAATCAGTATTTCACCTTCAGAGTTTTGACACAATTTGCCTTTTTATAGTTTTATTAATTTAATGTGACTCCTGATTATTCCTCAAACCATCAGGCTTGACAGGGACACTGGTAAAGGTGCAGTGAGGGCTGGAGACATTGGTCTCATACCTGCATTTGTTTGTTTGACAGGTGTGGTCAGGTGTGCAAAAGCTGGAGTGAAATTATCCGGCAGGACAAGCGAGCTGCCTTAAGGAGAAGAAGCCACCTGAGTGAAGTGACTGCTTCTCTTGAGGTAGGACATTTGCTATATTAGTCGCTATAGTGTCGTCAGTATACTGCAGTAACATTGTGCCTGTCTGCTTCAAGCAGGTATTGTGCATCAGCTGTGGAAGGCAAAGCATCCACTGTCACATTAACGTGGGTGCGGTGGTTTTGAAATAACTCTCAAACCTTTTGCCTTTGTCTTACAGCTCAGTGGTGCAGTCCATGTCCCTGATGCAGAGACCAGACTGACTCTTCTAAAGAGGTCGGCCCTCAAGACGGTTCAGGCTCAGTCCAGGACTTCAAGCTACTGCACCCCGCAGTCAGCAAATAGCACTTCAGTCCAACTACAGCACAGTGCCGTACATTCAGGCAGCAGCAGCAAACGAGAGAAATTTCTAGAAGTGAGTTTTAAACATCACCGCAGATTTCCTGCATCATTTTTATTATAAAGGCCTCTGTTGGTCGTTTACTCATTGTGCAGTCATGGTGTTTTGTTCAGTGTGTGTAAATAAAAGATCCATCCATAAGACTTGCTCCTCAGTTTACCAGGTCAATTTTCCATTCTCACTTATTTTGATCCCTTTAAAATCTGGACACATGGCTACATCTCCCACATGGAACTTACATTAGTGATGTAAAGCTCGGATATAGCATTTTATTGTTGTGTTATTATTTGTTTTTACGAATTCAATGCACTGAAGCACACAGCCTGAACAAGACATGTTGTGTCCAAGAGTTATTTGGATGTATTTAATTATGAATTTAAATGTTTACTTAAAACATTTACTTTGAGCCATGTCATATAACTTATTTTTCTTTCAGGTTGCCAAAACGCTCTTCAATGATGAGTGCCTCAAGCATTGCCCTCGATGTCAGCATCCAGCAAGATGTCACTCAGTGAAAGGGGAAGGTGTGTGCAGTAATGCGGACTGTGGTTTCAAGTTTTGCACCGCTTGCTTGTGCACTTTTCATGGATCTAGAGAGTGTGGCAGCCAGTCTGTTGGCCGTCGCAAAAAGGACATACTCCTCCCAGGAAGTGCTCAAAGTCGGAGAAACGTCAGGAGACTATGAGGAGTGAACTCTATTCCTTCTTGCTATGCCAAGGTCCATTAAGCACTTTTTTTTCTGCCTAATGGTAAAAATGAGGCTTGGCAACAAGGAAACTCATTTGTTGCCAGTATATTGTTCTGTGCTCATCATTTTGTCTTTGTGCCTGTCTATGTAATGTATGACTTTTTTCTCATCTTGACTCTTTCTTCTGTGTTTTTAATTATGAATTTGAAGGAAGGCTCCCAGCAGCACAGTGACTGAATTTTGCTGTTGATGTAATTCTCAATACACAGTGTTGTCAAGTGTAGAGCATGTTTTTTGAAATTCCTGAGATTTTCAGCTTTTACCAGTGTTTTTTCAGATCGTTTTAAAATAAATCTTGTGATTATTTTATTTTTTACACTCCTGTGTCACTTGTCTCATTTTTGAAGATCTCCTTTGTTTTCTGTATGAATAAATCTATCAGTGTTTGCCGCCATCTAGTGGTGTGATTGCACCTTGTCTTAACAGCCACAACAAAGTACATGTAATTTGTTACCTAACTTTAATTACATGTTAGCAAACTTGGATAATGCTAGTAAAGACACTTATTAGACAAAATTATAATAAACTAAGGTTTAGGTCTGAAAACAAAGTAACAACAAACGTATTTTTGCCTGGTTTCCTTTAGTTAAACTTTTACTGCCCCCTGTGTTTTGAAATGAATCCACTTCCATAGCAACCTGCAGTGTGTCTGTAATTACACTGAGAGGTTGGTGTCTGGCTCAGTGAGGCTGAGTGTAGCTTCCTGACTTGACTTTCTACACCCTCGGTTTCAAACTACTTTTCAGGCAGCTGTATTTAAGAGGTAAACATGTGTGGACGAGTTTCAGCAGGTAAGAGCGAAATTAACAAAGTTAAAGTTACTCATATATTTGAACAGATGTTGGTCTAACTTACTGTAAACGTTTTCTTTGTCTTTAAAGAGTTACCAAATCTTACGGCTGACAATTTTGTGAGTACAAGTATTAATGGTTCAGAACGTCATGACTCAATCTGTTTACATTATTAACATAGCCATACTTTGAGTTAATCGTTATATCCGTACAGGAACACACACTGGCCACTGATGATGTATTAGCTCGCTTCTTCAATGATTTCCTAAGTCTGCCGGTAAAGTATAGATATAATGTATAATTTAAGATATATTGTAGTGATATACAGTAGGATAGTTTCAATAACACTTAAACCCTTCTTAAACCTATACTCAACATCTTGTCTCAGTCTTTCCCTGAGGCTGTGCTGTACAACCAGGAGACGCGGCTGTTTGAGCTGGTGAGTGGAGAAGCTGAGGTTATATCCAGAAGAATCAGATCAGTTCTACACCACAGCAAATCCCAACTCCTGACCGGTGACCCCTCAGTGCTGACCAGAACTCCTCCTCTGGACAACCACTTCACTGTCTCTGTAAGCAGACAGAAATTCATTTAAGTACAAATCCACTGATTTGAAGAAGAGCAGAAGTATGTGCTGTAGCTTTTGAGGGTTGACTGTGTCTCCCTGACCGTGGCAGTGTCTGGACAGAACACAAGGAATCCAGTGGATCATGGAGCAAAGATTGCCACTTTTCCTTCAGAGTGATTGCTACATTGAATACAGGTACTACACATGCTTATCAGTTTGTGTAGGGACCCACCACACTAGAGAACAAATGCAGTTGCACCTGCTGTATTGTAGATTACTTGTTCTATATTCTTATTAAGCTTGATGTTGAGATATGTCAGTTTCTGACTGTGTCTGAATTCTAATGGATATATTTCTTATTTTGCTAACTTAACTGTCACTTCAGCTCTGCAACAACCTTGATGCTTATTTGTTGTAGCATTTCTATTCAAATATGACTGGCTCCAGTCAGCTTTGATATGTCATATTTATATAATATCATGATTATCATTATCACATGTAACGTTTACAGAGCATTAACCTCTAGCAGTACAATGCAGTCTCATTGCCTAGCTTCAAAGAATCCTTGTGATTGTGTTTGAGATTGTTGTCCATCTAATCCTTCATGCATCTTTTGAGAGGCCTTAGGGCCACATCCCTGTTCATATCAGATGCCTGACCGCCCCATGCTGACCTGCATCCTTCACACAGAAGCAGTGAAAGAGAAATAACATAGTCACATTTGTCTGCTCAGTGTGTTCTTTGAACAGTGCTGGATCAGTTCTATTCAGTTGTTTTTTTTCAGACTGGCCAAAATGTTGTGTCAGTGGGACCCAAACATCTGTATCCAGAGACAGAGGAGCAGCTCAGGTCGAAGCATTCTGTCAGCCCCACAACTGTGCTGTTCCTCCTGGTTTGACAAAGAAAGTAACAAGGCACCAAAGGTTCTTACATGTTCACATTCTCTAGAGAACATTTCATCAAAACAAGGTACTTACCTTTTTACTTCCTATCTGTACATATCTGTGTCTTGTATTTGTGTGCAGAGTCATGAAGCTCAAGACTCCTATGTTGTCTTTTTCCTTCCCTTTCAGTGTCATTGACAAAGTACAACCTGACGTATCCACCCTCTGACCAGAAGGAACGTATCAATACAAAATGCAAAGAATCATCCAGATGTTCGTCCAGCTGTTCTGAGCCAGAGAACTCACGTACCTTTTCCTCCTTGTTCTCATCATGTTCCTCCTCCTCTAACCTTAAATGTAATAAAACCGAGGAACCCCAGAGCACACAAATAGAGCTGCACCTCTGCCCAGAGATGCAATATCTCAAAGAATCCAGGGGCCAGAGTTTTGAGTCACAGCTGGAGGGCCTGGCTGCCAAAGTAGTTAAACAAGTGCTTAACAATGCCCTGAACGTAATGACTGATGAGAGCCAGGGAAACATTTCTGACTGTTTCAACACGTCAGCAGAGCAGACAAATGGCACCAGCAAGGAGGAGAAATTGTGTGAATATGTTTGCCAAATTTCAGCTAATGGAGGCAGAAAGCAACTGGAGGGGATACAAGTGAAAGTTAAAGAGAAGACGGGGAATCCAGTGGAGGAAAAGACAGAATGTGATAAGAGGAATAGAGAGGTGGGGAGTTGGGACAAAAACAGAGGAAATGTCAGTGATTGCCATGTTACCTGTTGTCTGGACAACAGACCTGGCTTGGATGAGTTCAGGGAGTTTTTGCGAGGAACGCCTGGAGAAAAACTGATTAATCTCTGGATGGACATAGAAAAACTGAAATCTGAAAAACACGGAGAGCGAAAGAACAGGTGAACATCAACCTTCTCTTTTTTCACTGTATAGAAGACCGATGATGATGCAAAGATCATGACACTATAGATACCTAACGCAACTACAAAATAAATCCAATGTTTTTTAAAATACAATGAAAATACAAATATCAAATGTGATCCAATGTGTTTATCCAGACACTTGGTCCTGATGAGGGGCCGGTACCTGCTGAGCAGCAGTCACAGCAGTCTGAACACAGAGCTGCTCTCCACACTGGGACTGACCACCTCCACCTGCTGGACAGAAGAGAAACTGTGTTCGGTTCAGCCCTGCCTCATTGAGGCTCTGCTCTACTACTGGTGACTGTCACGCTTCACTGTGTTTAGCTTCCATACACAAGTCTGTTTGTGTGTATCTGCCTGTCTGTCTGTCCATATATGTATATGAGGAGACCTTTACCTAAAATGCCCTGTGTGTTATCTCCTGCATCAGCTGGATAAAACACATATTGTCAACTCCTTTCACCAACATTCTGTGCTTTATGTAGACCATCATCATTTCTTCTTCTTCCCCACAGGGCTCCACGGTTCTGGAAGTCTCAGTTTGCTCAGGAGGACCATGATGACAGTTTGAATACGCGGCTGTGGACAGAGTGGTGGAGCAGGCCTCTGTCAGGCAGACAGCCTCACCGTGACTTGTTGACCCTGCCTCCCCTCGTCCCTGACACCTCCTTGTCCCAACGCCCCATCACTCTCTATTCACAGGTAGGAACAGTTGGAAGATAGATTCAATAGGACTGGATGAGTGAAAGGTTAAATTTAGGAAACATTTTGTCAAGTTCATCATAGTTCATCATGGCATACTACTAGAGTAATTTATCAAACAAAAACTACCAAGTCACTGATGAATTGCTGAAAAATGATTGTCTGCTTATTTAACAATGCAAATTATCAATCAATTTGTGATCATAGTTTAAATTTTTTTTTTCTTATAAATGATATCACAACACTTCTTATATTAACAGACTCCACCTCAATCTAAAAGGAAACTTTCATCTCCTACGCACTCTGAGCCTAATTTGAGATTATATTGTACATGAACTAACATGTCCACATACTTCTGACCACTTTGTGGGCACTGATTAAAGGGCTGTATCTTCAACACGATAATAAAAATAATATGTAATGATGTAAAACTTTTCAATTTAAACGTCAAAGCCTGAAAGATAAGAACTGTCCAAATACTTGTCTGTTCATATGTCCTCAGTCGTATTGTAGCAGAAGTCAGATACTAGGAAGCAGAAGAATGGAGACCATGTTACAGGCTCTCTGTGTCGACTCACGCGCCGGCTTGTTCTTCACACACTTCTGTGTTCAAACTGGAAACCAGGTACAACAACAGCTCCTCGATTTTAATGCAGGAAATAACATATGAATTGTGTTTGGTCCATCCTATTCAGCTATGACTGTTCTACATCCAAGATCGTAGATAGTTTAAATTAGTAACAGTTAACATTGGAAGGGACAGACACTGTGATTTCTTTGTCTCATCTCAGCAGTGGGAGAATGCAGTTTACTTCTGGACCGACCTACAGCACTACCATGAACTGTTTTACCAGGATGGTCTGGATCCCTACAGAGTACAGAGAGAGGCACAGGTCAGCACACACACACACACACACACACACACACACACAAACACACACACACACACACACACACAAACACACAAACGCACGCACATATTAGCTCTAACTATGTCACCAGTCTTATAAATTGAAGTATAAGCAATTAAAATATAAAGTGGGAAGCATCTTTATCTACAAAGCAATAATTCCTAGTCTAGTCTTTTCTCTTATTTACAGATTGGGTAAGTGATATAGTAATAGTGTATTGTTTATGATTTCATGACTCTTTTCTTTTGTTTCTTGAAGTCTCACCAAGGCCAACTGCACAACATCAAACTAATTTCAAATAATAAAAAAGATGTATATTCATGTAACTCGTATTTTTGTGGAGGAAAAAAAGTAGATATAGCCAATTTAAAACTTACAACCAATATAAAGTTCAATATCCAGAGCGATAAAGAGGCCTGCTTTTAAACAGACGCCAGGCAAAATCATCAATCATAATAAATTCCAGTTGGGGAAAACAAATGTTCTACATGTCTGAAACAGACACATGCACTTTCGCACGCACATATGCTCTGTTGGCCTCCATCTCTCCTTGCTGATTTCTACACTCTTTACCCCTCAGTAGGTGGAGAGATTTAAACCCCCATAAAAACAAGTGAGTCAGATCCCCCCAGGTCTGCGCCAGTCCAGTCATCCAGAACCACTCTGTCTGGCTACAGCTGGACCAGTGTGGTATGGTCCAGAGTACCTCCCAGTCAAATCTATTTTCCTTCAGTTAACCTTTAGTCCACCAGAGGAACGGTGTTTGGATGAACTTTCCATGGTTTTGCAGCCAACAGGGTTAAAAGACATTCATGTGGTGTGATGGCAGCAGTGGTGAGTGAATATTGAGTTTATGAGCACTAAACAATGATGATGAAAGTGCTGGTCCTCTCCTCTCTTCTCCTCTCCTCAGCTCCTATACTCCACATATCTGTCCACCTCTGCCACGAGGAGCGTTGGCGTGGATGAGGAGATCAGAGGGAAGGTGTATGACAGACTGATGCCGGCTTTTGAGGAGCTGTTTGACGAGGTGGAGGGGTATACACTCAACATCCTGCTGCAGCCATGGACACTGCTGCTCAGCAGGGACAAAGAGTCCTTCAAGAAGGTAGCTATGGTACAGCCACAGTTTCATTCACTCTGTACGTAGTGTATGGTGTTTTTGATGAGCATTCAGTAAAACATTTAGTAACATCTCTTGCTCTATGGATGGAGGGTATGTGCATATATATGTCTTTTTATGTTCTTTTTTGTCCAACTCCACAAATGATCTTATTTATTATGATGGAAAACCAAGAGAGGAAACACATTCCCATATTTGAAAACCTGTTTCTGCTTAACAAGTGACTCATCAATTGATGATTAAAATAGTTGAGTCAGTCCTTCAGAAGTACATGTTCATTAATCAGCTATTGATTGCAGCTCTATGTCTGTGTGTGCAGGTGCATGTGCAGGAGGAGGTACACAGGGTGGACAGTGAGGAGTACAGGGAACTCCAGAGTGTGTATGAGGAGTCAGAGCGTCGACTGAAAGAGGTTGAGACAGCCACACACTCATGGACAGCTCATATGAACATTAATGTAAAAAGGCTTCTTTGCTGTGTTGCTTTGTAACAATGAAGAGAATCTTCAGGACTTTCTTTTACTTGACATGAGTGGACCGTTTACATTTGTGTCATACAGCTGTTCTATAGAAGAAATGACCCATGTGACATTAGAATGTCTAGAAGGCAGTAAAAGGCATGATGTGATTTGATGATGTGGTTAAAGTTTTGAACGACACCTGATTTTCTCCCCGTCACTTGCTCTCTGCCTCCTCCTGCTGTGCTCCTACAGGTGCAGCAGTCCAGGTCCATGCCCTCTCTCTCTCCTACTGTTTCCTCTACTTCCTTCTCAAAGGAATTCGACTCTTGGTCCAGAGTGTCTCCAAATTACCGAGGTTACCGTCTGGGTTCCTTACTCCGTCACCGCCATGAGATTGGACACTTCATGTCTTTCCTTCAGAATCAGGATGCCAGGTCAGCTGAGGGACACATGTATTTCTATGATTCAGATTTACAATATCTCTTTAAATACATTTAAAATGTGCTTGATGTTTTCAGTACATTGCACTGAAGGCTATGTGAAGAGTAACACTGTGTTCTAAATGTGTGTCTGCACAGTATTCATCTGACATGTTGGCTGGATTTGGAGCAGTACAGGAGGACTCCCCAGAAAGACAAGGCTGTCAAACAAGAGAGGTCCTCTCACATTGCAACCAAATACCTCAACAGGAAGTATTTCTTTGGCCCTGACAGCCCTGCCTCCACAGAGCAACAGAATGACGTACGTCACCTCCATAACTTGAAACCCAATATGTTCAGTATTATTAGTGTAGGGTTTGAATTATTGTTAACATCCTGGGAAAGCAATGTAGAGAGCTGAGAGACACTTGGTACCCAGGACATGACAATCCCAACATTTGATGTGAGCTCCAGCTGAGGCTCAGCATCCACATGTGACAGTCCTCGATGACAGTCCTGACAGCACGCTGTCATTGGGGAACAGGGATAAGAAGAAATATTAAAGACATATTAAAACTAGAGAAAGGACTGGGGTGTGATTTGGATCCAGGGAAGAAGAGGACGTTCTGCTCCAGTAACAATGACAATAAGATTAAATCTCTACTGACATATATAGTCTGAGATTGGGTTTCTGTAGTCTAGGGTTACTGCAGGAGGGCATGGTGTGATAAGTTTGGATGAATAGATAAGACATGTGGCAGTGAAACCTAATTTTCTTTTTCAGGACATTAAAGGTAGCAACTTAGCTGTATTTGTTGCCACATCACAGCAATGTGAGTCATGTCGTGTGTTACAGGACACATTTTTTCTAAGGCGTTCACTCAATTGATTTTAAACTGGAAGTTATTCAACTTCATTCAATATTTATATAAAGCAATGATGTTGCACCAGAGAGTTGCAGGCCAGCATTTTCCATAAATGATCTAGAGTGCGGCGGCCTGCCATATTCCAATTTGTCCCGCTACAGTTTCATAATGAACCATAAACAATTATTTCAACTCTCATAATAACATACGAAATCTCTAACTTGGTGTTTTGCTCCGTTGGTGTGTACTGTGCACTGCTATTTGCCACATGCTCACTCATGCTATTGGGCGCTATTACCCTCAAAGTTGTTCCCGTCCATGCATGCTGTCAGACCCCATCGTTTCTTCTGCAAGTGTGAGTGTACCTCTTGGTTGTTTGCACTTGGCTGATGCTGGACTCACTTACTTTTCTCACTTTCAATCACAACAAGTGTGTTCAGTTGTTCCCTTGTACTGTTTTCAAGTTAGCTGAGCTACTCTATGATTTCTCTGTCATATGGAAATTGTACAACATCAAGGGCAATATGGGGAAAAGTGCCTTGCCCAATGACACGTTGACATGCAGACTGGAGGTCCTTGGAGTTGAACTGACTGGAGGACGACCTGCTCTCCCTCCTGATGATGATGCCTCTTTACTTCTCGTAGAGAAACATTCATTGTACTTGTTGACATGGATTGAACTCTGCTGCAGTACCTTTATCATTTGTCATCCTCATCTCATAAACCACCTCATACTGTCATAATCATTATAGCTGCTTATTTGAATGAAGATGCCAATTGCAGTGCTTCGAACTCTGTGGGACGGGGTCTGGCTGCTGCTCTTGCATCTCAGTGTTGGTTCTCGTCTGCATGAGCAATGTAGAGACTGACAGCTTTACTGCTTTGGCCCTTTACTCTTTCAATCACTCAGTCATCCAGTCACAGATTGGCCCCCTTTCATCTGCTGACTCCTGCTCCAGGGCCACGACTGGTTCTCATTTCTGGAGCCTCTTTTGAGTGAGTGCGGGTATGCCTGTGTGCGTGCAAAATGAGATGAGAGAAATATAAAGGAAATATAAAAAGGGAGACACGGCCAGATCGATGTATGAAGACAGAAAGCAGACAGGGGAGATGAAGAGAATGCAGCCATTGTGGGAATGATGAAGAGCACAGCAGGAATAAGGAAGGAGAGCAGTTTTCATCAGCGGTTCCCACTTGTCAGAGTTTGTCAACCACCTCATGTGATCCTAATGTGGTTTTATAGAAATCTTTAGCATTCATATCAAACACACATGCAACATCTGCACCTGCTGAGGCTTTGACTGTAATTCTAGTGGTTCTCTTTCTCACTCTTTCTGTGTGTGTGTGTGTGTGTGTGTGTGTGTGGTTGTGTGTGTGGTTGTGTGTGTGTAGATATTGTACTTGGCTGGTGGACTGGAGCGTCTGAAGCTGGAGTGTCTCTCAAACCTGGTTGTTGTGGAGATCCAGGACATCATCAGGAATCACATAGAGAAAACATGGCTGCCCCAGTTTTTGTGCACAGCAGAGTTTACAGAGCGACAGAAACACAAACCGCAGGTAGAACAACTTCCTGCCCTGGATAACAATGACTATTATCCACATGGTGACATTAGTAAATGTACAAATTGTTAGTGTTATTCAAAGTACTTTAGTTAGTTTAAGTAATTTAATCTCAAACATTATTTTCATCCAAACACATACATATAGTATAGAGGTAAATGTTTTCTCAACATCGATTGAATGAATTTCTTTGACATCACTTTGACCTTTTCTTTGTCAGAAATTAACTAATTTAATTCAATAATTTTTGAATTAGCAAATGTTAGCATGCAAACTGATTATGAGTCTGTTACACCGTTAAACATGACCATGTACAAATCTTACACATTTAGCAGTGTGTCATCAGTAAAGATCAATATATCAATATATGTTCTAACCCTCGATAGTGTCCCATTTTAGTATTAGATCCCTGCTGCTGAGAGTGAACAGAGAAAAGAAATTAGACACACGTTAGCAGCCCTGCCATTTGAGAAACCACTAAATGCTGTCACTGTCCAGTCTCACTCTCAGGTTGCCTCATCAAATGTCAACTCAAACACGGCAGATTCTGCTGCTCTGCCTCATTATGTTATCAAGTTTGCCATGTTTGGTCACAGGGATCCTGTCATTAAGTAATGAGAGGTTGACTTAGTTTAGCATTACTAACAGGAGGAGGAGAGGACGAGGAGAGGAGGGGAAGTGTGGAAAAGATGTTGTAGAGGTGAAGACGAGGATAGAGGAGGTTGGGGCTGGGAGACAGACATGACATGGGAGAGATCTCAGTAAGAGAAGGTCAGAAGAACTGAAGACTGTGTGAAGTTTAAAGGTAAAAAAATCAGCAAGAGCTTCAGCTGCTCACAACGCCGAAGAGCAGTGTGCAGTGTAGATCAGAGAGCTTTGAGAGGTATTCAGTGTCCCTGTTTACTCAGTTTCTGACTTTTGACCTGTCGGTGTGTGTGTGTGTGTGTCTGTGTCTGTGTGTCTGTGTGTGTGAGTGTGTGTATCTGTGTGTGTGTGTCTGTGTGTGTGTGCGTGCGTATGTGTGTGTGTGTGTGGTAGCACCAAGCAGCAGGCAGGCTCTCACAGCACGTCCACCACCGACGCGGATCGAGGAGAAAACCCTGGAAGGTAAGAAGAAATGGATATTTTGAAAGGAGAAAAATAAGGCATTTTCTGGCCTGACAGCATGTGGGATTTAGTTCATGACTTGGCTTCAAGCTCTGGCTTTGTCAAAATACAATTTTGGCCCTGTAACCCAAATTGGATCCAGGATAAATAAGATTAAAGCATCAGCATTACTAACTTTCTTTTAAACGTCTTAGGAGTGTTTTCCACGCGGCTCTGCAGCCTCTACAGTAGAACTGGGATATTAAACATGAGCATTTCACTTTTTAAGCAGGATGATTACAGGAAGAAGTTTTCATACATGATTATGACTCTCATCTCTCAAGTCATTATCTCATCATTGGCAAAGAACAGCTTTTCTGAGTACAGTGTCATTATCTCAGTTTACTGTGAGCTAAGACTGTAGCTCATAGGTCACAGATCGTCTATATTTCTCCTGCTCTATTTACAGTGTTTTCTCTCTTGTTATAATGTTAACACAAGTAGGTCATCTTTTTTTATTGAATTCTTTAACAGCTCTGTTTGGTCCCCTGCAGGCCAGCAGCTTATGGATGAGTTCCTCCAAAGAGATTCTCCTGTTTCGACAGATCTTACTCAACCCTGTCACTTGTATGCAGTTCCAGCACTTTGTCTCCCTGAAGGGAGACTTCTTGGAGAATGACATGCTCTTTTGGCTCGAGGTCCAGAGGTATAAGGTAAAAAAAAAGAAATGGTGCAATGTACTTGTTGCAGTTTGTAAAATCTGATCTGAGGTTTTTGTCTTATGCCATTTTGATTTCTCTCATCTTTGTTTTCTCCCCTATTGTTAAATTTACAATTTAAAAAATGCTTTCTTTAACTTAATTCGGTTCATATTTTACAACTCTCAAATCAGCTGATTAACACATCCGTGAAGTAGCAGTGAGGAAAAGTTCATATTCTACCTTTTGCTCCTGTCCCCTCTCCTCCTGTATGAAGGACCTTTGTCACTCTCACAGTGATGAGGCCACCATCCAGCAGAAGATCTCCACCATCATCAACTGTTTCATCAACTCGTCCATGCCCCCCACCTTACAGATAGATATCCCTCCTGAACAGGCCCAGCACATTCTGGAGAAACGCCACGAGCTTGGGCCTTACATCTTCAGAGAAGCACAGGTTGTGTGTGTGTGTGTGTGTGTGTGTATGGTTTGCATTGTGCATCTTCCTGTATGTGTGCTTTATACGGGTGTTCTCTGTTCTGTTCATGTAGATGTCAGTGTTCAGCGAATTGCTGAAGTTTTGGCCCGAATTTCAAGAGCTTTGCAGCAGCGTCCAAGAGGAGCAACTCCTTCCTCTACTGCAGGACAAACGAGTCAAACACAGAGCCAGAGTGCGAAGACAGAGGAGGAAAGTGGAGGAGGGTGAAGAGGAGGATGAGAGGAGGAGAGCTCAGGTGAAGAAAAAATGTGGTATTTAAAATTTGCGGTAAAAACAAACTCCATTCAAACTGACCTCTTCTGTACAGGAAGAGTGGGAGACACAAGAATCCAGTTTTCAAGAACAAGACATGGACAGTGACGCAGATGATGCAGATAATACAGACAATCCAGAGAGGAGAAGCGGTGGAAGAGAGTGGAGGACACAGAGCAGAGCGCTATTGTCGGCCACTCAGCGGGTAGGGCACGCTCTGATGTTCATCTCTAGGATGTAGCTGAAGATGTGTCTGTGTAAAATTTGTTGTATGAAAAAAGCCAAAGGTAACCATCTCAAAAAATACAATATAATATAAAATAGTGCAGTCATGAAGATAAACCAATTTACAGCATGAAGCAGAAACAAGGGTGTGTCAGATCTAACCACAGAAACTCAACCCTCCATCTGAACTGAACTGTTTTGATTTGACTCGTTTTCTGGATACTTTTCCTCAGCTTTCATGGTCCTACTCCAAATACATGGCAGCTCTGAAGAGAGAGGAGGTGCTGCTGAGGAGGAAGAGTCAGCTGGCAGCCTCTTTTGCCACAGCCTCAGGTAAACACACGCATGCACACTGGGAAAGTAAGTAGTCAGGGTGAACTCTGTAAACCATTACACTGAAGTGATACTTTGCTGATCCCATGCTAAGATTCAAGCTTTAGTTCCAAGGCTCTGATATAAATGGACGATTGAAGTCAAAGCTTTGTTAAACCAACCCCCTCCACACATCAGGACTGTCTCATTACACAGCCCTCTGGCCAAAACAGTCACTTCAGCCTGTCATTAAATTTCAATGCTCTGTGCATGAGTATTGAGTCCACACATTAAGAGTCCACACTGCATGGACATTTAAATGAAGTGTGGTGCTAACGCAGGACATAGTTTCAGTCCATGATGAATGAGGGTGAGTGGAAATGAAGCAAAGTGCAAATCGTGTTTTAATGGGGAGGTACAGAGGAGAAACTCTATACACACAGATGGAGATCATCACTTCGTACAGGTCTTTTAAGGTAAAAATTCTCTGATGCATGAATACAAACTTGTCTATCTCTTCAGGGACTGAATGAGCAGCTGCTTAACACCCAGTGATTTGTGTCTTCCTCTCTCCCCTGCAGACTCCTCCAGCTGCAGCGTCAGGTCTGCAGACAGTCAGCTCAGCCACAGACAGTCACACCGCTCCTCCAGAGCAGAGAGTACAAAGTGTAATAGATATAACAGTAAGTGAATCGTGCTTCTTCAATGGCTTCACGCAACAGTTTGCCTCTAAGCAAAGGTCCCTCTCATGTTTACTGCAGGAGGTGTGAGCAGCTGCAACATGAAATGAAAGTGTAAGACTGGACTCCGACACAGACTGAAAATTGAGCTCCTACTGGTATCGAGGAAGAAGCTTGAGGTTGGGTTTATACATGATGTAAGAATGTTTCAAAGCTAGTGTAACAAACACCTGCTCTTACCTGTTTCAATGCTGCGGTTTGAAAATTCATTATGTCTGATGGAAAACTACTGGTTTTACTGAGGTGAAGACAAATGCAATTAAATGCACAAATATTTAGGTTCAGACAATAATATAATCACACTTTATATTATGTTTAATATTTTTAATAAAACATTTCTATATTAATATACATTTATATACACTGAACACAATAGACTTAATTTACACTCAATAGTGCACAATATCATGTTGGCATCAATGTAAGGTTACAAAGAAAAATGTTGAAGTCAAACAATTATGTCACATCTATAAAAAACATTTTGGTTGACAGCTGGTTTCTTTAGTGTCCATCAACATAATAATATTGTACTGAACAGTGGCATGAGACAGTAAACACCAAGACCTTATTCTGTGGAGTGAGACACAGTGAAACAGATAGTTTGGAAAGAAATGAAACAGAATGATGTTTCTATCTGCAACACCGAAGAGGTTTCACATCGACTGAACAAGTCCTTGGTTTGATTTGACACATACATGTTTTAGTGTTGGCTACAGTCAAAATGTCTGAGCAAAAAAAAAAAATGTCTTAACTTATGTGACTTTGATTAAAACAGATTCGAAATTGTCAGACTCTCTGTAGCTGTGTAATGTTTGTTGTATCTTTTAAAGGTGTGGGTAATCAGGTGGAGTTTCACAGTTAGATACAAAAAATGATTTTAACTCAACAGCTATGTTTGCATAAGTTATCTTTTCGGAGCCAAACTAGTGTGTATTCCAAATGTATTTAAGGCTCAATTTCAGTTGGAACAAACGTCCGATCTCATATGTATCAGTTTCAGAAAGCCACTGATGGGTGTATCAGTGGAATCCAATGCGCAAAGCTTTATTCTTTACCATGTGGAACTTGCTGACGAACACCTTGGTGAAGGCTGGATCCACCAGGTAGCGGTAAGACTTGGTGACAGTGGGCGGTGGCTCAGCCAGTGTCACTGAGGGCTGCAGCTGCAGAGAGGCAGCGGAGGGGGAGATAAACTGGGAGGCTCTCGTCACGTAATCCACCAGCCGCTGATACTGCTGCTCCGACAGACGCTCACGAACACCGTCCCCCTTGGGGAGGACACAAACATGATCACTGTTACCCTGGGACTAATACAGTTCATTCTCATATGGTCTCCTATTATATGCCATCGAGGACACGTGGTAGAGTGGTTGCCTTGACAACATATTTTTATGCAACAAACACAAGAGCAGTCTTAACCTGACAGAGAAACTGGTGAAAACAGCTGTTCCACCAACATGTAAAAAGATTTTCATCAGTGACAGACAGTTACTGCCCCTTAATGATTCATCTGCTCATAATGTACAGCATCATGTCAAATCTACCTGTGTCTGAAGGATTGTTCTGACCCTTTACACTGACAGGACTCAAAAATATATAGGTCTACAGACTCATTACTGTATAAGTAAGCACTATAGCACAGATGGAGAATAAATACTAAAACATCAAATAAAGCAAACTAACTTAACTCAGTAGAGTCAATGCCCAACAGTTCCCTTATGACACCACCTTTAAATTCACCAGAGCCAGTTTTTTATTTGGATCTGCACCAAATTGTACAAACTCTAAAATATGGGTCCCCTTAATATGCCTGATTTTTTTTCATCAAGATCCATGAATTGTTTCCTCAGAAATCTATGAAAATGTAGAAAACTACCTCACAATGCCAAAGCAAGTGAAAAAACGTCCTGGATGCACACCAAAATGTGATGGCTTCCTCCATAGACATGCCCACCTCTTCACAAAATCACATGGAAAGTAGCTTTTGTATAATTCTGCCAACAATTAAACGCAGATGAAAACATAACCTCTTTGGTGGATGTAAAAATCAATCAAAAAATTCCAACCATTATATCCACTAAATCAAAGCATACCTACATATAATATTCTGACAATCATCTTTAGAAGCTTTGTATGTTAGCTCTGTGATTTATTTATTTATTATCTATATTATTGTTACTCTCTGTCTCACCTCTGTGTCACTGGTGACGGTCTGCTGTTGTAAAGTGAGGGTGAGCTGGCCTTCCTGTCCTGGCTCCTGCTGACACTCCACCTGCAGACGACAGGACATTTCACACTCACACTGCCAAACAAACGCTCAGTGGAGCGTCACAGGAACTGTTGTTGAGTGTGGACAGGAGATCTGTGATGTGCTGATGACTGTCAGTTACCTCTGTGATGGGGAAAGCCTGCTGCTGTGTGTCCTCACTGAGACTGACCACAAACAGCACCTCAGAGGTGAGCAGCAGACAGCCGGCGTGCTCCTGACCTGACCCACTCACGATGGTCACCTCCAGGGCCATGTGGAGCTCTGGCCGCCCAAGAGACTGAAGCATCTTCCTGTGGTCACAGTGATGTACATTGAAAACTGACTGGAAAATTCACATGATGATAAAATGTTAAAAATTAGGCCGGTGTAATCTAATGCTTGATCACCCGTACACTGTGGGGAATAATCACATCCATATTACCCCACCCACTGTGAATGGATTATGTGCGTACATATAATTGCACATATAGTTGGGCAGACCTCCTAACGTCTGACACACACTTTCCATATAAACACAAGAATGAAACTAACATCAACCCACTGATACAAGTTACCATATGTGTGTGCATACATCCTGTGATTTACATTTTTTGCATTTTCTCTGCATGGTTCCTATTACACACACATGTGAGGGGGAAGTGAAGTGTTCACTCATGTTCCTCTGACACTTTGTTTATTTGGGGGGCAGGTGCTTCACAGAGCAGATGTTGAAGCAGCTACAGTAGTGACAGTTTGGTTCTGCTCTGTGTTGCTCTGCTCTGACTGCCTGACCCCTCGGGTGTGTGGGCTACCTGCAGTAGTAGAAATAACTGATGGACGCCTGATGGAAACCAGTTTGACTGCGGTGCAGCATGAATGAAACCACAGGGGGGCATTATCTCAGCATTCATGTATTTTGATCTTCTTTTTTCATCTTCTTCTAACATTAGTGCAAAGTATCACTAACCCCCTCAAGTAATGAAAGCTAAAATCTTTTACACATGTATTCAAAATACATATTTGAAATACAAAATACTATTTTGTAATTTGTATTTTTGTAGGTAAAAAATATAATTTTAAATAGTTTCTCTGAGACGTGTATGTGATGATGTCATAAAAATGAAAATTGATGCATGCAGCCTCTGATTGGTGTTTACTCAGTAATCTGCCCAGACTTGAATGAATGATCCATCACGAAGTGAGACCCAAAGAGGAATGAACAGGGTGAGAGTTGTGTTGGTTGCCAGCTCGATTTTTTTGCATAAATTGCTACAATTCTTAACAGTTCCTGTTTTTGGTGTTTGTTTTAGTATCCTAGTATCCGTGACCAGCCCTCACAGTTAATGTCACCTTGCACTGTTACTGTTACCTAACCTATCCACACTGTTTTTGTCGACTGCGCACAGGAAGAAAACTGTAAAGTGTCTCAGAGTTGTTGTATAACATTACTTTATAATGCAAAGAGATGGTTTAACTTAGTAAATGCACATGTTGTGTGTCTAATGTCATAAACAATGTTGTGCTGCAAAGCCACTACAGAACCTCTCTAGGTCAAAGTGTGTAACTTACTGGGGGCTGTTGTGTGCTTTGTGAGAATTGTTCTGAATTAACTACTGTTTAACAATTGAATGATTGATTAATGAATTACTTAGAAAATAGTTTCTCAGGATAAAGGTGCCATCAGTTGTCTTCTTATGAATGACTTGTTTGTAATGGTTGTCAGTGTTGCTGGTGCAAAGGTAGGTCCTTCATTACCAAACAGGTACTGTAGCTCAGACTCTTTGAACTATGTGTTGCCTTGTTAGCTGTTACTTCATCAACTGAGGTCACTGCTGAAGGGATAGATCAAATAGGCTGATAAATATATGCAAGTTGTATTTTTCAGTTTGTTTAAAATACAAAAATATAGTAGTTTATTTTGATAAATGGTGTGGTTGTTGTATTATTTTGATACACTTATAATTAGTGTATTTGGTATTTTATTTTAAAATATATTTTTTTTACGTATCTTTGCCCATCCCTGAATGTCCAGAAGACATATTGTAGTTGTAACTCATTGTGGTTGACAATAGCAGACTGCTAATAGAAGCTAATTGATAGCTATGGAAACCAAACAGCAGAAAAAACCTTCGAAAACACCACAAATGCATTTACCGCAGCTCCTGATCACCTTCTGCACACACTGGCCTCAGAAAATGTGCATAATAACATTGAGTGTTTCACTGGAATCTTGGAATCTGTGAAACACAGGGCTGGAGATGATTTACTCCACTGTACCCAAACATGTGACCTCTGTAAACTGAGTCTCTCCAAACCATTACAGCTAAAACAGAGAGGTGTTCCTCCTCCATCTGATGGCACAGGGAATGATCTCTGGATAAACTCATAGTTAAATAACTAGCACAATTTCTAGCTGGCGGCTTTGGCAGGGTGCTTATAAAAACCTTTTACCATGGCTCAATGAGAACAAAGTAGGGCAGGCTGGCTACCATGTGTGGGATCAAGGTCAAATATCTTTCCAGGCTTTTTTGTGGGGAGAAAGTGGGTAATAAACTCTCCAAGGTTATTTTAAACACAACAGCAAAAATGATGAGAGGTGGAACAGCAGATTCTGGAGAGAGTCCAACACAAGTAAAGGCAAAAACATATGTTGCATTTCTAGAGGAAGAGCTGCACAAAATTTAAGGAGGAGCCTGCAGGATTAATGAGGGGCTCCAGGGTCATACCAGACATATTTAAGGTGGCTGTTTGGGGCTTGAGCCGACTTCTCCTCTACAGGCAGGTAGAGTTGTTTGGGAAGCTGCCACAGTCCTGCTCCATGAAGGATCCCTGTTAGAAGAGACACAAAGACAACAAGGCAGCATCAGTGCAACTGAAGGGTGCCTTACGTTCTCTGTTTGACAGTATTGTGGATAAAGCGGGTCGTCCACTAATCAGAATATCGCCGATTCAATCCCTGTCTCCTCCATCCCACGTGCTACGATGTCCACGGACAAGATACTGAACACGAAAGTTCCTGTGCCGGAAGTGTATGATTTATGTATGACAGAAAAGTGCTGCTCATGGATGCACTTTATGAATGTGTGTAGAAAAGCACTCTAACAATATAGACCATTTACCATTTTATTAAACAGACCCTTCTAACTTGAAATTCCACACTCATACTTCAGAGTGAGTTCATAACCCTTGCGTGTGTGTGTGTGTGGTGAGGTTTGCTTTAACTCTACTTTAGTATCAGCGAGCCAGTGAAGTCATCAAGCAGTTAAACAGAGCCGTAAAGACCTCCGCGAGACCCATTCATGATGTCACTGCAGTGATACTCTGCAACACTGTAGCTCTGAGTTAGTGTGAGTTAGTATTTGTGTCGATATATCCATTTCATAAGAGAGGATGGAGTGTGACAGAATTACTCCACAAATAAATACACTGTGCTGTACAATAATAATAATAACATATATCACTGTTATCTTGACCTTTTAGTGTGTCTGTTAGAGTGAGTATCAGAGTGTCTGCTGGTGAGTGTGTTTCTGCTGAGGCAGTGAGCATATGCACAAGTTTGTGTTTGTGTGCTGTGTGAGCTCAGAGGATAAGATAGATCACATCCTCAGGGAGTCACGGCTCTAATAGGAAGCTGCTCAGCTCGTTGGTAGTTTATGTGCTGTAGCAAAGGCCTGTTAGCATCCACACACACCAACCTCTGATCCACTTCTCACCCCGACCCACATCTTCTGCCCCCAATAAAATACTAACTTGAGGGTCCTCAACTGTCCATATGTGCAGGGGGGGCTGTGGCTAGAGGGGTTGTCCTCTAATCAGAAGATCGGCGGTTCCCAATTCCGCATGCCGAAGTGTCCCCGGGCAAGATACTGAACCCCAAATCATCTCTGATGGCTGTATGAATGAGTGAATGGCAGCAACCTGTACTGTACAGTGCTTTGAGTGGTCATCAAGACTAGAAAAGTTTATGATTAGCCACACGACTAAATGACTGGAGGGCTGTCAATCCATTTCAGACTTCCTGACACACTAACTCCAATTCATGTGTGTGGTTTTTAGATCATTGCTACTGAGTTTGCAGAATGAGTTTATCATAGTTTGTGTTGATCATGATAATTGCTCTCTGATTTTACCCACAGTACAGCTTCTACAGCAGCTCTTAAAAGAATTCTGAACTCACCGTATCCAGTCTGGGACACCAGCTCAGCTGCTCCACCGATGGGTTTAGTGAAAACACCCACAATTCCTTTCCCTACTCCAGAGATGACGCCTTTGGCTTTGCTACCAGCTGAGGTCTGCGTCTCCCAGTTCCTCTGGAAGTTCTGCATGGGCTGGTCAACAATGCCTGCTATCGCTCCTGTAAAAAATACAGTAGAAAGTCTTTGTCCTCTATTTGTCGGATGTGCTGTGTTCATCAATTGTAATCAAATATTTATAATGAAAAAATGCAGGTTGTACAGATGAATTTAAACGACGCCTTTATTGGCCAACAAAGGGGAAAGGTGGTGATTTTAGATATTTTCATATTTTCAGCGAGATGGTGAGTCCTCACTTAGATACAGAGTCCAAAAGATCTCAGGAATTCAGATATGCTTTTACCCTCCGGAAAAGATCTGACCATTCATGCTATGAACGACACAGATGATGTGATTTACTGTGCATCTCACAAATTATAATCCACTGTAACCTAGAGATCCGTGCAGCTGTTTGGTTTCGATGCTCTGACCTTTTTTACAGTGTTACGGCCCTCTGGGTGTTTATTGAGTCCCTGCTGCGCTGTCTCCACTGCTCCGTCTCAAAGCTCTCTGTAATTGTGAAAGCCACTTTGTGTGTGTGTGTGTGTGTGTGAGTGTGAGTGTGTGTGTGTGTGTGTGTGCGCGTGTGTGTGTGTGAGAGTGTGCATGGTGCGTGCAAATATATGTGGGCAGAGCATAGGCTTGATTTATCGCTCTTTCTTAGTCGTAAGTATCTCTTGAAATTCATTTATTATTATATATTATATATATATTATTTGTAACTTAAAGACAATCCAACATAGTGCTTACACCCCTTTGTATTTTCAAAAACCAGGACTACAAAATTGTATTATTGTCAAAACACTTATTTTACGTTACTGAAAAAACAGCTGACAGTGTGAGATAAACAAGTGAGTGTGTGTGTGTATGTATGTACACATACCTAACAAGCTAATGCCAAGTCGTGACAGCCCCTGCCTCAGTCCGTCCCCGAGACTCTCTGGCAGCTGTCGCCTCCACTCCTCCTGCCTGGTGTAGTGCTCCTCATCCAGAGACAGCCGGTCCATGTTCCTGGCCAGACTTGTTGCTAAGTTAGTGATGGACGTCAGCGTACCTGAACACAATGGTGCCATGTTCACATTCAATGTTCGCACTTTGCAAATGACATCATGTTTTCTGGTGGTTAGTGATAGTGCTTCACAATATTCAATCATAGATTCAAAAAGAGAAATTGTGTCAGTACATGACTTATTTGTGCTTATGTCTTTATGAACCAGTGACACCTTCTCCTCAGACATATTCCTGTGCTTAGATATGTAATTTCATTAATGTCATTCATTACACAGCTCACTGTATGATAGCAAAATAAAATGAATATAAATAAAAACGATTTAGATTACATAAGTAATGTTTACCTCTAAGAGAAAATTAAAAGATTGTGAACATTGGTGTTACCTTTTGAGATATGTTTGACGAAAGAGGTGGTACCTCTGGAGACCCCACTGACAAAGGCTCCAGGTCCTCGGGTCAGACCCTCATACGGCAGACGGAAGAAGTCTGACACGCCATTACCGATACTCCGCACCAGGCTAGCAGGACTGCCGAGGATCTCCAAAGACCCCACCACCCAACCTGAGGAATGAGATAGGATGGCAGGTGGTTACAATTGTGAATAATAACGTCACATGTAGCCAAATATGTACATATTCTGGAACATTAAACTGTACTGCTTGATGGTGTATAATCAGTCAAATGCTGGGAGCTTTGTTTTACATTAATCTATCAGTAGTGTCAGAAATATTTCTATTACCTCCTGACATCTAAGAACACAGAATTTATAATCTATTCTGGAGTGTTTGCTTTCTCCATTTCTTCAATGCTATGACATGTTTTATCCAGCAGTGTCTTCTTTCCCTTTTTGTGTTTTCTGGAGAAACTTACACAGTTTAGCTTCACAAGAAAAGTTGGACTGGAAGAAAATATTTAAATAAATCAACTTTAACTGTATCGTTGTTGGACGTAGCCATGTAAAACATAATGTATAATCCGATAGTATTTCTTTACAGTCCTGAAATGAGTTTTGCATTTTATAGAAATAAAAAGAAAATACATCTGGAACATTTACTCTGTGAGGAACATTGAACATACAAGCCCCTTGAGTAAAGTCACTTTCATTATCCTCTATGTGCCAAAAACTGCTTTAAGAGCAAAGGCTCCTACAGAAATGTACAGAATAATGTACAAAGTGTTTGACATTATGACGTTCACACTGTGTTAAATTTATAAGAATGTACTTCTACATAACTCAAAGATTGACAAACACACAGACACATACACTTGTGCACACAGACACACCGTTTGACACACTTAGATTTACAGTCTCCTACAATCTCGCCTCTCTCATTCATCCATTGAGTCTCCTTCAGATGGCAAGGCTCATTGATATTTATGCACTGACAATTGCATCACAAAAATCAAATAGCCATTTCTCAAGGCTCTGTTCTTATTCTCTGTCAATTTGCTCTTGAGTGATGGACTCTAATGGGAGGTAACAAACTCCAGTGGGGCCAAGTGGTCTCTCTGCTTTACAAAGTCTCCCAGTTGTGGTTTTGGTAAAGCATGAAGACGTGACAGGAGCTGATGTTTACAGGCCTGAGTCATGCTTTTAAACACACACATGCATATACTGGAGTTTATGCCTTTTAATATCCATATGTCCATAAGTCTTTGCATGTGCAGACCGGGGATTTACGCCTGTGGGTGTATGTGTGATTGTAGTACCATACATCCTAAAGCTAAGCAGGCCCAGAATGCATTGTTTCCAGGTCCCTCTCTCTGTGATGACTCAGGAAGAGGAGAACGTGGTAAGGTGATGTGTTGAAATACGAGCAGAAATGAGGGCTTTAATGAGAGACAGCGGGAAGGACGCATCCGGCCAGAACGGTGATTTCTGATGTGGGAATGTCAGAGTTAAATCAGACCATGTGTGGAGTCTTAGACTTGACAGGAGGACAATGAGGGAGAGAGGAAGAGTACCTTTACAGCGCCTGATAAAGTCAGGCTTAGACCTGGTGGTCATTCACGGATTAACCATAACATCCTGCCTACACTGGGAGTGTGAAACAGAAGTCTCACAATAAATTATGTCCATAAGAGAATCTAAATCTTTCTCGTGCTTCCAGCTATTCAAGTTAGTTTTACTGCACTTTCTGCCACAGAGTAACAGGAGCCCCCCCCTAATGGGAGCAATCATTTCAAATACCCAACTCTGAACCTAGTGACAGTAAATTTATAGAATTTCTCACTCAAGCAAAAATCCTGTTATTTAGGAAATAATGTACATGTAGCTATTGATAATAAATGCACCACAAACTCTGTAGATATGGCTGCATGTGAATATGTTTTTTTTTCAGAGAGACAAAAAGCTGTCTCCTCTGTCAATGACCTACCAGCTCTGAAGAGGGCTCCCGCAGCATAGTGCATTGCCAGAGCGTGGACAAGCTGCCTGGCTGTGGTGCAGAGCGGCCCTCTCTCGAACAGAGAAAAGGAGAGTGGAGTATGGTCTGAGGCAATGTACAGCTTAAGGGAGGCATGGATGCTGACCAGCAGGTTGACCGGCTGGATGGTCAGCCTCTGCAGCCGCACTGGGTTGACTAATGCTTGCAGCGACTGAAGCACCTGGAGAATATTACAAAATGAATTATGAGAAAGATTTTTCAAATATTACCAAACCATACTAAAATATGTAGATCATCATTTATCCCTTACAGAATGATTTCATCCTTACATGATTTGACAATAAGAGTGCATTATTGTGAGCAGACATGATGTAAGCAGGCTGTTAGCTATAATAAAGTTGAATGCTGCTACCTGTATGTCTGCCCAAGGTTAACTGTGGTAATAATATCTACCTGATTATATACAGTTTATATCTGACAATCTGATTATTTTCATTTCACCATACTGGACTGACACAGATATTCACAGGTACCACAGGTGTTGATCTCACACATGACAGCAACATTCATAGAATTACTTCCTCTTTAGCAATGTAATGTAAAAACAGACATCTGAAATAGCCAACATGTAATGTATGAAAAAAATAACACCAGTTAATCATTTAATTTTATAAAGGACACATACGTGAGCAGTGATCAAGCAAATTCAGTTTCATTTTATAAAAACACTATAAAATCTTCATTGCAGCTACACCAGGTAGGATTGACAGAAAGTTTTCTAACTTCACTCTGCACCATTGACAAACAATAAAAGGTGACAGCATATTATAGAGTTGTTTAAGAAGGACTCACTAATGTCAAGGAATAATTCCGAAGAGCGTGTCAAACAATCACACATTCTTAAAATTATGACAATTTGGAAAGAGGGGATAAGACAGAGATCTATCTATTGATAGATTGATCTATCTATTAATTCCAGAGGCCTCTGTCTGCCTGTCTGTCTGTCATGTGTAGGGCACTGTACTAATAATGATGAGTGATTTAATAAAGTGACTAGAATTATGAGCCCCATTGTAAATAAAGACATGATATGATGATTGGTGCACCTGTTCAGGGAGCGTGGGGGCTGGTCCAGACTCTCTAGTCCTCTGGCTCGCTGCTGTAGCCGAGGCTATAGCTCTGTCAGGGATGTAGGTGTAGAACAAGGTCTTAATGTAGTAAACAAAGGTGTCTTCAAGGTAGACTCTGGCAGGCTGGAGCTGGAAGTTGACCTAAGGAGAATGTGCACAAAGCTGTAATGAGAACTGTGAGAAATGACTGGACAGAGAGGACATTCATTTTGGCACTTTGATACCCTGTCTTTGAAAAAAGGTGAATTCTTTCCATGTGCAGTTGTAAAACAATTTCTATTTGAATTGAATTAATAAAGAGATTGAATAATCACACATACTATACTTTTTGGGTGTTGACATGATTTCTGTTGTTGCTCGGGTGTGATTACTGGGGTTATAGATTGAGTACTACCAGTGCTTTGAGTAGCAAAGAGTGCGTATAAAATACTAACAGATAGAAGACAAAATAATTCAAAGTCAATGTTCAGGTTATCAAACAGCAGTCTGTCTACTGTGACAAAGAAAAAGCAAATCCAATCCAACCTCCTCCACAGTGCGTTTGTCTCCAGCCAGCGTCATCCTCAGCTGCAGGAAACAAGAGCGTTTGAACTCCTCCAGGGCTTCAGGAGACTCTGTGGGGTTGACATCGCTGCTCCATGGACCCCCGGGATCAACTCCCCCTCTCTGATCCTGGCACAGCAGCACAGGGAAGTGGAAACTTGCCCGGTTATACAGCTGGTTGTCTATTTGCAGACTGGAGCAGAAGACCTCAATCAGAGAGGTATCAGGCATCAGAGCTGAGATGGATGCTGTTTCCATGTCAGGGTCAACTCTCAGCTCCAGGGGAAGGATAGGTTCTGGAGCCAGACTGAGGAGCAGCTTAGTCAACGTGAGTCGAAGCAACTCCACAGAACCAGAGGGCCTAGTGATGTCATCACTCAAAGCCACACTGGTCTCACTCACGAGAACTCTGAAGGACAGCTTCAAAGACCTGAAAACAACAAATATTAATGTGAAAATACAATGACATGATGAAATAAATAAAAAAACGTTTTACTCATGCAAGTTTAGCAGGATGTTGTCTGAGAGCAAAATACAAACAACTCCATGTGAAACATAATTAAGGTTCAACAATAATGAGTTGTTGAAAAATCAATGAAAACCAAAATCATTCAGCTTGTGCTGACTTTTTCCACCACCAGCAGATCAACAATGACCACAGTTGTATTTTATTTACCTTTACCTCAAGTCATAACAATCATTTTCTAGTTTGCCGAAATGACAAAGCAGAATGTGTGTTGATGTACTGGAGTAAATCTGTAATACAGTGACCTTGAGACCAACTGCAATTTAAGAATAACCCTGCAAATAGACAAAACACAATGAAATTAAGTAAACATCTAAATACATATGACATGTGCAGCAAAAAAGCTGCAAGGTAAGAAGTACTCAAACACTGCAAGTAGCAGTATTTGCTCTGCATTTGCATGTTTGGTTCTGTTTTATCACCCATTTTTATAAATGCTGCACATGTGTTGTCAAATGAATAAATATGATGTCATAGTTTGGTTGTGTATTGTCTATTAGCGTGTGTTTTCTCAGGTTACAGGGCATATATCATGTTCTACTCATGTTTCTCCTGCATAACTAACGTCACTGAAGACAATATTAGAAGGTTTGAGCACCCTCCTGTGGTGACAGTGGTGTCTATCTGTTCCCGTAACATCTGCTGCATGAAAGGGTAACTTTAAATTATGAATTAATGATTATAAAGCAATTTGAAAACAGTCGAAGGCAAAGTGGTATGTGGTGCATGCACAGATGGTTTACTATGGTTCCAATACGTAGGAAGCATAAACGCAGGGAGCACAAGAACACACATACCTGTTGTGCTGGTTGATTATAGTGTCCACACTGCCCTCTGGTGCTAGAGACAAGACCAGGGTACCTCTCTCATGTACCACATCAATGTAGAGACAACCAAAACCAGGCAGGAACACGACCTAAACAACACCACAAAACAAATCTGTAGTGACATAGAGTAACACTCAAAGAGCCAAAGATGGAGTGAGGTGCATTTCACCTTCAACAAACACAGAGTAGATTAAAGGAGCAGCTCAGTGTTCTTTACATTATTCTTCATGTGTGTGTTTCACAGCACGCATGTGTCTGACTTTAGCCTCTGCCACTCTAGGTCCAGAGTGATCAGTCCCTCATGTTACGAAAGGAAACAGATCCCTGCTGAACACTTTGCTGAGCAGTCATAACAAGTCCGACCCTTCACCTCTCACCCCTACCACATAGGTCAGACTCAAACCTCGCAGTAACCAGAGATAGGCGGCCTCAACCTCAACCCCAGCCTACAGCTGGTTAGACACAACACCAAACATTACACACACCACCGTAACTTCTTACTAAACCCACAATATTACACATATTGACCAGGGCAAAAACACACACACACACACACCACAGCTTCCTCAGTATTGGCCTGGGTTGTGTCCAATGCAAGATGGCTCCACATTCAGAACCTGGATTGTTTGATTATTTGCACAAGAATGGCCTGTTTGAAGATAAGGGTCAATCAGGATTTAGCAGCACAGAAACAGCACTGTCTCTATACTTGTCCTGCTGGATCTTAGATCTTAGCCTCATTTGATATAATAGATCATAAGATTAAACATTGACACACTATTGCATTATGTTATAAACGGTTTCTTCTCATGAATGTTGTGAATATTGTTATTTTGTTTATGTGTTCAGTTACAGACGGCATCTATTGCACTTCTGTCCGTCCTGGGAGAGGGATCCCACACGTGTGGCTCTCTGAAGATTTTTCCACTGTTAATAGTTTTTTTTGGTAGTTTTTCCTTACTCTTGTTGAGGGTTAAGGACAGAGGAGGTCACACCTTGTTAAGCCCTAGAGACAAATTGTGATTTAGGGCTATAAAATAAAAAAAATTTACAAATAAAATTTGATTGATTTATTGAAGATTATTTTACAGAGACTAGAACACTAGGGATTAAAGAGAGCACTAGGCTATACTAGGATATATTACAATTTGTTTACATTAACAATGACTCTTCCATGAACACAAAAGAGAGTCATGGAATTTCACAAGGTTCTATACTTGGACTGATGGACCGTTGTATATGTTTCCTTAGAGCAGAAAGGACAACACTTCCATTGTTATGCAGGTAAACCCAGCTATATGTATCTATGAAGCCTGGTGAATCTAATCACTTAGTTCAACTTCAGGAATGTCTCAAGAACATTAAAGCCTGGATGACTCAGAGCCTGGATGACTCAGAACTGACCAGATAGTCATCTTGGATGGTGTCAGCTTGGCCCCCAGCTCCACTGTGAGGAACATTGGAGTTATGTTCGACCAAGACATGTCATTGACCCACATATAAAACAAGTCTCTAGGACAGCTTTCTTCCACCTGCGTAATATTGTGAAAATTAGAAACATCCTGTCTCAGAAGCATGCTGAGAAACTAGTCCACGCATTTGTTACCTCTAGACTAGATTACTGTAATTCTTTATTATCAGGATGCCCCAAGAAGACTGTGAAAAGTCTCCAGTTGGTCCAAAATGCTGCAGCACGAGTGCTGACAGGAACTATAAGAAGAGATCATATTACTCCTGTCTTAGCTTCTCTACATTGGCTCCCTGTAAAATTCAGAATAGATTTCAAGATCCTGCTCCTCACATGCAAAGCCCTTAACAATCAAGCCCTATCATATATTTAGGCTGTTTTATGACATGACCTCCAGGTCAAATCTGGAGAATTGGCTACGGAGTTTACTCATAGTCTGACTTTTACTCATGTAACAACACAGCTGGAGGTTTTCTGCACAGACGTTTGCTGCATGTTAGAAGCGTCATCACCCCCCCACTTGTTTGCGGTGAATCCCCTGCTGTGTTCACACATCAACTTCATCCGGATTTCTACGGACTTCACCCGCCTGACCTCCTAGTATAAAGCAAAGAAACTGCAGAGCGTCTCACTCTGACATTTGCGTTCACACATGCATCTCCTCTGGAGAAAATACGGAAGATCTGCGGAGTCCAGCGCTTGTCTGAAAGCAGCTATAGAGAGGACCACAGCCCTGTATTGTCACTGCTGGGGGAGCTCCCATCACTGTGTGTCAGAGTTTCTCTCTCATATTTTATCTCTGACTCCAGATATGACACTATTCAACAACTACTACAGCAACAACAATACAAATTATTTCTCCCAACAGTTGCCAATGTGCTTGCCAATTGAATCATTATGACAAGAGAGAGCACAAGATCTTTAACAGGCTACCAAACATAAGATGAAACACAGTAGCAGCACTGATAAGGAGGTATAGGATGAACAACAGCAATAACAGAAAACACAATGGTCATCCTTGAGAAATGGTGGCATACAAAATTCACTATTAAATCACCCTTGTTTCTGTTTTTCAATGAATCAGCTTCATTCTTTTTTGGCTACAAACAAAATTGTAATCAAAGAGCAGGATTCGTAACTACTTAACATTTCAGTGACTTGGAGTGTACTCAGTTTGGTTGTAAACCATGCATGCATGCTTGTTGTACCTGAGTACCGAGGCAGTTGATATCTATGGGGTCAGTCCAGTCGGTGGTGCCGTGGTCTGAGGTGGTTTTCAGCAGCAGTGTGGGCAACATCTCTTTCTGCCTACACTCAGGGAAACTGGAAAAGTGGTGATGAAGCTCATGGTGCAGAGAACAGTTGGCAGGGAGAGGACGGCAGTATACCTCAGTCTTTGGAGTTTCTATGACAGATAATATATCAGTGTAAGTAATGGGAAATGGTCTGTATTTATATAGTACTTTTCTAGTCTTGATGACCCTCAAAGCACTTTATAAGTAAAATAATAGTAAGTTCTGTTCAGATCAAAGGACATGCAACGCCTCAAGTAGATCTGGCAAATGGACGAGATGAGAGGAGAGGTGTCCGCTCCAGTCAGTCATCGCTCTTCTTACCTTTGACAGTTTCCTTCAGCAGCAGAGGGATTGGACACTTGTTGTGGATCAGCATGCGTGGACAAGGGTCCTCATTCAGAGTGATGTATGTCACCCCAAGGTGTTCCTGATATGTAAGTACTATGGCTCTGTAAAACAAATGAAAAGATAAATAATCAAAGCCGTAACTAAACTTTCCAAAGGAAGCTCAAAACCCTTTCTAACCACACACAGATCAGAATTCATACAGTAAATGAGTGAAACCTTGCTGGGCAGCCAAACACCAGAACGCAGAGGTGTATCTGTAAAAATAATTACTAATTGCACATTGGCCTACTTATTGTATATACCACTGTGTTTTTATTGAAAATGGTCCCAGAAGCTATCTAATCAGACTACTGTAGCTGAAGAAATTCAAAGGAAAATAAAGAATTTAAAACAAAAATAAAGTAAGAGAATGTATGAAGAAAGAAAGACATCAGATAGACTGAGAACGATCAATTGCAGAAGACAAGTTGAGAGATTGACAGTGGAAATGTTGAGGGCATTTCTTCTTTTGCTCCATCTCCAATGTTTAACAAGCTGTGACTAGCTCCAGTGCCTCGCCGCTTGATGTCCTGTGCCAGCTGGGGTTCAAACCCTGCTCTAAATGAACTGTCACAGCCAGCAAACCACAAATGCTCTGCTTCACCCACCTGCTGCTAAGGCCAAACCCAGAGCTTGGTCCCACAGGAACAGACAAACTCTGCCTGGGGAAGTCTGGATGGATGGGAGCAGGGAGGCTCCATGCCGCAGATCCAACCCCGGCATCAGGCCTGGGAAACAAGCTGAAGAGCATGTATCTGACTGGCAGAGGGTACTCCACCTTTCCCTGGACATTGGTTTGGAGGAGGTCCCAGCATGGCACTGAGCTGGGCTTGGCCGGGGATGACTCTTCAGAGGGAGCCAGGCTAAACACAGACGTCTCTTGTATCTCACAGGCCTGGAGAGAGGACATAGTATAAACATTTTGAAATGGAAGAGAAAGGGAGAGGAGAGGAAAATAGAGAAAAAAATAATGATTTAAACACGAGAAAACAATGAGGAAGGAAAAGAAAGAATATGAAAAAAAAGAGGTGAGGAAAGGAAATATGAATAAATTAGAGGGTGGACAAAAGTTGCATTAGAAACGGATATAAGAATGGGACATGGGGGCAAAGAAAAAAAGAAAGACAGCGGACGCAAGTGACTATAACAAAAGATACATGGTAAAACCACATTGTTATTGTACTCTCCTCTTTCTCCCACTGAGCTTAGTGCTAAATTGGTAGCAGAGAAGCCCTGCTGTGATGGGTTAGCTGCCTGTGCGCAGCAAGTAGTTGAGGACTGTGGGGATTAGGCACTAAGCATGATGAACAGACCGACTAAAAAGGCATTCCTAGCCTTGTTTGCGGTCTGTGTTATTGTTAAGCCCAGCGCCCGCTATTTACATTTTTAGGCTCTTTTCTTTTTTAAAAGTTTTTCAGTCAATTAGTGGCAACTGGCAAGCTCTGCCATCCTTCTTTAAAGGATTCTGAAGGCTCGTTAGATGACATCACTACATTGTTGCTCTCTTTGGGGACATGCAGCAGATGAAAGTGAGAAGGGAAACCTGCATTCAATTCTGGGTGTTTGTCTAATGTCCCTGTGAAGTGCCATTGCCATATTGTGAGAATGTTGGAAGGAGAGATGATCTGATGGAAAACGGCTTGCTTACATCCCTGCAGTGCATGTGTGGTGTGTGTGGCGGTGGTTTGTTGGATGTGTGAGTAATGTGCGTAGGAACTAAACAGCTACAGAAACATCAGCTGGACAGGACTGACATGCTTTTCTGTAGCATTGTGAGATAGGATTTCCCCTTTATCCCAGGGAATAATAATAATAAAAAATCATCGATCTTGATGAAAAAAATCGAGCAGATTAAGGGAACAGATATGTACAAGTGTGTGTGATTTGGTGCAGCTTCACTGATTAGGGACTTTTGGGCTTTGGTGGAGGTATGCGCTCCCCTGAGTGCCATTCCAGTTTCACATTGTTTTATAGAGATGCAGCACTGAATTAAGATGGTGGGGACTTTGACACTGAGCAGTTGTTGTGATATATGGAATATCTTCCTGTTAATTACAAGAAACCCTGTGACATATGTTCTATCAAGCAGTTGTTTTACATGTTTTAATAAAGATGGTGGAGAATACAACCTAAAAAAGATTCTGTATTTAGGTGTCTGATATATAACAAAATAACCCAGATTTGATTGATTCATTTATTAAATCAAAGTATAACTTCTCTCAAGATATTTCAGGTTGACAGATAAGAGAAAAGTGTTCATGTCACATGCCCATACCTGGTCATCAGTTCCCAGTGCGTGGTCAGTCAGCAGAGGGCTGTACTGTATTGTGTAAGGAGTGTTGTTGACAAGAATTGTTCTGTCCTCGATCTGTAGGATCTGGATGCCGTGTCTCACCACAGACGACACACAGAACTGACACAGCTACAGGGGAAACAACAGTGATTAAACTGTCAGCTATGGGTGATAAAAAATGTACATTTACTTGAGAGATCTGGATATGATTTTAATGTGGTGAGATGAAGAGCTAATAAAGTTGATGCTGTAATGGAAGATGCATCCAAAACGTAAAAAAAAAATCACTCACTTGCTTTCTGTTTACTATACTCAAAAATAGTCACTTTATATTTCATTGTACTAAAAACATTTAGTACAAAAGCAATAATTTTATTGCCCCTATTCCCTTATTATGTGTTTGATAACACATAAATGGTGTTTTTTTCTGTTTTACTTATGACATATAATCTGTAATTTGGTATCAGTATATATCAAAACAAATAAACGGTTTGGTTTTTATTAGCTGAAAACCACATTGTAATTCAATAAACATACCAGAAAATGTAAAATGCACTCTGATATATTACAACACATTAAAAGCCTTGATAATTCTGTGAACTGTTTTGCACTCCCCGAATGCAATACACTTTTTAAATATCAGGACATTGAAAGAGGAGTGGTGATGGAATGTAACATTATGTATTCAGCTTTAAAGTTAGGTCTTTGTTTTTCTCACCTTCTGTCTTCCAGGGAAGGCTCCCAGGGAGATGTCTGCCTCTACACATCCCTCCTCATCCAAAGTGACCACCTCTGAGCCTGATCCCTCTTTCCATCGAGGAGAAGTCAAGTCATGGACTAGTTTGAATGCGGTCGACTTGTGGACGGTGTTGGTGTGGGCCCAGTAGATACCGATCTGGAAGGCTTCCTGGATTTGGGGTACAAGGGTGCAAAGAGGGGGGGCAGAAGGAAAGATGTGAAGGGTGAGAGTAGGAGAATAAGAAAGGGGAGAAATGAATCAGAGGTCAAATCACTGCCACTCGTGTCAGGCAAATCTTACTATTGAAACTGACTGTGTTTGATTGTATTCTGGAAACAGTCACATACTAAGGTCAACTGTAGCCTCATTGCAAATTCCCTGACAGTGTCCATGTCCTCTGCAAAGTTTCTCAAAACAGTCCTGTCAACTGAAGAGTTTATAAAATCCATCCCTGTGTTGCAGATGCTTGAGCTCCCCCCCCAGTAGAGTACTCGCTTAATTTTTGTTCAGTGATAAATAGCAGGGTGCTATGGAATCATGGCTTTATTTGTTTCAATTTCACAGGCTATCACACATTTACCACTTCTCATTTTGTTTGTTTGTGCCGACCCATATCAGCGCTTGTTCTTTGAAACTTTGCCTTTTTGCATAGCCCTGGGTTAGTGGCAGCAAAATCTGTTCATGTGTTTATGAGAAAAAACATCTGCAGACCGCTTCTTCTGAGCTCAGAAACCAGTGAGAAGAAATGCCTACAGCATATGGGGACAGAGCTTGGCTGCAGATAAATACTTAGGGCAGGGAATATAGTTGTAATGCAGCTCTGGTACATTATGTCAGGTTTTGATTAATTCAGACTGAAATGAGAAAAGAGCTGGTTTCATCCTTAAAGCTGGCATGGCACAAAAAGAAATAGTTCCTGGTCTTAATCTAAAAATAAAATAATACAATATTAGGTATCTGAAGATCGCGGACAGTACACAGATGGTTATGTCTTTAATTAATTTTGTCCTGATTGGAAACATTTAAAAATAGCATAGAAAATTGTTGTTTGATTGCTATATAAGAAATGTAGTTGGTAAAGGAAAAATTAGAACAACAAACTTTACTACATACCTATTACATATGAACTATGAAGTGTAGTTTATGTGTCCTGTTATATAATATCGTCAGTGGATCTGGAAACAGACATCTAAGGCCTAAGAAACTAACCCTCATGGTGTCATCAGGGTTATCTTGATTTTGGACTAAATGCCACAGATTTGTAAATTATTATTGGATGCATGGATTTTGGAAGACAAAGGAATTTACCAGGCAGG
This sequence comes from Paralichthys olivaceus, assembly GCF_024713975.1. Taxonomy (NCBI): domain Eukaryota; kingdom Metazoa; phylum Chordata; class Actinopteri; order Pleuronectiformes; family Paralichthyidae; genus Paralichthys; species Paralichthys olivaceus. Next base: position 24,051,722 of record NC_091105.1, on the reverse strand, counting down.
AGAAGTCTAAAAAAAGGTGTTAGTCATTTGCATAATGGGAAATAAAGAATATGTGTTTTAGAGCTTGAGAACAAAAGTGTGGATAGTTTGGCCTCAGTAGCTCCAATTCTCACAGTTTAGAATTTCTAACCATTAGAATATGATAGATCGCATCCTACCTTGAAGTTGGGTGGTACAATGACTTTGCCGGCCGGTATCTGGAGAACAATGGTCTCTCCCTCAAAAAGCCAGAGGTCCCATTTGGAGTGGTTGGCTAACAGAGCCCAGGGCAGCAGCTCCACCAGCAGGGTGTTCAGGCCAGGTTTCCAGCAGGACAATTTCACCTGCATGGGACTGTCCCACTGGGCAAGGGGCTCCATTACTGACCTGAGTGGGAGAATATGTTATCAAATAAATCACCATAATAGCAACAGTATACTTTAGCTAGTACTGTAGTGACACAGATATAGAGTATTTCAATCAATCAATCAAATTATATTTGTATAGCCCATATTAACAAATGGGTTTTCTATTTCACAGAACATACACTGATCCAATGAAGAAATTGTACCATGCTCCATTTAACTGTATGTGAGAATGTCAGAAGCCCCAGATATTGAACTGATTTCCATATTGACAGAAAGGGATGTTACTGTTCCCCATCTTCAACCACACTTTGTTAATTATATGAAGATTTACAGGAAATGTAAGGAAACACAAACGAACTAATGTCTGTCTGTTTCAAGCCACATGTGTAAAAATGGAAGGATAATTAGAGACCTAATTGAGGCCAGTGGATGAAGGAGATCTCTAGCAGCAGCATTAGATGACCTGACTTAACAGTGAAAGAGTAATTAATTAAGACATGACTTGACACTGTACATTTCTGTGATCTGACAAGGGTTTGGTAAGACCACCATCACTCCAACATAGCTAGTCATTTGTGTTATAGTAAGACTAACATGGTTATCAATAGGAAGAAATGACTGGATTGTATATGTCTGATTTTTTTAAATCAATTCCTTTTTTTTTGTTTTTTATACTATAAACAATTTCTGTTGCTTATTAAACTTTTTTGTATATCAAGTTTGGTCTTACTGGGAAGGATGTGTTATTTGGGATAAAAGGGATGTTTATTCTGTTTATCTAAACTAATAATGATGATACAAAACGGCAATGAAAAGGACTATTGAAAACAGAAAAAGCCTGATCCACTTATACAGTCAGAGCCATTGAAAGCTTTGTCTTTACAATAAAATAGTCCTGCTGCGGTCCAGACAAGACCACAAACAAGCAGGGAGACATGCTGAACAAACCTTGCCTGTTTGTTTCTTGCATAAGTTGTTGCAGTCGCACTATGGGGGACATTTCAGATCTATAAAGAAATCTATAATGACATATAAATATATATATATATTGACAGAGAGACAGACACACAGCTACCTGTAATGTATTATTGATAAACAACCATTATTGTCAGTGCAGACTGGTAATAAACACGTTTCTGCTCAATCAGCAGGAGTTATAGCATTTCCTTTGTCTGCTCTTGTACTGTGGACATGTTTTACACACTGTCAAATACTCAGCCACAGGCAGCCTTAAACAGGTATTTAAATGTGTCATATATAAACAAACAATTCTCAGACTGTTGTAATATGCAGACCATTAACCCACTGACAACAGTCACACAAGCTAAACAAAAACTGTCTGTGAAATGGTTATGCAATACAAACAGAGAGAACAGTTGACAAACCATCTAGGAACACACATGGTCATATCGACACACAGACAGACAGTCAGACAGAAACACACAACCACTTTTCCAGCAAACTACTGTCACAGCAGTCATTTCATGGTCATCATGGTCTTGTGAGCCCTAAACAGTGCAGAGTTCCAGAAAAGAGCCAAACAAACAGTTCTCTCAGACTCACTCTGAAGTTCAAACCCATCAAAGACGACCCAGTCTTCCCATTCCCTCACGGCCGCTTCAACTCTGCTCAACCTACCAACCTGCCTCCTCAAACCTGTCACATAGCCAGAGACAGAAACAGGCCCAAAAACCAATGTGGATAGTTATTCTTTGTAAGTTACTCTGTGTGTGTGTGTGTGTGTGTGTGTGTGTGTGTGTGTGTGTGTGTGTGTGTGACCTCAAGGCTAAAGGCAGCAGAGTGCAGGGCTCATTAATCACATTAGAGTGCTCACTCAAAAGCTAATTGAAAGAAATGTGCTCAGCAGCTTCTGTCAGAACCTGCCAGAACTGGAGCTGAGAGTTTTAAATGTGTGAAGTTTGAGAGGCACACCACTCTGAACACAAACGGCCTCAAGCCTGAGCTCACCCTAACCCCAACCATTACAAGATGTTTGTTTAATGATTGTGGAGGTGCCTTGCTGCCACTAAAAATCAACCAGAGAAAGAAAAAATAACATTTACCACTCTCAACTTCCCCTGTCCATTTAAGACACAATATTTACACACTCTCTGCCAAGGACTTCATTTGGTTTGGTTCGTCTGCTGTGCCATGGAGACTGAACAGTCTCCAAACAGCAAACTGTGTCACTGTTGTCAGCAATAAGGAAAAATATACAAATTAAACTGTGGTTTTCACTTGCTGTCCAAGTTCTGAGTGTGTTTAGAGATAGCGATCAGTGCTATTAATCTTTTAATAACACTTCTTCCCCTTTTCTCTTACCATTTCTTTTCCTTTTGCTCCTTGAGAACATTAAGTTGCAGATTTCTGGGTTTTTGCCATGAGAAATATGCTCTGGCCTTTGGGCTTTTATCTCACAGGGAAGAGTGAGGCTTGGCTGACCAAGAAACTCAACACCAGTCAACAGATAGAAGCCCTGACACCTTGTGTGTGACATTTAAGGGTGAACAATACATATGGTGGTGTGCATATGCAACATAATGTTATGAGTGTGTACAAATGTACTGGGCAACAATCTGTGTGTGATTGTGTATGTATAGAGAGCAGAGAAATCCAGGCAACCACAGGCTCTCTTTGTAATTTGGAGTCTGTGGGAGAGCATGTGGCCACGTCTTCTACCGCTGCTATCAAGATGTGATTGCTTTGTGACAAAAGATGAGTTCCAGAGTGACACATGTGGAGGGAATCAAATGTGTGTTCTGCCCGATAGTATATGTAAACTCATGCATGGGTCACATACTGTATACACACTTGCAGAGATATGCATGTATACAGTATAAACACTGTATGTTTTGTAAGGCCTTGTGACTTGTGTGAGAACATGGGACTTTGACAGAATGACAGCTTAAATCAGTCCGTGGGGACTGCCGAGGGATTGCTGCTAATGGTTGATGCATGGCTCTGCATTGTCTTTGCAGTAAACTGTTTTATTATGTGAACAAAGAGTAAGCAATAAAGAGAAGCCTCCCTCACGAAAGGCTCGCTTGCACAACTTTGAGGAGAGAAGATGTAAGAAGCCAACTATTTCAAAAAACAAAAAAACAAACACACTGGTGGGTCTTGATGTTATAAAATCGTAACCAGCCAACTTTCCACAGAAGTGTGATAATAAATATTAAAGATAATTATGCACGTTGACTTATTACAAAGGATCAAGTGGTGTCATGGTATCATGCTGGATTATAGCCCATAGACTTTGGATGAATGTGAATTTGGCTCACAACTTGGATCATTATTGTTTCCATACTGTGATTTGTTTCAGCTTGTTTATCCTACTCACCTGGGGTCAAGATTGGTAGTCATGAAAGTTTAGTGCAAAATAATCATCATACTTTGTCTGAGGATATTTGTGTTTTCCCAAACAGACATTAAAACATAACATTCATTATACAAAATTTGCAGAGCAGTACCTGTCAGTATCTTTGGTGACGTAGGGCCAAGGCAGCTCAGTAGAGGTCTTCGGACCATAGAAATCAGCCAGGATGTCTTTCAGGTTGTCCTCACTTGCAGTCTTATTCACTATTTGTTTGATCAGGTTGGTGGAGATTGGCACAGCACAGTGAGAAGCATCCTCATCTTCCCTGTGGGGCAGAATACGATCACAAAATCATAACAGATCTCTCTATCAAGACCTGCCTGAATGTGACACATACATTTACTTTCCTTTTGAAGTATATACTTCACAGCCAAATAGTTTTTAAATATAAATACTTTCAGTGATCATCAACCATGTGCCATTTTTACCCAACAACATGCAGGTCCTCCTGCCAAGCTCTATAATTGATTATCTCCTCTGGTGGATGGTATGATTAGAGATTGCTTGAAATGAAAACCTACATACTTTTGGAGCGATGAAGGCACACGATTTGAACCACTGCTGTGTGTTTTGTCAGCAAATTTGGCTTAGAAGCATGTTTACTTATTCTACGCCACACACAATTCAAGTGCACTTTTTTATTTCACTATAGAACAAGACATCTCTTGACAGCAAATGACTATACCCATTGTTCTGTTCAGAGCAATTAAACTGACCTCTGCTTGAACTCTGCTTTTACCCTAAAACTTTGAGCGGTTTGAATCTGCCTTTTCATTGGAGTTTTCTTCCTGACATGCTGTCTTGCCTTACAAACAGTAATTTACAAAGATCACAGGAAAAGCTAAACGGCACTATATAATCCTATTGGATACCTCAGCCCCAGACACTGGTCAATTATGTCTTTACAACAAGGAGAAAAATAACAAAATCCAAACACTGCAATGGCTTCTTCTATTGCACTAGACAGCATCCAGTTCCACTTGGCTAAAGCAAAGCAGCCCCCTTACCCCAGGGAAGAGTTTATTAATAGAGCCTATTGTGCTATAAAAGGAACACAGGGGCTGTTGCTTATGGATCTGGGGCAAGACAGAGGAGAGGGACTAGGCGCTGACAGGAAGCTTTTCATCCAGAGCAGCTCCTGAGGGGGGAAGCTGGAAGAGGCTTCTGATTGTAACCCTCAGTTCTCTAATGTGGTGGCCAATATGAGGAGAGCAGGACATAACAGTTCTGGTTAAGACTTGTCTGTGACTCTTTTGTCGCAGACCGCAGCTATGCACTCTACCTCGTCCATTAGAGCCCACAACTATGTGTAATTACAGGAAGGAAAGATGAGCTTCTGACCAGTGAACATTCAAGATTGGATCTGTCCCAGAGGTTTGGGGTAGAGATTTGTTGGTGGTGGTTGGGGTGGGTCTGTGTGCATGTGTATGCGTACAAAATATGTACATGTGTAAAGGTATGTTTACAATTGTGGCTTACAGTGTGCACTTGTGAGGATGGAGAGGGATGAAGGATGGATTGTGTTGGGTGGCCAAGGAAGTGGAGTATGTAAATGTGTGTGGTGAGAGACAGTTAAGGCACGAGACGGGTTGTGAACACACTGTGTTTGCAATCCAGACAGACAAGACACTTAATTGTTTCTGAGCTTGTTTTTTGTGTGCGTGAAGGGGCCAAATGTATTCCCAGTCACTGTATGACCACTGTGGTTCCTTTATGGCAGCTGAAATCAAAACAAACGTTGCAACCAAATATCTAAACACACAACAGTTACAGCAAAAAACTATCTTGGCGGGAGTCAATTACATGTTTATTCTGTTTATTCATCCACCATGGGCTGCTACCAAGGGATGATCTTTTTTACGTGGATTTGCATACAGCAACATAAATAACAGATAACAAATACAGTAGGAGCAACAACAATACAATATGCACATGTGGTAGTTATTTTCTTTGGGGCCATCTATATTGAAACATAAACACTTGTGTTACTGAAAGACTATTTGGACCATAACTTCTGTCAATTAGACTGTATGTACGAGACATGACACACAAAGTATAGTTGTGATGTTATTTAACTATATAACCTACATAAGACTTACACAAACGACACATGACATTTATTTTATGGGCAAATTTTGATGCAGCCACACATTTTAACAATTGATGCAGCTTATAGTGGAGCCTGCTAAAATGAACTGTATAAAGGGCTGTCTCTTACAAGAGGATATGGATAATATGAGAAAGTGAGAACCCACAATGACAAACTGGGACAGAGTAACAGGAGCAGTAGTGATGTATGTAACAGACCCTGCGCATGATGAAGTGGTGACTGTCACACTTATGTTGGCACACAGCTAACAAAGACAATGACAGATACAGACCACACACAAATTCAATGACACATGTGCACATACACTACTCATCCACCCACGCAAACATGTGTGCATACACACATCCTCTCCACACACACACAAACAAAATATGGAGTCCATGCATGGCCAAAAAGCTGCTCTTTGTTAGGGCCTGTATCTAAATGAGGTGTAATTATGGTCCAGCCTGACATGTTGGAAATTGAGCTGTGTCTCAGCTGCTGCCAAGCTTGCTTCCTGTTCTACTAAAATGTGCCTGGATCCCCCTGGATCTTGTCTCCATGTTGCCTCAATGAAACGAGAACGTTGTGTGAGAAAATCTTAAGTAGGTGTCTCTCCCTCTTTTGTAAATGGAGACAAATCCATTATGGCAGGGAGTCAGACTCTGTCCTTTGTGCAGTAGGTGATGGTTGCTTATGGCATAATGTAATATTGGCTTTAGAGATGTAAATGGTTCAGTGAATCTGTCCTGCTGATCGGAAAAAGAGAGGACTGGGAGAGAAGATGGAGGGCTGCCTCAGGCTGAGGCGAGATTCTGAGTAGGGTTGATATGTAGAAAGTTAAATTATTGTTAAAATATCCTATTATTTAAATTAGATCTACCTTAGCTTTAAATGGTAAGAACCTAAAAATATAACTTTTGGTCAACATAATGTACTATATGGTATTAGTGTATCAAAGTTTTTTTTTTTACCTGGCCTGGAAAGTGAGATGGTGGGTGAGGTCAGCCTCAGTGTTTAACAGGGGCTCCTGGTGGCCCTGTCCATGTATCAGCTGGCTCTCTCTCAGTCCGAGACCCCTCTTCTCTATGTGGATGATCACTGGATCTGGCAGGTGGCTCCTCATGACGAACAGTGGACTGAATACAACCTGAAACATTGCATTCACACACAGCAGTGATCAGTGATAATTGGTGCACAAACACATTGAGTGTAGAACATTTAAATAGACAAATAGTTAGCTGAGCATAATAATAATCTTAGAGGTTCAATAATTTTATTGCCATAATTCCTTATGAACAATATTTTTATATTTTTGTTCATGATTTAACGCTTAATTTAATGCTTATTTATAATCTCAAGCTATTCTTATAAAATGGACTGTGGTTGAAAATATAACACAAATAAAGCGACAATAATACACAAACTGAGTAAAAAAAACAAATCATGTCAGTCTCAACAGATGACAAAAACCTTAACTTCCACAATGTGGAAATAATAGTTTATGTAAGTGTGTGTGCGCAGAATACCCACCACTCTCTGCTGCATGTGAGAGTCAGGTTCAATGGTGATGAGAGTGCACCACACATAGAGTAAAGAACCACTGGAACAAGGCACCTGAAAGGAGGCAGGCTGACTGTTATTGGTCTCAGTAATTATCAATCCAACTGTCCAATTCAAAAAATGTCAACAAAAGATAATTGACAGATGTCATTCTGAACTAAGGAGGGTGAAGTTTTATCAGTACGTCTCATATCTTACCAACATTTCAAAGGGTTCACAGGAGAAAGACTGATAAGGAATGCTGAAGGGCAACTTTGTTTGTGATTAGAATATAAAATATGGATATCAGATCACTTAAATGCATTTGTTGCCTCTCACTCACAGACAGGATGTTTATTGCCTCCATCAGTGACAAATTGTCATGTTTTGTCCTATAAAACTTTGTTTCTTGGCTTCTGCCAGTAGTTTAAAGTTAAGTCTCCCATAAAGCCTGTAACACAATATAATAGCTAAGGCAACTGACAGATGTTAGTGCTAGATAATGGGCCATTACAGGCAGTTAAATCTAGCAAGATTTAAAGACTGACGATATGTCCACCGAAGGCTGAGCACTCATAATGTGTCACTGGTGTTTGTCTCATTCACTCCTCTGTTCTCATTAAAGCCTAGTGATGCCAAGGCACGTAACAAGCGGCCTAGTTTGCGACACACTGGGGACTTAATTCACTGGTGGGGACAGCAGAGTAGAGAAAAGAAACAGAGGGAATATGCACTTCAATAGAAAACAGCTTTTTTGGGAAGGGGGGGGTGACACATACTGCCATAACCCTGATCCACCTAAAACACTCATGGCTGGGAAAATGGTGAAAATAACAGATAAGGGGGGTTATGAGGAAGGGGAGTTACTTCAGATAAATTACAGATACAGAGAATCAGGATATAGAGAAGAGAGGTGATGGGCATCGAAAGAGGTAAGAGTTAGAGGGTGGAACAGGTGGACAAGCTGGATGCCAAAGGTTGAAATAAATAAAGTGGATGAGTTAACAACTAGGTTCAATGGGCGAGCCAGTGTGTGGGCGAAAGAGTAAAAGAAAGGGATAAAACAGAGTGAAATGGGAAGCAGACAGAGATAGAGAGATCTAAGGACTCAGCTACTAGTCCAGGCAGCTCTCTCATTTGGAGCCAAGCCTCCATATGTGTAATGAATGGCGGATCTGAGGAGAAGAGATAACAGCAGAGGTTGGAGAGGAGACAGAGATGTTCAGACCCACACAGAAGCTAGAGCTGTAAAATGGCTAGCCGTTAACAACATTATAAAGGAAGAGAACAAAGAAAGAGCATAGAGAGAATGAAGAAAAACAAGAAAGTGCAAATCCAGCAAGGATGGAGGGGAGATGTGATCATCTGGCGCTAATCCAGCAGTGTGAAAATGCCTTCAAAGCCTTTTGCCGTGCCCATCAGCTAGTGTTTGGCTATGGTTAGTGTTGTTATGAGAGAGCATAAACTGTATTTTCTCCCTCTCAACATGGTTGGGTTATGTTTTAGGGGCCTTTGTAAGCCTATCTGAGAGAAAGATCTCAATTTGTTCTCCAACAGTGAGATGCAACATACAAGCTCTGCCACTGTGGCCACCCAGGAGAAGAGGATCCGGTCACAGTTGGTGGTCTTGTCACCATTTCCAAACATGTGTGTGAATGTGGATGGAAAGCGGACTGGAAGTGGTCGTGTTTGCAATGTGTACATCTACCTGGTTGGTCAAAGTGGCAGGTCCAGCTTCCATTTGCACAATCGACTCAATAATTCTGGAGCTACTACAGACTATACGCATGTGCTTATAGTTAGGAGATTTGATTCTGAGATGAATTTAGAGACAAACCATGTGAAGGCTAACTCCACAAGCTTTAATCTCATGTGCCATTAACAACAAAGGCAGATATTTGCCCATTGTTTTAGAGCTTAGAGTTGCAGAAAAGTTTTACAAAAAAGGATGGATAATGAGGCCTGTCAAGAGCTGTAAAAAATCAAATGTGAATAACAATTGAAAAAACAAATGTCGCCAATAACTAAACTACAGTAAAAAGTTGACAGGTCTTTGGGAAAACAGCCCCACAACAAGCACCAGTTCAGTCTGGTCATGGAAATAAGTTCCAGTGCCAAATTGTGGTTACGGTTGGCCTAAGTGTGATGTAGTCTACCTGTACGACAGAGCTGCTGCTGTGGTTCCTCCTCTCCAGCTGGACATCCTGGGACCAGTCTTCATCTCCTCGAGCCCTCACACACAGCTCTGTCATCTCAGTGTCCTCCAGCACATAGGAAGGCAACTTGGCCCCAGCCTCCAGGCAATCACAGTGTTCCCTGACCACTGTCTGACTGTCAGGCCCCACATAGTGCTGCACCACTCGGAGCTCAATGTCCTGAGTCAGGTAGCTGCACATTACCTGCCGCCCACAGAATATTACCTGGAGCAAAAGACAACAGAGGAGAATCCCTCCTATAAGTCCTCAGAAGCAGATTTTGTTACACCTTCTATTCAACATTGTGCATGGCATAACAGAGAGAGGGTTCAACTTTTAACTTAGACAGAGTTTGATTTTCTCAACTCTACCTGTAGATCCCATGCAGGTTTATTTTTGTTTTATGGTCATTTTTCACAAGCCAATACTGGTATAGGCAGAATGAGATGTCAGACACGTATGGACCAAAAACCTGTCTTTTCCGTCAAAGTATGTAAATTTAAATTTCCTCAAAATCCAGAAAGGTTTGTCCGACCATAACGTTTGCTGTGACAATCGCTAGAGATTTCAATACATCTAGCTGCTCCTGTGTAGCATGGGTGTAATAAAGAACATTTCCCAGCACTGACCAGTCAGCGTATTTTTTCTGTGCTATATTAATGTGAGTTGAATAAGTTTTGGGTAGTCAAGTCATTTGAAGGTGTCAGTAGCAGCCCTGATTTCCCTGCACTGTGTGTGTGTGTGTATTCATATTAAGGGGTATTAATACAGGGGGTATTTATTAACAATTGTCAACATGTGGTGTTAATATGATGGGAGGGTGACATGAACCACATGACACTGTTTATATAATAAACTGTCACTGCTATAATCTGATGGTATCTCTATATCTTTGTGAATACAGAAACCCTGCCTTTTGCCATTATTCACTACTATTCTTGGCATAAAAAGGAGAATGCCGCTGGTTTATGGTTCAATTATGGTTGGTTTATGATTTCCTGTAATCTTCTTTGTGAATTGATGAGGGATATTGCGTTTTTGGTCGGCTTAAAGCTCATAAACTTATGTTTTAGTGTTGTAAAACAGATTACAAAAACTGACAAAAACACAATACAGTGTTGTTAGCTGGGCAAATACTTAATCATAGCACTGGATATTAAAAATGCTCATCCATAAACAATTGCTGGGAAACCGGCCAGATTTCCATAGCAGCAGTTAACAGGCATTACACGAACATGGTGCTGTTTCCTCTGAGGTAATAAACCATTTGCAAGATCTTTTACAGGTTAGCAGCAAAATAATCTGCAGGATCCCATATATTCATGGCATTGTTAAAAATGTTGGTCCTCCTGTGGTTTATATCGTCCACACATTTTCACTTGTCAATGGAAAAGTTGCCAGTAGTGCACCTTGGTGTGGTTAGAAAAATGAAAAATGTCAAATTCTTCAGAAAATACCAAATATGACAACTTAACAAACTACATCTGTTGATATTGACGGTGAGAAAAAAATGGATGCCCAAGAAAACGGAAATTTTTTGATTAGAGCAACAGTGAGATTGTAACTTTAAGAAATGTTTCACTTATCTTTATCACTCATCTAAAATACAGACATTCATTTGAAAATGATATATATGTTTAAGTGATTATGGTTGTAGGAGGAAGAAAGATGTTTAAATAAAATATGTTTAAAAAAACAAAACTAACAGTACCTGTTTCTGGACACCACTGAGTTGCACCACCTTGATGATGAGTGAGGCAGTGCGTCCTTTGTATTGAATGGTCCTCAGCAGAGTCCCTACGTTGTCCAAGCTGAAGGCCTCTGACCAGCGCCAGTTCCCCCATCCCTCAATACAAATGTGCAGCAGCTGGAAGACAGGAAAGTTCAGGACAAAAACAGAGACAGAGGACATCTCAGAGGTTAGTCTCCTTGTCCTTTAATTATCTCCAAGCAAAAGGGAAGTAAACAATGAGAATTTTTGTTTAGAAGATTTTGAAAGGAGGGAGAAGTTACAACAATGTTCCTGTTTACTGGTTCTGAATAGGTCTGCTCCTGCACGGGGTAGAAATAGAAGGTTGCACACAATAAACTGACTGGTGGAAAACAGCTGATGTGGAAGCTCATTATGGCTGCATGTGTGTGTGTGTGTATACTTGTGTGGTTGGATGTGGAAGGGCCTGCTCTCCACACATCTAAATAAGAGGCAGATAGCAATATACAGAGGCTGTCCCGTCTTTTGACATTCAAAACAACTTTACAGGGGTGACAATTTACAGAGCATTTTCCACTTCCATGTATTTTGGGACACAGCATGCCAGCAGGGCTGGAAATTGGCATAGAACCATCATTTATAAGAAAAATACATTTAGATCTGCAGACAGTCTGTAGACCAGTGTTTAAGTTACTTTCTCCATTACACAAAACATCAAATACAATACACTGACTTATGACATCAAGACATGAAGTGCATATATCTGAAGCCTTTGCTACAGGCCCCCAAGAGAAATGCATAACAACAGCACTTCTACACTAAAATAAAGTCAATAAGAGCAGACCACTTCTCTATACAGGATGCTGAACTCTACATGACAAGGAAACTAATTTGTCAAACAATGTGAGAGCTGTTATTAGATTATGGTCTCAATATGAGCAGAATCATAAATATTTGGGGGGATCTAAAGCCTTCTCCCCCTAAGGCAGCATGGCTGACCTTCCACCTGGCTGAACTCTTGATGTCAGCCCAACCGCCAACACAACTTGAAACTTGCAACAGAGAAGAAGGGGAGGGAAGAGAATGGGAGAGTGACAAAGAGGCAACATATGTGAGCTAAAGAGTCTAAAAAGATAAGGGAGACAAGGGGGTCAGGGGAGGGACAGGTTCAGTGACAACTCTGGCACACAGGAGAATTTTCAGAAGATTTACACTTTGACTTGTCGCTTCCCTGCACCAAACATTTAGCCAATCTGCTTAAAGAAAAACAAATGACTCCTGAGGTCAAAGAGCATTTTTTCCTCACTGTTTGAAGGCAGATTTCTTTACAAAACATTCTTAATCAAAGCCTGAGTGCACGTATTTTTTAAAGATCACCCCTGCTCTCTGTCGGCAGAGGTGAAATTAAATAATTTCTGATTCCTCGCTCAGTGGATTCGCAGGGAAAGTGCCAGGACGTTGTAAAAGTTAAGGTTTAGTCTCAGAGTACAGAACTACTGCATGACTCACTAGAGTGGCACTAACATTATAATCAAGACCAGGTAAGATCATGGTGGTTTGAGAAAAACAAATTGTAAAATGGGATTTAAAGCTCTCAAATCTATTTGTCTTTTCAAGTTGACATCTCTGCCAGCGTCTTCTAAATGAATGGCACCTTTTTATAATCCTGAGATATTTGTATTCTTTTTTTCACAGTTTTGCTTCTGTTACATGTTAGAAATGTCATGATCAGGCCCACTCACATGCAGTTTTTATTCTCACATGCATGGGCTCACTCAGACATTATCTAGCCCACTAGTTTTTACTAGTGCTGGCAGAAAAATCTCCAGGGATAAACTAACTCAGACATTTCCCTTCTAACATACAGCTCCTTGGAATAATTGTATTTTTCTTATATTAGCCTAAGTCTTGAAGAGTTTAGGTGGGACTGGATCTGTGTTAATTATGGGAGAGACCTCTGCTGTGCCTCAGCAACATCTGTGAGGACCAATCTGTTATTTCAACACTTCTCTCTCCTTTAACCCCTTCATCCTTCCCTTTTCCCGATCTACTTTATCATGCCTGTGGCTAAACTTGACCTTTAAGTGAGAAGTCATAATAATGTCGCTCCAAAAACTTCAAACAGCAACTGCTGTGCTTGTTTTAAATCATCACTGTTCTGACTCAGACGGTGGAAGAAAAGAAAAAAACAGCAGTGACACAGATGAACTGGATACGTAGGATGACAAGAATGAAAAATAAGAAGCTGCTTTGCCTCTTTGTGATTTAATGACACTGAGAAAACCCAGTCAGCCACATGTGGCAGTTTTATACAAATAGATTAAAACTGGCCTAAGAGCTTTCAACTGAATCTAGAACTTCTCCAGGAGAAATGTGTTTTGAAGAGAAGAATACTTAGTCAATACATGATCTCTGAAGAAGAATCAGGTAAAATATACAGCAGTATAACAGTCGATACTGAAGGTGTTGTGTCTTGAGAAGGCCAGGCTGCCAAAGTGACAAATCAATACTTGACTGAAAACTGTGGAAAATAAATCAAACTAAAGTGTAAAAACAAACAGCATCTACTCCAACTTTATTTTGATAAGGTTGAGGAATTTAATAATCATTAAAATCTTTTTAAACTCTGTGAAATGTGATTCTCTTACTCCAATATCCTGACAAAACAACATATTGAGCAAAACCAGTTTTCAGTCAGCTGCAAATTAGGTTTTTTCAATATAATAATTTTAAGAACTCCTGAACTAACAATCAATAAGTGGAACTGATTTCAAGATTTTTGTCCAAACCCAAATTAGAGCCCATTTAATGATTATTTCTCAAGTTGGGTATTCCGTGTAAAGAAATGTAAAAATAAAATCTTTCCCTTCATGCCCCTGTTACAGACATGTGGTTATGTCTGGCTGACAGTGGACACTTAACTTCCAGAACATTACTGGGCTCAGATTTTGGTACCAGAGTGATCTGCTTATAGAGATTATTAAACTGATGTAATTGGAACTGCATAAAGCATTTTCTGATTTGTATTGTATATTAACTGTTATCAATTTCCTGATTGAAACAGGATTTGGCGAGGACCATGTCATACTTTTGCTTTTCCTATGACAACTCTGGCCACAAGCACTGACATTAACAAAATACAAGCATTCATCCAGAGTTTTTGCCTGCAATTTGGCCAATGCTATTAATACATCCATAAATTGCTTTAGTTAAACACATTTTCACTTATTAATATAATTAAACTACAAGCGTTCATCCCAATTCTTTAGAAATAAACTGAAATAAAGTCACTGATATGGCTTTTGGTTTGACAGTACATTGTGTCATTGTTAAGGTTTACTATAACACATTTGTGCAAATACACTAATATAACTAAGCTACAGATGATTCAGAATTTTGTTATGCGTTTGTGCAAGCATAGATATAAAAAAAAGAAAAAAGGAAACAATATCAAATATAAAAGTACTACAAACACCAGAAAAAGGATTGTGCAAATGGTTATAAACACTTAAGAGGGATTGGGCAATGTAAAGGGTAGATATTAACCATCTGACGAATGTACTATACAACTGTTATACATCCCACTTCCATCGAGATGAATCATCAGAATGAAACGGGACTGTTTATTCCTACTAAATACTATTCCTACTTGAACTAAATAAACTCCATTCCTCTGGTCTAATGTCCATTGGCATGGTAACAGGGGTTACTTGCCTTGTAGTGATCAGACAATAATGAAGGCTGTAGTTTGGTTTGTATATTAATTAATGTAATCAATTGGTTTATTGGTTTTAATGCAGTCTAAGCTGCTTATATACCTACAGAATCTACAGGTGCTTAATGTTGAACACATAATGACACTTTGACATATATTTTAGAATCAAAGACCCTGTTGATACTGACTAACCTAGACATAACAAGGAACACCTGTCTATTAAACCAAAATATCAGAGGGTCAGAATGACGACGTTCAAATCCACACGATCATGTTGGGACCATGTATGGTCTTATCACAAGATCAGGACCACATGAACTTTCTGAAACCCCACCACCCAGATTGGCCCGTTGCTATAGTAATGCAATACAAAACCCAAACATGGGACTGACACACTCAGAATTAGTGTTAACTTCTGAGAATTACCATCCTTACTCGCCTGAGTTGTCATGTCTATTGCCTGTTCCGTTGCTTAATCCGGTCCCAGGAGAAAATTATTACCAACTACATTTTGTGTAAAGACGTTAAGGTAACAGTCAGTCAAAACCAAAGCTTTGTAAACTGAGTCAATGAGGATTCAAATGGTAAACTTCAAATTCAGGTTTTTGCTTCAACAACTCTGGTGTCAGGACAAGGCACTAGCATAGATAGACTGAATATAAAATCTCTCTTACATGCATGTACACACACACACACCACATGTCCCTCAACCCCTGCCCCCCTGCAGACACTGTAAAAGTCACTGTAAATGCTATCCGTCTTCTGTCCTCTCACAGGAATGTGCTTGGGCACAACTAACACAGAATAAATGTCTGTCTACAGTGGAGATGTAATCAGAATTTCTGGATGCTGCACAATCCAGCTGACATAGCCATAGTGGTCGCTGGTCGTCTACCCATTACTACCATTCCTTCATTCCATCTCACTCAGACTATAATGGGGGGACATTGGGACATGAAGTAGAGGTATAAACAACATTGGTAGCTTTGCACAAAAGTTTCCATAACAGGCTCAAAGAGGTTGGGGCTAGTCTTTGAGGGCTGATTTCCTCTGAATTCTGCCTAAAGCAGGCTTTACGTCTAAAATAAATGCTTGAAAGTTTCAGAATTTGAAAACAATGTCATAAATCAGAGAACAGAGGCCTGTCTTGTCTGGTGAAATGTCTTTGGGAGCAGGGAGCTAGCTAGACACCAAACATATGAGACATAGGTTGACCCTCAGAAGCGAAACAAAATTATATAGATTTGGAAATTGGCCTGCAGAAATGTTGGGTATGAGAAAGAAAATAGGGAAGAAGGCAAAGTTGGACTGCAGAGAACATATATTAGTTTAAGATAGAACAGAAAGACACAACAGCATCCTTGCCAGAGCAGTGAGGGCCAATCCATGTAACATGAAGGAATTATGGTGGTTTTAACAGCTGTCTGCAAGGCTTCTCTCCTCCTTGGCTCCCTCTCCCTGACAAAAGAAGCAGGGCAGTGCTACTTCAAAGTCCAGATTTGCAAGTCTAAGAAGCGGTTTGAAAGCTGGAAAAAGGTACTGAGGGAAGGCATTGTGTGGATCCGTGGTTGACAGAGGAGACGTTAAGAGGTTTATGCTTGACTAACATTGTTCCATAGTTCTCTCTCTGGTTTCTACCAAGGCATCTTAGACATTTTAGGGCCTCAAGAGTTGCAGGAGATGCAGATGTGGCAAGTGTTTGCTCCAAATGAATAGAGCTAACAAAAGGAATACTGTCTGAGTGGAGAGAGGTTTGAAAACCACACAGTAGGGGGATGAAGGGGTCAGTAGTCTAGGAACCCTGGAAGGACAGAGACCTCATTTCAGTTTGAAAACACAAAAAAGCTTGCCCCAGGCTTCTGCAGCAAAATAACAGGGAGCTAAACTAATTTCTACAAAAACATCTTTCTACCTGCTTGTTCCTGTTCATGTTCACATGACACTAGCTCATCCTAACTTTCAATAACTCCACTGGTGCATTACGAAGACATTTCTTCAGACAAAACACATATTAACATATTAACACATACTGCACATACAAATGAAAAAGTGCTGTGTTTTTGATCACAGGCTAGCTAGACAAAGGGAGACCTCAGCCACCCATACCATGACCACAGCTAGAGTGCCTCTTACATACCAGCGGTTCTAGGGTGACTGCAGTTTAACAACATGAATGCAATTGATGCCTCTACTGTATGCAATGCATACAGTACAATGCAGAATTCCACTACGGAGAACTATTCCTTACTACAACATAACCACAAGCTTGGCCATTAAAAGAACAAATGCAGCATTATAGAGCTATAGAGCAACCTATAGAGCTACTCATAACAGAATGGCAGTTTGTTTAATGAGGCTGAAGCCCAGTAAATTGTTGTTTCTCCTGCTTGTAACTTACTGCCAGTAAAGCCTGTGCATTCGTGCCTCCATCTAACTTGGCCAGGTTGATAGCTGGTAAACTCAATTGATATTTTTTTTTGCTTCTCATACATTTGTAGGATATAGTAATGTCCTAATTTTGTAGTTCTTTCTACTTAAAGGTCTTTCTGGGTCTCAAGGGATCATGCGACCTGTGTCATTCCTACTGTGGCCACTAAGCCAAAACTGCCACCCAGTCCAGTGCCCTGGTATTGGTCAAATAGCACCAAGGTGCTGTCCATGGTGCTGAACCCTGGGCAGCACCAATGGGCCCACATTGCTTGCTGATTTTACACCAAAATTACATACACTATAGCTGTCTTTCCAACAACTGTACTTGGCTTCCAAACAGCTCCAAGTATCACATTTTCAGTCGTGTTTATGCAAAATGCTCTGGTTTGTTAAATACAGTGGAAACACAAGGCAGAACCAAAGCCTTTCAGGTCCTTAAAACTTAGAGGGAAGCATGAGCAGCTGTAGGTTTTGGGTTGTTACTTGCCCATAGTGGAAAAGACCCCAATGTGGTTTTGGACTCACAGCCAAGCTGGCAGAAAATGATATCCAAAAGAAACCCTCCACCTGGATAATGTGTTGAATAAGTCAAATAATCATCAGCTTGAAAAATAAACTTAAGTTCTGAAAGGGTCGAAAAAGAAAAGATTATTATGTCACCTTGATCATTATGTCCAAACAAAAGACATGTACAAGAATGGCAGACTTCATAATGGAACTGACATCACAGTACAGCATGGGTGCTTCAGTTTGTTAAGACTGGGATCTTGACTAAATCCTAAATCTGCTGTCTTAACGCAATGAGTGGCATACAGACATACCAACACTTTTGCCATGTGGACACCAACCAGAAACAGTTCTGTTGACCAAACCAGGTTTCGAACCACTCTTTGTTGTAGTTTTAAGGTCAAGGATTTGATTGAGAGGTTGAAAACTCATTTTTGAATTGCTAACAAACAGCACGTTTAAAAATATTTACAAAGACAAACAAATTAGATTTTAATGGCTTGGCACTGGTCAACATTTTAATTAAATTAATCTCTATTCAGAGGGAGATCTTAATCTGGGACAAACTACAAAGGCAGTAGAATAATTCTCTCTGTCTCGATATATACTGTATATATATGTACACACGACAGACCAATGGCTCATCATTAGATACACACCACTAAATCAAAACAAAATCCCATGGTAGGTCAGTGCGAGTGAAAACAAAAAGATGAGCAAGAACGATTGTCCTTCCTGTTGTGTTTTTCACAAATAAACTGTCTGGTGGAGATTTGTGGTGGAGAGCTGTGGAATGTAGTACATTGTTTTAAAAAGGTTGGATGAGGATCAAGTGTTTGGTTGCAAAATGATGAGAATGGGTTCCGAGAATATTCAGGAGTCACTGACGTCAAAAATGACTGGTACATTTGCATAATGTTGTCGAAACATTTACTTCTGTTTGCAAAATAACTGTGACAAACAAGGCTAAGATCTCAGGCCGACCCTATGAATCACTAATCAAGCCTGCTTTCCAAGCACAGAAATTTTTTTTTTGAAAGAATGGGGTGCAGGAAATTGGGTATACAGACTAGCTGCTGAGGCATCTGAGCACTTTGATTGAGATAGTTGATATAGTTTACAAAATGTTTAGCCTTGTTCCGTAGGGACGAACAGAGGCGTAAGCACAAAAATCTATAGGGAATGTGGCCTTGGAAGCTAATTTAAATATTGCACAATCATGAAATTACCAATGACTATACATAAAACTGGATAACAAATGTCCACTTCCTCTAACTGTAAGAAAATGAAACCAAAATACTACAGCCATTCTGCTCTGGTGATTGTCTGTGCAGCATTGACTGAGTTGATGTGAATAAATCCATCCAAACAATCACAAGTCAATCATGAAGTCTCATGCCATTTTTATAGCATGAAACATCAAAAACCAAAGTTATCTGCCTCGACCGGTTGGGGTGAGCAAAGAAAACGGGGGAAGAAGATGAGAGATGGGTGGAAAAGAGAGAGGGATAGTGGGGAGAGGGAAGTAGGGGAGAGGGGGGGCGAGAAAGATCGGGGACACTGACACACATATGATCTCAGCGGATATTTTCTGTTTTTAGAAATTCATTTTAGAAATGTGGGGCTGGGCAGCTTCTGTGTCTCTGCTGATGCATAATATTGCCATCATCATAATTTAGAAGTGTCATTATAGGTTATTACCAGAACCTCCTGTTCAGCCCAAAGAATCAATTTTTGGTCTCAACAGAACAGAGAATATTCTTCCACATGCTCTAGAAGACCTTTAAATGCCATTTGCCAAACTCCGAGCAGGCCGCCATGTGTAATTTACAGATTTACAGAACGAAACTGAACCT
Organism: Paralichthys olivaceus; assembly: GCF_024713975.1. Lineage (NCBI taxonomy): Eukaryota > Metazoa > Chordata > Actinopteri > Pleuronectiformes > Paralichthyidae > Paralichthys > Paralichthys olivaceus. The sequence goes on along the minus strand of NC_091105.1, from coordinate 24,031,954 downwards.
GCTGCAACTGCTGCAGGTGCAACCTGTTGATCTCTCATTAATTAAAATGTAACACTTGTTTATAACACTACTTAAAGTAAGGTTGGGCTGTTTTACACATTACAATTATTGTACTGTCTTCCAACTGCATGTATTATGTGATTAAAATGGTCCTGTCATGATCTAGAGATCATGCCTGCAGTAAAAGTTAGGCTTGTGTAATTAGCTCAAGATGGATAATAGCCCTGAGATGGCAGACACCCCAGCCACATTCGAGTCAGCAGTTTGGGAACACTTTGGTTTGGTTAGTTAATTTCACATTTATTGGAGCTTTGCTTTGCTTCTATAACACATGGGATTGGCCACTGAGGTTGGTATTTTAAGATAGAGTGTATCACCTGAGTTTTAAGGAGGAAGTATAAGGCGATTCAGAAAATAACAGTTGGGTGTATTTTTTCTGTATATGTCTCAAAAGCAGTGGACTTTTGCATTAGCACTGGTTTCTTCAGCCTTATAGGGTAAATGTTTTCATCAGTGACTTCTGAGTTTGTCTGGATAATGTAGTTCTGAAGATCTGATGGAGAAAGTTGAACAAATTGTTTTCTTCACTTTTAGACTTAAATTGAATAATCTATGCACCACTCTTGATCTGGCTAATACTAATTATTAGTTATTATTATGAGTAAAAAAACTCTTGCTGCCACGGAGTCAGTCAGTGAATAAGAGTCAATAGTGAAGCATTTTTATAATTCATATCAGTGAGAAAGAGAATATGAACTTAATTACTGGATGATGAGCAATTTTATATAAGTTTGTTATTCCAGGACCTGGAATGTGAATTGTGCATAGCCAAATAAAGCTGCAAACCATGTTTCTTTTCTAGAGTTATCTTGCCAAACTGAGACAATTATGATCCCCTCTCTAAGGACCGACTTAGCTTCTAATACATTGACTCACACAAAATTTGTTTTTTGTTGCCATAGACACAAAATGTTAAAATAAGACGAACATGATGCAACTTCATTTTCAATCCTTCAGACGATTTATCTAGCATTTTTTTGACGAAGGATTTGCCTTAATAATCCCAGTGAATCATGGTTGTTTCAGTGCGTAGACAAGATAAAGAGTGTGACAGCACAGAATGAATGACTGTACTGTCACACTCTGATGAGCTATTAATAATGACTCAGAGGGCGATTTACATTCATCAGTAGTTCATGTTCCTCCACATGAATGTGAGCTCACATACAAACTATGATCAAAATGCAAAGGTCTGAGCCAATGTTTAACCTTTGCCCGATGATACTTTAACAATTTTTTTTCAACTCTCTTCTTCCTTTTTTTAACCTAAGATAATACCTTTAAGTACATGTCTGCCTTCTAGACCTAATCCAGCTCAGAGGATAAACAACAGGAAAGTGTAGGTTTTCTTCAGAGATCAAACTGGACAGCAGTGCCTTTCACTGGCTTCACATTCTCCCTCTGATCAGTCAGTATGTGAGTTAACGTGACTGAAACTAATATCCCCCCAGAGGGTCAGACTAAGCTAGTGCAGTTAAAGCCACAATCTTGGAACAGCACAAACAAACCACTTCACTTGAGGGCAGTGTTTATTAAATAATGGGCCAGGACAGAGAGATATGAAATCCTACTTTAAAAAAGAGCTTATACATTTTAAGAGCTAAATACTTGATTTCCTTTTTTTGAATAATAAGCTGTAAAAGTTGAACCGTGTTTCAGGTCGTATTAGATGGACAAAGCAAAGCACCTTTGGCAAGTACACAACAACACACAAAACTAATATGCAGTGTTGCTGACACATAACATATGGACAAACCTACACATATAAATAAGATCAGCCAGTACATTGATCTAAAAGTGTTCTCTCACTCTCCTCTCTCATACACTCCACACACTACCAAATACCTCCCTGTCATGGGTGCTTCCAACAACTCGCCCAATGTTACCGCAAACTAATAGTCCTGGGCTGCTATCTACAGCACATTACCCCTGGAAACCACACACGCAAACACCAACATAACACTGACACACAGATACTAATGGCCCAATACCACACACACTCTCACACTCACACTCACTCACACACACACACACACACACACACACCCATACCAACACGTAGAGACATCAACCAGGAAGAGAGATGGAGGGCTCTACTGTAGAAGCCTGCTGCCTGAGTAAATTACAATTCATTCAAATTGTGCATATTCCTTGTAGGCACTTAAAATGTCCTTCCCAAATCTAGGGGGCTTTTTACACCCCTCTCCATGCTAACCACACTAACCACAGGGATTTCCATCAGCCAGGCTGCATCCTGTACGGAGCAGCCAGATATTTCAACCATCCACACCACACACCAGAGCCCTGAAAAAGAGCAGGGTGAGGACAGCGTGTGTTTGTGTGTTAGAGATATTCATAAACTGTAACTAAAACTTAGAGAGAGTGTAGTTATATGCATGATCATCCTGATACATTAAAAAAAAAATTATCAACCTATTTATTTGTATCCATCATTCTATCTATTGCTCCCTCTATAAAAGATTGTGTGTGTTTATAAACCTCTTCACCTTGGCTGGTAAACGCTGGGGTGTGAAGGCATGCTGCGCTCAAAACAGAGAAAAGAGGGTGAGAGGCCAGACTGGTTCCAGGCCCAAGGAAACATTTTATCACGTGTGTATATGTTGGTCTGAGTGCGCACTTACGGGCAGGAATTCGATCAATGGTAAGATGACAGTGAGCTCTGAGGACATGACTGCCTCAATCAGCCCTTTCAATGCATCTTAAGGTCATAATTGTAGACAGAAACAAGAGGGTAGAGAGCAGGGAAGGGAGACGGGCAGAAACAGAGGAGCAGTGAGAAGGAGTGTGACCTGAGCCAAGGTTCACTTTTCACTGCAAAAACACTCTGCTTGAGTGTTCTTTTGAGAGAAGTGACAGATATTCTGAGGTATGTCAACACTACGGGAAGTGTACACTGCTCAGACCACTCAGAATCACACACATTAAGCACTCCTCTTTTGCACATGGACATACAAAAGTACACACAGGAGATTGCGGGATGTTAAATATGCCTCCCTGTTTTGGTTCAAGCTGAAACAACAGCAGGCCTGTTCACGTAGGAAGGTCCTTCTCTCTACACTAACACATTCTGTTTTAATCTATGGGCAGGCAAAGGGAGATTAAGGAAGGATTAAAGGATTTACTGTATGACAATAAAGCACGATTGGCAAATCAATACTCCCTTAATGGGCTGTTTGTGCTTCATAAACAGAGAGAAATGGAGAGGGTGGGAGGAACAGAAAGATAGCAGCAGACACATTTTTGGCCGTAGAGTCAACTACTCAGCCCAGTGTTAAAGGAATAGTTCACAGAAAAATGAAAATTCACTCTTTTCTACTCACCAATATGCCGATGGAGGGGTGGATGAAGTGTTTGAGTCCGCAAAACACTTGTGGAGTTTCAGGGGTAAACAGTGTTGCAGCCAAATCCAATGCAATTGAGGTAAATGAGACAACTTTGTGCAACTCTCTTATTAAATTTCCCGGAAGATAATTTCCCTATCTCTATTCCTTCTTACAACTGGATATTAGTACCTGTGGCTGTGAATGTGTGTGACTGTGTGTGCGTATGTCTGTTCCCAGAGGACAGGCCAACTGGGACACACACATCATACCAGAGCCATGAGGACAGGATCAAGGTTTGGCCTCTCGACAGGCCCCAGGCCTCCAGAGATTGGCCATTAACAGCATAGGTGGGGAGTGTGTACTTCAGTATTCATTTGTATGTATTTGTGTGTGTGTGTGTGTGTGTGTGTGTGTGTGAGAGAGAGTGAGAGAGATTAATCCTAACCAGAGTGATGGTACTAATGGGGGTCTGATTAAGGGAGCGAGCTAATCGAGAGTGTAATTGTGAGGAGGGTAAAAGTTACACAAAGAGAACTGTATGAATCCAGAAGAGAAGAAACTAGAGAGGCTAAAAGAAGATTAGGCCATGTGTGGAGCAAGGCTTCAGGGTCCAAGGCCATCTCAAATGCAAAGACTGCAGTTAAAATTGGTGTAATAGAGATTAAAAGGACAAAGTCACCTTCTAGCCAGAGTCCAAGACAGAACAAGATACACAGGTGGAGGCCAGTGACAGGACAAGCCAGAGATGGAATAATGAGCTCAGCCAGAATTTCCGTGAACACAGGAGGGGATTGAGTAAGAGACCATGACAGTGCTGGGAGGTTGCGTGCTGTTGTTGGAGAGTCATAAAAGCAAGGCACAAATGTCCAAGTGAGACCCCAAAACATTGTGGAGACCAGAGATTGTCCAGGTCTACTGATCTCATCAAACTAATGCTGGTGAGGCATCAGGAATTAAGAGAGACCTGAACTGAGCTGAGGTCAAGGGAATGTTATACGATTATGTTTTCTAAACTATGGCTTAGGACAAGGGTGGAGAACCTTTTCTACCAAGGGCCATTTAAATTTTTATACTATCCTTTGAGGGCCATACCAGATTACTCAACACATGTCAAACTGAACTCTGTAATGCGATGGCAGGAACTGATGTCTGATGGTAGTGATGATGATGATTCTACTTGCAGCTGGTTTTCCAACTTTGGGTCAGTAAATCTTGAGTGTTTGCAAAGAGTAGCTTTTTAAATTAACTGCTCACAGCAGTGGGTTTTCCCAAAAAGAGATGGACACTTAAGGACAAACATAGAGTTTATTATATTCAATCAGAGGGAGGTTGTACTGTATTTTTGAGCATTCTTGCTCTGCAACTAAATCATTTTGTGCATCAGCTGGTTCCACATTTAACAGCTAAATAAATATGATCAGTTCATTTTGTTTACTTGTTCTGAATCCTCTTGACAAATGCTAAAGGAGTTTTGCAACATCACCAGCATTCAAATGTTGTAGCAGTCTTTTGTTTTGCAGAGTAGGATAATGCGGACATTTAATGAGGTTTCAGCTTCTTTGCTCTCAGCTTGCTGACTGGATAACATTGTTCCTTTCAGAATGTGGTCTTGTGAAACTATGCTAAAGATAGTCAAGTTTATCCAAGCACAATTCTCCTTGCAATTCATCCAGTTTGGCTGTTATACCTGAAATTGGTAATTTTCATAACTGTGTATCTCTGCAAACTAGGCACAATTTGCTTGTTGGACGCTTTCTTTTGGAAAATGCAAAATTTCCAATCTACTCTTCTTTTCTAGACAAGTGCCACAATGCTCATCAGTGATGACACAAGAGAAGAACATATGAGTTGCATTCAACTTGACTGTGACCTGCCAGAAAGGACCACCCTGAAGGACATATTGGTCCATTTTTACATTATGTTCTTTTATCACACAAAAATTGCTGTCATGAGAATTTTTTTTGTATTTTGAGTTTCTGTTTTTGTGTTTACGACCTGTCTCGCAGGCCAGATCAAATAGTCCTGTGGGCTGTACAAGGGCCGGAGGCCGGAGGTTTACTAGTGCTGGTAGAGATTCTGTGGCTTTAAATGAGTTTTGGCCTAATGGGTCCCTACAGAGCACAGCAAAAAAAGACACACAGCAATATGCATTGCATTAGCATAGCCCTAATTCAACTGAGCTAATTGCACTGTAGATCCAAAGCTGCAAGGTGTTAACTGATGTACTTGGAGGGATTACAGTTGGGGGAGTGAGGAGAGGGTGAGGCTATGTACAAGATATATGGCAAAAAAATGAAATGACTGGATTCAGACAACTTGAAAATGGTTGAAAGCTCAGGTCTGCTGACTGCACCAATGTGAGGACAGAGCAGTCAGCTGACAAGTCTTTCTCCACAGAGCTGAGATGTATTATTCAAACAACCAGTAATGGGACTGGCACTTCTTGGAGACACTGTGAGTTGTTGTCCCTAATAGGTTTTCAAATCAAGACCCAATAAATAATTAAGAACATAACAATTCCCAGTGGCAGTGGAAAATCAGAGATATTAGGACAAGGTTTGGATATGTGGGAGGAGAGGAGGGGACTGGATTGTAGGAGATGTTATGTTTTAAGTTCACAGCTTTGGTAAAAAAAAGAGTGAAAATATACAATAACAGTACAAATGGACAGATTTAAGTGCAGGAGAGGACGTGAAGTGGCTAATATAACTGACAAATAAGCAAAAGGTCAGGGGCTTAGAAGAAGGTCTTGTGGTTGAAGTAGAGAGCAGGTTTAGAGATACAAAGAGTAAAGGTTTCCTGATGAGTTGGCCGGGGTGGGTGTGGGGAATGGGAAATGATGGCCCATGGTGATCAGAGTTGTTTTAGACACTCCAAGCCATCATGGGACATTAGCAAAACAGTACAGCTACTTATGACTCCGCCTGGAAACTGATTTGTAATAGCTACAAAAACACACTTGTAGGACCAAGTAACCATTAAAGAAATACAACCCTTTCTCTTATCAGTGTCACTATTTTTATAACCCTGAAATGTAATTAGGAGTGTGTGCTACAATTTGCTGAGGCGGACACATTGGCAGGCATTTTATCATCAAGTTCAGTAAGTAAGCTGAGTGTTTTTGGCAAAGTTGCACTTTTTCATATTCAGTTTGTTTCACAAATCATGGTCTTTTTGAGAACACATATTTCATACACCACAAACACATAATGCAATAATATATGACAGAACCATCTTGAAATCACATTCCTATCTATGATGATATTTGGCCTGTTCGGACAATCATTCTTCCAAAGCATTCCCAAAAATACAGAGGTCATTTTGACTCACTGTTAAATGAGATGTGGTATGTGCTATGCCAATATGTCAGACTTGGAGCATCTCACTCACATGTGCGTGAGTGTGTGTGCATGTAGGCGAGAGTGAGGTAAGAGCACAGATTAACCACGGTCGATGATTAATACAACTTGACTTACTGACTTACTGTGAGCAATTATGGCCATGTCTTTTCTCAAGCTTGACTATCTCACTCTCTATGGAACACATGGGGGTCCTGAAACATGTGCGCACCAAACACACACACATATGCCATGGATCGCCAGCCCACCCTCCACTCAACCTCAAAACCACAAAGGGTTAAATATAATCAATCTTCTTTAACAGTGCTGTCAGGGCACAGTCTGAGAGAGCTAATAGAAGCACCAAGATGGTGGCTGCACACTAGTGATGGTGTGTCTGGTGTGAGTACATACTGTTGTGAGCCCATGGTTAGAATTTGTATGCTAAAGTAAATGAGTGTGGATTTGTATGAGTAGGTCAGTCTCTATTTATTGGTAGAGTGCCCATGCAAGCAATGTATGTGTGTTCAGACAACATGGTCCAGAATGAGTGTGTGTAAGTTTAAGTGGGTTCCATATGTTTCTATGTGTATATTGTTTTAATCTTGTTTAACCATGTTAACACACTATACTGTGTATACTGTATGTACATAATATATATATATATATGTGTGGGTGTGTGTGTTTAATGTACATACAGTATATTTAAGGGCATTCATCTCTTTGTGTATATAGATGAGTGTTATAAATTTGTGTGTATTTGGACAGGCATACTTGAGTGAATCTACTGAAAGCACCAACAAAGACGAATGAGAACCATTAGGTATTTCCCATGCAGTGGGCCATGTAACCTGTGTGTGTGTGTGTGTGTGTGTGTGAGAGAGTGCACTACCTGAGGGGACTTATGGGATCTCCAGCTGTATTGGTGGCTGTGGAGGCTGGCGAGCAGCACGTTCTCATCTGTGTCCACCTGACCAAAACGCAGTGTTTCATGGGTGTCATTACAGATCACATAGTGGCTGTAGACCAGATCCTCAGCCTCTGGGTTCCCATTCTGTGGGATAACAGTGGGGGTGAGGGGTTAGGTGGAGGGTACGGGTGGATGAAGAGGAGGACAAAGAACATGACGTGAGCAAAGGAGCATGTGACGAAAGAGTACATGCATACCAGGTGTTTATGTTTAGGCTGGGTGTATAATGGACAGTATATTTCTAGTGTGTGTGTGTGTATATGAGAACTTATATACGGATGTCAACAATGTATGTCTTCTTAACAAAAAAAATGTTATTGTAGTATTGGTAGTGCAGCAGTCAGCCAGAAGAGGAATGAGATGAGTGATATCATCTGCTGGAGTAATACAACCTCAGCAGGGGAGTGAATCAAATCACAGTGCGACAGTTATCCAGGCTGGAGCAGCTTGGACTGTGCTTCGAGGCCAAAGCAAATTTTTTCACATCCCTCTTCGAGCAGCTATACGTTGGTTGTTGGGAAAGTTAAGCAGGCTCAGAGATTTCAGTAACTTTTTCCTACCATTACCTCTGTGCTTTGAAAAAAGTGGGCAACTACGAGTGCATTCCTGTTACTAAGAGTCATCAGTATATTGTGGCCTGTTAGAAGAAAACAGTATGGCGGAGTCTGGCCCAACTCCAGCAACGGGTCAATGAGAAAGCCTCACAGAAAAATCCAGTCATGCAAGTTGCGCAGGGATGCTGTCCACTCACGTCACCTTGCATGCAAGAGAGAAGAGCTCATTGGCCTACTATTGAAAACACTGGTTTAACAGGGAGAGGGTGTGTGTCAACTCCCTGAAATAGACATACTAGATTTCAAACACACAATATAGAAACAGCACATAGTGTGAATGTGAGTTGAATAGAGCGTGATGCAAGTGCATGTTTAAGTTTCACTTGGGCTCCTTCCAAAGGCTCTCGGGTCCTGATGGGATCTCTCCTGCACACCTCTCCCTGACTCTTGACACACATGACTGAAGTTCAGACAGCTTCTCAATAACCACTCAACTATCCCAACAAAGGGGGACCCCAGTCTGCTGTACACTTCTAAATGGCAGGGGGTTGATAGTTGATGGTTAAAAGAGGCTGGCAGTAAAATCTCATAGTTTGACTGCCAAGCACGTTCAGGGTCCTGGGGTTGTTGATGCTATTGAAAACCGATGGGATAGTTTACACCATTAAAAACGTGATGATAGATGTGTGTGAGGGAGGTAGAGAGGAAAATATAGATGGGACAGCTGCGACAGTGGGTTAAAAAACATTTCAAGTTTTATAGTGGAACACTATCTATGCTCCCTTCTGAATTCAACACTGCGATTTACAAACTTCCTGCTGCCATCTTAAGATGCCATTGCTAAGCCCACTCTTTGATGGTATCATCTTTCTGCTCTGATTTATGAGGCAACACGATACACACCTTAGAAAAGCTTCCTGCAGTAATCATGATCACTCCAGGTTTATACAGGGACTTTAAATGGACCAATATTAATATAATATAATTATATTTAATCTTAATATTTAAAAGACAACAAATATTCCTTGTTGAAGAGGAGAATACAGCTTCATCATTAGACAGATTCTAGGAATAATCCATCCAGCTATATGGCTTTAGTTTTTACAGAGTGGCAAACATTGACACAAGACAACGTACAGTAAAATGTCTATAAAACAGATTGAAAATAATGACACCCACTCAAGACAAAGACACATGAAACAAGACACCATGGAGCCAATTGTGAAACCTGTAAAAGGGACAGAATGAAACACTAATAAGGTCTAAAATCACCTATATAATCCTATACAGATGACCCTTGCTCACACATCTGCTACAACCACGAAAACAATCTCTCTGTCACTTTCTTTGCAATTACAAAGGGAAAAGGAGAATGATTCAAACATGGGAAGAGCAGGGGAAAAAAATAACAGGAGGAAACTTTTCGCCTGTGAACACTGTGAGAAAGCAGAGTGTGTAAATACTACTGGGCTTTTGTGTGGCATTCCACCAAAGCCACTTCCCTGGGGTTAGGAGCTGGGGGGGAGCACAGATCGAAAGTGGGGCTGGGGACTGAGAACTGAAAATGGAGGCATGGGCCCTGAGGTTAAAGTGGTGGGGGGCTGAGGTTGTGCCCATATGGGGCTATTGAGTGCAAGGGAACCAAGGAAATAGGACAAAAATGCTATTCCTAAATCATTTTGCTTTTATCAGAACCTAGAAACTATGAAATGTATAATATATGAAACCAAAGCTTAATTTGACCATAATCCATGATCATATCTCACTGGCATTGGAACTTTTGTGAAGTACAGCATGAGAGTCGAGGTGAGCCAATGGCTTGGAGGCATCCTGATTATTATAATAGATGGAATATACATTGTCGCGTTGAGCCAATGAGTATGTATGACAACGAGAAAGGTGACTGTAATGTTGTCATGGATACAAACGCATCAGTGTTATCGTGAAATCAGCTATGTGTTATAACAGATTAAGTGAGTAAATTACAACCATACAGCAAGAAGTGTATTTTATTCCTATTTATTGCTATTAAACTGAAAGTGCTCCAGCTGGTCTGGTTGTGGTGGTCTGGTATGACCATGCCTGGGCTGTGAGGTTTCAATTGTGTGGTTACAGAGAATTCTTTTCCACGGCTGAATGCTGACCCTGCAGGCCACATCACATCATGCATGTCTGCCAGCCATGACACCAGGAAACATGAAAATCACTGAAACAATTACACATGTTGGGATACATCCTTCTGTTCCAGAGGGACACAGAGCCTGTTAACATTTCTCATTAAGTTTTCAATAAGGATCAAGTTTTTCTATGCATGGACAATTTGTGCATGAGGTTCTGGAATGTAAGCCTTGATCACATCAAAGATATATTTAGCTTAATTGTGCTGGCCTTCATAACCATCTCTGTACCACCAGACATCTTGTGCTTAATCACAGCCATCCAGGGTTCACCACATACAAGATTTAGTTTCAGTGAAAACCCCAAAAAGGGAAACAATATTTTCCATAATTGAAATGTTCACAAGTTACTCTGAGATGGACCAAATATTGAAGCAAACCATTTCATAAAGAATCAGCCTTTTGTACTTGACCTCTCTCTACCCCTATAACAAAACTACCATACCCACATGCAGCACATTTGCCTTATAATTATGGTGTGTTTTTCCCTTGTGTTCAGCATAGTGGTGAAGGCTGGGGGTAGATGAAAGGTTCTGAATAAGTGACAAGGCTGCTGCATTTCACACCAATCAAAAGATACAGCAGGGTGAATAATTTCAAGAATCTCATTCCAGTCAACATGTTAATTTGAGTGTCTGTTTGAGAGTTAACTGTGTGGTGTACACGTGTAGAATGGTATTCTGTGCGTGTTTGCATTATATGACTCTATTTTGGGTTTCAAGACACTGGGCATTCAAAAACGTTGGCTGAGAGTGTATAACCACTTTGTAACCCAACTCATCATACTTGGCATTTTGGATAAAGCCAATAATGGTTACCTTGAATGCATAACATGCCCAAAACAAATAGTAAAGCTGCAATATGTGCTTTAATGACAACACCACAAATGCCCTAAAGTCTTATTTATGGCTGAATTAACCAGCAGAAATAAGGAGTATTCACTCAATTGTGCTAAATGATGCAATGATGGAGCTATGGGTCAAGAATGACCCTCCATCCAATGGATTTGATGAGTCAGTACCATTAAAGCGAAACAAATGTATTAATCTGCTAGCCAAAACAATAATTTTATAGTAGAATATTCTACACAACCTGTTTGATTTGATTTTTCACAGGTAACAGACCACAGCTGTTTCCACAAAAACATGGACTATTATTTCTCTCACCTGGCAGAGAGAGAGTCTGCGTGCATGTAAAACCATGAGAGTATCTCAACTCTCCAGAGGCCAATATATGAGTCAGCAGAGCCACAGCTGAGCCACCATGATAGGGCATACAAAGCCAGAGAGGCTAGTGTGTCTGTGAGTGTGTGCGCTTGTGTGTATATACAGTAGAAGAGTGGGTGGAGGACAAGGGCCAGATCAAATCTTGGCAGGTGTAACCACTCAAGTTTTACCATGTTTTTATGGGCATTACTTCACACACAAATATCCTGGCTACTAGAGGCAGCGCTGAGAGCTGAGAGCTGAGAGCTGAGAACTGAGAGATGACGAGGACAATAGACGCCCAAGAACAGAGACACTTTAGTCTCTTAGTCAGAGTTTACTGAAAACTGAAAGGCAGGTCCATCCTACGTTACTATTGGCATACAACCAAAAACAATTCTAATAAAATGCCTTTTGTTGTGAGTTTGTTTAAGTGATACTCCACCTGGGACAAAGGGTCGTCTTTCAGTATCATTCTCGAAATGTGCAAACATTTCAATGGATTTCCCCCACAAGTTTACTAGCCCCTGCCTCCAAATATCAAACATCAATTCAAATACCTCAACAATCTCTTCTTACTTTACATGTCTGAATGCACTACTCTGGATGTCAAGTCAACAAGTCATCCTCCAATACTTCACAGCCTAATCGATCATATAACTGATTATTTTTATCCCTGAAATGTGCTTCGTTTGCAGCAGTGAGCCTGGAGACTACCTCAGTACATATAGATACCGACAATTTGGCTTCTGGCACTAACAATACATGGAAATTGAAGGACAACTTTAGCCTTCAGGACATCTCGTTTGATTATTTCCAAGCTGTAAAATCAGTATGAATGTTTTATCACTGGTCGGATTTTTTCATGTCAGTTCATGAAGTTTATACATTTTTGTATTCTTTGGAGTGTGATGCAATATAAAGGTGTGTGGCTTTCTCAATAGCTTGAACTTCTTGTCACCTGTTGCCAGCTGTGCAGGGCAGTGTCCACGGTGTGGATGGTATACTGGCTGATATTGAGAAACACCGGGTCCACAAACACATTCACATCCAACGTGGTGTTCTCCGCGCAGCTGGTGGCTGCAGCCTGACCCTGAAAGATACAAGAAATCAGATTCTAAATATCCGTTCTTTTTCTCCACATTTTCTGGAGCTTTGTATATTAACAGAGCATATAGTAATAAACCCAATACGGTTGAGCTCTACCTGTAGTACACAAGGCTGGAGAAGCTGGAGGTGTGTTAAATTTCTGTATTCCAGCAGCTTGCAGTCCACCTGGGTGGAAAAGCTAAACTCCTGACAGTGACGTGGTCCACTGCTCCACTGGCGCAAGAAGACCCTTGGCTCCCGAGCACCGATGACCATGAACTCCTGCTCCTGTGGTAACTTCCTGTCTGGCAGGAAAGGTCGAAGTTGCCGAGATGGAACTTAAAAAAAGAGTGATTTTATTTTTACTAAAGGCTTTCAGGGGTAAGACACAAACAACAAAACTGCTTTACAGGGGTAAAAAAGCTAAAACTGTATATGGTCTGTATTTATATAGCTCTTTTGTAGTCTTGATGACCATTCAAAGTGCATTTCAGTACCCCTGAGCCAGCTGCCCCGAAATAAAATGCATGAATCCTTTTAACTAGTCAAAGCTGATACATGTTGGTGCTCCAGTGTTTCCGGTCTCTCTCACCTCTCTCTCCCCCTCCCCACTATCTCTCTTCTCTCCCCTCTTTTCTACCCATCTCTCCTCTCCTCCCCATTTTTCTCTGCTCACCCCAACCGGTCGAGGCAGATGACGGCCCACATTGAGCCTGGTTCTTCTAGAGGTTTCTCCCTGTTAATGGAGTTTTTCCTCTCCACAGTCACCAAAGTGCTGCTCATTGTGGGAACTTCCCCATCTGCCTGCTGAAGTGTCCTTGGGCAAGATACAGAACCCTGAATTACCCCTCATAGAACAAAAAAGTGCTGCTAATAGATGCACTGTATGAATGTGTGTGTGTGAATTGGTGAATAGCAAACTGTACTATAAAGCACTTTGAGTGGTCATCAAGACTAGAAAAGCTTTATATAAATACAAACCATTTACCATTTATGTAAAATGCCTTGAGATAATGTATATTATGATTGGGCGCTATACAAATAAGATTGAATTGAATTGAATTAATCCAAACATCTTATTCATATGTGCAAAAATGTACAGTCCAAAACAAATGTTTTACTGAATTGAGTAGGCATTTATTCTGTAATTTGCTTAAATCATGATCCAGCAAAGTAACAAAGAGAAGGCAGAACTTTTTTTCTCTCACCAATAAAGTATAAACTGGTTTTAAGTTACTTTCTCCAACAGCTATAATAGTGATTGTGAATTCGGTGTCCTACCTGTACCCAGTTGTTCTAGGTGGTGGCAGAGGTGAACTTCCAGCTGTGCCAGTTGTAGGGAGACACCCAGGGAGGAGACAAACCAGGGAGCAAAGCAGGAGTCCACACGGGTGCAAGCTGCCAAGGCTATTGGAGACACCAGCTGATCGCAGGGTACCTGGGACCCACACTCACTATCCAAACTGGAGAGATAAAGCAGAGAGCTGAGAAAATGTATCTGTAGTATATGTAACTGTGAAATAACACTGAAAATGGAGAGACATGAAGAAAGATATGGAACCCTGTGAATATGAAATTATGTCATATGGAAATAATAGTGGTGGAAGTGAGTTATGTAGGATTTTGAGTCAGCATCTGACAGTTTTCATTAATTGATTTTTTAAACTTTCTTTTATAACATTTAAACCACAGACACAGCTGTGGGATAATGACCACAAGAATTCAATTCATTCTAATTAAAATAGTCTGATTCTTATTAGTAGCTGAATGCTTTTGTCTCTTGCCCAGTCAGTTAGAAATTGTGTGGCATCCATGTTAGAAACCTACTCTGAGTCAAACGCTACAATTATTCAGACAATGTGGAGGGGGCCTCTTCACTGTCTGAGCCACTTAGTTTAGGTACAATATTACTGACACAGTTTCCAGGAGAATCTCTAGATATTAATTGCATGTCATGGTTGATGATGTTGAATGGAACGTAATTGAAGTGAATGACCATTTGCTCTGTAATTTGCTACTACCATGATCCACTATAAAAGCTACAGCAGGAAACGCTCAAGACCTGAAAAATGCTGGTGCAGCAGAGTGCTCCTTAAAAAGATAAGCATCATATGTTGACAATTTTCATTACTTCCAGTTGGCAGGGAAGCCAAGTTATTTTTCTGGTGGAAACTAAAGTAAGGCAGATGAAACGAGGGAATGAGGAAAGGGGAATCGATTTTGATCAGAAAAGACAAATAATTTAAACATAAAGGAAATGTAGTGTTTGGAGTATGATTGTAATGAAGCACAGATGTATATTTAGCTTTACACTGAATCTGGCTCTGTAGATTTTTTTCTCTGTTTCTTCTCTTGGATGTTTTCTTATTCTTTCCTTTCTCTTCCTCTGGAGCTTTCTAAGCCACACAGAATGTGGGCTTGGCAATTCTCTTCCACTAAAAGTTTCCTAAATCCCAAGAGGAGGTAAAAAGGAGGGGAGTAGATTGAGATGAGGAAACAATGAGGGAAAAAAAGACTAAATAAATGAAAGATGGGTGAAGCCCAGAAGATGTAATAGTATGCTGGGTGAGACATCAGGGAGATGAAGAGAGGAAGCAGTGGTAGCGAGAAGAAGGCAGTAAAAACATGTTCACTGAGGTGTTAGATCACTGGCCTACTCCAAACCATTGCATCCCAGCTCAACCAAGCCCAACCCAGGCCTTCCCTGGCCCAGCCAAACCAAAGGGGGCTTTACTCCTCTTGCTTCCCGTGAGCTTCCCCTCGATTAGATACACTCAAGGTAAGCAGGAAGGAATCCGGATGGGCCCTGACAGGCACTTGGTGTGCTGGGAAATCTCATTAGGCCAATCTGAACGCCTTCCAAGCCCGCTCCCTGTTCCTGCACACCAGATGTGGGGCGAGGGACACATTACTAGCTCTTTGTGCTCAGCGGCCTGGGTGCACTTTCTCTCCCTCTGCTTTCCCTCACACAGGACGGCATATGTGTTGGAGATCCAAACACACATCCATGTGTAGGCATACACATGCTCTCTTGATATACGACTCGGACACAACACCTACGGGTATCTTGAAGCACAAAGAAAGAGAAAAAGATCAAATGTAGATTTTTGCCTCACCTTTGCTCATCTCCTCCCTCTCCATTATTATTGAGGACTATCCTCCATAGGTCTGAAGCCACCAGCTCCTTCTGTTGGTCGGTGAGGCTGAGGCTGGGGAGCTGCAGCTGGCAAGCACTGCTCTCTGACAGGCTGAACTCCCGGTATGGAACGAAGGCCTGCTGGAGCTCATCCCAGTACTCCAGGCTGCTTGGTACCTGGACAGAAAGACACAGTAAAGATCTTAAAATATGACCCTCAAATATGTATTTTCCTCCAGCAGCATCCAGCAGAGAAAAATGTCAAGTCCTTAATGAAGATTAAGCTAAAAAAACATTTTCTTGCTCTGCACTCTTCTAATTTTTGCAGCAAACATTGTGACCATATGTCTCGTACAACAATTCATCTGGACTAAAATAAAGTCATCAAACAGCAAAGTTTTGTACAGGTGTGGTGGCTTTATTCTTGTTCAGGCGGCACTAGGACAGACAATGGCCTGTGCAGCCTTAAAGGGTGACACAGAATGCTGCAACTACTGAAACAAAGTTTCAACTAAAACAGTAATTCTAAAAGGTCTTTGTGCTGCTGAATATATCTGAATACTAATCAGTGTCATCCCAGAGGACCTCTTTATGCGTGGTTTTGTTGAGGACATCATACTATCAATGGAGCCCACATATATTCCTTTCATCAGATGACAGCATTTTGCTTGAGTGTTTTACAGTAGACCCATAGTCTCCTGATGGACACCAGTGAATATCTTAGTGTTGTGTTCATCAGATGTTCGTCATTTAAAGCTAAGGCTAAGGTCCAGACGGACTATTGTAACCCTCCCAGTGTAACCCTGCTTACTCATCTGCTCAAAGATTACTGTAAGGCTTTGTTATTGCACTCAGTGCGGTTGATTCCCAAGTTCAACATAAAGCATTAAGCGACTGCAGTGGTCTGCTAATCATCAAGCACTGATACTTTACTGACCTGTTTTAAAAACACAGGGATTCCCTGCCTTGGAGAGGGAACGAGGGACTGAATGTTAATGACGTCTGTATTACAACCTTGAATTTTACTCACTTCAGACAAACTTTAATTTCTCATCTAGTTGGAAAAAATTACACTCTCACCGCAGACCACCAACGCAGCCAGACAACAACTCTCCATAACAACACCGCATGACCACAGCATAACTAAACACAGTGCAACTGTATGCTACAAGACTCCCATTAACATTGAGACCTCGAGCGGTTTCTCACACTGAATAACAATCAGGCTATGTGAGTGTTCTCACATTATGTGATGACTGGTAGGGCTCCATTGGTTCCTCTCAGATTGAACCAAAATTAGCATAAATGTGTCTGGTGCTCCTGTGTGAACTAAACCAGGTGCTCAGGTCCCCATGACCACCTGCAAATCTCAGCTACTGATGAATCAGTAGTGGCAGGGTGTCTCTGGAGCACACCTGAAGGATGCCAGGCTGTAAGACGTACGTGTGTGTGTGTGTGTGTGTGTGTGTGTGTGTGTGTGTGTGTGTGTGTGTGGTGAGTGCATTTGTTTGTGCACATGTGTCTGTGACAATCCAACAGTTAACCAGAGGTATGAAGCCCCCTGGACAATTACCAAAATCACAGGACTATCAACAGGCCAGTGTGTACACATACGTGAGGGAAGCATTGTGCACAAAGAGTGTGAGTATGTGTCCGCACATTTATATGTGTGGGCCTGATGGATGAAGTAACCCTAGCTTACATCATGTAAAATGCCACACTGGTTTTCCTGGAATCAACTTCTCATAATTGTACCTGACAGAGTTGTGCACCCGCAACCCCCACACTGAGCCACCGAAGAGGAAACTCACAGAAAGTCCACAGAGAATTCCCAGAACTCGACTGCTAAAATCCAAAGTGTGTTTTTTTTCCACCTGTGATATTCTATACATATGACTGCATGGAGAAATGAATAGGTGAGGTACATATATGGTACAGTGGAATACATTTGCATGGTTGAATTTGCGTCATGTTTCCTTTGACTTGCGGTCTTGGCCTTGGACGAGAGTAAAGATGAAATCAATAACCAGTGCATCAAATGTTGTGGGGATGATGGAAAAAAAAAAAGAGTTAAATCTTTTAGCTATGTTGAGTTGGACGTCTGGCACTGGCTTTTGGGAGGAGACGGGACCTGTGTATATGTCAGGCTTATTGTATATATGTGTTCAAGAGGATGACTATGTGTAATTGCACGTATGAAAGACAATACGCGTGTATACATGTGTATACACAGGTGTGCTTATGTATGTGAGTGCATGATACAGTCTGGGCAGTGTCAGTTTCCGCTGCCTGATTGTGTGTGTGTACCTTATCTGATAAACAACATGTAACCATGAATAGCTGACATTCCCTTGGCTAGATGGGCCCAATCTGGGTTTCTTACTCAAGCACTCGACAAAGCACTTCTGGCAGCGAGACCTCAGGGTAAAATATCAGTCCATGGATAATCTTAAATGTTATTTAAATTTTTTATTCACATTTTGAAAGTGGGTCAAATTGTCTGAAAGGCTAAGTTAAGGACTTTTAAAGCAGCATATACATTCCAAACTAATATATTTAGATTCAGGCCCGTATGAGCCATTGTGTATATGCATCTCTGATTTTGACCCATGTCACCCACCAATCTTTCTGCCAAACTATTATCAACATGGGTTAACTTTTTTGGGATCAACAGACCAATCACAGTCTCTAAAATACTACGTCAAAGCAGGCTTACTAAAGTAAATACACAACATATAGAAGTAATTTCAATTTCCATGATCAACCCAGGTGTGATCACCGCTGAAGTTTAAATATGTCTCTGCAACTGAAGACTCCCTGAGCTCCTTCTGAGGCTGCGGCTGTTGACATCCACAGCCATGTCTGCCATTACTTTTATTAACAATATCAACACTGCCATTAGGTATTCTGTTATTTCACTGATGCTTATATGTCTAAAAAATCCACTGCTAGCTACTTCTTATCAGCCAGCAGACAAATTGAATTGACATCAGCTTGAGCAAATGTTTACTCAGGAGATGTAATGAAAATTGTTCTGAAAATGACTCCTGCAGTGCTGTCTCAGGTGGGCTAATATACGTTAACATTAATCAGTGTGGAAAATCAAGAATAAGCCCATGCTGAGATTGTTGCGCTCATCTTTTTTTTTGTTTCCTCTGCAATGCCAAACTTTAGAAGGGCTGGAATTTTGGTGGATGAGGTGTAAGAGCTCAAGATCAAATTAACCACATGGACAGTCTTTTATTTTCATAGTGTATTAGCTGTGACTAATGCAGCTCTGGCATGAGCTCTGTCCCACTAAAATAATAGTTATCTTGGCTAAAATAACCCGCCACTCTTTCTGGTTCAGTGTGTCGCACTCAAGTGAAATACCCCAATGATTCTCATCCAAATTTTTTTTCTTTTTGTTCCAACTCTAACTTGGAACAAAAAGCGGTATATTCCTACAAATTCCAGAGAAAGCTGATGGTAGACCTGCGTTTAATAACAATAATGGCAGAAACAACAGCCTTAGAGATGTTTGCGGCTGAAGATTGCAGGTTCATCTCAGGCCAGCTCTTAGAATATCGGTCGCAGGCTAGCAGGGCCATGATGGCAGCACAGAGCCCTGCTGGGACATGAAAGGCTATTCCGCAGTGCCATGCACAAAAGCAACAGCAGGGGACCAGATGGTGCAATGTTTGTCTGAAAAAGTCAGTACATTTTGGGCAACAGCTTCAAAAAGAAAGTGGATGATGACATTTAAACATTTGTATATTGAGAAAAGCCTGCGTGGGTGCAAGGAAAATGTGAACATGCATAAGAACAGAATGTGTGAGACTACATTCTGAGGCTGAACTCAAGTTGTTGTTCTCTACTTTGAAACTCTGCATCTCCTCCTCCTGATCCCCCTGTGCCTGGGTCAGACTGAATCACAGTCCCTGTGTTTACTCCCAGACTTCAGAACCCCACAGAGAGGCAGAAGGAGGGGAAGACAAATGAGAGGGACGGAAAAAAGAGCAGTTAGGACACCTGCTTATGATTCAGAGAACTGGACCACACTGCGGTAAGAAGGTGAGAATGAGTCACCTTCCTCTCTCCTTCTATCCCTTCATCACTTGGGCCCTCTACAGGTGGGAACCTGCGGGTGCTTTGTCAGGAATCTGTCACTTCTCAGCCACCCTCCCATCACTCTGACGCTCCCATTCTACTGTATGTAAAAATAATGCAGGCAGCAATTTGACTTAGAGTAATGGAAGGATGTTTGAATTCCCCCTCTGAGATGCTGGAACCAGTCGGGAAACCACAACTATTTAAATACAGGAAATCTTGATTTTATAAAATGTTAATATGATATGCTCTGGGGACGGGCAACCTCCCCCCACCCTCTTCATCTAGTCAGTGCACTCCGCTGAAGAGAGGGAGCAAAGGAAAGGAGGAGGGGGCGAGTAACAAAAGGACAAAAGGAGGGAGAGGAGGAGTAACAGAATGAGGGAAAGGAGAAAATGTGGAGAAGACCCACGTTTATAGTGTTCATCTTGTTTTTCTCCCTCCACCTGCTGGTTAACAGCCTTAAATTGGAAAAACATTATAAGCGACAGGACGGCTCAATACTAATACTCTCTTTCTTCCTAATTTTTTTCTTCCCCTATGCCTCTAAGTTTCCGTTTCTCAAAATCTATCAGCCTCCATCTCTGCATTGGCCACATGGTAATTTTAGAGGCCTGAGAAATTATGTCTGCCTTCTTTCTGTTTCCCGCTCTCTCTCTGGTTCTCTCTCTCTCTCTCTCTCTATACACAGTCTTGATGTAAAGTAAATGACATTGCTTTGGAACAGAAACTGAGCCATTACTCGTTTTTTTACTTTTATGACTGCATTTCCGTTCTCTGTAGTTGGACTGACTTCTTGGGAGAAATAAGAAAAAAAGAATTAACTGAGACTTTTGAAGTTTTGGAAGGAAATCATAATCATTGTCTCAGAGGCTGAAATCAATTAAATCTGGGATCACAATGACTTTGGCTGATGACCAAGAGGTCCGGTTAAAATAACCCCCACAAATCCAACCCATGCCTCACACACAGCTGGCTTAATGCTATGAGAGTGTTTGGACAAAAAAATGAGGTAAGTATAGGACTGTGTACATGGATCCAATGTCTCATAATTACTTTACAGTCACTTCTTTCAAGAAGTCCATGATACATGATCCTGTTTTTAGCAGTGTTGACTAAATGCTTAAGATAAGCTTTCAACAATGGATTCAAACCAGTTAACATATACACTTTTAGTGATGTTTTTCATTAATTTTATCAACGGTACCTTTGTGAAACATGTCCATTGCTATAACTGTCCAAGTGTCCTATTGAAGACGTATCTGCTGCCGTGTGTGGACAGAATGTTTATATGGATGTCACAGAAACACAAGCAGTAGAATTAGGAGGCTCACTGCTGCTGTACTCACACGTGGCTTGTACGGTGGTTACTGTGAGTGCATGGTGCATTTCTCTTCTCTCCTCTAGATGCTAACTAATGTTGCAGAACAGTTTGGACAATTCTCTTAGCTTTCCTCTTTTCACCACTTTCCCTCGTAGAAGTCCCATCACCTGATTCCTCTTAACAGACTTGTCAGAGGAGAAAGGACCATACCGGATGACAGGAGGAGTGGAATGGAAGATGTGGAAACCACATGTTCATCAACCACTGCTTCCACATCTCCTGCTGTGTAATATACTCTCATGCAGATAAGAACATGTCTGTAGGCATCTGTTTGGAGCAGCACGCAAACACGCACGCACAGGCGCATGCACGCACACACACACACACAAATTACCATCCCCTCACTCAATCTTTGTTCAACTCTTCCTTCCTGTCAATCTCCTCCCATTATAGAACCTCTCCCTCTATCTCAACTCTGTCTATCACTGCCTCCTCCTCTAGCCCTCCCTCAACCACACACATCAGTTCTATCTGTTCTCTGATGTAACTCAATATGCAGCCAATCAGCTCGACGCTTTGGCGATTTGCTCATTACAGACTTTACAGCTGTGGGGCCTTGCTGGGAAGTCAGACATCTGCATAACTGTCCAATATCTTCCCTCTCCTGGGTCGGCACACATAAACAGACTGAAGAAAACATCTGTTCTGTCAGTGAAATGATTGTGGGAGTCCAGGAAAGAATCTGAGAGATAAAGGGAGGATAAAGAAAGATGAGAAACGTCTGCTGCAGATGGAGGAAAGAAGCAGAAGGAAAAGCGAGAAAGGGGAGCTGGCCCTAAGGGTTAAAAATGTAATTAAAAGTCCTTAGAAATGGGCAGAGAATGTAATAACCCTTGCCATGGCCATTCATTTCAGAATAATAACATTAAGTTCTGATAAATACTGTACTTAATTAGGAATGAGTTGGGATATACTTTTTATAGTCAATATTTTATACTTATTTCTATTTTATTTCTTCTTTATTTTAAAACTGTTCTATCAATTATGAATATATATCTACTAGTTATTGCTACAGTGTCATATTAAATTTACATCTATTACATGTATTACATCAGTGTTACATTTGCATTTTTTGACATTTTACCAACCCAGTAGCTAATAAATTATCAGTTGCTTCTCATCTTCATTCTCAACTCACTGTACATTGAATTAAACTTAAAACCAAATCAACAATGGGCATTTAAATAATATATGACTAAATGTAACTAATACACAATTTAGCTCCATGGAAAAAAAACAAGAATATCGAGGAGGATGAACTTGATTTTGGGAACCGGCTTTCCTTCGAGGATAAAGAGCTGGAAAGAAAGGCAGTGGATGAGTGATAGGAGGAAAACTGGGATGTCCTCTCCCCCAGTGAGGCCCTGAAGACTCAGTAGCTGCTACAGCCTGCCAAAATATAACCTCATCTGGGGCTGGAGACACCTGGCTATTCACACCAGAGCATGCAAAATGACTTCCACAGCTGTCTGATCATGTATTACATGCTTGGAGGAACAGCAGGGGTCTCTGTCATTCAATAACACATAGTGTATGGGAGTTCTCATGACTCATGTCATGGGAATCATAATGGAACATAGCCCAGTTCCAAGACAGTTTATTTCTCTTTCATTGCAGGTGATGTTACACGTGGATTATCTTTTTTTTACGCCTATTTCACCGAGTCCTTGAGAGCAGAAGGCAGCAGGATACAGTACATCCTGATACAAGATGCTTTACTTCTAGCTCTGGTAAGGGTTGGTAATATAAATGGTAAATGGTTTGTATTTATATAGAGCTTTTCTAGTCTTGATGACCACTCAAAGTGCTTTACAGTACATTTTGCTATTCACCCATTCACACACATATTCATACAGTGCATCTATTAGCAGCATCTTGTCCAAGGACACTTGGGCGTGCAGATGGGAAGACTGGATATTGAGCTGTCGACCTTCTCAGCCACAGCCGCCCAGAAACTGAAAGTTTTTTGTCGTAATCAGGAGATACAGCATGTGGGTCCATTCATACCTGCAGGGCATCCCCCAGGTCAGCTGTGCTGATCTCAGGGTCCTCTGTGGTGTTGAAAGGTACAGGAGTTATCCTGACGAATGTGAGGACACGGGGCTCAGGGTATCTCCACAGCATCACCCCCGGGCTGTCCTCTGTTTCACTGTAGAACATCACCTCATGGGGTCCTGGTAATCTATGGGACGCTGCAAGGAATTATCAATAATGTCAGAATACTTTCACTTTAATCTGTCAATAATCTATAAACTGGGTTTCTACTGTGCTTTATTGGATGGTAGAAAAATAGAAAGCTGAAAGCTTATCAGAAATATAGACATGGAAAATATGAAAACGACATGGGGATGAAGCAAGATGAATTAAAGGAAAGAGGAGGAATAGATAAAGCACGATAAGAGTGGAACAGATAAAAGAAAGTGCCACTGAAAAGCAGAGGGTGAACTGGATGGAGTTCATATTTTGCTTACATCTAGTAGTATAAAACACATTTCCCTACAGAATTCCATCACAAAGAGCCTGTATAGAGGCTTTACTGGCCTCCTGGAATATTTTCAGATGCATGTGGAAAAAAGATAACATAAATCTGAAGCATTATTTTCGTATTATGAAATTCACCTTTTGTTGCAAAGGAACTATATTTGACTTGCATACATCTTTGGAGCGGTGATGCTTTATGGTCATTTCGATTAAGGAATCCAACCCCCCTAAAACAGTATCTCCTGAAAGAGCACTGTGGATGTTTCCACGCTCTCAGAATGTTTATATGCGTAAGAAGCTGTATATATACAAAGTTGCCAAGTAAACATTTTTGCTATTGACTAAATAACCATTGATTGAACCATGCCTTGCACCTGCAACAGCTGGATAACACTGGATCTAAACTTCTGAGTGGTGTTTGACTAAAGTCCGGGCTGCTGTTTGTGATTCAAGTCCTTTGGAAAAATGTTTATTTGAAAAAAACAGTCAAGCAGAGAACTGCTGCTATGTTTGGCCCCTGAGGATACAAGCTCTGAGACACTCTTTGTAGAAAACACATTTCTAGGGGCAGCAGAATCTGTCTGTGGCTGATTTTACCCTTTATGTGTAGCAGACAGCTGCCTACTTTCTTGACGATTTGTTTTCATTTGCGTTTGCTTAAAACTGGAGAAAGTGAAAGACAGAGAGAGTCCGTCCACCCTTCTTTCCATCCAGCTTTCATCCACTCCTCTGACTATCTATCCCTGTGTCAGGACTCTGAGGGGTCACTCACTGTTCTCTGTGCTCAGGGGCCTGTTCTCACTGACTGCTGACAACATGTTGCAGACAGATTGTCCCCTACGTTCTAGCTCACTACTGTACATTCTCCTGCTTCAGTCAGCATAGTAAATGCATCAAAGCCCACTGGAACGGTGCAACAAACAAAGACTCAACCACAGCTGACTGAGTGGACGGCTGGTCTACAGCCAAGGAGAAGTTTGATCCTCTGTGTACAATGTTCCTGCGTGTGTCTGCGTGTGTGCACGCAGGGGACAGCAGACACAGAGCACAAAGACGGGGAATAAACAGCACGCTGCTCAGAGTGGAACCAGGCAGACGTGTCTGATGAAACTTCTTTCCACAGATGACTTTGATCTCACTCTCATTTAAGTCTGTGTGTATCTTGAGTGACATCTCACTTTGTCACAAAGGCTCTTTTGAGTTTGTGAGGATTCAGGGACCAGTGCTCACCACTCTTCCATCCATTCTGTAAACCTTGTCATGAAACAACCGGGAATATGTCCTAGTATAATTTTACTGAGACAAATGTCTTTACAAAGTAATTTTGTCTTTTTGTAATTACTGATATGATAAAACAAGCATAACAAGCAATCGCTCGTTGGGAGCTTGGACTACTGCTGAAAATAGAAGCTCTTCTGTGAAATTAAAAGTTCAACAAGTGCATCAATTCAAACAGGATTCAAAGTAATAGTAGCAATGCTCTACTTAGATATGAACCTGGCAACAATACAGTCTGAGACACATGTCTCCTCTGCATGAGATCAACATGCACTATATAAACATTCACCTGACTCCTGGATGTAGTGAAAAAGCCCTGTACGCAAGTCATCTGAGCTGTGCTCTGTCCGGGGAGAGGGAGAGCCAGGGGAAGGAGGCGGCTGTGTGTGGCAGGGCTTGCCCTTGGAGCAGTAATCGGCTGAATCCTCTTTCCAAAGGTGAAGGTATGCCCGGAGGTGCTCCTCCACAAGATTCAGGCAATTCAGATGCTCTTGTCCCCAAAAGACCTGAGACAGAACAAAGGAGGGTAAGATGGATGGGATGCAACAACAAGTTAAAAGTGTGGGATGGGTAACGGGAGAAACAGGAAAACAGGGCAGTAAAGACAGGAATTGAAAAAGAGAGCAATGTATGGGAAGTAAAGAAAAACAGCAAAAAGCTTGACTGACACAGACTCATAGCTGATGCATAAATAAATGTTCTCTTTTAAAACAAGAAGAGAAGTGGTCAGGGTTACCCTCAAGATCAACCCTTCACATCCTTACTAATATTACCTAACATAACCTTACATCCTTCTTACTTACCCGTGGCATTCCCCTTCCCATGCGCCATCAAAGCGGGTCTGTCTGGGGTTTGGACTGAGGATGAGGAATATCTGAGTCAAAAACTCTTCACACATGGAGCTGCCTGCCTGCTTGCCTGCCACTCACTAGCTCACAAGGGTGGGTTATGACTAAACTCTAAAAACAGGAAAATTCGGGGATTTTTTTTCAAGGTTTTGGAAAGAAAGCATGAGAAGAAGGAATCGGAGGGAATTCCAGTGGTTTTGTACAGCGCTTGATTAAAATGCCAATATTTGCAAAGGGAAATGTATGATTACGTATTAAGTGTTGAGTCGCGAGTGATGTTTCGGTTAATAGGCATGCAATAAAAACATTAAGGGAAACATTCAAAATAGGGAAGGGGGTTACCCATGAAGAAGTAATGTGGAATAATACATTAGTAATAATGCGTTCAGTTAGTCACATTTCCAGAGTGGACATTATGTAACTTCACAGGAAAAAGGCACACATAAGATATATCCCCACCACACCCCCCAAAATAGCCTTATAATATTCCATTCCTTAACCAGCAGATGTGACTCGAGACTACAGTGGAATTACAGCATGCAATTCCTACTGTCATCACTTCAGCTGCAAAGAGGACAGAAGCCATGGCAGAACTGAAGAGGCTTCAGCAAATTTCATAAAGAGTGTTAAGAGTGTGATGACCTGTGTCTGTGGGTGTCAGCTACACTGTAAGGATTAATTTGGAAACCAGAAGCACTCACAGCTGAGGGGACATTTGAGTGGGCATTAGCATTGCTTCATGTAGGAGGCTGTTCTTTTAAACAGGGCCTCGCTCACTCAGGGTGAGTGTCCTTGAACAAGACATTCAATTCTAACCAGGTACAGAGGTGCTGATCTGACCCTGGCCTCTAAAACTGTAGCCGTGTGGGTTGATAAATTATATGCTGAATTGATTTAATGGCCAAACCTGCAGGAGGCTGCCCTTCAGGTCCAGCAGCAGTTTAGGGGGCCCGGGCTCAGGTCCAGGGCTGCCGCTGTGCCGACACCACCGAGCCTCCAGGGAGGTGCTGCAGGAGAAAGGCCCCAGCAGGAGATGGTGTCGGTCCTTTAGCCCTGTTCTCACCGACAAATCCTGCAGCTTCAGCAGCACAGAGGAAGACTGAACTGCATCTAGGAAGACAGAAGTAGTAGAAATGAATGACTAACAGAGCACAGAGTAAAACTACAGAGGGAAACACGAGGTAACTGATAAGTTAAAAAAATAAATTGTTAGTGATAACCTATGTACCAAATAATTTGTGGATAAAGTAACGGTGGTCCCTGCTTCATGACGATACCTTGGAAACTGAAGAAAGAGAGTATACAGAAATGCTTAAGATCAAAACTGAAATACTAATACCTCAATTTATATATATATAAATATACATAAAAAAGTGCCCATTTTACACTTGCCTGTTTAGGTTTCCTGTGGTAATGCTCCAGATTCTACTTCAGAAATATTCCTTGTCAGCTCTCTTCAAACTGTTTAACAATATACTGTTACTTTTTTATTGTTTTATTTTCTGTGCAGTTTTTTTTTTTTATATACAGTCTATGCTGCAGAGAAAACAACCCTATGTTTTCATGAAATGAAAATATATTTGCTTTGCTGTATGGTTTAGATACAACTTTGCATGATTCACTAAACTGAGGTCTCTTTAGCGTTGCTCGACAATCATCAAACCTTAGTTCACAACATTTCAAAATTAAAAGCTCTGTAATTCCCCTCATTATAAAGCATTACATTAACAAAACATTGTGCTTTAACTTTGAAGAAAAATTGGCAAACAGGAAGTGATTCTATGATGTTTGTTGCTGCGACAGAGCTTAGCACCTGCTGCACCTGTAACTGTCCATGTCTAAGTCTGTTAAAAAATGTATATATATCAAAATTGTCTGTTTATTAGAGAACATAGAAGAACATTCAACTGGGTCCAATGACTGACTGGTCAAACAGAAAAGGTGGCAGTGTCTTGAGCTGTAGATTTATTGGTGGGTCCAGAAAACATTTCTACTGCTGAGGAGAATTGACGCCTTTCCTGACAAACAGGCGAGGATGTGAAAAACAGAACACGATGGTCGTCTTTTGTGTCGTTAAACAATCCCAGATCATGCATAATCAAAATGAGTGAACTGTGCTGATAGCGTCCTAGGCAAGAAATGGATGAATTTAAGTCTGTTCAATACAGAGATGCTAGTGAAACCAATGACTCCTTCATACTAGCACAACTACAATTTGTTAAGTTGAAACAATTTACATTAACTATTTCATTTGTTGAAGTATACACAGAGCATCATTTTCCTCTTTTAAATTTGAATTTAAGTTTAACAATCCATTGATCCATCCTGCTCATTCTGTGAGGGGCTTGGGGGGAGCTGGAGCCATGAGTCTAACAATGGACAACATAAGTCAACATACATCCAGTGTGTCTGCTTGAGCAGGTCTGAATCTGACGAGATTCAAGTCAGAGCTTCTGTGATTTTGCTAAACTGAAAGCTTTAGCTAGAATAATGACAGTGAGAAATCCCTGATGCAATCCAGACAGTGGAGCCAAACACCCACTCATCCTGAAAGAACCAAGAGTAGCAGAAAAAAACAATTTAGTAAGGAAAGTTTAAAACATTTTCTGTCCTTTCCATTAAAATAGTGATGTGCCACTGTCATCACAGGCTGTTCTGAACTTGTCCTTGTGGTCCCAAAAATCACTGGACTGAAACCTCTTCCACCAGTCGTTGACATGGGAGGGTTGATCTGGTCAGTTAAATCTACAGCTACAGCAGCAGCAGCCCATTTGGAAACCTCAACCCTGAATGACTAATAGTGCCCTGAGAAGAGGCTCTTAAAACATGCCTTTTTAAAAATTCTCACTCAAGTCTGAAAAAGTAAAACAAAGCAGCTGCGCCCACATTTCAACCCCTCACTATAAGTTTTGGTGTTATGGTTCCTATAATTTGGGATTTTATTTTCAATAATTGAACAGTAGCACACATTATAGACAAATATAAAACATATGCTCACAGTTTAAAAAAAAAAAAAACTATGTGTAAAATTGAATATAAACACCCAGAGGGCACATTATGTGATATTAGTAAATGAATGGCAAATCTTTGTGACAGACTTTTTCTCTACATACAAGAGAACATGTTTTTATTTTACTACTGCTTTGTGATTTCTTTTAGATCGAGAACTGTGTACATCAGTCTTTTGAGAAAAGACTACGAGGCTTGAGGGAGTGATGGAAAGTCATACGAAGGGAAGATGTAACAAATGAGGAGACAGATACATAGACATAGAGGTGGGGAGAGACAGAACCAGAAGGTATGAGAGACAGAGAGCTCTATATGAGTAAGATAAGTGTAAAGGACTTTTTTCAAGCTTGGCAAACTAACTCCTTCTACAAAAGACAAATACACTATATGGGGAGGGGGGGGATATAAATTATTTTAGGGGAAATAGTATGTTGGTACGACTCATATCTCCCAGGAAAGACATTATTGGTACAAGTTGACAGTTTACCTGCTTCTCATTCTCTGGTGTTGCAGTGCAGGGAGAGCAATTACAAATTACTTACTGCACTGTGGACATTGGGTTTATTTTTAATGGCCAAGATTTATTTGACAGCCCGGGGGAACACCCAAACTGGCCTGTTAAAGGGAGAATCTCTAATTCAAACATGTGTGAAGGGAGACACAGGCTCATTTAGATTGCAGATGCAAGTGTAAGTACAGTACATACAGAAAAGTGCGTCCAAATGCCTGCATACATACACATTGCATTATTGCATTTAAATCCCAGTTGACCACAGCATCCTGGTAATACAGCCAGCAACAGCAGCTAGCACTCCCAAAAATCACCCAAATTGGGAGTGGTTTTAACAAGGGGAATCCCTTTCTTTCTTCATCCCTAACTCCATTCTTCCATCCAGGCTGAATAATAGTCACAGGCACATTTCTCAATCCTCTCTCCTTCTCTGCTTTTGCCACGAATTACCATATTACAGCTATGAAAGGTTGTCTCCAGAGATATATCTGCAGACAGCTCAGAGATATTACACCACTGAGCTGTGAAGTACCTCTATTAGCAGGAAGGAGAGGAAGGAATGTTAAGGAAAAAGCTGAACTGGAAAAGTATTGGAAGATGGGGCAGGCGGTATATGTACATAAATACATGGCCAAGAGTGTGTCGAGTAAGTTGCTTCTATTCCCTCAGCTTTGATGGGTGCCTTTCCCATTTGCAACTCTTAACTTTTCATTGATAGATAGGATCAAGATCAGGACTAAATGGTCCAATGTTTTTTTCTTTTAGATGCAACTTTTAGATCATCCTCCTGTTGGAGGAGCCATGATCTGAGGCTGAGTCAGAACTTCTCCATGTTTCCCAGTGGATGGTGTTCTTTTCATTGAAAGCCTAAGTTTTCCTTCTGTGAACAGTCACAGCAGTTACTAAAAAGCTCCCATTTGATTTAATCTGTCCAAAGGACATTCTCCCAGAAATATTGTGGCTTCCCCCACATGCAATCTGGCAAACTCCAGTTGGCCTCTGGTCATTTCTGTTTAAGAAGTGGGGTCCTTATTCAATGGGTGACATATGGAGAAACTGGTCACTGCTGTACATTTACCTTGGAGGTCATCTATCTGTTTTGAAGTATTTCTTCCTTCCTCTGTTCTTTTTCCACCTTTCAAAGTATCCTGTTAAATCTGGAATCAATTTTCCTCTTGAGACCACGTCCAACAAGGTTGGCTATGGCCCAGTGGACCTTTAACTTCTCGATAGTATCAGCAACTGTTGTCACGGGAACATCAAACTGCTTGGAGATGATCTTATAGCCTACTTTGACTGTGCTTGGCAATTGTTTTCTTATTTATCACTTCCAACAAACCAATTGTTTTCTTACTTATCACTTCCAACAAATCAATTGTTTTCTTTCCCTGGTCCATGTTCAGTGTGGTGCACACATTGATACCAGACTTCACAAAAATAGGCCAAATGACTGATAACAATACTAAATACCCTAATTATTTTGCTTAAGAATAGTCTGCTTGTATAAGAAAATCCACATATTTATCACCACTTCTGAGGGGAATGACAAAGAGCTTTTAATTTCACTTTTCAGTGTTGTTCTGATGTTTCACTGAGGTGCAAAGTAACAACACTCTTTATAGTACCATATAGTATAATATAAAGTAAATAGTATATCTAGAGGTGATTTGTAAAAAATCACCAACCAGAAAATATGGGAAAAGTAAATGCTCCAGGAAAAGAAAACAAGTGGGAGATAGCGTGAGAGAAGATAAAGTGTGTGAGATTGAGATAGTTCTTCTGGCATTAATTAAATCCCTAAAAACTCATGTCTGTTACTCAAAAGAAGTTTTTTCCATGAAAAAAAAATCCAATTATGGCTTTAAAATGTCTTGGTACAGCCACACGCCTGCAGTTCTGACTCTGCTTAACACAGATATCTGCTTGTTTTCTGCTGCTGCTGTTCACTGCACACTTAGGCAGACATGTTTGAACCGAAAATCAAGATAGAAGAGGTCAACCATAGACAACTTGTTTTGCTCATGATATGTAAATTTTGTACATAAACTGTTTTCTGTGATGTCCATGACATAGACTACAAGTTCAATGAGATAAAAGCTCAACACACACTAATATAGCAGGAGCTTGCTCCTTCTGTGGGTGACTTGAGATAGAATCAGGGAATTCAGTTACAATAATGAGAAACTTAATTCAGAACATACTTTGATTAAAAGCAGATCGCAATTACTGACTTCCACCTGCATATCTCATGCCGTCCAAATAAACGGTGCACAAAAGCACACCCATTGCAGGCTAATGTACAACCTATGACACCCGAGGAACAAAGTGGGTGGTGGAAAAAGGGTGGATGGAAATCTTCCTGAAGTGAAATACATCTCTGGCAAACACTCGGGTAAGATTAGATAGGATCTAAGACTGATTTACCGTGTCGGTTTCTCCCTGGCAGCCGTTATCTGACCACTGCCTGGTTGATTTATACCCCGGGACAAACTGGTATCAATTAGACGAAACCTAAAGGAGTCATTACCTAACTAGCAGAGGCCCCCAAAGACTGTTTGGGATGGTAAGAGTAATAGAAGTAATATACTGTCACTCACCACAGAAATACACTATTCACTCACCACAAGACCACTATAGGACACTAGAGGAAACTGGTTTCGGAGCAGGGGACGCTGTCAGCCAAAATGGCACAGTGCGGGGAGATGTGTGTCATCCAAGCTGTTACAAATACAGTAACTGATGAGTGTTGATGAGTTACATATGTGTTCAATGACAGCTGCAATGCGTAAGCAAATTACATATGGTAGATATGTGTTCATTTTTCAATATTCAACACTACATATCATTTGTTTATAGGAGAACATTAATGTCAATAATAGACAGAGCTTAATCTTACAATTTGAACGTTCGGTTTATGTCGTTCTTTTTCTTGACTTAGGCTTGATGGTTCCTGACAAATCATCGGGTTTTAGGTATTTGGTTTGGGCCATCTCGTCTCATACATCTTCAGGCTTGGTTTGGTTTTGGTTATTTTCACATGAAATATCGGCAGCTTGGCACAGTGGTGTGTGTGTGTCATATGTTACACGTAGGGCATGCAGTGCCCAACAGGGAAAGAAAAAGAAACAGCGTGTCTGACCTAATATTATGCGTTACATTAGCCTGGAAATCTAATGGTCAGTAAAAGAAGAAATAAAGATTAATGTTGCTGAGGAGAAGTTTCAGTGTGAGGAGACCATGTGACCTTAAACAACCTCTGATTCTGCTTTCACATTGTTTTGTTCTGCAGTAGGACAATTAATCTCAGTCCTGAGTTTACTTGTGTAGTCAAGTTTTGTGCTTGTGGTCTACAGTGCCTTACTCTGTGTAGGTAAGTTTTATGGTCATTCCCACATAAGCTGCAGTATATTTTTTTGAGAAACTAGAGAGAGCATGCATTCCATCAGCTGCCAGTGTATTAAGTACGAACATCAATGCAGTCCACATCCTGAAATAAATGTACCCTTCATGAAGATATACTGAAAGAAATGTAGGTATTCCTCAGTTTTTGTGTCGCGTTGGGAGCAACTATTTTGAATCACTTTTGACCAACTAAGCAACTATGTAATGGTAAATCAAGGTCATATTTGTCTGATTGATTACTGATCAAAATAATCATTAGCGACAGCCCTAATAAATTATTCTTTCAAACTTCTTCAGCTTAAATGTCCCCACCAGGATGAGTCTGTGTCATGTCTTCTCTATTTCTACTATTAATACAGTGAAAACAATTTATTAGATGGGTTTAGTTGCCAAATCACAGCAGGGTGCATTTCCAAAGATACATTTTTTTTAAGTTTGGCTTCACACAGCTCTGTTTCTCCCCGACTATCAGAACAGAAGAAAATATGATAAATGGAAAAGAGTGGCTTTCTTTCAGCAGAGTAAACAAACCGACATGACCAGGGCCAGGGAAACAAAATAAAACTTGGAAAAAAAGAGGAGACATAAATAAATAGTAGGTAGTTTTCACTTCATTCAAAGAACATATGTTTTCCTTTGCAAGTGTGCTGGAGTAAATCACCATGAAAAAGCAAGGGTTCCACAGAGGCAAAGGACCGAGGGGAAAGCTTTAGGTGTGTGTGTGTGTGTGTGTGTGTGTGTGTGTGTGTGTGTGTGAGTGTGTGTTATTGTATGCATATGAAAAAGTGCACATTAGTAACAGAGTTACTGGTGTGTGTGTGTGCGCGCAGGGACATGCTCATAGGAAATCGGGGGCACTCTATGGGCAGTCTGACGGAGAGCTGAGAGATTAGGGAGGGTCTTGTTTCATGGACCTTAAGACATCTGTTCTCTCTCTCTTGCCCACCTCCCAACCTTTCTTTCATTGAACTATAAATGCCCCCCTACCTTGGGGAGGGGTGAGCTGTGGACGGAGGGAGGAATGTGGGGCTTCCACTTGCTTTTCATTAACACAGGATCTGGTAACACACCTCACTGTCAACCTAATCCCCTCTCTCTCCATCTTGTCCCCTGGCAGAGGGGAGCTGCCATGACCAGGTACAGAGCCCCAGATGTTCCACGGATGAGGAGTGGGGGTGGTGGGATGACAGAGTCTTCACCCCACTGCAGCTATGAATGTACGTTAATGAAGACAGGGTGGGGCGGGGTGAGTGCAAAGACATCTACTGAAGAGACCCCTGTTAGTGCTCACACAGAGTAATCTGCCAGTCTTCTGTTTTCCCCCTCTGCCCATTTCTCCTTCATTTCTCGGCCTCTCTGCCTTTTTCCAATCAACCGCTTCCCTTATCTGTCCTTTTTCAACTCATAAATGTATTATCTTTCTTAGGCTTTTTCTGTGTTTCTCTCCACATTTTTATCTGTACATCCCCTTAATTTCATCCCTCCCTCTTCTTCTGCATCTCCATTGCCTCCCTGCTTCCCCTCTTTCGTAACTATTTTCCCTTCCTTCTCCTGCTTCCTCTTACAAACTGGCATCATCCTGAGGTCTGCTCAGGATGTGGTCTATCAATCTCAGTCTGCCACTGAGAAGCAGCAGTGCAACAAAAGCAGCAACAGTAGTGGTACATACTGTTGCAGCAGTAATACTACATTCTCCTGTCTTACATCTCTCATGTACAGCTTCTCCCAGGGGGGCCATTCACGCTGACTTATTGTGGCAGCTCAAATGCTCAAACTTACAGAATGGGAATCCTACCCTTTATCATCCTAGAATTCCGAGGTATCCGTTTCTGAGGTATGGAGCGAGCTGGAGAGGCCGCCCTGTGGTGAGTGATGGAGGTGGTGCAACTACGGCTAAGAGTCAGCAGATACATCTATTGTCACCAGTCATCAGTCTGCGTAATTTGAGACAGTTTGTCTCCTTGCGAAGTCAACAAATCTGGAAACACTATGTGAAGAAGCCCTCTGGGAAAATAACCACGTGTCTTGTGACAGAGATCTATAAGACTGCTTAAGTTATCAAGAGGGAAAAAACAACTGGGTGAGACAAACATGTTATTCAGCAGGATAACTTAAGACATTTACTTTCAATACCTTTTTCCTTTACAAAAAAGATCCTCTAGGTAAACTTTGAAGCTCTCTGCTGGACACATATACAGGTGTTATTCCACATTAAGTTTGACCATGCGCCAAGTGTTAAAATATCAGGGTCTATAATGATCTATGAGATATATGGACTCAAATATGATATAAGAGGAGCTGAATGAAGCTTTTACTGGACATGATGACAATATTAGTTTTATGAGGTTATTATAATGTCTTTCTCAGAACATACATACACAGTCTTATGTTTTCTGAGCCATAATGACGAGTTCAGAGCTAAACTGAGGAGAAATGATGTAGTGGTCTTGATTCCACCATTGTTATTTGCCTTTTTCGAGGAGCTGGAAAGGTGGAGAAAATAATATCGGTTAAAAGGCAAGTCACTGCACACTAATGCATCAAAGAACCACCACAGATGAACAAGTCTGATGTAAAGTGTATGTGAAGGAAAAGCTCTCACTATGAATAGTAGAGTGAATTCTAATGGAAAGTGAGTGGAAGGGGACTTGCTTTCATTTCTTTTTCCATTGCATTGCACACACAGTTTCAAAACTGTGAAATATGGATAAAAGCTGAAAAGCTAGTGAAAAGCAGGGCAGGGCAGGAGGGCTGAGTATGTATCACCGTGCAGTTATGCAGATTTGCGTAAACAGTGCAAATTGTTTGAGGTTTTAATTAACATTTTTGACAATCATTTTATCTGAAGTAACCCTATATGACAACATCTGCTAAACAGATGCTAGTGCTTAGAGAGCCCAGTTCCAACTCTGTCCTTGTCCCTTCGCACCCCCAACACACGGAATGTGTTGCTCAGCAGCACTGAGGTAAAGAAAACATCTACCTGCTAAATTAGGAGTCAACTGATTCCTTGTCATGTACTGAATGCAGCACATCAGCCCCTGGCTCTCTTTTATCCTTGTGTTTCTATCAAATGTCCAATTTTGAGGATGTGCCAAAGAATAACAAAATCTGAAAAACAAACCAAAAATCCCTGATCATCTGTTACAGCACGCTGACTCACACCCAGTGGCGCAGAGACATTGGAACCTTTTTAATTTATGTTACTATTAGCATATCTGATTGTCATGATGGAAACACTGTGATGCCTCCCGGATTAGAGTCAGTGTTGATGAAGGCAGGGTTTGGTCCTAACATGAAAACAAACATCTCACTCACACTCAAACATTAGTGCATGAAAATATCTAAACCTAATACACACCAAATCCACGCAATCAAATAAACACACAGTCTCACAGCAACGCATGATCCAAGACTAACACAAACATCTCACTTTACAGTTTACTGGCAAACCTTAGTCTTGGCAGATGAATACTTTGCTTAAAAACAGCAATACTGCAAATAATGCTGTTATTTAGTCACAAACTTTCACAGTATGAGTGAAGGACAATGTCAAATTATCCAAAAAGGCTGAGAAGTCTCTTCTTCAACAAACAAGCGTGGTAAGTGGAAAGTATGACTAAGTCCTGCACAATGAGATACTGATCAATAAACATTCAAAAACTACGACCATGTACAGTAGATCCATATGCTCAGGCTACAACCTGCTATTTGATTAAACACATTCCTGAGGGAACATGTTACAACACACATTTTAATCATAGATATGTAACAAATGTAAGAGTTGGATGAACTGGGTACAGCACTTTAGAGTTTATCCACATCAAATATTTGTTTGGTTGCATAACATAATGAAAAGAAACAGAACAATTTGTTCTTCACTACAATTTTATTGGATATTTGGAGCTTTGTATAACTGTACTTTACTTTCAAAGGGCCTGGCCTAGTTCCTGTTGGCACACATGGTGAGCTAGGGTACGAGACAAAACGACACACCACAAAAGAAAGTGTGCACATTTGGTGTTGTGTACTACAGAGTCTATGTGGTTTCTTTAAAATATGATAAAATCTGCCAAATAGGGTGAAGTCATCGCAGTTGTTTCCAATGCAGCTCCACCTGTTTCAAGAATTTCCCTGAAACAAGTGGCAATATCTTGAAGTAAAGCAGAATACGATGAATTACATCACTGGTTTGATGTTTTTTGCTTTTCACATTAGAAAAAGTAAGGGAGTCCAGATCCTTGTTACTTTGAAGTGATACAACATGGGTCATTTACTGAGCTCTGACGCACGAGTAGGGAGTTGGTGAAAAGAACAAATGAAATGTTTTAGCAATCATCAGAGGCTATGCAACTAACAGTTAGGTATGAGTTAGCTTGAACTAATGACTAATGAGAGGTCAGACAGCAAAACATTTTTTTTTTATTGGCTGGTATAATCTATAACTAATAATTAACAATTCAATGAGCATTGACTGGAGAAAGGATTTGAAGAACTATAAAAAAGTATTTATTATGTTTCATGCTTGCTTTGGTGTTGATTATAATTCAACTCAGAAAATTGCTGCACATACAGTTTTATGGTTTTGCACCTGTAATCCACATAAGCACAATGTAATTTTTTATCTTTTGCACATGAAAGATGTTTGTCGTTTACTCACCTTCTATCCGAGGCCCTGACTTCATGTTCAGACTTCCTGTCATGGCTGACACTGACACAGTCACGCTGGGCTTCTTTGGATGAGACTCCGTCTCCATGACAATTACAATCTGGGCAGTGTGGATAGAGACCTTATGGAAGGTCAAAGCCAGGCTCCTGAGGTTGCTGGTTTTACCCAGAGCTGAGGCCTGATGGTGAGGGTCTGAACGGGAGAGAATGGGCCTGGGTAGCATCCTCGTGGGAGAGGAATGAGGTGTGGAGGAA
The DNA here is from genome assembly GCF_024713975.1 of Paralichthys olivaceus. Lineage (NCBI taxonomy): Eukaryota > Metazoa > Chordata > Actinopteri > Pleuronectiformes > Paralichthyidae > Paralichthys > Paralichthys olivaceus. The sequence goes on along the minus strand of NC_091105.1, from coordinate 23,994,156 downwards.
GCAGACAGTTGATGACTGGAGGTATCCCACACATGGTTTGGCAGGACTTTCTTCAGGTAGGCTTTGGCCTGCTCCAGCTTAGCCAGGGTAGGGTTGATTTTCAGTGGCCTTGATAGCTCTACGTTCAGCTCAGCTTTGGAGAGAGAAAGAAAGGAATGGTAAATGGTTTGTATTTACATAGAGCTTTTCTAGTCTTGATGACAACTCAAAGTGCTTTACAGTGCAGTTTGCCATTCACTCATTCACACAGTGCATCTACTAGCAGCCCTTTTTTTGTTCTATGAGGGGAAAGTCGTGTTTCAGCATCTTGCCCGAGGACACTCCAGCATGCAGATGGGGAAGACCTTCTGGTTGGAGGACGACCACTCCACAAATACATTTAAAAAAGATGGGAGGTGAAAGGGTGAAGAGAAGAGACAAAATCAAAAATGATCACTGATTTTTTTTTCAATTTTATATGGGCAGTTTCTGATCCAGCTCTAAAGTCACAAAAGTGCTGATCCTGTGTGTATGAAGTACTGAATAACAAAGAACATGGGGCAGAAAGACACAAACTACAAAAACATGTAACTAACGCCTTTAGTGTTGGAGGGAAAAAAACCCAAGCTACCTCATGACCGAGGTACACAGAATAAAACATACACATTTCTTTTCTCTGTGTTTGTGAATGGGAAATAAATATCTTAGATATTTTCTCTGTTCAGCAATCTAGTGACTGTTAAGTGAGACTCCTTTAACTATGTTAAACTCAGGTGAAAAGTTAATAAATTCACTGTTGGCGGGGGTCTTTCCTGAAGCCATGATTCATCAGTGCACCAGCGCAAGATCCTTTGCCACCTAACCTACGAGACATTACCATGGCTGCATGGCAATGTCTCGTAATTCAAACTGTGAAGTCTACTCTGCTTTTCTAACCTGAACCTGTAAGATACCAACTTTGTCCAGTCTCAATCTCTTCCTTCTTCTTTTATGCAAACACACAATTACTGGCTGTCTCACTAAGATATCTTAACATGACATTCCAGACACATAAATCCAAGAGTCGTCAGCATCCCCTGTTCTACCTCTTCCTCACTCTCTGATGCAGTACAGCCTTCAAACACTTGACTGGAATTTACAGAGACACATGACTTAACTCAATGCCGTTTTACACCACTTCCATTATCCCATTTTTCCACTTGGTCATGATGATGGGAGAAGGAAGCAGCCGAAAACAACAGCAGCTGTTTTTCATGGTCTCATCAAGGAGCCAGTGTTTAGAGGCTTTTCGGGGGTTTTAAGCCTCCTGTCTGTCTCCTTCCCAGGTATGAGCAGCAGATGACATGACCAGGAGAGCTGCCAAGAGAGGCCCGCACACAAGCAGTCGTGTCTCCATGAGTTCGGAGGACATTACATTGACTTACATTCATTTCCTGGAGACCTACTTTAACCTTGACCATGGTTACTTCTTGTCTAATCCTAACTCAAACCCTAAAATTAACTTGAACCTTAACCTAACCTTAACTAAACCGTCTACACATTCAAATTTAAGGATTTGCGTTATGGGGACTTACTTTTAGTCCACATAAATGTGTTAACAGATTTAGGTCCCCACAACATGAGTAATTCCTGGACCACAAATTCACGCACACACACTTTCTGCCCTCAATGTTTTATTTTCTTTTTATTTGATCCAGTAGAAATAAGGCCCTTGGTCAAATAGAAGGATGGCTGGCGAGGGGAATTGGAAGAAAGATGGAAAGGTGGATTTCACTGTGCAATGTAGCTTATCATTTCCACTTGACTTATCACCAGGAAATGTTCCAGTGGTTGAATAAATACCGTGTACGCAGCTGTTCATCCAGGTTCCTCTGCTCGCCTCCAATGTTCTTTCATCCTCTCCCCTCTCTGTTTCATGTAACCCGTCTTTCTGCTTCCTCTCTCTTCCTCTGTCCTTTCTATTTTTTACTATTACTCCATCCCCCAAACTCAACAGCCCCTCCCTGATCTGTAATCACACAAAGCTGTCTCCGATCACCCACTCAGGGCCAGTGATGGGGCCTGGGCTTTGCCTGGCTCTCCGCAGAGGGAGACCTGGTCCTGATTATCAATTGTTCCTCTTTCCAAAATCTATTTCTGCCATCACCCTGAAAAAAACCCATCCTGCACCGCAGACCCCAGTTCTGGAGTGACAGTGCTAACCTCTCAGAAAAGCACCTTGGATTAATCCATTTCAACTTTTAATCCAAAACTATTTCAACACTCAAGCAATATCTAACAATTCATCAGTCCCTGTACAGGATGTCTTGATCTTAGCAACTAATGAAAATTCAACCAATTACTGTGAATTCTACCTTGCCTTGCAATGTTGTCCATTCACATTACTTTGTGTTGTCTCTCTCTTTCTCTGCAGGTATCTCTGACTCCAGAGCTGCAGAAATTCAATTATTATTATTGCACCATTATTATTTTTATTATTACTATTATATGAATTGTTGTTGCTATCACTAGTAACATCTTTACATTCTTATTGTTTTCATTATAAAAAACTATATTTTTTAGTCAGAGCTGAAACCTGATGATGCACAACTGTCCCTGGTCTCTCTCTCTCTCTCTTCTCTCCCCTCTTTTCCACCCATCTTGAATCTCCTCCTCCTCCTTCCCAACCGGTCGAGGCAGATGTCTGCCCACAATGAGTCTGGTTCTAGAGGTTTCTTCCAGTTAATGAGATATTTTTTCTCTCCACAGTCGCCAAAGTGCTGCTCATTGTGGGAACTGTTGGGTTTTTCTATAATGTTTAAGGTTTTGACCTTCTATGTAAAGTGCCTTGATATGAGGTAGTTATTATTTGGCGTTATACAAATAACATTTAATGGAATCACAACTTTTTTAAATTTGACGAACCATTTTGTTCAACACATAATGTTTTCTTGTTTAGACTACTGCAACTCCCTCTTCACTTGCACCACTCACTCATCAATGCTGCCATGAGGTTGTTGACCAAAACTAGTCATCGATAACACATCACGCTCATTCTTGCATCCCTTCACTGGCTTCCAGTTATTATTATAATAATTAACTATTAATTACGTCATTTAGTTAATGCTTTTATTCAAAGTGACTTACAATCAAAATGAGTGACTTCAACATCTATGAGGGACCATCTTTTGGGGGGTCCAGCATCTTGCCCAAGGACACTTCAGCATGGGCTTGGGATGGGATTCAAGCCACCAAACCTCTGTTTGGAGGAGAGCTGCTCTACACCCCTCAGCCACAGCCGCCCCAGTTTAATCCAGAATTTATTTAAAAAAAAATATTAATAATATACAAGGCACGGCATTGCCCCTGCATATATAACAGAACTCTTGTGCCCCTACTCTGGGAGTCGGCTGCTCCGGTCATCTGATCAAGCCCTTTTAAATAAAAGGTGCTTTAAAAAGAGCATCACAAATAAATGATTATTATCTATTACTTTCAAGCAAGTTTCACCAGTTGTAGCAGTTCTCAACTGTGGAGGAGGTTCACCAGAGCACCTCTAACTGTACCGGGGAGGGTGATTAGCACAACTAAGTCTAAACACAGAGACACACACACACACACACACACACACACACACACACACACACACAGAGACACAGAGACACAGGGACAGACACAGACCCAGAGAACCAAGATGCCACCAGAAAAGTTAATGTGCTGGGCGATTCAGGATGCATTGTTTCTGTAATAAAAATGAAGGCGACGGCGAGCGGTTATCATCTGGTTGTGTTGGGAGGACCCACGGTGGCAAGTAACTTGGCCATATCCACAAGTATGTCATCAAAGTCCTTTCCTTATTTCTGATGAAGATGCAGATGTTTGACACAACCCTTTCACGTTTACCATAAAAATTACTGCTAGAGACCATGTAAGGACACTTTCTGATGTTCTGCACGAAAGCGGGGGTAAATATTGTTGTCCTGCTTACAACATTGTGGTGGAACACAACTGTCAACGACTGACACTTTTCTACCTCAAAACACAGAAACAAGACAAATCATCAGGTTACTGCATCCAGATCTATTGGAGTGCTGAAAGTTTGTCTAAATATGGATGGTTATTGGTAATGTGAGTGTGAGTGTGTGTGTCTCTCAAAAAGTCTCAAATACCTAAACATGATGTAACATTTTGTTTTAAAAATATAAATGCTTTTTTTCCCTATATATATCATATCAATTGTGTAAAAGTCTGTGAAAAAAAGACATATCCTTTATCTAATTCAACTTGCTGCTGTATTTAAATAGCTAAATCATTGCATAAAGCATCAATTATTATTTCTAAGAAAGCTGGCATGAATTCTTGGGACTGTTGGGGACATCTACGCTGAGAAAAACTCCCTGCACTGCAGCTACAACACATCTATTAATGACATTCTATTAACAGGGTTGGGTTATGCAATCTGCTGCAGTATGTCTGACATCATCTTTCCCACATCTCTAATTGTTTAAATGGGTCAGATTTAAAAATATAATAGAGGCATAAAGTAAGTTCACAGAGCTGCAGAAATAGTAGAACACTAAGTCAGTTTATGTCTATTTGACTGTTGCCTGAAACTGTTTTACTGACATCATGAATAGAAAAAGAAATATGTAGAGTTTACAGCTAGTTTATTAAATCATAAAAATCATGCTTTCAATGACCTCAGACATTTTAAATTCTTTAATTCAACTAATTAGGACATTTATCCATTCATAACAAAACAATTACTAGAGGTTAACAAATAAATTCAACGTAAATTTGTTTCACTTTTATATTGTCTGATAGTAGAATTAAGTGTATCTGGATTTTAAGTTGTGTGAACTCTCCATGGAGGAACCCAGCTGTATCCAACAACCAGTGCAGCACATTTTTACTGCATTGGAGAAAAGAAAAAAAAAGAATCTTAGCAGAATTCGAATGAAATCATATCACTGCATTATATAGCCATATGTCAAGTACATCCAAGTCATCACTTTACAGTGATGTTCCATGTGGTTTCACTATCCAGTCAAAGGAGGCATTAAAAGAAGCAACTAAAACCACAAAACAGGAAAAAAAACCTGAAACTATTTACAAGCCATGATAGACTTCTTTTTTGGAAGACTAAGCTGCAAAATAATGCATTTATGGATCAAGATCTATCATAAAGACTTACACTGCAACACCTCTTTGAGACTGAAGCATGTAGCTGAAAATAAATGGAACAATGTAACATTTCTTTCAAATGTTCTTCTTATGGCTTGGAATGGCAGATTTAAAAAAAAGAAGAAAAATATCAATAATTTAAAGAAATTTTGCACAATTATTGCCCAGCTATAGTACACTGAAGAAGGGCTTTACCAACAGTGGCAGTCACACACAAGTGTTTTTATTGGAAAGATCTTTGCTTCTGCTTTGAGACTTTATGTGTTTAAAGAGGATTGTCAGTGGAAGGCCTGTGCAAGGAGCACGCATCAAGACTGGAGGTTAAGAGGTGGAGTTGGTGTTCATATCAGGCCTTAATGTGAACAGGCTGGGGGGAATCAGAGACTAGCCCTTCTCAGGTGTCAGCCTCTATTAGCACTGGAGAAAGTGGGACATCAAGGTCTGACAGAGGCACATACACACACATATATAGCTCTGCAAAGTGGTGAGGGAGATCAACTATGCTTATTACCCAGGTTACTGTGCCTTTTTGGCAAGGTCATACATGACGCCAACCCCACTTTGAACCTGGTGTCGGTAATGTGCGTGTGTGCAAACACCGCAAACATTGTTTTCATTCCCAGCCCACTTTTGATTTCTCGAGCTGACTTTCACGCTTGACTCTTGACAGGAGAGAGCCTGTGTCAGAAACAGGTGGCAAAGTGTAAAATTACAAAAGGCCCACATGTGAAAAGTATGTGTGGATGTCTGTGGTACCAATCTGTAGAATCCCACTGTCACAAAAAAGCCTCATATCAAGTAAGGCCAGTGACATGCACCTCAGATGCCATCTGATTCAAATTAGAGTGGTTCTGGACGGTTCGAAGGGGCACAGGCTTGTATACAGTAACTGACAAACCCATAGCTTGACGGGAACCAGGGACACTGGAGAGTAATGGTTCCAATTTGTTCAAGCTAATCTATCACCTGCTGCTTCTCTGCAGAGGGCATGAATGATCTCTCATCTCCAAGTGGTAGCAGTTACCCCTGGACTCGTTCAATGACCCTATCTCAGACTGGGACTGAGTAAGAAAAATGAGAATGAAGAAAGTGTATGAATGTTTGTGTGTTCACTGGCTAATCACTGATCCCTGTTCATGTTGGAAAAAACCAACCCAGCCTGGCCTTCTTTTACAAAAAGAAGTGCTGGTCAAACCTTGAACCCCTGTGGTTCTGAAGAAATTCTGGCTTCGAATCTATATGTGGATTAGCAGTGTATATGTAAATTTGTGTGTATGTGATGAGCAGCGGCTGTGTGAGGGTCAATGCTGAAACACCATCGAATTCACAGTGCACATGTAACAAGTGTTTCCCACTCAGCATCCTTGGGAGGGCAGCTTTGATTGGTCTTGCAGAGTAAATGCTGCTGAAATTGCAAGCATATTGCTGTAAACACACAGCAAGACTTGGCCTCGCAGCGGTCTGCTCTCTTGTTTGCGCCTCACTGAAATAAGTCAAATGTGAAGCAGTGCTGAATCAAAGTAGAGCTGCCAGACATGATACATACACATCACAGCGAGAGACACTTATAAAGACTAGCACATGCAAATAAAGCATATCTGAAAACTATAGGGGACAGATAAATAAAACAATGTACATTTTCTTTCTAATCCCATCTCTAGCCATTGTTTTTTCCTTTCACTCTTTTTTTGTTTCATATTTAAAATAGTTGTAACCGAACAATTAAACTGAACTGAGAAGAGGGAATGTCAAGGTCAAGACATTTTCTGACAGTCTTACTAATGGTGATGGAGCTTCACTACTAAGACTGGCAAACATTGATCATGTTTATCTCCATTTACTGACCAAGCAACACCAATTAGAATAGTCCATGAAAGTCAGAAGCATTGCACAGATTCTTCTGCTCTTTGTAACTTCTTTATTTGCTCCTCCATCCCAGAGGAGGATAGTTATCTCCAACAGAGTCATCTAACCTAACAACACACAGTTGTGTGTGCATGTGTGTGTGTGGGTGGGGGTAAAAGGGGACCAGTAGCATGTGTGGTCACTTCCAAAGATTTCCAGCAGTGCCTGACCTGGTGACCTCCCAGTGAGTCTGGATTCTGTGTGAGTCATTTGGGAGAATGCTGTTTGTATGCGTGTGCATGTGGGAGGAATGAGTGTGACTGATTATGAGTCAACTTATCATTCAGTTACAGGGGCAGCTCGGCTCTTTACTAGTTCAAGGGAAACACCTGACTGTAATTGCGGTTGGGATCTGTGCTTCAACTGCATATGAGAATCACATATAACCTCAGCATAACGTGAATTATCTTTAAAGATACAACAGACAGTGATTCTCTTAAAAAAACATATCAAGCTGCAAAAGCAACTCTGGGTGTTGAAAATTCTAATAGATAAATATACCATGTAATGTTAAATCTATTTAAAGGTTCTACATCTATGGAAACAATTTTAGATCTACTGCTGTTTGTCTTTCTTGCACCTCTCCAAAGGGAGATCAGAGGTCAGTATATAAATGGTCTGTATTTATAAAATTAATGTTATACTTATTATATTGAAGGATAGTCTCTCAACATGCCTCTCCTGAACAGTAAATTCCAATCAGGGATCAGAGAACTCATATTATTTACCGTATACAAATGGACATTTTTATGTTATTAATGCCTCTTTGGAAAGTCATGATCATTGTGATTTGGCGGCCTGCATCATCTGGAATGAGCAGAGGGGTATACAGACATGCTAGTGGGAGTTAGCGCTGTGTGATTGCTGTGGTGTACAGAGAGCTACATTGTGTTGTGTGAGTCCATGAGGACAGAGCAGCTGAGGGCTTTCTGCTGACAGCACGGATACGTGTAGGCGAGGGGGCTACTCGTGTCCAGCCTGGAGCTCCTTCTTGTATACATGCACAGTACGTGTTCATGATTGGATGCATGTGGAAGAAAGACAGACTTAACGTTAGAGTGTATCCCTAGTTGAGTGTTAGTGTGTATGCGTCTGCAACATCTGGCCTGCTGGATTCAGGGAGCTGAACTGCAGGATGTCTTGTGCCTACACACACTCCGTGAAATCCTCAAATGAATAAGAAGGTTGTGCGTTCACATTGTAGCCCACACTTTTATTCATTGCAGTTCTGTTTGGATAAAATGTCAGCCACACCCTTAGGTCAGCAACCTTAAAGCTACTCATATGGATATCATATCAGTCTAAAAATAGGGAGAGACCAGACCCTGTGAAAGGCATTCTGGATGTTAGATGTTTCGCACACACTTAAATCTACAGGAGCTTGTAGTTTGCTGTTGAAAGTGAATGATATTAGCCATCCGGTCGAAAACATCCCAAATAACATTTACAATGCCAATGCACATGTAAATGAACATGTTAATGTGAGTGTACAGAAGTTGTGTCGAACACTAGTGAGTGTGTGCGTGCGTGCATGCCAGCGTGTATCTGTCTGTGTGTGTGTGTGTGTGATCCCCACCTGGTCCATTGAGGAAATCTTTGATCTGGAGGCAGAGCAGTGGGGGAGGAATGCCCGTTTTACTGTCTGTCTCTCCTGCTACTGTCTGCAGCCAAAACACGTTGTAGTCAAGAGATTCTGGAAGAGTCTTTCCTGGGTCTGCAAAAACACAAGACAGATGAAAAGATAAATATAAAAAGGAGGAGAGAAGGAGCAGTGAGAAAGGAAGACAACACGACAGATAAAGAAAGTGTGCTGACATATTTTACATTAAGATAATTTACATTTACTAGTCTGCTATGTCTGTATGTGTTGGTATGATGGGTTAGTAGCAAAGTAACGTTTCCTGTCTTTTTAGAGAGCCAATATCTCGATGTGCTCCAGCTCACCAAGGCACTTGTAGTCAGAAGTTACTCCTCTTAAGACCACGTCAAACACAGACAGCTCCATCCTCTGCTTGCGGTGGTGGCAGCTGAGAAGAGCAGATGGTTGCATGACCTGGAGATAAAGGAGGGGTTCTAACACCTGGTCCCCAGCTCCTCTTCTCCCTGGCTGCCTCACTATGGTCACACCCAGCGCCTGGCGGGCTGAGGAGCGACTGGGAGTAGGCAGACTATTCATGGAGAGCAGGCTGCCTCTCAGGAGTGGGGAGGCTGGCTGTGAGGTGTTGCTGTTGAAGATGTCTTCAGCTGTCAGGCCAGCAAGGGAACCCTGTGCAGCTGGAGCAGGTTCTGGAGTCGGCGAGGCAGAGGCTTGAGGAGACTCAGACAGGATCTCAGGCTGGTTGAGGGCACTCTTTCCCACCTAAAGCAGATGGAGAAGGATCAGTTGATAATATTTGAGACCTTTAAAACGTGGACTGTTTGAAGGGTATAAAACAATGACTAATTGTACTGTACACATTTAAGTTACAGCACAATATTTACTTGTACTATAGACTGTATAAAAATATCTTTAGCATCTACATCTACTTTAGCATGAGTTCTTAAACTCATGAAGTAAAAAAGGTGAACTTTTAATCCTGTATAAACCACACCAGTGCTAACATAAATAACACATTTTGCTGTTGTGTATAGAATGAATACTTCTGACAGATCCAGGTACTGAATCACCTGACATATTCTCTGTTCCCCAATTTTGGTTACCTTATCCTCAGCCTCCTTCTTCTCCAGTGTGCTGGGGCTGTCAGACGATGAGGGAAGGACCTTTGAGGAACTGGAGCAGTAAGTCATGATAGACAACCTACTAGCCGTGAGAAAGATGTCAAAAGGGATGAAGTTGAGGTTCTTGGTGATGGTGGACTTGTGGGAGGGCCTAGCGATACAGTGGTGACTGGCCCCGCTCTGCTGCTCTATTTGGACGATGCGGATGCGGGCACTGTCGCTGCCAAAGCCGCTGTCCTGCCCAGTTCCGCTGTGACGTGATGAGATGTCAACAGCCGTTGCAGGGTCACGACTGCCATGCTTCTTCTCATGTCGACGCACCTGTACATAAATACAATGAAAGGTATAAGGACATGTTCACATTGAAATCAACTGAAGACGGGGATGAAGGCGTCATTGTAAAAAAATAGTGCTGTGATTGCTAGCTTTGTAGACTAAGGGCTACATTTCCATGTTATAGGAGGAAATGGTGATTTTAAATAACAACCAAAGTGAAAAAGAAGGCAGAGTGACAAGAGGGTCCCAAGTTTTTGTGTTTCTTGTAAAATGTGTGTTGAAACATGCATGCAGTCATGTACACACAGAGAACGGCTACCTGTGTAACTTAACAAGCAGCTAAACATGTGCAACATCTTTATGAACACAATTCATTTTGCATTAAATCAAAGTACCTTATCTCAAACCAAACCAATACGGTTTGTGAGTATTACAGAAGGGGGTAGGGAGCATCAAACAAATGGATGAAAAGGTTTTATTCTCTTTTTTGAAGGGGAAAATTTGTTTCTTGTTTGGATCCAGGCTTTACAAGAGGACACAAACCAAATAACTTGCTTGATTGAGACCATGGACAAATTGACCAAAGAGGGAGAGCATCACATAACCACAGACATTAAAGGCATGCTCTGGGACTTTTTCTGTGGTCAAAAAATCATTTTGCACTTCTTGCAATATTGGACATGTCTTTAGAAAAGAGCCTCACCCCAGCAAAGCAAATTGTTTCATGCACTGACTGTGGTATTGTGTATAAAGCAGCTGAGATTTTATGCTTGACTCCAACTAACGGATATCGGGAGACTTTCAGCTGTTGTGGCAATAAAAAGCTTTCAGTGACAGATGCTATAAATCATTGTGAGAAGGTTGCTTAGTTTCAAGCAACAATAAAAATAGAAATATTGTATTTGCTACTAAAGCATGCCATCCCCAAGGCTAAAGAGAAACTGCCACTGATTCCCATGGGACAGGAATGAGACAAATATTTGAAAATAAAAATAAGGAGAAAAATATGAAAATGGTAATTACTACTGGACATGTTTATGTGGAGGGTAAAAAATATTGTCAAACACTTCCTGAGTATGGAACATTTTTTGTAGAACAGCCACTTCAAGGCACATTGCAACATTTAAGGTTGTTACTGTTCAATCAATTTGAACAGCCCTCTGATTGCTCTATCACGCTTGACAGCTGCATCATGAAGAAACTTGGGGGTTTCTTCATCATCATCATGTCCAATAACATATCAAACATGTTTCTCTTACATGTTAATGGGTTCAGTGTCAGCTTCAATTACCTACGGCTGCCTTTTGAAAAATTCAGTTTTCAAAAGAACCAAGGTGTGTCCCATCCTATCCCACCCTTGTCTGCCCCAACCTGCACATGGTAGCTATTATAACATGTTCTCTCAGATGCCCCCTCCCTTTCTCTACATCGCTCCCTCCCACTCGCTACATGAGAATTTTAAATGTATATTATTGCTGTGGTGGAGATAGTGTTTCAAGACCTCTAGGCAAATACTAAACCCACTGGCAGGACATTAGACAGAATACTTGACTTATTAGATATTTCCTATTCTAAACAGTGTCATCAAAGGCTAAGAACAAGAGCCATATAAAACACAGCAGCATGCATGCCTGCCTGCCTGTTCTATTCGGCCAGGCTCATGTGTGGGGCTTCTATAGAATCGACTCTGCCAGATTCTTCTCCTTTCCCTGGCCTAATGAGGACAGGATGTGTGCACTCCTTTTCTGTAGAAATGTAAGATTTTCCAAGCAATGGGGAGGGGAGAGAAGGCAGAAAAGAGCCTGGACCTGTCTCCATGTGTGTTGTGTTAAGCGGGTGAAACTTGTATTGAGGTAAGGAGGTATTTCAAAAAGGTACTTGGCAAAGGAAAAATGACCACTCCAAGGAGCGCCCCACGTTGAAAGGGACAAATAAGCTGCTGTGCAGCTGGGAAAGAGCAAGCGCCAGGAGAAACTGCCAGATACTCTTTACGCTTCTCTGTCTCTCTTCCCAAGCTGAGGCTGTACACATGCATTTACAATTACAGCAAATACCCCGTCTTTTTTTTAACCACCACTACTAAGAGAGTGCCCCCTAAGCAAATTTTTGGTCTATTTTTAGATGTGCTTACAAGTGGAATGAGGGATAATAGGGAGCACAAATGGGGGGTGCAGAGGAAAAGAGACAATGAGAAAACATACCCAGCACACACTGGTCCATATAGTTTGAATCAACACATGCGATCAATGGGTTCACAGACAAGTACACATAAACACACATGAAGTCAGTTGCATTTTGAAGGTTTGATCTCAGTTAGAGTTGAAAAACACACAACTGGATAATTCCCTGTGTTTCTGACCTTAGTTATAGACTCACAGTGCTTACACTTCTAATAAAGAGAATAGGTATACAAAGAAGACATGGTCTCTAGTCTATATGCTTTAACATTTTGCCAATTTATTCACTGACAGAGAGCAATAAATTCAGAATACAAACATGTAGTGCAAATACAGGCCTAGTCCCAGCTGAAATCCCCTTTTTCCAACCATTACTTTCTATTATATTATATAATGGCTGCTCTGAAGCGCTGTTTCCAGATCCCAATGCAATCTTTCTCTGGACTTGGTTGATCGTGATCATGAACGTGCGACTACACACACATACACAGAGCCCCCCCCCTAGCCCCAGTCAGCCAGTCATGAAGTCATCCCCTTCAGTCTCAAGGCAGAAAATTCTGGAAAATGGAGGATAATGCCCAAAGTGTGAAACCATAAGTCTCCCAAGTGCCAATCATATCAGAGCGCATCTGTACGACTTCTGACCCCTATTTCTGTCAGTGTAACTCAGAACAGCTTGGCTAGAGGAAGGCTAATATGTGGAAGCAAATGTCACATCATCCAAATGCCACCCGTTTACAGTGTTGGCTCGCTAGTTGAATATGACAACATAGCTTTTACATTCTGAATAACACATATGCAGTTGATTGTTTCCAGACGAATGAAAAGTAGGTTGCAATTCAGGTTCAGAGATCAGGGAACATGAAAATCGGAATGTTTTAAGACAGTAGGGAAATCCATGATAGTCGGTAGGAAAGAATATAATAAATACAGTCCAAGTAGCAAAGGTGACTATCATTCATTTCAAAAGGGTCCATTTAAAAACCACATATCCCCAATGAAGTCTGAATCCAGGCAAAGTATATACTAAATGTTAGGGGCATGCAATAAAGTAGAAAGCGCAAAAAAAGACTGGTAATTATATCAGGGTAACACAAAAGACTTCAGAGCAAAACTATGATTTTGAGAAATATTTCTGCTACTAGCTTGACATGCCATGGAAAGAGATAAGAAAAAGAATGAACCGCATTTGAAATTACATGATAGAAACACAAATGCAGACAGAATATTTAAATATGAACAGCATTTTCAAAAATACTTAGATGTTTGATAGTGACATAATCAAAGTATCGGTGAATAGAAAGGTTGGCTGAGTGACATTAAGTTTGCTAATTGTGGGAGATGGGTCAAAGCAACAGTATAAAAAAGAACTTTAGCATCAGTGTTGCGTGAAAGAGTTCATCAACTTGACACTATTAGAGAATTAAAGAGTTGTTCAAAGAAATTGAAGTATGTGGGGACAGATTTGTCATTGAGAGCCAGAATCAAATTGTAGGCAGACTTGTAACTATGTCATGTTTTCTTCCAAATAAAAACAAATTACCGCACGTGCATTACGTTTTAACTGGGGTTGTGGCTTTCAAATCATGGTGAAATATATGCTTGTTTTTATCTTTGACAGAAGTGACAGTTACTGTAGAGAGAAAACAAGCTGCAATTAGTTGCAATTTTTGAACCTAAATGAAACCAGTGGCAGAGCAGTGAGTTGTTCATGTTCTAGAAGAGTAAGAGTCCTAGCACATTTTCCCTGCGTTCTCTCTGCTACTGTGGAATTCCCTTTGAAAAATAAGGAAGGTCAGATTACTTAATCTTTTTTGACACAACTATTTAGTTGAGCTTCTTGCTTGCAGGATGCTGTATCTTGACAACATCAGAGTTTATTGGTTAAGGCCCTGCTGTGTTACCCTCTATTGTTTACCAGAACCATAAAGCTGATAACAGGCCTCTGTGCCTTTGTGCCAGTGGAAGAAACCTCAATACAGCGATACCGCAACTTAATCAAAAATAATAACAATAATAGTTAACTGAATGCCATAAGGGCTGCAATTTATCCTCTCGTTTTCTTGTGGAGAACAGAGGGGGGAAGACATTCATAATATGAAGTCACTGCTCTTTGTATGCCATAACAGTGGTCACAAAAAAGGGGCATCAAAGAAAGTCATTTAATACTTGCAACTTTGTTTCAATAACAAAGGCAACCTGCTATGCACTTCAACTGAACCACAACAAAGAAGCAATGGAAGGTCACGACCCCAGAGCTTGCAAATGGATGCAGAGTGCTTCAGAGTGACTGTCAACTGTACTTTAAACAGTGCACTCTGGGCGCCGAGCGGGGCCAGTTTAACAAGCTCCCTCTGCCCAGTAAAGCTGATTGGTGGGTTTACTCCTCCAGGGTTCAACAACATGTTTCTCAAAGAAGCATCAGACACAATATCCTACACATTCTGTCCTCTCTCCTCACACTCCAGGCCCCAAAGCACCTCTCCCTGGTGCCTTTCTCCTTCTATCTGTGATTTGGTAGGGATTCAAGAAATAACAATATGAGAATATTTGCCTAGCATGGCAGAGACTCTTTTTCCCATGATGCCACATGACATAAAGGGGGGAAAGCAAATATCCGGGTGACAGTAATAATTTATTCATGTTTACATTCCACTAGCGCTGGGTCAGTTTGAGAACTTTCCTTCCGGAAAGAGGATAGGACTGGATATGACATGGCTGGTTTAAATAGAGGAACGCCTGTGAAACACCTCAAAAAACAAAGGAGAAATGATCAGACAAGAAATCAAGAATGCAAAGATGCTGCTCTTCCATTTGAAGCTGCTTTATGGTTTAGAAAAACCCTGGCTCAAAAACAAAGATGCAAAATGATAAAGGCTGGAGAAAAGAGTGAGTTAATGTGGTCCATATGGGGAACTACACTATGCTGCTCAACAAAAACCTGGCTCTGGGAGATGTGCCGGCCAAAGACTCTTTTTTACAATTGATTGAACTTCAAAACCTGTTTTCTCCTACGCCTGCACACGACATTAGTTTACTTACAAATATTTTGGCACGAAGAGAACGCAGATTGCCATTGCTTAGTAGAAACAAAACTGTATCCAGAACTCTGACATTTAGCAGGCAGAAGTGTTGTGCTCAACACGTTGAGTTTAATACCATGGCCTTCCCATTACCACAGTAGGCCCTCAAAAAAGCCTCGCCAAACCCACCCTGCCCCGCTCCTAACCTATGGTAGTCAAGAATGATTTAAAGGGTCTGACAGACACCACCCAATAAGCTCAACTGGAGACTTATTGCATCAGTCATCCTCAACAGATCCACCAATCTAAACCAAAACCCTGATTCAGATCCACCAACAGTTTGGTTAGGGGTGACTGAGAGGTCACATAGAAATTACCCCCATCACTACAAAAACACTGGCTGTTTGTATAAGCAGGATGCAATGGAGATGCATTACTCATTGAGGGAAGTGTTTAAAAATGCGAGGAGACAATTCCTAGATTAATACCACAATCGTGTTAGTGAAAACAAACACAGGGGAAAGTGTCCTGACCACTATGATGTAACTATTCAGAAATGATACACAGACTTTCTCTGCTTGTCCAACCTAATCTCTTGGCTGGAATAGGATGCTGCTGAATGGACTTTATCACCAAATACTTCCATCATTAATGATAAACAAGATATCAGCCATTTGGTAAACAAAGTTGGGACAGTAAAAACAATACAATGTTATGATAAAGTTATCACTGGGCTGACACCAGATGGAGAGCTCGGAAGATTGAATATGGCTGATTAAAGGATGAATTGCCTCAGTACATGTAATAGGAAAATAGTATATTGACTCTTTCTTTTACATCCCTTGACAGCTGCAATCTGACTCCTCACAATTTATTTGGTCACTAATTAAATTAAGATGGAGGCCAGCTGTAGAGAAAGGTGTAATCAGGCGACACCCTACAGCAGAAGTGAAAGTGAATGAGAGACAGAAGCACCCTGGGGTCTGTCTGAATTGCTCTGACCCTGGCTTCCACGGCAGCAGTGTCATCATCGGACTTTCTTCCCTTGATCATCTCTCCTTTCTTTCCATGGGAACGAGTAAAGAACAACTGGCTCTCATTAACTGTCACCATCCCTATTTAGGTTGGAGATTTGTGTGGGGGGTCAATTTTCTAATCTGATAGTCAGACGCCAGTGTTTGCACATGCCAAGTGTCGATGAATGAGGTAGACTTGTCAATGGCATCTGAAAGTTGTAGGTGTGAAAGTGTGTGTGTGTGTGTGTGAACGCTACTGTGAGAGAGAGAATGTGTATGCTTTAGGGTATCATTTGTATCAATTTAATTACAAGACTGTACTGCAAACAGCACTGACACAATATAATCCTTCTCCATTTGAATCACTGTTTATATTTGTGGAAAACAACTCACAAACATACACACAGTGAAAACATATTTGTACGACAAAAGGCTATGTTGCAGACTAATCATTAGGTTTCAACCTGGCCCTCAAGATCACTTATCCAAACTTTCAACTTAACATCATTAGCTTTGGCATCATGTTTTCAAAAAAACAAACAACAAAAGAGACTTCAAACTACATTGTCTTGAGCATGGGCCTGGCGGTTTACCAAAGCAGACGTCTGAGAGACTTCAAAAAGCAGCAGAGATGCATTTCATTAGGTCATGGAGTGTTCTCCTGAAACGGCTGCCTGCACTGCCTGGCGGTCATGACTGTTTTCTGTGCTTTAGTAACAAGGTCATGGGGAAACAGCAACAGCAGGGAAAACAATGGTGACCTGAGGTGAGATGAGGCTGTTTGGAGCAGGACGGGGTGGGAGGTGCAGGGTTGAGAAGGGCAGATGAACCCCAGGTGGTCTGCTGAGGACTGTGAGTGATGCTGTCATGATCAGCCCACACCCTAGGGAGCCAGCACGTGCGTGCGCGCACACACACACACACACACACACAGCAGCATGCACAACCCCATATAGGCATTTAGAAGTGAGTGTGCACACACACACACCACTGTGAACATGTGCGTACGCATGCACACACAAGATTGCATACTAATTCAAAGAGCGGTGTTAAGACAAGCGCAATCCTGGCTCAGTGTCTATTTGCAGAGCTGAAATTAGAAGAAGAGGAATGAAGTAATCTTCCTTTAATTTCTCCCTGGATGTGCTCCCAGGACCAAGTGAGACACAAGCTCTTATGTGCTGTATGTTAGGTTCTCAAAGGAGAATGATGCAAGACCCCCTGTCCTCTCATCTGAGCGGGTAGGGCCTCAATAAGGGAAACACAGAGGACAAGGCTAAAGGACAAATCGATACGAAAATACAATGAAATTACCAAATAAAATTTAAAAAAGTCAAAAATGACCACAGGACAGCTGGACAAAAAAAACAACCTCAGGTGTTTAAAAGCTACAATACTGAGCTACAATGGTGGGATTCAGAAGCAGAGTTTATCATGGAGGGAATACTGTTAACCTCCAAAACGAAAACATGTAAAACCAACGATGTTATGCTGAAACTTATTCAGGAGTTGGTTTTACCAGGATGACTATTCTAAGTCTTGGAATATGTGGGGTCTCATTAATGATTAGTCTTTGACATATAAACCAGAGTTGCTCTAAACCGACAAGTGAGAGATGAGATCAGGGCCACTTCCTGAAATATCCCAAAACATTTGAACAGTGTTTTTGAGATTGGCTCCAACTGGCTGCATGGCACCAATTTGTGTGCATCAAGCATTGATGACCTAGTCTTAATGCACATGGTTTGGATTTAGGGCAAGTCACAAGCCTTGCGATGAAGGACGCCATTCACTTTCACATATCTATTCATTGAAAGCAGCTAGTAATCTTTAGTTCTTCAAACATGCACTTGAAGAAACAAAAGGTGACACAGTACCTGATAAAACCTGATTAATTTTTTGGTCTAAAATGCTGACCATGCCATTTCACAGAAACAAAATAAGCTATTTTTCATTATAAATCATAATAAAAGTACTAGCAGAGAGATTCAGAAAATAGAGACAATGCTTATGCGCCCATGGAAAACCTATAGCCTGGAATGAAGTATGAATTTTGTCTTATGTAAATATTTAGTTTAATGGGCGCTGTCCAAGATGAACACTTTAGAAAAAAATCACAATGAGGAAAAATAGCTACTGTACGTTGGTGTCGTCACATACCACACACACACACACACACACACACACACACACACACACACACACACACACACACACACACACACACACACACACACACACACTTTCATTACACTGTCCAAGTTACAGAGAGAGAACTCAATACTCTCCATCACCTGTTATTCTAGGTGGAATCTTGCTTATACAGGTGTAGTGAAATAAATCTGTTTCCTCTTTTCACCTCTTCAGACAAACATTCTGGGCTCTCTCACTGAACCTAGTCTACTATGGTGTGTGTGCATACGTGACTGTACTAGCTGGCCTGGTGTGCCCTGCTTTTACTAGTCCCCTGAGTCTATGATCCTGTTTCCCTTGCGGGCAGAGAGAGAGTGAGTATTCCTGACTCCTCCTCACCTGAGTCGACACCCGATACCCAGGGTTCACATTGGGGGCCCGCGCCCTCTCCTCAAAGGCGCCGTTTGTTTCAAGACTCTAATAGAATTCCAACCTTTGTGATGTTATCTGGAGTTTTCACGCCAATTTTGCCAAAACTGATTGAGGACAGAGCAAATTCAGCTGCTACTGATCTCAAATAGACAGAGTTTCCAAGGGGCCAGTTTAAGAATGTGCCACGGTTATGCTTTGAGAAGAAAGTTGGTTGTGGTGCGGGGGCTGAACAGCGAAGGTGAGTTGTTATGACTGGCTGTCAATTAGCAGTTGATTCACACAGGAGGGTCAGTGAGACATGAACAAAGAAGAGAGAAAAAAAAGATATGGTTTCATAACAAAAGAAGGGCAGCGAGATGAACACTGGCTATGAAAATATGTATGTTTAAGATAAGCTGAGACAACAACGCTTACTTAACCACCGTGAGGCAGCCAAAATGGAAAAGGAGATGGCTATGCAAGGAGCGTTATTTATTATTACTCTTAGCAGCAACAGGGCAAATGAAAATACTGTTACGGAGGATGGAGAGAGGTCAGGGTGAAAGGAATCTGGCCCTCAGAGAGGGTTAATAGCTAGGCTGACTGGTTAAGAGCTGACCCCTCAGGAATGTCAGCTCCCACATTTATGGACAAATGCTTTACACAGAACCAGAAATCAACACCGGATTCAAACTTTTTGTTTCTCACTGTGTCGTGTCTCATTTCCTTAGATATTTCTTGTATTAATTTTCTCTTTTTGCATTCTATTTCAATTGACCATCATCTCTCAAGCTGTGTCTACTGTCTTACCCTCTCATCTAATGCACATAAAAGCTCCTCTGACACCTTATTGTGCTGAAAAGATACAAGAAAGAAAGTGCAGTTCTCGAAGTTCTACTGCTACAAAACAATATGAAACACTCATCACAAAGAGGAGCGGTCTTGGAAAAGGTTTACTTTACACATACACAGACAAGGATCCAGCCTTAGGTTGCTCATTGAGCCAAGCTTGTCAACAACACTGTGGCTGAGATAAGCTATTTAATGTGCTATCGACGTTCTGGCTAATACTCCAACATGAATGAGAGTTAAATTGTTATACAAGAGAGCAGAATAGATCACTGAGCTTCCATTTTCCCACAGTGTAACATTTAATAGCATTTGGATGACAGACTGAGGTGCAAAAAGGTCTTTATTTGTTTTAAGGTTTCCTTATTTTATTTAGCAATGTGCCAAAAGGGTTAGGGAAGAGCCATCAGAGATGTCTTTACAAACTAAAATTTTTTATTGTGATTATTTTCTACAATGGACAACTTAAAATCTAGAAAACAGCTATTCTAAAAAACCTTCACCATCAGAGACAAATTTAACTGTAGTTCAGTGTGGCTGTATGGAGGACATGCACAAAAAAACCTGCATCAGGAAAACACTGCTCCCACTAATAACTTACAACTGCTGTCCAAACGCACTGACTCCTCGCAGTGATTTAATTGGCTGATGATCTACCCCACTGTCTAAGAGAAGCGTTAGTCTAGCTTTGCATGAGACTGCACCCTGTGTGCTTCCGTACAAATGTCAAGTAATATCAAAACCCCTGCAGTATAAAATTCTATTGGTGTCTAGAGGAGGAACCATTTCCACTGTCAGCCAGCTTGATGAATAACCAGCCAGCTCTGGATGAACCAAAACATGCCCAACCAGGAACTGTGCCAGTCCAACAAGGGCAAAAAATAGATGAATGAGAGAAGACAACGAAGGGGAATGAAAGAAGGATGGATGAAGACAAACAGATGCAGGAGATTGAGAAGGAAAGACAAAGTGGGCGGGCAAAAAGAAAGGAAATAAAACACAGAGAAAGGGGGAGAGAATGAAAGAAAAAATAGAGATAAGGCAGGTAATGGGTGAGTGAGAGGTTTTTATCCATTTGTGTCCACTAAATATTCTAATTGAGAGTTTCCTGTGATGCCAGATACTTTGTCCTGAACCTGGGTACTGCCTGAGCATGTGTTTGTGTGTGCACTGGCATCAGTGTGCGTGTGTACGTGTGCATGAGAGTTGGAGGAAGTCTAAAGCCCTGTTTCCCATGCGTGTAATCATCCCAGGATGAGGTAGAGGATGAAGCAGAGCGGGACTTCCCCTGCACCAGAGGGTATTTTCCTCTCACACTGTGGTACTAGCACATGGCTGACCCGAGCTGCCTCTGTGTGTGTGTCAAGGGAGGGAGAAGAGAGTGAGAGACAGAGAGGGAGAGAGTGAGTGAGAGACAGAGAGAGAGAGAGAAAGATGAGGGGAAACTTTTTTCAAAAAAATATTCTCTATTCTTGCTCTTTACTAGTTTGATGGGACAATACTAAAATACATGCGACGTTGTCATTATGGCAACTGAATAACAGGCAGATATTGATGCCAACAATGAGATCTTGCCATGTGAATCTACATAAAGGGGTGGATGGCACTGAGGTGGTGAATACGAAAAACAATATGATGTGTAAAGGAAGATGTGGCTGTTGAGAGAGCTGAGAGAAAGGCAATGAGGAGCTGACTTTTCTCCATCTTCTTTTTCACCCTTCCCGAAGAAGAATTACGTCATAGCAGAGCTGAGACACAGCATGCAAACACACAACCAGACACTCGGGTCAGCTGTTCAGTCATAAAGCAGCATTACAGTGCTGGCTCCCAAATAAAAGGCTAAAGACAGTTACCATGCAGGGAATGTGGGGACAATGTGTGTGTGAGTGTGTGTGTGTGTGTGTGTGTGTGTCTGTGTGTGTACACGTGTGAGAGGGTGTACACTTCTGTGTTGCCAGGTGACACTGCCATTGACCGAGCTGTGGGATAAGTTCTCTATCATCTATTCATAGCTCTCTGACTATGGAACCTCCTGCTGCTGAAAGCTGCCTGATCTAAACCTAGTCTCATTTTATCATCATTAGCATCAACCAAAAAAATACAGGAATGATGTGGAACCGTGGCGGACCGTAGCTAATGCTGTGATAAACATCCTAATAATGCAATGATTTAGAGAGCAACAAATCTGCTTAAATCATGTTTTATGTACTTTGCATCTCAGGAAGTTACAAGATGGAAACTGTGGACAACTGGCTACAGCCCACAATGACTGAATGTAACAGATTATGGGAAAAAGATCTTGCTCCGTGTGTATGTATGGAAGGGTCATTGTGGATGTGTGTACGAGGACAGATTCTCAGAGCACAGCCCAGCGTCTAGAAATCACTGAAATCACACACAAGGCTCGCACACATTGCCCACGTGCCTGGCTTGCCTCACCACTTCCAGGGAACCCAAAAGCCCCTACAAAACAAATTCATTAACCCAGACAATAAAACACAGCTGTGAGGGGCAATGGAAACTGTTTGAAATCTGCATAGAATCTGTTCAAGGCCCACAGAATGTTCTCAAAATGTCCAAGAATTTAAACAAAGCTTAGAAAAGAGAAGAAAAGATTTGGAATTAAGAAAGAGTGAGCAAGGGGCAGAGTTTAATTTAATCTTTAACTGGAGGCAGTGCGGACTGTCAGAGCTGAGATACTTTATTGAAACACAAACAACAAAACAGTTTCTCTGTACCAGATGCTTGAGATCGGAACCTGTTTTTAATTGAATTCTTCGAACAGGTTGTATAAAGGAGGGACAAACAATACTGTCAAACACTATAAATATCATTACTAAACTTAAAACTGAATTAAAAACAAAGCAATACAGAAACAGGCACATGTTCCAAATCCAGATTGTGATATTGTGGAAACTAGCTATGGAAATACATATGAACTTTATGATTGTTATTTATAACAACTCAGTCACAACTCAGCACACGTACTGTACTACTGATTATTTGATTGCAATGTGTCTAATGTGTTAGCAAGGGGTAGACAGGGTGCTGGTCGGGCAGACTTCGAGTGAAGACGCGCTGCCCTCAAGACCAGGGCTCTGAGCATGTAACAACTCAATGCTGTAGATAAATGTGCCACTAGAGGGCTCTGCAGCATGAAGAATGAGCTTCTGCAGACCAAAAAGCACCAGGCCGCATCATTTCTAACTGACACTGACCTCCCTGCTGCCAAGAGTGGGTCAAGCAGCCGTGGAGATGCCGTCACCAAAAGACTTATGACCCTGAAGTACAAATGGTTTTACAAAGAGTGTCAAAAAGCCTAAGCCAAACCACATTTACTCAGAGTAACCTCTGTGCTGTGCAGCTGCACAAAGGTGAGGACATACACAAACTGACCTCAGTGTTAATGATGCTGGTAAACTCTATAATGGCAATACTATAAAACTGAACGAATCAGGAACATGGTGTAATGCACCTGAAATTAATATGGAATAATAAAAGTAAAATGTAAAATAAGAGAGTTCCCAACAACTGTGCCCAAAAAGCTGATATTAAATGAAAAAGAGGAATTTTCCCAGGCATATATTCTTCTCTCTACAGAAGATGGATGATCACTGGATTGCATCACTCCAGATCTGGGGTCATTTCAATTTCACTTAATCTATCTACAGGCAGCTTTAACATAGCCGCTGGATACAAATGTCTTAACAAAAACTTGACAGTTCAAATTCCCAGATAAACTGCGAAACATGGCTGTGGAAAAAAGGACTTAACACATAGCAGCTACTGTCACGATGCCCTTAAGCAATACCCTTAAACCCCAGCTCCTCCTGCTGAAACGACATATGTCTGAATTTGTTGCTGAAAACGTAGGAAAAAAAACTCAGCTTACACCATCAGAAGAAACTAAATCCAATCAAAATGACCCTTTTTAAAAGGAGTAAAATCCTTTTTTTAAAACTGTTACCAGTGGACCTCCCAGAATAACTGATGAATTTTCTCATCCTGCCTTAAACCTGGATGAACCCTCTGCAGCCGTTAGCTGCCCCTCAACAGAATCAAGCCATGAATCATTACAAGCAGGGGAGAGGGCTCACAGATCACTAAAATCAAGAACAGATGCACAGCAGGCCCCTCCTTAAGAGCAACTATATAAATAACAAAATAAATTAATGAAGAAAAGAAATCATCAAACTAGTAGAGGCCTTCATGAGGTTGGAGGCCTATGTGCTGTAATGTTTTAGTTTTGAGTATATGACTAAATTTGTATCATAATTATCTTTTTCTGATTAGAAAGTGAGATCGAGAGCAGTTTTCTTTTATAAAGGCTCATATGGCAGTTTATCACTATGACTGGTATCTCCTGTATTTGTGTTTGAGGTGGTAATTTTCATTTTTTAATGCAAACTAGCAAAGGAAAACTTTCATTGTGGAGGCTAAATATTAGTTTTGGCCCACCTGCTGCTCTTTTCTTACCAATGCTTTACAGGCTCTGAGTCATCAGATGCAGTCACTGTGCTGTCGTACGCACATCCTTCCAGAAAGAATCCCAAGCAGAGATAACAATAAAATCACTGTCAACTCTTTAAATTTCATTGCATCCCCCTCCTCTTCTCTCCGTTGTCCCCTTCACTCTTCTATGACTCGCATCCTCACCACAGCTGGTAAATATTTTTATATTGTGTTCCATTAGAAAGCTTTATTAAGCGGTCAGACAGGGCAAATGGCGCCTGGGTGCTCCCTGTCCTGTAAACATTAGGAAGGGCCTTGAAAGCTGCAGCTGAGCACAGAGCAGTAAACTAAGGCCACATTAGAGAACTGCCTTGCTCCGAGTGAGTAAATATTTAAATGTGTTAGATTCACCCCAAATACTCAGGGGCAATAGTTTGGGGAACTGTATAAGGAAAACGGTCATGATGGATTTTGGAGCAAAAAATTAACAAGCCATTAACTATGAGAGAAAGGTGGTCTTGGGCCAAGGTGTGATGAAAGAATATATAAATATAACTAATTAACCAGCTCAACATTAAATTTTTCTGATAAACACAAGGGTAAAAAATTGAATTCACATGCTAAACTGTAAAAAAGATTCAATACTATAAGTGGGGGATTTTGTCACATGATTTTGTTCAGTTTTTTGTATAAATACTTAAATGCACAGAAAACAGAGATTGTGTCCAGGTAAAGTTATTCCAGTATAAATGTACATCCTCATGCGTGGCTTTAGAAAGTGAATGTTATCGTGCACGTGTCCATATGTGCTTGTACTCATTTGTTGGTTGCAGTATTTACCTCAGCACCTTTCTCAGGAGTGTCTATCCCCACCATGTTGTCTCTGACAAGCTGCTGTAAGAGCTGCAGCTGGCCGATGCTCAGGTAAAAGTCCAGACTGCTGGTGACATTCACCTCCAGAGAGTGGCCGCACACCACCACTTCCTAAACAGATGAAGGAGACAGTGCAGGGAGAGGTGAAGAAGAGGGAGGTGGGTGGAGGAAGCAAGAAAACCATTCAGTAACAAATCAGGATTGTTTGTGAACTCAAGAATTGCTTCTCTTTTTTTTTTTTTTTTTACACTTTTATACTCTTGGTCTCATTTAGTTTGTCTCAGTCTATTTACTTTAACTTTCCTCTATCTTGTTGCATTTAGCTCAGTTGCTCTCTCCGTCAACTCTGTCCCTTTGCACCCCCCCCCCCAACATACACCCACAGCCAGCAGTTTTAACTTCTGCCCAGAGGCTACATCCAACAGGATATCACTCACTAACACATTTTGGGTGAACCACACACAAACCACATCTACAGTAACTACACACAATGGCATTGGCAACTGCTGTGTAAACATTGTTTATTCAGACCTACTGTTTAAAAGCATAAAGGGACATGTAATATTTTATTCAATATCCTCGGCAACATTAATAATACAATTTTTTCTTATTTAGATTACTGAAACATATGGAGTGTATTGTCAGTCATTGTTGTAGTATTGCAGATTTGAGTATTGTAGAATGTAAATTGTAAATTATAATATTATAAATACCTTGGTAATTTTATAAAGATATAATATACATTTTAATGTTTCGATTAGGGTGAAGGTAAATTGTGGGATTAGGCGATATAGGTATTACTGATTTTGTGGGGATGTACATCACATTATTATCTCTTATTGGGACATAAAGTATGTCCCCATAACATCAATAAGTCAATCCAATGTCCTCTGAAGTCATGGAGACAAAACTGTGCGTGTGTGTGTGTGTGTGTCAGTATAAACTATGGATTAGCTGTTATGCATTGTCAAGGGGCACGTTAGCGTGGTCGGACAAAGCTTCAAAAAGACAGGAAGTCTCAGGCAGCTGTGCCAGAAAACATCAGCTGTATAAGCAGAAAGGTTTGAACTCTGTGGGTCAAAAGCCTCCATTACATGGCAGACTGGCTGAGGGATTCCTAATGAGTGTGTTACTGTATGTTCTGAGGCGAAACGTAAATACTTCTGACATCTGACATAATCTGTGTCTATTTTCATATGATCAATGGATTGTGAGAGTAATGGTTGTAATCATGACTGTAACAGGTCAAGGTCAAAGGCCACAAGATATCAGTGAAAGTAGTGAACCAACCTCTACAAAGCAGAGGGGGGAAAACATGCAACCTCTTTGTGCGACTGTGAATTTTTAAGAGAAGTCTTTTTATTATATATTTATATTATTTATTTTGCCACAATACAGATAAATTCTATTGTGGAAACTTAAAAAAAAGAGAAGAGAATGCTGTATTGATGAATTCATCAAAAGGTGTGTCGAAACTGACCTCTGTCTGTGCGCTGTCTGGAGACAGACTCTTGCTGAAGATGATGGCTGGGGCTGCTGTCACTCGAACAGAAAAGTCAGTCAGGATTGGTGTCAGGATGGCCCGGCGCTCCTGGTGCCTCCGAATACTGTCCAGAGATACAAACCGGATTAAACTGTTAACTGATACTGCATCAGGCAGGTTCCATAACTAGTACGTTGCTACTAGTTTTCTCTGAAATCTAAGAAAAAGGAATCGAACTCCAACATGTGGAGAACATAATATAATAAGAAATAACAGTTCTCCAGTTGGAGATATAAACTTTAAAGTAGGCTTAAGTATAATTTACCTGACAGCAACTCCATGGACATTTTCATTGTTAAAATATTTATCACGTTGTGTTGAAGTAATTTGAACATTATACTACAATAAACACTAACCATAAGGGACCACACTTTATTTACTAATAACCTGTTATGGTTACCAGTTGTAAAATCTTTGTAACACTGTCTCAGCTGTCTAAGATCGAAGTCAACACAATACAGTCAAAACCACAAAATGCTCTCAACTGAACTATTGTTATGCCTTAGCTGACAGACAGACATTTCAAACTTGATCTGGCTTTTCACAATCAAACCAGTGGGATGACAAGCTGAACTCAAAATACAAGACTTCAAAATTTGGTTTTGCAGATCTGACCTGTAAAATATTTCTGGTCTTTTTTAAAGTTCTGGTCTAACACATCTTAGTTGCATGCTTGGATATGGTTTTAAAGGGAGAGTGAGACATTATTTGACAAGTTTCAATTGAGAACACCCCTAAATTGTATACACAAGATCAAACTGAGAGCTTCTCACATCAACTCTCTCCATTTCACTAATGTTCATTCCCACAATCAGCTCATATTTGTGGGAACATTTGTTAGCAGTAAAACAAATATACAAGTGGGCTTTATAAGGTGGTGTTAATTGCCACATCTGCTGCTATTAAAACAATCAAGGGGCACGGCTTCCAATATTTATAGTTGGCCAGGATTATAAAAAGCCCTGTTTCTAGGTGGCCTAGAGTACAGTACTTAACCAGAACCAATATCATATTCACTTCTGCTACACAAATGTGCATTACCAGTGCCCTTAAGGGATTATTTTCTGACACATTTCTTTACATTGAGAGCTAGAGGGAGGCCTAATTCAGAGGTCAAATGATCTGTGAGGCCAATTGGTGTTGGCTAATCTCCCCTCAGACAGCGATTGAAACAACGAGTGTCTTGTTACAGTGGACAGGTGCTATCAGTCACCAGCAAAGCTATGAGGTGCGAGTCTCGGTTTACCAATAACATGGGGTCCTCTGACTGGATCCAGTGTGCCTATGAATGCGTGCACTTTCGAATGTGTGTGGTGCAAACAAAAACAGATGGAAAAAAATGTCTCTTACATGCAAAAGTAAACAGTATGGACAGTGGGTGGAGATATCAGTGGCATGGACAAAAAGAAAGAGGCCAGCACAGGGGGGCTGACATGAGGGGAGATGAGAGAGTTCACAGCTCCCTGACACTGGGTCTTTCCTAGCCGGCAACTACACACTGTGACGAGGACAGATCCTGTCAGTGGATCCATGGTGCTGGAATTTCCTCCCAAAACCTCAGGAAGCCAAATGAGGCCACTGCAGATCCGCAACTACTGGAACTGACCCCCCAAAAAGTGCAGAGTGAACATGCCTCAATTCCAGAGCTGGACAGAGGTGGGTGGGGCGAGGGTATCGATGAAGGGAATGAGGGAAAGGTGCAAACTTTGGAAGTGGTGCGTGTCAAAACTAATTGTAACCAAGGAGGTGCATACTGCTGGTGATTGTAGCAGGCAAGCAAAGCTGTGAACTTAGAACTTTCTAAATCACATGCTCAGTCGTGACTAGATTTGGGTGGTGACTGTGGCTGGGGTATACCATGCCGCACACAGTAGTACAGCAAAGCCTGTTTTCCAACTGGGCCTCCATTGCTGTTCCTGCCACAGCATGGAGAGAGGCAACCACAACCACCTTGAATGATTTGTTTGGAAGCTAAAACTGAGTGCGAGGGTGAAATTTACAAGCCTTAACGACAGCAGCAACTTTGACTTTCCCAGCATGACCAAACAGAGACTGCTTACTGGTGTGAATTGAAATATTTAGACGTGAAAATGTAAAGGAATGAGAGGAAACACAAAAAAAAGAGCTATGTTGGAGTGGAATAGGAATTCAGTTGACATTTAAACAGACACAATTTGATGTGATCCTTAGATAAAAACATCTGATTGATAGATGCGGTTATGAAAAGTCACAGTGAAAGCAATAGTTTTAAATCCTTTGAGTATAAAAGTAACTGCTAAGCTACATTTCAGGCTATCCTATAATCAAGTTCTGAATACAAATCCAGACGTACTTAAGAAAGTTGAACCTTCTGAAAATGCATTTAGTATCTTCTGGAGCCCAAAGTGTGAGCCCAGAATCTCACCTCATTGCCCCTTTAGACAATCTGGCCTTGGCACAGGGCCCAGGCAGCCGTGTTTTCATTGACAGAGACATGCTGACAGCAAGAAAGAACAAATGTGGTTCAAGCCTCAGTAGCCCTTTGGTCAAATAAGCTTGTCAGACTTGTCAGACTCAGTATAGTAGAAGCGTAGAACACTAACCTAGGTCCAAGTCCACTACTTATGAGGGCGGTTTAACAGGTCAAGAAAAGCATAACAATGAGATTTGGTCAAAACTATTGGGGAGAGAGAAATCAGCACAGACCAATGATAAAACACAACAGCTTTAAAATGATAAATTCATTTCATGTAAGAAATAATTTGTTTTTGTTTATCAGCAGCACATAGCAATCATGCGTGGGACACATAAACCAGTCTAAAAGCTCTGTTCCATTCACTCAAAGAACCAAACAAGTTTGGCCTGAACGCATAACCACTTTTACCATCTTTTAGACCATGAACAGGTTGGCTGACATTTTTGAATGTTTTTGGACATTGCTTAGACAAGCAATGTCCAATGTTGTTAAAAGTACACGGTAGCTAGACCCCAAAGCAGGAAGAAGAAACTGTAAGAATGGGTCTCCTTTAAATAAATCCTGAGTGGTTGTCACAATAAAGGATCTTATTGCAGTCTGAGAGAAGAGGGCTCAGCATTAGTTTCACCAGCAGCAGTCTGTGTTTTCCTGGCAGAGGTCCAAATATTCAGTGAGTGTGTGTGTGTTTGTGTACGTGTATGCAAAGATTTGTGTGTATATGAGTGTTAAAAAGAAGTAAAGAAAATAGTTTACATAATGAATATGAATGAGGGTTTGTGTGCACGTGCATTACAGTGTGCCTGGGCCTGCCTGTGTGTGTGTGAAAGGTGTGAGTATCACAGTCAGCCTCACTAAGCTGTGATGACCTGTGAGCTCTCAGTCTCAATCAAGCCTGTGTTGATTCTGTACTGAATTCTTCCACAAGGCTTATTTTTAGTTGACAGGGAACAAATCTGGACTCGTTGCCTGTGATTCTGTGAGTTTTGGGACTGTTCCCTCTTAAAACACGAGTGGAAAAAAAAGGTTGTGGGGCCAAACAGGCTGTTACACTCATGCATGTTTTAGCTCCCGAGCCTATAAAAAAAATGACAGGGTTTGTAATTATGACTGAACATGATGGCTCCATGATAGGGCGCTAATTTAATAACAACATGCTGCTCCCACATTAAGACTGATGAGATGAATCATGAGACATTCACAGCAGATCACACAAACAGCACCTGACAAAGGGTGTAATGATTTATAATAAGAAATGAGAATCAAGGTCATAACACTCCATTCAGGGTGGCATGGTGGTGCAGCGGTTAGCACTGTCGCCTCACAACAAGAAAGCTCTGGGTTTGAAACTGCCAGCTGCGTGGACTTTGCATGTTCTTCTTGTGCCTGCTGCTTACTCCAGCTTACTCTGAATTAAGACATGCAGGTATTAATTATCGACTCAGCCTGAAGGTGTGAATTCCACCGTTCCTTCTCAGTATGTTGGCCATGTGATGGCATGTCTGATGGAGGATAAGTGGAATAGATAATGGATGGAAATAATAATAATAATATAAATAACAACTTTATTTGTATTGTGCTTATCCTGACAAGGTTATAAAGTGCCTCACAAAATACAAGGCAATAAAAACAAATACAAAAATAATAGGTGTGAGGGACATATTCATCTCAATTTTAAATGCCAAATCTTAACATATTAAGGTCGAGACCATAAATATTATAGAGGAACCCAACAGTTCCCACAATGAGCAGCAGAGAGAAGAAACTCCCTTAGCAGAACCAGAAGTAGAACCAGACTCAGTGTGGGCGGCCATCTGCTTCGACCAGTGGGAATGAGTGGAGAAAAATGGGGAATAGAGGTGAGGTGGGAGAAGAAGAGAGGGGGTTACCTCTTTCAACTGAACCACTACTGTCATAGGCAACAGTCAAAAACTGCCCCATTTAAGAAACTATATAAATTATAGTTGCAATAAAAGGAAGATAAAAAGGAAGAAAAGGAATTAAAACAACACAGTGGCACCAGAGTTATCAATCACACGTTAAATAAGCTTTCTTATAAAAAAATAAGTGTTGAGCAGTGATTTAAAGACAGATAGTGAGTTGGCGAGCCTAAACTTGTCAAGTGGAGAGTTCCAGAGCCTTGAGGCCCTGACAGAGTAGCCAGCCTTGACCTACGGACAGCTATCAAGGACAGGCTAGCTGATATCAGGTTGTGACCAAGAGTGTAGGGAGTCAAGAGCTCGGTAAAGTAATTAGGCA
The DNA here is from genome assembly GCF_024713975.1 of Paralichthys olivaceus. Classification (NCBI taxonomy): domain Eukaryota; kingdom Metazoa; phylum Chordata; class Actinopteri; order Pleuronectiformes; family Paralichthyidae; genus Paralichthys; species Paralichthys olivaceus. The sequence continues at coordinate 23,962,927 of NC_091105.1, read as the reverse complement.
TCAGCCCACGTTGAGCTTTGAAAGTTATTAAAAAAAGAATCTTAAAATCAATCCTGAATTAGACCGGCAACCAGTGAAGGGATGCAAGGATGGGTGTGATATGACTCCTACTGTTTGTTTCGGTTAAAATTCAAGTAGGAGTAATTTGAACAAGCTGCAAACATGTTACTAGAACGATAAACTGATTCAATTTAGGATATATTTCATAAGTGGAGGTAGCAGGATTTAATGATGAGTTTTAAAATTCAGTTGAGAATTTTTGGTGTTGTTTTTATATTGGTTGCCATGTGGACTGAGCCATTTTTTCCTGCTCGCTGATTGGGACCAAAGATTATCATTTCTGTTTTTATTTAAATATTGCTGAAGGGAGTCATCTATTCCTTGATGATAGTGAGGCACTCTGTTAAGATGCTCAAGTGGCTGACATTGTCTGGTTTAAAAGACAGGTATAGATTTGGGTGTCATTAGTGTAGGAATGATAAAATATCTGGGAGTGGTTTCAGTATTGTGTCGATTGCAAAATCCAGACTGGAATTTATTACAAATGTTATTATCGTCACACAAAGCTAAAAGTTGGGTTAGAACCACCTTTTCAATAATTTTGGATAACAGGGTTTTGGAAATGGTCCTATAATTCTGTGGGAATGACTTATTGAGATTAATTTTTTTCAGTAATGGCTGAATGCTGGCTTTATTAAAATAATCAGGGACACAGCCAGAAGAAAGAAAGCAATTACTTATTTCCAGAAGGCTAGAGCCAATAGCACTGATCACTTCTTTTAGGAGTGAGCTGGGTAGCATGTCAAGGAGAAGAACACAGGCAGGATAATCAGCAATATTCGGAATGTCAGTATACTAGGTGGTACAATATAAATTCTGTGAGTTTTTGCTAAAAAAAGATAAAAACTTTTCAAAGTCGGTATTTGAAAGGGGAAGTAGGGCAGAAAGTCTATTAAGGTACCTGGGATTATGGTGCTGGTGATTAGTTTTGAGAAATAATTTGCTCTTGCTGCTTTACTTTTGTTATAATTAGAAGTCAAAGTCTTTCATATACAGGTAGTGGACATGCAATTTGGTCTTTTTCCATTTCCTTTCCTTTGGTTGGATCCTTAATGTGGATTTTAAAAATCCCAAACAATGTTTTGTTGAAATGAAAAAAAAATTAAGAGAATTCATTGGCAAAATTTAGTTTTGGTTTGGGAGTGTGAGAAATCACTAGGCCATGGACAGGAGCAGTGCTACATGTTTTGAACATAGTAGCTTCAAAACTAGAAAATGTATCTTTAGTAATGGGGAAACAAGTTAAACATTTTTAAAAACAACAGTTAGGCCATCCTCCCGGCCATTGTCGCTGGGAGTGCTTAGATATTCATAGTTGGGTGCACAAAGCTCAAGGAACTGGGTGTAGTCACCAGGTCTCAGTTAAAGGTCCAGTGTGTAAGATTTAGGTGAAAGGGAACTATTGGCCGAAATTTAATATAGAACCTGAAATCTGATCTGACGTAAAATATGTTCAAAAGCTAGGATATTACGTGGTTGAGCACAAGAAAGAAGTGTGAATAAGGTAAATGTCAAAGTCAAGACGGAGCTTCTCAAGTGGTAATAATAACAATAAAGGATAATAATGGAATAAATAAAAAAACTCGACTGTCAACTTAAAAAATAATAAAGGAGCCTTATATGTGTGTGTGGTTTGCACACCAATTGCTTCAACTAATCCATTTTGAAAATGTTGAGATATTTCCTTGGATAGGTGAAGTATCTAACCTGCTGGTAATGTTATGACAAGGAGTCAAGGGATAAGTCATTAGTAATTATCTTCTGGAAATCATGCCAACCAACTGCCACTCATTGAGTCATGCAGCTGTGGCTAAACATACTCAAATAATGCATGTTTTACCCCCAAAATGCTGCAAAACAAAAGGACACCATTTAGCATTTTGATAATGCAGTCAGAACAACAGTTTAAAAGAAATGCCTGCTTAAAGTCTATGGCAGATACAGAGCAACACAAGCATTCTACTGACTATGTAATTAATCATGGAATATTTAGGCCATTCTTGGATCTGCGAAGTCTTAAGGAAAATATCTAGCTAGTTAAATGTATTATTTCACCTTCCATTCATTTCCTCTGCTCATGACCACTTATGTACATGGTTGACAGTTTACAGATGACTTGTGTAGGTGATATAGTGTCTCCTAACCTGCTGGCCATGTTCCACTCCAGGGCTGGGTTCTGCGAGTTCCTCTCACTCTCTGCGGACACGCCACCTTTCATTCCCTCCTTGTCTGGCTTAAGTTGCTCCCACTGAGCCGTTCCAATGGTGATGGACTGGAGATCGACCTGGTACTGACGGTCCTCCACCTCTGAACCTGGATCACGCAGGATGCCAAGGTTCAGTGCACGTCTGGGGGGAAGAGAGGGAAAAGGCTCTTTGATTGGGTCAATGTAAATCATGTAGCGTGCTAATAATCCTTGAAAGACCAGGTCAGGCTAAGACCTAGGAAAGTGCACCTTGTTCACAACACATTGCAGGGAGAAGTGTCGTCACATTCAACAAGCAGATGTTCATGTATATGTATAAATTAATAATTTGATGTTGCAGGGGTCGCCCAATGGATCAGGGTGTACTTTATGTACTCAATTACAATAAAGCGCATGACCCTAGGAGCAGACTAGGTAGTCTATTACAGAGTGCCAGTAAAAAGGTCTTGGCAGTGGGCCCCAACAACTACTGACTTCTCTCTTCCATTTGCCTGCTCAGTTTTTACAGCCAGACCTCAGATAAATAACCTAACAGGCCTCAGGTGAAATGATTTGCCTTTTATAAAAGTCTGATTCAAGCCAGCTTATCATTAGCAGTAAACATTGCTTAAGGCCCTGGCTTCATGCCACAGTAGTCTGGAGAGTAGGGATCTTGCGGACTCTTTTTTTCTATTTCTGTCTTGAGAAACACAGGACTTCTACAGAATACACAAACTGAAATATGGTAAAAAAAAAAATGATGTAGAGATAAGTCAGGAGTGGGCAGCGCTGACTCTGAACTGCTACAGTCAAGTGAGTAAAACTGTCCCATCAGTGCCAAGAAAAAATGATGTCATCTATTTTGCCGGTGAGAGACAAGATCCTGACAAATTAACAAGGCAACAGGAATAATCAAAATTCAACATCTGCATATGACATCAGGGCTTTTGTTTCATTATGATATGTTTATTTGTGCTGGTGAGTTCAAATGAGAGCTTAAATGGTATAAATAACGGCTTAAAATGGCTACAGATGTAGTGGCAGCATGAGTAGTTTTATTTGTTTCTGCAACGTCAATGGTAATTTTCATATAGCGTTTCCCCTCCATAGCCACACTGGAAAGGCCTCTACCAGAGCGTGATGTTATGACAATAAGCACCAAGTACAAAAACAATGGCAATGGGAGATCAGAGGTGCATAACTGGATTTGTTGACATACAAACAAGTGAAACAGATCCTTAATCAACATTTGGAACCACATTTATCAACAGAGTATAATATAAATCAAACTAAGAGCCCTGTAAGTTTTGGGTGGGATGTGTCAGTCTAGATTCATTAGGGCTTTTGTAACAGTACCTCCATCACCCTCCCCAACCCCAAACTGTATTTTTCACATTAAACAAACCACAGTTACCTCATATGCTTTCCAAATTATCTCTTAACTTCAGCTTATTTAGGAGACTCTCTTACTCATAATCAACATTACATGGGAGTCTGCAGCCAAGTCGCTGCATTGCTGAGCAGCAGGGTCATCTCCAATGACATAAATAAATATGATAAACATTTGTCTTGGTCATGCAGCCAGTGGAAACCAGTGTGATTTAATATCAAAAGACATATTTCAGCCAATCACAGGAAACGAGAGCTTCATTTTTGACAAATGAGGAAGGGAGGAATTTTGGAAGTTCCCCTTGGGGTGCAATAATAATTGAAGCCAGATTCTCTTGTTGTACATGTGGGGGAAAAACACTGGTGGTTTGACGTATCTGATTGGTCATGTAAAGACCACACTGCTTGGCCTGGAGGAATCAGAAAATACCACGGGAAAGCATGTCACTCACTCTGCCAACCATATAGATTGAAATTGAAAAAAAAAAAAAAATACAGAGCAAGGCAGGTGGAACACACCCTTCTGCAGAGTCTCTAGGTCTGCCATTACTAGACATCTGCCTGCCACTATCATGTGGTGACATGGTACATGATGACATGCTTTCGCAGCTGAGGAAGGCTAGGCGGTGGTGGGGGAGGCCTGGATGGGAGTTTGAAGAGGGAGAGAAATTCTCCTCAAATACAAGTACTTAGTTTTGCCCTTGTTCCTGAGCCAAACTTATTTTAATTGCAGGAAAAGACCACAGAAACATTATTTTTTATGACAAAATTCTGCTATTTATAAAAATGGATCAAAAGCTCTGCAGCAAAAATGCTCTGTTTCATGGCATTCACGGCTATTATTGTAAAAAACATCTCTCCCTCTTCTGACACAATTTAAATCCAATTTGACTCTGAAAAGCCACTAGGCTGATTTTACATCAGCGCTGAAATATGAGGGCTTCAATCCAATATTATTATGGCCCGAAGTAAAAGACTCAAGCCCCAAGCTCCTCAAGTGGAAAACACACAAAATAGTGAAGACATGGCAATGTTGTGTATCGAAAATGCAAGACTTGGAAAGAGATTTACTAGAACTTCATCATGGAGAGAAAAGCTAATCATGTGACCAATTCCTCTGGAAGATGAACAGACAAATTTGCAAATAGGCAATTAATTGCACGTTATGTTCTTCTGTTCAGGATTCTTTGGGTCTATGCATGTGCTGGGCAGAGCATCAGTCATGATTTGTGTTATAAGATTGACTTGTAGGGAAGACTGAGTATTTAACCTGTTGCAGATTTGGGATTGTTTGGTCATCGGATTTGAGGAGGAACCCTCTGGGCAAATGAATAACACATCAGTTAATAATAAGTTAATAATTAGCTAATAAAGATAAACAACAAATAAGCTCATACAGACTCACACAGCTGGTCCTTGCCTCGGTGGTATTAGGTGTAACCAGTAAGGGATTTACTTTGCTGCTGCACACAGCTGTGTTGAAATAACATGCCGACTTGGAATATAAAACTTGCATGATAGGAGAGAATGAATTGTAAAAAGCAAAAGAAAATATAGTTTGTGTTATTGAGACAGAGCCATTGAGTAAATAAGAAAAAAACGTTTGTTGAAAAAGAGCGAAAGTGGAATCTTGTGAGAGCCTGATTACCATGCTGAGGTTTTGAAGGCTAACAGTGGTTCAAGGTTGTAAAACAAACCACAGTGGGATCTGGTTGAGGTTCAGGGCTTGATGGTAGGAGTGTGGGAGCCGTGGGTTGTATTAAAGCCTCTTGCCGAGAGGATCCTGTGGGGCAGGGTGTCTCATGGCTCTTGGCTTTCAATGGCCTCCCACCTCCCCCTCTCAACCACACCCTCCACATCCCCTGGCCCAGGCCAGTGGGGCAGGAAGCACCGGGGTAATACCAAGCGCCGCTGGCTTCTGGATCTCGTCACTCTGAAACCCGCAACCTGAACCCGCAACCCCAGACCTGTTTTTCACTTCATTTCCTCAACAATCACATGTAATATATGTCTACTTGCACGTTCAACAGGGGCAGAAGTGGATGTAAATGTGTATGTGTGTGAATGTGTGTGTATTTGTTCCTGTAAGTATGTGTCTAAGAGAGATGAGGCCCTCTGCTACTGCTCTATGTGTTGAACATACTGAGAAGAAATTTCATTGAGATCTCAGACTTTATTTGACCAAGTCAAGCTAAACAGATCTGTACAAAGTGGTGCAATTTTTACGAGTCATGAGTGTTCATGTTCTTTTGTTTTGAGCAGAGCCCAACTAATTTGTAGTTGAACTGAAAGAACAAATGCTACGTGAACACGAACAAGTAATAGCCAGAAGATACTGACATTCTAAAAAAAGAAAATTAGGTTTTGATGTTCTTTGTCTGTGGCTCGAAATGTCATTAGCCAAACACCATTAGCACCCAGCAACTCTCCATGGTATTTCTGTTGTGGAGAGGCCAAAGCTTCACAGTGGCTTCTCATTCAGTTTACCATGACTCCCAGTGGCTTAAAGTGGAGTCCCACTGGGCCCGTGTGTGTGCCGAGGGGGAATTCATAAGCATTATGATTCATGAAACTTGCAATTACTAAGTAAGTTAAGCACCCCGGCCTACGGTGGTCCACTCTGAATTGCCAGAAGTTCGGCAGCTTCTGAGATGTGGATTTATGACCCCAGTCAAGTCCAATTGCTGTTAATTTGCATCTACCAATTACAGTAATTAAGGTTTTGAATTTGATTGCTGAGCAGCCCTTGGAGTGAAAGGGGGAAATTATGTTGTGGAACAAGGCAAGTCAGCAGTATAAGAGACTGGAGGACTTTTATGCTGTTTCTACTAAAATGATTTTTGATGTCTGAAGCTGGAACAGAAGTCAAAAATACTTAGGCCTTCCAAAACAACAAAACATCCGAGACAACAAGGTTGTAACAAAGCTTCAAATTTGTCACCAAGCAGTAACAAAGGACTTCTTATGGACATTTTAAGAAAAAGACAACACATTAAAATCTATGGCTGAATTAGTTTTTTCACTGAGATGATGCACAACAAATTGAAATAGCCACTTTCCTGTAGTGTCAAGACTTACATGTTTCCGAAAAACTCCCAAGACAAAACTCAATAATCTATGCTTTTGTAGCCTGACAGCATTACTCATCTCCACTGCTGCTAAGCCTGTTACCAATTAGGCTGATTGCACTTTTAGACACTCACACTAGTTGTATCATATTTGAATAAGATCTGACAAGGAAAGTATTGCTCCTCTAAACAATATAAGCAGGGCTCAGCTTAAGCTCACACCATCATCACGACAGTGGTGCATGACTGCAAAAACTTAAGAGAAGGTACGCCTCTCTGTTTACAATGACATGGTATGTACGCAAAAGTTAGTGTTTGCACTTTGATTTGAACATATCTAAATAACAGGCATAATTAATGCAGTTTCCATGTCAGAAAAGTTCTAAAGAAACCGGCTAACATGTGGTCGCCATGATGGCCTGTTAAAGAAGTCAGTCTGGCCAGTTTAATTAATAGGCCCATCGTGCACTAATTCAAAACCTGCTTCTTGCATCATTGTTGCAAAGACACCACGTGTGAAGATTATACAGATATTTCCTTTGGCTTCAACTGGTGTATTTCATGGAATTCACACATGCCAGTGACTATACAAATTAGACTGCTAATCTTTCATCATGCTCAGTGATTCATTGTGCAGTAAAAACATAGTTTGCTACAATCACATGCTGGATACTGACTCATTTATTAACACATTACATCAAAACGTATTTTTGAAGCTATATAATATCACATATCGTTGGCGGAACAACAGTCAAAATGTTGATACAAGTCCAAAGTTACAATTCACTCTCAAGTACTCTGCATCAAACTAACGGGACAGATGTTGTCCTCATCTCCACTGCTTCTGTTCTGCTTAGCTTTAGCTTTTAACACACACACACACACACACACACACACACACACACACACACACACACACACACACACACACACACACACACACACACAAGGTCTGTCTAGCTTTAACTCTGCTCTTCTCCTGCTTCTGCTTGCATGTAACCACACATGGAACATTCTTGGATTCTTTTATACAGTAGGTACATCTGTGGAGTATCCACACAGAAAGGCACCATGGATCCTCATTTGTGAAAAACTGGAGTTGTGGCTGCGGCAGAAAATCACTGACAGGTTTGTGTGTGCATCTGTGTGTGTGCACACTATGTCTGTCTTAGATCGGATACAATAGACGCTCATGAAGCTGCTGCTGAGAATTACTACGAGTCATCTATGTGAGTGCGCGTCACTGCAGGACAAAGCTACCATTTTTCCCATGAAAATGAATGGGTCAGTGCTTGTGAAATCACTTCCTCTGCAGCTACAGATTTGAGATGCTTCCTCCGTGCTGTGAAACTGTACATAATGCTGCTTTTATAAAACATGTCAGGCAGAGTTTTAGCAGCAATTCCCTGATGTGGAGGTGTGAAGGGAATGCCTCGCTGACTTCCTCAGACCTCTGATTGAAACCAGATTTGTGTCCCCACCAAGCAATTTCAATGATGTAATCCTACTGCCATTTTAATTTGAAAAGCCTTATCTTTAATTAATCGCTAAACACATGAGTGGAGTAGATTATTCATAACTGGCTTCAGTGAAGAACATGGCAGGGGAGGTCAAGGATCTGGCTTGCCCTCATATGCAGTCATTTTCTTCAAGTTTAAGAAGAAAAGAACCATGCCTAAATGCTACTTTAACTCGAACTAAAGAAAACAATACTTTTGATGGAGTTAAAATTCTAACTCTGTCACTGGTGTCTTGCGCAGCACTGGCTGTGTCTACACCCGAAGTGAATCAAACATTTATCAGAATCACCCAATCAAATTATTGATTCCTACTGATGTAGCCGTTATTTTGTTCTCATGCTGCATCAGATGTATCGTCCAGGGAGGAAACAGTTCATGTTAAACAATGGTAAAATTGTAGATTTTTAGCATTACCGTAAAACTACATTTCATTACTGCACTTATAGTAACATTTATAATCATTTGTTTTATAAAAATATTTGTGTGTACCAGTGCTTTTCAAACATTTTGGGCATAACCCAAACAATACCATGATAATAAGACTTTCTGGTCCAGATTAATACATTGAGCAGTGAGGTATATTTCTCTCATTATTCCCAAATCTTATAAGAGGCATAAAAGCACACATAAATAGCAAAACTGTAAATGCATTACACATTAAAATATAATGCTTCGCATGTACAGGCACATGCAATAAAAATCCACTCTATGATATGAGTCTGATGCCAGGATGGTTACAGTCTTCAGAGCATTCCTGGTGATTAACTTCTGCACATAAATTGTTCAGTTCATGCTCTGGCGAGGAGGGTGTTTTATGGAGCTGTAAAATTAGACTCCATTTATGGAACCAACAGCAAGAGCCACTACTGTTTTTTGCACTTGATGTTGATTAAGCTTTTCAGTATAACCAAGCTGGTTCACATTAGTGGACATATGGACATATGTATATGTTTGAAGATGCTCATTTTTATCTGTGAGAGGAAGGTCCCTGGTTGAGCACTTTGAAATTGATTACAAGTTGTTTACAGCAATTATTAAATTCTGACAAATGTTTGAAGCAACAGAATTACATGTCGAGGTCTTATCCTTCTTTGGATAAAGAATGAAAATGTTCCTAAACAACGTAAGGGAAATGATGGCCATATCTGATTAGGGTAATGTATGCTACAGGTTTAGCAGACAGGCTGAACAAACATGTAATCAGATAGCTAAAACAGTAGGTCCTTCTTATACACGTTTGCCTTGACCTTAGACAACATTTTGTTCTAATTCAAATTTCCTTCCAGCAACAAAAAGCAGAATGAAACAAAATACAATGACTTGCTGCTGGAAGCGCCTACATAATGGAATTAAAAACCTCTGTCTAAATCCCAAGCTTTAAGGGGAGCCAGGTTGGACTTATAGAATGTGAGAGCAGATGAGACGCTTGGTGCTGCCCAAGACTTCAGGAATACAACCACTTTCTCATGAGATAGTGTCCAAATGTTTTATATCAGCAAGGAAAAACAGCATCAAATAATTACAATAATCTGGGGCACACATGCTTCCTACATCAGCTAATTTTTCCCCTGCTGTGAGGAACTGCAGAGCCAGTGTTTATAATTCGGAAGTGGATCTTGCATTTATCCATAACGCTGAGTGTGTTTATACAAAGTGACATTTCTGTATGAGACCCCCCCCCCCCCCATCTGAATAAATCACATGGGGGGAGTGAACTCTCTGTACTTATCTGATCCCACGAGTGATTTTGATTTGAGGAGGAGAGGGATGGAAGAATGGAGAAAATGTAAAGAAATTGATTAGAAGAGGACTTATCAAAAGATCTAAGTCACAATGTAACTATGACAATGTAAACTAAAGGTAAATGGTTTGAGTAGAAACTTGGGGGAATGTTCTACCTGGCAGAATTCATATTTGAACCTTGAGTTTCTGTTTTTAAATCATCTCTCAAAGCGTAATTTTACCGATTATTTGATTGTTTTTAGCTATTATTTATGTTTTTTATGTAAAATAATATTGTAATATTTATCTTTTGCTTTGGTTTTAGATTATGTATTACATCACTTGTTGTGTTTGATTTTAGATATTGTAGTATATCATTAGCCATATTTGATTTTAGAGTACATTTTTGTTTCTATTTGTGAAGCACTTTGTAACAGCTGTTTTGAAAAGGTAAATGGTTTGTATTTATACAGCGCCAAACCACTCAAAGTGCTTTACAGTACAGTTTGCCATTCACACACACAGTGCATCTATTAGCAGCACTTTTTTTCTATGAGGAGCAATTCGGGATTCAGAATCTTGCCCAAGGACACTTCGGCATGCAGATGGGGAAGACTGGGATCAAACTGCTCTGCCCCTCAGCCACAGTCGCCCATGTGCAAATACACAAATGTGCTATATCAATAAAGTTATTGATATAAAATCCAGCTTAGGTTTTTTTTTCACAGCAAATATTTTGACTCACCGTATTAGAAAAGGAATGTTGCTATTGATAACATTAATGATGAGTCTTTTCTATTAAAGTGTCTGTGTAAGCAATGGCAGTAGTTATTCAAGAGCTAATATGCTTCAGAATATTTGGATACAGTATTATGTGGCTGCCATCATAACACCTGCAATTGAATCAACAATCTACAACAGAGAAGCAAACAAACTATAATTCCTCCAATTAAAATATCACAAAACATGTGAACACAAATCAAAACCAAGGATTGCTGTGACTGGCTCTGTTGTGTCAAGTGTCATCACAAAATGTGCTTAATTGATTCAAATGATTTGTGGTTTAAGTGAAGTCAAACCTGTTGTCACTTGCTGCATGGAGATAGAGTGAGAAGAAAGGCAAGCAAAGATTATGAGCAACAGGCAGACATTTCACATGAAAAGAGGTTAGGTGTAACTGGAATCCCCTACAACCGTCAAACAGGTTGCTGAAACGGCTTCATATCAGAGAGCTTCATCAGGCCAGAGCTGGAATAAAGGCTGCGTTCAATCAGCCTCATCTGGAGCCTGTCATACTTTACATGTGGAATGACAGTGTTCTCTAGGAATCAGCCTGAGTCTGGGTGTTTGGTGTATTTTCTGGCACTGCACCTTGTTCCAATAATGAGGAGGGGCCATGCAGAATGTTAGAACCATAAAAAGGAAAGAAGCTAACAGAGATAAAACTCATAGAAAGTAATAGAGAGGAAAAGGAAGACTGTTTCTGCAGGCAATGAGTGGAAAGAAAGAAAATATACAAAAGAAAAATAATGATGGGAAAATTATTAAGAGGTGTGTTTCTGTGGAAGATAATCTTCATGTGGAAAACCACACCTTTGTTCCTTGTTTTCCACTGTCTAAAATACTTTATCTACACTTCATCTCATAATTCCCTCCCCAATATGTTTCAACTTATCTTTTAATTTTCTCCTCCAATCACTCCTCCCTCTAATATCGTATTGCTTTTTCTCCTCTCCCTGCAGTCAGTGTTTTGATACGGAGACAGAACAGTGAGGAGGAAGTGGCCTTTGCGGGCCAGGCTCCTGACAAACCACTCAACTCTAAACAGGCAGTGCTGTGAAAATATGGCATTCAAACAACACAATGCCAAAACTTCTGACTGCCATCCAAACAGCTGCAGGCACTGAGAACATTTAATGGGGGAAAAAACAAAGAAAAAGAAATGGAAAGAAAAAAGGGACAAACTAATAAAAGAAAACATGCAAAACAGAGCTACAGTGGTGTCTGCACTGAGCTGGCAACTGGGCTGCATGGGCCCTGGTTTTATTAGAAGGAACTGAGAGATGAAAACACGACAGCCCCCTGTGCCTCTGTGGAATAGATGTTTATAACCCCTTGGGTCTTAAAGGTACAAGGCTGCATGGAGACAAACTGTGTCAGAAGGAAGGAAGGTAGGAATGAAGGGAAGAAGCACGGAAGGAATGATGAAAGCAAGCCAGCAGGAATGAAGGATGGAAGCAAGCAAAGGAATAGAGGAAGCAAGGAAAGAAGCAAGTAAGCAAGGCAGGAATGAAGGAAGCAAATAAGCAAGGACGGAAGGAAGGAAGGAAGGAAAGAAGGAAGGAAGGAGGCAAGCAAGTAAGGACGGAAGCAAGCAATCACGCAAGGAAAGAAGGAGAGAAGGTTAGAAGGAAGGAAGCAAACAAGCAAGCAAGGGAGGACGGAAGGAAGGGAGATCTGAAGGAAGCAAGGGTGGAAGGAAGGGAGAACTGAAGGAAGGAAGGAAGGAGTCTGAGAAGTGCTTCTGTTGAGCAGAAAATGTGAATAGCAAAGAGTCCAGGTGTAAAAAATTAGAGGAGATGGCACATCAAACAAGCCTCTTTCCTGTTGCCCTGGTGGCAGGAAATGCTGTACAGCATCCTGTAAGCTGACCAGAGAGAGACAGATGAGAGGGAGCAACAAGGAGCAAAGTAAAGTGGGAGGTGAAGAACAGAAGAGGGTAGATGTAGAAAAACATCCTGCAGAGAAGAGGGAGATTAGGTGACAGACAGGGGGTTGAGGAACATGCAAAGAAACTGTAGCATTAAGAGCAACAGAGGAGAAACAAGGGAATGAGAAACAGGGCTGAGAAAAAGGGAGAAAGTAAAGAGAAGGAGGGGAGGCAAAGAGAGGCTAAGAAGGTAAGAATAAGACAGGAAGCAACATCCTGTGTGATGGCACGTGGGAGGAGGAGAAAAGGAGAAGTGCATTGTAGGGACACATGACGATGGAATCACACTGAGGACAAATACAAAACAGGCATAAAAATGAGGAGTTGAATTACAGGCTGTTAGGGGTGGGTGGAAAGGAAGAGGAATTAATTATAGGCAAAGAAAAATAAATTCATGGCAAAAAGCATCCTGGAGAGAGGAGATCAAACTATTTGTTGGGCTTCAAAGATACATTTAAAATTAGATTTATTTTTAAAGGGGAAAAAATACAACCCATGGTGTAAACAGATAATAAAAAGAGAGCCTTTTTTCAAGTCTTCATGCACAGTTTGATTTGATTCCATAAAACTTATAAGTGCAAATAAAAATAGAACAGTAACTGTTGCAAAATGAGGGATGGAAAAAGGAAAGACTTCCAGTACTTTCAAAATTATTTTGTCAGTTCTTCAATGATTATTTTCAAAGGGAAAATGCTTGAGAACAGTTCTTTATTTTCTCTTGCACTTTAGTAACAAACTATAAAAGCATTGTTTTTAACTTTTTTTTACAGCAAAAGAAGCATGTTTTTTTGAAGGGGAAAGTGACTGTATGCTAGATGTTACCTCAGATTGCTCCTGTTTCCTCGTTTACATGCAAAAGACTTGTTGCAACGAGCATTGTCAGAATGGACAGTTCTTGCCGCCATTGTCACTAAAAGCAGGTTGTTTGTGTATGTTTGCCCCCAGTGTGTGTGTGTGTGTGTGTGTGTGTGTGTGTGAGTGTGGGACTGCATCACATCAGTTTGTGAACCTTCTCTCTCACTGTGCTGCATATCAAACATGTGCATGTCAGCTGGATCTCTCCCTCTGCCTTTAAGCTGCCTTCTCTTTAAAACAAAAAAAAAACTTTTATGTGGCTTTAAAATACTAATAATATCAATCCATTACCAGGCTACACATTATGCAGGACCTGTGTGAACTGAGAGAAAAAAAAGCTCCCTTCAAACTTTTCATATGCCTTCTCATCTCAAGAGTTAATGGAAACATATCACTGGGAGAACAATGATTCTTTAAAAGCTGGATCCTCGTCATCAGAGAAATTGAGAGAAGTCTTGCCAACAGTTGGACATTTAATTCAGCAGAAATATATGGGGCAAAGCATATTTGCTAAAGTTAATAATTTTTGCAGCGCTTACATGTGTGTAACTAGAGCCGTGCATGCGTGCAATGATAAAGTGACGGGGTGGGGTGTTGACTGGAGGTCTTATGTGAGTGAGTGTGTGTATGTGTGTGTGTGTGTGTGGTAAGTTATGGAGAGAAGAAAGGGGACCACCACAGTAGAGTTGTCTACACGGTGGCTTCACATTTCCCTCTGTGGTTCTCTCAAACCTGTGGCTGAAGTAATATGACTGACATTCACACATGCACATGTATGCACGCACGCATACTCACACACACACACACGTCTATAAAATACAATACCTATACGTATTATAGACCCAAATGTGGGTACATGTAAGTACTAAATCTACAAACGTCTGTGTGTACGAGGAACCCTTATCTCACATTCTGCTCATCCACTCAATTTCATACTTAGCATGTCTATTTTTAGTGGTCACGGGAAGTGCAGTGCCGGGTTTGGTGCAATTTTGACACAAAAAACAAATTAAGATTCCAATTTTTTGGGTAAAGCACCAGCACTTGTGGGTGAGTGGGGAACAACCTGCGTTGCCCTCTGTCATTGCAGCAAGATTCATAGAATCACTCTTGTTTGACAAATTGCCTTCAAAGTTTTGTTACAATTGTTTTGTTGCTGCAATACTTTATATCTAACTGAATAAAAGAGCTTGTATTGATGATGACAAATAATAATTCTAAAGTAGACTCTAGAGCAGTGTCTCCAACCCGTCAATGGTGATCAACTGGTCGATCTCGACAGTCTTCACCGCTCTGGACTCCACAGACCAGATGTGAGTCGGTTGTCAGTTGTTCACACTGACAGCACATCCGCTATACTGGTGGCGGAGCTGCAATTACGTCAACTGCATTTCCTTGAATACAAGTTGGATTATGTACTAAAGGTAATGTCAGGACTCATCTTCGGGTCTTAAGATAACAATCAAAGCCCTGTTAGATCTGATGAATGGATTCAGTAAGTGAAATCGCTGGAGAGCTTTTACTTTGAAATGGGTTTGGGAAGTGTTGGAAAGACGTTTGTGACATAGACAGATAAACATTGTGTTTCACAGAGAAAGTTATCTTTCATCTGAGTTTATCTGTTGAATGTATGTCACTAACAGAAATGGTTTCAACACTTCCTGTATGTGTTTCAAAAGATGCATGGCTTCATACTGTTTAGTACTAGTATTTATTTGAGTACACAGGACTACTTTTATACAAGGATATAGTGATATTAATGGCCATATTCAAGGCAAAGCCTATATAAAAACATTGTGCTGCAGTAGCAGCTCCTCTGTAGAACATATTGTTGAACTGAGGAGATAAATATCGTGCATTGAACAGATGCTGTAAATATGAATTGATATGAATGTGAATAGATCAAATAGATAAAGTTGCATAACTGCCTTTGGATGTGTATATTTATGTTTGTACTTTGAGTCTTTAACAGAAGTTGCAAAATAATAAATACGACCCTCCTAGGTGTTTTTTTGGGAAGATATCAAGGTTATAGATGTCGGCTTATTATTGGAACTAAAACGTGACCTTGGGCTTGAACAGGTAGGTGACCACTGCTTTAGAGCATTACCACAGGCCAAGCAACAGCCCATTCCAACAAGGCAGGTTTAGAACATTGCTCTAGTATTCATAACTCATTAGACTCTGCATGTGTAACATATGGGACAGGGAAAGATCTGCATTCTATATTTGGCCCTTCCATGTCATACAGATATTTCAAAGAGAACAAACATCTTCACAAAATTTTGACTGTAATAAACCTGGAGTGTGGTACTACGTAGAACCTACATGCAGTTATTGATGCATTTAATATTACTTCAGGTACATTAATAGTGACTGGCAACCTTTCCAGACTGTACCCTGACTCTCGCCCAATGACAGCTAGTCGTGGCTCCAGTCTGCAACCAATACATTCTACCTCCTCCCATCTGCCCTCCTGCCCATAAAACACGTGTGCACTCACTAACAACTTTTTGAGGTCAACTTTTCCTTGACTCGCTTAGTAATCTCTCTATCCTCTCAGTGTACGTCTTCACGACTGAAGGTCGCCAGAGAAGTTGGACCAAATTTAATGATTAGTTGTGTTTATTACAGTCCTATGAAAGCCGGAGACACCAGCTTTTGGGAAATTGAGAGGATTTCAAGAAATAAGATAAAAAGAAATTCAGAAACAACAAGTTACCAACAATTTCACAAAAGGATAAGCAGTCTACTCGCTAATGGTGGGATATATGGAACAAGTGACTACCTGAAGGCCACAACAGCACAACAGAGGAAATCATTTTACACGTTTGTTTCCTAGAAAAGAATATCTGTGTGTTAAGAGCATATAAAGGTGGCAGAACAAGACAGAACATGTGAAGGGGTTTGTATTTAATATATTTGAGTTGATTGAAAATATAATTTAAGTATTTCAGTATTCAGCGATAGGCATTAAAAACAGCTGATGATGATTAAGACCCACTTCAGTGCGAACCTCTGCACCTCTGCTTTAAAGTCTGTTTGGACCTCCTGGGGTTGTAATGTGCCTCATATTACACAAGCGTTAGGCAATTACACCACTGTTTTCTCATGGGTTTCTTTCTTGAAGTTGACTTTTTTCTTTTATACTTCAACCTGATCCTCTGATTGCCTCTGCTCTGGTCACATGTTCTACTGTATAGCCTACTGGTAACTGTAGCTTGGCAACAGACTACAGACCCCGAACACACAGATACATGGACTCATGCTTACAAAAATATGCATATACCTAATTGTATGGACTTCTTTTTGCTGAAGAAAATAGTACAATGAAATGACAAACCTACAACTCTCTCTCTAAATGTAATGACTCAGACTAGCTGTACATATCAACACACGGCTCAAGTTCAGCACTTTCTAAGTAAATACTGTGGAAAGAAACTAGACAAAGTGGAGACACACTGACTATCAAGTAACTATTCCCAGTCTTCCTAAATTCCATCTTGCAGTCCACCTGGCCTTTGATACTGCAGTGTGAGTGGCCAGTGAGTGTCCCTGTCAGTACAATGGCCGCTTCAAACCAACTAAACAGGATGCCAGAACATCAACATGTCAAGAGCAGGGAGAAAAGGAACTAAAACATCATAACGCACAAGGCTGAGGTCGGAGTACACAGGCACATACACAAAACATAGGCACATACAAATTCATGTAGACACACACAAACGGACACCACACTTTGACAGGGTAACACTGGTATGTGTGTGTATTACATACTCTAGTTGAGCACAGAGCTTCCTAGGTTGGTGGTATGGGTGTATTCTTGGAAGCCTTGTATCCTGCTTCAGGATGAAACATTTACTCTCACACACATATAGGCACACTCATTGAGGCTGAAGTCCTGAAGCCAGGTGGTCAACCCCTGGATCAGGCCCTTTTATGAGTGCAGGACAGCTGAGAGGTGATCCCTCTCGCCTTTGTCAGCATGCACTCTGACTCGACTGAGAGCAGTGTGCCAAAACACAAGAGCAGTTTCCAGGAAGCTCTCAAATACGTTCTGTCACCTTGAGTGCCACCAAATAAGGGATGAAAAACTGCCAGATGTTAAAGAAAAAAAAAAGACAGGGCAGTTGTTGGGAATTCATAGAGTGGGTGTGTTGGCTTTGCACTGAGAAGGGTTCACACGTGAAGGGAGTAACTGTAATGTGCAGATTTAAAGTTCACTCGCACAGCTTGAATACGAGTACCATGATGAAGACGTGACATATTATTACCAAATGAAAAGGGTTAATCTTCTGTTGAGAATGAAAAGTTAATTTATACCTGCAGGTGGTGCAAGAGAAAACCAGATATTAATACATAGGGCTGACCCTTTAAGGAGCTTTACAGTGTGAAAGTAATGTACTGTTATCCACGCATTACATAACAGACAGTACAAACAAAAGCATCATTAAGAAAATCTGAGCTTCATCCTATGAGGACAATGATAATGGCTCGGACATTTTCAGTGACTTTCTCGTGTTACCACAGGAAAGACTGATGTATTCTCTAAATGAACAGAATTCATCATCTTTAAGTGACACATGTCCACATCAAATTTATTAGATAACTCTATGAAAATGATGAAAACATTTCAGGCTGGACCAAAGTGTTGAACCAGTGAACCCAAAGACCAAAAGGCCAAAATTGCAACCCTAACAGCCACTGCACTTTGAGCCAAGAAAGAGAGGAAAATAAGTTGTGGTTTACTTGTTTGATTCCCCTGTGGTGAGTCCTAATGCCCCTTTCTCCCCCTCCTCTTTCTCTACATTGGAATCATATGCATAAAAATGGCCATAAAAATGTATAGCAGGCCCATGCTGAGGTTTTCTCTCTCTAAATCCCCCTAAACCTCTAACTGCAGGCAGAGGAATACAAGTGTTGTGGTGCAATCTTCTCACAGAGTAGAGGGCCTGAGAATAACATCACAGAGGCCACAGATATTTATGGAATGAACCACAGGCTGTACACAGAAGTCAGCAGACACCACAACACAGCACACAATAAGCTGTATACAGCTCCCTTCTCATATACAGAACAAGAGACTGGTGGCTAAACACAAAGTGTAGAACTCTGCCCTGACTGATATGTGGAATTTGAGGCAGAAGTAGAGAGGTAAAGAGGTAAAGAGAGAGAGAGAGAGAGAGAGAGAGAGAGAGAGAGAGAGAGAGAGAGAGAGAGAGAGAGAGAGAGAGAGATGATATAATATAATATGGAGGTAAATAAAAAGCAATCAGAAAGTATTTTGCACACTGGTTTTAATGTATTGTTAAATAGATTCCTGCCCATCAATCTACACTCATTAACCAGTGGTCAGCTTCCTCCTTCTTGCTTTAATTATCCTTCAGATGTGACTAAAACTTTGTTGGAGTCAACCTACATCAATGTGTGTATAACATTTCATCATTTACTTTAGACAAAAACTGAGCCACTTGCTCTTTATGATAGAGTTGGTGGTCCAGCCAGACTTGATCAGACAAGAAGGGACTTTGTCAGGGAAGTGACCAAGAATTCAACACCCCAATGAAAACAATCTCAGCAGCACTTTATCATTCAGACCTTTATGGTGGAGGGGCTGGTAGCCTGGTAAAAGGCACATTTTTATGCCACATGGCACTTAAAAGACTTTAAAGTATGAGGAAAAGGATGTTTCATTCTGACGAGAGAAAAATTTAGTACTCTGAACACTATGTCTGGTAAATCAGGCACTGCTAATCATCTGGCTAATGCCATCCCCATAGTAAAGCATATTGGAGGCAGCATTATGAGGGTGCTGCTGTGGATTTTAGTTGACCGGAGACAAGTTTGATGGTTTAACTTTCAACATGACAATGACCCAAAGCATATAGCCAAGGCAAAGCCTACAGATCATCTGTGGAGAGATCTGACCTTACCGATGTCCCCCATCCACTCTGACGGAGCTTGAAAAGATCTGCCATGAAGAATGGGTTACACTAGGTGTGCAAAGCTTGTTGAGACTCACCCAAGAAAACTCCGAGCTGTAATTGTTGCCAAAGCGGCTTCTACAAAGTAGAAGGGAATTTCGATTTTAAAAACATTTGCAAAAAAACCTGTAGATCCTGTGTTCACTTTGTCATTGTTGATCATTGAGTGTATTGATGGGAATAAATTGATGGTAAATGGTCAGTCTTTATATAGCACTTTTCTAGTCTTGATGACCACTCAAAGCATTTTAAACTAGTCTTACATTCATCCATTCACACACACATTCATACAGTACATCTTTGGGCAGCACTTTTTCTATGAGGGTTCAGTATCTTGCCCAAGGACACTCTGGCATGCAGAAGGGGAAGACTGGGATCAAACCACTGACCGTCTGATTAGAGGATGACTGCTCTACCCTGTCAGCCACAGCCAAAAATCAACTTGAAATAAAATCTACAGCAAAACAAAGCATGAAAAAGTCTGAATATTTTCTAAATCCCCTGTGAATGTAGCTATAAATCATGATTTCACACAGTGTTCACATGAATTTCACATGTAATATTCAGTTCAAAGACTATTAGTTGGACAGAAGGAGAGATGGCAAGTGGTCAGCCTGGATAGTGTGGAGTACACTCTTAAGAAGACAGATGAAGACACTGGTTGGCTTGACTGAACACAGCGGCCAGGTTCATAGATCAACTGGTCACATCCACGAACATTCATCTGGTTCCCTCTGTTATGCTCTGGTAACACTAGCTCCACAAACACACAAACCAAGTCTTCCTTTCTCTCTTTCATCTGTCAGGGAAAATGGGATTTTCTCTCTTTTCAGGAAAACAGCTTGCATGATATGTTTGCTGTGTCATCTGGGAGACAGAAGAGTCTATCAATCACACTGGTTCCCATAGAAAAGAAAGAGAAATATCACTTAACTTAACAAAAAATGGTAAAGGGAGAAATAATCCACCTTAAACGACAGTATTCAGTGGCTGAGTCTCAACTTCCTAAACACATTGTCTGAGGACTGTTTCAACATGAGCCCTTATGAACTGAATTTCCAGTCTCATCAGTCAGCTCCGTGCAGACTTTCCTGTCTGATTAAAACATAAATTCCAGAGCAAACTTTAATAAAAAGAGGCGTATGATTTACTCTGTGTTGCGGCTGTCCCCATTTTAAAACAATTCCATGTTGCATTAATCCTGAGTGTCAAGGCGATGTGAAATATGTCCTCTGCGTTTACCAGCACCAGGTGTTTCATTTGCTGGACTGACAAAAAACAATGTTTATTCTGGCTGACCCTCAAATCTTTGCTTATTTTATCTTCTTTCTCCCGAGAGGAGAGGAAGAACATGGGTGTACATCTAAAGTGTGAGAGTAGAAGAAAGGATTAAAAGGAAGGCAGAGAAACAAGTGGAGCTTAATGATTTACAACTGACCTAGAAAGGTTTATTGCTAATCATCTCAACCACAAGTCTCACTGTCTCCCAGGCACAAACTGAGCACAATAAGAATGTAGCACAGGCTTTAGGTTCCCTCTGAGACATTCCTATCGATGACATATTTCACACTATTAGCCACTCTACCTCTGTTTGACTGCTGGGTGGGTCTGTTATAAGGCTCTTCTGTTGTTTGGCTCCGGTTCAACAAATCTTCATTGCTCAGTGCCATTTTCAATGTTCTGTCCTAAAAGCTTAGATTGAACACTGCATTACAATATGATGATTGAATATTGTCTTTAACACAATAAAACAAGACTCTTTAGGACAAACATGTTGTATCAAAAGGGAATTCTTGCAAAAACATGTATTTATATCAGAGTCATAAGAGGTGCAGTAATAGCATCAATATACATAAACCAAATCAAAGATCAGAAGAGCGAGTTGGCCAAAAATGGACCAATGCAATTAAAGAGATTTACTAAGTCGGTTTGGTTTTGCCCACAGTTCTGTGTTAATGACACACTGCCATATTTTCACAAAAAGACAAAATTTAGAATAGCAAGAGGGTAGACTATAGGGAATTATATTTTTAAAGCCTGAAAGTAAAGACAGAAATAGATAAAGAGAGCGTTATTTCAAATGGCCCATGTCTGGCTGGGCAATCTCTGCACATGTGCTCTGCGCACTTGAGGCACTGTGTGCTAATACACTACGCCAGCAGAAAGTCATTTCCAACATAACTTCTTTTAGCAATACTATTACAAAAGTTAATTCTGGTCCATCCAAAATGTTCACTTACGAATGTGGCTCATCATTTATGCTGCTCTGCAAAGGCAGTTTAAAAGATTCACATTAAAGTCTTCTTTTATGCTTGTGATACAGATATAACCACAATTGCCATCACTGCCTCAGAGAGGAGTTTATCATTAAACCTGCTCGGCAGCTAGGGGAGTTTTTAAACCAACTCCTAAATCAGAGTATAAGTGTAGGTCCTGGGTGTCACTGTGTGTGGCCCAAGCAGCTCTTCTCCTCCACTGCAGCAGCGAAGCTAAGCCGGCACACTTTTCACTGGTGTAAACAAACGGGGAAATGGGGTACTTGGCAGCCGACTAAAGTGAGTGATGAGGCAAGTGTGCACTGAAGCATCTAATGAATCATTTGCTGGGAACTTGGGGTTTTATGAGGAAAAGAAAGATGAGGAGAAAGACATGACAGAAGGAGACCAGCTGAAGAGCATACAAAAAAGAATGGCATTACATATTTAAAGAAAATAAAGAAAGAGAGCTGCAGCTGTCACACAGACGCCTGAGAGGATCATTCATAGTTTTTCCCCCAATGTGAGGACAAGAGATTATAATGCATAAAACTCAGGCTCTCCTAATCCTACTACTAGCACAACAGCAGCAGCAGTATGTGAACCCCAGTGACCGCTGGTGAATTTACGGAGGTGACTGTTGATGCTGTGACAGGTTTGCACCTTTGAAAAGAGATGATGTGTTGAAGGTCTATAAGTAGCTTTCTTCTACACCCTGCTTTCACCCCTCTTTCACTTCTACTGCCTCAAATTAATAAAAAAAGGAAGTGCTACCTCGGCTTTTACTACTGAATGAATAAACCTGACTAAAGACCAGTTACATTTGTATTTATTATGGGACAAATCTAATGTCTTGTAACTCTTAAACTGAATTATCCATTACAGCCAACTGTTCCAAGAAGTGAACCCAACAATCTATTCACATATTCTCTATACGGTTACATGTTTATTGTGATTTATTGTGATTAAGTTGTGTGTGTAATAAGTCATAATTAGTGGTAATATGTTATGAAAGCCACTTCTGAAACCTGCAGCGTTTAGTAGAATGTAATGACTGCTCTCAAACTACAGAAGGGTAGTTTACCACAGCTGCAAATTACATATCTTATAAACATTGTCTTGTAAATTTTATAGTATGCTCACAACACAAATTAGCTCACTCAATGTTGTAATTTAAAATATACATGTTTACAAGTACACACTGTCCCTATAGAGAGGGCTTTTCTGTAAAAGGTCCATAAAGGTCCAAAAAACAGACACATTTCCTTTCCTATAATTTTCTGATCAGATGAAATCACTTCAAGAGTAAAATGTTCTTTCCTAGTGTCAGGTTGTAGTAAAGACAGTGCAGCTCTCTCATTTCCCACCTCTCAGGGGACTTGTATCCCTCTTTTCCCCCATCCACACTTCCCTTGCTATGGAAAGGATGCTACTGTGGGAGAAGGGTGCATGTAATGTACTGCCAGGGAATTTTATTAGTAACAGGCTAGGTCCTGGCTTCAGCAGGCTGTGTTTATCTGTGGAGGGGAGATCCCCATCACAACCACTTATTACAACATATATATGGGCTTAACCAGGCAACCATTCAACAGCAATAAGGGGCTGGCTTACTGACCATAGTGTGCTGGGACTGGGACCAGTCTAACCAACGCTGGGGAAACAGAGAGGAAAAGCCAGAGTGGAAGGAAATAACAAATACACGTGGACACAAAGAAAAAAAATGGAAAGAAAGAGATTGAAGCATGAAGACGAGCTGTTCTGACTTCAAGGGAGAAGGTTAAAAAGGAGTATGATATGAATACTTAGTCGTAGTGGTCGTCACATGAAAAATTTAAAAAGAAAGAAAAATATGAGTGAGTTATGAAGACTAGAAAAATAAACATAGGATGAGGAAACACAATAGGGAGAGAAAAGAGGGATGTACAAAAATACTACAGCAAGAACAGACATACTTTTAAAAGTGTATAAAAAAAACACACAGGAGGACAGAGTGAAATAGAGACCATTGATACAGACACATCGTGTGCGGACTTTGCACTGCATCACCACTGACACAGCAGCCTGTTACCAGGGAAATGCAGGCATGTGCACCAATCAAAACAAAAAAACAAAAAACATACTTTGCAGCCATGGGATGCTCCGCAAGTCTCTCTTTGACAAAACATGAGGTGACTCGGGGAAGTGATGGAATTTAGAGCTTTGTCATCTAAGTGTGGGTATGTAAGGAAATAAGCAAGTTATTTTAAGATAAAAACATAAGCACTGATGCGCTCAGTTTAGAAAAATCTTTTCTAAGGTAAAACTCTTCTCATCACAAGGTAATCAGGACAGCTGAATCAAAATATCTTGTTTCAACACTAAAATTAAAAGGCCATGTGTAGGAATGATAGCATTTTAAAGATTGTTAGAAATCCCCCTTCCATCAGTGAAACAAAGAAAGTTTTATCTGTTAATTTTTGAAACATGCAATCTGATCCCCCTTTTTTTTCAAATTCTAAACTACTTCCCTTATTTTTATGACAAGGGAGTATTCCTTCTTTTAGCCCTTCATCAAGCTCATTATAGTATTGCCTTAGGGCATTTAAAGCTTCATTAATAGTAATTATAATAATACCAAACATTTACTTACATATTTACTCAGTATTTATATATGAACCAATTATTTGTGTCCAGTTTAAATAAAAACTACTGAAATAATATTATTTATAATAGACACATCATACTTTAAACACTATTATCCTATCATAAGTCATTTCTATTAAGCATTAATTGATTGAAGTTATTGCAGTTTAAAATCAATTTGAGGCAATGACATTGGCAAATACATAAACTCTTTTGACCCCACAGAGAAATTTGAACATGTCTGTTTGCCCCTATAGGGAAACTCAATCTTCTTGAGGTATTTGTAAGAGTGGTCCCCTTTCGCCCCAGCCCACGAGAAGCTTTCAATTAAGTGTTCCATGAGTGAAAAAAACTTCTCACTGGAAAAACTAGGAGAGACAGTGAGACAATGAAAGAAAATTGGAGTAGGGAGTAAAAGATCTGTGAGATTTTACAGAGGGCCCAAACCACAAGAAAGTCAGGGCTGAATGCATGCTGGACATTCCCTGGGCCGACGCTCATGTACTTGGAAAAAGCCGACTTTTTCAAGACAGGAAAATGATTTCAGCTGTGTAAATTGACAGCGGCCTTGTAGCTGAAGATGAAGAGGGAGAAAGAGGGGAAGCCTGCAGCACTGTGTCATAATTCCTGCTTGGTAAAGAGGCCCCTGGGGACCTGCTCCTTTAGGGAAACAAAATTTAACATCACATGATCAAATGAAGCTGTGTTAATTGTTACCAAATGAATCTGGAGGGGGATATCAACTTAGCTCTATAGCCTTACAGTCAAACTGGTTTATTTTGCCTTCTTTGAAGAAATATATCTACACTGCATTATAAATACACACTGTATCCTTAACATGTTGAGGCTGAAAGGGAAGCTGGGGAGTTTTGAAGTGTCAAAAAAAGTGTTTGTAGAAGACTTTCAAGATATGCTGAGGATATTTACACATGCTTGCTATTTTATCTTCACTCTTCCCAGGGTGTTATTACAGTCAATCCTGGACAGTGTGAGGTAACCATTTCATGTACAGAAGACAGAGAGAGCAAAGCTGTTTAGGTCAGTCATTCACTTTTGACAATATGTGGCATTAGTGGTGAGCTTTAATCAGAATCGCAACAAATGGCTAAAAAGCTTGAAAGAAACTATTTATTCCTATAGCTGCAGTTGGTTATAGATTGTAAAAACAAACTAGTTTGCATGATTGCAGGCCCTGACTATGATTTTCTTTATACAACTTGGGGGAGCGCGCACACACACAGTAGAGCTAAACCCCGATAAAGTACATGACAGGGCTTTTTAATCATGTGACTCAGAAGTGTGATCATCCGAAATTGGAGGGCAGATGTGAACAGGGAAGGTGGTGAGATAATGCATGGTTAGGAATGGAAGGATGAACACAGAGAGCGGTCGGACATAATTCCTGGGTTTCACTGCAGAGAGGGAAGTGGTGGTTTTTGGCTTCTGTGTGCAGAGGTTAAGGGGGTGAATGAATGTGGGTGTATTTGTACACATGACCAGGCCTGCTGTTTGTGTTTGTGTGTTCAGGTCAGGGCTGAGCATCTTGTGAAGCAATCTATTTGGACACCAGAGTCACACAGCCACCAATATTACTGGACCATATGGGGTGAAATTGCATGGCTGGTCTAACAGTTTAAAAAAAATAAAATTCAGAGAAAACTTCAAGCTCATTTTCCATGCCTACAAGATCCCCATTTATCATTTGAGATGATAATAACATGGCAAACATGTCAACAAGATAAATCTAGACACAGTCTCCATGGTAATGGAGTAGTTAGCTGTGCTAACTTGTACAAAAACAAACAACAAACATTTCAGCGCAGTAGACTTTGTGACACTAGTGGGGATAAAAAATTACCCCCCAAAAGTCCCTGCAAAACAGTAGCTATGGTTACTGATCAATACATTCCTCTCTCCAGTACATCAAACGAGTAAATGAAAGACTGTGAGGAAGACATCTTGGGTACTCTGGGAGAAATGTGGACATGGTTGGAAAGAGTGTGGTATTTCTCTCAGTCTTGCCTTGTTGGTTACACATTGCCCATAGGCCTATAGCTCATCTGCCTCCATGCTCTACGCACTCTCTCTGCATATGACACTTCCACTAACTGAAGGCAGAAATAACGCCTAAAGTGGCCTCTCCTCTCCTTTTGTTGTCCACCTTCCTTTCTTCTTTTTCTGCATTTTACATCTTGTGTCAGCTCACTTGCAGCTGCACGAAGCATTAGGCACCACTTTTATCTCCCTCATTACATGTGTTTGCCAGCTCCATATCTGCCCATTCGCACAACTGCTCCCTCTCGCTCTCTCACACACACACACACGCTGTGGGGCTGCGGTTTAGAGGCAGTTATGACACAATCCAGATTCTTTTAGTTGCCTATAGTAGGGAAATGTGTTTTGCACTGAACTATTTCTCTCAGAAGTCTCGATTTTTCCTGCCGAGCAGCTTTGATCCACATGGCATGGGAGGCTTGTGTCAACAGTTTTGTGTTTCAGCTGTAGGGCCGAGCAGTGCCCCAAGGTGTCACTCAATGCTCTCCGTCATTACAGGGGCACCTTAGCCACTATGCAATGCTGTCGATTTTTGTATCCCAAAAATCTTCCATGAGACAGAAAACATCATGAAGGAATGAACGCGCACCCATGTCCAGGCACGTCCACACTAAAAACAGGTTTCATGGAGTGTGATTGATGTGAGACAAAGTTGAGTGGCACCCTTAATAAACTGTGGTCACAAGTCTGTTGTTCTAATACAACCAGTCAGTGGTGTGTGTGTGTGTGTGTGTGTGTGTGTGTGTGTGTGTGTGATTTCGAAGCATAATGTGATAAAGCTATGTAGGTGGGGTGAGATTTAAGATAGATTTCAGTGTGATGAGGTGTCAAATACAACAGTTAGAATGTATATCATCTTGTATTAGAGAAATAGGACGTACACATAGTATAAACTCATGAGTAAACACAAGAGAAGATGTAGTAGTAGAAAAAAAAAAAGGTTTAAATAATAATCATTAATATGCAATGCAAGGGATATTATTTGCATCTGTGGCTCTTCAATGTTTTGCATCATTTAGAAAAGCATGGCTAAATAGTCATGAGTGATGAAATATGCATCATTTTTAAACACTTGAATTATTCTAAAAAAATTGTATCCCTGTAACAGAGCCATAAATCCACTGTTGCCTTCGTTGTGATATATATTAACCTGTCAACGAGTGAGAAGAGAATATGTCTTACTGGTAGATGTCTTTTCGCAGCACAGTGCGGGTCAGCGGGTTATCGGCCTGAGGAGCCATGCTGAGGGAGCCCATTTTTAATACCAGGGTGTCCTCTTGTTTCACTTGGAGGTCTGCAGGGAGAGAGACACAGACACACACATGCAAAGCATTTTAATCACGTCTTTCATGAATTACTAAAAAGGATTCTATATTCTCTATTTATTTCTCAAATTTTTACGGTCTCATTCGTACTATGTCAAGTGCCTTGAGATGATGTTTGTAATAATTTGGCACAATCCAAATCAAGTTAAATCAAATTGTAAAAAAAAACGTTTTTAATTACGTCTTTCATGAATAACAAAAAATGATTCTATTGGGTTCTGTGTGCACTCTGTCTTACACGAACTTAAAAGTACAGCCTTACCACTATTAGTCATTACAATACTAAATGAATGAATGAATTTCCGACAATGATTTTATATTCTGTAGGAGTGTATAAAACTGTGGTTGTCTCTTCACAACCTCCTTTTTTTTTTTTTAGCAAATGTCTCGGCATAATACCACATCAATTCAGTGGCTGTGCTATGTCTTGTCAACCATGACAGGGACTTCTTATAAAGGCACCACAGTCTTGAAAACACAGCCTGTGACATAATGCTGTCCCATTGTTGGTAAATGTTACCATATGTACACAAGTGTAGTTGCAAACGAGACAAGTGGTTGTCTGACCTGATGCTGGATCTTTGTCTTGTACTCTGGGACAGAAGACCCTGATCACACTGGTGTTGATGTAGATGAGAGGCAAACACCGAGAAGTCAGCGTGTGGCTTCTCATTGGTTGGCCAGCTGACTTCCCACGCTCTCTGTAGCGTCTTGGTACCCTAGCCTAAAAAGACATGCAGTAAACAGTATATATAATTTCACATGATCTTAACCATACGTTTTGTTGTTTTTTGGCTGGTTCAAATAAGGACATTAATCCTGATCGTGGAGAAACCTAATAAAATACATTACATGTATAAAAATAAAAACATTTCTTTTCAACAAATACACAGTTTTTAGAACCAACAGTCTTCTCTACCTGGAGCACCCCTGCTACAGTGGCCAGTAGTGGACAGGAGAGCACAACATCAAAAGGCTGGGCTGTCAGCAGGATTTCTCTCAGGTACTGAGGTGAGCTGTCTGCCAGTGGATCGGTGGTCATCGCACTACTGCGCGTCGGCCGCTCAGACCGAGTGGTGAGTTTGTGACGGACATTTTTGGTGACAGCCTGAGTGTAAGTGATTGACAGGAAGCCATGCTGCTGGTGAGAGCCCTCCAGGACTTTGGCTGCCGTCTGACCAGTGGTGAGACAGGACAAATCAAGTGTCATCACACAGAGCAACAACCTTCAAATGTTCAGTGTTATTTTGGTCTGATTTCTATGATGATGGTTAAGCTTGGCTAAAAAAAACAACAAAAAAACATCTTTATTTATATACATATATGAATAAATATTCAAATCAAGAGACAAACCCTTCTGGTAGAGCTAGAAATTTACCTTCAGCGATGCCATATTTAATATTTGGAATTTCTAAAGCCAGGTTTAGACGTACCACTTACATTTCAGCTAAACTTAACCTTAGAACTCAGCCAAAATAAAAAAGGCACGCCCTCTGTGTATAACTTTGAAAGTTAAATTAGATCTGATTTGCCAAGAAAATACTTGAGAAAAGTCAAGTCAAAATCATTTAAATACCCCTTAAAGGACACCCATCACACATCACTGTGTGATTAAAAGGAGGTAGATTTGTTTGAGAGTAAAATCTGCAAAACATCCATTAACAGTGGGCTTATTACCTACCACTAAAAGAAAAACTATTAACTGAAGAATTGCTAAAAGCATCAAATAATGGATCCATTGGGAAACATTCTAACATAAATTTAAATAGATACAAATTTTAAAGCAACACAAGGCTTGTTTGAATTCAATTTTGAGCACTAGTGTCTCAATCACTTTTCTTTTAGGCCACTGTTGATGGAGGATACACAGGATCAACTAAAAAGAACTATTGGAATCTTACAGGAGGGAAAAAGCCAGAGAAGTGGCTGAAAGATTCTTGCTTGCTGACGGGTCGAACCAACACAGTGCGTCTGTTCAGCTTGTCAGTGCAAGAGAGGACCACCCCTCCACAGCTGCCTGAGCTCCGAACACCATCCTCCATACTGGAGGCAAGGAGAGGGAAAGAGGAGGAAGAGAAAACACAGGAGGAGCAAATGAGATAGACAAGGGTAAGAAAAAAAGACAGAAATGGAAGAAAAGGAAGAAAAGCATGAAACTTGGATGATTTTTGGAAAAATCAATGACAGAATACATTAAAAACTGAGGAATGGTCTTATACTATCCAGCATAAATAACATTTGACATTTTTAAATTAAAAAAGTAAATTTTACACAAGATTAAAAAAAAGTTGCTTAATTGTAATGACTGCATAATTCCAGTGCATAACTAGTTGAACCCTGTTAAAAAAAATAAATTTGTTAGGTTCCAGTATAAGACCATCTCCACAATTTCAACAAGAGAGTGGAGGCCTATGTCAAAGTCTCCTCCCACACCTCCAGTGAGGTCCAAAGGTCTAAAGACCCCTTTCCCAGTATGGGTTTAAGTTTTGGATCCCACAGTTCAGACACAAACACACACGAGTGGTTGTCACCCAATTTTCTTGACTTGATTATTTAGCCAATCAGAGCCACTGGAGAGACAGGGGAATCGAATGTATTCTCAGTTTTTTTTTTCACATTTTCCTCAAAACTTTAAGGTATGGTTTTAAGGTTGAAGACCAGAGTTATAGCCAAAACCTTTTTTTTCTTATCAAGACTTCCTCTGTTTTCCTGTCTGTCCAGTATCAGCAGAGATGAGTGACCTTGATTAGGAACAGCAGAATGGCAGAGGCACTGTAAAAAGATGCCTGAGGCTGCTATTGCTGCTGTGGCACAGGCAGAAGCCTCACCACTGCTGTCTCCTTGCACTGTAGAATGAGTCCGTCACAGCGGCCTGAGTGCCAGTCATGCCCTGGCCTGGAGAGACACACACGGCCAAACTTAAATTGGGCATCTGGGACTACTAATGCTGCAGTGGCAGTGCCTGATAATATCTCTTTAATGGCAACAGTAATTACAAAGTCACATTTAGATAAGTTAACCACAGACTGATACTGACATTCTTATCAAATTTTCTAAGCCTAGTGGCATGCATCAAATTCAGCATACAATTACAATTTCCTCTATATTCGAGATCATTCTTTGAGATGGTAATAAAATTTGCAAAATGTGTTTTATTTCAATAATGTAAAGTTATGTTTTGTAACATTAGATTTCCACGAGTGGTCATCGAAGCAGAGAGTACCTGTAAAGCAGAAATCAAAAGAAGTTAATGAAAACAGACTCACACACAATCAGTACCACAAGAACCTAACACTTACAGTATGTAAAATACACACACACACACATAGTTACAAAAAATGTAAAATGTTTAAATGCCATATGTTATGTCTTCTACATTAACACTGACACCCTTTAATGAAAGGGGCAGAGCAGGCTCTTCTTCCTCAGGAGGTGGAGATCGTTTGATGTATGTTATGAGATGCTCAGTATGTTCTACTGGTCATTGGTGGTAAGTGTCCTTTTTTTACATGGCTGCCTGCTGGGAAAGGGGGGGGGTATCAGCGGGACAGGCTGATAAAAAAGTCTGGCTCGGTCACTGATAAAAAATGTACTGACTGTGGACTGTGGTGGAGAGATACACAAAGAATAATGCGCCGGCCATCTTGGAAAATGACAGCCTTCCTGTTCACCACATCCTGGCAGGTTGAAGCAGCCACAGCAGACGGCTCATCTCGCTGCGCTGCAGGACTGAACGTATTAGGAGTTCATTTGTCCCCACAGCTATTAGACAGTTTAACACTCCTGCCTCTGGCAGTGGCTCATGCCTCATGCACACAATTACAATGATATACTTGTGCAACACTTCTAAGGACTTTTTAAGGACTTTTATCATTGCACCTCTCTATATATTTGTTAAGTATTTATTTATTTTATAAATCAGATCTCTGTCTTTTTTCTAAGCCATTGGATATCTGAATTTCTGTTATCTATTATCTGAATTAAACGTTTCTCTCTATCTCCCTATCTATCTCCCTATCTATCTCCCTCTCACTTTGAGTTCCCCCCTCCCTCTTCATTACTCCTCAACATAGATAAGTTCAGTGAGTGAGGAGTGGGCTTAGTTGTGAGCATGCATGTTTTGCATGCATCATTTTCTAGTGTGTATGCTGTATTTTAGATCTTTCTGTGTCTATGTGAATATTTCTGTAATTTCACCACTTGGCTGAAACAGTAACTAATACATATGGACCCCCCACCAGCTCATAATTCCTCTGTTCTCTCTTTGCTCCCATCCAGGCACCCTTCGCTCCCAGCCATTTCCAAACAGCTGGAAGACATCAGCTTCAATCTGTGTCTGATGCTCCTTGGCGCGACTAAAAGGTGAACTGTCACCGACGCCACTCTCTCTGGGTAGGGTGGGGGTTGTCCCTAAATTTCAGAATAGGTCAAGGTACACCTTTTTGGCAAGACCTGCCTAAAATATGAAGGAGAAGAAGCTGTTGGAAGTTTAGAAGACCAGAACTTCAAACAGGATAGGAAACCCACAGAATTCAATATCCAATCACTCCCTCGCATCCTTATCTCACGTTAATTTACCTCCTCTGCTCCATGATGCTATATTGTATTCCGTGACAACTCCTCTGTCAATTACCTTCCCTCCTCCACCCTTTTCTTGTCCTCCTACTTTTGATACAACAGGGCATTCAATTATATATTTACCTCCCATATTTGCCTCCTCTATCTAACTTTCCAATTTTATTCCAAAAGTGAGATAGCTAGGGCCAGATGAAACATTTTGTCTTGTCAGGTTTGATTTAATCTGACCCATTGCACACAAATAACCTGGGCTGGGTGATGAAATACCTAACAATTATCTGTTCAGAATGATTAATATGGACTCCAGCCTCTGTGGACTCGCTTGTATACGTGGATGATACAGATTAGAGTGGGCCCTGAGCCCAGAGGTCTTCCACTGTGTCCTAAACAGCCATGACTATAATCTGGCGCGGATGTTGGGGTGTCTCTCCCTGCCAGAACTTTGGTTTGTTAAAAGTATGTTGAGAACACGTTGTTAAATGCACATTAAACTGAAATAACCTAGAAATTAGAAAATTGACCCATTATCTATTTGGGAAGGCATAGAGGTAGACTACAGTGATTAAGGTTGGCTCTGTCTCAAAAGCAATTGGACACACACCTGTGAGAACACAATACTATGATATGACCCACAACACCTTCACGCCCTAAAATTGTCTAATAACTGACATTATCATGGCTTGAGGTGGTACTCCATACTGTATAAAACACATGTGGCCTGACAGACGATAAATCAGATGACTACAGTGAAACAGGGAGGTCTGTGAAAACCTTGCTGACAGCCAGGTTCAAAGCCAAAACAATCACCTGAGTCCCACTCTGACCTGGACTAAAATGCCTAGGACCAGGCTAAGTCCATTATAAATTCTGGCAAATCAGAATCAATTTTTACTTTCAAAACAGTGGTGAGATTGTCGATTGCTAATTATGGAGTTCAATATGGGCGCAGAGCCCGAAAGGTCCTTCTCCCTGTCAATGTCTGGCTCAATCAGAGAAGGAGGCACTTATAGCAACATGTCTAGGCAGGCACAGACCTGAAAACATAGCGAAACACTCTCCAGTCCGCTGGATGCAACATGGTGGATTGCTAGATCGCTGTTTCATTATCTCCTCAGATTAAGACATGGAGAATTGCCTCCTCTTGCCTCTCTTCCCAACAGAACATGACCTTAGGCACGTACACAGTGCACACACTTGGAGCTGCTGACTCCATCACAGATGTATGTGATCAAGGCAAAGAGAATGAAATACAGGGAGGGGAAAAAGGGATTTAGATATTGAAAATAAGGCCACTAATTAATGGCAAGAATATATGTGTGGGGGATGGAAGAAAATGAAATATTTAATCACAGCTTCAGTTTCACTGTGTTTTAATAATTTCAGAACCCAGAGCTAAATTACCCCATTTTGAGTGGAGTTTGACGTGGGGAGAGACTACCATGAGGATGTAGTGGAACATCGCCCAGTGGTTTTCCTCCCCTAACAATGTGTTAATGTTTCTGTGAATTGATTCAGACACCGCAGGCTGAGAGAAAATGACTGACTGACTGAACTCCTCTGCTACGTGAGTCACAGTTGGGCCAGCCCGCAGCCCGTTCAACCCATCCGTCTAGTCTGTTGGTCCATCTGTCTGTCCATCTGTCTGTTAATCTGTGGTCACCACCACAACAGCTGTCTGGGATGACGATGACACTGAGGTGATAATCCGAAAAATCACCCATATGAGCAGAAGTGGAAACAGACCAAGTGTTAGTGGTCTTAGTGGTAAAAGTGTGTGCACAAGGGTGTGTGCGTGTGTGCGTAGACTCTGGGGCTGTGGGAGCACAAGAATGTCGGGCCAGTCACCTCATGGATAGAGAGACTGGCCCTTAATTGAAATCATCCGCCAGTTAAACATAATTATTGCCATGACAGCATGGCATTGTGTTTGTGTGTGTCATCATGGCAAAATGTGGTCTAGAAGACACCTACTGTAGCTGAGACTAAAACAGTAATTAAGTATAGTTTAGTTTAAGTAAAGTTATTTGCGTTTTTGTCTGTGGACAGATTTTATCACCAAAATAAAATGACAAATTGCAAGATACAGTCACAAAACTTTATAGTTCTGTAGTTCATACTTCATGTCTGGGGTTTTGAGGCTGCTATTTGATGGGCACAGTGAAGACAGGCAGGAAATGTGGCAAAAGAGAGTAGGGGGATGACATGCATCTCAGGGCTTTTCCACCCACGTCATATGCTCACTTACCACTCGACTTCCACGTCACCCCTCAAGGTGTGTTGAGATGTGGTCTGAAGATGGGTGTGGTCTGAGTTAGGAGTACTAAGTAGTCACATAATAATGTGGTAATGAGAACTCATGTGTTAGAACATCAACATGATGGTTGTGTGATCCCAAAGCAGGATCGTCTTAAGTTAGAAGTGACATTGTCACTAAACTCAATCCTGCTACTGAGCTTACTCCAAGTTTAGAAATGACCTAAATATATATGTGGCTGAGTTTGCATGTACTAGATGTACTGTACCTGCTGTACCTGCGTCGGTAGTGGTCGATGTTGAAGCTGCCAACTTTACATTTGATCTTTGTATAAACATCCTGGACATCTACGGAGGCACTCAGGTCTTCAAGTTCACTGATGACGCAGATCTCTGGCAGAGACACACAAAAGACAGAAAATAATGTATTCTGCATTTCAATATCATGTAGTGGATCACAAAGTAAAGGCATTTCTTCATTAAGAAGCTTATTTGTGTTTTGATCCTTGGTTTACCAAACTGTGAAAGATGAGATTGTCTCCCATCCCTTTTAGTGTATAACCACACTTACACTTGGCAAACAGGCAGCATATATAGAATGTGGAATTCAGGAGAGGAAATGTCATATGTGAGTGTGAATTTAATTTCTGTGAGCAAGGACCTGTACTGCATTTAACCCTCTCCAGGTCCTCTGGCCCTGATCCAACTACTGTGGTCAGTTTCTGCCCAGTGTGTTTTTAAAGCTGGTCAAGACTCAAAAACACACCTATGTATTCATAAAAATGTGTGTGTGTGTGTGTGTGTGCCTCTATGCACCTTGTGTGCAAGCAGACCCACCCTCAGCAGGCAAAGTGAGTAAGCTTTAAGAACTGATTAACTTTGCATTGAACCTGGCCTGTAAGCTTAACTGCTGGCTCTCATTGTTTCCACTGAGAAAGTCCCACAATCACAGACTAGGTTGGGAAAATAGACTTCATGCGTGTGAAACTATGGTTGCCGTTGTACTGTTGCCTTATGGTGATTCTAAGAAACACAGAGGTTCCTATTGGCTTATTAATATTGAAACAAAAGTCTGGTCAGCTTTATTGTGGATAATGTGTGGAAAGAACTCTCCCAAGTTGTTAGATACTCAGAAACTCTCAGTCTCAGAACATGGTGTTGATATTGATGTATGAGTTTTCTAAATCCACCCTGTAAGAGCATTGGAAACGCTTAGTCTCCTCGTCTTAAATGGCTCATCTTGAAAGAAGGAAAGTGTAACACTGACTTTTGCCTTTAGCAAAGCCTGTGGGGATTCATGCTTGAATTTCTACTTCTAACCTTCCAACATATAATAGCACAACATTATACCCTCGAACTATTAAATCTGGAATGGCTTTTTTTCCTTTTTCTGATGAGACAAGAATCTTACTTCCTTTGCAGTTCAAAAACATTACATCATAGCAGATTGTCTGCAGTCATACTCTATCTGTGGCTTACTTATCTGAAAGACTGCATGCATGATATTAGGTATCTGTGTGTGTGCATGCATACACACAACTCTTGTATATATAATAACATGCTTAATGTGCTGCTGTGGTAAGGTTGTCCTGCAGCTCAGATGGTGCATATTAAGCCAAAATCCAAAGTAATGCCTATTTAGGATGTGTCAAAGTAGAACCATCTCTGTGAGGTCCTTCAAAACAATCCTTTTCCACAATTGAAGACCTTATGGTGGGTGATCTGGTTGGCAGATGCTAAATATTATAATAATATCACCAATTTAATGGAAAACTTGACTTTCATCACCCCAGTAAAACTAGAGGGGACAAGAGGCAGTTGACTTGGGATTCATGGCCCATTTATTTATTTTTCTGTTCCCACTATCCACTTTTCTCCCCAGCTCATTTCCCCTTCTGAGCATTTAATAACTGAATGAGAAAAGAGGCCGGGAGGATCCCTTTATGTGCAGATAAAAACACTGAATATCTTCCAACAGTCTTTCTCATCGGACACAAACACATTTGCATTTAATATTTTGGTTAACTTTGCACAGTGGTACTGTGGTTGGCACTCATCTCATATCAAATAGGTTTCTTGGTTTGAATCCCAATTCAATGGGGGCCTTCAACAGTCCAAATACATGCAGATTGTGGTTAGGTTAACTGGACACTCTAAATTGCGAGAGTGAATGGTTGTTTTGCCTGGGTTAATGTACCTGTGTTTTTGGCAGTTGGGTCAGGAGCAAACAGTTTAATGGTGACCTTGGGCAACATCCACTGCATCCAAAGGCTAACCTTCCCGCTGGTTCCACCGATACTGCTTGTTTTCTGCTCCAAAGTCACTGTGTCGGGGAATGGACTGTTGTCTGCAGCAGGTACTGAGTCACCCTATGGAGTCAAAACAAGATCTGTTTAGTCTGGGCTGGTATCCTGGTTACAAACTGAAAATATCCACATCTATTAAAACAAGTTGTTATATAAGTATGCTATGCTTGAATGCTGTGTATGAATGATTAACACCTTGCATTGCCGTTATCATGATAAGAGGTAAGTCAAGCACTCAAGGAAAGACCAAAATCAAGTTTTTATGGTGTTTCAAAATTAAAACTGGTACATTTGCCTTCCATCTGTTTGTTCGCCCGTCTGCTTGTGTGCATGTTTGACCATGTGTTCAGTAGATGTGTGTTTGAAAAGTGTTGTCGCATAGCATGTAGCCATAACAAAGCAACCACCCGCAATCAAGCCCTCTGGAGAGTAAATGACATCAGTGTCTGGTGAGCAGAACTCCCCTCAAAGCTGAGCATATGTGTGGGGGGGGGGACCATTGTCTGGAGCTGTCACTGATGTTCACCCCAAACTAAGCCACCAGCATCCATATGGGCTGCTTTCACTCAAGTGAGCCAAGACACAAACGTCTTGCAGCCTGGGAGAGAATGGGAAGTGAAAACCAGAGGTGGGGGGTGAAGTGGGGGGTGAGGTGGCGGCAAGCAGGATGCGGCAGAGGAGGCTGCCTTCTATGAGCTCTCATCTCATGACTAGGGGTTTGGCGAAGCACCGGGGACTTTTTTTTATTATTTCTTCCGCTCTCTTCCTGGTAAATCTGTTTTCCAAATATATATCTGCCTGGTTGACTCAGACAATATGGGAGTTTTGCAGGATTTCACTTTTTCCACAGTTTCTCCCATTGCAGTGTTGTAATGATAGATTGTGTCATGGTTATCGAGCCTGGCTGTGGTTGGTGAGGTGGTTATCAACCATCTCAATTAGAAAGCACAGCTGCTGGGCTGATTACAGTGTTTTAAAGAGGATCCAGATGAGGAAGTTATGTCCTCTTTCCCCAAGTGGGGGTATGGTGTGTTGGTGTGTGTGTGTGTGTGTGTGTGTGTGTGTGCATGTGCGTGTGTGCAGGGGTTATGAAGGTTAATTAATTTGTGTAGTTGAGGGTGGCTGACAACAATAATAGTAGAAATAAATGAATGATTATGTCAATTCTAAAATAGATTCAACTTTACAGACTCACCAGACACTCATGTATATGTTCCATGCACCAGCTCCACCAGAACATTAAAAAAGTTTTAAAACAATTTCTTTAATATTTGAGATTCAAAATCTGTCAGCTAAAAAAAAAGTAAAAGATAAGGAATGCACCAAAAATACAAGCATCAACTTTGACTGAAGGACACTGAAAGAGGTATGACATCTCTGCAGACAGGGAGAATAGAGTGCTACCTTATTTCAAACAGCTGTACCCAAATTCTGTTCATAAAAATATACAATATCCATATATATCTAAATATATATCTATCTAATAATACTGTGTAAATGGTTTGTATTTATATAGAGCTTTTCTAGTCTTGATGACCACTCAAAGTGCTTTACACTACAGTTTTCAATTCACCCATTCACACACACATTCATACAGTGCATCTATTAGCAGCACTTTTTGTTCAATGAGGGGCAATTCAGGGTTCAGCATCTTGCCCAAGGACACTTTGGCATTTCATATTAATTGAATGTGTCTTTATATAAACGTACAACCAGCACTGTGAAGCAGCAGCGGCTGGGACTCATCAACGTAAGTGACATTGTCGATCACGACAACAGCGCGTTCACAACAACAAGGACGACAACTGATTCTTCAGCTCTTTGTTCCGCAGCCGCTGTGCGGATCCCGGGTTCTGTAGACTGAGTCCCACAGCTGGTCTTTACTTACTGTGGCTCAGAAAAAAAAAAGCTGCCACCCGCCAAGCATACAGCCCATTCCAAACAGGCATGTTTACAACACAGACTGCACTAGTATTCAAAACTCCTCAAAATGATCAAACTTCAATTCTGTACAGACAAACGATAAGAATAACAATGCTGAGTCACTTTATAACTCCAGAGCCAGCAGTCATTTCAATTATGTTCCTTGCAGAGTAATCTTACGTTTCCATCGTTTCCATGGAAGCAAACAGTCAAGGTGTGTGTGTGTGTGTGCGCACTGTTTATGTGTGTGTAATAACTGTGACTGGCAGGGAGTAATATGAGCCAAGTACTAATGGTCTTCAGTCTGTCTCAATGAGAGATATTTTAGTGTCAACTGCCATTGGAGAACTAATTGTTCCTGAGTTGGAGTCAAAATATAGCACTGCGTGTGTGCATGTGTGCATGTGTGTATGTGTGCATGTGTGTATGTGTGCATGTGTGTATGTGTGCATGTGTGCATGTGTGCATGTGTGTATGTGTGCATGTGTGTGGTTAGGACTATTTAGTTTATAGTTCTGGCCACTTGGTCGGATTAGGTTCTGTAATGTCATGTGTGGAAACAGGAGCCAGCCGCTGACGAGTGGGAAGCCCACTGTGTACTGTAGCGTGGTTACATTGGAGCATCGAACATGTGACTGCTCCTACTTTCCAGCCAGAACTGCTGCTGTCACTTTACGCTCAGTCTCATATACTGTGAGCTGATTTACCACAGAAAAGAAAACATTTTTAGACCTTCAATTGAGGAGCCTTTCCCTCTTGAATCAATGAGGAACAGGGCTAAGCATACTAGAGGTGTGTGGACAGGATGTGGATCGTACATATATTCACATATTGGGTAAATCAATAACTGCTGGCCAGCTCGAGTTGTCACCATATCTAGCTACTACCAACCACCCGTTAGCATGCAACTACTGTGGGTTCAGATTATTTTGGTCACAGTAATTTGATTTGTCGTATACAGACTTGACATGGGTGGAAAGTGTGATTACTGCTTTAGGCTGAGATGATAATTTTCTGTTTGTTGTATATGTGATTGCTATGTTTTCTCTGTGAGCTGACAGTTAAACGTTACAACATCCTGTAAGTACCTGTTGTGGCTGCACAGGATGCTGTTGTCACAGCTCAGCAAAAGTTACATAGTTAGCACCCCCATCAAGGTGAGGCCTTGAGGAACAGATGTGATGATGTGGTGTAGGTGGACTCTGGCACATTCTTAAGCAGCCAAATTGGGGCCCCAAACACACACAGAGACCCACACACACAGTGTGAGAGGGAGCTATTTTCCCACACCTCCACAGGCCAAGTTGTAAAGTATACAATTTAATTCCTGGGCCTCTGCGCTATAAACGGGCTGACGATCCGGGTTTATTTTCTCTGCGGAGTTTGTCT
Source organism: Paralichthys olivaceus (assembly GCF_024713975.1). Classification (NCBI taxonomy): domain Eukaryota; kingdom Metazoa; phylum Chordata; class Actinopteri; order Pleuronectiformes; family Paralichthyidae; genus Paralichthys; species Paralichthys olivaceus. The sequence goes on along the minus strand of NC_091105.1, from coordinate 23,922,728 downwards.
TTGCTCATCAGAGAGACCCAAACATTGGGAGACAACAGCAGGCTGGGAAGTGTCAAAGAAAGAGTGGAAAAATATTTTTGGTATGGTAAAAGTTTGGAGAGTGTAAAGGAAGGCTGTATAGAAAGAAAATATTAAAGAAGGAAATGACAAAATGAGAGAGCTGGAATAAATCTGCAGAGACCTGACCTGTTTATTGAAGTCATGTTGGTCAATCATGTTGTGAATGATTAGTGCTTTCAGAGGAGACGTTGTCAGGTTAGAGTTGGTGGTTTTTATGCTTTAGTCAGGGAATCATTTTTTCAGGCTATGGTCACGTTCAGATTTTGTTAACTTAGGTTTATGAGAGAAAAGAGTGAATAAATATGAGATGAAAAATAGAAATTAAAGCAATGATGAAAAGAGTGGCATGAAAGGGACAAGAGACAGTACAATGGAAAAAAGAGAATAAACAACTTGCTGCATCAACTTATAAACACTTGCAAACAAATGTATAATGAAAGTGTAATAGAATATTGGTTTGATTTAATAGCAGAGAAGAAAAGAAATGTGAGGAGGTTATCGTAACTGAGCGGGACAAGGGGTGGAGGAACATTGTTGGAGAGACTACTACTGCTGAGATTTATCAAGCAGCTCCTACATTCTTGCTCAATCACTCAGCCTCCCAGAGGACTAAACACTTCTACTAGTGTTTGTACTTAGTTAAACAATGACAAGTGAGCAGGGGTCACTGTGGCATTGTTAGAGACGCATTACACCACAGGGCCTTTACTGCAGTACTGAACTGCTGCCACTTTGCTGGGTTTACAAATGATGCATTCACATTCATGTTGATCACTCATAAACAAATATAGACACATGCACACTGACACATTAAACACTGAACTAAAACATACACACTTTATGGCCTTCGAGGGCAGTGGGATGGTTTGCTGTGATGCACGGGGCCTCACATTGCAGACAGGGCCCTACAAATGATACCCTGGGCTAGTTGACACACTTGAGAAAATAAACACTCATCAACACCATATTTTTATGCCTTCCATATTCCTACTTCACACAAACATACACTTATGACAGAAGCTAATGCTACAACCCCAAGGCCATGGACATCCCGCTTGTCACTACTGCCGCTACTGAAGGGTACTAAGTACACAGAAGAAAAAACACCTGCCATATTACATAAGTCTGGGGTAAGCATCATTACTTGAGGACAAGAGGAAAAGATAACACTCAACTTTTGTTGCTGCCCCTAAAAACCCTGACTATAATTTTTCCATTGGCTTTGAACATGCCTACATATACATATACTTCATACTCTGGGTTTTTATAATTTATATGCCTGAAAAATGTAAATACACATTATTGTTTTTTCCCGAAGTATGGGGAAGGTTTATTCTCAATCAAGCCCCAGCTTACATGAATCAAACAGAGCTCACAGCGTATCTGGGGTATCTGCTCCGGGTAAGAAAAACTAAAAGAAACATAAGCACTGAGGAGATTTTTCCAGCCTTGAAAATCCTTCCCAAACAAAATACCAAACACAAATGCACGTGTTAGCACTGACTCAGCTACTCATAACAATAAAAACTACAACCAAAAACCATAAATCAGCAGCAGAATTATGTATACAACAAAGGCTTACATAGCATGTGTAACTGTATGACTCACAGCACATTAGATGAAAAATAGACTGGTAGATGGGTGTAGTCATTATAGATATATAGTCTATAATAAGAGCAGAACACAGGAGTGATACCAAAAAAAACAACAACACAAAAATTCATGTTTTGATGGTGGTGCAAGGGTCTGCAACTTAGATGTACATATGTGAAACTTGTAGGTTTGGGAAGAAAACGTACCTCAGTGGGGGAGCCGAAATCTGCAGAGGGGCTGCAGGTGCTGGTGTCAGGCAGGGCAGTGCCAGCACTGCTGCGAATTGGGGAGGATGGTGCAGCACCAGCAGGGGGTTCTGGGATGCTGGAGGTCTGACGCAAGATGCCGTGCCTCTGAAGACGGGCCCACGTAGAGCTCCAGCTCAGGAGGAGCTCATACAAGAGTTGAACCTGAAGAGTGACAGAAATAGAGGAAAAAAGAGAGTGAGAACTTTAAGTCACAGAGATAGATATACAGTAGTATCTTGAAGGCATGATGTACTTTACATTGATTGGGATCACATGTAATCTAATGTGTAATGCAAGAAAAACTGTAATACAGGATTCTAGGCAAGCTACTATTTCTAATCACACACATATATATGCATAAAAACAGACAATGGCAATACAACTGAATATGATTTTGACACATGAAGTCTACCGTGCCAACGGAGTGACTTAAAAGATAAACCTAACACACCAGAAGTAGTCTTTATATTTGAAAGCAGATCCAAATGTATTTTTTGCCAAGGTCTGACTCAAACAGCTGCACTTGGGAGTTCTCATGTAGTTCTGACTTCTGAGGCCATTAGCATGATTTTGCTTGGCAGCTATGTCGTTATGTGACACTAAACCTAGTTTAAGTTGAGAGAGGAGAGCAAGAAGGAGGACCTATTTGCCATAAATGGACCACTATCCATTCCCACTTCTTTCACTCTCTAACACTATTATAGACTTTGTACTTGTCATTTGGAGAGACCTCATTTCACCAAAATAACGTAAAACCTGTGTTCATGTTTCCATTCGATGGTCAATTATTTCAAAGGCCCAGCATGCTCATACATGTGCTGCACTGTACAAATTTGTTATCCATAACAACAACTTCCAAAGAAACACCCACAGAGGAAAGTTAAGTTGTGTCATCAATTCCCCTGAAAAACTCACCACAGTTAGGAAAAACTGAAGGCTCAGTGTCAAGTGTTCTCAACTATTTATCATGTGTACACATGAAAAGAGGCCTTAGCTTTTAAGAACAACAAAGCCAAAAACAAGAGTGGAAAACATGAGGGAAGGCAGGGGAATGTGATGTGATGCCTTCAGTTATTCATGCATTCACCCAATGTTTTTTAAAGAACAGAGACAGGGAGAGAAAGGGAAAAATGTATCGCTCTTTCTCAGTGAGCAAATTTTTGGATATCAAATGCTTTGATTCTGAAGCCAAGAAACCCCTTAACCCCCACTACTGTGGGTCCCTCAAACGTGAAGGTGCACCGCAGACACATGAGCACACACACAAAATAGCTTTCCCTACTCCAAACACATTCTTATTCGTTATTGCTCGATCACACACATGCAAGTCTGTTAGGACACACATTACAGAGCGGCCTTCCATAAATAAGCATAAATCAAATAAAAAGCAGCACAATACATCACAGCTGGGCCATTTCAAATATATCCAGGAAGAGCTGCTAACGCCAATCCAGCAGCAGTGCAGGGACAGGGCCAACAGCTGTCGGCCATACCCAACCAAACTGCACTGCCGGCAGGACGGTTATGACTCCTCGCTACCCTCTCTGAGACTCTGGATTGTGGAAGTCCAACCAAATACAAGGCTTTTGCACTACTTTTCTGTTCTAGTCTAATATAAAATACTTCAGTAATTTCAATTCAAAACAACTTTATTTGTCCCCCGAGGGCAATTCAAAGATTTTTTTGTAAGCTTTAACATGTCCTAAAAAGGTGGTTGCTAACAAGTGGCTAAATAATACACAAAAAAAACCCAACTGGCTCTGCCAAGATCCAGAGCTCAGCTATCTGTGTCTGTATCAGTATCAGAACTGAGTCAGATCAGTGCATTTTCTCATCATTTGTCTTCATACTTTGTTTTGTCTTTCTCACGATCCTTATCACACCATCCTTTTTTCTTTTCCCTCTTCCCTCGGCCATTTTCTCAATGTTCCATCCTTGTATCTAGTTCCTTTATAAAACCCCTGCTTTCTGGAAGGTATAACAAGGTCAGTTGGTTCACATCAGCTACTGCTGTCAGGCTGGTGGGTAGGTTGGGCCACACACAAACACATTTGCATGAGCTCACAATGCAGATGCCACAATTCATCACTAGAGGAAGTGAGCAGAACGTTTGGACGGCTTGGGTCCTCCAGAGAACTGTCATCTGCAGATCAGGAGGCCTGCTAGGCTGCAGTAGTAAAAACTGGAGACTGAACAGAGGCTTCCGCAGTCATTCATAAATACACACAGATGAAAGATGGGGAATCATACAAATTGTGAGCGTTAATGCACATTTATTTGAGGATAGTTTATATCAAAGCTTCACAAAAATGACATATTGAGTATGTGTGTTAATGCTGTGTGTACAGCGTGCGTGTTCACTGAAATGCAGTACAGTCATCTGTCCAAGATCAAGGCAAACTGTTGCTGTGTGTGTGTGTGTGTGTGCACGAGAGTGTGGTCATGAACTGCAGCTACTAGTCCCATTCTATTTTCTGACATTCACATGAATCATTGACAGAGAGGTTAATTTAGATTAAAGGCAAATTTAGTGAGATTAACATTGAATTAAAAGTTAAATTTACCCTTTAACTTGTCTTAAGGAATAGGAAGAATGACTGGTCCACAGTTAACACAATTTCTGGCATATGTGGAATTAGTTTCTCCATTCTGTAACTGACTGGTGTGTTTGTTTTTGTGTGTGTTTGTCCCACTCTGTTCCAATATGTGACAGTTCACTGTGGGTGTTCTGCATTAAAATTAAAGGAACATGTGTTGGAAAGTAAAAAAGATGAAGGGCCCATGTGGTTTCAGAGTAAGTGGGTGCTAAAATCTGCCTGCAAAAAAGAGCGTGAGAATAAAAGATATTAGTAATATCTTTTATTCTCACACTCTCCCATTTTATCTCTTATTTTAGTTCAAAGACACTCATTTCCTGTTTTAGCTGCAGCTGTGCCCTTGTGTTCTGTGACACCACAAAATCCATGGAAAAACATGCATATTAATGTGAGCAATCACTGATGCAGATAAACTAGATCAAATGACAAAACTGAGCAGCTTTGCGTGATTTTAAACATTAACAATACCTTTTGTGACCAGTAAAACAAATGTTAAGCCTTAACACCAGTTTCTACAAATGTCTTGGTCATGTCAAGACCTTATGATGGAGAATAAGAGCCACATTGTCAAAAGTCAAAAATTGACTTGATGAGTGTGGAGCATCAAGAGGTATCTGATGCTCTGACGTATAATGAAATACTGAATCTTTTGGCTCATCAGCTGCACATTATCTTAAGAATCCATACCTACAATTTTATTCCTTACAATATTATGCTAGTAGGGACAGTTGAGTTGGGAGAGTATAATGCGCTCACGACTTCATCACCATGGATGTTAGGGCGATTGATCTGAAGTGGTTGAGGCTGTAGATATTGGTCAATTATGTCGCAGGGATTATGGTTGAGTCCTTGAAGAATTGTGGTACTGTACACTGATGGAGGGAGGTGTTGAAGATGGTTGTAAATATTTGAGTCAGTTGAGATACACAGTGTTTGAGAAAAGTTTGATTCCTTTGGGACCAGCTGCTTTGCTTTTGTTGTTTGTCTTAAAGAATGGAAGGAGTGTGGGAAGAGTATGGGGGACTAGAGATTGTTCAAATAGAATAGAATACAATTCATTAAGTTTGTCAGGGAGTTTTAGGTCACACTCCGGTGAAGGGGAAAGGTTTTTTTGTATTTGGTCATAGCCTTTGATTTTTTCCAAATAGTTTGTGTGTCATGTGATGCTATCCGCATCACCAGTTTTATGATATAATTCAATTGAGCTATACTGATTGTGGAGCTGAGTATATACTTAGCAGTTGTAAGTTGTATTGTTCCATGTCTCCCCAAATGAAAGCAGAGTTTTTTTCGAGCAGAGATGGCAAATATCTTTTTTGAACTTTGTTTGTTTTCACAATTTTGGTGGATACTAACACAGTTTTTCTCCATTCAGAAGACCATTTTAGCTCCATATTAGAAATTTACCCTGCTCATACTTGAAACTGCAAATATCACATTCACAATGTACAATGTGAACAGGTAGCAGAAAATACTACGAACAAGGAATATCAATGGTGAAAATTAAGAGCAGAGATGTCTTTTCTTGGTGAAACTAGTACTGACAGGAAGTGTGACCGATAAGAAACAATGAGGGAGTGAATGAGGGTGTCTGCAATATCATTTATAAAGGTTTCAAGACTAAAAAATAGCCTCTGAGTTTTCAAAATAAATCAGGCCAGCAATGTTTCCAAACGTCTAAGAAGTCGTTGCAAAACTGATGAGTTTTAAAACTAAAATGCAGTAGTGTGTTTTTGTGCTGTGACATCCCTGTGTGTGTATATCCCACAAGTGGCAAATTTAATTAGAAATCAGACCAAGTGTGAGGTCTTTTTTCTTTCTGGAGAGGGTGGAGTTGCTCTGGCAGCAGTTCTTAAAGAGCTAGTGCATGACTTGAAATGGTATTCACTCATAACCCTCTTTCAGGCAGAAATTTACAGAGGAGGGAAAGAAAGAAGAGTTGGGAGCAGATGGGGAGAGGAGAAAGGTTTTAATTGGCCTCAAAAGCTAATAATGAGTCATCATATAATCACAATAAGCCTTCCCAGCTTTGCCATGCAGACACAAACACTGAAAAGGGGGGACAGAGAGGAAGAAAGAAAAGAAACTTTGCCCCAGTCCTGCTCTCCTTAAGTCTGGGAAAGTCTTGACTACTAACAGATTAAGACCTTCAAATTGTTTCTGGTACCAATTCCTTTTTCAATATCGCCATGGCCCATCACTGTTGTTAGAGACATTTAACAGTGTTACCACTCAAAAAGTCGCCCCAATTAATTGTTTACACAGGAACCAAATTTGATGCAGCTATTTAAATTGCAGAAAAACTAAATATGTTTAATGGTACATGTAGATATAAATACATTCCTGGATGCACACAATGAAAAACCATGCAGAGAACTAACCAGGGCACACACATATTCTGTATCCATTCTGTCCCTGTTTGTCATGCTCTCACCAAAACATAACAACACACTGTAAAAAAGTCTTGCAATTCCCTGCTCTCCTTCACTCAAACCTCAAAATGTTTCACCAAAACAAACAAGGCAACACTCTCTTGTTTACACTCTCATTTTCATGAAAATTATACAAGGTAAGAGGATGAGGCAGTTTGTTTATTGGATTCAAACTATATCAGAAAATCATGCAGAAGCAGGGTGTTCCTGCCAGGGTCCATGTGTTCATATTTCAGGAAAGTTTACAAGGGAATGATTTGTATATATGTGTAACTCTAATGACTACTGAGAAGAGATTCAGGACTGTCTGGCTGACCTGGGGGTTGGAGCACTTGACGTGGACGGGCTGCAGATCAACATGGAGACAGACTACAAATGAGTGTCTTCCTTCAGAGCAGCTCTGCAGCTTATGGGATGTGACAGCCAGTGTGGAGGTACAGCCCATAGGCTCCAGTAGGCTCAGGCTTCGCTGCTGCCCCAGTAGTGTGTACACGCTGAACTGACTGAGGCTTATTGACCATGGGAAGGCATCACCTGGTAAAAGCCATGAGAGACAAAAAAAAAGGAGAATATATTTTTAAAAAAACAGGAGAAAGGGGTGCAATGATGAGAGAATGATCATGATTATTGCAAATGAGAGACTGGCAGAGAAACAAGGAGGATGAGTGAGATAACCCATGAAGGGAGAGCTAAGAGTTTGGTTTCCATAGTAAACTATAGTAATAGTAAACCAAAATAAAAAAGAGAAAAAAGGAAAGTCAGCAATGATCAGTATAACCATGACAAGTAGAACTATATTTCCATTTACCTTTAAGCCAACTGTTACATAGGTTTCATGAAACACTGAAGACAACCTATGGAGTAAAATCATGGCTTAAAAAAAACTTTCTTCACCCAATAAGCGGAAAGAGGGTCCCATTCAAACACAATGTAAAGTGAAGTTGTATTCTAAAACTGGGGATTTGAGACAAGATGCCACCCTGGGAGCACTTCATCTTACAGAGAAGGGAAAGTTGTGTGTTAGCGCAGGGCCATGCACCACGGGTAGTAGGCTTTGATCCAGAGCATTGAAAATGAAAGATGAAGAGCTTTTCAAAGTGTAGGAATGAATTACTAAAAGCTCTGGTTGTTAATTTCAACGGCAACATTGACAAGGCTGCTGATGTCACTGTTTTTGCTGTCGTTTTTCTTTCTCCTCTGTTTTTAAAATCTGTTTGCCCAATGCTGAAGTCATTGAAGAGTTAAGAGAAAAAAAGGGGGGCGGCCCTTTCTTTCTTCTTCTAAAGAGAAAACACTGCTCAACTTTCTGAGTGTTGCTTATGTGAACTATACCAGGTGAGAAAACCACATGTGTAAGATCTATTTCTCAAAGTCGCTCTACTTAAGCTTGTTTGTCTTTTGTCATGGTAAATGAGTAGTAGTGGGCCAAAGGTTTGTTCAGTGTTCAAAAAGCCCTAATGATGATGAATTTACATTATGTAGCCCATTACTATTATTAAACAATTAATTTAAACTATTAATAAAAGCACCTTTTATTTTCCCCTCCCATTGAAATGTATTTCCCTAGACTCCCATTTTCAACCAGAGATATATAGATAGATTTTAATACTTTATTTTAATTGTTTTTATATTCTATTTGTTATTTTTTGCTTGTGTAATATTTTTGAGCATGGCTAGAAGGGAGCCTGTGACCCAAGCATTTCATTGCCAGTGACTGCAATGTAATTGTTGTGTACATGATAGATAAAGCCTTGAATCTTGAATAGATACAGAATGAAAACCTACCTTCCTCCAAGATGGGCTTGGAGACCACGAAGGGCAGCTCCTGCAGCGGTTCCATGTACTTATGCCCAGCACTGAGGACACTGATTTGAGGCAGGCAGACTACCAGAGTCCCAGGCATGGAGGCCTGGTTGTGGTACCAGCTCCGGACAGTGCCGGGAATGTCACCGCAGATGATGGTGCTCGGGGAGGGGAGGCTGTCATTAGGCAGGAACACACAGCAAGACTGCAGCTCCAACTTGAGAGAGGAGAGAAAAATAAAGGGACACATAAAATCAATTCAGTGTCACTTGATCATAGACCAGCCACCTGCATCAGCCCCCCGAGATAATTTTTATTGAGCCAAGAGACTCGGGGCACTGCTCTGAGTCAGCAGTAGACAACTTGCATTGCAAGGGAAAAGGGCTAAGATAGAACATGTGCATAACAGTGGGTGTTGCTGGAAAACGGTAAACATGCTTAATAAAGTTTTCCTAAATTTTCAAATGGAAACAGTTCATCCCACATTTAGTAAAGTGTGCTGTTCTGCCTGATGCCTATGATAAATTATTACTTATTTCAATATTATTAAAAGACCATTACTGTGTATACACTGATATGTATGTTAGTTTCAATGCTGCTTTAGAGAGGGTGAAGTGGAATATGACTCTTCGACTACCTATTTAAACTAAATGTGAAATTCCATATCTAGGTAACAGAACACTTTTTACAATTTCACAGACTTCTGACTGTTAAATCTTTAACTTAAATCATTTAGAGGTCTTTTGTATGGAAATTGAGAACCATTCCAGGAGCATTGTATCACATATTTCTCTTCACATATTTCTGTTAAAAAAAGGCAAAGTTTACAAGCCATCAGGTCAGTAACCAGTAGCTGGTGGTCAGTAAGTGTATGAGTGGTGTTAAATCTGTTGGAGCCTTGCTGTTCTTTTTTGTCTTTTTCCATTACACCAGTGCTTCACTGATTTAAAAGACCAGTTAACAGAAATGAGACGAGTACAAAGTCCAGGGGGCAGACAGCAGGTGCAGACAGATACTCTGCGTCACTCCATTGAAATGTGCAAATACAGTTGTGCAGCCTCCTGTTCTGTTGGAGCACCTCTGGCAGACTGAGGTCTGTATATGGAGCCAAGTTCTACCAGCTTTCATTGGAGTCGAGAGAGAACGAGAAGAAAGACTGTGGAAGAGTGAAAAGAGCGAACGATATGGTTACACATTCATCTCACGCTGTTTCCTCTTTTGATTACTCTTCAAAGGGGGTTTGAAATCTGAACACTTTTGCACACTGACATATAAGGCTTTCGCCTTTTTAAGTGCTGGCACGCAGGATGAAAATCCATTGACACTGCTTGGTCTGCTGCAGATCTTAGAAGGGTTAAGCTGTAAAGCAGGCAGACACACGGAAACTGCTGGGTTTAACACTGTGACTCTGGTCTGCACCTTTAGCTCACTGCCTGAGGCTAATGCTCTCCTGCTGGACATCTTGTGTTAGTCATGCATATTATTCCACATAACAGATCCCAGTAAATGGGTGCATTGGTACAGTAGTGTGGGCAGATGTGGCTCAAGATTAGCGAGTAGTCCACTGACCAGAAGGTTGTCAGTTCGATCTCAGTCTCCCCCATTCACACGGCTGAGTGTCCTTGGGCAAGATAATAAAACCCAAATTGTACTGGATGACTATGTCTTTAATGTGTGAGATATGTGTGACAGAGAAATTGCTGCACATAGATGCGCTGTAAGAATATGTGTTTAAATGGCAAAAACTGCACTGTTAAGTGTTTTGAGTGTCTATCAAGATTAGACAAGCGTTATATAAATACAGAGATCGTTTACCATTTAAAGGTTCAGGGTGTAGAATTTAGTGACATCTAGTGGTGAAGTTGCAAGTTGCAACTGAATACCCTTCACCTCACCCTCCCCTTACAAACACGAAAGAGAACCTGTGGTAGCCTTGAGTTGTCATAAACACTCAAAAGGTGTTTAGTTTATCCCATCTGGGCTAGTGTAAAAAACATGGAGGCCTCTGTAGAGAATACCCGCTCCTGATGTAAATATAAAGTATTAAAATATAAAGGGCCCATTCTAGGATAAAGAAAACAGCACTTCGTACAATTTAGATGGAAAACACTAGTGAAAACATCACTAGGATTATTTTATATTCAATTTCTGCTAATGTATCCCTTTCACCCAAATCTTAAACACTGGACATTTGACAGAAAAGAACCAAGCACAAATTGTGTTAGAAGAGATATGCATTAGGATGTATGTCTCTGTACATACAGTTGGTAAAGCTTAACCTTGTTCCTGTCAGATATAAAGATTTGTGTTATAAAGCTCAATCAACAAATACGTAATCTTATTCTTAAACATTAGCTGTTTCAAATGAGTCATTTCAGAGCAGTAACTGCCATACAAACCAACAGTAGGCTAAATCAACAACTACTGTTACCTACATTATTATAGTTCCCATACAGTGTTTGATGGTTGACTAAATATTTCATAATCAAACTTTAAGACTAAAACATTAAAGTTAATGTTCACCGATGAACGTTCCACATGTTTAAATAACAAAGCAAACTGGTCAGTCTGCATTTAAGAATTTTAAGATGTCTTTGTATTGGTAACATTATTTTTCAGGAAAATTTAAAATGAATATAATTTTGTAAGTGTCTAGTTAATAGCAAGACAGTTAAAATGGAAACCTACTAAATAAGTTAATATTACAATTGTAGTGAGTGTGTACAATAAAAATGAATACCCCTTAATGGTGTTTGCGTATGACTTTATAATGATTTACTGTTGTTCTCCATGGCAACACAAAACCAAAGATGATGTCAAGTGTATGGTAGCTACATCACACAGTAAAATACAAACAATAATCAGATAACATCTCACAGATGACAACAGAGGGAAGAGTTTGGCATTCACTGGGCACAGCGACCACTGTTTCAAGATGTTTACACAGTGGCAAAATGACTCAAAGGGCCTAAGTATGTAGTGGAAAAATAAAACGAAATGTTGGTGCTAAATCTGGGTGATAGAAAAGTATTCTTTGGTAGCTGAGGGCGAAGGTGGAGAATAAAGCAAATTTTGATTTTCTCTTGCATGAGGAAGTTTGGGTCATAGGGCAGATAAGACAATAGTGAATTGGGAATCTCACACACAGCGGTTGCAGCCATGATTGGATATCTGTCTCCAAAACAGTCAATAAAATAAGGATGATGGCACAGAAGCACCAGGTAAATAATGCTACACCAAACAGATGAAAACTGTATAAGTCATTAAAAATGTTCCCAGGATCTGGACTAAATCATGTTAAAGTCTGTGTGGTGGATAGTCCATGAACACACAACTTATTGTAATACATCTACACCTACTCCAGAAAGCAACACAGTTATTGGCAGATGTTGTATCCAAGACAAACATGGTAAACAAGTATGATCAAAATATAGTGGGAACTCAAAAGCACTGAGGGAGCATTTCTCTGCCAAGACTGCACAATTGTCTAAATTTGTTTTTTTAATAATAGAAAATGTTTTGGAATATTTAATCTGCATCTGGATCTGGACAACACACTGTGACAATCATTGCATAAATGTGCCAGATATTTTTTGAATTAAGTACAATAGTTCATGAGAAAATGTTCACTCTCTGTCACTATATTGGGAAATCCTAAAAAATAATCCAGTTAGAATCCCTTGTTCCATGAACAACGGCATAACTTGTGTGTGAGTGGATGAGTTATCCTGCTAAGAGAGAGAGAAAAAAACAGAGAACCTTAATTGAGGTGGTAGAGAGACTATGCACCCCAATCTGGTGTATGGAATAAGTTTCCTTTGCTACACCCAAAACAACTATTTTATTACATAACGACAACGAAAGGCCGATCCTTAGTTAACACTGCATGAGACAGAGAAAACAGGAAAGTTCAATATGACTGCCGTCCAAATGAATCCATGCTCATTGACATTGTCTTTCCTGTGGAAACACTCTGCTTTCAGAGTCAAAAGGGTCATTTAAAGCCAGTATATAAAACAGTTAGGAAAAAAGCAATTATAAATCTTAAATGAATCAATCTACCAGTCAAACGTACTGACAGCTTATTGTAAATGTCCATCCTGGGTTCTCTGGTTGTGTCACGTTTCTAAGAAAATGAAATCAGAACCTTGTGAAACCCGACTGGCTATCCTCCACCCTTATTCTCTGGGCTACCACTAACAGCAGGTCAACCTGGTTAACCTCACAGACTTATCCAAGGCTTCCCCACTGTGGTCCAATGTTTAAGTTGTGACTCACACACACACAGGGAGCAGACATTCACAATCCAAACAAGGACAACAGGGGTAACAAAGGACAGGCTGAGGAGCACTGGCACTGCTGGAAAGTGCTGGCACTTTCAAACAGAGAAATAGTCTGAGGCCAGATTGCCCAATATGCATCATTGCTGTGACTGCTGCCAAAACCCCTGACACCATCTCTTCTCTGAGACCAACTCTGTCCCTCGAACCCCCCATCCCTCTACTCTCCAGGCTTCTGTTCTTTAGTCCCTCTCACTGCATCAGCCTGGAATTTGGAGTCCAACTCCCAAGACTGGAGTGAGGAGAGGGTATTCCACTGTTTGTATTACAGGTATGGCATAGTTGCACGCACAGCAAAAAAGGTCCCCTGTCACAACTTCAGGTGTAAGTTGTGTTTAAGAACCCTGTAACAGGCCAATAAGCACAACCCTGGAAGTTGTTAGCCTGTGTGACAATGTCCCACTCATAGACTTTATATAAAGAGGTCCCACTGCTGCAGGCTGATAAAGATACCAGGTTTGTGTATATTGTTCTGTGTATGTGTGACAGAGAATCAGTGCAAGTGCAAGACAAGGCATAATACATGACAGGCAGCCTATGCAAGATTGACCTAAAACTGTTTGCTGCATGTTATACTCACATGGCTCAACAAATTAAATGATATTTTTATCTAGAGAGCGAAAAATGTATTTCTTGTAGGGGTGGACCCATGGAAAGGCAGCTTTTCCAAGAATAGGGACATTCTGAGTTGAAATTTAAAAATAGAAATGTGCACAAATACTATCTGAAAGTTATTAAAATAATTGTAATGTGGAATAACTATTACACAACTTAAACCCTCTGTGGGATTCGGGCTAATGTGGAATACAACTGCAGCGAAGGATGACAGATAAATGGCCTTTGGAAATGAATAAGGCATGAAAGAAAAAACACAGGGTTGTGAAGCACTTTAGTGAATGTGTGAAATGTGTGACCTATGTTTTTACAATTCTGTGGGTTTCACTTCCGCTTTTGATTAGGGGAAAGATATGTGAAGCTGAGACATATTAGGGATTGGGGATTATAATAAAGGTCTGGATTCGAGTCAAGGCTGACTGTTGGTTACAAGTTCAAGATCCGCAGGTGTGTCCATATATAGTATGTTGTTATAGAGGTTTCAGTGGGGAAAGGGGTGTCAAAGAGTCATGATTCTTCATTCCTTTGGTCCAATGACATCATGTCCTGTCAAAGTGAAACTAGATCTATTAACATAACAAATGGAGTTAACTGTCAGCAGCCTGGGACTGCTCTTCAGTTACACACTGCCTCCAATGACACACTCATTCAGGAAAAAACACTGAGGGACAGAGTGAGTGTGTTTCTGTGTGCATTCAGGGGTATGGTGTATCACTTGCAGCACACTATTAATATACTTCAAAAACAGCGGAAACACTTTTCAATTTTATCCAGGAAATCCCTGTTAAAAATAAGACTGAAGCCAATCAACTCCTTATGAGGCTGCATGTGCTGAGCATTCTCTGTGAAAACATGCTCAAATGGCACACATAGAAATGTACACAGGCACAGGCGCGCACACACACACACACAGAAAAATAATCAGAATAAAAAGATAAATACAATTAAATGTAAGAAATAAATAAATTGATACCCCCAATGTTTTTCTTTTTTGAAAAGTAAGAGCCCTTATCCCTGTTTAATATCCTTCCTGATAAAACTGTGCTTACAACTTCCTCTGAAGGATGGCAGATAAGAAAGCAATGAATTCAACTCTGCCTAAGGGCTTAATATTAATAATTAATAAGGTTGTATCTCACTGTACAACTACTGGGTGTTCAACAAGCTGGCTGCTGCATCCTTTATCCTCCTCCTTTTATGAGAGTTCACCAGAGGGAAATAATCATAAAAAGTTTCAGAAATCTGAAGAGATGGGAAACTCCCCTACAATATGGTGAGGATACTGCTGTTTGGCACTGAATCAGAGACAAAGCAAAGATCACGTGGGTTGTTTGTACTTATCAAGAATGGTACTGATTGCAACCTTTCATTGCTTAATCCTGAGCATGTAGAGAAAATGTCTGTTATCTGGCTGAATCATTCTGACATGAGAGCAGAAGATCGGAAAACACACAGCCATCAGAGGACAGAGGTTGGCTGGAAATAATATAGGAATCAGTATATCATGTAGCATGATAGGGTAGTACTCTTCAGATGTATAAGTCACAGTATACACACTGACAAACACAGGCTCCAGTAAAGCGCTCAAGGCCTCAAAGAGTGAGCGTGCCAATGGTTCTTGAGTGACAGCCGGTTATTTGGTAGGTGACCATTGCTTATCCTGAGACTTAGGCCTTGATCCCTTCTTCTTAGGCCTCTAAATGAACAAGGATCTTATTACACTTTGATCTACAATCACTTCAGCATTAATTCAATCTGGACTCTGGATCAGGAAGCCAACATATGCTGTCAGTAGTAAATAAACACTACAAGAACAGAAGAACAAAAAATCTTGAAACATTAAAAATTCTGAAACATATCCATTTAAAGAGAACATTGTTTAAATTGTTAGATGCCAAAAGGTTTTTTTGTCTTTGTCTATTTCTTCACTCTCATCCCTGCCTGGCATCACATCACAGAGTTCTGAGTAAGGGTTTGTTCCATTTTTTGGGGCTAGTTATGCTCAGACATCGCTGTCCCGCACCATCAGATAGTGTTCACAATCCACGCACATATGTGGACCCTGTTTCGAATCTTTCAGTCTTAATACCCCAGAAAAGCATCCCTTGCTTCCTGCTCTTCTCTTTCTGAAGTGGGACTGCGTATTCTGTCTTGAGAAGCATTTCTCCCTTGAGTCTTTCTGAAGATGGTTTATCTGGTTCCAACCGAGCAGGTTCTAATAGAGAGGAAGTGAAAGGCCAAACAAACTTAGGCTTTACAGGCGGAGGCCATGTGGTAATGGCCTATATAACCACAGGAGGTTCTTAGGATCCGCTGGGTTTTGATAGTAAATGACAGAACAGTGAGTTACATGGAGGACAGTCTGTCTACTCTGAGGGGCAACTTCAGCTGAACAATCTCAGATCTCACAATCCTTATTAAAGGTACAATTAAATGTTTCAAACATAAAGTGAAAGAATTAAAGAAGTACTTTAGAGAGTGGATTTAATATAGTAATATATTTCAGTACTCCATTGTACGTGTATAATTGGGTGGGTAATCCTTCACGGCATAAATGTGTGAGCTTGTGCTATACTAAGCATCTTTATCCATTGTGAAGTACTGTTTGTGAACTCAAAAACCTGGGTCTACACATCGGCTGTATTCTATAACCATAATATAATGCTAATGCTCACACTACTAAGAGCCGCTGCACACTAGAGGATTTTCAACTGATTAACTGATTGTTTAAATGTGGGAGACTACAGACATAATGACAGATTGAACCTATTTTTAATCTTAGAATCATCAGAATGCAAATACTGGACGATTTGGCGAGAACGTAAGACCACACACATACCGTACGTAGGAAACAATTTCACAGAGGAGATTCCAGGGACTTGAAATCTCACAGAAACTTGCAATATCTTCTTCTTCTGAAGAAGAAGAAGTTGGAGGTTTGCAACAACTTTTGGGTGCATTTCCGCCACCTTCTGAACTGAAGTGTGGAACACTTGAATGATTGAACGTGACTTCCGAAGAAAAACAAACACTGGTGGAGGACCGACGTTGTGTGATCTGTTTTGTAGCAAAAAAAAAGTAAAAAGAAATATGGATGAAATCATGGCTAAGAAGGTGTATACATTTTTACAGCATAAGCTGAGGGTGAGTTGGAAATGTATTGTTGTTTTTAGTCCCAGCTGTACAAGTACCCAACATCTGGTTGGTGACGCTTCCCGTCGTGAATGCTCCAGTGATTGTCGGAAGGGGAAAATCGGGTCTAAAATCGGCCCGATTATCCTCTAGCGTCTTTAAAACATATTTTCAATCCTGACAGCACTTAACACAATTTCTCATGCAGTAATCTAACTTGGACTCCAACAATAAAATCTGGTCTGACATCTGTCTTGTGGTGCTGTGGTCAGATCTGATGTTAGGATTATTGTTTTCATATCAATGCAGAGAACAGAAACTTGAAGGCCTCCGTTGTGTTCAGACCTCAGCACAGCACAAACCCTGTAGGCCAAGATCACCTCGCTGTGGAGCTTCCCCACAACAAGTGAAGCAAACACACTTAAATATGCAAGTTCAAGCACAAATCCACCAACACATTTTCTCTACACACAACAAGCACACCATGACACACAGGAAATCACCCGGTGATAGTGGAGAGGAAATTAGAAACACCCTCTCAGCATCCCTGGTGAAAACATTTGCAACTCTGGAGCAGAAAAATCTCAGTGGAGAGATCGGCAGCAAGCGGAAAGCACATTCCTTTGTTTTTAAGAACCTGATAGCTCTCCAAATGTAATCTTCCTGTGACTGCACCAGATGGGACACTGTTTCGTAAATGGCCAGTCGAAAAGAAGGTCCACAGAGCAGCCCCCTTCCAATATCTCTGGATACCCCACCCACTGTTAACCTTCTGCTCCCCCTTCCTCTGCTTATCCTCCTACATCTAAGCTCTGTCCAAAAGCACATTTGGAATGGTGGGTGTAATAGTGTAAATAGTGTCTCCATGTAAATTAACATGATTAATGTGTGTTTCTGAAGATGACACTGTGCAGATGTGTGTTGTGGTGAATGGATGTACACAACTTAAGTTTTTCCTGCAACCACAGAAAGCTGCTTTTCTCCCTGATGTCTATGAGAAAGGCATCTATGCATGATGCCTCCTGACAACAGATAGGCTAGGTCTCACCCACATGCCACCACAAGCAATAAGCTTGCGGCCTGGCACAGCAGAACAGCCAGGCAGCCAGCCATCCCTGTGGCTCTGCATTCCTCTCTTATAACACTGCTTACAGAAGCTGACAAGCACTGGAGGTCTTTCTGGCCGAGGTGGAAATCTGCAAAAATAAACGCTTTAGGTGACATGAGGGCTTTGTTTGTTTCTGCTGGCCCGGCTATTTGTGTTAGCGCGGTGGGTTAATTGCGACTTTGATCGCTGCGTTTATTGATCCAACAGTGGCCTTAGGAGCACGGCTGGCCTGGCCTGCCTTGCCTGCTCCTACCCCTGATCTCAAACAACCCCCCTCTCCACCGCCCTAGAACTACAGATGGGGTCTAAGCCATGCCAAACTAGTGCTGAGGATCCACTTGAACAGGGTGGTCATGACTACTCTGATGTGATAGCTGAGGTATGAGAATGGCTAAGAACAAGTAGGACTGGGTGGCTTACTTTATTGTGCAAGAGATTGTCTGTCTTTTTGGGAGTGGTTGAATTGAACTGAATGGACAGGCTGAAGGTACGATTTGAGCTTCACTAAACTTAAAAAGATGTATGATACAGCTGTGAGCTTACTGAAAGGCCTTCACATACAAAGCCACTTGGACTGTAATTTGGTAAAAAGCATGAAATAGGATTGGATTAGTTTACCTTTTTGACCAGATAATTATGGGCTAGCTGATGTGAAAGGGTGTGTTTATGATATGCAGTATACTATTAGGTCAGGTTGGATCAGACAGTGATAGACTACAGATGTAAAAACCTTTAAGTGGCTTAAGCAAAATTTCACTGACATTTGTGTGGTGTGAACCAATCAAGACGGCGAAACCAAACCTCAGCTGGTCTGATTTGCCCTGTCTTTTTGGCGTGGCCTGTTCTTCTGTCCAAAAACAATTACAAAATAAATTCAACAATTTAACCAGAATCAACTCCAAACAACCTTTCCAAAAAAAGTTTAGAAGATCTGGGGAAATACCACACATCCTTTTTCCTCACCAACTTTTAAAACATCCCTATCTTGAAATTGTAGCTTCTGTGACAATTTTGTACTCAGTAAAAATGTTGCAGTACATCAGAGTTTTATCTCAATGAAAATCACTTCCAGATCTCAAGGTCTCTGAGGTTCAAGACATTAAAGACACAAGAGAATCTGGGTGAGCATCTCTCCAGTGCAGCGTGCTGAAAGGGGTCAAATTTAAGTGTGTCCATAATGACTGTGAGGTCATCAGAGTATTGTCACAGCAGCAGATCATGGAAGGTGATTCCCCACACACACACACACGCACACGCGCGCACACACACACACAAACAAACACAAACACACACACACACAAATACACACACACAATAAAGCAACTGACAAGGAGTTTTTGTGTGTGTTTAAACATACATATCTACAATGGTGGTGGTGTGTGTGTGTGTGTGTGTGTGTGTGTGTGTGTGTGTGTGTGTGTGTGTGTGTGTGTGTGTGTGTGCTTGTGTTACATCAGCTGACACCAGAGAGGCTAAGTGCATAATCTGGAGAGAATGTACAGCCTTTATATCACTCTCTCTCATTCAGTACCTGCCCTTGATTCCTTCTCTGTTCTACTTTCTATTCTTCTATCTATTTTCTCGTTGACTAACTTTAGTTTTGATTGAATATATAATACCTTCTCTCTCAACTGTCAAGTTTGAAAAGTCAACCTAATAAAACAAGGTGTTTTAGGTGGCATGAATTAATTACAAATTGTATGGAAATTTGGGGATTTGAGAGACACAGTGGGTGAGGTGTGGAATGAGAGTTAGGTCGGATGGAGGGAGGGGGCAGAGGATGAAGTAATGTTCCTGCAGAAGGCGCTCCAGTCGAGGGTCAGATGCTGTTCATGGAAACCATCTGGCCAGTTTGTTCTTAGCCACACCAAACATACACATGATCCTCTATTCTATCTCTCTCTCTCACGTTCCCCCTGCCTTCAAATGCACCCTCTGCCCATTTTTTCTCCTCCGTCCTAACTTCCTAACCTTTCCATCCTTTTACCTTTTCTACCCCACTGCTTTTGCTCCTCTTTTTCTCTCTCAAAAATATCCTACTCATTAATGCATGGCAGCTGCAGGGAGCAGTGTTACTTCATTTTTCCATGGCAACGGTCTCTCTGTTTCAGCAGATCCCATTTCAGTTTTGGTAGCAACGTGCTTCTTTGCCAACACTGAACACATTCATGTGTTAAATAGAAGGAATTATTGCAAAATTCTTGAAATAGAATAACCATCCTAATCACTTGCAATTATTATCGAGGCCCATAGAGAACATGGGTGTCCTTAGCTAGAATGGGCCAGAGAAGGGGAGATGACAGGAGAAAAAGGGAACGGGTGAACAGTGGGGGAGAGGGGCAGGCAGGTAATAAGCAGAAGACAGAGAAGAACATAAGTGGGAAGAGCACACAATGTAAAGTGACAAATTAAAAAGATGCACTGCATGACGCAACACAGCAATGACCTAAAATGACAAATAAGTTAAAGCAGAGGGTCAGAACTCCAAGGCTGAGGGCAAGTGGCCATGCAAAGATCTGCCAGGTCACTCTGGCCAGGGCGAAAATTGCGGCACTGTCCCTGAGCCCTAATGTGAAGTGACTACTAAAACAACACCACCTACACATATGAAAGCTTTGCATGACCACAGAACTTAGCTGTCTCTTCGGAGAACACACATCCCTGTTGTGTTGTATGATACAGTATGTCAAGATGACCACCCCACCTTGGATGTGAGGGCCTTGGCTTGGCTCTTATGTCCCTCTGACCTCACCAGCCCTGTGGCAGTGATGTGAGAAAGCCACTGGTGCTTTGGCTACAAGTGAGTGAATTGATTTCTGTCTCTGTCTCTCTCTAATTTTCTCTCTGTCATTCTTCTATCTTTGTCTATCGCTCTTGACCATCACAACTATTTAAGACTGTGGGATCCCCATTTGCAGTAATTCTCAAATGCAGGGTTTCCCGCAGTGCTTTATAGTTAAGGCGGCCGCCTTGACAACAACGGCCCCCCGCCTTGACTACGTCCCCCCGAAAATAAATAAATGAATATTCCACATCCCCGCATGCATAGACAGTAGGTTAAAATAAGGCCGCATCGCAATGAGGCGGAATAGCGGCATCTGTAGGTTAAATATGTTAAGCCATCTATCATCTGCTGTAACTGCGTGGCAAGGCCAACATTTCTTTTTTATCGGGAATGGATTGAGAATAATATTTCTGCCATTTTCACTCCTTGCAAGGTAATGAGGTGGCAATGCATCAGAATCACTTCCGGGGTTTGGCTGAAGCACACAGTTGCAGTGACACTCAGATGATGATGATCTACGCTTGTATTGTCTTGTGTATGACAGGACATCACCTATCAAAGCTAACAATATCTGTCATCGAGCAAGACAAATGTAAAACATATGTACTTCACCATTTCCTTTCTTTATTGTTAGCATTTTCTTACCTACTTGTATTAAAATGAACCCACAGTCTAGGATCTTGACAGGACCTCTACTCTTTTCAAAACAATTTACATAATCGTTAGCTATCTTGTACCTCTACTTTGTTTAAACAGCATTAAGCTGTCTCAGCAACTGTAGACTAAAAAAGAATACAATAATGAATATTGAATTACACTTTTGTAACCCAGACAGCTGTTTGTCTGTTTGCACCACACTAAAATAAATGGAGAGATTTGAATTTGGGGATATCCAAGGCCTGGGGTACCAGCTGTCAGTTAGTCCAGTTTAGTTTGCCCCTGCTCCCATGTCAACAGGACAGACTGTTTCCTAATAACTGCTGCAGAACATGGTGTGGTCCCAGTTGCACGGCCGAAGGGGACAGAGGAAAGTGGAGGCAATGACGGGCTTAGCAAACTATTAGAAGGTTGAGTTCATTTTTTGTTCGAGTACTGTAAACAGCTCAATAGCCTAACATGGGAAGTGGGCTCTGGAGAATGACTTAAATTTACATGTGTCATGTTCTCTCATGTTTGGCTGACATGAGTTTGTGTGGTCCTAACAATAAGAATTAAGATGAAGTATGAATGGTTGTTGGGCTTGTTAATGATTGGCTATTTTTAAAAAAAAACTAACATAAAAGACATATATATTCCAATTAAATACTAAATTAGCTATTTAGTGCACTTTGAATTACCTCTAATGCGAGTATCCATGTTACCTAAACTAAACCTGATGATGTCTATCATCCTGTGATGAATGGTAATGGTATGAAAATTGGAACCACTTATAATTGTTGTAGGGATCTGACCAATAGTTTGACCAATGGTATCAATACAAGTGTCTAATCATAACAATATGATTTGATTGGTAAATGTGGCCACTACCTTCAGTCCAGCAATGCTTGCACATTGTAGACAAGCAGTCAAAAATTAATCCAGCCCACCATCGTCCAATCAAAATGTACCACATGAGCACACATGTGTGAATGCTCCATGCAGTCCTTACTGCATAAAGAGGATCCTTGTTACAGAGTTGTCTGGCTCCTGATTTATTTCTGAAGGTGCTGGTTGTGATGGGGTCAGCTAACTGGCCCACGTTGGGGATATTTAACTATCCAGTAAGACTTAAACAGATGAAAAGGGACATACAGCCAGCCAGCCAGTCAACCAAAAAGTCAGTCTGCCACAAAGGGACATGAGACACTACGTATGCATCTGTATGTAAAACAGGCTAATAGGCTAACAAGTTACAAAGGTTTGTGGAAGGCATGTGCCCACAACCACAGAGAGTGCTCAGCTTGGGTGGGTTGAGCTAAACCTCAATACTTAATTGTAACAGAGGAGAGAAAGAGGTGAAAGGCTGCTACCAGATGTGTGCGCTAGCCAATAGTGTTTAAGTCCATTCATCCATCCAACAGCTATACCTGTTTATCCATTAAGGGTCTGGTGTCCATCCCAGCTGATACTTAGAGAGAGGACACCTTGGACAGCTAGTCAGCTTATCATATGGCTTACATATAGGGGCAAATAAACAGTCATTCTATGATTATCCTAAATGAATGCCTTTGGATTCGGGAGGGAACCAGAGTAAGAAAACACAAGATATACAACTCATATTTTTTATCCTTCCATCTTGCAGACCCCTCACAGATAAGCAATATCAATGTAATCCTTTCCAAAATCAGACATGTAGAAGAAATAATTATCTTGCTATACACAGGTAGAACAAAAACGGTGGAGAGTATAGTTTGATACCTGAACAGTAAGGCGTTTTACAGCATCCCAGGTATGGGCAATAAGCTCCTTCATTCTTTCCTCTGAGGTTGTCCATGACTCTGCTGCTGTGGTGTCAGGCATCACCTTCATTGGAATGGACAGGGGACGTGATTCTGGGAAAGAGAGAAAATGATAAAGACAATGGACATTGACACAGCGTAACTTAAACAACCATTCATACTCCAGTGGTTTATTATTTCTAAGTACAGTGGGTACCCAGTACTGATGTAGTTTAGACTTGTGCAAACTTCTGGACCTGTGGGAAAAAACCCACAGAAGTAAGAAAAAGATACAAAAACTAACATTTCATTCATCAGAGCATTAATCATTTTACTGCAATCTCTGCATAATACACTGTTATTGTCATTTGTTGTACAGTATCATGTTATATGATGTTTAACTGACACTTCATTGAGGTGATGTAATGTTGGCAGGTTTCTTGTGTCTAAAAGTGGATGAGGGAACCGTAAGACCTGAGTCACACACACACACACTCACACACACAGTGTGTGTCCTAGACATGACATGTACTAGTACGCCTGCTGTGGTCCAGACGAGAGCCGAATGTCAGACCTGACACTCATGGAAAACAACCAGACATACAAATCACACAGCAACAGCCCCCACTTCTAGCCTTAGCACAAACCATATAAACCTGTAGGTTGAAAATAACCTTTATTGTCTAAAATAAATAATAAAAGTTCAGAGAGAGAAGAGCGACCAACAGAAAAAGACGAAACTGGGCGTAAGAGAATTATACAGAATCGGAAAGAGAAGGACTGTGACAAAAACATTAAGACAGACACATTCTACCAGGTTAACCTGAGGCCTGTGGATGTTAAAGCCATCAGGGCATCAGAGGTGAAGGAAGGGACGTCTCTCTGAAGACACATTAAGACATATTCCATGAATTAAAAGTCTGCCTTGCTCAGCAGCTCTATCCCACAGTTGTCATGAAACAGTGCACAGCACCATCATGTTTCCTTAGATACCACACTCACGAATGTCACTGCAACACAAAAATGGGTTGGCATGGCAACAAGAGTGTGTTGCCATGGTTATGGTAACATGCCAAACACTTGTGTGAAAGCTGTATGTGTGTGTTTCTAGGCAAGTGACTTATACTCACAGGTGTGTATATGTGTGTGTGTGTGTGTAAGAGCATGAGAGGAGATGGAAAGGCCAAGCTCATCATGTCTGGGGAAGTTTTTCACACTAAGTATCCACGTG
This sequence comes from Paralichthys olivaceus, assembly GCF_024713975.1. Classification (NCBI taxonomy): domain Eukaryota; kingdom Metazoa; phylum Chordata; class Actinopteri; order Pleuronectiformes; family Paralichthyidae; genus Paralichthys; species Paralichthys olivaceus. Next base: position 23,898,367 of record NC_091105.1, on the reverse strand, counting down.
CCTCTGCCACTTGGGGACTGTAAAATAGACCATATTTGCCATGATGCCTACAGTCAGTGGATCATTACCTACTAAGCACAGTACTTGACAACACATATTTTCCATCTACCTTCTCCCACGATCTTATTTGTCAGTTACAGTGTTTATGTGAGCAATGTATAAAGCCATGTTCATATCCTTTCATATATCCACAAAGTCACAGATGGCAGCAGGAAAGACTTTTGACTTTGACAGGAAAGCTTGTGTTTCATGGACTTTCACTGAGAAATGTGATTAGAACACTGCATAATCATCTGCTGTGATATCATTGGGTCAATAGTGTTCTCCTGCAGGGTTGGGTATTTTTAAGTATTCCTGCCACATTGCATTAAAGAGCCATTTCCTATTCAGCTCAGCTGGGGATCCATACAGACATGACAGAGCTCTGTCGCTCTCTGTCATGTTGCCCAGCTGTGTATACCAGGAAAACTACACCAGGGTATTTGACTGTGTGCTTTTGAAAATTAGGCTACATGACCATGCAAGCTTAGGGGGTACAATGCAGAGTACAATATGTGGATTCAGTAAGTATTACTTTTTGCTCTTTAATGTGCTGTATATTTATTTTCAAAGAGGTCAATTTCTGTTTTTCCCCATTATTCTAAACACATTAATCCATAATGACAAATTGAAAGTTTGGTGTTTAGGTGTTTTAGGTCACTAAATTTTTTCCAGTTGCTCAACAAATTGTGGTCAGGTCCAGCCTAATGTAAATTTAATTTACCTTCAAATATGTCCACAACATGACTGCAATCCCCCTGTGGTAAATTCAGTGGATATAGTTCAGAAGGGCACACACCATTAAGTGCAAGGAACTCTCAATTTCTGATGAAACTGTGTTGAGGCATTGTTTGGAGCATTGTATACAACCATTTCTAAAGCTTTGAGTTTTCCCAGGAGCACAGTGGCCTTAATAATAAAATAAAAGAACAGTTAAACCATAGGATGCTTTGTAAAGTTGGCTGTCTGGCCGAACGGAGGGCAACAAAGGCTTTGGTCGCAAAGAGCTCAAAGGTCACTCTGCTACAGGAGATCCCACAGGAAGGCGACACTTGCAATAGCACGTACTCAATTAATCCAGGCTTTTATGAAAGACAGGCTAGACAGAAGTCTGTCTTGAGTAAAAGTTACAGTATATGGACTTTAGGAGTTCATTTTTTTTTTTTATGAACATGTTTTTATTTTGTAATTTTTCATTACTGAACAGATGGGAAGATTTGTCGACTAAAAATCTCTATCCCTATAAAATGTTAAGATTGAATATATTCTGAATCTACTGTGCATTATGCAATCACAGAAATGTACATTTCATTTTGCATAACACACAGTAAGCATCACTAGAGATGTAAATGTGGCCATACATTAACCGCGGGCAAAAGGAAGCCATACGGAGTTACAAAAATTACCCTTTAATTCATCTTATAAGATGCTGACCTACCACTGACCATTCATCTGAACTCAATTCTACCTTAAAAATGTATAGACATTTTTACTTTCTGGCCAGGCCTCAAAAGTGGCATTTGGGGTGTAGGCCTGACTGAGAATGTCCTTCCCCAGAGAAAATCTGCTAGGCTAATCACTAAGTGGGCTAAAATACAGTATAAGCAGAAACTATTCAAGACCAGTCTGCACACAGCTCTCCGTTTAGTTTTAAATACCATTCCAGGACTCTGTTTGTTAATCCTGGGGTCGTTATTTGGAATGAAACTGCCATATCTTGTTATAGTGACTTGGCGCCTGCCATTTCTGCAGAGAGCGGGTTGAGCGAGAGACAGGAAGGCAGGGACAGAGAATGAGAAAGACAGAGTGAACAAAAGAGGACTAAATTCAAACGAAAGAGAAATATGACAAGAGCGCCCAAAGCTCTTAAACCTGCCCAGGCCTAACAAGTCCTAAGAGTCCTCTTAAAGTGGGGTTATTCCCCCAGCCTTGTGCCATATCAGCCATGTCCTTATATTCACCCTGTATTAGGCCATAAGGCTAAAATCTTACTGGCCAAACTCTGACCATACACTTCCTGCCTCTGTCTGCTGCACCCAGTTGCTCCACCTCTGGCCTGAGTCATGCAGAGGATTCAATGGTGTTGTGAACGCATCTGTGCGGAGAACCTCCCACTGTATTGTGCATGTGTGAAAGGCAAACTGAGTAAACTCTGTAGCTAATTCTCCACATTTTAACCAGGGGCATGTCTGAAAACGGCTTTTTGTTCAGCTGGTGTATGACGCTTCAGTGTTGTGATGGCAATTTTTAACAGCTCCATCACTTCATCCAATAAGTAAAAGTTAGGATCTTTTCAAGCCCATAGCTTTTGTCAAGTGATGAGAGAAAACACGAAGACCAGCCCCATTACAACACACTGACTTTAGGGCGAGAAACAAATCAGTGTTGCCTCATTACATGATGTACTACATAACACCACCACCATTGCATTGTAATATGGCTGTAAAATGTGTGAGGGTGTGTGGTGTGGTTAGTGTAAATCACACATCATACTCATGTGCAACTCACCAACGAACACACACACAAACACACACACACTCACAGTCATTCAGTCAATACTACCACGATAACAGCACCAGTGAACTTTCACTCTAAATTCTAATCTAATATATATCTGACAAATCTGGTGAATATCTTCTCACAGGCTGCTGTCCATTATGTATGTGGGCTAAAAAAAATCCAGTGATCCTTCTTAGTCTTGGCACTGCGAGAGAAACAAAGTGCCTCAAGCAGCACATTCATGAAATCCTCAGAGTAATTGTCGGACCTTACACTTGTGCAGTGGGCCCTGGGTTCCTCCTGGTGCAGGACAATGTCTGGCCTCATATTTTCAGAGTGTGTATGCAGTTCCTGGATGACAAAGGCATTAATGCCATTGACAGTTGGGCACCTGTGGGACGTTATGTATCAGTATATGCGCCGTCGCCAAGTACCACCACAAACTGTGCAGGAGCTCACTGATGCCCTGATGCAGTTCTGGGAGGATATCTCCCAGGACAACATCCCATGACTCATCAGGAGCATGCTCATATGTTGTTGTGAGTGCAAACAGGCTCAATGAGGCCATACTCTCTACTGAGTCACAATATGAGTTACCGTAATAAAAGTCACGCAGGTTGGATCAGTCTTTGATTCATTTTTACTTGGACTGTAGGCTTCAGTGGGTTGATGATTTTGGTTTGCATTGACCATTGTTAAGTCATTTTGTTCTCAACAAATTATACAATGTACATCAGTAAATATTTTTAACTTGAATAATAATAATAATTTGTATATCAAGATCTGATGCGTGATTTCTGAGTTCCATTAATTTTAGTGAGTGTAGATAGTGCAAATTGGAAAGAGATGAAGGAGTTTACCTTCCATCATCCCCAATAGCGTAAAAGGGTTTTGAATGGGATTGGTTTGAACTGCAAATGAGAGATCTGTGGTGATGCTTAGATAAGTGCATGGAAAGTAATTAACGGTGGTGGTGTATAATCATACATAATCAACATAATCATATCGACAGAGGATGGCTGAGGAACAGTCAAAGACTAAAAAGTCAGAAGAAAACAGCGAGAATGAAGGTGGGGACTGCAAAGTGGACAGGGAATGAAATTTAGCCTATCCATAAGGTGCATATCTTGACTGGTACCCAGGTCCGGTAAAACCTTAAAAAAGGTTATGGATTTTTTGATGGTTTTGATGGCCCACCAGTGCGGCTGGCCACCAAGATGTCCCAATGGCCAGTCCTACTATGATAGAAAGACTTCTTAAAGTTGAAAAGCATAAAGATGGATGGGTTAACTGCTCTGCTTGTTTCGGCTAGAAAGGTGGGTTACACTCATCTTGCTGTGTTTCATGAAGCAAATGGTTCAGTATTGTTTTATCCAATTTGTTAATGTTTGTGTTCCAACTGGTTAGTTAGCAATCGGGTACTGGTGTAAAATTTCTGTGTCAGGAAACGTTAAGTTACCTACCCATTGACATTCTGCTTTCTTTCTAGTTTGCTAAGATATTCTGTTTGTATAACCCATAGTAGCAGTAAAGTTGTACGATCACTGTCTGCAGCTGGTGTGCTGGAGACTGTCTTGTCTTAAGTATCTGTACCACTTTTTTACAAGACCAAAAAACATAGGTGTACTAGCACAGTTGGATAATTTGTATTTTACATAGTTCAAAATGGTATTTGTCATTGCTGTGTTTATATGCATGTTGTCTGTCTGATTACATTTGCTACTATAGAGACAGATTATCCACTTAGTTGATGCACGGTCCATTCATTTCTTTTCCTTTCTTCAACATCTCTTACTCCGCCTTTAAAGGGATAGTTCACAGAAAAATGAAAATTCACTCATTACTAATTACTCACCACTATGCCGATGGCGGGGTGGGTGAAGTGTTTGAGTCCCCAAAACACTTTTGGAGCTTTGGAGTTTCGGGGGTAAACAGCATTGCAGCCCAATCCAATCCGATTAAGGTAAATGGTGACCAATTTTTTTTTTTTTTTTTTTTTTAAACAATCGAAAAAAATCAGAAACAGAAATACTGCTCCTGTGGTGTAATCCAAGTCCGTAAGCCCCAACATTCAAATTTTACTGGAAACTGCATAATATGCTCCGTGTTTTTGGCCTAAATTTCTACTACTGGAAGTAGCGATGCTATCATGCACCCCGCAAGTACCCTTGGTCTGTGTGCAATGTATGCATGCAAATGTGAACACTGCTCCAGAGGAGGATATCAGAGGACATTTTCTGTAGTTTTTTTACATTTGAAGACGTGGTCCCCACTTACTTCAATTGTATTGGATTTGTCTGCATCACAATTTACCACTGAAACTCCAAAAGTTGTGTTTTATGGACTCAAAGACTTCACCCACCGCTCCATTGGTATAATGGTGAGTAGATAATGGGTGATTTTTTATGTTTCGGTGAACTATCCCTTCATATCTTGAAAACAATGGCAAAAGGCATCCATTTGTCCTTTTGAGTGTTTGAGCAATTCAACAATATAAACAGCCTCACTGAAGGATCTCAGGGCATTTCCCCATACTGTGTGCTATCTTTCCCTATTTCAAATGGTTTATAGTGAGTTGAAGTGTTGTATATTCTGTTACAGCTGTGCGCAAAGGCAATAATGAGGTTCTTTAATAAACGTGCCTGCATATTTGTTTTGGATGCAAGTCAGTGTTTATTTAAATATTTAGGTGCCTCCATTTGTTCAGTGTTTCTGAAGCAGTCAGGAAAAAGTGAAAAATGGTGTGGCCAGGCTGACAGGAAAGAGTAAGGCAAATGAGGGTGAGAGGGTGGGGGAAGAGTTTCATCTGACCTATCTATTTCTACTTCTCTACACAGACTGCATCCACATACAGATTGTATGGTCTCTTTCTGCCAGCTGTGCTTTACAAAGTCCATCAACCACTCATATTAACGATGGAAGAAGACTTCCAAGTATGTGCACATTGACTATTAGAGGTCAGAGAGATTAAACCCAACACTGATATCAAAGTCATACCTATAATTGGAGAAAACGAGAGAGTAAAGGTAAGAGGAGAGCATAGAAGAGAGAGGTACAAGAGAAGAGAAAATAAGAGAGTCTGCCTGCAAGACCATGACAAAACACATAAAGAATGAAAACAAAAGGCCACGTCTTCTCTCAGTGACACCAAAACCCTTTGAAACGTCCCGTGTGCAATCATCTCAACCCAGTCTCCAATCCCCTCCTGTTCCTGGCATCTGAACTAAACCCCCTCGAGCCTGAGGACTAATCTGCGCTATGTCGGATGAACCACAAATCAACCCCAACTTCCCTCTCCTCCTCTCACTTCAACCTCAAAAACCACAGCCAACATCCACAAGGCCTAATGCCCTTATCATCCACCAACGCAGAAAAGGGATATATAAGGACAAATGTATTCCCCACTACTGTGCTGTCTGTCCAGGAGGTCAGTGAAAGGTTTGTATGGGCTCATCATAGTGTAGAGGCCCAAGACATTCTAATCTCACGAGTGAAGTCCCCTACAGACTATAATCATTCTTCCGGGGGGATGAAGGTGGTCTTGAGGGGGGTCGTATGTCATTATTCCTCCTTTCCTTGTTTTCTTTCCCTGCTCCAACCATCATTACCTTGATAAATTATTGACTTTACCAGAAAAATTAAACTATATAAATAACTCCACAATGAAAATATTATCCCCTTCTGAAAAGTGCAGAGCAGCCAATAAAAACCTGCCTGACTTCCATCAGGCTACTTGGGCTTGGATTATTGTTATGTATGACTGTGTAGTTCTGCCTAAAGTCCACTCATCAGTTCTCTTGGTCTTTTTTGTATGTTTATAAGCATGTATATATTAGTTTCTCTCTGCTGGTTCTTTCATCAAAATATATCCATTTATGTCTTTCAAGAATATACTGTGTGTCACTCAACTATGAAACCTGGACTTTTTTTCCCGTACCAACCTCCCTGTTTTTTGACACACTATGGTTGAGATCACAGAAAAGCCATCAGTTCAGAAATATTTTTGCAGCACAGCCCTGGCAACCACCAGATATTGTCTTGTAACTTGTAGATTAACAGCATGAACAAAGCAAAAGTGCTTTGAGATCTCTCTTTCAGATCCTCCCAGTAAACAGGAAATATACATCTAATCCCATCATTCAGATCACTAGCAGACAGGAACAAAGGCAACAGTTCTCATTCCAACCTTCAAGAACCAGAGCCAGATCAGAGGATAGGTTTCTCAGCAAAAGAGGTATGTCCTCAGAGCGCCAACGGCTAATTTTAGAATTGAAAAGCAAAGCCAATGAGATCATTACTCTGGTACATGTTAGGGAACAATGAGAAGCTCGGGACTTGGGAGGCTCTCAATCAGAAACATGGTGCTGCTGCCAACAAGATCGTTCATTAGGGACAAATAAAGAAAATACTTAGAGGCTAGTTTTATGAGAACCAATTTGTGGTGTAATTGTACGGGCAGACAGAAATGGACCTCAAGCTGAGGAGAAATGACTTGTTTTCAAAGTCATCGTTCGACTGCCATCCCCATAAAGTATAACGACAAAAAAAAACAACTGTTAACACTTCTGTGATGATGTTACTAAGCAACCTTCAAACCAAATCTATGATGTGAATTAAATAAGAAGTCTTGTATTTCGTTTTTTTTAAATTACGTCAAAAAGTTCAGATTCTATATTCTATTCATCAGAATATTAAATTGACCATATACTTTTGACCAGTAACTAAAATCCTGATAAAATGACTCAAGATATTGAATATCCTGGGCAAACCAGGGCTACATAGATATGACAACCGAGATATGTGTTGAAACTACAGTATAAAAATACCTCGACAAGGATTAAGGTTTTGTAGAGTACATCTACAGAGTATATGCTTATCTGAAAGAACAGGTACAATTCCTTATGTGATGGACATCCACTATTGGCAAGCTGTGTGTGTATGTCTTTAATATATTTAACCATGTACAGAATTAAAAGTCAAAGTTTCCATCACCAACTGGAACTGGCTTTGGTCCAGATCAGCCGATGCTGTTTCTGAAAGTCTGTGATGCCTTGTAACACGTACCCTGTTTATTTAACATGTGCAATGACCAAAACGAGAGAAGAAGAGAGACAGAGTGAGATGTTTTGTTGCCAAACAGAGTTGAGTAGATGTGGACCTTGAGATTTTAGCTGGGCAGCCCCACCACCATAATATGATATCACCCTGCCCTCAGAGCTTTCTGGGGAAATGATCTGCAATGAACTGGTTCTGTGTGTCTATGTACATTTGCCTACACATTAACAGGCACCTTCTAAAAGCCTACAGGAAAGTCCCCCTTGATTACTATGAAACTGTAGCTAGGCTGAATGTGGTAACAAAACAACATAACACTCTCTTTACATCATAAAAGTGCCAGGCATGCGTTCAACTGGCCAATTGGAAGCAGGGACATCTAGCTAGTGCAATTGTTCTGAGGAGGCTTTGAACTGCTAAAAACTCTGAAAATGATTTTCTTCCAGTGGGTTATGATTTATTCTATTAATTCCCGAGGTGATTTCTGAGGGGAAATCGATAGCTCCAGTGGAAAACGATGATAATCAATAGGCACAGAGAAAAACTGCTCTCACCAGTTTATAATCAAGTGGAACAAAACACCACTCTCTGTCAATATTACATACATCCAGCATATTAGCTCATTTAATCTCATAACAGTATTTCAAACAATACAACAATTACTCTGGACGTGTAAGCTATTAACTTCTCAAATGTACCACTTTAATGCAAGGTGAGAGTAGGTGTTGTCAGTGTCTTGTGTTGGCAGGGTCTAAAACAGTATGTCTCCTGGAGCAAAGAAATCTTAGTGTTGTGGACTCAAGACGGAATTGGTTAAAGAGGTTGTCTTTACGTTTTTAGTAGGCGATTGCTTTCTGCTGCCTTAGCAAAGCAACAAAATTGCACCCGAGCTCATTTTAAGATGAAAATGCCCATGGGCACTCAAATGGGCGCAAATGAGTGGTGAATGGTACTAGCAATTTTCTAGTCATATCAACCCATCAAAGTGCTTTAGTGCAAGTCACATTTATACAAAATAATGCAGTGTTTCTACCCGGAGTAATTTTTTATCATACACCATTCACACAGTGAAGGCAGCTGTCAAGGGCAATGTGGGGTTGTGTCTTGCACTATGACAAGAAAAGTATCCATAACTAGGGTCCATAATTTGTAACATGTTGCATACTATAATCTCTTTTTACAAGATGACTCAAGGAAAAACCTAATAGATATTAAGGATAGAAGACACAGTGAAATAACATTCAGGGGTGAACTAGCTGAGTTTATAGACACAGTTATTACCAACCCCCATAGAACCCCCTGAGAAGTTAAACGTGCAACTACGATCAATCTAGTCGTATATCTGGATCCTCATTTTGAGACACATTATAATAAGAACTTCAAAGCTAAAATGACAAATATAATCTATATGACAAAAGAACAAAATTATGTTTTAAGCAACACAATTCATCTCTCAGGGAGATTAATAATTTTCCAGGAGATTTTTCCCTATCACAGCTGAGGAGATTAAGACCTGGTCATTTATGAACTACATCCAACATCAGCTTTACCCTTCAATAAATAATTTTAGCTCAGATGACTTGCGATGGCTAAAAGGCTTGAGAGATGAAATGCCTCTAGTTGACAATACAAAGCAGAAGTCAGTTCAATGCTCACTTAATAGTCAACAAAGTATAAACACCAGTGAGAAAGACGATGCACTCATAACAGTTGGACTGAATAGCTGATTGCTGCCAGTTTAGTTTTTTTTCATAATAGCTTGACATGAGCGAGCTCTCATTATCTCCCTCTTGTTTAAACATCCAGCTCTTTATCCACAATGTGCTGCACACATGGTAAAGCAATTAATAAATCATCTGCAGATAGCCTAATTCCAATCATAACATGTTAAATGTCAGCAGCTCTTCTCAAGAAATGACAAGGGGGAGGGGTTTTACGAGGGGAAATCCACCCTAACAACAGCATCCACATGTTATTCCCAGGACCTTGGGCCATTGCAGAGCCCTTACTAACCATGGTTCTGAAGCTTCACACTTGCGTTCCACTGTATACAGTTAAGGTGTTAGCATACACACTTTTTTAACCTAACCTGATCTGCCTCAGTAAAAAGAACTTTCCAGACAATTCTGAATTAATGAACTATTACCAAAAAGGTGGACTACATATCAGGTTGAATTAGTATATAAACCAAGTACCCCAACATGGTCAACCAGAATATGAAGAGTTAACATCCCATTTATCATTCCCCAGTTAATCACAGGAACAATGGATCATTAGGAGAAATGAGGCAGAACTACTTACTACATACCTTATGAATTTCTAACTGTGGATCAAATATCTCCACAATCCAATAACCCAATATTTGAGGAGTTCTTATTTTTCATTCATGGCCAATAAGGTAAACTGTCTTTACATACAGAGAAACCAGATAGTTAATTGCAAGAAGGATATATTATTATGTAACATGGATAGGGTGAAACTGGAGTTGTGGGATGATGGAAACGAAGTACCTGCTATGCTGTAATCCTTTGGTGTTGAGCTGTAGTTTATCAAGATCTTCTGACTGCAGGGAGGCTTATAGTTGCACAATGATTAAAACCACAGGGGTTAAATAACTCTGCCCTTTCTTATTCTGATTGCTCACGGAAACAATTTGTAACGTTTCATTTCATCTACTCCTGTAACACTGCAGCAATGCCTAGAGAAGATGCTATTCATTTACTTGTAAGCTCCGTTCCAATTTAGTTGTTGGACTAGAGACACTGTGGCTGAATAAAATAAATACTTACAAATGTCTTGTTTTTACTTCAAAGAGAAATATTAAAATAAGTAAGAGCTTGAGTCTGACTCAGTATATTATAGTAATGCTTCCCAACAATGAGATGCCATATAGAAATATGTGCAACACTAAACTCTCACACAGTTTCAGGCCAAATGTGCTGTCCACTTCACATTTCGAGCAAACAGTCTGTGAATGTATGCAATTATGTTGATTAATTAATTCCCATGGTTAATTCCAAATCCAGTGTGCCTTTGTTTTTAGTTATGTGAAAGACAGAATGAAAATGTACAGATGGCATAACTCTGAAAGAAAGAAGATGATAAAAACAGGAACATGTCAATAGAAACCCAAACAGACATCAAACAGTAAAACAGCTTCACAGACAGACATACAAAGATGAAGACAGCACGATGGAGGAGCAGTCACAGAGACAGACAGCTGGTAGATAGGAGGTCGTACACATTGATAGTCAGTGTTCTCTAGTCAGTTAAGTGTTGCTGACAAGCTAAAGCTTTGTGTGCAATGTTGGAGCCAAGGTGATTGTGTACTGATAAACTCTAATGCAAATATATACTGCTGCGATGTGATTAAGCAAAAATACTGTGGTATGGAAAAGCCATAAGAGCATATCGGATGAAACAAGGAACAGTGGGAAACCCAGGAGGAAAAGGCAGTGAGACCTTTCAGCTGTGAGTTTTTCAAGTAAGCGAGGAAAGAACTCTAATGGCCTTTTTTAGACTCTGAAATGTCATAGGAGCATTTTTCCTATCAAAACACTTGACACGGGGGAACGTCATACACATACAATGTTATTTACAGCTACAGGATGACTTCATTCAAAACAGGGAATTATCACTCCTGTTGGGAACACGTTTCCCAGGAACTTTGAGAGGAGGAAAATAGACGACCACTGGCTTTATTTCCCCTGACTCGTCACTGCAAAGCTTTGGCAGAGAACGTCTCAACCATTTAAGTGTTTAGAGGACCTGGAGCCTAAACACTGTGAGGCTCAAACAACAGAGACTGGAACAGCCTTTTAACATATTTATTTATTCATATTTTAAACTGTGTGACTAATTCAGTCTAACGAAGCAAGCCAAGACATTCTATTGGATGACATTAATTCAATCTCTATAGAGCTACATGAGTGTGAGGAGGTGGGCAATTAAATTTATAAATAACCATATGAGTATTAAATGAAAACCATTTGTCCAGTCAGTAAGGCTCTGTGTTTTGTCATGGACAGCTCCTAAACAGTGACTGCTCCAGCCATCCTCCCAGGTAGGAGTCTAAGAATTCATGTGTGTGTGTGTGTGTGTGTGTGTGTGTGTGTGTGTGTGTGTGTGTGTGTGTGTGTGTGTGTGTGCGCGCGCGCGCGCGCGCGCGCGAGGTCCTGCTGCAACCAACCTCTTATAGCTTAAAGCTTAAAGTTTCTGCCGTTGTGCTTCATTGTGTGGTCCTGACACTAAAGCAAGAAGTTACATCCTTTACAAGTTGCGGAACAGCATCATTGTCGATCTCCATTCTAAAAGTTCAGTGGCCTATAGCTATAGCATTGATTTGTACTGTTCTGGAAATATGTAAGTAAGCAAGGTGACATGAAGTGAATGTCCGTCTGTGGCATGTAATATGTACACATAAACTCGCCTGCCTCTATGTGCATGTGTGTTAATATATAAAAAATAATGTCAACAAAAATATAGTTTATTTGTGCATGTGTGTGAACAAGCAGACAGACTGATGTTCATTCTGAACATGGGGGGTTTCAGAGGGTGGAAAACGGGCACTGAAGAAGGCTCCACTTAGCACAGCCAAGTCACTCACTGATCCTGGGCATCCAGAGCCCACAAAGCCATAGTAATACAACCAGAAGAGGAAAACCAGAGGAGGACATGCCTGGATATGGAATGTTTAGGCTGTCATGTGTTATGTAACAACATAGTAATATAGCATCATTGCATAGAAACAAGGTTAAATATGGTACATTTTTGTTACTAGACAACTGGAAGACCATATCCATAAGCATAGAAACAGAATCAGTTATTGCAAATATTAGGGGAGAAGTAAATGTTGTTGCACTTCTTATTTGTATAGAAAACACAGAGAAGAACTTTATCCTGAATTGTTTGTGTGTAAACCTCTGTAATTGAATCATGTGGAATGTCAGTTATATCTTCATTATAATAGTTTGGCACAGCTTGGGGTTAGTAAACCTACCTGTGACTGTCTTTGTTTTGACCGGGCTGCTGGCATAGTCTGAGGCCTGATTGGAGGGTTGTTTGGCAAATGGTGTGCTCCCTACTGACACCTCGTCCTCTCTCCTCTTGGCCAAAGAAACTGGACCTGGATTCTGAAATGACATCAGAGTGTGAATGAGCACCTACAAGGTCACTCTGGGAATGAAATATGACCTATATGGATGCATTTAAGAGCATTTAATCAGTCCTAGAAAGAAAGCGAATGTTTTCACGTGAACAATGAAATACTTTTACACTACGCAGTTGTTATGGGGTCATGACCCAGAGACAGCTTCAGGCAACTTTAACGATTTGGGTTAATCAGGAAGCATGGATGAAGGTACAATGCAGTGCTATATGGAAAGTAAGGCAGAGAGAGAAAGAGAAAAATGCAGTGGAACACAACTGAGTCCTCCAAGACCAACAAGGACTAGTGACAGCTCCCTGTATTTTGAGCAGTCTCCCATGCTGCTGCCAGGCCAAAAACACACACACACACACACACACACACACACACACACACACACACACACACACACACACACACACACACACACACACACACAGAGAGAGAGAGGTGGCTGAATGACAGAAGATTGGAGGATTGGTCTGAAATAAGGAAACCCCATTAGCATCAGCCAGCAGCACCACTAGGCTATGGTGCAGCTGCACAAGGCTGCAGGCCAACCACATTCTGCACACACACACGAGCACTGATGCAGTTGTTTTTCAATGACTGGGTCAGGACCCAAATGCTGGTTGTGGTAAGATTAAAAATGAGCCCCCTAATTACATTAGTATTTGAAGCTACCGACTGAGGTATAACGCCAAATCCTTCCTTAGTTCTTGCAACTTAACATTGGCTGAATAAAACACTGTAGGCAAGTAGGTTAGTTTCCCAAAGTCAGGTTTGATTTGAAATTCATATTCAGTCTGTTAAACATCTGAAAACGTACAAAAAATGTTAAAGTTAGAAACACACTGTCAAATAAACCCATAAGAAACAAATACTATTTGAGGCTAATACAACAAATTAATGTTTACAGAAAAACTTAAAAAAGTTGCATGCTCCCTGTTGTCTCTTCTATGTCCCATACTCCTCTTAGCCATCCCCATTCCCTGGTGTTGCATTTGTTTTATTCTCAGCCCTTTCCATATCTGTTCTCTGCTACCATACACTCATGTACCCTGCACTCTTCATTGTTTGTAACATTGTACATTCACCCCTTGTGGGCCCTCCCCACATGTCCATCCCTCTGTCCCTGTCTTTGTCCAGTTTTCTCTTTATTTCCTGCCATTCTGAACTTAACCAGTCAGTGTCCTCTCCGCTGTCCTTCACAGGCTGTTGAATGGCCTTCAGCTGAAAGCCTTGTCTACGCAGCCAGGCCTTGAGAAGGCCTTGTCGGGCAGCTGAGGTATATGGCCTTACAGAGACAAACCCATGAACACAGGCACACACGCCCACATGTTTGCTGCAGCATGTCCACACACACAGCAGCCCATGCTGTGTATCCTTCACACTGGCTGCAGTCCAACTCATAACATCTGTTAAACCCCATACAGCAATAACCTCCAGAGTGAGGAGTTGGTGCAATTAACTCACTCTCTCTCTCTCACATGCATACGAGCACGCGCACACACACGCACACACACACACACACACGCTAACACACATGCCTACAGATCTTCCAAACAGCAGGAATCATGAAACAGAGCAACATCGTGAAAGAAAATAAAAGTAATACAATATGATACTTTCAAGTACTATATATATTTATGTGCCTTTATGGGGTGAACCTGTACCATATCCAAGGCAATCAGACTGAGCATGTCTGCTGTGTGCGTATGTGTGATGGAGTGTGTGTAGTGTGGGCACAGAGCTTTCAATGTCCATAACCATCACCATGACCCCTGTCAAATAAATAGAGAGAGACTGGATGGAAGACAGGGAGCAAAGCACATGGAAAAGGGTAGCTGGGAAAGAGAAGGCAAGGCAGAGGGAGGGTGGAAGGACAGGAGGCAGAATTACAGACATTTGCGTCAGGCTCTTGATCAAGAGCAACTTAGAATGAATGCAAAGTAAAGTAAGTACTTTATTAATACTAATTGCTAAACATGTTTAAATACTCTCAAAATTATTTAGAGTCTGCCATATATTATCCGAGAACACCAGAGAGGATCACATACCTGGTGCTTACTGCTCCCTCTGTGAGGTTGGTATAGCAGCCATGTGCAGAACACTGGATCCATGTTGACGGCTATGCCCTGGACACTGACCAGCAGTACTGCACCTGGACAAAAACACACACGCACACACATACTTAATTGGCAACTCAAGACAACTAATTCAATTAGGATCCAGATCAAGAGAGAGACACAGAATTACTAACTGAAGTAGAAATATTTTCAACTGACAAAAACAAAAATGTTCAGATGCTTCTTATTTCTGCAAAGTGGGGAGGACATCTATATGGATCACTAAAATAATGTAAGGAAATAAGCAATGAGCAAAACTGTTAGGGCAAATCTGGTCTGACTGAGAGTCAGGCTCTTTCATGCAAAGTGTACACTGTGTCCTAATGACCTGCTGGTGGGTATCAAGCCTGCTTGTTGGAGAGCAGCAAGGAGCACTGTTTGTTTCAATTGCTCTGTTCAAAGTGGTATCCCAATGAGCCAAGAATAACATTTTCTTTTGATAAATTTCTGTGAAACTCTAGACTTTCTTTGGGTTTTGGTTTACTCTTAAATAATAATCTTTACCAACAATAAGAGGGCCCTGAGGTAATGCATTAGGATCCTATCAATAATGATTCCCATGCCGGCAGGATTAGAGTAGGGTCTTTGGCGTGCCGTGGAATGTCCCAGCATGACGATAGGAGGATGTTTCAGCTCTAGAAGGACTTTCAACAGTTTAATGGAGCTTTGGACAAGAACCCTTTCTTCAGTTTCAGGCCCCGAGGCAAAGCTGAGTGAGCGTGCGCGTGTGTGTGTGTGTGTAAATGGGAATGTGTAAAAGTCTGTGCACATTTCACCTCTGACAAAGCCTGATTGCCTGTTGCTTTACCTAACATTTAAGTGTCTCTAAAGCATGGAGAAAGCACAATTATAAATTCTCTCCTGAACACACTCATATTTGTGCTACACAAGCTCTCCAGTTTGGCAGGAATTACTTGCTCCTCCATTATTCTCTGTGAACAATGCAAATAAAACTGCTCCAATTTGCTCCACTTTTACCATGTGCTGTGATTTGTGGCCTATGAGCTTGTGTGTGTGTCTTTACTGTAAATGTGTATGACTGTAAGCATAAGTGATAACAAATGCACCAGTGTTGTCAAACGTGTATGTATGTAAGGTGTGAAGTCTGAAGTATGATGTTATATAGTGTAAGCATTTATCTGTACTCGTGTCTGTGTGTCAGATCATTTATTCACCAAGTACACTTTAATCCTCAGCCATGGTTTATTAATGGTACAGAAAACTTTCTGGACAACTTTCTCTAGGGAAACTTTCTCATTGGATCAAGTCAAACTGACTCACAGTTCTTCCTCTACTGCTTCATTTATCTTTCTACTTTGTTTACTTTCCGTCACTTATATTCTTCTGTCTCTCCACTATTTCCCTATCCATCTACCCCTAGAAGTTTATCGTCTCCCTAACAACAGTCGTGTACTCGTTGTACTGTATATCCACCTCTCTCCCTCTCCTCCTGACGAGGAATCATAACCTCAGCCGTGGCTTGAACTCTTATACCACAATGTGGCGGCTTAATAGGCTTTGGCTTTGGCTGTGGCTGTGGCTGTAGTGCTGGGGCCCAACTTCAAGCGGTTTCATCATAGCCCAGAACAGCATGAGCAGTATAGGTCCCAAATGTCTGGGAATGGGCTGAGTGGTGAAGATGTAGTGAAGATCTATTCCATAAATTGACCCTAAATTGTGGTCTATGGGATGCACAGAGGACGACAAACCACATTCTGCAGAAATGAGTCATAGAGCAATAAATCATAAAGCGTAGTAGATGGATTGTTTATCTAACAATTATTACAAAGATAAACGAGCAAATAAAAATATGAAAAATGAGTACCTTATTACACAGCAATAATACGTAGCCAACGCAAATTTATGGCAAACTACTGACACACTCAAGTTGGTACATTGTCTTATTGTTCATACTGACATATAGTAAAGCTTTTTCATTCTAACATTTATGTGGAGACAAAAAAGAATCAACTACCAAAGTCTTTATAGTAATTTCAAAATAAATACATTTGTGTAACAGACTAATAATATGGTTCTTAAATAAATAAGTAAACTCTGTAACTGGCAGTGTATCAGTGGTGTTTTCAGTCTCGTGCCAGCACTTGTCATCTTATTGTGGCTGTGTGTCATGTCTGTCAGGCCTCTACCAATGACAGCCATGACCATGTTGATTCATCACAACACCACTCGAAAAGCTCTCGTCTTTGAGATTAACAGAGCAAACAAGCTTTCTTTCCTCTCTCTGCCCGTTTGACAGGGACACAGAAACTAAATATGTGTTGACCTAGCTTTTGAGGCTTTGAAGACCAAGGTTTTACCATCCACACTGTGTGTTCTTGTTTTATCATTGTGTTGACATAACTGCAGAGAGTGACACCTCCTTTGAAGCACGCAGCACCGTGAAACGGCCTGGCATGCTTCGAGGGCGACCTCAGCAGCAGGTTAACTGATGTTTTTCTCTGCTCTAACAGGGCGGCATATGGGTAATTACACAAAGTGATGACAATGATAACAAAGGTGTTTTTCTTACTTCCTTAATGATTCTTCAAGAAAACATCAGAAAACTGGTCAGTGGCCTAGACTCTGTAAATACACACAACTGCAGAATGTATGTGCAGGCATCTACGAAAACACACTTACTTTGACTCACCCAGAGTGGACCTATTAATGTCAAGGGTGTTTTTATTTTCTTCCGTGGTGGCCAATAGAGTTAAAAGACGGCATGGGCTGCTGTGGTTGTTTTATGGCTGTCTGACATTTGTCCTCAGGCTACTAGGGTGAGAGAAGGCATCTAAACGTTAAGCCCCGTCTACGTTCTTCTATAAATCTGCTTTGAGGGTCAACAGCCTCAAATCTCTCCATCTACATATCGTCTTTTTTATCCAGTTACATGGTTTATACGTTGACATATTTTAATGCACAATCCGCTTTGTTCCGTCATTGCAAGCATGAAATTCAATAAACTGGGAGTGGTTATAGGTCAGTGGAAGTTCAAAATCAAGTCCCACAGTAGACACCAAAGCCCTGATTGGGGTTACAGAGGGCACAACCCCTCAACAACATGGCCTTGACCCCACCATCAGAATAACAACAGGCAAAGAGAGGTGGGGGGTACTCACCATCCACCCCCCCAGATAGACAGAGGGGGGAGGATTCATGCCCTAGCCAGCTAATCGCCCCCGCAGAATCACTTCATTGTTGGACGTGAGGCAGTTCTGGGACCCTGCGTCCAGCTTCTCCAACAGAAAATAAATAAATATAGCCCAGCCCGTGTCAGCCAGATGACTTCTGACAGGTTTGGTTAATTTCGAAGCCAAGTAGCAAAACAAAACATTACGCCAGCGTGCGGGGCCTACGCTGCCTTTAATTGCTTTTCCGATGAGCTCATGACTCAAAGGTGTCCTGGAGCAAGCTATGCAGCCCGACAGGTGTTCTACTGGTGTGTGTGTTTTTGGTGTGAGTGTCTATAACTAACAGAGTGGAGCTGATGACACCACTAAAAAGGGACTCAGCTGTGTGTGGGTGGGTGCAAGTAACAGTGTGTGCAGTATTCTGTATTTTCTGTGTCAGTGTTTGTCGTAATACACATAAGGAAGTCTTTCTATTTGTATCTATGTGTATATTTGTGTATGACAATGAACTGGACTCATACTCTCAAACACAACACTCACTGAGACACATTCACAGTACTAGAGTTCCCCTGCCTTGTAGCAACCTGGAGGGAATACTGCAACACAGGAGCCCAGGGGCTCAGGAAGGACACAGGAAGGTTTGACTGGAAACAGAACCAGCCTACAGAAAGCCTGCTCTCACTCTGGGCCAATGCAACTCCCTGTATTGGAAGCCAGTTTATATGTGTCTGTGCATATCTGTGGTTCTAGGAGAATTTAAGCGTACAGCAACATAGCCCAACTGCAGCAGCCTAGAGCTGAGAGTATAGATCCACCTCATATAGGTTGACTTTGGTTCATTCAGCCAGGTAGAGACAGAAAGTGCAAAAAGCAGAAGAACTCCTATACAAATAGAGTGAAAGAAAGAATCAAAGACATCCATACAGAAAGAGATTAAGAAAAACAGAAATGCAAAGACAGTAGACAGAGATACAGTACAGACGGAGGATATAAAACAGTGGATGATGAGGAAAAAACGTTATGTTGTTTTCCTAATCTACATGATAAGTGAGTAGACCTCAGAATTTGGCCATGGATCTGTATGATTTATGGGATGACTACAGTAAGTCTCCATACATGCAAAGCCCTGTGAACCGGATATATCATAGACGCCCAACTCTGGAATAGTAGTTTTACCATATATGTGTCCACATTGAATGAATGTTTGAAAAGTCAATGTATGCATAAATCCACCACATTATTCAAAATTGTGTATGTCCACATACTGAGCACTTTATCTGGAACACCATACTAGTACTAAGGCTTCCTTTTTCTCTCAAAACTGTCCATCTTCTTCTTGACAAAGATTCCACAAGATGTTGGAAACAATGCTTTGAGATTCTGCTCCATGTTGACATGATTGCTTCACATAATTGCTGCAAATTGATCAGCTGCACATACATGCTGCCAATATCCTTTTCTCCGTCCTCCCAAAGGTGCTCTGTTGGATTCATAGCTGGTGACTGGGGAGGCCACTGAAGTTCACTGAACTCACTGTCAAATTCATGAAACCAGTTTGAGACGACTTTTGCTGTGTGACATGGAGCATTATCCTGCTGGAAGTAGCCATTAGAAGATGGTTAACTGTGGCCTTAAAAAACATATGGTCAGCAACAATACTCAAAATGTGGTGTTCAAACCATGATTGGTATTAATGGGCCCAAAGTTTGCCAAGAAAATATTCCCGATGTCATTACACCACCAGCCACAGCCTGGACTGTTGACACAGGGCAGGTTGGCTCCATCGATTCATACTGTTGATGCCAAATGCACATATTTCAGCAGAAATGCAGATTAATTTGACCAGGCCACATTTTACCATCTGTTCGAATTCAGTGAACCACTGCCACCTCATATTTCTGTCCAAGGGTGACAAGAGTAGAACCTGATGAGTTCCTACATTTTATGCATTGTACACTGTGAGATGATCTTCTGGTCGACACAAAGGAGTTATATGAGTTATAGTAGCCTCTCCGTGCACACACGTGTGTGTATACAATCCAGAATTTGTGCAAGTCAACATGTGTACATGGATGGTTATATGAATAGTGAGCACAGGGCTCTTATTCATACAGAGAGATCTATTCCTGTCAGGGCTGAGCCTCCCCCCATAGTGCCCATGCTTGATAAAGTCCGACACATTTTGTCTATAATTTGATTCAGCCTTCATATATTTGGAACAAATCCTACAAACGCATCTTAAACTCCAGAAAACAGACCACAGGTTAAATATTTGACCATGGGAAGTGGACTTATGCACCTCCTGACAATGTTCTGTAAACCAGTAGGCCAGATAGAGGGTTAGAAGCAACAGAACATCAGCTCTGTGGAGCTCCAGATGTTGATAAGAGACTCTTTAGCCACACATATCCCCCTTCTAATTGATTCCTAGCCTTCATAAATTCACATCAACACTCATGGTGTTGAAAAGACAAGCAAATACTGAACAATTGCTGCCTGTACCCCCACTGAAACCCAAGCAGGCCCTGATTTGGTCTACTCCAGCTGTTATCTCCCTCCCTATCCTCTGTTTCCCGAGACCATTTCTCTTATATGCCCACAGAAATGCACTCTCTTTCTGTCTCGCTGACTTCAAATCACATCCAAGGAAAATGCTTAAAGTCACGACCAAATGTGAACTGGCCCTTGTCAGCAAGATAGCTAGCCTTCTTAATGACAGACAAAACAGACCTGGTCCTGATTGCATTAATGTATCATTAACCATATCCATCATGGACATAGAGTGCACTGTGTGAACTTTAAATGAGCCCCAATGTAATGTAAGGGGAACAGGAGAGACACTTCTGAGCTCATTAAAATAAACAGACTTCTGCTTCTGCTGCTGCTTTCCCACAGGCAGTTTTAGTTTTACATAGTTACCTTGAAAACTCCTTATCACTGCTATCATTCAGCTGACTCATGGGCTTTCTCTACAGTTCAAGCTGAGTTCTCAGTTTGTCATGAGGAGAAGGGGGAGTCAAGTCATTTTATGTCTGTCATTAGCTGCGGTTCCTTCCAAGTAATGTTATGAGAAATAAACTGTATCAAACATGTTTGAAATAAAAAGCAGCACTCCTACTTGTGTTTACCAATTCATAAATATCAAATTTCATGATTGCCCAGGGTTTCGAATTCTGTTCATCTTTGGTAATCAGAATAAAATGGTTGAAACTGTAATTAAGAGCAAGGAGTATAAAACTGAGAGTTTAGGGACATATCTAACCATAAACTCAGCAAACAAACTTCCATCCCCAAACCCCCATACAACTGCAATTGTACATGCAATCACACTTACATGCACATGCATGCACACACACACAG
The DNA here is from genome assembly GCF_024713975.1 of Paralichthys olivaceus. Taxonomy (NCBI): domain Eukaryota; kingdom Metazoa; phylum Chordata; class Actinopteri; order Pleuronectiformes; family Paralichthyidae; genus Paralichthys; species Paralichthys olivaceus. The sequence continues at coordinate 23,877,008 of NC_091105.1, read as the reverse complement.
ACACCCTGTGGGTAGAGCAAACAGACTTTATGGGTCCAATGATTCTGTCTAGTTTATACAGATCCAGAAATGAATCCACCTCTGGTTTATCTCCACAAAATCTGGTCAGGTTCGTTTTTTTTAAATTATTTTGTATCCTCATGGAACATTTCAAATGTTGTGTATGTCTTGACACTCGAGATACCTGACTTGGCAGTCGTCAACACGGCAAGCTTGCCGGGAGCCAAGAGGGTTGGATGCAGCATCTGCAGTGTCAGTCCAGACTATAAGGTGGATTAATAACTGGTCCCTTTCAAAGGTCACTAGGCCTGGAACATGCAGCTGTATACAAGCAAACCTGCTGGTTGAGCTCCAGAAAAGAACCAGGCCAAAAGTATGGTCCTGGACATGACAGCAGGTTTCCAGAGGCACATCACCACATGTGATAATTTCTTTACTTCATATGCCTTTGGCCAAGAGCTGCTATGGAAAAACTGACCATGGCAATATTTCACCAGATGTAATGTTTCACATTACTATGTCATACATGAAATATCACTTGGAGGCATTCAGAATTTTATTGACTGACTGTTGCAGGTAAGTGGTACATACTCATGTACAAGAATGACTGTGCCATGGCCCCTGGTATTGTTTTTCATCATTGTATTTGTGTCAGCCTATACAGTGAATTTGTAGTGTTGGAATCAGAAGAAGACATACAAGAGGAGGCTTTTTTTTGGAGGAGCTCAGACAAACCATAGTGCTGTCTCTCTTTCAGGTGCCAACACTTTCCATGAGTACAAGCATCTGTCTGATGAGAGACCAGAGAGATGCCAGGACCAAGGTCTATAAACCTCACAGGCAAAAGAGACAAAAGGAAGAGGTGTACACTGCTCGTCCTAAGCGATGTTTAAAAAGCATTAAAAAAAACATTTTAAAAAATGACCACCAAAACCATAACATATTGTCAGACATGCACATGAGCAAGCAGAGTATGTAACCATCGTGTAATGTTTGGATCCTGAGTTTTTTTTCTTGTTAGTGATAGGATTATTGTTGCTATGAAATGTCCAGATTCTAATTTTCTCACAGAGTTAAGTTTTCAACTGAAAATTGGCCCTATGTTGTCTCTAGATTGATAAAATGATAACAGATAGTTTTGACCTGAAACAAAAGGGCTACTGTGTACAACTACTTCAATTTGAGGGGTTTCAAAATAAATGTCCCACACTTTGACGTTAAGTGTTCTGTGATAAATAGAAAAATAAGTTTCCTCTGATATTAACAATAGTATAAATTAACCAAATAAATATTAATAAGGTTCAGCTCAATGATATTACACAAGATGCTAAGTGCAACACTTTTCTTTACTATAAGAAAAGTTTATTAAGTATAATGATTTACAGTTAAAATGGGTTGTTTATTGTAGACATGAACAGAAGAGTTGGTAATACGAAACAAATACAACCCAAGGACTAGAAAAGGTTTGTATGCAAAAAATGTATAACATACAACATGCATATTTGCATTGTCCAGCTCAAGGGTGCTGTTTGAGAAAACCTCTGTTTGAAATGTTACTTTTTATTCATACTTATTTTGACACTTTGTGTACTTTGGTTTATTTGATCATATTAAGATTTTTAAATAAATAAAGGGATGGAAACTAAATAAATGAATGAATGGAAACTTCAGGGAACTCCCACTCATCCGTTTTTTTTCTCCAGATGTATTTAACGTGGATACCCGAAGCAGATCCAATGTGATTTCAAAAGCAGCTTTGGAAGTTCTAAAATATTTGTCATACATGATTTAATGATGACCCATACTAACTATGAGATGTTTTTGTTTTCATCATTAGACACTGTGGACTGTAGCTAAAACTTGATAGTAGGCAAAAAATTAAACACTCAAAATAAAAAAGTACACTAAATGACATGTTATTTCTGATGTTGCACACTTGTGACAGACGTCTTTAATCATTTTTTTGTTGAATTCAATTGATTTAAGTTAATTTAATTCGCCCATCCTTTGTAAGACATTTGAACAAGCCTTCTGTGACATCAATTTTCTAAAACGTATTCCCTTTCCTTTTAACAGTCTATCAGTTGTCAAACATTTTTCCCTTCTACTTTTTTTTTTTAGTAATTTCTCACAAATATTTGGTTGTTTATAGTTGCTGATTCTATTCCCAGTGTTAAACTAACTTAAGCTGTATGATCCAACTATCTTTCACAACAACTGCATTTTGCGTCAGCTTTCTGTGGAGCAGGAAAATCAGGGACAAGATGTGATTTTAATTACAATCAAGCATTACCATCTCTATGCAGAATATCTGTTCCCTCCCTTTTTCAGGTCTTTTTTCAGTATAGTAGACTTTCTAATTACCCCGCACACAGAAGTCCTATTGCTTAAATTTGGGGTCACTCAACAAGGTGGGACAGATGAATCTGATGTTTGCATATTGGTCTACTGGTGTGGCTGTAACCCAGACGACTGGTCTGCATATCTCCATCAGGCAATTTGCTTGTTTGGTCCATGAGTGAAGCCGAGCTCATTTTAAATACAACAGTTTAGGTGATAAGCGATCACTGAAAAGGTATTATTGTATCGTGTTCCTCAGAGATCAATAAAAAACATGGCCAGGATTAAAATTTATGTTCTCTTGGATATTCAGTTGATTGCTGCTATGGTAGCTACTGAGCTCTTACATTTATTCCAAAGAAAACGCTGAAGCTGCTGCCAGAAACAGAGAAAAAAAACATTTTTTCTGTTCACCAGAGGATTTTTGCCTGAGAAAACTCATACAACACAAAGACTTGAGAATATTAAAAAACCTTCATGATCTACTGAGGGTTTTAGTATCTTCTTATAACAAGAGAAAAAATATTAAAATAAACTCAACTGAAATAAATGATTGTGGTTTTAACAACCAGATGTTTTCACAGAGGCAACATAGCAGCATCTTTGCCAGTGGAGCAGTGTTTCACTCTGATAGCGCTCTGTACAAGTATTACTCCACACAGGTGGCACGCTGAAAGTCTTTGTTTGAGTTCAGATGATGAGATGAACAACTGTAATGTATCACTTATCTCAAACACAGTAAATAAGTCCTCATTATTATTACTGGATTATCAGATCTAGGTCATATAATACCATTAGGTGCATGTGTAAGAAAAAAATACCAAGTCTGAGCATGTGTGTTTTTCTTCTCTATCAACTGCAATAACTATCACTGCATCAGTCCCTCTCATTCCCATACATGTGATTTTGCACTTTTATATATATATATATAATACTATGTATTAAATATCTTTTAACCTGTTCTCCTTCTGTGTCTATCTGTCTTGTTCTCAGTGTCAGTGGGTCCCTTTCAGTTCCCACTCTCACTATCCACCTCATCCTCTTCTAGCTTGCCACAGTAGATTGAAGATTACTCCTCTTAAAGACATAGTCTTAAGTGGTTGCACATTTGAACCATTTAGCAATTTGGTCTAATGGTTTCAGGATGAGCTATTTTAGCTGCAATGCTGGGACAAAAGAGGGATGAAGGGGTGTACAGTATGATGAAACGCTAGTTCTGATTGGCTGGATTTCCTTATCCAGGAAGGGGGTCACTGTGGTGTCAATGTTAGGGATTAGCTCAAACAGAGATAGAATGATTACAAGAGAACAATTAGAAGTTTGCAGATGGAGAAAAATATTCAGCGACATGGTAGCAGATTTTTATGGCTGTTTTAGATCCATAAAGATCGTGTTACAGTTAGGTCAGGGGTAAGGACTACTGGGGTACAGTAGGACATCCATTATGTCTATGTGTGTTCTCACAAAGATGGAAGAAGTACAAACATGCATGAATGTGTGTGTCCCTTGAAGCTTTAGAGGAAGAGCTCTTTTGTATCTATGGCCTGTTATTAGTAACAGTTGAATGATGCTTCACTGACAGCAACGTAAAGGCCAAGTGAGTGTCTTGTTGTTGGAGGATGTCACTCCTATCGGCACAAGCACTGATGATAAGGAAGAACTGTTTATACCCATCAGAACTGCATTTAATACAGACAGACATCACACATACAGACAGATTGTGCTTGTGCATGCACACACAAATAAAGAATGCTTGGGCCACCTGCAACACAGGACATCCAAACTACTATCAGCTGCCCTACATTAACAAATCCCTGCACAAAAGCAGTGATGACTCAGCTACTCCAAACACACTTGAAATTCTTCCCAGACTGACTTAGTACTGACAAACAAGATAGATAGGGAGGAGAGGGAGAGGAAGATTGTTGGGAGATAGGAATTAAGACAAGGGAGGGGAAGGGACAAGGGAAGGAAATGATGGGAGGAAAGAGGTGAGTTTAGAGAAAAGAGAGAGGGAGAGAAAGTTGGAGAGATATATGGGAATGACCAGGACGAGCAGAAGAAGGGGAGGAAGCACGGACAAGTCTTTGAAGGTAAAAAGCAGCAGCAGCTGCTGCTGCTAGAGAGGCTGTGCTTATCCTTCAACCTCTAATCTCAGAGTTATCATCAGGACACAGTCTGCATCAAGAGGGACAAAGACCCACTCTTAGTCCAATTATTTCTCTCTTGCTGTCTAGTTCCTTTAAAGCACACACACTCTCATGAAAATGTCCACATGACGACATACACACCATACTGATAGAGACAGCACGCACATACTCCTGTCAGACAGAACAAGAACAGCTCAGCAATGGACTTATTCAGCAGACTGTTGTTCATCTCATAACACCTTGGCACTATTCTTTATGCATGCAAGGTTGAGACACCACAGACAGAGAGAGCCAGCTTGCCAACAATCCGTCTCCTTTTCTTTAGGAAGTCTTTTGGCAAGTGAAAAAGTGAAGATGACATATTTGGCCGTGGCAACGAGACAAATCCCAAGGTGATCCAAAAAAGAGCTCAACATGAACGTCACCATGGAAATCTCAAACCTGATGAAAAGGTGTTCTGCCTAGACCCATAACAAATAAAGTATTCGTACCACCTAGAGGATTACTGGCCCACACCATTTACACAAATGTAATGTGAGAGCAGGAGACGAGATGAAGGAAAAGCTTTTCTGACCATGTGACCCCAAGTAGGCTATAGCTTACCATGCTATCTATTCTTTAACTGTGGGAGATACAAAATTCAATATATTTACACTGACTTAGCAAAGTCCATCAGTTCTGACGCTGGCAGCAACAGCATGAGCATATAGAAGATTTTGGACAGGTGACGTAAGATGGGCGCTCTACTATTATTAGCAGCTTTGTGAACCTGGTAGCTGAACTTTTAATTAAGAGCCAGTGGGGGCTGGTGGAAGTTAATCTCTGGCTGCGAGTGTCGGGAACTTCTCCTTTCATCTGCAGTCCTTGTATATGTTGAGAGGGGAAGAAAGAGGTGCAAAGACCGCCTGTGTTTACTGCCTGTTTATCTAAGTAGGCATGTGGGTGGCTGGAGGGCCACAGTAGGTCAAACCACACACAGCGAGAGGAGTCCAGGACCCCTGGAAGACCACTCAAAGTGAAGAGATTTTACAACGATGGCTTGGTGTATGACTACCGTTGCTGCACAAGCACTCTCTCACACACACACACACACACACACACACACACACACACTTATGGTAACAGACTGACACACACAAAATCGTGATTCAGAGTGATGAGAGTTTATTACTACTGTGTTGAAGCTAAGTGCCCCAGGGGCAGGAAGACAAGCTGAGGGTTCCTGTGGACCTTCGGGCCCTTAAGGCAAACAAAGGGAAACACGGCATCGAGATGGCCAAGCATGTATAAACTAGGTTGTAACTCTAAATCTGCTGTATTTACATTACACACTGGAATTGAAATACACATAATTTCCAGCTAATAACACATTAAGGGTGTAGTATATGTTAATACATATATATCATTACATATATATCAGTGTATATATCACAGGCATGAGAAAATATTCCTTCATAGCAGATGGTCACACTGCTACCACCTATGCAATCTTATACTGGGGATAGTGGGAAAGCCATGAGCAACTTGCAAATCAAAGGCCAAGCAGACTGGTTTGTTTTCTCACGGCACAGGGCCCGAGTGAAAAAAACAGCTAAATAAAATAAACCTTTAATTTGAGTGAAATTGGAGGCAACAAGCGCTGCTGTAGAAAGGGCTGTGAAGTGTGATTTCTTGCGGTTTGGGTTAATCCTGATTGAGGAGCCCCGGAGTTGAAATGTCAGCAATATGAGACTAAAACAAAAATAATTACACCCAGGGTTAATGAACACAACTGCCTGAGGCACAAGGAACTGCACAGGAAAGGGGGGGGGTGAAAGGCGGGCGAGAGAGAGAGAGAGAGAGAGAGAAGGTTAAATAACAAGAACGAGATTTAGAGAGCTGTAAAGAACAAGTTGAAGTAATTTGTCCTCATTTCTAAAACAGAAAAAATATAGACCCATATTTGTGTTCATCTGAGCTGTGAAACCACTAAAGAAGAATAATCAGTTGTGAGTGAGCAGTCTGGCAAGCTGATGCAGGGCCATCCATCTGCAAACCCATCATGCCCTGGGTTTTATTCCCCCTCAAGGTTAAAGACTTGTATGGCTAAAGGATGAAACAGATGGCAACACCAAACCTTCCTTTCAACTACTGCCATGCCATGCATGTTTATACCACCTCTTCTCAACCTGCTTTAATCTTCACTGTTATGTCTATACACACTATCTCAGCTATGTAGGGAGCTGCCCATTACAATGAGCCTGGTCACTGGTGCTTGGAGGCACCTGCACCTTCTACACGCTGGACTATGTGTCTGTGTCTGTGTGTACACACTGTACACGCATGAGTGTGATAAGAAATCAGTGTATTTTGCCAGGACTGAAAAGTATGCAACCTGAAGTAGATTAACATTTTATTAGTGCATAATATATGATTTATTATTAAAATAATATTTTTTTATAAAATTTTGTAGTTACCGAGTGAGCTACATTATTATTATTTCCTGATTATTTCCTGTCTGCATTAACTATTTTAAAAGTTAATGCAAATTAAAATGAACCCCTTTCAGCTGTGTCAGTTTTGGCAGAATCTTTTAGTACATTTATGAGAATAAACATAGAATTACCCTCAGCACCAGCTGCGATCCCGGTACAAGATGGTTTAGCTCAACGCATGAGGATGTTGAGACTGTATACGTGAGTGTGTGAATGTAAACTGTGGTTTTTATGACATATTAGTAATGCATGCCCAGTTGCCCACCAAACCCCATGTACGATTTGAAAAATTGAAATTCAATTTTAGACAATTAGGCAGATTTTGAGCTCAAGTATGATTGCTTTAAATTTGGGTACATATAGGTTTGTATATCTAGTGAAGTCTGTGTCTGTGTGTGCACTTTAGGACTCTCCTCAGTCCCTCCCCCTGTGCTCTCAAAGCTGGCTGCCTGGAGCACAGCTGCTGAATGGGGGATGCGTACAGGCAGAGAGCCCCACAGAAACAACAACAATCCACATCAAAGGAGTTACACTGGTGGAACATGATTATCAACCTTTATCCTGTGAGTCTACGAGTCCTCTGTCCGCCCAAGCATCACTCATTGGCATGGGGAGGGAAGGGAGAAGAAAGGATAATTTTTTAAATACAAGCTGACCACAAACTGATCCCTTACTCATGTCTTCCTTTGTTTTTCTTTCTTTTTTGACTGTTTCCCCATGTTTCAGTTTAACTCAAGTACACACGGTAAATGTTCACAAAAAGTCAGACACTGATTGAGACATTCATCACAACCAATCCATTCCATTCATTCACTTATCTGTCCATCAGGGAATCTGAGTCCCATCAAAATGTCTCACTTTCAGATCTATCACTCACACTGTATGAGGAACCATTGATTAAATGTCAAAACAGTTAACTGGTGTGAGAGAGTCGTCGCCTGTGAGTGAGTGGTTTATTCTACATCTTTCAAAGAGGTATAATTCATGATCTTTACACCAGGAATGATATTTCAGTCAGTGTAGAGTAGATTCATTTTGGTACATTAAGACCCAGTGTTTCAAATTGAAAGTATAATATTACATTAGACAATCTCCGAAATCCTGTTCAGCATGCATTGGCAAATTAACTACCCAAGTCTCTCCGGGACCAGGGGAAACCATGATTTGAGTGTGAGGATTGTCTCACTTTCACTGTAAGTAAATGGGCTGATATGATCTTGGAGGTGATATGCTTTAGGGAATCCAGGCCCTGGGCTTGGTGCAGCCAGTCATCTTTTTCAGCTCCAGAGGAGCTAAATAATAAAGACTAGACAACAGGCTAAAATGAACAAATCTCTCATTTCAGGCCCAAGGGATGATCAACAAGGGTCCTCTGTGCATTACCTAACTATAAAGGATTGTATTCAGCTCGTGTTTTGGTTGCTATGAGGTCAGGACCCTGAAACAATGTTGAAACAGAGGGGAGATAGTGTTGCAAAATAGAGAGCTCTGCCGCAGCAAAGCATCCAAGACATGGACCTGACCCGCATGATGTCATGTACCTGGCTTCAGCTTCATGACCAGAACAGTGAGGAACATACAATAACACATAATTTGTGCATGCATTACAAAATGTATACAGTAACACTTCTTTGTGCACAGATTTCCACACTGCATATAATTCACATGTGCAATGTGCAGGGATATACAGTATTCAAACTGACTTACCTTTCAGATACACATGTAGTACACAAACACACAGACATTACGTATAGCCTCACACACATGCATACACACGCCAGATTGTAGTGTAACATAAAATGTGCAGTCAGTGCAGTGGATAATGGGCCTGACGTCAGACGGACCTATAAACCCAGCTCAGGTGTGGGTTTATTTTTCTTGGACCTATCAAACAAGTCATGAAATAAGAATTTCACTGAAAGACTCACAGCTAAACAATAAATAGCTACTCACACTTTCAAAAATGTTAAGTAGAATTGCCGTTCAAATAAACCCTGGCATCTCCTTAGGCACGCATGCTATCGTGTCGTCTGACACATTTCCCATAAGTGTAGGTGAGGGCAGCTGTATCGTAGATACACCCCTCTGCAGCGGTGCAGGGCTGCTGCTGGGCCAGAGAGCATCTGGACAGGGCACGAGAGGTGCTCATTCATTGTGAATAAAAACAAATATAAACTAAGACACATTTAAATGTTTTACTCACTCGCTGAGTCATGACCAATGGACATTATGAACATAGGAGTCTGCATTACAGAACTGATTACTCCATGTGCCTGTGAGCGAAATGATCTAAACTTTAGCTTCATTACAGTATATTACAGCTGCATACACCCATTTATAATGCAATGTCTGGCCCTGACACGGTCTTGGGTGGGCATACTGTATACTGTTACATACATACAGATATGTAACATAATGTGGATATGTGAACATATCCACATTATGCCCAGAAACCAAATTATAAAATATAGGGTCACCTTAAAATGATGAAATAAATGTCTTTGGTAATACTTTTAGTGGCAATCTTCAGGAGCTGTTCCACTCTTCAGCAATGTCTTTTTAAGATTTTTTTCTTATAAAGGTTGGTATGTTTACAAATTCTTAAAAAAATCCTTACTGTACTAAATATCATCACCTTGCTGTGGCTGAGGGGTAGAGCAGTCATCCCCCAACAGTTCGATCCCCAGTCTTCCCAATCTGCATGCCCAAGTGTCCTTGGACAAGATGCTGAACCCCGAATTGCCCCTCAGAGAAAAAAAGGTGCTGCTAATAGATGCACTGGCAACTGTCCGGCTCTATATGACCTGAAGATGCTTGCCCTGATGTGACCATGACGTTTATTTTAACTAAAATAACAGGGCCTTATTACACAACTTAAAGCTGATTTGTAATTTATTATTGCTTCGGGTACAAATGAATCATGATGAGAGCATAAAGGCAACGAGGTCGGGAGGAAGCATCACAGAATTTGTCTGACATTAGAATGTATCATTGCTTAAATAAGGTCAAGACTGAGAACTCTGGAATTCAAAACATTAGTATAAGACTTTCCAGTCATGTCTGCCTCATTTTATAAAGTACTGCTGTAATTACACTTTTAACTCTGTACTGTGATCCCAGGTTGTGATTATTTTACAGTGTTCTCAGGTTTTATTAAAAAAAAGAAATATTGACATATAAATCAGTGCAAGAATACATGTGATGAAAGAGACACACAACAAAAACATTTCAATTGACGTAGCTAGAGAGACGCAATTTATTTTCTCCCACAAGCTATCGCAATTAAATGAAATCACACAAAAGTGAGCCATGGTTGGAAAGTAACTCATCTAGAGTCTGAGTTCAAAAAAATACAGTCTAATTTACCCCGGGCAAATATGTAAGAGACGTTTGGGAGAGGGGAGATCAAAAATAAACTTCATAATGTTACACCTGAACTTTAGAACTGCTGATATCTCACAAAGCCTCCCCCACTGTCACACACTTTCTCATTTTCCCCTCACATATATTTGTCTGTATAGATTATGATATATCTTTAGGTTTTATGAAGTTTCTCTTGCATAAAGCATACATTATACATTAACTTCGTGAAGCTAGTAGTCTACAGAGTCATTTCTGACGGTGCAGTCTTATGCACTCTGCAGAAATACATTTAGTGGTAAGACGGTCACAACGCATGTAAAGAAAACAGGCAGGAGTTATTAATGTAAAATGTGTACATTATACATATCTTTAATCATTCAAATTGCATGATTTTAAAGTCAAGGGGTTGATTATTTCATGGTTGTTCTATTCTTTAGATTCAGAATACATTGATATATTTATCTAAACTTCTATCTATCTCCATCATTCTTGCTTTCATTCCATCTGTCAGAAACACAGACACATCTGCCCCCCCCCCACACACGCACAGACACGCACAGACACGCACAGACAGACAGACAGACACACACACACACACACACACACACACACACCAGGGTTGAGGTTTATTTGACTAGAAAATTACCCTCCTCATGTTTAACATATCTCCAATATTGTCATCACCAAATATTTATTTATAGAGCAGAGGACCTCTGAATGGCCACATTCCTTCTGCTTTGCAACATTTATACAACTTTATGCACGCATACACACACACACACACACACACACACACACACACACACACACACACACACACAGACAGACACATATGTAGAGAGAGTCAATGCTAGATGTGTTAATGACAATCAACCATCTTGCATGTTTGTACTTTCCTGAGTGAAAGTCGACTTCATTTGGCAACTGACTTTGAATATTTGCATGATCATGGCCATTTCCTGAAGAAATGAAAAACGCTCCTGATTCTCTTTCATCAACTACGACTGACCTCCTGACAAATTATGGCAATATGTCTTTGTTATTTCTTCAGAGGAAAACAACAATTGGAATGAATTGGAATACTGGCTCAATTCCAGCTAGAAATAAGCATCACTCCGAATGATCCCCACTAAAGTGATTATCAGTTCATTTCTTTAAAGTGAACGGTGATTTGATCTGCTTGGGTACAGTGCATAGGCCCATCATCAAAACATGACATTTTATGAGTTTTATGAAATGAGTTGTCTGAAACTCATTTCAAGACCACAATTACCTGCATGTCACCTAAATTTGGCAATAATAATCGAATTAAATAACAAACCAGAGATACCTTGGAGTATTTGCTTTACTCTTCTTCATATGGCTGAAAAATCTGTCCCATGATCATTTATTTGATCTATTGTGGTTTTCCAATTATTTGACAGCAGGGGGTAGGGGGGTTAATGAAGAGCACACCACAAGGGGGCAGTGATGTAGCAAGGACCTGAAAAAGCTAGAGGCTTGACTCATTAAAAACTAGCAGAGTAGTGGGAATCAAACAGGGACAAGGGGTGGAAGTAATGGGAAAGTTTAGGTGGAAGAGGAGAAAGAGAGAAAAAAGATGAGGCATGACCAAGATTAAAGTTTCAGGAAGGATTGAAAAAAAAGAAAGAGGAGAAGGGAAATGTTTGACAGAAGACAGAAGAAATGAGAACATGTGAACAGATTTTATGATGTTATTACATATAAACAACTGTTGAAAGAGGAGGAAATAACACTAAAGATGTATGCCACTCACTGTCAAACAAAACCAACCTGATTAAATAAGAGAAGTCAATTTAGACCACCTCACTAACTCTTATCTGTAAAATTGAAGACATTAAGGATTAAATTAACTGCTAAACAGAATCATCATTTCAAATCACGAGACGAACAAAAGCAAAAGCATCTCAAAAACAATCAAACTTTCATTTACATAAATGCACTATAATTATCTAAGCCTGTGCTGTCCTTTGAATGACACAGCACACAAAGACACAAAATAAGAACTACTGGACCCCCACAGAGCTGCCTCACTAAAAACCACAGGTCCCAGAGGGAGGCATCCTGGTGTCTCTGTAGTGACCAGTTCCTTAAACAAGCCTGAAGATGATACTGATACAGCAAGCTGCTGGGTCATGAACTGGATAAGGAGAAGTTTGTGCTATTGCTCTACATACCACAAGTTAGTATGACCTCCTGGATAGTCACACTGGCCTCCAACCACAACGGTCACATCTGTTGCCTATCACACATATTGTGTAGGTTTGTTTTGCCTCTTACATCTTAAATCTATGCACTTCCTTGCACCTCTGTACGCCTCAAGTGAGCATATGGCCACTACATAAAAGGCAACCAATAGCTGTACTGGATAAAAAAAAATATTTTAGGCAGACACTAATGGAAAAAAAGTTAATGGGAACTTAAAATCTTATTTCAACACATTTCAAGACCAATATATCCCTGTTACACTCTTGTTTACTGCTCATGTGTTTTTGTTCTAACATTCTGCACTGGTTTGTACTAAGACACTCACTGTCCAATTCCCAGTTTCCAGTGATACTTTGCCAGTCCAGATGTCTTTCTGTATGTCTGCCTTGATACCCCATATCGAACTAACAAACGTTACACATTTATGTCTCATACTCTTTTTTCACAGTGCCTGTCTAAATGGCCGCCTGCAAATGGCAAACAACAAAAATGAAAAGCACAGTGACCAGTGCAACACATGTGGCATGTACAGACAGACACTCATATAAACCCTTGTAATATTACTATAGTACTTGCTACCAAAACAAAACCAATGCCAACCAAACTCAGCACGCACTCACCACACCCAAACGCTGTGTCATCCCAACAAAGCGTGAGCAATAAACAAATCAGTGTAATCGTGCAAGCAAAAAGGAATCTAAGAGGAATCCTGAGTCAGAGAGCCTTCTTTGAAATGAACAACATCTGTAACATAAAGTCTCACCCAGTGTGACTTTCACATGAATGCCACACTAAAGCTGCTTTCACAGATGCACTGAACTCCGAAGATTCTCCAGACATTCTCCAGAGGGGCAGTATATGTGATCGCAAATGTCCGAGTGAGAGCCTGTGAACCCTCTGCAAAGTTTGTCTGGCCAGCCCTCAAGTAAAAAGTCTGCAGAATGTCCAGAGGAGCCACCGGGAGATCCTCCACAGGATTCAATACGAACGAGTGGCTGTGATGATGACGTTTCTAACACGCGACAGACTCAAGAGTGAAAATAAACAAACAAAAAGAAAACCAATATATCAGGATGAGAAAGCTGTGCCAGACACATAAAGGACACTGATAAAGATGACAAGAGAGCTATTGGTGATGTGGGCTGACACCAGTGTCGATGTGCTAGAAACAAAAAAACATGATATCGGCAGCAGAATTAATGTTATGTCCTGCCTGCTGCATCCACCCTGACCTGAACCCTCTTTACATGGTAAGTCATAGTTTTCTGGGTACCTTGAAAAAGGTTCAGAATATTTGGTCATTTATTAACTTACATGAGTAAACCTTACGATATATACAGTATAATAAGTACTTGAGGTGAGCCAGTGTGAAGCTGTGGTGTATTATCCAAACTGTCATCCAGCCAATGGAGTGAGACCATCTAATCATTGTCTGTCTGACAACCGTCTCCAGTACCCTGCTGCTTTCCCTCCCCTACCACGGGTGACCTCATGTTCACACCTGGGACAAGGGCAGGGGTTCAACAATCTGTCTGAAATGCCACTCTGCATCTCTGATACCACTGCAGCTCTCTGACAGGCTTCTCTGCACTCACAAGTTCACCCTGCCACCTACTGTGGGGCACCAGCTGAGGGGGTCTGCTGGATGTCCGACTTAAAGCAACTTCCTTTTACAAGTTCTTCTCAACTCAGATCACTGGATTTCAAGATTACATTGGATTTAGGCAGAAAGTATAAAATCATGGTAACCTTTAATTTCTAAAATAATAGTTCAATACTGTATCAACCATCCAAACATATATTATGGTTCTAAATTTACAGATAAGTATATTTGTCAAATGATCTCTTCCTTGTAAAGGGTCCATCTCTGGCTTTCTGTCTTTGTGACCACAGAGGAAGCTTCTGTGAAGGTTTCTGATAGCAGAGACAGATTAACGGCTGATAAGAGAGGTGTGAACAGCAGTGTAAGCTTGTCACTGCAGGGGGGTAGAATGACAGTAGAGGTTAGAGGGTTACAAGGCAAGAGAACTGGACATCAGAGAACTGGGCAGCGTCAGCCCTGCCAGACCAGTGACTGACGCAACTCGACCATCGTTATATCAGAACTGTTTAGTATTTATTCACCGAAAGAAGAAGAACGAGTGGCACTAAGAAGATATATTTGTTCTTCCTCTAACTGGCTTCAGCAGCAGATATCTAGACAGTGATAGATGGTTCATCCAATTACTCATCCATCGACAAACTGTTTCACATTGAACCTGTGCCAGATTAGTATTCTGCCCTAGCTGAACAAGGCTATAACAAAAAAAGGATGTAATGTGTTATTAGACATTCTTTTTTCCTCTTTTACATGGATACAGTTAAATGCAATTAGGAGGGAAAAAAAGTACAATTTAGTAAAAATGTAAAATGATTGCATATAACTTGTGATGGGGTTTAGCAATTAGAGACTTTTTTGCTAGGAAGGGTAGGATGCTTTAACTCTGAGATGAGATTATTATTTGTTAAATATCTAAATTAAAAATAACATTTGACCAGAACTTAAAGGTTCAGTGTATAAAATGTTTGCCTGTTTAGTTTGTCCAGTTTAGACTACTGTAAAAAAAAAAAAAAAACATGGTGGCCTCCGTTGAGAGGACCTGCTCACGATGTAAATTTAAATATAAAATATAATTAAATAGAAATGGCCCATTCTAAGGGAAAAAAAACCAAAAAACTAACAATTTAGGTAATTACACAATAATAGGATTATTTTATGTTTAATTTCTGCCAAAAGATCCCTTTCACCTTTAAGTCTCTTGTGATATACTGTGGTTATAAATAGTTATATGCAAACGTTTCCATAGTTTATTAAATGCATCATCTGCAGGAGATGGACATGTTAATTCACAAACCTAAAAAAAATGAACAAAATTAAACATTCAAGGTGGCAAATGCAACTTAGTCAGTATTTAGTAACCCCTACTTTGGCCCAGCTTGCAAATATATTTTGCTGTGAGGGCTGTTCCCAAAGCTTTGGCCTGTGTTTCTTGAGTTAAGGTGAATTTAAATATATGCTTTGGATCATTGTCCTGTTTTTGATGCCTGTTTCTTTTCAGTTTCACTTACTTGACTGATTGTATTGCATTTGTATCCAGAAATTGCTGATATTAGTGGAAACCTGCTAAGTCACAGGCTGAACAATTACTTCAACACAGAATGTTTCCAGGCACTGCTTAACAGTTGGCAAGCTTTGTTTTCTCATCAACCCTGGTCCAAACACACCTTTAACCCAAGAGCATTTTAAATTAATCTGTCCACAGCACTTGTTTCCAAAAAAATCCAATTTTTGCTACTTCCTTAACTGATTTATAAGATGAAACCACAGTTTCCTTCTTATGCCTCATCCATTTAAAGCCATTTTTGTGAAAGCAACTCTGCAAAGTAAACAATGCACGACCACTCTTGTGTCAGCTAAACCTTCCTGCATGTCCTTTGCCTTTCTGGGAAAAAGTCCTGCAGTATTATCTGAATATCTTCTTGGTGTTCCATATCTTATCAAGACTTCCACAATTCCTCTTAACTGCTGTTTTAAATGACACTCAGACCAAGCAACTTTGAGGCTGGCAAGCTTTGATTTCTTTTCATAGCTTGCCCCTCTTTGTAGGCGTTAAATAGTTTCATTTTCAGATCCTCAGTCAGCTGCTTAGAGGAGCTCAAGGAGAACATTTATCAAGCTCAGTTGGCAAATCATCAAAACAATTCTTGACAACTCTAGCTTAAAATGTGCATCAAATAAGACCAGACATGTTAATGAAGTGCTGAGTGCTTTGCGAGAAGGAAGGTGCCTACACTTTTTGCACGTGCCACATTCACAGTTTTTTAAGTGTATAAAATAAGATATAAGCATTCATGCTGGAATTTTTCATCATGAATCTTAATCTGCTGCACAGACTGTATTTAATTATTTTAACTTGACAAAAAACTAAAAATATAGAAACAAAATCTTTTGCGTAACGCTTAAGTTGTGTTGGTCCGGGTCCACAGAAGTTGAATGGTTGCTGCAACTTGATACAGCACTTCAACTGCAACCCTACAGTTCTACTGAGTCATAAATCCACCATGTGACTCGGTGATAAAGTCCCCTTACCGAGTTCCCTCCCGTCTGCGTCTTATCACACTGTTGCACCCCCTCCCCTCTCCACCATCCCACCCTACACCCCCCTTACATGTTGTGGACATGCATGACAGTATGACCTTTGACACCTTAATCAATGGGCATTAAAGAGTCTCTTAAACAGAACTGATGAAATGGTAAGATTTGTCTGACAGGGCGACTGACTGACTGGCCTAGAGGCTAAGAGGGATCCAGAAGCAGTGGCGCTGAAATGCCGTCACCAACACATTGGAGGTGGCAGAATTGGTGGGAGAGTGTTGGCTATCACAGGGCTTACAGATTAGCCTGGCTTATTAGTTCATTATAGGTACCCTCCACCTTCTTAGGGTTGTGACATGTCACTCTGCCTCCTTGCCTGTTTCAGCCCTTTCTCATACAGTCTGGCTGTCAGACACAGATGGAGGTAAAAGGGTGAGAGTGATTCAGTGACCCTGTAATGTCGGTAAACTTAACAAGAGCCAGGAAGCCAGGCAACAAAAAAGCAGACAAATCCGGATAAAACACACTTGCGTCACAAAATATACGCAGACATGTATGTGACAGAGCGAGGCGGTTTTGTGCAGACTGCTCAGACTGCACCACAACAAAACTCAGCATTAGAACATGTCTGGATAGATAAAAGACTTTTGTTGTTGAATTCTAATGATTTATAACAACACCAAAGTGATGGCATATGAAGAATATGTAAAGTGCACCAAGAGGACAATGGTGCAGTCACTAAATATGGCAATTTATCAGAGAGAAAATGAGAATGAGATCAATGTGTAGATATGGCAAGAATAAAGGAGCAAAAAAACCTATAACTTATACTGAGGGAGGGTAATATTTCTAACACATGCCCAAGTGTAATGGTGGCCAGGATGGGGGTCAACTAACGGTTAGACCACCAAATGGATTTCCATCAAATCCACTAGGGGCAGTGTTTGCTTTAAAATGCTGAATCTGTGTTGTTGATAAAAATATTTGTTGGTAGAAAACAGTTGATAAAGAGATAAAACACAACATGATTAAAAATCAAGCTGTAAAGCTTAAAGCTTTTATTTTTTTCACTGCTTGTGAAAGGTATTTGAGATGCAGTTCGGGATAAAGAGTGACAGCAGGTTCAACTGTCTGTTGCATAACAGCTCTAGAAGTACATAGAAATTATTTTTTTTATCATTGTTTATCAATACTGATGTAGGATTTTCATCCATGTCCACTCATATCTATTATCCATTGATAACTAAGGTTATTTATTGAGTATGAGCACCGTCAAATCCAATTTACTGTGTGAGGTAATAAGCCACTGTGTATTCAGGACCACTGCATGCACCACACATGTAGACAAGTCATCTGTCTCCCTGTGTGGAGAAGCAGACTGGATTTAGTGTCTGCACCTGGCCAGAGATCTTCTGCCTCTCCAGGAACCAGGCCTCACAGTGACACTTTAAAACAGAGCAGACTCATTCAGCAGTCAATCAGGAGTCTTTGCTTCTACCCAATACTTGATCCCACATTCACATTCAGATAACCTGTGCTGTACACAATACCCAGTGGATTTGTAGGAGGATTCCAAGTGCTCCATTCTGCAGCCATGTGAACCATCAATGAGTTTCAGTGGAGTAAAAACTTGACCCTTTAACTCTGTGCAGGAGCCTCTGGCTGCTACTGACCAACAGGAGCACAGCAGAAATTCTTACCATCTGTAGTAGTTTAACATACTGTTTAACACATGGGTAAAAAGACATATGCACTTCCCATTCTCTACACATAAAGACACACAATCAGACAACAACCAGGAGCTTCAAGTGTACCCCACTCCTTTCACCTCCCCTTCAATCAGGCACATTTGCTTTCTAATAGATACTGGCCAGTGTGCCTCCCAATGTCAAAGAGCTTTATGCTTGTTTCTCCCCCAACAGAAAAGAAAGTGCTCAGAGATCTGACAGGAACATATTAATACCAGAAAAGTACACCATGTATTTAACATCAGTCTAAAATATATCCATAAAGATAAACATTATACCAACACAGCTCATGAGGACACAAACGTGTCGAACAACACATTCAAACTGTATGAACCCTGTGTCAGGGGTGTTGTATACCTTTGTCAGACACACCAGAAAAGCAAGGCCCTAATGGTCCTGTCAACCCCAGAGCTGAAAGGAGACTCTGAGGTCCAAGGTCCCTGAGCACAGCACCTTGGCTGTGAAGCTCAGCCTCACAGAAGCAAGGATGTAGCCTCTAGCCTAGGGGTCAAAGCACTATCCCAGACGAAACAGTCTGAGCTGATTAAGTTAATACACACTGTGGATACAGACAGATATTAGCCACAGCTTTCAAAACACCAGATCATATTTCTTGGTGAAATGTTTTCCTATTTAATGTTGGTAATGAGGATGTTGCCTGTCTGCCTGTCTCCATATCCCCCCCTCTTTATGTCGAAAGTGTGTTTATGAATCATGAGGATATGACATCCTTTTGGTTTTGGAAAATATTCTTTTTGGCCTTTCTATTTCTTGTGAAAATAAAATAAATCTGTAAAAATATAATCAAAAGACATCAATCACCACAAAGTGCTGATGTTGCCAATTGTGACCAGAGTGAGTGATAAATCTAAAACACCGGTTTGGGTGAAGCACACCATACAAGTTGGTGGTGGTGGTGGTGGTATGACTCATGATGTGAGAGAAGAAAAAAGTAAAAAGAACAAGAGAAAAGAAGGCACAGAGATAAAAAATAAGTGCTGAGAGTCAGAGAATGACAACTGGCCATAAACGTTTACTTGACTTGAAAATGACCAAGTCAAAGACCTTGTGTGGCCTCCTGAAACACTCAGTCTCAGGTTACCATGAGTGTCAGAGGGGGCAAAGGGAGCAGGATGCTCCCCTCACCCATGAGGTGTGCTCCAATGAATCTAGCTTGGAAACAGTTTATAAAGAATTTGCTACAGCTGCTTATGGAGGTGTACATTTTGAATTATAGCTATAGCAGAACACTGTAACTAAGCTGTATGGTGGAACATGTCTTTAGTTATGGTGTAACTACGACATTACATTCAAGATCAGCTACGTCTAAACTTACATATACCTGCTGTAACAGGCTGCAAGCCAGTAACACTGTTAGATCAAAGCTTGTTCAGTTGAACTGCTCAGGTCAATGACATATGACAAGTGACATGAGCCTGAGTTTAATCTTTAAAAAGAGACTTGTAGCTCCAAAACGGACTATAAAACCCTCTGTTGTGATTTAAATCTTTAAACCACATTTTACTCATGTGCATAATTATTTACAAATGAATGTGCTGAAGATGCTCTCCGCTTTGGGATTTGTAAAGTTTGACTAATTCATTAATGGCATATTAGATGGTCAGTCTATGATATTTTATCACATTCTGTAACATCAACACTAACACGTGCTTGTTTCATCTTTGCTGGAATTTTTATAAAGTTACAGATTACAGCTTTAAAATTGTTTATATTTTCACTAAATCAGATGGTTAAACCTGCATATACTTAGTCCACGGCATCACTCTTGGTTCACCAAAGCTGTTCTTCTGGGGTCTGAGACGGACTCTTAGGACAAATGAGAGTGTGGACCCTGAGAAGCGGCTTTTCAGGCTGTCTGTCCATGACACAAAACACAATGGTCTTGGATGTTCGAAAGAAAACACACCTTGAACAACAGAGAACCAGGATATATGGCAGACATAAACGTGCAGAATTAACAATTTTTCATTTCTTATTCTCAGTAAGAAAGAGATGATGCTTAAGTGTGCTTTTTGCTGGCTCCAACAGTGTTTCTGAACACAAGCCAACCCTGAAAAAAGGTCAAAGACCTTGTAATTGGTACTATTGAGAACCTCCTTAGTGTGTGAATGAGAGTATGAAAGAATAAGCCAGTAATATGGGAGAATTCAACATTAGTGTGGGTTGTGTCACATTCCATTCGTTACTGAGCCTCACTGAACACCCCACCGCCCACCCCACCCCCGGTCTGGTTCCTACCGGCTGATTGTGTTAATTACTTAGCCTTTTTCATTCTATGAGAGTTGTGAGAAATCTTTCTCACCACCACAGTCCTGCCAAGCGTACATCACAACCCCCACAACTACCATAGGCTTAATTATCTTAATTGAATGCATATTAACACAGTAATCCAAGTCATAATCCCCACATCAGCATCAAAAGAAATTTCCAAGAATATGAGCTCTTACACTTATCACCCCTACCACTCATTTCAACTCCTCTTTCCCCTAAAACCTTTTATCATCTTTTTACTCTCAACACTGATGTTTTTATGTGACTTTACTTCGTCCACTGACTTTTAGTATTTCCCTTTTTTGTTTGGAAGAGCTAGGCTGCTGCAGTTCAGTGAAGCTTTGGACATTGTGTGCACTGATTTGAACAACAGTGCAGCATGGGAAAGTGTGTGTGGAGCACAAAAGAGGAGGGGAGAGGAGGTTGAGGAGTATACTGTAAGGGGAACAGGAGAAACAACGATGGGAGGGTTGGAGGGAGGAGATGATGCATGGCAGCTGAGCTGTGAAGAAGCTAATGGGCTCTCATCCCCTTCCCACGCCCACAGTGTGTTTTCTGATGGGCAGTCAAGCGGCGAGACTCATACTGGTTTGGCTACCGGCAGAGAATTCCAGCCAACTTGCTTCAATACTGCTTTGCTAGGCCAAATCAGAATCTGCCTGAACACTGGTTAGCCTATATGTGACTCTAGGACTGGCAGAGTATGAATCAGTAACCAACCTCTAATATCTCAAGGAGCTAGTGGCTGCTCTCACTCATAGCTTGAACAGCAATAATGAGAGATGAAAGAAATAGGCATGGCTTGCAGACACATAGTATCACAGATAAACGGTGGTAAAATGCACAGGGAGCCACCACAAATCAGTGTTTATCTCTGGAAAGCTGGGATGGCATTAGAAAGGGAAATTCATCACAGGGCAACAGCTGAACCACAGCTCATCACTTCAGCCTGTACCGTAATCTGTAGAGTTTATCATGACGCATCGAAGGAGAAGATTTAATTCAGCGATATAAATGTTATCTCAAGCTAATGAAAACATATGCAATTACTTTACACTTTACAACCACATTAAGTACCTTAGATTAGAATGAATATAAGTGGAAAAAATATATCCAGATAGTTTGAAACTTTTGTATGTTCAACTAAATCTATATAAACTAATCCAAATGTAGATAACTAAAAACAATGTTCAGGCCTATTAGTTAGTGTGGACAATATCCCCTCTAATTTGTGAGAATAAAACCCCAAACCCCTGATTAGGTGATCCGGGGAAGCCAATTGTTTTGATTGTGTCTGTGTGATGTTTGATCTGAGTGTGTGGAATGTGGCGACCTTTGATCCAGTGACAACATTCAATTAGATAAGGTTAACTAAAATGACCTTGTCCACCCATGCTACTAAGCTCAGAACTGGATAAAGTATAAACAACTCGTGAACGAGGGATTACTACTGCCCACTTTAGCAAACAGTCAGAAAGCCACCTCTCGTTGACAGCACATACACAACATAGACAATATGGTTCTCCTTTAAAATAATGAAAACAACACTACTTTCTCCTTATTCTTACTCTCTCAATCTCTTAAGATCATAGCTAATACTTAAATATATGTAAACAATAATAATACGTAAAAACTTTCCGGTAATAGGTGAATTTGAAAAGGATATGATCAATGTCTACTGCGATGATATTTTATTTGAGCAGTGTGGGCTGCCCTACAGTACTTTCATTAGACATTTTTCTGTTCTGTGTGGTACTTCAATATGAATGACAAAACCAACTTAAATGAAAAGATCAAACAGATAAAAAAAACAACTTTCACAACAAGCACATACATTTGAAAATGTATTGGACAAGTACTGAATTTTAAGCTCATGTAATAAATGCAAGTGCACATCTTAACACTTGAAATGGATAAAACTAATATCTTCTCCACTCATATGGTGAAAGCAGCCTTTACCTCTGACCAAACCCTACAGACACCACAACTTCTAGAAGTGGAATGTCAACATCCCTGGATGAATTATTCTCACACTCAAAAGCTAAATCTTATCTATCTGAATCCCATACACCACCATGATGTGTTACATTAGCTTTATCCAGAGGAGCTGTATGTGACATAACACAAATGGCAGAGTGAGCAGCTCAGGATATTCTCTGGAGTTACTACTGCCTGCCCCCTAGCAAAAACTCTGATGTGTAAAAGGATGCAATCCTGAAAAAAAGCACATTCTATGGAAATGATATCTTAAAATGGCTATTGACAGCTAACTCAAGAGAACAGCAGGCTTCTCAGGCTTTGACCAATGTGTTCGCTCTAGATGCACCTTAGAACTTTGTCTCTGCAGCTTCAGTTGTGTGATGGAGCATTAATAAACATACTTTATTACCAACATCTTATGACATTCTATATTTTATTATTTCTTCTGGTGTTTGTTCAATATTGGCATAGAAAGTCTCACAGTTTGCAGTTTTTTTGTGCATTATCTCAGTTTCATTATTCGTTCATTATCAATGTATTCTATTGCTTGACTGTTGCCATGATCAACTTCCCCACAGACACAGTTAAAGTGTCGTTTGCTTTCATGTCTTCTCCAATCTAAGAACTCTGTCCATTTGGAATATCTAAATGAAATAAACTGAATGATTCTCAGGAAGGATTTATAATTGAAAGTGCCAAATGGCCACATGGAAGCTGTGATATCATGTAAGAGTGGAGACTAGCTTGAGCAGCAGCTTTAGCCCCAGTCACGCTCCAGCCCAACCCTATCTCTAGCCTTAGCTGTCATCCCCTTGTACCGAATATCTGCCCCCTGCCCCTCAGCCTCACACTCCAGTCAGGCTTTAAGCACTGTGAGAGTGGCCTAAGTAGCTCAATACTTCCCAGATGAACAGCTCCAGTAATGGGCCATGATTGACCCCAATAGCCAATCCTGAGTGGGTTCCCTTGGGTCTAATCTCCACATTACTTGCTCTGCTTCACACACACTGACAGAGGAGACATGATGAGAGTGGCTGCCATGAAGATTTAACTGATTATTGAGGAAGTTACAGGGCACTAAGACAAATAAACAGAGACGATTGGTATGGTTTTATGTACCTGAACTACATCTAAAACAGAGTGTGGAACCATTTCAATACGTAAGGAGTTTTAAACAGCAGCACATTTGCATGACATACTTGCACTCTCTCACAAGCATGTAAAATAAATGTATTTTTAGTACCTTTTTGTCTACTGTGGATCTATCAGCCAAATAAAATTCAGGCCAGCAGCTTAAAGACATCAAGCTGCTGCCTGTGACAAAGCCAGACTGTTGATTTAACACTTAATGGAGTGAGTGAACACATGCAAAGGAGGGAAAAAAGAGCATGATAGATGGATGTATGAAAGTACGGCAGGCCTTTGAAAGATTGTAATGGAGGCTGCTACCAAGGGAGATCCCAAAATTCACACCCATCTACTGTGTCAGTGCAGTCCATTCAAAGGTTACATTAAAGTCAACATTAAATAAGATGCTACTGTACTTGTCTACTGTGCTACATCAAAGTGGTGCTATTCTGTTGCAAAAGACTGTTGCGAGCCTTTTACACCCGCGAAAACAGATTACTTAGAGGTTTTTAAAACTGAACCAAAGTAAAGATAAGCTTTTGAAAATCCAACATATGACACCTGTGCTGGAATGCTGTGCTTTAACAAGAGAGGCATTTTCTGTTGTTTTCATATTTTATTGTTAAAGGCAAAATTTAAGAGAACAACTTTGAGTAAAAACTTAAACTGGATTGAAAATGATAAACACCTACATGGAATTTAAAGTTGGATCTATGAATACTAGTAATAATATTAATGTCAGTGTTGAAGACCTGACCTGTTGAAGGTTGGACTTAATTCTGAACAAACACTTAGAACATATTTTTCTTCCATCCATCTGTCTACTAAACAGTAATTGAGGAGAAAACAGCTTTAATATGTATTAGAGAACTAAATATGTTCAGAATTACAATGCCTGGGAATTCTCAGAGGATTAATTCCATGTAGCTTTCATAATTCCCTCCAATATGTTTAAATTACGATTAAAGATCACTTTGTTCCCCTATTCCCACAGCTCCCATGGTATGGTAAAGAGATCAAAACTGGAGGGTTTTATAGGGAACATCTTTAACATTTGCTCTGCTCTCAGTGTGCTTGATTAAATGTAACATTTTGAGATCCCAGAGCTCTGAGAAAAGCATAAATCATTGTCTCACAGCTGCTGCCGTGCCTGGGGAAAACACATGCTATCCCTTATTCTCCCTCTCTTTTCGTCTTCTCTATGATCATAAAGCCCACCCAACCCATTGGTCCCCCCTTCTTTAGTGCGAGTCATGGTGGTGGAGGGTGAGAGGAACACCTGCAGCCTGCTGCTTGCACTGAAGTTCAGCATAAACCCCAGTTCCTCACACACCCTCTAGCCCTCTGCTCCCTCACACTGGCCCCGTCCAAGGCCCCCTTAGTCTTTCCCATCCATCAGCAGTGACAGGCCCGAGACCAAGCCAAGGAGGATCGTCAGCAAGCCAGCCAGCCACTGTCCAGGGATCAAAATGATCAAGCTGTCTCTTGAGTAGCACTGATAATTTACATGCAGTGGAGCATGAATGATATGGCCAAGGATTTCAAGCCCTACCGATCCTTAAGGCATAGCTCTACAATGATTAAATTCACAAATAATTTATAGACCTAATACCAGTCAGAGTATAACATGGCCCATGTGGAAGAAAAACCCGTGCCCTTCTGATCAAGCTTACAGGTCGTATTGCAGCAACTGCTTTACCTCCTGAGTGCCACAAGTCTGACTCCTCCTACAGCTGGCTCGCTTTCTTCTATGGTTTGCTCTATCCTGTTTTTTCATGTAAATTTAATAATGGCACTGATTTCTCATTATTCAATGTGTCATAACAAAGCACAGACATGAATCATGTTTGGTTCATATAAAAGGGGAGAATATTTGACTATGTCAGGACTGCCAAACTGCCAAAACATCTCATCACTGTTGGGTCAATCTGGAATAACTGCTCAATTAGGAGAAATCATGAGGGACTGTAGCATGGTAACGCAAGGGGGTTAACAGCAAGATATGAAATTACCTTATGCCTTCGAATCTATAAAAGAGGTTATTTCAAAGCAGAGCTGCTCAGTTCTCCTGCGTTAAACCCACGCCTTTAATAGTGTTTAATTTATTAGAATGTTACAACCCTGTTAAATGAAAACACATGAGTCTGGATCTGCAGGAGTTCTACAAGTGCGTATGGACTCCAACATCCAACCGCCACCCCTAGCCACTCAACCATCTCTTCATTTTCTAAGTAAATTGGAATTTCGTTTTAATTCACTGGTAAACAATTAGACAGAAAACAGATGTCACTGGCCATGTTTGAAAGCAGCTCATCCCCTTGGTGAATGAACTTTACATAAAAGAGTTAGAAAGAGTGAAAGACAGATGAAGAGTAAAAAGAGAGAAAATTAGAATGTTTCAATGTTGCATTAAAATGCTGGACCATGCATTAAATTATTCAAAATTGTTTCAGCACAGAGCAAATTAACATTCCACAATTCGCTTTGAGGTTTGTTCTAAAGATATTTCAGACAGTCAACTGCGTCACAGAGAAAGGCCCAGACTAAGTGCTCAAGACCTCAATGGAAACTGTGTGATTGGCTGTTTCACCAAACATATTGTATTAAAAGTGACCTCAGAGATAGTTACTTGTGAGCTGCAAAAACTGAAAAATAAGCCATGGAGAAACAGCTTCTGTGCTGGCTTAGAAGATCCATAAGGGAGGTCCTGGTGATTCAAGAACCTGTCACATCCTCTAAGAAATGAGTCAATACAGGAATCACACATACGTGACCAGTGGGAAAAACAATAAAGGGCATGGTTAATCCCATACACAAAAAAAAAAGAAAAAACGTGACGTGCTTGTGTGAAAACCCCACATCATTATATCATATATATATATACATATATATTCAAACACAACTCTCAATTCACTGACTGGTAGCTTGATGTCAACTACCATTCTTTAAGTAAACATTTTACTTTGAGAGTTGGGTTGACAGGTCCCACAGCACGGCGCTTTACATTGCTTTCCTACAAAAACCAGAAGCGACTAATCAAATGCAAAATAGAATATAAAAGTTGCATAATGATGAAGATTAAATTAATGATGAATCAATAGAGCCATATGGGAAAAACAAATTGTGCTTGATGTCAAGGACAAAAGCCCGAACAATTCAGAAATGTCATGAGCACAAAATGCTGAACCTCTGAGTCAGTCCTATGGGAAAAAAGGGTTCAGCCCATTTAGAATCGTGCAATTCTACTTTTCATCTCTGGCTAAATGAGGCGGTGCATCCATCATTCCATTAACGCTGCTCTAACAGGCTCCCAGTCACCCACTGCTTGACAGCAGGGACATGGGACATGTGGACTTACCAAAGGCTTTGATGTAAGTCTCACCACCATTAAAAACACAGACCAAGAAGTAGACACCAACAATGCCTGTGTGCAGACACACTAAGGCTTTCCATCAGCAGCACACATGCATGTGCACACGCCAAACACATGCGCACGCATGCACACTCTCTCTCTCTCTCACACACACACACACACACACACACACACACACACACACACACACACACACACACAGTCTGGTGAAACTGTTATTGTCAAGCCACACTGCTGTTTCCAGCTTTGACTGCATTGACAGGTATGTTGTAGATAAAAGAAAGATTTCTGGCAGAGTGCATGTGTCTGTGTCAGCTGTACTGAAGTGCTTTTTGTTCAAAATACAGCAGACATACAATAAAATGTTAATGCTAAACACTGCTTTCATTCATTAGGTCTCTTTTCTACGTATAAATGCAAGGATAGAGGCACCCAATGACAAATTAAGCTCTTGTCAAACTACTAAATACAAATGAACAGAGACATATACAGAGATAATGTGAGAACATTATTGATTTGTGATTAAATCAAATTAAAGCAGAACACTAAATTCAGAGGAAGGAAAAAAAGGGAGTGCTGAGACAGTGATGAGAAGGAGTACAGGCCTCCACTGCTCCACATCTGCTGGAGATATATGCAGTGCTTCTGGGACTCAGCCCCCGCCTCTCTTTTACCTTCATCTTCTTTCTCTCTCACCCTCTTTTCACTTCTCATTGGTCTTCTGGTTTGTGTTCAGATCAGGTTTTAACATTCTAAAATGTACTGTATGTACTGTCTTTATAAGCCATTGTTTTCCACAAGTAATTCGCTCTCTAAATCAAAGTAAGAGGCTGTGCGGTGTTCCTAAAAGTATCTGTTTGAGAGGCTGTGAAGGGTGGAACAACCCTCGTCAGACATACAGCTTTACTTTCTAAAATCTTCTCCCATGTCATTGCAACTTCCTGAAAAGTATATTCTGTGAGTGCTCACATTCATCAAACTATGAGTTGCCTATGAAATGTAAGCTTTTCCCTGCCTTACATATTCAATTTATAGCACCGTCTTGGTGCTCCATTCCACAGCAATGGGACAGTGATTGACTGGGTGATATTCAAACAGCAATGGAATTCCTGGTTAGGGATGACCTCCCAGATCTACTGTCTCTTAACTGTACTTATCTTTTTGCTTCATAACACCCTGAACTACAGCTGTGTCTTCTCCTCACAGTCTGAAACTAGCTGAGGCCAGCCTTATCTCCATCCCAGCACTGACATGTTTAAAGTGCAGGGGCCTGATATGATTCAGCACCCGGTTCGGGGGTTTACGTGAGTCAAGGCCATACAATGAATCTCCCCAGCCCTGTATTAAAAGTGATGTACAGTTGTGACTGAAGACAACTTTAAAAACAAGTGCTGGAAGTACTGGAGGTGTATTGTTTTACAGTCATCCCAAGCTTCTCCTGTATCTGCTGTCGGGGCAGGAAGGGGTTGTGGAACGGCAGCAAACTCAGAGACACATGCCGTCGTTGACTTTAAGTACAGAGATATTAGACAAATAAAAAATGGAAAGATTTACAATTATGCAAAATTATTTTTGCACCATTTGTACGTTATTTGTCCACCACCTAGCAGTTGCTTATTTAAACCATAGGTATATACAGTATTTAATGAAAGCTGCATAGTGATAGAGTCTGTAGTGGGGTGACTAGCAACTATTAGTATTTAGAAAAACAAATTTCCCACTTTGAAAGCACACATGAATTTTTCAAAGGAAAAGATTTCTCAGTTTTCCACTAGCAAGGGAACACAACATGCACAGACCATCTGACTCAACAAACAAATCTGATCTGTGCATGTCAGGCGATCCACGCACACACATTTAACAATTTGTTTATATTTGTTGATAAGTTAAAAAAAAACACTGACACAAATGGTTGTGTAAACAGGCCACTTTTTGTTTCAAAAGCAAAAATGATCAGGCCTGTTCAGTTGAAGTTATAAATATGTACGTAAATATTAGTTATTCTGGTTGTGTGCATTTGTGATGAGGTGAACTGTTTTACATGCATTCAAACTGCTTGGTATTTGTACCTAAAATTACACACAGATTGTAGAACGCATTTCGCAAATTCATTTTGTATTTATTGTTGAGATACTACAATACATTTGGGACCATTTTGAGTCAAATTATTATCCAGATTTTGACAGTGGGAGAGAGTCAACTACTACTTCCAAAGGCATTGGTCTTATCTAGGACTGTCATATCACAGAACTATTTGCAGTTGGGGAGGAGAGGTTAATGATGATCTTATGATGTTCATGGCCTAGTTCACAGAAGAGAGCATATCTGGAGCAATGTCAGCTTAAGAAATGTTGGAGACTGTCCTGAATATATGATAACAAACCAGGCTACTGCTGTAGATATGGAGATGCACAGAGTTGCCATCATTAAACATACAACTTACTACATAAGGTCCATTAAAACTTTGAGCTTTGAAATCCGAATAGTATTTTTCATCTTTTAGAAGTGTTACTGACACCACAACACTTTGACTCCAGAAATATAATTTGTGGTCAGGAACAGTGGTTTTTGAACCTACCCACAATCACAAGGCATCTGTATTCTCATTCAAGCAAAATGCTTGTTATTTTTCATTTTCTACCCATGTTTTTCTCTGTTTTTAAGTTACTCTCCTTCACACTGGCTGTCATTCAAGGTCTTGATGTGTCACATACTAATAATTTCCCACCATCTGACAACTGCATCAATGGTGAAAATAAGGGTTCCGAAGGTTTTTATAATGATTTTTTTAGTGTAAAGAATTTACCTCTGTATTGAGAAATTAGTGTGTTTGTGTGTGTCTGCTTGTCACATTTTCAATGTGTTTAATACGTGTCTCATAAACTCTCCAGCAAATCAAACAAACACAAAGTAAACGTCAGTACTGTTCAGGTCCTAATGATGATGATGAGTGTTGGTGTTTATAGTTCAAGTGTTAAGTAAGCGCAGGTCAGCAGGAGTGTGGATGGAGGACACTCAGACAGAGACTCTGACACGGTACAAACCAACTAACCGTTTTACAGCGTTGGTGCATAGTGGAAACTATGAATTCACACCTTCTGTTTCCACTGTTCAACGAACATCACCTCGTTCATCTCCTCTTCTCCCTCATCTCTGCTTCATGTGTGTCAGTGTGTGTGTGGGGGGGCCTGTGTGTGTGACTGTAATCTCCTCAGAGGATGAGGAAGCGACACGACTCGCTCAAATACAGAGACACACCAGCTAAATGTTTAGCGCACGGGTGTCACCAAGGAATATTTTTAATCGCACTTCGCAGATTTCAAAGGTTCATTCCGAAGCCCTGTAGTAGTATAATAGTATTGCAATAATAATTATTGTACATATCTCTTAAAGTCCCACAGCACACCATTTGGAGGCACAATCACATACTGCAACCTGACATCAGTGCAGCCTTCAACAGAAATGCTCGAGTGGTTAGCTGTTCATCCAGTGCGTAAAAAGACTAACTGCTGTTTGAAGAACTCATGCTGCTTGTAAAGTGACACTTAGTTGCCAACCTGGCTTCAAGGACACTTGACAGGAAAACACTTATTGCCGTTACTAAACAATCAGTTACACTGAAAGTAAAGAGTGTGTGACATTGTGAGCATAAAGAAAATATGTAGCTGTCATAAATCCAAACAACTGAACCACAACTTCAAAATGAGCTTTAAAAAGACAATGTAGAGGAGAGGAGATTTAAATATCTCCTACCTGAGTTCCTGCAACTGTCTCCTTGCTGAGGGACCAGAACAGAAAATGCGAGCAGGTCAGGAGCAAGCAAAGATTCAGGCTTGCGGATCTCATTAAGCCAGCGACTCATATGGAGTTCTTTGGTGTCGGATGGTCCCTGAATGAGAGGAACCAGCTTCTCCTTCACCCCATCTCCTGAACCTGAGAGAAACAAATGAGAAACAAAACAAAATCATTCAAACGTCTTATTTTAAAATTGTGGCAATAAGGATAGAAAATACAGTGCTTCATGGAATCAATCCCTTTCATTTGAAGATCTGATCTTCACAATAAAGGCTTTTAAATACAGAGTATCCATGTTGAAATAAATTGCAGTACTAGTGCAACTAACCAGACTAACTAAGCAACAGGTGAAATCAGTGAAATATATTCTAGAAGAAAATGGAGCAGGACGGACATACACTAATTCAACAGTGATTCAGTTACATTAAAAGTTGTATATTAATCATTATATGCACCTAAAAGATTAGCTTAATCAGCTTAAAAGAGAGAATTAAATTATTGTTCTATGTAATTCTTTATTGAGAGCTGCATACATCTTATCATCTGCCTGGCATCATGTGTCAAGTTTGACCTGGTAAACTCAGTGATGACACTAGCTCCAATAACATCCCTGGCCAGTGACAGTAACCAAGGAGCAAACAATGACTGAAACACACTGCCAGACTAAAATCAACATTAAGATTGAGGAGAAGAAAAAAAAAAAAGGCATCAAGACTGAATGTGTAAACATAGAAGTTAAAGAAAGTAAAAGAAGAGTCTAGTCGGTCTCACTCTATCCCTCCTACACAGGCAGTAAAGTTTTAACAGGGCACAGCTGCACACACCTGGGGTCCTGGCGCACACTTTTACAGCTCCCAGGGTTCCTGAGGCGCATTTCACCGTCGCACGGCTGCAGAACTTCAGCTCCAGGTTTTGGACCGAGCCCTCGAGAGTCGGTGACGGGCCCAGAGATTTCACACCTAATAAAAAAAAAGAAAAAGAGGTGAAAATGAAGTGCAGTCCGGCAGGTGTAAACACTGCTGCTTGTGGCTTAGTCTAACACTTGATTGGCCTTTAATTACTCTTGACCCCTTTCTTTCCCTTTCCTTCTCTCCCAAAGTTGTGGAAAAACCAGGTGCACTTTAAAGCAGATATCACCAACATGAAATGAGGTGCGTTGTGTTTATCTGCTTGGGCAAGACAACTGTGGTGTCCTCCATTTTTAATCTCAGTCTCAATAGGATAAATATGTCAAACAAAAAAACAATCTTTTTTTTTTTTTATTCCTCTGGATGTAGAAAGCTTCCTGTGAAATAATTTACAGTACAATGATGGGATTTTGGATTTACTAGAGTAAAGTCAGGATATCATGGCCATGCTAATTTTAAAACGTGCACAGAAAGGATATTAAAAGAGGTAAAACCCATTAAATTCTCAAATGTTTGTCCAAAGGTTTTATAAGCTCCCAGTAAATCTACAGAGTAGAATGACTTGAACATTTTAGGTTCAATTACAGGGACTATTGGGTGTTTGAGTAACAGGCCAATATAGAGGATATATCTTTCCAAAAGAATATCCAATGCAGTCCTGTCTGTATCCATCTGTGTCAACTACAACTCACCTAACACCAGCATTACATCACAGGAGCCTCAACTGCTCTTCACTCTATGATTATTTCTCTTAATGACAGTCTGGTTTGGAGGAACCTTTCGCCTGCCATCTTTCCAAAATGAAACAGTTTGCACTGTGGTAAGGAGTAGTGGGGGATTACATACTTGCCATTATGATATGTCAATGTTATTTCTATGGTGAGAGGCTATTTCAAACACATAACAGGACAAAGAAGGAGAAATAACTGGATGGCGGAAAGATACTGTGGAGTAAAGGGAGTTCTGCGCCAAACCGCCTGTTGAGAGAGAAGAGGATCCATCCATCAAGTTACATTCTTCCAGTGAGCTGGAACTGTCCGAGGGAATCACATTAAATTCTTACATCACCTGTTCCAATAAGGCTTTACTTCTCAGAATAATCCACTCGTATAGTGAGCACTTCATTTCCTAAAAGTGTCCACAGTACTTTCTGACTGAGTTCACAGCTGAGTGGGGCTTTTTTTGCGCATTCACATGAGAACATGGAAATGTCAGATGAAGAAGGGAAATGAAGGAACCCTATCAGTATTAAAAGAACTGATGATTTCTGGCAATCGACTGATGCACAGACTGAAAAAGAGACTGGAGCAGATGGAAAACTGGCCCGGTGACACTGAGATCAATAAGACAGAGGCAGAACAAACAGCAGAGAGAAGCTAAAAAAGTTAAATATAAACATACATGCATAAAATTGATAGAGAAGAATGGAACAGATTTATTGGCTACCATGGATTTATTGCTTACCGGTGAGTGAGAAGGTATTGCATTAATAAGGCACAGATGAGTGCTGCCACAAGAGAGGCTATGAAAGCACAACAGGTCATTATTTGGCAACAGTCCCTGAAACTATAGTCTGGACATCTTAAGACTTTTTTCACTCACATCCTCTCTGTTCTCTTACAGTTATTACTCCACTACCTGTATTTTATTCCAGACTCTTCTTTCACCTTACCCAATATCCTCTCCTCCCTTTCTCTGCCTGTTCAGTCAAATCATTACTGTTTGAATGTTGCACAAATAAAGATAACTTTGGTGGTTGCTTGATACCACTCACTGCAGTTGTTAATCTCAATCAACTAAATAGTTCAAATGCACATTTTAATGTTAAACAGCAGCCGCTGTGGAAAGGGTGAGATTCAACTAGACACATTTAACCAAGGGAATTACTGGCAATTGCTAAAATCCCTAACCACTGACTTCCCTCCGCTCCCTCTCGCAGACAAATTACCCTGCAACTTCTTCACCTGCTGTCTGAGAGGTCATCTATCAACCCAGATGTAAGATGGGAATGTTAATAACCATCATTCTGTATCCCTGCCTACCACTTAATATATCTGCAGGTCAAACAGAGTAGTGCTGCATGTCTCTCTGAGGCTTTGGATACCTGCTCCCTTCCAGCTTCCTCTGTCTATAGGACAACTGTTCCTTGGGAATGACTTCCTCCGAGAACTAAATTAAAAAACTGGAAATTGGAACCAATATACACTTCTGTACAGTGTATATTGCAGGTATTAATATAAATGTATTTACTAATTAACTGGCCATACTCTGCTCATACATGTACAATTGCTTTAAACAAACGTCAACAATGTATAAGAAAATGTGTCTCCATCGATTGGTATTCAGAATAAGGATGACTTTGACTCTCCTTCACGCTTCTTGCATTGAGAAATAAATGTCTGTTTTGATGTCCTCACTCAAATCAGAAATAAACCTGTGATATAGTATAATGTTTCAGAACTATATGACTTTTTTTAGTAATTTCCTCAATGTTTTAGCTGAGTTTAGCCATTATCTTATTTTCATTCCAAAAAATAAGAAGTGTGTATGTTCAAACTCATGGACAATGCACCTAATCTATGTGCACGTACAGACACACATATACACAGGTAGACATTTGGGTTATTTGATGCAATCTAGTTACAGAGGGACAGACAGAAATGACACAGGCGCTATAAAAGCTAAGCTCACCTCTTCCGATGCATATAATAAAGCTTAAATACATTAAGGACTGCGGCAGATACCCGTCGTCGTTATTGCCTCAGTGAAACTTAAAACACATGACCCATCTACCTTGATGGAGGATGGCTAACGAGATCCAGTGATCATTTGGCCTTTTTTAACATTGCTGACAAAGACAAATTGTTGCAACAGTGATACATAGGTTCCCCACAGAGCAACTATTCTCCAGTTCCTTCATTCTTTGTAGCAAAGATGGAGATGTTAATGCAAGCCAATCTGGAACACGACAAGGGCCAGTCCCTCTACTCAGGCTGCTCTTTGATAAATGGCACTAGGGGTATCACTATAACATATCCCTCTTGCCAACACAGATGTCCAAAAGGGCACAGAACACCTGCTGGGGTGGTGGCTGTTGAGTGGGAGGACTCTGGACAATGTTTTGTCCAGCTGTTGGACTATAAAAACAAGTGGGGTACACAGGAAGAAAAAAAACACATTGGTTGGTAGTTTGTCGGCTTGAGGAGGGGTATTCGGTATGTGTGTATTATTATGTAGTGAGTGTGTGTTACAGCCAGATGTATGTGTTGGTGCATTACTGTGTGTGACTGAGTGAGTAAGTGAGTGAATGTGTGTGGTGCTGTTACTTGTCAAGCAAGGGCAGGTGCAAGGAGTACATAATCACACAGCTAGGGGCCAAAGGCTACAGCACTCCATCAAAGACTGAGAGGGCAGCCATGGGCAGCTGGATTTGCCATCCCGAACACTGAGAAGAGTGTGGAAATAAAATGAATTGAAGTAGGGATGTGAAGTCAGGCAATAAATGCTGAGGAATCGAAAGAAAAAGAAAGAAAGAATATAAAAAAATTGATGGGATATGGAGGCTGCCTTTTTTGCTTCTTGCATACCACAATATATGGCGTGCATATGTCTCAGTGTGTGTGTGTGTGTGTGTGTGTGTGTGTGTGTAGGACATCTGCAGACTTAAAAGCCATGCTTTACACATTCCAACATGTCCTGCCTTCAGTGCTTTGAAGAATAGTATGGGAAAATTGTCTTCCGATGATGTTGGAGCAGACAATTCTACATTTACAATGTTTCTGTTAGCAAAACACTATGAAAATAACTTCGAACCTCATTTGGATGAATAAGCCAGGCGGTTCAAGTGAGAACATGGAAATGTTATAGGATGGAAAAGGGAAATAAGAAAGACACAAAGAACTAATGCACAAGACTGGAGACTGAAGCAGATAGAAGTTTGTAACATCTGCCATTAAACAGCCATTAAATCAAGTTACATCCCCAAACTGCAGCCACATCAGACGTGAGAGGGGAGTTCCAATATTTTTTATATTGCATGTATTAATTCATTAGGTATCAGTTTTATATGTGATGATTGGATGAGAAGAGGATGTACAAAATAACCAAACCCTAAAGGGCAGGTAGACAGACGGAGACAAAGAGACTGTAAAGCGCGGAAAGCTCCAAGTCTGGCAATGGTCCACCAGCAGCTGCTAGGGGGCGTATTAAAAAATAGGTAGACATTGACAAGTTGGGTAGACCAAAAGCAGCCAGCTGAGCCATTAAGTGCTGATGTAGAAACAATAACTGTCTCTCCCAAGTCAGGAGGGGCTGAAGTAGAAGCAGTAAGTAGGAGCAGGAGGTCTGCTGGAACCTTGCCCAGTACTGACACATAGAAAAAATACAGACACATACAGAGAGCGGGACAGGAAAACAGACAAGGTGAATGGTTTGTCCTGTAGTTAAAGCTGAGAACAGAGCAGCTCTGGCAGCGGACAAACACAAGACTGCAGGGACACTTTTAACAAAATCTAATTTTTACATGATCACGACTTGATTCTGAGAGCAGATTACAAAAAATAATAAAGATAACTTTAAGAGTACATTAAAGGTATTCTGTTGGTGAAAGAAAACTTTGAATATTTTTATAGAAAACACTCAAAACAGCCAATAAATAAAAGCAGTTACAGTTAATGTGGTGTCCTATTGCTGGCTTGGGTTATAGTAATTGCAGTGAAACTCCACTTGCCATCAGGAAGAGATGCATTTCAGATTTCACTTAGCAGCAACAGCTGTTTCTAGATGAATGGTACAGCGACTGGGCAGTTTACGTGAGAAGTGATTGCTTCCATTGCTAAATAACCACAAAAACAGCAGACGGATGACTTCTCAGATTTTTAACATAAGAACCCTCACAGTGAATGGCGCAAAAGAGAGAGAGAGAGAGAGAGAGAGAGAAATGCTTCCCCCAATGATGAGGCCCAGCCAAGCTGCTTCCAGCTCACTGGGCAGAGGTTGTAGTGTAGTGGGGTTTGCAAGTGGTACTCGCTGCCTATAAAGGTTGTGGTGTAAAGACAGTGATGGGGAGTAAGAGCTGCTGGTGGTGGTGGTGGAAGCTGGGGGTCTAATTTTCATGATTATCATCCCCTCCAGGTGCTAACTGTCTTTCTGTCTGCCCACCAAAGCAGTGACACATGTTCTCTGCACTTTCAAACCATGGTTCTCTCTGCCACTGAATTACCACAATTAAGGAGTCATCATGCGGAAGCAATTTGGCCAACACTAATGGGCCTAGGCAAAGGGGTTTGGAAGACAGTGGAGGGGTTGGGGGATGGGCCATGTGTAAAACAAGTGAGAAAGATGAGAGAGGGCAAGAGAAAAGGGGAGAGACAGATGTGCAAAGAGTCATAGCAAAACATGTGCTGCGACACAGAGCCACTTGTAAGAAGACAATTAGCCAGTGGTAAGATAGGCCATTAAAACACAGTTCTGAATAAAAGGGCCTGCCTCTCAATCTCCCATATCCCCAGCCTAATGCTACCCTGACAAATCTGTTTAGCATAAGAAACAGGGGCATTCTGGCTTTGAAGTCGCAGCCAGGATGGAATGCCACTGTGGTTCCACCATGAGAGAGATGCCTGAAACTATAGACCACAACTAATGACGCTAAACCAGCCCCTCCATCACTGAAATGTAACTCTGGATTACTGCTTTTTCTCTACGACTCTCGAGAACTCTGCAACTCTATAACTCACGCTTGCACTTTTTCTCATGCTCTTCTTGCCTTGAACTAAACAGAAACTGAGCACAACATTCTTGTTTGTCAATAATCCAAGAGATCAATATTTACGTGTCGGCTATGCACAGGCTGAACGTGTCTGTGTGTGATTGAAGCCAAGAAGTGACTGGTGTTTTGGTGCTGCTGAGGCACTTGTGTGGGGGTTCAATTTATGGCCTAATGACATGGAGCTATGTGCTAAGTTGGCACTAGTCACAATACTCCGATGGGACAGTTGACTCACAGCAGGCAGCCAGCTCTGCAGACACTACTAAATGACATAAACACAAACAGATATATTTAGTGTTGTGATTGATTCAGGGTTTAGTATTGTTCACAGCAGTCTATGGGTGCTGTGGAGCCCATGCTATATATACAGTGCATTTTGTTTCATGTCTCATTGATGTTTATTGCTTTGTGTGCACATGAGATGTAAGAGTTATTAAAGATGGAATTACTTATTTATTAAAAGGTTTTCTGATACCTCAACAGTTATTTCATAATTTTCTCAGCGTGACTTATATGTATGTATCACAAATTATCTAACACAATAATTAATAACTTACTACAACTGCACTCTGCACGGCATGACTTGTCTTCCTTTGTTTGGACAACACATTATGTGTTGATGACACACCTAGAATTGTTTACCGTGGTCACGTTTCGTACACGATGACTGCTGGGGTAATTCATACCATATTTCAGGTTACACTCCACAGGGGAGAGGAGTTGAATGTTCCAGTTCTAAATGATGAAAGCTTTATTTGACTTTGCTATGCCCATGGCTGGCCAGCTAAGTTAACTGCCCTACTCAACTACCAGGATTCTAAAAAGCATGATAGATCATGATTATCTTAAATACCATTTACTTACTACACTGTGCCAATGGTATATTAGATTTAGTGGTAAGTGGAAAGATGCCTCTGAAAAACCATCAATGATTCATATCACAGAGAAAAAAAAAGTTGTTGTGAAACTCAGGGATCTAGATTCTGTATTGGGACTATCCATGTTCTTCAACATGCCCTTAATCACATCTTATTTCCCATGACAGAAAAGTGGGCTACAGGGTAGAAAATCCTTGGAACACTCTCAGTTGCACACTCCACTTCAAATATCATCTTTCCCCAGAAGCCAGTGGACACTGTGAGGGAAAGGGGAATTATGAATGGAAAATCATGACAAGAAGCTGCAAGCCTGATGAGTTTTTGAAATCACCAACTATAAGAGGAGCGTATGCACAGTACAATGTGCAAAGTGTTTCTTTGGTGAAAGCTGAGATTTAGATGAAGGAACAAACCATAGTCACTTGACGTTTCTCTCATTCCATTAAACATATAAATATGAATGTAACCCAACAACTAATTGTGGGACAACACATCAAAATGTTCTTTTGTATTGTATCCTCTGGCATCCCTCATTTGCTCTGGAATGAAATGAGCGACAGATAAAGAGCAAAGAGCTTAGCAAAGACAAAGGAAAAGAGGAGGGTCTGAGTCTGGATTGACTTAAAACATCATCACAATCTGCCAGGAGTGGGGTGAGGGCCGTCTGCATTGAAGTTTTCTTTGACAAGAATCGTCTCAAGTTCCATCCAAGATTTATTTATCAGCTCTCCAATGCTGACACAACGTGTTTTTCATGTTAGAAATAAGGTTGTGTATGGAAAAAATAGCCCTCTTTCTTTCCTTTTGCTCCTGCTTTCTTCCTGCTCTGATGTCAATCCATGAAGCAGACAAGTAGACAGGCAGAAATTTATCTCAAACCAATAACTTACCTCTTCAAAGAAGTATGGATACTTCAGTGAGGGGCCAGGCTACTCTGAAACAGACATCTCAGGGTTTTCATTAAGCTTCCCATCTCTTTACTGACATTTGTGACAACCACAGACCATAAAAAAGGCCCTTGTCCTTCCTTCTTTCACTTTCATTGTGAAACAATAAAAGGGAATTATCACAATTTGACATTATATGACAGGGCAAACCTGCAAATTGAGGCTGTGAGTAGGAAAACCGTGTCAACCAAAATCTGCACAGGATAACACTGGAAAATTGAGCAGAGTGCAACCTTGCCTGCTGAGTGTCATAGCCAGGACTGTGTTACAATCAACTGCATTACAGGAAAGAGAGAAACCCACCAACAAGGGGAACAAGGAGGGAGGAAAGACAGACGGGTAAGTTCTGGGACCAGACAACATTAAATGCGCAGCATACCAGGCATCAGCTTATGGAGGTGACAGAGTGATATAAAAATGAACACTTTCTTCCCCTCCAATAACACAGAGCAATTACCGACACTTATTATGCCACAGCGTCACAGGGGGATTTGCGTCAGACCCATGCTCCTGAAGGCAGTTAGATCACAGGGCAGTGAACTGCTGGCCATGACAGGAGCAGCCTATTTCATGCAGTGCATAAGTGCGTAAAAACTGTTGTTGACGTGGTCTTCTAGGGAGACTGCATTTGTATCCAAGGAATGGGAGCTATCAGTGTGAAGAAAATGATAAATAAGGCTCCCTGATGTAACCTTGAAGAGTCTTCTGTTGTTTTTCCACTCTTTTCTCTATTTTCCAACCACTCTCGCCCCCATTGTTTGTGTAGGGGGAACTTGTAAAAACAAAAGACTTGTTTTAATAACGATATGTTATGAGAACATAAGTCCCGTACTATTATTATCAACATGTTTCTAGTCGCTATGCAATGAGAGCATACGTCTGTATCCAAACATTCTAGTTGCCATTCGCATTAAATGGGTTCCTATGCTGTAAGTGCAGGAGTACATATAGGATTTGCTAAAGGTGTGTGTGTGCGTGCATGTCTATTAATAGTTGTGAGGGCCAACTTTGGTTCCATACCATCATTGTGAGGACATTTTGACGTAAGGAGATTTGGGCTGGTCATCACAATTTCAAAGGCTTGTTTGAGGGTTAAGACTTGGTTTTAGGGTTAGGGTTAGAATTAGCTTTAGGTTAGAGTTAGGCATTTAGTTGTGAAAGTCAGGGTTAGGGTAAGGGGCTAGGCATTATGCACTATAGAGAGACGTGTGTGTGTGTGTGTGTGTGTGTGTGTGTGTGTGTGTGTGTGTGTGTGTGCACGTCTATAACCTGACGCTCAATTAGTTGCAAAAGCTGGGTGTAATAAAAGTCAGTTCTGTTTCTGGGCAGTGAGATTTCTCCATTTCTTTCTCTCTCTCTCTCATTTTTTCCTTCACCCTTTATTTTCCTTCACTCTCTCATTTTTCATTCTTCTCATTATATTATTTACTCTCTCTTCCACTAACTCTGTTCTTTCCCTCCATATCTGTCAAGCTAGAAAGTTTAATGTCACAGCTCATATATCACCCAGCAATCATCTGCAGCATGCCTGGTGACCACCACCAACCAACTTCTAGCCCTGCCGTCCCTTTAGACCACCATGGAGCTGTGTGGTCAGGAAACCAGCTGTGGTGGTAGCTGAATTAAGGCTGAGTCCATTACTGGTGGAAACACCGATTGTATGCTGATTTAAATGACCCTTCGTCTTTCAAAATACAGCCTTTCACAAGATACTACAACAGGGAAGCAAATGAAAGGACCAAAATTGTGCTCAAGATTTTCCAATCTACAGGGAAGTATTTTTAATTACTTTGAGTAAGTAGCCCAGGTCGTAGTTTCTGTTCAGCTTCCTTTGGCCAACTTGGTTGAAGATCTTGCACTGAACCAATATTACATATTTTCGGGAGGTCAATGATAAAAAAAGCTTACTTGTGTGAAAAACTAAGGAAAAAACTTAAAACTGTCACTCTGATATAGCAGTGAAGTCAAAAATTGATTTTCCTAGTGTTTAAAAGCAATGGACAGTCATAGGCATACATCTTTTGAGCTGTCTGAAGTTACTTCAGCATTCATTGTGTGTCATCTGGGGGGTTTGCCATGTAATAGCTGCAAGGACACAACCAACACTTGTAATTTCTGTTTGATCAACGAGACAAAGAATCTCCAAGACAGGCTGTATTATCTGCAGGTTTAAGTGCACTCTGTGAATCATCACTGCATACTGAGTTATAAACACATCTGCTGAAATTGAAAGACTTACGTCCATTGGGGACGTGAGTGCATGAATCAAAATCCAATAAAGCTATCATCAACAGGCAAAAGATGAAGAATGCAATAAAAAAACATACATATAGCTTACTGCTCACTGCAATGTGCAGATTAG
Source organism: Paralichthys olivaceus (assembly GCF_024713975.1). Classification (NCBI taxonomy): domain Eukaryota; kingdom Metazoa; phylum Chordata; class Actinopteri; order Pleuronectiformes; family Paralichthyidae; genus Paralichthys; species Paralichthys olivaceus. The sequence goes on along the minus strand of NC_091105.1, from coordinate 23,835,139 downwards.
ATTTGTTCTAAATGTAATTCACTTGGATCCCTGATCAATGATCAAATTTGATTGTGGACATTTATTTGAACACTGAGTGAGAAAAATGGCAGGTAATAACCATCTATAAAAATAAAAAACAATGAAACAAGGGCTATGACTGTCAGCCTTTATTCTGCAATTTATCGACACTGTTGTCAATAATATGTAAACCTCCGCATTTCTCTTGAACAGTTGTGTACGTATTGTTTGCAAAACAGCTGTTTTCATTTTCTAACATCATTATCAAAAACATACATATGCAGAGTTGGGCATGTTTTGGAGATGTGGCAATATTTCTACATGCTTCTGGGACAATATAATCTGTAACAGAAACCAAGGAAGGGCAGTTCAAATGTATGGAGCCACTGACTGTCCAAATAATTGTTGAGACAATGTGTGTCTAAAAACTTCAGGGTACACCTCAATCTGAGGTTAGAAGCAGTGGCAGAACAGTTACTTGCTCTTCCCTTCTACTTTTGATGGTAACGGTACTACAATAATTTCTACTGCAGACCACGAAAAGATCCTAGAAATATAAACAGAGAAATGCTATAGGAAACCGAGGCCCCTACAATCACATGAGAAGAGGAGGAAAAGAGGATTAGAGAAACAAGCAGAAGACATGACAGGAAGAAATCTTAAATACAGAGGAAAAAGAAAAAAGGAGACAGAAAAGTGGATAAACTTGAATCTAATTAAATAAGGTAACTGAAAGGATGTAAAATAGTAAAAGAAGAGAAAAAGAGATCAAGATATAAGAAAATAGCAAAAACTAATGTTTTAAATTAAAGAAATGGGAGTAATGAAGTAGGGACTGCAGCAGGGTATAGCTAAAGAGGTTTACGGTTAGGGGGCACATACTGTAAGAAGGAATGCACTGATGTGTGCACAAACATACACCCCCTATGAACCCCTCTCCACTTTTACCAGACACCCAGAAACATAAAATTTGATATACTGTTTTCTGCGGAGCTGTCCAATAAAATACAACACTAGTGTGAGCTTCACTGGAATGTAAACGGAGAACGTTGGAATAAAGCGTCACCACAGAAAATAACAAAATCAACGCTGTCCTGCAGACGGTAGTTTGACAAACCAAGCTGTCAGGCAACAGACAGTGACTGATTTCAAGAAATTAAGATTTTATGGTTGTTTTTTTTTTCCAGATTTCCCTCATTCTTCTCTGGAATTGCAGACCAACAGAGACAATTTTGCATATGCTGCTCACTGGATTGCTGCTGTTGCTGCCAGTGAGCAGCACAAACCAAAGTTTTACTAATCCTAGCAGCTGTGTTCCAGTCAGCTGTGATGATTTAAAGTCTCTGAGTGATGCTTTAATCTAGGTTCACCAATTATTTTGAAAAACATTTTACAATCTGTCAGTCCTTTCAAATTAAGACTGAAGCTTTGTTATCTTAGTTATTCCGCCTTGCTGAATTAAAGAATTTTCTTTGGACAGGGAATAAAATTTCATACCCAAACAGCTCCCTCCGCGAAGGACACTTACCATCTGTGTTATCAGCTAGACCTCAATATGAAACACCTTTCACTATTGAAAAGCCCTCTTACATCAAAAGGAATACAAAGGAGGAAAATTCCTAAAGGAATGAAAAAAGCACATGTTCAAAACGAACAGCTTTTGTTTGTCATGTTGAGTGTGTGTGAGGATGTCAGCTCTCTCCTGGCCGTGGCCCCGTTGACTGCCGGCTGCAGACACAAGAACAAACACGGAACCTAGTTCTGGATGCATATCTGAATCTTGTGAGCGTTTCAAGGCTTACCACAAACAGTTGCAGCCAGTCACAGCTTGCAAAAACACTCTGGAGAACAACCACTGTTTTTTAACAATTTTACCACATTCAGGGCCAAATAAATGGCACAGCGTCAGCAGTTTAACAGTCCCGTCTACCTATTTATCTTTAGATAGGTAGAGAAAACCAAAAATAAAGAGAACAGTCTCCAGTAAGATTCTTATCTGGAAACGTGATACTAATGTCTTTAAAGAAATCATACCAGGTAAGTCTGAGTCAAAAACAACTCACAGCAAAGCATGGCAGGAGTGAGTAGTGAAGGCAGGTAGTCGGCAAAGAACAGCCCGCAACGCCCTAGTATGACGTTACGGAGTGAACACATTCACAGTGCCCACAGGAACTAAAACTATTCAGCAAGGTTGCACTGGGTGTGAGGCAGATACACCAGAGACCACAACACTTCACAAAACTTTGCATCACAGTTAACTTTGCTCATTTCTCTTCTTTCAGCTCCTCTTTTTCCATTCCTCCTTCACAATTAACCTGTCACAACAACAACTGATAGGAACTGGAACAGCTAACATCTTCCTGAAGGCCTAGGAGTGGGACAATTTCAAAAGCAGATACAGCAAAGACATTTTGGTTATATCATAGGAATTATTGCGTTTTTTCCAACTAAACATCTACTTACACAACACATCACCTATTCCCCTTCACTCTCTTTCCTTCTAAACTCAAACTCTTTCCCCCAGTGCTCTTTATCTAACCTGCCAGCACATGAACCAGATGTGCAAATGTTTCTCTATGTTACTAGTCAAGCACCATTCCAAGAGAAAGGCAGAGTGAGGAGAGAGGAATATTTGACTTCACTCCACGGGAGACCAGTTTCATAAATTTTGGCGGCTGCACAACGTTGAAAAAGGTAGCTTGACTGGCTTGGCCAAAGGAGAATGTTGACGGCATACCAAACAACGTGATCCTAATGAGTTGGAAAATCCCTGGCCCTCCAGAGGACTGTCCAGATGCTACCGTCATGAGAAACGCTACTGTTTTATTGAATCTGGGCTCCCCTCCCTTTCTTTAACAAGGGGCAAAATTTATTATTTGACCATTAAGGCATCCAAGGCGACATGAAGCATAAAACTGAGTTAATTTACCCTTGGCTGCAGGTCCTTTACCCCACAGCAGGCACAAGACAAGCTGATGTCAAAATGTCTGAACGCGTATATTAGAAACCTTGATTTCTGGATGTGTGTTTACATCATTGGTATGGGATCCATGAGCTACTGGCACAGTGTCTGGTTGACTTGTTCTGGCTGAATATTAGTCTATGATGTGCTGAGTCCTGAAAAACAACTGTAAAGCTTTTCATTAGAGGGTTAAATCACTACAAACTCTAGCCAGTTCCATATATCTCCCTTGACAATTACTGGTGTGAAGAAACAAGCTTTAGTTTATCTAGGACTAAAGAAACAAAAAGTAGTGAATGTACTTAATGAGAAAAAGGAGATTTCAATAAATCATCTACCATGATAAACGTGTTAACATCTAATACAATGGTCTAAAAGAGCCCAGATGATTCAGTCTGTTCTTTTTTTTCTCAGTTGCCATTGAAAAATTATAATCTCTTCGATCAAATATCGACTGCATTATGAGAACTGAAAGAAAAAAAAACACAAAGAGCCTATTGCAATGCTAAGCAAATGACAAACACATGCACTGGAAAACAGCTTCTGCTCCTGCCCCTAACCCTATCTCAATCACTTTCTCTTTAGACACCTACAGTATTCACTTGTCTGTTGGAAGAAAATCCAATGTACAACCAAACAGCATGGTGCGAGTGGAAGGGTCAGAGGTCATTTTACATGCAAACATGCACACAAACCCACACATATGCAACTTCCATGAATAAAAACACATTAACTACACACTAGTCTCAACTATATAAATCTGAATTTAAATAAATATCAAAAGATATGGGGAGACCCTCTCACTGTTGTTTGGGTTTGCTGTAAGACAACCATTAGGCTACGATTTCAGCAATCTTCAGATGAGTATTAACTTGGGTGAGGTATAAGAAATTCATGAAAATTGATGATTGTGTACAAGGGATTCTCTGTCAAAGAAAATGCAAGCTCAGTTAACTTCATATGGTGTATGTACATATAGCATGTTGCTTACCTGGAGCTTTGTACACCTCATTGAGCAGGCTTTCGCTGAGTGTCAGCGGGGTTCCATTGGTCATGCTGTGTGTCCAACTCTGACAGATTGCTTGGATCAAAAGCGTCTGGGCCCTTGTGGCCTGTACAGTGAAATGGGGAAGCTCAAATATACACTCTGTGGTGGGGACCGAAGACCTTTTGCTCCTGCAAACAAAGGACAAGAGGGAGAAGAAGTAGTGGTTAGATAAAGCATAGTTGATAGAGTAAAGGAGAAACAGAGTCAGGACAACCAATAGTAATAAATGAAAGAATGAAAAAAATGAAAGAATCTACGTCCCTCAATATCGTAGTATAAAACAGCCCGATAGCACAAAGGGCCAAATAGGTAGAACCACATTCCAACATCAAATTGAAGAAGCACTTAGTTCAAGCCAAGCTTTCCTTAGTTACTTGGCATGTAGGCATAGTTTGCTTCTTTGCCACCGACCCTTCTCTCCCCTCTGTCCAAACTGTGATGATGATTTATGTGAAGATACATACAGCCCAGACACCAGACCCTGAAAATAATCTCTACACATTTGACATTTCATCCGTCTCCAAGAGTGTGGAGAGAGGGTTTGTGTGTACTGATGAGCTGAGTGTTCAGGGGGATGAGGTAACAGCACAGTCAGATGGATCCCTCCAGGCCCGTCTATCAGAACCGCAGTGGACCATGCTTCTATCTATCATCACAAACACACACGCAATCACACACGCAAACACACACACACAAACACACACACACTTGAGGCTCCTTAGCTCTTAAGAACTCATGTATGACATCAGTAACGGCAGATCGAGGGATTTCCCAACACTCATACACACTAACAAGGGCATGGCATTATATACAAGTGTAGTGAGGGAGGAATTTGAGATCAGTAGTCATGGTGATGACTATTGATCTGATCTTTACTTCTCTCTTGTCCCTCCCTCCCTCTGCGTCCTCAAGAAAAACACACATGGATCCTGAACTCTCCAAACATTACAAAACAAGCCTCCTTGGTTCCACTTATGTATTCTTCTCTGCTGTGCTGAGAGTTTGACAGAACCCCCTCCCCAAATACACATGTATTATTTTGAAGGTGGCGGGTGGGGAGAGGGTAGAAGGTAAGTAGAGGTAATTCACTATAAACTGTAATGGAAGCCTAGAGGCACTGCTCTCTGAGTGGTACTTTTGATGAAATAGAACTATGACTAATTCCAGGGATGGCTGCATCGTGTCAGGAACGAGCATCACAGTTCATTTAATCACACATCCATTTTGGTCTGGTCCCAGTTCAGAGTATGGGATATGTCACGGGGTCTTTCACTCTGCTCAGCAAATCTGTAATCGTTTAATTCCTCTGCTTCCCTCTTCTCTCCACGTCTCTTTATCTTTCCCTTTCTTCTGCTCCTGGGTGGTTCAGTAGGGTGACATGAGCTGTTAGCTGCTCACAGGCAGGTCCAGAGTTCTGAGCCGCCTGCTGTCTCAGGGGGGACTAGTATGAGACAGAAAGTGAGTTTTATAAAGAGAGATGTAAGCGTGCTGAGAAAACAAAGCCAATGAGCAAAAAAAGAAACTCCAGGGTCAAACTGACAGGGTCAATGAGTTTACCTTGATAGCACACATTCTGAATTACCGAGCAACATGTGGTGCATTTGGCACCATGGTGAACCATGCAATGTCATGCTTCTCTCCTATTAAAAATTACTACTGTTGTATGCTATACAGCAAGACATCAATCAAGTCGTTTTTCATGTGTTCTTGTGTTCAATTGCCTGCATGCCTGTGTGTGCGTGTTTGCATCTGTGTGTATGTTTGCACATCTGTGTGTGTGTGTGTGTCCTTGTGTGTCTTTGTACACTTCAGTGCTGAACAAAAGAAAGTGAAAGAGACCCAGCAACAACAATGTCCCCACATGCAGAGCAAATGTGCCGGCAAAGCCACTTCAATGGAAGGACTGGCAAGGGATGAAAGTTTGTTGGCTTATTCGAGTGTTTATAGCGTTTTAGGGGAGCTGTCATGTGCATGTGGTCGTCTAAAACTTTAATTATGCACCTGTTTTTATTATATTATGCCCAATTCTTTGCGGAAAGCAACTGGAATCTTGGAGCTAAATGAGAAACAGAAACTCTCATTAGGGTGTTTTGGGAATGCTGGATGAGAGGACAGCCAGGCACTTATTCGATTTCATTAAGCATATGGCACAGTCAGTGTTTCTTGCTGCAACAAGGTAAACATAGTTCTGGCAGGCAACTCTCTCTCTGTTACCTCGTGGGAAATAAGTGTCCAAGAGGTAAATATAGCAGTACAAATACCTGTAGCAATAAAAGAAACGGAAACAAACAACTACACTATAACTACAAACACATATGCATGAGGCAACTAACAAAATGCCATACATTGCTACAGTGCAGTATCCATACTAGAAACAGAGTCTGTAGTCTAGGCAGCAAAACTTATTAACGAATGCTTCTAGTCTCATAAAGTGGAGACCCACCAGAGTTGGGCCCACAACCCATTTTGGATCCCGACTCATAATTTAGGGGATCAGTTCCTTGGCTTGAACTTTAGTGCCTCATTGAAAAGGCAGTCTGTGAACTCACAGTAGTCCTTAAAGTCAATAACTTTTTCATTAGAACACAGAGGCCACCAGGAATATGTTAAGAGGAAATCAAAATTAGTCAAGAGTTATGAAAAAATAGGTGTTTCAGTTTCAGCAGATGAAATATGCTTTCCTCTGGTGTATTTCAACAACATTAGGCCTCATTTCCTGACCTGTCCCCTGCTGGTGCCATGACGGAGTGACGAAGAACTACACTGGGGCTAGGACAGGCCATTTGGCCTGACTTGCTGACTGCTTAGCTAGGTAACTGGCTGACAGGCTGGCACAAAGTCTTTCTGTGTCCAGTGTCCCTGTTAAAACTCAAAACAGGGCATGGTGTTGTGCAGAAGGCATGAGTCAGAGTCATGAGTACCATAGCAGCTGTGGTGCTCTGTTTCCTCTATGTTCATGCTCAGATGTGGACATAATACAGGGACAGCAAATTATTTTTTGTAATTAAAATGACTGAGTGATATCTACAAGTAAGTAGACTTCACAGAGGTTACCTACAAAATATTTTTAGTTTCTTCCAAAAATGGCTCAGAGGCTGTGGTAGCTATTGATAAAATGTATTTACTCAGTTTTTGTTTTTTTGTTTTTTGGGGGGGGGGGGGGGGGGGGGGGGGGGGGGGGGGGGGGGGGGGGGGGGGGGGGGGGGGGGGGGTTCCTGGGTGGGACAGACAAACAAATTGAAGCAAGACTCAACAAAAACAACACAACACACAATATGTCAATCCTGTAGCCTTCATCGAGCTGCTGAACAAGTACTAAACCGGCCGCAAAAATGTTGAGTGTGGCAACTTCCATTCCGTTTGCATTTTTCAGAGAGATGTTTCAGGTCTGGCACCCACGTCGTTATCCACGGTACCTCCATGCCAACACTTTGAAACACCGACCAGGTGAAACACGGTTGTCTGGTGTCTACACTGGCACCGTGTCTGCTGATATATCCACTGTATTTTCTTGAATAAAGGTCAAGTTATGTACTCAACTATTGCTAGAACTCGTATGAAGATGTGCATATCCCAGTCTCGTGATAACAATCAAAGCCTTGCTAAAACAAATTAATTGATTTAGTCAACAGAAACACTGGAGGGATTTTATTTTGAAACAGGTGCATGAAGTGTTGCAATTATGTATGCTTGTGATGTATTTGACAGACGCTGAAAATGATCTTTCACCGGAGTTTTAATGTTTACCTGTCAAATATGTCACAAACATAACATATTTGCAACTCTTCCTGTGGTCTAACCATTTCAAAATAAAAGGACTCCAGCGTTTGTTGGCTGAATTCTTTCATTTGTCTAAAAAAAGGGTTTTATTGTTAAACATTTGCAGGGAGTGCACAGCTTCATACTGTGTAGAACTGGTTCTGAATACATAGGATTGGCAGTAGCACTGCAGAACTTATTGAATGAATAGAGAAGCTAAATATTGAGCATTGAAAAGATGCTGTCAATATGAATAGTTTGTATTTAACAGATATTAATGTGAATATTGTGCATTGAATAGATAAAGTTGCATAACTGTCTTCATTTGCATGTATTTATGCTCGAGCCTGTTTTAATTGCAAAAATAATAAAGATGATCCTCCTGATTGGGATTTTTGGAAGATATGGGGTAGTAGATCGCCGCTTACATTTGGAATTAAAAAGTGATCTTGGGCTTAAAAAGGTTGGTTACCACTGATTTAGAGCAATACAGCTTGGACTTCATTTAAATGACTGTGATTCCTGCTTTACAGAGGCCACAAACAAGCACAGAAATGAATACAGACACACTCAAGCACACAAGCCTAAAAAATACATTACTGTACAGAAACAGATATGCACATATGTCCACACATGCATCTCACGCATGTATACGCACCCTTATGTGCTGGAAATAACTATGACTACTATGCTGAGTAACGAAGATAGTGACAGGTTACATGTTCTGCAAACTGGGCAAAAAGGAAAATGAGAGAAACAGACAACAAATATTCTCAAACCATGAGTGAAAACACAAATGAGGTCAAACGGCAAGAATAGACAGGAGAAGAATAGAGCCTGCAAACGACTTTCTATCGCTATCATTGGTGCTCTGTGGTGGTCTTAGTCTACCACTGAAGGTGTTGTGGTGTGACACTATAGTGGTATGCTTGGGCTGAGAGGCATTGTCCAAAGTATCCTTCCTCAGTATCCTCCTCTCTGTCTCCTCCACAGAAGGTGCCACTCTTAAGACACAACCTGCTTTTCTGAGGAGCTTGTTGAGTCTGTCAGAATCAGCTTCCTTCCCCCCGCTGCAAACCTGTCCATCACTGTACTCAGCCTCCTGTCTCCTGCTGATACAGCCCACAATAGCAGTTGTCAGAAAACTTCTGCATGTTGCCAAACTGTGAGCAGTATCTGACGTCTGAGGTTTAGGAACAGGACAGGAGACAGAACCATCCCTGGATGTGGCCCTGTGCTGCTCACTGTCGTGTCCGACTTGCTGTTCTGCAGCCTCACATAGGCTACTGTGGCCAATCAGTAGGGTAGCTTGTAATCCAGGCCACTGCTGAAGCATCCACCTGCAGTAGGCTGTTGCTCAGAAGGGCATGCCACAAGGTGTCAAAGGTGCCTGCCTCTTCTAGGTGAGAACAAGCTCTGTGCAGCAGAAAGATCATGATGTTTTCCACTCCAATATAGCTGCTTTCAGACATGCACTGAACTCCAGAGATCCTCCGCAGATTCCCCCGTAAGATATGTATGTACGAATGCAAATGTGCAAGTGACAGCATCTGGAGTTTCTGCGGCCTTTCTCTGCCTGACCCTTGAAGATTAAGTTCGCAGAAAGTCATGAGGAGACAATGTGAGAACACAGGAGGAGATCCCACACTGGATTCACTACGAGCAATTGGCGGTGGTGTTGAAGAAAAAAATAAATCAATAAATAACACACATCTTTGGATGAAAACAAGGTGGTGTCGATGTGCTGTAAACAAAAACATGTAACCTCTGCAGTCGAAATAATACATTACATCTTGCCTCTGCACCACCCCTCTCCCAAATCCTATGGAGAATATGTTGCTGTTGTGAACATGTTTGTGCAGAGAATCTCCCATGTGTATGTGTGAAAGTAAAACTGCAAAGAAAGTCCGGATCCAATTCTTCGGATATCCTCATTAGGACATGTCTTAAAACACTTATGGGGCTTGCAAAATGAAAGGGGGTGAATCATAGGTGGGGCTGGAGTGACGGTGGACAGAAGTCATGTTGTTTTGCTTGGAGTTTGCTCTCCAGCTCCCCCCGTAGCATTCTTTGTCCTCTGCAATCTTTCCCTCAGTTAAATCTGAGCCTTCCTTATCTCCTCCTTGTCCCCCCTCCTGAAGGCAGCCTTCTTCTTGTTGAGCGATACCTTGACGTCCTTAGTCACCCAGGCTTTATTGTTTATTGTTGCTTCCTTGACATTTGCCTGCAACAAGTCCAGGGCTTTGATTTCTCTGTTTTATACTGCTTTCAGACATTTACTGAATTCCGCAGATTCACGCATAACTCATAGCGAGAGGCTCCAGATTATCTACAGACTTTCTCCGCCTGGCTTCCTAATATAAAGTCAGGGGAAAGTCAGGAGAATTCGATGTGTGAACACACAGCGAGCAGGTGGAGGGGTTAGTGACGCAGCAGACTCAGAAATGAAATAAACAGAAAGATTACAATTATCTCCCAGGTGAAAGGGTGGTGACACACACACATACCGACAAAGATGTCAAGAGAGTTTGTGGCTATAAGAGCCGACACCAGTGTCTGTGTGTGAAAATCCTGTGATCTATGCAGCAAAATAAATATGTCGACTCCAGCCTCTGCCTGCTGAACCCAGCCGCACCTGAGGATTTGTTGCTGTTGTGAATGCGTCTGTGCAGAGAACCTCCTGCTGCCCTTTGCATGTGTGAAAGGCAGACTGCGGGTAAACACTGTATCCAATTCTCTGGACCTTACCCACAGGTTATGTTTGAAAACGGCTTTTCAGTCAACAAACTGCTGGAAAGTGGGCAGAGATGTTGTCAGGGCATTATGTTTAAAGTCCCCAGAGATAGTTATAAAGGCCTAGGGTGCAGGGCCTTGAGTCCTGTGGACACTGAGGTGATGACATCAGAAGCTCAAGATGCAGCAGCTATAGGAGGGATGTAAACAAGACTCACCACTGTTAGGACCTACTATTGGTGAACAATATACAGACCTCGATGTGTACCCAAAGCCTGACCACATGTCTACTTTGTACTGAAGACAAAGGAGAGCTTCGACAACTCAGTCTCCTGGGGTCCTTCACCTAACCCTGGACCCAACTTCCGGCTACTATTGGTCACTGTGTGTCTTAGGACCCATGAGGTCACCAAGCCAATAAAACCCCCTCGGCTCTCTCTCTCTCTTATCACTTCTCGTGGAGAACTCATTTATATACCCTGTATGCCCTCTTATATGCTACCAATATGCTACCAACATTAGAAAATGTAATTATTGTTGTCTATTAAGTTTTTTTGTTTTAAATAAATAGATTTTTAATATAATATGCATTTAGTTAAAAGCATGTGTGTTTACATTTTCTAGGACAGTCATCATTATTATTGTCTAATGTAAGAACATATTGAAGTATCCAAGAATTGTGCTTCAAATGTTTGTTCGCACAGTTTAAGCACAGATTTGTGAATTAGGCCCAATGAGAGTGTCTATGGCAAGCTGCTACCCATGATGGTGTGAGAGTGTCTATATGTTGAAGGAACATTGCCAAATGGTTAACCATATAGTTTACACAGCATTTTAGAATACAACTATGGGACCTGTGTGCACTTCTGTCATCCTGTACGGTACCAAAAATCAGTTCCCTCAATCTTTTCAACACCAGTAACACAGAAAATTATGAGGGATGTGTAATCAATCGAGATTTAAAGTACATACATCGATGAACTCAGAAAAAGAGACACAAAAACCCATTTCCTGAGAAGGCTGGATTTTTTTCTGTAATGGGAAGTGAATGAAAAAATCCACAGGAACTGGAACATGCTACTCCAATAAAATTAAAAGTTAAAACAACTCCAGATTCAAGATGGTAGAATAAAAATAAAGAAATCAACAAGATACTCAATCACTTTTAACTGTCGACACAATGTCCTACTTTCTCTGGACTTTACTTGTCTGACAGCAAGATCAATGTAATTCATTAGGGGCTGACATATTTGTCTAATAGATACAACAGATAGCCACCGTCTTGGGACCACTGATAAGTTATCTCTAGTTTCTACAAATCATTCACTGTCACACCCAATCTTAAGTAACCTATACAAACATTCCCCAACTAAAAAAATCAACAAAATCTTACCACTATTGTTTTCCAGGTTTTTTGAGAGTCTTTGGAGGGAATTGTTTGGAGAATGGAGGGAAGCAAAGACTGGCAGCTTATACCGTTTTTTTCTTTCCTTATGGAGCAGACTGATTTGAAGTGTTGAAGAAATTCCCATCCCTCCAAGTCAAGGTCACTGACCCTTCTTGAAAATAACCAAAGTGAATTATGGGCTTCTCTCAAATCCCCTCTTTTATCTTACTACAAAAGACTCAAAACAGTTTCTCACAAAACCTCCAAATGAGCATTATAAATCATGCAAAAAGTTCACACTGGTGGATGGGAAAACTTGTCATTTTACCAACTGAATGTCAAGTGGAAGAGAGAAGAAGGAAATACTAACATTGAAAATTTAAGCAAAAAATAAACCAAAAAAGGAAAATTTGAGAGGGAATAAAGAGTTGTCAGGACATGACATAACACCCGACACCCACCCAGCTGTCAAGTATTGAGACATTTTGAAAAGTTAATAGTTTACCTTACATCCAGCATTACTGTTTACTATAACCTCCCACACAATGTGCCTTCAGAATATAAACCGCACTTACTATTCATTATTATAGTTATTATGTCTTGTGTTTCTTATGGTATTTGCCTAAGTATTTTGTTTCATTGACTGTACATGGTCCATATCAATGGCTTGATGTGAAATGTATTAACAGCTGCAGCTTAGCGTGATTTGAAAAACTGTAAATGCTGCTTTCAATAGTAGCTCTAAATGACTCACCAATCAAACCTATTAGAATGTAAAGAAGAAAGGGGATAATAAAGTAATACTATAGCAATGTTTTAAGCACACGTGTGACAACCCTTTGAGTCACATCACTTTGAACAAGTCAATCCACAGTAGAGATGCATCACAGTAAGCTGCTTGGCCTAATAAATAACACCTGCCTCATTTTTTATTCTTTTCTTTTCTTTTCTATTCTTTTGACCTTCAGATATTGTGTTATTTTTACTTCACATTCTATACACTTAGTTATTCTTCTTCTAAAATGTACAATTAAATGATTACAACTTTATTTAATCCCTCAAACACAATCATGACAGCCACCTTCTAACCTAACCACCATAGCTGTAAAGTATCTGTGCTGGAGCTGAGTATGAGATAGGTGTGGTAGCGACTGTATTCCTGGCCACAGCTCAGAGTTTTGTAGTTCCCCAGGGTCAAAGGTGTTCCATGTGTGCATTTCTCAGTCATCAGTCCAGCACAGTCCACACTCTTCATAGAGAGAACACTTCACACACACTCTATCTCTCTCACACAAACACTCCTTCTCTTCTTCCCATCTGGAGCAACTCTGACCTAAAACACACTTGTGCACAACCTCGCACACGCACATGCACACTGTGAGATGCATTCTCAGGAGAGGGCTTCATTACACAGGGATTACTACTAAGAAATGTTTTAATCAAGTTGTGCAGACAGCTGCAGACTGGAAGGCGAGAAAATGGCAATGACGTGGTTCATCAGGCGTTAAAGGAAAACACATCAAGAGGTCTGTATGTGTGTGTGAATAATGGTGTGTCTATGTGTGCATGTAGCTTCCTGCCTCTGTCCAACATGTCCAGCTGTGGAGTATATGCGGTTCCTTATAAGGACAAACAGAGATAGTAGATCTCTGTCCAGAGACTACAGACCTAATGTCACATTTCTACTTTCATATATTTTGCTGGAGGCTTTTTTTGACCCGTTGCCATAACAACAAATGTAGCACTAAACGGAAGCACCGGCTGTCCGTTATTTGGATCCAGATAAGTTGTTTTCAGAATTATTCTCCCAAGGCCTTTGACCTTCATGCAGATGGTCGCTGACAGTAAGAATACAGACTCCAGTGAGTTTTCATTCCCCCAAGTTGCCTGGTTAAATAAAGCTTGGATTCATATTTTATCAGGGTGACAACAATGTTTCCTGTACCTCATTACCAACAGCAGATTGTTGCTTAAGCAGTGAAAATTAAATGAGCTTGTTTCTGAGAAGCAATAGAGCAGTGCTGAGGCCTGATGGGGAGGAGAGGACAGTGGAATGCACACCACAGTAGATGATAATCCACTCAGAGCTGATAATCCATCTATCCTTCCTTATTTCCCACTGTTTTCCATCCCTCAAGCTTCAGTTCCTCAGATGACTAATTCAGGCATACATAGTCTTTCAGTCAACTGAAAAAATCTACAGCTGCTTGGGAATCCACTATTTCAACTTTCACCAATCCAATCCAAGTATATTTTATGGTATAGTTAAAATTCTGAGGATTTTCTTGGGCAGCAAAAATAATGCCTCTTGAAAACATTACAGCCTTTAAATATATACTTAAGGGCTGAGTTAAAACCCATGTTGATTTAAGCTTCCAAATGACAGTTATAATCATATGGGAAAGTAAGATGCCTCTGCAGCACAGAGACTATGATTTCTAATGAATGAAAGAAATACGTGGAAGCTTCCATTAGAACTGAAACGTCAATCACAAGTGTCTCATTGGCTGATGCAATTTCCTTAAAATTAGGTTTCTAAATACGTCCATTGATCTCTGTCAGCCATAAAACCAAATAAAACTGTCTAACACCAGATGTAGAGGAGAAGAAAATCTTTACCACAAAGTTGGCCAAAATACTGCGCCACAAAAAATATGATGTTATACCTTGCAGCCCACAGTCCTTTGCACTTATTCGGAGTGAAAAGTGGAACACTATGACATCATATACCATTCCAGGCTTTTAATATACACCTGCTGATACATAAATCCTACTCGTGGCAGTGTGTGGCTACATCAATTCAGCTTAATAATGTAAAAACGTTTTCTTTCTGAAAACAGTACCACGTTTCTTCAAATACAGCGGAAGGTCAAGTCCATGTGATACCTTGTTGTCCTTGTTGATAAAATAAATACTCTGCTGCTCTTAAAGCCTCCTAACCACAACTCACAGCTGAGCATGACCACAGCTTCTACATGATGATTTAACGTCATTAATTATCTTTCATCATAAAAGCTTTAACAGTAGCTACATAGACCTTTTAGATAAGACCTTAATGAGTAATGCAAGTGATTACATTATTAAGTCAACATATATCAAAGTTGTTTGCGAGCCACAACCACTGATGCAGACACTGTGTGTGTGACATCATTCACATATTGTGTCATATGTTAGAGAACTTTCAACAGAAAATGACTTCTCCATCTGACAGCCACTCCAAAATACGTTTGCATCAGCAAAAATCATTATACCAGTTCACCTTGCAGATGATATTGCCTGCCAAAACTGCTAGTGGATTAATTAAACAGCCACAGTCAGTGTTCTCACCAATGAATGCTGTTCATGTAAATTTGAATTCGATCTCTGAGGCTCTCTACTGGAGGGCACAGAAAGCATTTGTCCTCCTGCTCTTGGCTGTGCTTGGAGACACAGACCAGGAGCCGCTTGCTATGACTAACTATGAACAGGAGTAATGAGGCATTACAATCACACCAGAAGCCTCATGCCTCAGATGCCTAAAGCAGCATTCATAAATCAAAGAAGTCTAGACTACTGGTCCAGACATGGTAATGGACTTCTTAACTTCCCATAAAAAAATCCTACAGGTGGTGCTAAAGTCTGAACTAACTATTAACAAGGTAATGGAGTTAGAGTCGACCAATAATTAGATATCAAGGGAAAACCAACATTCTTTTCTATTCAGAAACATTCACAAGGCAAGTCAGTTTTTTGTGGCTATATAACATGCACCTGTAATGCCACATGCTTTAGGAAATTATCCCCTCAGAAATAGCTGAGTGTGGAACAGAGGCTGCTAAAAATGCCACATAAAAGCTGGTGTGGGTCTAAATTATGGCCTGCAGTGCAACAAGCCACACTGTACTGCTGCTGGTTTGCTGGTGAGCCCCAGTCTTTGCCTTGTCAGGTGGCCCTGCATAAAGGGTATATGGTGTGAGTGCATATATGTTCATGTGTGAGGTTTGGTTTTGGGGGGATCGATACAGGTTGCACTTGTAAAAAAAAACAAAAAACTCCTTAGCGTCACCTTCTTCCCTCTCCCTGCCTTTCTGCAGGAACTGATTTTATCTGGGATAACAGGTTTAACAGCCAAGCCAGTTGAGGCTCTCTGTAGAGTCCCTGTGGGGTTGGTGGCCCCATACATTGCCTTTCATTAGGGATAAGTACAGCCTGATGCATCTCAGCTGTGCTTTAATTTACTGGGAAAGGAAAAGGGAAGAAAGTTCATTTCTGAGGAGTTTGGCTTTTTTGCACAAAAATACTGAAATAGTTCAAGATAGCATATACTAAGAGAGGAGAGTTTGATCTTCTAAAAACATTAACATTACTAATGATTATTTATGGTTAGCAGTACTTCAGAATCTATTGGTAGGAAAGGTATTAAACATGGTAATTGGATAGATATCAGTGGAGTTCATTAAATCATTCTAAATTATTATATCTTCATTATATATGTTGCACTCTTATTTTGACTTCAGTTTTAAAGATATTTTTGTGCACTATCAGGAAAAAAAGCTTATGCGACTACATAAATGCATAAATGGCCTTATGTTTAATGCATTAAACTGCTACAATGCCCCATTATGATTGTTCTGAATGAGTAAATAATCAGTAAATGCCCATTTACCCTTTGGGTGAGCTAGTGATGTTTTTTGTTTTTAGAGAAATCATATCTTAGTGTCTGGTTCCTACTGTAGGAATCTACCTCTACACCCCAACTGAGGATCTAGTGACAGTGAGCAAATGCATCTAAGATTACTGTTCAACAACAGTGAATCCTCACTTGCAAATAATTACTGCAGTCATGCCTTGACACAGTGTCACAGGTTTTCAGTCTAGAGAACCAACACAATTATAGTGAGAACAACAAAATGACACATGGAAATGATACACAGGTTGTTGTGCAGTTTCCACTGTCCACTGTTTATTCGGACATTTCCACATTGACACAACAAGGCTTGTATCACAACATTAAAGATAATTTTACAATTTCAATTTGCTTGAAAGTGAGAAAAAACAAAGTTAGTCTAAATGACTGCAGCCAAGTTCTCACACATATTTCTAAATGCCCAGTAAAAAGACAAGGCTGGCAAGGAGAAGATGTCAAGGCAGTTTACTTTCCCCAACAAAGGCCTCTTGCTGCCCACTGGGAGAAGCAGGAGCCTTTGTGGTGTGACTGAAGGAAACATGAGCTACAGTGTACACTCTGGGCCAGCTCATCAGGAGAGGTGCTGGGTCTTCACAGACGCCCAGCGCCTCTCCATCGTGGCTGCATGGTGACAGAGATGTGTGTGTGTGTGTGTGTGTGTGTGTGTGTGTGTGTGTGTGTGTGTGTGTGTGTGTGTCAAAGAGAAAGAGAGTAAGAGAGTGGGAGAGGGGAGAACAGACGAGAGGGATGCAAAATGCGTGCATATGACATCACTTTCTATACTTCCCTTCTCAAAGCTACAGCCTTCTCCTCTGTCAGTCACAACTCCCCTTTAATTGAGTCCACAGTGAGACAAATCTAAAGCTACCTTTATGCTCGTAATGGAAAAGCTGATCAGCAACAAAAAAAACCTATTGAAGATCGACACACCACTTCTCTCTCCTTCAACTTCACCAAGGTTTCAGGCTTCCCCCTTTCTTTCATATTTCTTAAAAACTTCAAATGCTTGTTCAGCTTTGCTCAGTATCTGGTCAGAGAACAAAACATCATGGAAAGGGGTGTTGTCAGAGTTACGTCAGCACTTAGGAGCCGTCCCAAAGCAAACATCAGTACAGTCAAATTAAATGCTACCACCTGGTGGAGTTCATCTTTTGGCTGCTCCAGTGACCCAGTGTGTCACTCTATGGGGCTCAGCTTTCAACAGACAGGAACTGATTGTCTGACTGTATGTGCGATCTGTAATACACTTGCGCTGTGAGTACTAAAAGGGAATCCCATGGCACAAATATACTCAGAATAAAGTTGATTGAAAAGAAGATGAATTTACTTGGGGACGATCCACATTCACACACAAAGACAACTAAGCTTGGCAGAGGATATCAGCGCTATGGGAGACAAATCAGTTAATAATACTTTTCATGTATGTATTACCATTACTGGTTGTTACACAGCCCCTCTATTTCTATTATAATTCTCTTTTTCTGTTTCTGTCTCTCTGTCAAACTTGCTCATCATCATTCCTCTGAGGGTAAACTGTCAGGTCGTGTTAATTAGATTTTGACTGTAGCAACAAAACCGGTCAGGAAGCAAGACAGCCTTACCTCCCGCTTAGACAGAGAGGGTCAAATATGAGTCACAAGTCAGAAATGACAACTCCTGCATAATGTATCCAGTCTCATTATCAGCTACAGAAAAAAGTGGTTCTAACCCGTCCATGAGTGGGAAACATTGAAATTTAAACTGGGGATGAAGATAATTAGATGAAGTTGAAATTATCATATTAAGGGCAGCAGCATTATCTTAGAAGAATAACATTTCCATATATTTTAAGGTATGATCATAATGTCATCATGTAGTCTAACATCTCACACCAAGTGAAGGTCCCCTGATGCTTACTGGTACCGTACATGTGCATACCGTATTCCATCAGAGGTCTGCTTAAAGAAAGAGAAAAAGAACACTTTCTTAATGTGTCATGGAGACTCTAAGAGAGGTTGTGTTATTATTCCCAAGGACTGGTCCCTGAAAGACAAGCCATGGGAGGGCATTGATCTGGAATGTTCTCTGGAGAAACATCTAGCGATTGTCAGAAAGAAAAATAACATCCTTTTGACATCTGAACCCACTGTATGAGGCAGGTAGGGCTGAGAAGGGGGGGACTAGAGATCAAACAAGCAGCTAGCAGTCTCTTATTGGGAGCAGAGAACACGAGGAATCACATTCTGCAGAAACCCACTTACATTCCACTTTGAATGAAGGTATTATGTATCTTTATAAGCCAACTGACCACTGTACAGTATATACAATGTTTGCCAGGAGAAGAAGTCAAAACCATCTAAAGCTATAAGACATGTTTGAATCGAAAATAATGGGTGGCAATCAAATTCCCATGGTAGTGCCTCTCGCACGGGTTTCCAGCTTCAGCAGAAAATCAAGGTCTGTGTGTCCGTGTGTGTCCGTGTGCATATGTGTGTGTGTATATTTCACATCTCAGGATTTCAGAGTGATTTATTTCTCTACCTATTAAAGAAGTTGATTCAGTGTGCAGAGGGCAAGCTGAGGAAATAAGCTACTTCTTATTTACATTTACAAAGCTTTACTTAAAGAAGTTAACCCATTTAATACATGGGCACCTTTATACAGTAACAGCAGAAGTGCACAGATGTTTGCACAGGCTTTCAATGTAAAGCCATACTATAAACTTACTGTGACACAATTTATCATCTGAAATAGTTTTTCTGTATTTTATCTCTCTAGATTAATCCTACCAAACTTTATTCTCATTCAATGCACCTGCAGTCTCACAGTACTATCCTTTTTAAAGTTTCCCCATTATCCTCTCATCTTTCATCCACTCATCCTCCATATTCTCATCTATTCTGCTCCTCAAGTTGTTCCCCTTTTTCTTCTTTCGATTCTGTCTGCAATTATCTTCTTTCAAATCCTCCATTTGACCAACTGTTCCAACTGAAACTTCATTTCATGTTCTGTCTTCAATTCCAAACCTTTCATTACCTCTTTAAAGTTTTTCTTGTATTTCAAACATCTGAGAAATTGCTGCAGTTGTTATCCATGGACTCTGTTTTCCACAGTGACTGCTGAAGAAATGTCTCAGCTTTCACTTTAAATACCCACTGATGGACTGGCCACAAGAGACTGCAATCCTTTACTCAAAGTACAATACACAGGCAGGCACACAATAACAAATTGTTGTACACAGACAGCCAAACATCCGTCTAAATACTCCCAAGGAAGTGCGCACCTTAACCCTTAGAGAAAATGCAAAAAAATGAAGCACCCACTGTGTTTAATGGTAAATGCTCAGTACTTCAAGAATATAAAAAGTCCCTCCATTCATTGTAGTTGACTAAGTCAGTTTAGTCATCACAAAGCAAAAAAAAAAAGGCCTTCAATTTGCATTAGTTTCTTACTGGTTTACTGTGTTGATCGTTCTCTTAATCGAGAAGTAGAATCTTGATATAACACCATTCCTGGGTCTAAGAAAATGTCCTCAGCCCATCGTGTTTTTCTGCAACGCAGTCTACGTATACAGTGACTACATTAGACATCATTTGGTGGAGGCTGTGGAGGTATACAAGTCCAACTAAACAACAAACTGGAGTGGAAATGCAACAGAGGCTGACCACAGGAAGGGACAGAGCAGACTCTACGTTTGGGTGAGCGACAAGATGTAGCAGATCTTTGCCAGTCTGTTGTAGCCAGTGCAAATAACTGCTTATATATCCTTTTTTGTTTTCCTTCCAAGTGTTATTGTTTTTCCCCCTATATTTACAATACAACTCAATTACAGTTACTGATCATTCTGATCAATACAATCTAATAATTTAAGTTCATAAAGCAGAATCTACGTGCCTCCATGCCCACTTAAATTCCCATCCATAGTACAAGAGCTACAAACTTACCAGTATGCAGGCATCTGAATCTGCTTTGCATAGAGTGCAGTGCTGAAGGAAGGGATAATGGGTATAAGAGGCAGGGAAGCCTCTGTACTGTCCTGGCATGTCAAGCCTGCCTGAAACCCAAACACCTGGAAGTAGAAGATGGTGGAGATATACATGAAAACTCAGCATTGTATATTGTATATGAATTAAATAGATGTATATTATAACTCAGCTCACACTGCTTCTGGAAAGAAAACAGAAGCACACAATCAGCAACTTTGTTCTCTCATTTCAATCACCCAAACTAATTTGACCCTGTCTTCACCGAGGAGCTGCAGCTTAAATCTGTGCTCTTACAGACCCAGATGAATATTGATTTATACACATGGCCAATAGATGTAATACTATACATGTTAATATTGTAAATTTTAGCCATTAAAAGGGAGAGTTTTCAACGGTGATAGGTCTATTTACTCAAGTGGCCTCCTTGTAAAACATACAGCCTGACTGTGTTCTTGTCAACAAGCATGGAAAGTAAAACAATGGCTAAGTGCTACCCACAGGACAGACACCTTTACTCTGACAACCAATATCAATAAAACACTGATTCAGCATGTAGCTTTTTAAAATCACTTCCTAAATTGGGTGAATTATGGTAGGAAAGGCCTTCACCCTGTCATGGTCCCACTTCCATAATCCAGAGGTAGAATAAGTACTTTGGCAGATAGAGCTGCTGATTGGGTGATTGGTCGGAATGATCCCTGGCCACTGACAAACTGACTGTTAACCCTGCAGTGACCCTGTGATAAGGACTACCATGACATCCAGCAAACAACTTAACAAACCCCAGATTAGCTGACTCTGCTATGTCTATGTCTATGTCTATGTATATATATATATATATATATATATAAAAACTCAGCATATAGCAATATATATACATATTTACTCTATTACAAAGGTTATAATGTCTGTAATGCAAATGTATCTATAAGTACATTTGAAAGGAAAAGTGGGTGAGAAAAGTGCCTTTTATTGTAGATATCATAGTTAGTATCTACATTCAGCTTTACTTGAAATTATTGAGGATTATTAAATAGTGTTTATGTGAACAATTAATGGGAAAGCTCTGATAATCATAAAAGATCATTTTATGAGTGCTTTGTCATGAACTGAACAGTACCATGTGTAAAGCAGTACTTAAGAATACACTTAGCTTTTTTAAACATTTTATCCATATTTGTATATTATAAGTAACCATCAATAACAATTAATTAATCTTATCATCCAAACTTCACACTGTCAAAGTCAAACTATGTGATCAACACAGGAACAGGGTTAAGGCACATCCTATGAATTTTCTGAGATGAAATAGAACAGAGATGGACTGGTTCTCATCAGGAAGCTCAGTGGTGAGATTTTTATGACCAGGTGAAAAGGGGTCATCAAGGTCATTAAAAGGGTCATTAGGGGTATGTCAGGTTACACTGAAGACTGTGGCCATGCGGTTGACCTCTGAATTTGGGCTATAGCTGGGTCTTTCCTGGGTTTCTGGAGGGATTACAAAATTCTTTGCTGCCCATAGCAAGTGTAGAAAGAAAAAAAAACCTGCATGTTGCATGAAAACCAAACGTTGCAAACTTGTGGATTAGCATTTGACAGACAAAGACAAATGACATTCAAAAAACAAGAAAAAACTGTACTAAATAAAACAAAGGAGAGAAAAAGGGTGCTGAAGCAGAATTAGATTAATATGCACATGATCGACGATGAGATAGTTTTTCAACTGTCTCAAACAAAAAAAAAATTCAGCAAAGAAAAAAATAAGAACATTAAAAAAAATGCTGAATAAAAGAATAACAAAACACTCAGGAATCATCTGTGTGTTATTTGCTCTATGTCTAATAGGTAGATAGATAGATAGATAGATAGATAGATAGATGACTTTATTAATCCCCCATAGGGGAAATTAAGTTGTCATAGCAGCAGGTATACTAATGACATAATATATATAAGAGAGCTGGGATTTGAAAAAGGAAGGTTTTCTCATAATGAATCAGTCGAGAGTTTAATATTGTCCCGCTCACCTTGAGGTAGAGGTGTGCGTAGCAGTGATGGAGCAGGTTGTCAGAAGGCTGGCTGAGGCTGCTGACAGTGCTGACCAACTCTGGAGCATACATGGGCACAGAGTGTTCAACATTCACCCTCTCTACCTCAAAATGCACAGATGGCAGAGGACGCACTGGCTGGAATACTGGCACATAGACCGGTCCTTGTGCTGCCTGGGTGATTCAAAATACAACAAAGGTGAAAATGATTTAAAATGAGACTACATGTCATAAAGTCTCATAAATCCCTTTGCCAACACACACTCTCGTATCTTAATCAATGTGTGAAACTGTTGACTTTTTCTATGGACCTATAATCAGAAAATAGTCAAGAATAATGTACATGAAAGTGAAATTAACTAAAATATCTATAGAATGCAATGGAATTGGATTTTCTTAAGATATTCACATATTTCTAAAATATTAAAACCTTTTAAGCAAGCTACTTGGCTGCTACTTATTCAGATAAGTGTAAAGAAGCTTCTGTGTCAGCAGTTGCAGTGTATACCATATGCATGAGTACTAATTACATTTCCTTTAGGCAATGTAAACAAATGTGTCTGACTAAAGTATATTTAATAAGTAATATTATTTGTACACAATGGCTTGTAAACTACATTTTCACAGATAAATCTCAGGCCGTGTATTCACACAATACATATTATTATTAATTTGACAAAGAACATCTGTGTGCATTACCTTGTGTCCCATGAGGACAGGCATTAGTGACTGAAGGAGGTTGAACTCTGCCATTGAGACAGTAACTGAGACTTGGAGCAGAGTAAGACAAGTGAGTCTGGTTGGGATGAATTCCTCCAAGCTTGATATATCTTCTGATTTAGCTGGACCATGGGTCTCCTCATTCACTTCTATGATTATAACAGAAGAAAAAGAAAAATGTTAGCTTTGGAACAAAAATCTTAAAATATTGCAAAGTTATAGGAGAGGGTAGAGTGTAAGAATCCTCATAATACTACAAAAACAAGTGGTTTTCCTTTGTTTTAAACAAGTGTATCTAACCACAAGTATGCACCCTGTGGTGTATAATTTGAAATAAAGTGAGGGAGTGAGAAAGGTAAAAGGCACTTAGATTTGAAAACTAAAGATTGTTTGACAGAGAAAGAGGTTAGTTGTAAAGCACACCAGTTTTTTCTCTCCTCTATGCCTGCAGCAATAAAACAATAAAAAAGGTCTTTGCCAACAAAAACCACCACCTTATACACAAATTAAATAAACAAGCACTATAAAAGTAGTCACAGCTCCAAGAGATTCATTACAGTGGCTGTTTCCCAGTAGCTTTGTTTTTCATCCCTCTCATAAAACCACTCATTCAATCAATAACCAGAAACATCCGGAAAGGCAGCAAATGAAGTGAACCAAATCAACATGGAATAGAGGCTAGTAAGGTCAGTGCTAACCAAAGTAAGGAGGGGCCAAAGCACTGAACCACAAAACCATGTCCAGGGTCTGAGGTGGACCAAAGCCTGAGCCCAAAGTTACTGAACGGCCATGGCTCAGGTCCCAGGACAAGTTCAGCAAATGTTCTTTTGGGCTACATTCCCAGCTCGAAAGTGGGCTGAGAACATGAACCCAAAGCTGTTTAGATATTTAGCCTATTACCACAGCCAGCTTCAGGTTCATTTGGCACTGCCATGTCCAATCTAATCAAATGCCAGGTCTCCAGTCAATATCTACAGTCAACATTCAAATTGTAACAAACAGGCAGCTCACATGGTACACACACATGATTGCATACATAAGAACACACCCTATCACAAGCACACAGATGAGATGTTAATATAATAAAAGGAACAAGCTAAATTTTTGTGTCTAAACATGCCCTGTACTTTCCTGTTCCACTTCACAGATCCAACTCACAAAGTCTTTGTGCCTTTCATTGTTCTGATTCAATATATAAAAAGATTTCGCACAAATGAACACACTAAGTTATTGGCAAGTTTGAAAATCCTGCCTAAGGTAGAGCAAGATATTATAAAAACACCATCTAATGGACACCAGACAATTTGGCTTCCACTTAAAGTGAGTTTTCAGAAGAAAAATAAACCTTCCTTAGCTCATGGCAGGTAGGAAAAGGAGCACAAAAGGAGGGGATAAGATAAGTAAAAGGTAGTCATGTTTTTGACCTTCTAACCTCCTGACAAGCACACCAACACTGTACCTCTTGATGTTGAGTTCAGAGCAGCTCATCGGTATTGATGCAGCTTTGCTAGTAAAAGTTCCAAAGTTCAACTTAACATAACTTTCTTAATTAAAAAATACATTGATATCACATTGTTTAAGTGATTTATCAGGCTGATGTTTTCGTTTGAACTGAAATGTTCTGCAAATCTGAATTAAATATTATTATATTCAAAATATATCAACTTTGAGGAGAGGAGAGGATTATTTAGCAGAATAACTTCATCTGCAATAGCTACCTCGCTTTCCTCTTTATTTATACTTTTAACTCTCCGGGTACTTTCAATACCCGGAGAGTCTAACTATACTGACCTTTTTCCAGAATATGCAAGGGAGCACAGACACATATAGAATCATAAAAGAACAAAGTGACGGACCCAGTTTTAGTCAAAAGCTCTATCATAATTATCCCATCATCTATTATCTAACACAGATGCTGAAACAACCGAAACCTACGGATGTTATCGTTTCGCAAAAATGAGAGTTATTGCTCCAGATATTACACACAGACGCACATTCCATGTTCTTTCACAACATCTCAGGAATGAGCTCACCAATAGCTGTGCAGACACGATCACTAACAAAGGTGTTTGGCTTAACCTCCCTCATGTGGTCCAAAAGGTCACTACTTTCATGTACAGCTGTGTGTTGAAAGATGAGTTGTGCAAGGAAATAACAATGTGATGAGAATACTGTAAAGTGCAGACGGTTGCAGTTTACGATTATGGTCCGAAAAGAATGGAGTAGAATAGAATAGAGTAAAAGACAAAAGAATAGAGCAGAAAAGACGAGCAAAGATAAGATACAGCATTCAACTGTGTTAGTTGAGTGTAAGTACAGTGTACTACTAGTTGCTACCTGATTACAAGCTGTAACTAAAGTGGACATAGCAGATGTTAGAATGAGATGTCTGACCTTGCTGTGGTTTATCATAGGGTTCATACTCGTGGTCCATGGCACAGGTGACCATCTTGAGGATGCGGTGGACAGCACTGCTGTGCAGCCTGACATCCAGAGGTCCAACCACCAGCCTCTTGATGGATGTTTCTTGAACAATGGGCACTACCTCCTCCATATTCACCACTGAGAAGTCCTGGGAGCCTATGAACACAAACATTGTAAAAAATATATAATAATATATAAAATATATATAATATAGGCTGTTACAAACTTGGAAGATTCTTCTGTCAATCTCTGTGTTCACACTTTTCAAAGTAAAATTTTAAAGCAAGAAAGTACAGTAGACATATCAACTATTGAACTTCATTCACAGAGCAATGAGATTTTACAGAACATTTTCAGTATAAGTATGGCAAAGCATAGAATCATCTGTGCGTCAAAAATACAATTTATAATGCTGCTGCATCACACCACTATTGGTAAGTGGTGTAATGCAGCAGCAGGGAGCAGATCACATTGCTGTGAACCACTAGAATGATGAATATTCCAAATGTCCACTTCTCTCTCACAGCTGTCCTTTCATTCATCGCAGGCCCCTGTTCCAGGGGTCCACTTAAAAGACTTAGCTCCCCGGCAATAAAAAGGAGAAATTACAAATAAAAGAAGGGGGTGGATGAATGGCAGTAAGAGAGGAAGAGGACAAAGGGTCAAAACTTGCTTTATTTCCATTACATTCCACAACTGCACTAAACAGTCGTACAACTACGAGAGTCAACACTATGAATTTAATGTTTTAAGCTGAAAGAGCTGGAGGATGGGGTGGAACTCCCCCTGAAATTTGGAGATTTATAAAGGGCAACGGGCAAAGCCACTTCCCCTTCCCTTCTTCAGTGAGATTGGGCTGTAGTGGATTAGGCCTAATATCAACCACATGGCTGCAGTTAGAATGATCAGTGGGACGATGGAAAGAGGCTGAAATTATCTAGAACTGAGGCAATTAACATCCCGAGATTAGTGAAGTTATCTGTAGTTTTACCCTAATATGAAGTCAATGGTAAGAGTGATCAGGTGTCAGTTAGTTTTGTCACTGTCTCGGATTAAGGTTTTTTTTGGCAATAGAGAATAATTTCTTTAGTTCTCCAGGAATCTGGTCCACATCCTAGACGAAGAGAAACACTGACAGAAGACAAGCATTCCAATTGTCAAGGGTAACCACAACCGTCCTCCTGCAAGCGAAGAGACTGACACTTATCCTGCTGTCAGAAATGACATTGACATCTCAGTATGACAGTATCGATGTTGTTTTTAATTTAGATTATTATCTAGAGCTGAAAGCAGGAGGAAACAATAGCCTAGTCAGAAAGGGGGACAGGCAGTGAGAAGCAAAATGAAAGAAAGATGAAGGCAGGTGAAACAACACAGGTGACTAGACTTATAAATTAAATTTTCTGTTCATTTTATTGAATAGGTTCAAACATTTCCCCCTTTTTGTATTATTTGGAAAGGATGTCTGTGTCATCAGACACTTCTACCCAAGTTAATTATCACTACCTGTTGATATACACTTTGGGAAGCATGGTTATCTAACACCATATTTGCATAACATCCATGAACCATAGGCTATCCTGTTACACTTTTGCAATTAGACACAATACAGGGTCCCATTAAGAGCAGCAGCATGAAATGCTCAACCACACTAAAGCGCAGAGACATTAGTGGGCCAAATCTAACATTTCAAACTGCAGAGAGAATGTTTTATCTCTTAATGGGAACTTCAGATCTTTTAGTCTTGAATAAACATTCTTGAGTGCTGCTGCTTGGAATGAGAAATCCTGCCGTCTTAAGGTCCCTACCGGGAAGAGTGACACCTAATTAGGCAAAAGGAGCCTATTCACTTTCTTAAGAGCTTACAGGTAAAAGAGACAAGCAGAAACAGTGTTTCAACAAGCACTGGGGAGAAAGAAACTCAAATACGTGTCAGCACAGACTAAACACTTCTGACAGTTGCCCTCCAGGTAAGTTTGGGGTGAGTGTGAGGACAGGAAGGGTCAAGGACCAGGTGGCTGTGACTCAAACAAGACAAGCTCTTTCTTCAAGTCTCCAGGGGGCTTGTTTGACAGAGAGGAGAGAAGAGAAGAGTGAGAGAAATAATAGAGAGCGAGCGAGCGAGAGAATAGGTAGACAGCAAAAAAGAGAGAACAAGTCAGAGAACAGGAGAACAAGATAGATATAAAGAAAAGGTAAGGTGGTTAGGTGAGCAAACAAGCTCTGTGAGGAGGAATGAATTAGACAATACCTTTGCCACTGCTGTTCTCCATTGTGTAGAGATAATCCATATAAAAAGCACCAAAGCGCTGTATGCCCGCTATCTCAGTGTAGGTCTCCTGTCAAACAAAGGTAGAGTTAGGTAAACATTCAGCA
The DNA here is from genome assembly GCF_024713975.1 of Paralichthys olivaceus. Classification (NCBI taxonomy): domain Eukaryota; kingdom Metazoa; phylum Chordata; class Actinopteri; order Pleuronectiformes; family Paralichthyidae; genus Paralichthys; species Paralichthys olivaceus. The sequence goes on along the minus strand of NC_091105.1, from coordinate 23,807,054 downwards.
GTAAGGTAGCAAACAAGCTGATAGCCTTCAAGAGAGGCAGGGACTGGGGGTCATGGTAGATATGGCAAAGGGGGTCAAATCAGAGATTTTTAAATGTTATTAAGTGATTGATCTATTGAGTTAGATATAATATTTTTACTGGCAAATATTCAGATCTATTTGCAAAGAGATAATTTATCTGAAATGTAGGACAACATTTTAAGTGTGTAACTTAGTATAATTTACCATCTTTTCAAAACTTTACTGTGGATGGGAAAGTAAGTACTAAATATTGAGTCTGTTCATTATTGTGCAATAAGTTATTTCTAAAAATGATTGAATATTTCCTCATTGAGCTGGTGCCTGGATGCATGCCACTGAATATATGAATCTTAATATCTTATTATTATTATCAGGGTTTAGTATTTACTCAATATGGGACTTTTTCATAAGAAATCAATACTGTTACTTTCAAGCTAAAATTGTGGAATGTTATGAAAATATTTAATAAGACAGCAGGGGGCTGCTTTTAAAACTACTAATTTAATGTAGAATGTACCTGTAAAATAAAAGTTTTGAATTGAAAACACTTAAGTAAGAAATGTGTTTATCTCCATCAGTTCTGGTATTAGTGTAAGGGCAGGGTACACCCTGGACAAGTCACCAGTTTGTTACAGGGCTAACATATACAGACAAACACTTATAGTCAGACCTATGAGTAATCTTCAGTCCAGCTTTTGCAGATCACTGAGACCGCCTATCAGGATGCCTGATGACTTTATAATGAGTGGCATTAAAGTGTTCAGCTCGGTCCATGTTCTTCTGGACATCATCGCTGTCTTTGATACCGTAGTCATATTCATATTTTGCTGCTGTCAGGTATGGTGTCCCACAGGGGTCAGTCTTGGAACCAACTTTATCAACTCTGCACATGCACGGGTCATATTATTCATTGACAAAGTTATTTCTTTTACAGTTATGCTGGTGAAACACAGATCTACCTGCCCATTAAAGCCAAAGTGATTTTAAAAACTGGATGTCTAAGATTTTTGTGCAGTTTCGCTAAAGCAAAACATAACTCGTTCCCAGCATGCAGCAAAACAAATCCTCCCATCTGCTGGTTCCCTGTTGGAACATATCAATGTCAATATCAATATCGGTTGCTAAGGAACTTGGTGTTTGGTTTGATAGGAACTTAAATTTTGATCAGCACAGAACAAAACTTGTGCAGTGTTGTTTTTATTATCTTAGAAATATTTCCAAAATAAGATGTATTTTATATTCCAAAGACACAGAGACCATTTTTCACAGCTTCATCTCCTTACATCTCAACTATTGCACCAGCCTCTTCAACAGCTTCAACCAAAAATGTTATAAGTGCTTTCCTGTAATAAATTCTACCGCCATGCTTTTAACAAGATCCAAGAAAAGTGACCACAACAGACCTTTTTAGCCTCCTTGTCCTGGTTCGCACTATGTTTTACAATTCCTTTTAAGATCTTGCTGCTAACTTAAGGCTCTTCTTTGAACAGCTACTTCATTTAAATATCGTACTAAATATATTTTAATAAGAGAGGTTTTCCTGATTTTACTTTAAAATTTTCACTACCCTCTTTTACTGGCAATACAGTAGTAGTTTTTATTTTTCTTGTTATTCCATCAGAAATTGTTTTTATTATCCATTTTTTTTATCATATTATTGTCATTTAGTGTTTATATTTGACCTGCATTCTGTGGACTATGCAATGATTGGCAAATTAAAGCTAAATATTGTTAAAACTGAGGACTTTTATCTTATTTTTGACCTAAATGGGTGTGTAATGTTATAACTCATCATTTATTTGTCTGCAGGTCAAGAGCTATTGACCCTATTCTGAGCAACAATTGAAAGTATTTTTTTTACTGCACAAACCAATGGCACACAGCGAGAATTAGCGAACAAGGAAGGAAAAGAACAAGAGGGATTGAATGACACGCAGTCAGTTAACACCTCCACCCCAGACTTACCAACTACATCTCTTAACAGACATTTCAATGGAGCCTTATCAGAGAAGTGGGTTAATGAGTAATATTTATTAAGGGATATCTAATGGCTCTGGCATGCTTTTGGATCAAAGCCAACAGCTTGTTTCAAAACCACTATTGAAGTACTACTAAACCTTTGACCCCTCTACTATCAAGTATGAATAGATGGATGGATGGATGTCCAAACAATTGCTTCATTGAGGGTCATGAGCGTTTCTTAGCAGAGTCAACATGAGAGCTGTGAGACTGATGAAGTGAGCTGACTTATCAGGAATAATGGCTTTAACACTACTCTTCAGATAGCAGCAACAATCCCTTACTGCAGCCTGCAGCTGGTTGACTGGCAGAAATAATCAAGTGGCAGGGATTTAAATTGGAATGACTTTAAAATCACATAAAAATAGTGTTAGGATAAAAAAAGAAAAATGATTGTATTAACTTAAAACCACTAGATATTGCTAAACATTACACTGCAGATTTTTTCAGATGAACCACAAAGAAATACTGCAATTATAGAAGATTGATGTTTACTGACCCAGATAAACTACTATTAGCAAAGTAATTACTGTGCTTGCTTTAGCAGGTCACTTCCACTAGCTTACTGTATCAATAGTGATGTGTGTTAGGAAGAATCTTTAATTCTCTATCGGGTTTTAGTGATGGGCATTGAAATTAAGCATTAAATTCTCCTGCTGACCAATGGGTTCCATGGTGAATTATGTCACCATGATGAGAAGAAACGCAACTTTGTGACACTGACATCGAGGTGTTTGTGAGTAAGGTGGAGATGAATTGATTATCACTAAAAAAATTAAATGCACTGAGTGGTCATGTGTTGCTGATGCGGTTAATGCAGTGAGTGAGAATGAGTATGACAGAGAGGAGTGTGCCTGAAATACAAAAAAGTGTCTCATCGTCAGAATGTGAGGGAACTTGTTGTGTCGCCTCTACATATTCTAATAATCCAAAACAACAAGATTATTAAATTCAGAGACAGCTGCAATATCCCCAATCTACAAAATTTAACAGAATTATATTATTCCCAAAAGGGGCTTTAAGCAGGAAGGTAAAAAGTATACAGTGTTATTCATATCAAACACATACCTGTTGCATAATTAACCCAGAGTGGTGAGTAATTGTGTTTGAACATGGATTGGTTTGGTTCTGTTTGATCTGTCTGTGTAATACTGGATTCTGATCAACACAAAGAGCCAAGTTTACAGCTCTATAGAGTCTGTCAGTTGATGATTCAGTCATCATCATGGGCCAGAAAATCGTAAAACTTGTTTCCTACTAATCTTTCTATCCACGTACAGCTCTGTCAGTGCTTGTGCATCCATCACCCAGCATTACGCACGAGTGTCATCGCAGTATTTATGCTCACAGCAATTGGACCGATTACTTCACACAGAAGTGTATCCTAACCTCCACTCTGGGTGATCATTTGAAAATTGAAGTTTAAAGGTGAACACAGTTTATTTATTTATGATAAATGGTCTCTAGTGCGCGCTGTGCGCTCCATGCGACTGACAGAACAGTCATGGTCACTGCAGCGATTTTACACACACACACACACACCTACAAGTGCACACTGTCTCCCTTCAAGTTTGTTTTTATATATCCCAAAGTTTGTGTGAGAAGTGGCGTGCGCACAAAATGGGGTCTGAAACATGCGTATGCAACGGTTGTAAATAAGGCCCCAAAGTATTTCTGGTGTTTTATTTAGTTAGGACTATGTTCATGGAAAAAGCTGCAAATAAACAGCAAATGTAATGCATTACTGCATTTAACATATTATAATATATTGTGTATTTTGTAGTCTCGCTCTTGATCAGAGGAGTTACTGTGAAAGCATGTCTGCCCAGCTGCAAGGTGTTTGTTGAGTTGATAGTTGCGCTGGCTTGGAACTGTCTGCTTTTTTTAAGTTCTCATGTCCCATACAACCTGTATATTAACTAGAGACACTACAGGAAAACTGTTTCTGATAAAGCTGTGTCGCTGCTCTGAGCTAAATGATCTCACATCACCTGAATCTTTCATGTACGGTCTGACCTAATTTACAATGCATGCACTAAACATTTCATTCAACCACCAAAGATTCAACAATAAATACTAAAACAATGTTCTTCTGTACAGGAGAAGTGCAGTTACAATAGTGTCAATCATTTTGTAACCTTGTGATTAGCAGCATCTAGTATGAACTCAGCCCTGACTCCGTTGTTCTCTGGGCTGCGGTAGTCAAACAGGGAGTTGGTCAGGTAAGTCATTCCTTTACTGCTTAGGCTGTCCCCACAGCTGAAGAATACTGCATCCTAAAGACAAGCAGAAAATAAGGAAAATGAGGAGAAAAGTGAAGAAGAGGACGTTCAGAGAATAAAATAAATATTATTTCAAAATACAAAATCTTCCCAAATCGATTTGTTATCAATATTGGCTGTTGAACAATTTATAATAACAACCTTTCAAAAATTCAAATAGAAACGCACAGTTAACAGAGTTGATTAAATACACTGATGTCAATGACATAAAATTATACAATATGATGAATTTCAAATCAAATCACACTATCATCATCATCATAACCTTCTGAAAGCTCCTACATGCAGCAGGAGACATGCTTTTAGGTGTAAGTATATCTTTAAAAATTTTAATTTTTCATACTCATGTTTTGTTTTTCAAATTATTTTTACCTCTTCTCTTCGGTTCATGTTTTCCTCAAAATCTCGTACTCCCATGATGCTTTTCAAGCAAAGGGCACGGCAGCCAACAATGCCAATCTGACAATCAAAGAAGGGCTCGCCCATCATCAGAACCTGGAATAAAGACCAAAGGAAAAACTTTAACTGGTAAAAAATAAAAACAGAAAATGTTTAAATCAAATAAAACAAATATTAATAACTTTATCTGGATGGTAGATACATTTGTATGGAGGATGTGACAGTATGAGGTACTTCAGAACTGAACAGAGAGAGCTTCAGAACAATGTCTTCTCCAAAGAGAGCACACAGGTAGTCCCCCAAACAAATTAACTTCACTGAATTTCCTTTTTAAATCACAAAAAATAATACATTTTATGTCTCATGGTTGGGGGTTCATTTCATTAGAATAGAAAGAGCAGGGGTCAGACAGTCCCCTTGATAGTAGTGTATGCGTGTGTCTGGTAGTGGTCCAGCCGGCCCTGTAACCAGCAAGGTGTGGTTGTCCCTAACTCACCATGCCTTTTGCTGTACCCAGCAGACAGCTCAAAAGAGAGCAACCCAATAAACCTTTACGTTTCGCCACAAAATAATTACAAGGCTTAGTTTTCCTAGCCATCCCTTTGCCTTTTAATGCTCTCACTTTTGGTCCAAGTTCAGATTGCTTTCCCTCTCTTCAAGAAGAAGCATAAATTACAGAAATTGGAATTGGAAATCTCTCAGATTTCTCACATCTGGTAAAACACTTAGGAGCAGAAAACCCCTTTCCTACTCCAACCAGGTAATCAGAGAAAAAGGTTTAAAATACTTTCTACTCTGAGGGGGAAATGCGGAAATGATCAGACTTGGGTTCCATTCAAACACAGATTCCAATATGTTCGCAACAGGCCACAGATTAGTGACCTGGATGGGCTTTATAAATGTACTTGACGGAGGGAACCCCTGTCTAAAAGCAAATAATAAGGGAGAATATAAATATTGATGGGAAAAAAAGAAAGGACAGCGAACTTTGTAGGTTGGTTATTGGACCAGGTGAGAGTTCTTTCAAGAGAAGAGGCTTTTGGTTATTTACTCAAACAAAAAGCTGTCATTGTTTATTTAGCAAATCACTGTTAATGATATGCAATTTGGACAAATGAATGATAATTAATGCAATATAAATAAAATAGTAAAAGACAAAAATCCATAAATCACTATCAGTCATAAATATAAAAGCAGACAGGGAAATAATTACCTCAATAGTGATTCCCTGTTGCTCCAGGCACAGGACCTCTCTGGATTTGACCTTCTGTGGACTGTAGTAGCTGCTCTCTGAATGAGTCTCTGTCAGCTGAGACAGAAGGAAGACAGACCACATCCATTTAATATTCTTAAGACTGATTAGAGATCGACTCAAATAGAAGACAAATATCAAAATCAAAGGTCAAAGCTTGCCTTGGAAGAAAAGGCATTGTAACCATACAGGATTCAAAAAGCAGATTAGATGATTAAAAGAAAAGTTAAACCAGATCGAGACTGAATTAAAAATGTATAGCACTAAATGAGTAAAGAGGAAATTGTGTCACCTCAAAATAGATAGTTACAGCAACAGTACAAATGTCACAACGAAGCAACACTTAAAACTGGAAGGCTTATTGCTCATTGTGTGTGTGCGTGAGTACCCACAATTCCCTGCTGAAACTGATGCATGATTTGAAAAATAAACAAAAGCTATGTAACTCTTTGGATGTGAGGGACAATGAGGCCCCCAAAAAATAATGCTGAAAACCAGAAACAATAACAACCAAACAAGTACAGATGACATTTTCTTAGATCAGAAACTGGACTGGAGCCTTGGGACTTTTTGGTTCTTTTCTCTTCCAAGTTTGGATTCAGGCCAAAGACATTCATCAAACCACATGACAGTCGCTCCTCTGTGATTTTAAGGGGAGGCCCTCTCTGGCTTCATTGAGGACGGCAATCAAAAAACGTCTAAAGCACTCAAAACATCAAGTGGGAAAATGATAATGTACAAGTGACTGGTCATTGACAATTCACACAACTTGATAAAAAAAGAGGAATTGTTTATCGTGTGTAGAGATAGTATGGAGGTAGATGAAGAGAGAGAGTCCTTGGTCAAATTTAGCTGGTTAGGGTAAGAGGGGTAAATAGCTCTGATCATTTTGAGGTTGGCCAGTCTACAAACTGTGCGTGTAGAACTGTGCAGGCACAAACCCATTCAACTTGAACACAGGAAGCAGGTGCAGAGCTACAGGCAGCTGTGCCTTATTATCCCTAGTGATGGAGCAGACTCTCTCACCCTAGCTCCCTTCCCCTCTTTCAATTCTGATGGTTTGCTCACGTGCAGGAGCCACCCCACCACAACCACAATGTTCCTGGGAGCAGCTAAAGCGTTAGTGCACAGTGGCACTGACAGAATTATAACCAATCAGATAGAGACACACATCCTCAATGTTTATCCCATAACAATCTGATCACCTTGACATTGCCCAAACTAGATTGGCAGGGCATTTTGGGCCTAAAACAACACAGCAGACAGGACAGAGCAGCAGCATAGCATTGGCGCACCGACACAGATGCTTAATATAGTCAGTAATATACATGGCTGCTGCTACTGCTTCCTCTCCATTATTATTTTTCTACCCATTTAAAGGCTGTGAGAGTCCAACATAAATGTAACACAGAAGAAAAGATCTGATGGAAAAAGAAAAAAAAAGACTAGAAATGTGCTTTTGTGGAAATCAATCGAAATACCCAAATTAAAAAAACTAAATGAAATAGAGTATGAAGTCTGGCATGGAATGACAGTTTGGCAGGTGTGCAAAAATGAAAAAAGGGGAACAAATGGTCAGTGCAAAACTATGCATTATGTGTTTAAAAGTCATAACAGTGAACTGCCAACTTCTCTGATCAAACAGATCTAAGGAGTAATGCGTCAGCAATCTAAAAATACCTCTGATTTCACATGCATGTCAAACTCAGGTTCAGGCAGTGGCTGTTCAAAGACATGAAACTCCCTCAAACTAAATACTTCCTTGTAGGAAAGCGGCAAGAACGTTTAAAAAACCATCCTTTCAGCTGTCTGCAATTACTGCAGATGAGAGGCAATTAATTGATTAAAAGAACTCAAACAATACAGGAACAGTTTAAACATTATTAGAAAAGTACCAAGGTCTGTTTGTCATGAGACATACCTCCCTTTAGCTGTAACACACTCACACACACACACACACACACACACACACACAAACACACACACACACGCACCCACACTGGGTAATGTGATCTGAGGTGCCTGAACCTGAGGGGAAACACAGATGAATTCCAACCGTTCTAAATGTGAGCCGGCAGGATTAAAGTTTGGGATCCATTTCTGAATAGTCATCATACCATGTATAATGTTTAAGACATTAACGTGACCCAAGACACCAGTTAGTGGTTAAACTACCCATGTACCTTAGACAGAGACAAAGAGGACTGAAACTTCCTAAGGATCAAGCTGCCCTTAAAGACTCCAACTTAAAATAACCACAGAATAGAAGTAGGGGTGGGCAGTATGAGTAAATAAAAACTAAAATAGCAATGGAAACAAAAAAATATCACTATATCTTAAATTCAGAAAATTGTAAATCATAATTATGTTTCATTATCAGCAGAATGTATTTATTATGAAAGCCCCAATTGTGTAAAACCCACATACAGACATTGACCTTCTCGTCTTCACCATCTACCCATACGTTTATGTTTGTTTGGATGTGAAAATATGTGGATTTTTTGCATCATTATATAATGTATGTTTCACTGGGATACATTATATTATTTGAGAGCATTTCTTAATAACATTCATACCACATCATTATGCAGCATGATGCAGAATACTGAGCAATTTCCTTACTTTTGACATAAAACCTTCCTTGTTCCCAAAAACCCAAAACAGGACTTCATGTGGAAAAACTATATATAAAACTGTAGCTGATTTACCTTAAAAGTAACAGACGCTTTGGTGCAGTAGAAGCCTATGGAGACAATGGGATCTTTGTGTGCGCTTTGCTGGGGGCTGTTGGAGATGCTTCCAGGGTCTCTCTGCTGGTAGAGATCTTCCTCACCTTCCTCCTCTATGGTTACAATGGCTGGGACAAATGACCACGCCCAGGACACCCAGCCTTGGTCTGCATCTTCAGGACTCCCAGACAGCATGTAAAGGTCTGTGGTAGTCCCTGGGTTTTCCACATCCACATCCATCGCTGGGGAGGACATAAGTCACAATTAGTTGTAATGCAAATGTAGGTAGATCATGAGTCAGGGTTAGTGCCTGTAGGTCTGTTTTTACTTCAATAAAGTCCTCTTGAGGTGCTTAAAATAAAGATTTAAACAGTGGCAAGTCACACTTCCATCACTAAAAGCACAAAATGTAGATTTAATAAAATGCCAAAAGTACTCTAAATAAGAATCATACAAAAACAGAGGGCCATTATCTTGTCAAAGAAAGAAATATGTTACATAGAGTTGCTAAATTCATGTTACATTCAAATAAGGGTTCAGATGAAAAACACTCAATAGTATTTAACTCCAACAGATGAATCAATATCAGAACAAACTGGTCAAATGGAGAGAAAACCGTTGATAATTGAAGTGTCTGTGCCCAATGCAGCAAACTAAATTAATTTGTCCATGCCTTCAGGGGAGTTTAATACAAGCAAGTTGTTTCAGTTGTCAACTGAATGCACAAAAACAGCTCAACCAAGGCAGTTCCACAGTAGTTGCTGCCAATGCTCCAGAATGCAGGTGTGCATGAGTATTTTTGTGCTGCATGAACTCTACAGAGCGAGCAAGGGGAAGCCCATTCCAGTGGAGGCCAGAGGGAACAGCCTGTCAGCCAGCCTCCTGACAGGGGTGAGCCTTGACTGGGCCCAGTGGATCACTGTGGTCAGGGCTGTTTGAGCTGGACACAGTAACACCACATCCACAAACGCTTTCAACGAGGGTCATATATTTACATAGAGCCAACAGGCTGAAATAATGGCCAAAAGAGAGGCTGAGTTACTATGATCATCAGCATGAGTTGAGCTTGGCTGAGGGTGCAGGTGACTGTGGGACTGTACAAACTAAGCTGAAGGATGTGGGGTGATTGGTCTCACTGTCTACGCTTTGACAGAGTGCAAGGGGTTGAATGAAGCTCTGGCTTCTGTAAAGCAATGGCCTCACATCAGGTGAAGAGGGTAAGTTAGTTTAAAGATGCACAAAATGGGACATTATAACATGGACTAAAGAAAAAGAAGTTTAAAGCCGTCAATGGGCCAATTATGTCAGCATCTGAAAACATAAGCAAATGTAAGGAAGTATGTGGATGACGAATAGGATGTGAGTCAGTGGACTGGCATTTTAGTGGTGTCCCCAACAAAGGATAGGCAGAAGTGTGGAGGATCCTTTCTATTCTAATTTCTTTCTCCTGTTTCTTAGCAAGCAATCTGGGGGTTCACAGGTTCCCCAAACCACCACGCACCACCCCAGTCCCTCATCCCTTCCTCTAAACTCATCCCATCGTGTCTGTTTCCATACACACAGGGAGAGAGGAAGCTGATGTCAATACACAAGTATGTGCAATCCCATTCCTCGTGGCCTCACGTCCTCTGTGTGAAAACAATATAGTCCGTGAGGTCACATCTTAGGAATCCCAGAGGCTAAGGCGGTGAAAATTATGACATATTTTAATTCAATCTTTCACTTTGTGAATTGGCAGTTGGAAATCCTGTGTTATAGTTTATTAGTCAACCCCCTCCAACCTCCCTGTCCTGTGTGACTCTCCTTTCTCTTTTTTCCTTTTTGTTTTCACTCCACGAAGCCTTTGAGATGTCAGTTCAACAAGTTAAGCTCTTTCGCTTCACATCACTGCCTGATGAAGCCTATGTTTGAAATGCAGGGCAATCAAAATAAAAGCACAATTACCAATCAAGTGATCAAAACAGACCGGCTTAGGGGGACTTTGAAGTATTAATCCAAAGAGGTGACTGAAAAATTCCCAGAGAGTGATGTGGGCTGGTCAAAATAAATGCTGCTGTGGAGTAAAGCTCTATCACCCCACAGGTGTAACATACAACCTAAACTGGTTTCTAAATTGTCCATGAGAGCAATCAGAGTGTCACTGCATTTTTTCAAGGACAACGAGTAATATCAGAGTTTCCATACACAGAGCTCACAGCACTATGTAATGGGATATGTCAAGGTCAAAGTTGGTTTCCATGAGTCCAAAGTCTGCAGGCAGTGGTGTATGTCTAAGCTTGCAAGGGAGGGATGGTGCAAGTTAGTGAAGAGCTAAGTGACAGAGATAGTAAGAAGGGAGGATTGAGAAAGGCAGTGCCCTCACAGGCCAGTAGATGTCCCTCCATGTTTATAGAGGGAGAGGTGAACTGAATACCTGACCACTGAGCTGTGGCTCTGTGTTCAGGTATTCAGTTCTTCTGGTCACCTCATGCACGTGCTGAGTGTACATTTGGTCGGCGCGTGTACATGCCTGATGGTTAATTCCATTGGCTGACCTTGGCTTTTCTACAAAATCCATAGACAGTAAATCCATACAGAGTGCAGAACATCTACGTGCACCGCTGGACAAACAACTACTCCTAGCATTCATACACATCGTCAAATACACACACCCTGCCACACTCCTCAGTTCATAATTCTTCACATAGTTGTTGAAACTGAACAGCTTTCAATGTCGTGAACAGCTGCTCTATTCAAGAATGTTAGTCATCTGTGTTTCCAACTGCTGAAATTTCAGTGACTTCATTGAATATCAGACAGTAGGAATACAAGCCGTCTTTTCGTGACTGTAAGGTTGCTTTGGTTAGTGACACACAAGTTTCTCATACCGTGGGCAGACTGAAACAATAATTCAGGCTGGGAATGCAACTCCATCCCTGGTCATCCACACGCAAACCCTCAGCCAACTAATTTTGGAAGGCTAACCCTATTTGATGATCTAACAGGTAGCAGAGTTGCTATTATGATGGTCACTATGTTCATCTTGGAAGATGATTCACTTCTTCACATGGGATAATACAAAAATGTGTGACTTATCTACAGACAAAATAAATATTTTAAATTATCTTTTTTTTTTTCAAACAAGATAGCAAAGTATATTACAGGAGAAAATATAGGCTGATGCTTGCTACATTGTCATAACAGGAACCTGTTGTAGGTTATAACAATGTCGATAAGTTGATAAATCACTGCGTGAAGGGCAGTAGTTTTACAGTGTGCTCGCTCTATCAATCTCTAAAGGAGGGTAAACAAAAGCCATGCAACTGCTTTCTGTTAAAAACGCTTCATTTTTCCAACTGCTCATCAACAATGGATGATTGTTATTATTGATGGCCATCATCCAAGGCAGACCATAGCAAACTAAATGTTGAAAGACATGGCTGGCAGCAGCACTGCAGCAGCAACGGTGTGGAAACACACATGCCTGCAAGTCACAACAGTTCAGTGAGGTAGCTGTTATTTAAAGCTGAAGTAAGAGTTGCGGTTGATGCAAGAGGTCTGTCAACTAATTCTGTTTGTATCATGACTGGTCAAGTTGACTGTTCATGGCCAAAAAGACACTCAGGCCATCGTGAACGGTCTGAGTTCTCCTGATTAGTGCTTTTCATCTAAGGGGAAGTCCACCGAAAAATTAAAATTCACTCATCATCTACTCACCACTCTGCCAATGAATGGTTGGGTGTGTGTTTGAGTCCACAAAACACTTCTGGATTTTAAGGGGTAAACTTTGCTGCAGCCGAATCCGATTCAATTGAAGCCCCGACATTAATATTCGACACAAAACAAGGGCATTTACACTGTGTTTTTAGCATAAAAGTCCACTGGAAGTGGCTAAGCTAGCAGACGTAGCACCACGACGGTGTGTCTGAGGGTCCGTGAACACACCTCGTAGAAAGATATCAGTGGACATTTAGGCTTAAACACTTGACACCACACGAGCAGTATGGAGGCATGTTATGTTTTTCTGTTTTATTACGTCTGAAGTGTATGTCGACCATTGACTTCAATTGTATGTCCAAAAATCTTTTGTGGACTCAAACACTTCACCCACCCCTGGTGAGTAGATGATGAGTGTATTTTAAATTTTTGGTGAACTATCCCTTTAAGGAGTCATTGGCTCCTACCTAAAAGAGAAAGATTCAAAGAAGAACATGCAGCCACAGTGAATCATGGAAACATAAACGCATTACGAAGCTTTTTCCACTTTGTTAATTGGCAAAAAGAAAACCCCTTCACATGGGGGCAAAAATTAATATTCACTTTGAAATGTTCTAGAAAGACCAGCTTTTAATTAAAGACAAGAGCTTATTAAAACAGTGCAGAGTGGATTCAGACTAAATCCATCCTCAATCTTTTGTCCACATATCCACATAAACAAATAGATGCACACATGCACACATGCACAGGGTCATGTCTAAGTAAGAGCAAAAAAAAGAAACAAACACACCAACAAATGCAGTCTTGAAGAAGTTGAGCCAGAATCATGTTCCACTAATTGTTTGGCAATGATTGTTTCCTAAACACTACAACCAACTAAAAATAAATTATGATGCAAGCCAGGTCAGTTACTGTGAGCATCAACATACATAATTGTGTAGCACTCAGAACCAATCTGTGGTAAAAGGCTTTCTTTACTAGTTAAAAGAAAAAGACACAAGATACTGTATTTTCATATAACAAATAATCATTTAAGCTGTAATTCTCCCACTATTGTCCACAAAAGCACCTTTCTTACTTAAATCTGACATGAATAAACTGAAAACCATATGTTTGTGAACAAGCCCAAAAGGCTCCCTAACCCCAGCCCGACAACCATACACACAGAAGTGCCCCCCTTCAACTTCTTTACTCTGACGATTACTTCCAGCATAACAAGATGCTCAGGTTCCAAGAGCAGGTCCCCTCTTGTATATTTTTGTGATGGGATATTAATTCATTCTCTGAGACTCCACATAGCAGTAGCATGACACTCACTCTTACATCTGGCATGGGACACTGAACTGGAAGCCGCGCAAATAACTTTCAGTTTAAGTTCCAGGCCAACAGGGAGCAAGTTAGAGGGAGTGAACAAATGGGCTGTTTTGTGTTGGGCTGCTTGCTTCCCCTCTGCCCACCACTTCCCCTCCACGGTAATTTGCTCCTGGTGCTCAAGAGGCTAATTTAGCCCAGCAGGGAGATTTAATCCTGTTCTATTTGGTTGATGAGGATAAACAATCAGTGAGAGGTGAGATGAAGAAGAAAGCAGTCTTTTTTTTTTTCAAAGGTGCTGGCTGGAGGTTTAAAAGGAGACTATGTGGTCTATATTTGCATCTCTGTGTGTGTGTGTGTGTGTGCGTGTGTGCGTGTGTGTGTGTGTGTGTGTGTGTGTGTGCGTGTGCGTGTGTATCAGCTCCATGTGTGTATTTTCTGAGCTCCAGGAAATGTGGAGTGTGGTTTCCAATGGTGCTCCAGTCAAAAAGACAGAGATGGGCCTGTATTTGATTCATCCTTATTTCTTCCCTTTATCCTCCTCTCTCCTGACTTTGTCCACATGGAGAGGTTCAGACCTGACGACAACAGTCTGTGTTGAGTTACACGCTCTGGCTTTTGTTTGTGGAAAAAGCAGGAGGAGCGCACACCATGGTCAAAGTGATGTTTAATGTCCCATTTAGGAACAACGGCGGCATATGGACAGACATAGCCCCTGAACACAACAAGGCAACATGCAGAGCATCATGAGCTGTCTAAGAAAAATGTCAAAGCTCTGCAGATCTTTGGATGGCTCACTTCAGAGCTTTGTCTGAGAGATAAGACTGCTGTATGAGACATATTATTACACAAATTCACCATCTTTTCACCCAGAGATCTTAATATAAAATGTTTTAATTCATTTTGATAAATTAAAATGATGCCTTTAGCAAAATTAAGATCTATCAATGTATACACTCACCGGCAACTTTATTAGGCACACCTGTTCAATTGCTTCTAAACAAGAAAAGCTTATCAGCCAATCACATGGCAGCAACTCAATGCATTTAGGCATCTAGACGTGGTGAAGACGACTTGCTGAAGTTCAAACCGAGCATCAGAATGGGGAAGAAAGGGGATTTAAGTGACTTTGAACGTGGCATGGTTGTTGGTGCCAGACGGGCTGGTCTGAGTATTTCAAAAACTGCTGATCTACTGGGATTTTCACGCACAACCATCTCTAGGGTTTACAGAGAATGGTCCAAAAGAGAGAAAATATCCAGTGAGCGGCAGTTGTGTGGATAAAAATGCCTTGTTGATGTCAGAGGAGAAGGGGTAGAGTTGTTCGAGATGATAGAAAGGCAACAGCAACTCAACTAACCACTTGTTACAACCAAGGTATGCAGAATACCATCGCTGAACGCACAACACGTGGAACCTTGAAGCAGATGGGCCAGAGCAGCAGAAGACCACACCGGGGGCCACTCCTGTCAGCTAACAGGAAACTGAGGCTACAATTCACAGGCTCACCAAAACTGGACAGTAGAAGATTGGAAAAAACGCTGCCTGGTCTGATGAGTCTCGATTTCAGCTGTGACATTCAGATGGTAGGGTCAGAATTTGACGTAAACAACATGAAAGCATGGATCCATCCTGCCTTGTATCAACAGTTCAGGCTGGTGGTAGTGGTGTAATGGTGTGGGGGATATTTTCTTGGCACACTTTGGGCCCCTTAGTACCAATTGAGCATCGTTTAAACACCACGGCCTACCTAGGCCTGGGACCATAACAAATTTTGCTTGACGATATATTGTCACACGAATTATTGCCGATAAAGGATATTATTGTCAACATGATAATATATAATAATAATGCACACCCTTTCAAAGACACTAAACTTTTATTTCTCAGTGTTTTTTTTACCTTTAGCGATGTAGCGAACTTAACTTTCAATGAGCGCGCACCATTTTGCGCTGTTCCGTTTATATTGACTTTGTCGACCGAACGCCTCAGTGAGTGTTGACTGTCGGGACGAAGGCTCTGCATCTCGAGCTGCACTTTGTTTCCCAGCTGGTTAAACTGGGTCGGGTGGTGATGCTTCAGGTGGGCATGCAACTTTGTACTGTTGCCTTTTTTCGCTGCCACCACTTTTGAACTGGTTCGTCCGTGTTGATGGGCTCACCTTGCTCATTAGCTTGGAGCCGAAACCTTCCCACACCGGGGCTGTGGCGTTTGGCTTTGCAATCATCTTTTCTCCTCGCGTTGCTCCGCACGACGCTCACTCGCTGCACTCTGTGCGTGTAGCATGTGTAGCTAATGCTAGCGGGCCCACCTCCCCCCACAGAGACAAAGAGGCTGGGTGACTGACAAGAGGGTTCACTCCGTTCATTCCGCAACCAACGCCCCCAGGTGCTGAGACCGAGCACAGAGTGAACCCTCTTGTCATCCAGCCTGCTTGGAGGCGAGAGACGAGGACAACAAACACGCATGCACATGGCGATATATCGAGGCCGGCAAAATGATCGAGTTCATTTTAATTTATCATGCGATTAATTGATTTATTGATGATCGGCCCAGGCCTCCCTGAGTATTGTTCCTGACCATGTCCATCCCTTTATGACCACAGTGTACCCATCTTCTGATGGCTACTTCCAGCAGGATAATGCACCATGTCACAAAGCTCACGTCATCTTAAACTGGTTTCTTGAACATGGGTTCACTGTACTCCAATGGCCTCCACAGTCACCAGATCGCAATCCAATAAAGCACCGTTGGGATGTGGTGGAACAGGAGATTCGCATCATGGATGTGCAGCCAACAAATCTGCAGCACCCGCGTGATGCTATCATGTCAATATGAACCAAAATCTCTGAGGAATGTTTCCAACACCTTGTTGAATCTATGCTACGACGAATTAAGGCAGTTCCAAAGGCTAAAAGGGGTCCAACCCGGTACTAGCAAAGAGTATAGGATAATAATAATAATCTATTAAAATCCTAGTAACATTTTGATTTATTTTGCTGTCCATGCCATTGCTTAGTACATAAATAGACATGATCAGAGCTACAAGCAGAGTAGTCTCAGCAATAACCAAAGGAGGACTGCCTCAATGACCTTTTAGTAGGTGAACATATAAATATATGAAGAGAAAACATATGAAATATATATTAGCAAAACAGCAAAAATATATCTTACTATAATTACAAATACAAGTTCTGGCTACTGCAAGGCACTGAGTGCAATATTCTACCAAATGCAGCTCTGAAGAAATTCAGCTAAGGTTTTTTTAAAACATTAATAATAATTTTGTTTAGTTTTTTCAGATATCAATTGATCAAAAACAAAATAAAGGAACAACTGTCACCTTTCAGACCTTCCCTCAGAGACCTCACTCACCAGGTACATTTCCTCCAGCCTCCCTGACATGACCACTGCCCTCTTCTCCCTCGCTTTCTCTGTGTCCTCCAATTTCTCCATAGTAGAGGGCAATGATCAGCTGTAAAATGCGGATAAACATAGGTAGCTGCTGATCAGTAATGGACAATTTCAGGCTCTCCACCATGGTCTGGATCTGAGAAAGCACAGGGAAGAGAAAGCAAGAGATTACATTTTGAAATTTGATTTGTTAAATTATATCTTTAAAATGGGCTACTGGCCTAACCACTTTTGGGAGCCCCCCCACATGTCAGATAGAGCAGCCCATGTAAAAACTGATTAAGATTCCCCTGGATGCTGAGTGTTGCATGTGCAGGACTTGTGTATGTGGCAAATCTTTCTGTGTAATTTTGTTGATGTTGATAGAACACAATAAAAACCACAAAGCTTGTTACTGTCTGTATATAGATTCTAGTGAGCCAATTCAGCCAGTTGAGAAAATTAGTTTAGCAGACAAATGGGATTGTATTAATTTTACCATGGTGTAACTTTATGGTTAACCAACGACAATTGCATTACACAGAAACCGAAACCACAGACAGCCACTGTGGATTTTCTGGTTGTAAGTATACAAAAGTCATTGATCAAAAGTTAAATATGCACCAGCATGCAACTTTTTCCCATCACGAATCGGACAACATAAAGAAATCTCTACCACATTAAGCAACAACTAAAGATGGCCAAGACAATTTTCAACAAATATATATCACTGTTCCACTGTCACAGAGCAGGAAAATGACTGTGACAGCCTGTGATGATTCTCTAACGAGAGAAGCGTGTTTATTCTGAATAAAAACTGTTGCAATTAGTAGGACAGTGAGCTGCTATGGAACTGATTCTCAATATTGTTTGTGTATTATTGTGTATGTTTTTTTGAACAAATATTGATTCAATTGCACAAGCTAACAAGAGAGTTCCTTTCTGGGACAGCCAATTTTTACAATCTCTTTAAAAAGCACTCAAGTCTAAAACAACAATTGCTTGTGCTAGTGCGGTAAGTACCATCATATTATTTTGTAATTTTGTACACCAAGTGAAATCTTGCAAAAACAAATATTGTCTTTATATATCCAGAGTGTCATTCCTAGAACAATGGACTGAAATAATAAAGATAAATGTATAAAGATCTGGGAGGAGCAGTAAGTCATATATTTCCATGACAATTCTGAGCTGTATGACATGTTTGGATGACAGCAAAGTTACAGAAAATTTACCTTTAAAAAATTCATTAAGTTATTACAAAAAGTTCAAGTTGCTCACTTTGATGACAGATGGGATCTTGGAATTGATGTTGTCATAGGTAAAATGAAGGCGAGTCCTGAAAGAGCATTTGTACAGCAGTGGATCCTGGTAAAACTCAATCTTGCCACTAGCATTCCGCTTGTCCAAGCAGACAGTACAGTCTGCAAAGTTGATCACTTTCCTTAGGACCAGCTCTGGAGCTAAATAGAGAGAAAAGAGGAGAAGAGAAAAGTAATCATTTTGTTTTGAACACAAGATGCTGACCCTTTGTGCTTGACACTAACTAAACATGTCATCTTATCATTAAACACACACAAATGTAATTATATGCACTAAAAGAGAGTAGGCTCTAAAAGTTAGGAATGCTTTCAGCTTTAATGTCCAGCTGACACCACTGTCTGCAACTGAACTGACATTACATAAGCAGGGGTGTGAAAGATACTTTTCTAAATAAAAAAAGAAAGTGTGTGCATGTACATGTGTGTGTGTGTGTGTGTGTGTGTGTGTGTGTGTGTGTGTGTGTGTGTGTGTGTGTGTGTGTGTGTGTGTGTGTGAAATGTACAGGGTTTCCACCATCATAGCAGTCAGTGCTTGGGGCAGACACACATTGTTGTCACTGTATCTCTTTACAGTGCTGGAGTGTTAAGTCAGTGTCTTCCCTCTCTACTCCATCGCTGGCCTTCACTCACTTTGCCCTTTACACTATTAAGAGGTTATAAGAACTTTTCTCATGATTTGACACCATCGATTAATACATAAATATGATTGTCAGTTTGTGTGTGAAGAGTGATGAGCAGACACACTAAAACACACGTGCACACACACCCCTACAGACAGGGGCAAAGTTCTTTTGGGCAGATTATCTTACAGTGTGGTGTTCCTTTTAACGCAGCCTTAGTGCGCAAATGTTGAGAGCATTAAAATAATCAAATTAAACAAATCACTATTGATTGGGTGGGTGGCACTATTTGTTGAAATGCTCAATGCAAGCGACCACAGTAGCGTTCTGTAGTGTTGATATTCAGACACTTGATAAACCACACAGAGTAATTGGAGCATTTAATTATTTATCTTACTTATTTTTCGTCATGTTAATGTTTCATTCTAAGATGTCTGTTTGACCTTAGTTTGAACTAACAAAACTGAACACTTACTGTAGTATATAGGTTCTTGTCTTAGTGGATTTACTAGTTAATCCCACTACCAAGGAATGTAAGCAGCCATTTCTCACCAGTGATGTCCATGAAAGCCCTCTCCCACATATCGTCCACAGTGTAGCACTCTGCTGAGGTAATGTTGACCGACAGCACAATGTCATCTTCCACATACTTCAGGATCAGGTTGTTCACCACAATATTGACGTTGTTCACCACTCGCCTGATCAGACTCTGCACGTAACCTATAAACAAGTAATCACACATGAGAAACATGCATTTACACAGGAGGGCACAGAGGCAAGATTATATTAGTATATATTCACTGGCATATACAGTTCATTCAGCTGGCAGTTTATTGGATACACCTGGATAAAACAAATGTAGTCCGGTAGGAGAAGTGTGTGTGTGTGTGTGTGTGTGTGTGTGTGTGTGTGTGTGTGTGTGTGTGTGTGTGTGTGTGTGTGTGTGTGTGTGTGTGTGTGTGTGTGTGTGTGTGTGTGTGTGTGTGTGTGTGTGTGTGCGTGCGTGCGTGCAAAAGCATCTCAACATGGCAGATTTTCACAAAACCTTTTCCTAGATACCTACAAATAATTGCAAGAGTCAATCTCAGAAGTCAGAAAATGGCATCATGCATAATTAAAAAATGTAAGTATCTCTGCATTCTAAAGACACAACCTAAAGCTTTTATAGCTTGAAAAATAATTGATAGTTGAATGCACTAATTGGAAGTGGCTTTGAACAAAAGTGTTGCATGTAATATAAATAATGATCATATGATAGTCATCATCATGTCTTTAAATGGAATACAATCATGTAGTAATAATAACATATCATGTAGTAATGGATTAACTTTTGAAACAGATAAAATTATAGACATGATCTAAAGTATATTTAGATTCACTTATAATTTGTCATCATATGATATAAATAATGTCATGGTATAATGTCAGCATGAGATGGCATCATTACAATTTAAAGTTAGCATCAAGTCAGCAGTAGGTACATACAGTGTACACACAGGGTATACATCACCCCTTCCAAAGCTTTTTATTTAGAAATGGTTGGACGAAAAAGAAAATCCTGTCTGAGTATCGTAATACTATTGAACAGCACCACAAACTGCTTGAAACTCTCTAGAACAGCTTCCATAAAAATACAACATTCAGGCATTTATTGCAGGACTGATCAGAGTTTATAAGTTTCAGCTAGGTAAACTGCCAACTGAGTTACCAGGACACTTTAACTTTGTGTCACTGTCAAAAAATAAATAAAACCACAGATCTGCATTCTCTGAAAATCTAAGCCCAGTAGGACTGACCCATGCTATTTTCATGGACTCGTAAATAAGTGGAGGTCCTGACATGTTAGTTTTTGCCACAAACTATGCCTTGGACGTCTAAAGTTAGAGTAGCTAAGTATCCATAAGAAAACATTTTTACTACTCACCCTGCCTGAGCAGTGCTACAAATCCTTAGTGAATTTATGAATCTCTGAAGGGCTATCCTCTCAGGAGCTAAGTCATGTTCAACACAAAACTATGTACATGTTGATTCAAACATATCCCTCCCATGTCAGTTAAACCACTGGGGAACCTGTATGTTTACTTAACATAAGCAAGCTTCATTGCATGAGCCAACACATGTAGTCACACATTCAAAACACATGATTTAATAGAATTCTAGAAACTTTTTATTAAAGGATGAACATGCTGGGGGTTCTGAGGGAATGATGAATTCTGCCACGTATGAGCAGAAAAAAAGCCCACTAATGTATTCAGTGTTCTTCATCTGTAATAAATAAATTCAGTGCCCTTTCATTTCATAGTGCAATGACTGGACAAGTTGATTTAATAACTTTTATAATTTCACAGAGAGGGATTTGGGAATTTTGTGATGTTGATGGTGAGACCAAGAGCAATTTGCAGAAATGTAAAAAAAAAAAAAAAAAAAGACAGAATATAGAGTTAGAATAGATTTTATGGTGAAGGTGAAAAGTAGAGGGATGGTGGTTTTGTGGTGAAGAAGCAGAGGGATGCAGTAACCAAGAGAAAACAGGAGAGAAGGAGCAGTTCGATAGCTTGAGTTTCAGCAGAGCTTGGGGAGCCATCCCGCAGTGTTACCAGTACCTTTCTGTGGCCACAGTGACGCTCAGAAACAGAAGCTTTGCATGAAAAATATACACTGTAAGGTTATTACTCAACAAAGTAAGAAAGAGCTTAAAATATTGCAGACAGGGGAATTTCGACCATAAAATATGAAAACATACAGCAATATATTCTCCTAACCACAGGACCAATGGCATTATTCATTCCTCCCATGTACTGTTAAGCACAGTCACTACAACTGAAAACATATAAACCTTTAAAGCTTTTCCCTTATTTTCCAAACCAAATGTTTGTCTTCCTGTATCTACATGCCTGGCCCAGGGCATAACAGAACCGATAATTAGGCAGAACTAAATGGCTCTGTTGATAAAAATATTTATATGAATCGGTTAACTGTTGGGCCTCTTGCACATAAGGCCCACTGCACATTAGCATAATCCAATTGACAAAATTCTCATGAACTTGTTGCCTGACCAAACAGACTGGCATTAAGAGAGGATGACATAATATAAACTCAACTCATAAACGCAATGCCTGTTCATGTCATCTGTGCATGGGCCTGCATGCTTGCATATATGCATGTGCTTGTCTTAGTATGAGTGGGTGCCCGGTTGCTTTTGGACATGCATGAATGTGCCGGTGCATACACGTGTGTGTACGCATGCGTGTGTCTTTACATCTGGGGTCAGTAAGAAAGCTGCTGTCACACCTGCAGCCTGAGCAGTAAAACCAGCATTTTACCCCCTGCTATTTGGCTCTCTGGATCTAATTTGCCCATGTCAGGATTTCTCTCTTGCACTCTCTTACACTTGTTATACCTATTTTTGCCTTGCACCAACTCTAGAGCCCTAATCCGTCTCACAGCGAGTCATCGCACTGCTCTGAACTTCTGTAAACAATTGACACAGCCAGCACCTGTGCTATGGCCCACAGGGAAGGAGCCCATTTAAAACTGCTCAACCATAAAATGACTGGAAAAACCAGCTCCTTTATATGATCTAAGAACAAGCCAAGTACTCTCTTTTGAGCAATACAGGAAAGAAACACTATACTGTCCATGCTCACCATTTTTCATGTGTATGGAAAGTATTAGTGGCTAGTAGCCTTGCCAGTTATTAGACATGGAGAGAAAGACTGACAAGTCCATCAGACAATAAATATACTGTGGGTTGGTCCTGTGGTCTTATTCTGAAATGTAATTTGTATATTTAGTACTATAACCAAGAGGACACATACAATAGCTAGTGCGGGACAAAGCACTTTCAGAGTTAACAGCAGTTCAAAAATGCTATATTGGTGTTCAATTTGTCATAATGTCAAGAAAACCAGAAAAACTAACACTTAATTATTAGCTCTAGGACCTCTAAAAAAGAAACGGTAGATAAAACAGTAGTTTCACATAACCCAATGATGCATGGTACAGCAGGTCTCCAGAACAGAAGAAAGCTCCAGCTGGAGAAAGCTCCAACCTTTACCAATGTGGGATATTCTCTATCCATAAGTAGCATTTTCCAGTAATACCACAACAGCTGCTATATTCAGTTTCTGAGTTAAGGCCCCAGTACCAGGACATCAGTAGCACTGGACCATAGATTTATCTCAGGAGTGTGTTTGTATTTTAGTCCATGTAAATCTCAATCTCCACCAATCACACACATACTTACACAACCATGCATGCATACAAAACTACTGGACACAATGCCATACATTTAGATGTATGCAGGTCTTAGTTCAGCCTGGCAATGGTTCCCCTTGCTCTGGTACTCCCATAGAAAACACTGACACAAACTGTTGGTGGATAGCTGTACACAAGTACACTATGTGAACGTGAAGCAACTTAAAACATTAACACGATACCTGCAGATGCTGATAATCCACTAATCAAATCAATCAAATGTCTCAATTAAGTTTTCACATATGAAAAGCAAGAATTCGACCAGAACAACAATTCTCTCACGTGTTGAGTATGTCTCTCAGCTGAAGCTGCCTTTACCTTGAGAAACTGATAAAGGCATTTCATACTAAAGCTCATAATGCACTGAAAGAAATCAATATTTTGCTGATATTTTGAGAGTTCAGCTTGAAAACCACTGTGAACCAACAAACTCACAGAAACCTAGACTAAAAGTGAGACTTCCACCATTAAATCTCTTTGAAGTCCTATGAAACAAAGTAGGGTTTCAGCAACGTGAAAAGAGCCAACACAGGAATCCCCTGAAACGCAGAAATGTGCTTTTCACAAACGGTGGCCACTGGACCCCCGCAAAGCAGCAGTAAACATAATCACTCACAGAATCGCTCAAGGTGGAAGCACTTGGTTTTTGGTCCTTGTGTGGCTACCAATCCAATGGCATATGAATTAACTTCTTTATTTTCCACCACGGGGAGAACAGGGAGGATAAATTCAGTCAGCATGTGAGGGCTTAGGGCCAAATGACTGGATAATTGCTGGTGGCTTGTTTTTTAGTGTCGGCTGTGTTTTGATTTGGTTGTTTTGAAGGGGAGGAGACCAGATGCAAAACCTACACGCTGACAAAGAAGACTGCCCAGTGCCCTGTGATGGTGTTTGTGCTAACACAGGTCTTCCTTAAAACATAGTGTACACACAACCTTGATACTTGCTGCCACTCCATCCATATGTAACTGCTTTTGTTGATCATTACCTTCCGAGATACTATGTTCCTTGAGTAAATTCAAATTTGAAGACACATGTATGCGGCTTAAAAATAAGGATTTTTTTTTTATTTTTGTGTGTGCTTTTTTTTTTTTTACCTAAATTTACTTGATGTTAAGGAAAATGATTTAATAACATGAGGGTTCTCCTGTGGCCCATGACTAGGGCTGGGCAATTAGCTCTAACCTCAAGTTATTTCGGTTACTACCTTTTGTAATGCGTGCATTCACATTTCCGCTACGGTCATTTTGCAGCAGCGGCCCAGGCACCTTGTACCGTGCCATATTACCCTGCCTCATGTCCTCCCTCCTCACCCCCCCCTGCTGATCTGCACTCACTTAACACGTCATCAATCGTAATCAAGGTAAAAGTTTGAACTAATCGGGATATTGACTCGAAGTCACATCGCCGGGCCCTACCCATGACCGATCATTTTGGTTCCAGGCTCGGTTCAATTTGGTTCAGTACATCTTGTCTTATCCTGCTGATAAATAAACACACAAACCAACTAACTCTTCCATCTGCTAACCAACTGTAACTCTGTACCCAGGGTAAGACTTCAGATAAGGTTGATAGGGCATTCACTGTAAGGGCTCCACAAGTGTAGAATAACCTTCCTTTGTCAATCAGACAAGCTACCTCAGTGTCATCTTTTACAAGCCATTTGAAGACACATTTAATTCGATGTTTTATCCATTGTCTCTTGCATTAACTTGTTTAAATGTATTTTTCTGATTTTATGTCTGTGCAGTACAAAACAGTTTTTGAAAAGTACTATATAAATAAATGTTATCAATACTAATATTATGATTATTATTACTATGGTTATTATAAAAATCATAATTATTGTTGTTATTATCATTATTATTAGTAGTAGTACATTTATAAATCAAATAGATTTAGGTTTTAAACAGCTGATAGCAAGTCAGCAAAGTTTGTGTAACATGTGATAAAATGTCGTGCTGTGCCATCAAACTTCCTAAACTACATTAAATACTCCTGACAGGTTTGCTTTGTATCTTATTCTTAGCTAAATATCCTCTGTCTGAGTCATAGCAGGTTAGTTTTACCTCATCTACCTTTTAACCTCTACCTTTTAATTAGGAAGGCCGGGATTACAGCATTCATCTGCTTCCTTGCTGTTATTGAGGTGCTGCAACCTCTGACCCCAGAGTTGTCTTTACTGCCTATAATGGGTTGAAACAAGGTCCACTGCTGGAAAAGTGTGAGGTGTGCACACAAATTACCACGGTAACACTAAAAACAGATACACACATACTCAAAGTACACAGGCGAACGCATGCGTGCACGCATGCTCACACGCATGCAGGTCTCTCTGTAGTTGTGAGGACACTCATTGAGATAATGCAGTCTCTAGCCCCTTACCATAACCTTAACCATCACAAATAAATGCCTAACCCAAACCTAACCCTAAAACCAAGTCTTAACACTCAAACAAGCCTTTGAAATTGTGAGGACCAGCCAAAATGTCCTCAAAATGTCGAAACAATGATGGTATTGAACCACGACTGGCCTACATAACCCCACACACACACACACACACACACACACACACACACACACACACACACACACACACACACACACACACACACACACACACACACACACACACACACACACACACACACACACACACACACACACACACACACCGAGGTCTGTCGGAGGCAGGTCCAAAGGGAGATGCTGGGGTGTGAGGCACCCTGCTTTAACAGCTGGAGGGAGATATTATCTCATGTCAAGCCTGGAAATTGATCCTCCCCAGATACAACCAGATAGGAGGGAAGGTTCGTACGTTCATGCATAATAGTTCTCTGGGAGTGAGCCTTAAGGTTGGGTGCTTGTGACCTGGATTTTAAAGCTCAAGACCCCCACCTATCTCCTTGGTTCTTTCTCTTTCTCTCTCTAAAAGTCACAACTTTTTTCTTCATATATGACTTTTCTCTGCAATTTTTTTTTCTTTTAATTTGTTATTATTTAGCTGCAGAGTGTGTTTGTGAGGTTACTCCATACTTTGTGTGTTTGTGTAGCATTTCAATAAGACTGCAAAAGCTAAGCATCCTCTTACACTTCTACATACAAATACATTGTAATAAATTTTACTTGTTGGTGCCAGCAAACACATTGTTTACTAGATAATATGAGGCCAGTGTATGTTTGTTTCTTTGAGACAAATAGAGTTACAATTTGATAATAATATAGGTCATAAATATTTTTAAAAGGTTGTTATCCAGCTCCAATCAAACAAGCCCCTTTTTGTGAGGTGTTGTAAAGTGCTGGTCGAGGGCAGGCATGGAATCCATGGCCCTGTAGGAAGCATGTGGTCAAGTGGCCTTGTTGATAAGAGCCATCACTATGTGATTTATCAGTGACACATCCTCCCTGGCTGATTTATACTAGTGAAAAATGCAGTGCTGCAGACTTCCAAAAATAATATTTTCACAGAGTAAACAGATACTATATACATTTAATGACCTACACAGGCACTGAGCAAGACAAGATTCCAATTAAATTCAATTATTTTGTCCCATTAGTGTTCTGAGAGAGTACAAAACAAAACCAAGATTTCTCAGTAGAGTAAATAGGCCGTAGTCTCAGTCTCACTCCGTAGCCCTGTCCTCCCCCACCAAGGCCAAGCCTGCCCAGGTGGTCATTCACTGTAGAAGGAGGTAGAATAGCCTCAGAGGCCCCAGAGCCATCATTTACCTGGGGGTAGGTCTGGGTCGCTGGGGGCAGCCTGCTGGAGGCGGCGGGGCTTAGCCACAGCCTTGGAGCTGTCTGAGACACTGCGACTGGTGGAACTAGAGCCGCTCTCGTGGTCATCCTAAAGAAAAAACAAACAAGAAAAGCAGTGAGGATAGTTAATGAAGTTCTCAACAAGGAACTACATAAGTGGTAAACTTGAATTTTGTTCTCACAATCATTTAATGAATCCTAGATTAGTAAGTAATACTTTAATGTTCGTGACCTAATGCTCTTAATCAATAAAAAAAAAAAAAAATTCATTCACAATATTTATGTATCCATCAGATGATCTTGTATTTATTGGTTGCAATCAGAGTGACCACACTGTGAAATTTTTCTTGATAAAACATAGCCAGGTTTTCCTATTTATGAAATTTATAGTCACACAGATAATAATAACAATAATAAACTTTACTTTAAAAAGTGTATTATTATTATTATCAGTGAAATGTATATAAAGTGCTTCACAAACTGAAAAAACTGAAAAAAACATTCACACACGAAAAAGGCTTATACGAAATCTAGGTTAAAGACAGATGAGCAAGATTGATTAATTAACAAACAAACTATGGAAATTCTATGTATGTGGAACAATGTTAACCATCTAATCTAACAATACTTTATCTGTTTAAGGAGGGAAATCAAATTATTGGTGGCCATGCAAGCTGATACTGTATTGCTACATGTGCAATGTGCCGAGTGGTTGGGGGTACATCTACCATAAACCACTGTTTTTTGAGCCCCCCCCACCGTCCACACACACAAACACACACACAATGGGTTCTGCAAATAAACTTTGCTCCATGGATGAGAAGGGGGAGACTCTCCTCCACAACAGCATGTCACCTGCACTTAGAGACCATCACCCGTTAAGCCCAGGAATGTAAGTCAGTGTGTGTGTGTGTGTGTGTGTGTGTGTGTGTGTGTGTGTGTGTGTGTGTGTGTGTGTGTGTGTCGATCAAATGGACTTCCCCTTCAGAGATGAGCCAGGAGATAAACAAATTGAGCCAAGGTTCTGGATGAGGAGGTTATTTATTGGTTCAGCTTGTTGAGTGCCTCAGCCTAGTGGGTGCTCTGTGACGTGAGGTGGAGGAGCCATGAGACTGTGGTTAAAAGAAAAAGGTAAAAAAAGAACATTTCTCTCCACACGAGAGTTTTTAGCTCTGTATCAGAAATAATCCCCATCCATACTCACGCCTGCCAATGCATACCATATGACCATGGGCCTGTGCATGTCCATGAGAATTATCAGATTGTTGGAATAATATTTTAGTTGTAGGATTACAAAGTGAGGCATTTAACTGCACAAAAGCAGCTAGTGAAAACAGCAAGGTCAGCAACTTGTAATTAGTGATTTACTGTATGTCGCGTCCACCAGTAGAGGATGATTCTGTTTTCTTCCAGAAAAGAAAGTCACAGTATAATGAAAGGAGAGGAAAGATGATTTTGCAACATCCTTTGCATCACTGTTTCAGTTTTTGTCCGTACAAACCAAAATGCAACCCCAGAGTTTTCAAACTGAAACGGGACTCACGGTGCTTCCAAAAGTTTTGGAACAGAGTAGTGTGGAAAAAGTGATATATTTTAGAAGTAAAATGTTTTTGTGTGGATGTAGATGAAATGTATTGTTACTGAGCTTTACAAAAAATGCACAAAAATAGTTTTTGAGGCTGAAATCATAGAAATCAAGATCAAAATTTCTACAACCAGATTGTAATCTTTTCCAGAGCATTTTGGTAATCGTGTTTCCATGCTTTAGCAGAGGCTAAAATGGGACTGACTCAGACTAATAAATTGTCAAATCTGTTTTGGAATGCAGAGGACAAATTTTGTCTATTTTTGGAATACAGACAAAACTACTGAAACAACTCTAAAACCATAAATGATCAGAAGAAAAGCCTTTTCACATGTATATTCATAGTCACTGTAGACATAAGCCTGCAACACAGAATGCTAGATAAAAATGAAATGCAGAATACAAAAAAGGTTTACCATACAAGGGAAAAAGAAAGGAACCCAAACAGAACCACTCTAAAGTAGACAAGTGAGGGCAAGTTGAGAGTCGGAGTGTGTTAACCCTCAGTATGGCATTGATTAGAGATTACTGCAGCCTGGGCGGTAAGTTGGTCAGACAATTCAGACAAAGAAACAGGCGATCACATATGTTTAGCATTTAAATATCAGATCAGTGTAGCAGAGTGTCACAGGAGTCACTCCTTTACTGACTAATGTAAACAATGAAGGTCTCAAAACCAAATATATTTGTTTACTTTATGAACACACACTTCATTCACACAAACTCAAACGAGCAAAGGAAAACCATCAGCCACACCTTTCAGGCAAGACACATGCTGTACATATTATATACCCTGTGAAATAAACACACATTCCCTGGTTCTGACAATATTTCATTATAATGAATCCCTTTCTCTCTGTGTGGTTAAGTAACGAAGATTAGGTTTTAAACATACTTTGCATAATTTGAGTTGTGGACACATTTACAGAGAAACAAGAATCCCCAGTGCGGTAAAGTAATCATGCAATTGCCAAAAGAGACGAGAGAGGTTCTGGCAGAAATATTTGCACTTTACTTCAGTAAGGGTCTTTGCGGTAGAGCTGCACTATGCAAGCACTTTTTCCCCCATCAGTGAGTGGTGGGAATTGGTAAACACAAGAGGAGGAATAATAAATACTTCATCAAGGTTCCAAAGAACAGAGATTGGCAAATAATAAGATCTAAATAACTTGCTCATTATTCACACTTCATTTGTGAACTCGTCATTCAACTTTAAAAGTTTCATCTAAAACAGAAAAAATCTAATTAAAAAAGAAAAATGTTATTCAGATATGGTTAGTTTTTAATGATACATGCTCACATGTTAAGGTGTTAATATATCACTTTATTGAGCACATTAGAAACAGTCTCTCTCCACTGTTGACTCTCATACCTAAAGGAATTCCTAGCCCTGCAGGCCAAGACTACATTTCAACATATCAACAACTCAAACTGCCACTAAAGGACAAGACTGCCAAATTTGGACGTAGCGCAATTAAGCATGCAATGTCAGTGTGGGCAATGAGCAATTCTCCAGAGGCAAAAAATGCCTTTTCAGAAGGAAGCCCTGGGACAAATGAAGCCTGCCTCAGCTGCTGCCGGGTAAACTGATACCTTCAATGCCACAACAGGGTGCAGGACAGAGAGGGAGGGATAGGGAAGGAGAGAAAGACAGAAGGACCAGAGGAAGGGGGGGTTCTTCCCCTGTAGGCATGTCAACTCAGCTGTTGACCAAATATGACGGTTGCAAAAAAGGAAAAGGGAACAGAAACAAAGAGATAAGGGGCCAAAAACAAAATAAGAAAGTGGAACAGTCAGACAAAGAGTAGTTGGGAGACAGTGAGAGTGACTTGGAGATGATGAGACGAGAACAGCGGCAAAGAAAAAAGAAGCTGTTTCTGGCAGTGTGAGTGACAAGTTAGGGGGACCCCCTACTCAGAGGGTAAGTGGGCACCCATGGAGGGTTAGGGCACAGGAAAGCCAGATCTGACCTCTGTCCTATTACACGTCTGGCTCAGTCGGGGAACCAAGAGGCAGTGTGTTGAGCCTGTCTGGAGGGCCGACCCTCATCTGAGCTCCTCAACACATTAGCTGAACCACCACCTCCAGCGATTTGAAACTGCACCTTTGCAAATACTGTCAAAGTTTTACTAGGATAAATAAACAAGCTTCAACTCACAGACACCAGAAACCAGTCAAATCTAAACTGCCATTGGCAATGTAATGTATATGTAAACTGTGATAAGAAAACCTTAAGATTCATTTCAGGTCACAGCCAGCACAAATTTTAACATTGTGATGTGAGGACACCTAATAGGAAATAAACATAACCTGAAGTTGCCGATTCTTTGGTTTCAGTTTCGGAATCAGTTTATACTGTTTCAAATATATTTTAAAAAATTAAAATTTTAATATTTTGGATTACACAATTTAAGATCATACAAAATAGGATTACATTAAGTGTTGGAGAAAAATATAACAAAAGCCTCATTGCAATTTGAGGTTTTCTCCTTGAAAACTGGCAGTTTGTTTTTATTGCCCAATGCAATTTCTGAAAAATAAAATATGTGACTTTTGTTTATTTTTTCTCCCCTCCACAAATTACAAAGTAATTTCTCAATTTCAGCAGACCGCCCTTCCTGCAACTGCGTGATCTTTGAAACCTAAACACTTTTAAAACCACTCAATTTCACACAGTTTCAGCAAATTACTGGGTGCATGCAGAGGATTGTTATTGTTGTTTTTCCTCAGCAGGTTTCTGGTGAACTCATGCTGATATCAAAGCAGGAGGACTAGAGATTGGAGGCCAGGCAGTGGAGGGTAAACGCCTACGGAGTGAGAAAAAACATGAAGGTAACCCAATAGCTCCTTATCTCAGACAAACCCCCTCCTCCATATCATTCATTTACACATACAGACACACACACTTGGTCTGACAAGTAGAGACCCTGTCTCCAAAGTCAGGGCAGACACAGCACCAACCCCTAGTATGACTTTCTTCCAACTGAATAGAAAACCCCTTTCTCCAGAGGAGGTACATGTGTGAACACATATGTGCGTGTGAAAGAAAACGGCTGAAAACGGCTAAATACTTGCTGCCAGTGAATGGGACACCATAAATGTGATGGTTTTCTTATTTTCCATAACAATACTGAAGACACTCCAACACTACACATGATACACACGCCTCACATACACCATAGAGCACACAGCTTTTGAAACAGTTCATCTATTCTCAGTTCTACTGGTCCTCTCTTGTTCTCATGCCATCTTAATCTTAGAAACTTTAGTTCCTTTATTACCTTCTAAGACCTTTTTATAGAGTTGTTTCTAGTTTTTCATTGCCATCATGTTCATCCCTCTAGACCTTCTCAACCAATCTATATCCAGGTAGCCTGAAGCTTATTTTAACAGCGATGACCCTGGTTCTCATTAGAATGGTTTCCAGCTGGCACCGAGAGGACTGACACAAGAGAAGTGGCTAACTGTTTCAAACATACAGTCACAGTTTGGGAGAGTTCCAGTAATGTCAGGTGGTATGCAGCCACCGCTTTTACACTTAAGCTGCTCGACCCATTGATGACAACCCAACGGGAATGTGAGCTGAAGAAAACGGAGCTCATCGCATTTGACTCAAATTACCTTTTCTTTAATGTCCTTGGCTTCAAACACATCCATCAGCTCAACTAAAAATTAGCTGCTAATGGGTTTTTAATGAAACTGTAACAAATGTAGAAAGCCATTACGTTGTGATTACAGACATGGGTTTCATTTTCTCCTCAAACGGAGGTGGAATATAAAAGGCTGTTACCAGTCAGCACTGTTTCTCACACTCTTTCCCATGTGCCAAAGGTCTTTTTTTACTAATATCATCTGCTTTTTGTATACCAACACACAACACCACATACATACAATAAAGACAAACACTTGAATACCACACCACACAAATAGATGTTCAGTCTCACACAGCCTAAATATAATGACCTATACTTGAAAGCACAGTAGAGCTGTGCAGCTGGAATCCATGTCAGACTGGAGGGATTAAAGGGAAAAATGAACCCAGATGAATATCACATTGTGTGACACTCTGAATAATTATCTCAATGACAACAGCTTATTACAAAAATGTGGTCTCTCTCCCTTTCTTTTTCCTTCTCCTGAAGTAATCATACCCACAACTGAGAAAGAAAATCAACATGGTTATACAGTGTTAATGAAAAGTTAAGAGTCCTGAAATACAAACAATATGTAAACTGCATGACCTTAAATGTAGCATTTTTCTCCTGAACAGGTAAAGAAATTGTAAAAGATTTTGTCCAACTTTAAAAGTTTAAAGAAAAGGCTAGGCTAACAAAACAGACAACAAAAACAAAAGGCTCACATTAGTCTTTACGCAGTTGTTGTGATTCGTGTTGCTGGAATACTATAGAAGGGATGGAATTTTTATCGTACTTCCTTAAAAACTTGAATCTGTTAATTGACACAAGTTTAAATTTAGGCTCTTAACTGTTTACTTCTTACACTACTGTGTGGATCATAAACATATTTCTATGAATAATTCGAAATAAAACAATGACACAAAAATGTCATGCCACAAATGTCAACAAAAACGTAAACAGCAAAAATTGCTGGTTTATAAAAGATTTTAAGGTGGTCTCAAATATTGAATCCCTGGTTTATTCTGCATTTTTGCCCCTTGTCTCTTTGTGAATGTCCTTGACCTGCTGCTGTGACACAACAATTTCCCAACTGGGATCAATAAAGTTCATCTAATCTAATCTAAAAATTTGAAAACACCTGTATTTCCTGTTTTGCTACCCCAAATATTATTTGACCTGTAACAGCCAAAGTATCACTTAGAACATTTGATCCTTCAAAGTTACAATGAAAGCAAACGGTTAATTTTCCAAGCATTTGCCTTTTTTCTTTCAGAAGCTGAAATCTAACATCTTCATTAAAGAACGGGGAACGGGGACAAGGAAAAGATTCCAATGTATCTGCCAAAATGAGAATGCACAATTACAAAACTATTTCACTCTAAGGAGAGAGGAATCACAATGACAGCACTGGTGATGTCATGCTGGAGGTCTCAGCCAAGAATGCCTCCACTGTACCCAAGTCAAACTGGCTGTGTTTAATATCTGCCTCCAGCATGCCCAGAATAACAACAAACAGAGACCCCAGTTACAGACTAGTCCCACAGGGAGCAATATAAGGACTTCTGACTTCTCAGTATTTCATCTGGACATCAGTTGTGATCCATTTCCTTTTACTGGGGCACAGCAAAGGAGACACTATCGGGACGCACCGTGGAAACCAGTTATACTTGATAATACAACCAGAATAATGCAATCAATTAACTAAACTTCAAGCATGTTTCAAGGACAAAAAAAGCTTTTGGCCCTAAACACCTCAGACATCCTCTTTACATTTAAGAGTAGCATTAAAACCTTTTTTGATAAAGGTTATAGGTAGAGCTAGCTCGGGTCTATCTTGGGCCAGCTCCTATCCTGATCATGGTGGTGGATCGTAATGGTGGAGTCTGGATCGTGATGGTGGTTCATTGTGGTGGCAGCTTATCATTGACTATGATTACAACAAGATTGCTTCGATATACATTATGCCTACTCGTACCATTACTGGCAAAAACTCTGCCATTACAATTGTCACTGCTGCTGCCTATATCTCTATCAGACAATTTCTTATCTATAAATACTTTAAACACAGACACACCTTTCCATTATGTTAAAAACTGTTTCTTCTAATCAATGTCGTAAATACTTTGTTGATAGCTTCAGCTCCACAGGGCATTTATTTCCCCTGTTAATAGGGGTTGTTTTGGCTGTTTTACTTACTGTTGTTGAGGGGTAAGGGTAGAAGGTGTTGCATCTTGTTAAGCCCAATGAGACAAATTGTGATTTGTTAATATGGGGTATAGAAATAAAATTTGATTGATTTATTGATCCGTTTGTCTTTCATATAATCGACAAAGCCCACACAGCATCGGGGCACAAAACCAATATCCACATAAAAACAGCTGATCAAATTTTATCATTTAGAAAAAAGACAGCTTCCGGAGACCCAAGATACTACTGTTTGAGGGGTTGATACGTATACGACACACAATGTTGCATTGCTCAAAGGTTTTTAACCACACACTACCTTTGACAAATGATACATAATCCAGTGAAAAAAAGCAGTGAGTGATAATGCTACATGAGGCTATTCACAAAGACATGACAGGCACAGAGACACGACCTGTGTGTGTCCAAAAATATCAACTGACAGCACAGGTTAAACTTAAAAACATAGTATTAGCACAAAAAAGTACCGTTGTGATGTCCTGTGGTTATAGTCTTTCTAACATTAGTATGTATGGAAATCCTGCTTTCAAGGCCAACAGTCTGCTTTGCTATCCTCTGTAACTGATTCCCAACATGAAACACTAAACACATGTCAAACACAGAATATTCATTTATCAGCCTTAAACAGTAGGAGCTGTCTGACCCTACAACTGCTGTCTATTCCTGCCGTTTCCGACTCAAACCATCCGCAGACTTCATAAAATCCAGAGCTCTGACCAGATCATTCAGCTATTTCTAGTCTGAGTTAACATGCAGGCTTATTTCTTTGGATAATGAACATTTTTCCCCCACTTATAATTTTTTGCAAATCACAGAGTTTAAGGAACAAAAACAACTTTTGATATTGATCACCGCCAAAGCTCTCATTCCTTTTAGGATGGTCTACGCCCTGCCTGTGTATGCATGTCACTGCTTATTTCACTTGCACTTAGTGCTAACTTTTCGCATTCCTTAGTATAGGTTTGATCTCCAAGACATTTTTAGTCTCACAAGAAGATGTAAGGTAATAGCAGCAGCCGCTAATCTTGTGTTTTCAGTACAGTAGCTGTTGCTGCTGCTGCTCCAGTTAAAGTGTGCATAATTCTGCATTAAATCTCAAAGCCAGTGTAACGATCCATGAAATCAGTTTCTTTGCTACGTAATTACAAATTACTTTCCTACAATAGTAAACAGGTTATTAGTAAAACATAACAAAGCAGAGATAGAGCTAAAGCACAAGCTCTTTCATAGCATACAATCTTTCCTTTTCACAAATGTTCAAACAAAAGATTTTAAGTCAAAGTAAATCCAATCCCAGGACTTGATTAAAAGCCACGAATCAGTAATTCCGAGTGACTAATCATGATGTAGGTGTTTTTGGAACCTGGCTGATCAGTCCAGATCACTGCTGTCTCCGTTTTCTTTTCATTGACCCCCATTCACATTCTGCTCAGTGACTTCTTCATATTAACATAGCATGTTCCTGCTGGTCCCTGCTATAATTGCACTTGACATACCCAAATGTTGCCTCACTAGTGATAAGAAGAGAACATAAAGGAAAGAGACAAGGAAAGAAAATGAAAGATAGCAAAGAGTGTGAAAAAAGAGGGAGTGACAACAGTTAAGAGAACAAAAAGCCAAGACAGAAAAAAAGAAAAATACAAGAGACACAACAGGGAAGTGGAGGGAAAAAACAATCAAGAGAGAGAATGAGAAAGAGGGAGAAATTCTTCTTGATTTAGATCTGAGAGGCTCTGGTCCTTCAGATGTCTCCATCAGCTAACCACAAGCCTGGGCTGAGCATGTGAGGCATGCTGCTTACACTGGCACGTCTACCCCCTAATGCTAATAACTGCAATGTGTTAGCAACAATAAAACCTTCCACACAGAGCCCTGATATACACATACACAGGCATGGACAAAAAGACACACGTGGGGGAATTCCCAAACACAGAAGCTGCTTTCAGACATGCAGTGAACTCTTCTAGAAATTCCACGCACTTTCT
This sequence comes from Paralichthys olivaceus, assembly GCF_024713975.1. NCBI lineage: Eukaryota > Metazoa > Chordata > Actinopteri > Pleuronectiformes > Paralichthyidae > Paralichthys > Paralichthys olivaceus. The sequence goes on along the minus strand of NC_091105.1, from coordinate 23,770,581 downwards.
TCAGGAGTAGGAGCACGTGTGAACTCAAATGTCAGAGTGAGAGCTCTCTTCACCTGGCCCCCTAGTATAAAGTCTGCAGAAAGTCCGAAGAATCCCATGTGACAACACAGCAGTTGAGTGGGTGGGGGGTTGATGATGCCTCTCACATGCAAAAGCCCAAAAAATAAAAAATAAATAAAATCTCAGACAAAGTGTGTGATGATAACATGATCTCCACAGCAGAATACTTTACTTCCTGCCTCTTGCTGCTGCACCCAGCTGCACCATCTATCACCTGAATAATTGGAGGATTTGTTGCTGTTATGAACGTGACTTGCAGTTCAAGTCCAGAGAGAGTTGGGTCCAGGTTATGTCAGTAAGCGTCCAGTTATCTCTACTTTTAAGTAGCAATGTGTTCAATGTTATCGATATAATGATATAATTCCATGCCTTACAGACTGAATAATATGGATTTTTGGGGGCCTGTAAAACATTTCTGATACCAATATATAGACAGATGCATATATTTTTAAATCAAATTTGGGAATGATTTCTAAGATGTTGTTGTCAAACCCGATATGGCAAAGAAATGTAACAGAAGCTTTATATTTCACAGTTTAATAATATCATCATTAAGTTTTATATTGCACACGTTGAATGATAATCTTCAAATGTATAAAAATACTTGTTTTCTGCAGTTTGTGCTGCGATGCTCTGCTCATAAATTCACATCTGTATGACCGGTCTCTCCTCTCGTATACTTCCAGTGCGAGCGCAATGCATGGTATGGCTTGGTTTAACTAAGCTTTCGGAAAGTATTACAAAATTGGGAACTCACTATTTAGTGGACCATATAGTGCAACCAAAACTGGTTGCCATAGTCTGCGGTCTTAGCTTCAATATAAAATAAATACAATTAAGGCATCAGTTCCATGCCTCCAGCAACAAGTGCAGTTTCAGCCCACATGTTTTTTGTTTTTCAGACTAATATGAGGGCACCATGACCTTTGACCACTGAAATCTTATCAGTTAACGGTCCAAGTGACCACTGGTGAAATTAGAAGAAATTCTATGAGGGCAGACTTTAGATATAATGTTCAAGGGCCAAAAACATGTTATGTGAGTCCACTGTGACCTTGACCTTTTACAACCCAAATCTAATTACATTACCTTTGAGTTGAAATGAAAATCTTTACCAAATTTGAGAGTATTTCCTGGAGGTGTACCTGAGATACTGATTTGATTTGTGATTTTACAGCGAACCCAACCTGTGACTCAGTCAATCCATGAGTCCAACTGAATGTTTGTTCAACTAAAGAAATGTCTTTAAGGCTGTCTTGAGATAATGTGTTTGCAAGAATAGTACGGACCAATGGAGTCATGAAAATAAATTCAATGAAATGATAGCCAGCTGTGTCATACTGACTCACAACATAAAAACAAGAATTTTTAAAAGCAATATTAAGTATAAAAACACCTTCCCTGAATTAAACTTCTTATTGTTTATATCTAGATTCAAGACTCATTAAGTAAATTGTGTTCCTGATTGTGACAAAATATCTTCCCACAATTTCTGTCTAAAGAAAGCACTGATAAAACCAACATTGGCCTTAACTGACAAAATAGTTTCCTAAATTGTAATATCACCGGAAGCCCCCAGCAAGTAATAGGTTTCACCGAGGAACAGTTAGTCCGGATGGCCTGAGAGCAGGTATAAGCAGCAGCTGTTGTGCAGAGTGTATCACTACTTTACTCAGTGGATGTAGGAAGCTGATGGGTTTAATTTTTCCCCTCTTACTGCTTTCCTGTGTCTGAGGACTGTCTGAAAAGCTGAAGTCACCTCATTCCACCAGGATCCCAAACCTCCGCCAGACCTCAAAGACAAAGCAGTATAACACTGTGGGTTGTGTAGCCTCCGTTGACTCACAAGTAATGGTGGCTGAGTGCAAGGCCCTACACTGGAATTACACACTTGTGCGGGGCCTTCTGCAGATGCTATAAATCAGTTTGGCATGCCAAACAGTTACCAGTGCAATGGGGGACTCTATGCTGAGATCTTGAATAAGGGGACATATATTTACAGCATGAGCATTATCCCTCTACCCATTCAGTCTACTTCTGTCTCTAAACAGTTCTTTTTGTCTCATCAGAATGCATGCTCTGGCTTCCAACCTGCCAGAGGAATCCACAGTGTGCCAACAGCACCATGTTTTTATTATTTACAGTTAGAGATGGGTTTTGTTGCTGCTTTAGGGGGTTGGATTCAAGGAAAATAGATTTGCTAAAGCTACATGTCTTCACCCTCTGTCTCCTCAGTCTTGAAGACAAGGCCCCGCTGTGCTGATGATCAGACAGATTTATGGTGCAATCTCTGTAAGCCATTTGCTCCCTGTGAGTCGGGGAATCAAAGGCAAGATTTCCGGATGGAATTGGGAGAGAGATTATCCAGCTTGTGCTATCTGATTGCATACTCCCACAGGCTGTTTTCTTTTACTTCTTTATATTTTCCCTGAATGTTTTCTGACTTATGAAAGATGAGCTTAGGCACAAACAGGCTGGAACTCCTTCTGTCAGATGGGGCTGGACACTATGAGGGCTGACAGTGAAGGAACATTTGATTGCATATTTAATGACACTAATGCAGTTCTTGTTTTGTCACTATATAACATGTTCACACTGTGACAACAATCTTATTACAATCTGATATTAAAGCAGAAAGGAAAGCTTAATATACACTACAACAGTGTGCACACAGAAGCTGGGAATAGCTTCCATTTTAGTGGGTTGTGGATGAGACCCATGAGTGGAAAAGGAACATATTGAAGCAGAAGCATCTGCAGTTTATGTCCACAACTGGGAATTAACTATGCAATCGGATTAACAAACACTTCCATATCACAATGTGAGCAGATCAATATCCAGTATACTGAATACGTTTTTTAAGTCATTCACGTATTACCCATTATTTAGGAGCAATGAAGTTTAGTCATGTAAAGTCCTAAAAATAGTTTGGAAGGAATCTAACAGAAGAAAAGGCCTAGATGGACCATATGCCAAACCAAGAAGTCTCAGAGGCACCTCCCCAAATCATCTTGAGGCAATGCATCAATCAGAACCTCCACATCAGTGGCAAATGCACTCAGCAGCCATAAAACTCCCAGATCAAGCAGCGGGCCGAGCCAAAACCAGAAAGTCTCTCCTCTGTAAACCCAAGCCCTTATCTTTGTCTCATAAAAAAGAAAGAGTGCTTGAGAGTGTTATGATCCACTGAAACCGTTATCCAGCCAGTTCCTCTCTGTCTTTGCTGATCACACCTCATCCTCAACATCTGGATCAGTTTACCAAGATGTCAAGAAGAAAAGAAAATGTGCCCGTAATTTTGCAACATTACATCAATGTTAGCTGTTAGGTCTTTCATTAAAGCCTGAGTTCAGTCTTGCCAATTTCTGTTACTGCTACAACTAGCTACAAATACAAGAGCAGAATTCATAAAACAGCCACAGAATTAATTCTACCTCCGACCAAAGGTTTTATCCATCTCATCATTATAGATTGAAGCTGGAGGGCACTAATGCTTTAAACCAAATGTTCAATATCACATACCAGCTCCAGTCCACCACATCTAATAGAAAACATTAAAATGACAACACAACCTGATGAAGAAAATACCAAATACACAGAGAATCTGTCACGAATGTGAACAGTTTAGTGTGAAGCTGGTAAAACTGAAAATTGCTAACTCGTTCCATGAGATTTCCATGGGGCAAATAAGATACTAGATGGAGACCATATGTTCAATTAATAACTCCAATTTCAATACAGGGCGTGCATATAGATCAAACTGTTAATTCACTTGATGAACCATTTCCAAGGGGCCAAAAAGTGCATCTTTGCACATCAGAAAGAAATTAAGTTGACAACTCCAAAACTCTTTTCCCAGGACCAATCTCTTGTCACATACTTTATAGTTCTTAGAGACAGACCAGGGCTCAGTTTAATTTTACATCTAAAAACGAATCAAAGGTGTTTCTTGTTTGAAAACAGAGACTGTACTGAAGAAAACATGTAAACAGACTAAACGTCAGGTAATATCAGACATATACATATCTACACGTGTGTGTGTGTTTATATATATATATATATAGACATACATACATACACACACAATGCATTTGTTTGCCTATGGCCCTTGGTTTGTAAAAGTAATGTCAGAACAAGTTGACTTTTTTTTCTGCACTACAGCTTCATTACAGCTTATTTCAAGCAATTACACTGTCAGCAGGAGCTGTAATCTCCAACTGCTGCCGAACTCCCAAATTTCAACATTTGCTGGAAACTATAATTGTGAGTCGCTCTTGGTGCTTTGCAGATGGGCCCTATTAAACAATGTCAATATCACTAATATTACCCAGTTCCTCTCAAGGAGAAATACGAACATTTAAAAAGGTCCAAATAATTTGGGTCAAACAACACAACACTTAATGAACTTCAAAAGATGTACGGATGTTTTTACAGGCAAGGCTTCGGCTTGAACAGTAATTATGAAAACAAACCATATTAATTATATAATTTATCATGTCCACACTTTGGCGACATGAGGCCCAAATATCCTGTCTCTACTGGGCAAGAAAACACGAGTAATCTACTAAACTTAGAGTGTAACATTTTCCATGCATAAATACACATCTCTTTTTAAATCTCATGGGCCATTACTTAAATTAATTGAGTGCTTCAAGGACAACTCTCTTTGCCCAAGTTATTCACCTCTCTGCATCACTGCTAGGATCAGATTCAATTTGGACCAGGGTCTGACATGTATTGGAAAAATATCTAACTTTCAGAGAAATACAATGTGAAGCTAATGTGAAGCTAATGTGACAAAGAACTATAGACCGGCCACTTCAATCAAGGAAATTCTCTTTGGGGAGGGAAACTGCCACCAAAGAGATGACATAACAAATATTGTTGTTGTTGTGATGTACTAACAATGGTGAATGTGTAATTAAGACAAAACAAGTTACTGAATGACACAAATCTGAACTATATCAGAAAACTGACAGCATTTTCTTGGCAAGAACACAGTAGTCAGCCTTCAGCCTCCCACTCACATAGGAGAGAAGTGTAGCAGCTCATTTAAATTCCACATGCTAGAAAGACTTCTGTTGTAGGTCTGGCATTGCTCCAAATTATGTCTCATGGGTATACATGCCGCTAAATTATTTGTCCAAATGTCATTTGCAATTCACCAAAAATCTTTTCTTGACTAGAAGTCTTTTAAAAACATATGTAACAAACTGCTGTTTTGAGACTATGCATTACACCAGCACTGGCACATGAACCATAAAAAAAAGTTTAGATTTCCATTGAACAAGAAACCTGATCGCATGACCAGTAGCCACCTGCATAGTTTGATATTTACCATTAGTTCTGGGCAGCTCAAGTGTTACAAATCTTTTTGCCACAGTCTATGTAATTAGCTGTAATTGACTTCCCTCGAAATGTGTTTCTTCTGGGACATCTGGCCTTGAAACCTCAACCTTTCCATAAAGGGCCAGTGCCGAGTTACACTCATTCTTGCAAACCACATGGGTGGCAAAGGTAGGACCAGGCTCTAATGCAAAACTACATGAAAAAAATGCCTTTCATATAGCACACTTCAAAAATGTTTTTATGAATAAATATTTTTAATATTTCTCTTGGAAGAACTGTTTTGAGATTTACGCCCATGATGATGTGTGACAGGACTTAAGTGACATTTCTGACTGATAATCCACAAAAACTAAATCTCTTCCTTAAATGGCGCCCTGTGGATTCCCCTTGCAAGCAAATAGGTTTCTGTTTTTTTGTTTCTGTATTTTGTACTGCTAACAAAACAGTGTGTGTACTGAGGTTTTACAAATATGGTGGGTGGTTTTTCTTCATCATAAAGCCCAATTTGTCATAAAAGTAGAAATATTACATTGTGTACATGCGTTTATGCGCTTACAGTGCTCCAATTATTCTCTGCCTGACAGACAAAAAGGATATGTAATCATAAAAAAAAAAAACATAGTGCTCCTACAGGTCAAAAACTCTAAATGGCATTTCCCTGCTTATTAAATAAAACAGAACAACAATATGTTAAAGATGGTGCAGCAGTAAATAGCACTGATCAAAGTCAATAGTCACCTTACAGTTTTGAGTTTCTCTGACTATTTCTGGTGAGTGGTCAATGAAGCTGTCCCTGTTTTAAAGGACAAATATGCTGAGTGGGTGTACTGTGGTTTACTTAAGGGAAACCATATTGACAAAGTAGAACCATCCATTTATAAATGACAAAAATATGGGCAAGACAATAACTGATATATGTTTTATGCTGAAATCCATCTGTTTCAAAATAAAGGCAGATGCGTCTCAAGATAAATTGCAAGAGCCTTTGCTAATACTTAATTCTGGTAGTATGGACGGCAAAACACTTTCATCCCCAAAGTTTGAAAATGTGTTCCTCATTGCAACCAGTCATTACATCCCCCCCCCCAGAAGCCTTTGAAAATATAGATTACAATCCATCCCTGGCATAAATTAATAATTTGGCCTCAATCAGGCATTGAGTATTTTCTTCTGCTCTCCTTTTAAAAAGAACAATTCTCACTTGAATAATTAACCAGGCATAAGAAAGAGAAAAGCAACTCCTGTTTAACAGTGTCAAATCAACAAGTTTTAAACCCTGCCTATGAAGTGCCTTCTATATACTAGGGTTGGGCACTGAAATCTGATGCCATCAGGCACCAGTTCCTTCACAGCCAGTATCGTCCCAGACTGAATCACAATGAAGATTTTGGTGCCCCATTTTGGTGCCTGAGCTATGTAGCAGTTGCCCTGCTTACAGGCAAAATAAGCCACACTGCACATGCCTACTTAAGATAACACTCAACTGTGGTGGCAACACACTGTCTACATGGCCCTAGCTAGTAGCTATCTCAAATTCGAGTTGACATGACATTAAATTGCCAAATGCTAAACGCTGTGGCTGTATTTCACCTGAAAGGATTCGGACACTAGGACGTGCAGCAAATGTTTGAATATGTTATAATTCTGTGTAAGGAACACAGCAAACATAATGAATTACCCGGCAACGCACAGGATACATTTGAAAGTAGCAGGATGCACCGTGTTTGACTCCTTGTGTGACCCCATGCCAAGTACATCAGCCAGCAGTGGTGGTGAGAAAGTTGAGGATGCGTTTGGAGCTGGAGTATTCTGCTGTATTAAGCGCCAAAACCATTTTTTAAATAGTTTTCTTAAGGTTAGGTTTCATTTTTATTTCGTTAAATTTGGTATGAGTTGTGCATCTACTTATATTTGCTTATTTGCTTTATATAAGCTTATAATCGTTAACATTTAAAGTTTAAATTTCAACTTCCAATTTGCCTTAGTAAAAAAAGCTGTTCTCATTGACAAATGTCATTTTGTGTATTTTTTAAGAAAAAAAATCATTTCTGGGACCAGAATCAGAAAAAAAAAAAAGATACCCTACCCTATGTAGTACACTATAGAATAAACCATAATATACGTAAGCAAAATATGAATAATACAAATGAGCTCTGTTGCTAGAAATTGTAGCTTCATAATTCAGTCCAGAAACAATTTGTTATATCATATGAAATGAGTGCACCTTGCCTAGCAACTAGAAAAGGCAGCTGTACTGGTGTAGCTGATCTAAGATACAGTTGTGCTTAAAAAATAAATATTAGATTTTGTTTAACCAACAGATTTGGTCTTTTAAAAATATGAACAATATTTCATTATACATAGGTAAGGTGACTGATGAAAAACTTGTGTTGTTCAAAGCAAAGGCCATTACAAAACTTGGCCAGCCCTGTTTTATTTCTGTAGGTTATTTCTCATACCAGCTAGGAACTCACCTGTGCTCCATCCCTCAGCTTGAGAATGCACTCCATGGTGTTGATCGTGATGACTACAGGCTCTGAACCCAGCTTAGTCCAGGGTACATGGATACGCAGTTCATGGATATGACCACTCATGAATGTAAAGGGCAGCTTCAACTCCTGCAAAGAAACAAAAAAGATGAAAACACATAACTTACAAGAATCTCAACAATAATATTACATCTGTAATTCAGTCACCACTGAAGTAGTATTTATTATTTGGAGCCTTTATCCATCCATTTTCTAAAGAGTACTTTTAAACTAATATTTGAAGATGAGAGGATCATTAAAAAAAATCAGCTGCATATTACATATAGGTCACGCTTTTAACAAAATCAGTCCAATTTCTCAGGGACAGACAAATCACTGTTCAGCATCTTGAACCACTTGGTGTGAGAACGAGTCCCATGAAACCAGACTGCCTACACACAGACTTCATATGCCTCCTCTGTAAGTCTAAGCCAAAAAACTAATAACCAAACAGATTTCTGAAAAAAAGAAAAAGCTGTCATGGATTTACAGTATGTCTGCTCAATAAACCTCATAATGTTTCATTACGATTTCAAATTTACAATTTATTTAATTTATTAGTAAGATAATCTCTAATTGCACATCTTAAAAGAGGCATTGTCCAAATTCAATGCAATAAAACAAAGTCAAAGGGAGGACAGTTGCCAAGATTTTGATATGGCATTACACATCAAATCTGCATACGATTCCCACTGTCGGTGGGATTAAAGCTGCTTCCAATAAGAACTTTCATCACAATCTCTTTTGGGTTGGGTAGTATTTTGGTCTAGTCTTCAGAAGCAGTCAGAACCCTCTCAAGAGAAAATTATTTTAACTCATGGTCGATTGATCTAATCCAGACATTACAAGTGTAAAACGAACAATGTATCAAAATAAGACTGGAGAGCAAAATATCTGAGTAAATCCAAATGACATTTAAGATTCTCTGTTTGCTGCTGTTTGCTAGTGTTACAGCCACAACCTCAAAGCTTTGCTTGGCTCAACCCAGTGACGGCAACCAGCAAGGAAGATGCCACGCCAGGGATACGCATATGTTTTTATGAACAAAAACAAAAAAAGAAATCATGAATTTAGCTGTGGGGGTGTGGAGGCCTGGCCAAAAACAATGAAAAAATGGGAAGATCCGGAGCTAACCAGACATTTACCAAAGTTAACAAATCATTTCTAAATGGAAACTCATTGCATTTACAAAAGAAAACATTTGGAGACCTTATTGCATAATATGTATCTCATAATTATGAAAGAAATCTCATAATAAGATCCAGATTTCATAATTGCAAGAAAATATTGCATGATATTTGGATCTTAACTTAATTTCCGGGTTTGGCTCTCTTAATAATGAGACTAATTATTTGGCATAAATTGGAAGGTGAATGATCAAGTTTTCAAGATTTCGTCAGTATCAAAGTAATTCAGTGATAAGTTGGTGCATCTATCCATTGCCACAGTAGTTAATAGCTAATTCGGCAAACTTCATTTTCAAAAATGTACATAAATTTAGCGAAAAAAAGCAGTGCTCACTTTGCAGCCCACAGTGTAACTCAATGCACTAATGGAACTAATGATACTTCGTGTTTCTTGTAAAATATTTTTATACAAGTGAAGACTTTAAAGGTACAGTGTGTAGAATTTTACGATATCTAATGTTGAAATTGCATGTTGCAGCTGACCACCCCTCACCTCTCCTTCCAAACGTGAAAAAGAAACTGTGGTAGCCTTTAATTGTAATAAAAACTCAAAAGGTTTTAGTTTGTCTAGTCTGGACTAATGTAAAAAACATGGCGGCCTCCATAGAGAGGGGACCCTCTCTACGGAGGCTTGATGTAAATATAAAGTATTTAAATATAAAGGGAATCTTCTGGGGTAAAGAAAACTACAATTCATACAATTTAGATGAAATGAACTAGTGAAAACATTTATTATTCTACATTAAATTTCTGCCAATAGTTCCCTTTCACCTAAATCTTACACACTGGACCTTTAAATGTGAAATCTTCCACAATACTTTGTTGAGAAAAATAGATTGATATTTAAACTCAAATTTATCATAAAGACAGCCTATATAGGACAGACAATTCATTCAGATAGCACCCTAACGCATCTTTCTTTCAATATAGACATGAATGATGACCACTTTATAACCTCTGTCAGAAGCAAAAATTGTGAAGGAGCCTTTTAGCTGCTGCAGAGCCACTAGAATAAAACAAAGTAGAATTGTTCTAAAGTGTTAGTTTGGCACAAAGAATCATTAAGTGGATAAGTGATATTGTTTTAAAACTAAAACCCTAAAAGACACTACAAGGAATTATAATAGTAGAATAGCATAAATAAATGATGCCCAACTAGCCATGTCTGTACATGGGGGTAGTGCAGAGTTTGATAGCAGGGAGGAGTTATTGTGTTTGCAAGCCATGCATGATGTGGCATGTGCAACTGGAAAGAGGTGCAAATGCAAACAACTTTCAAGCATTTGGGCAACGCTATCAGGGCATGAAATGTAAACAAAAAGGAACTAAACATGTTTGCTACGCTGTTTAATGTGGAACCAGCTGATGTGCCTGAGAACCAACAAGATGAAATCATTGAGCTGCGAAGCAATGGTGAGCTCAGAGCTACAGTAACAACTTCCCTCTGTAACCCTGTAACTTTTCCACATTCTAAGGAGAAAATGCAATGTCTGTCATTCCAATGAGTTTTCTCTTGGTCCTGCAAAATAACCTAAAAGAAACAAAAGCAGAGGTTACATTCAGTATACAGTACCTGTTCCAGTACATCCAGTTTCAGGTCTAACTTGCTGAGCACCACATCTCCTCCCCAAAGAGACAGCTGCAGGTCAGATGGCTTCAGATTCTTTATATACTTGTTTACATAGCTCATAAGGAGCGGTGTGACATAGGACTCCAACATCTCGCCCCTGTCATGAACACAAAACAAACATGAGACAAAATTATGCAATGAGTCAACATCTTGTTTCCTTTTACCATCTTATAAGAAACACCACTGCTCCTAAAGCTTTGGTCAGATGCAGATGTTTTGCATGTTTGTTTTCATATTTTTCCACGGGAGATATTTCTAAAACATCATAGCATGGGTCGCAGGTTAAAGTAATAACATTAAAGATGGCTGCATTTCATTCAGCAAGTGCATGCCACCTTACGAGCATAATTCATTGGAACACTTGAAATGGAATGAAGCCATAATTAAAGCTATGTACATCTGGGCTTCTTGGCAGCTGTGACCAGACAAAATGTACTATTACCGCATTTTCCACTACTATGTTAAATATACTGTTTTACAATTGTTTTTGAAATTGAATCATATTAGCTTCAAGCTCAAATTCAGCACTGCATTGTATGTAACAGTTTTATAGCATGAAGTGCACATTTCTGTGCTTCAAAACCTCACGAGGTAGGATCTACCTCATGTTATATCAGGGAAATATGCATTTAACGACTATTAGGATTATAAATTGAATGAATTCCAGTGGTTCTTCTTGTAAGTAGTTTGGTTTTGAGTAACAGCTGTGCCCTAGTTGGTCTGCTTGCTACTGTTCCAGCATCCAGCTACCAGCAGTTCTCTCCTGTAAATGCATATCATAGTAACCAAATGGACTAAAGATATGATACTGCGTAGGGGGGTATTTTACTCCCAGTTAACGATAGAGAGGCTAGCAATGCTCGTCTGTCATTCTAACTGTGTACATTGTAGCATCAGAGCAAAGAAGCTAAGCTAACCGAGAAGAAGTGCTCCAAACTTCGTTCGTTTAGGCTGAATAAAACACTCAGCCACGAGGAACAATAGAAAAACACCTCCTTACTTCACTCCCGTCTGTGTCCCGTGGCAATTACTTCACTTCGAGGTTTTAATAGAAGCTATTCGTGCCGTTACCATTAGCCACATCTCTCCTACAACTTCAGCTCAAACGTCATGCGTCAACATCATCGCGGCTTCCGTATGCCTGGGGTTGCCTTTCGGTCCTGTAGGAAATTTGAACTTCACTTCCAGTGCAAGTTTATACTGAGCAAAAGAGTGGCACACGAGACACGATCAATTCTTTGTGATACACGAGTGGGTGACAGAATCATTACAGAGCTGATTTCGGATAAATCCGCAACAACAACACGTACATATCCGGTGCACATCACGTATTTTTAATTCACTTCAGAACGGTATCATGAGCCATAATTGCAGCTGAATGACATTCAATTACTGCGCGTGTCTTGTCTGTCAAAGTCAGGCTTTTTAGTATTTATAATCGAGCGTTCACAACACGTACTCCCTGTGTTGATGAGGCTGTAGGAGGTGCTCCTGAACGCATCGCTCCACGTGGTAATGGTGAGTTCCGTCTCCTGCCTCTGGCGCGCACATGGATGTGCACGCTCACCTTTGCTGAGACAGACGCGAATAAACTTCGCACCTGACCGAGTCGAGTCAGTGTGTGGGCTGCCTGTTCTTTACGCTTTGATAGCAGGAGCCAGTGTGTTGCAAATGTTAAATATAAATAACATGGATGCTGAAGTTAAAGGAAACAACAAATTGTCTCCCTTTTGTTGTTTGGGGATCGTGCTTTGCCTTGTAATCATAAATCACATGGTTTATTAAACATGTACTAAACATTTTAATACAATTACCCTGATGCCACTCAGTTGTTTGGTAGCTCTGGAATATTGAATTAAATTAGATCACACGAAAAGTCAACAAATACAACTGGATGATAGTTTAAAAGTAAAGTGGTTTCTCAGAATGATGGTGACAGTGGAAGTGGAGCACAAAGTGTCAGTCACAGGCCGATGAAGGTCATGTGGAGATCATATCAAATCTGAGCAGTGAAGCGCCGGGACCTGCAGACACCACAGGTTCGGCGTTCGATCCCGGTGCTTTGGGAATAGCGGAGTATGTTTGATATGTGTTTCTGAACTTGAGCCAACCTTTAACCATTGGTGTCTTACGATGCTTCACCTGCGCCCAGTCTTAGTTTGTCGAGTCCCGATGTTTGAAATGTCTAATATTCACTGTCAGTGCAGCTTCTCCCCTGCAGCAACCAGACAGATGAAGGTTCCCAATGTCACCATGTGACTGTCCACCCTCTGCCCAGTGTGTGTGTGTGTGTGTGTGTGTGTGTGTGTGTGTGTGTGTGTGTGTGTGTGTGTGTGTGAGAGAGAGAGAAACTAGAAGTCACGTCGGTGTCCAGCCGAGTAAAGTCGATAGTGAAGTCGATGGAGTTGATAGAGTTGCCTCTGTTTCTCTTGTCTTCCTGACAGGACAGTGTGAAAGTGCTCAACAAATGGATCAATCTGGTGTTTTTCGGTTCGTTTGAATGAAAAACAAAAAGAAAAGAGCACGTGGTTTATTCTATTGATATTCTATTCAATAATCATGAATTTGTGAACACACATACAATACTTCGATTATTTAGCCTCCATGGAGATATTTCCAATGGAGATATACACATTCGAGTTTAAATAATAGATCAACGTTGTCCAGATCTCCATCGAGGCATCAGCAAATAATAAAAAATAGCCACATCACAGCTTAACGACTTGTACTTGTGTAACATTTCTGTTCCTCTGTGAGAGCACGTCAAATCTGTTGACGGTTGATTCCTTTCAAACCGTCTATGAAATGTTTTTAGTTATGCAAACCTGATAGAATTACATAGTCCAGTCCACCCAGCATTACGAGATCCTGTGAGGCTTCAAAATGTCCTTTATTTAAGATTATAAGAACAAAAAGTAGAATCCAAATTTGTTTAGCAAATCAATTTAGATCATCGCAATATAATTACAGATTTATCTACAAAATAAATTCAAATAAATAAAATAAAAACGCTAATAAAAATAATAACACTCATTATTATTATTGTTATTATTATAATTACATCACGTATATATCCTAATTCATCGTTCTGTATTTGTATCGTTGATAGCTATTCATTTATATGTTCTGATGATTAAACGTGATTATTTTATACGATGCACTCTCTCGCTTTGTGTAAATATGGGCTTGCTTTGCCCTGACTTTACACTGTTGTCTTTCCATTTAGAATCTAATTAGGAAAATACTAGCCTGCAGTGCGTAATAAACTTGGTCGTATTTAATGGCCTTTCAGCAGCAACGTGCGCCTTGATGTTGAGTGCAACCACTTGTTACAGACACTATTTTTCAAGTCCATGAAAGAATCCAGTAAATGAACGCAATTTTTTCAACCAGTACATTTTTCTGTCAAATGAAAATCAGGTTTTTAAACGAGCTTTCTGCAGCCGGTGACGAGTGGTGAAATTGTGAAACTACAGGCCTGAAGGCCAACGCTGTGAGAGGGAGATGTTTCACTCTGTCTTCACCGAATAATACTGGTAATGACAATTATACACACTTAGAGATCAGCTCATTCAGGCTGCGATTGGGAGTCAATTGCTCCGATGACCGATCAAAGGTTAGATGGGTACAAATCTATACATTAATGTTAATAACACAAATCTGTCTGAGCCTGCTGTTTAAACATTCCCCCGTGAATTATCGCCCACTGTGCAGATTAATAATTTAGTCTTAAACCAAACTATAGCTCAAAGCAGTCCCAATGTTAATATGTATACGTGAGTTGCACCAAACTAAAACTCCTCAGCTGAGCGGCATGGATTTAATAATTTGTTATTATAGGGACCAGAAAAACAGGTGCCTTTTTCTGTTTGTGGTGAAAGTGAGGAATCAGTGAACCTTGATAATTTCCCCAACAATAATGTGTTTTGTATAGACTGTCGGTCCCGTCTCATCTTGAAAAGGCTTCCAGCTGCTGCTGCCGCTCCGCAGAGCCATTATGATATCAGAGGTGATGTGGCCTTGCTGCTAATGCAGCTAATTTTATACTCATCAGTCTCTGTAGGCTCGAGAAATTGAAAAAGAATAACGGAGCTTAATAACCTCAGACATATAAAACATTAAAGTGGGTGGCAGATGATGCAGCAGAGTTAAAAGTTATTTACTTATCATTTATATTTAAAATATGAACCTCTTATAATCGATTATCACTTAATATGAGACATCTTTTTGCTTATTAAAATTATTTTTAGGTTCTAAAGACTTGAAAAGCCCAAAACGCCCTTAAGGACATTGCTGTCATTCATGCAACGTCAACTGATAAATACTGGTCATATAATAAAAGGCCAACATTAATCTCCCACTGCCTGCTGGCTTCAAAGACTATTAAGTTGATGATCATAGTAAATGGTTTATTCTAAATATAATCTGTGGTTCAATGAGATGGTGTCACGTGCAAGGTATGCAGAGCATGAAATAAAAACAGAGCAAACACAGATGTATAATGGAAATATTTATTTCTAAAATACAATTTAACATACTTTAAACTTATGACTGTTTTTTGACAACTTTATAATTTCAAGGCCAGAGAGGAAAATAAAAAAACAACATTATGTACATGGTCTTGATATTTACAGGTGGGTGTGAAAGCTGGAAATGGCCATGGCTCCGCTGCTGTCCCATTTGATGTGCAACCAAACTCCAAATGTGCGCCAGTAAACGTGTCCTGATTTGGAGACTGTCTTTGAACCAAAGGGAAAAAAAGAAAAAAAACAAGAAGAAGAAAAAGAAGAAGTCGCTGACTTGTCTTCCTGCTTTTTTGTCCATTGTTATTTTGTTAGTCTGTCCAGGCTAGTAGTCCTGATGTGGGCTGTGCGTCAAACTGTGCCGTCGCAAGTCACAGTTGCGCCGAAACACCTTTCCGCAGCGGCCACAGCTGTAGGGCTTGATGTCTGTATGGGTGAGAAGGTGAGTTTTCAGGTTACTTCTTTGATTAAAGGTTCTTCCGCATGTGGGGCATTTGTGGGGAGACTCCTGTTTAGATTTAAAGCAAGCAAAGAATTATTCCCTTTCATCGAGTAGAACTAAAAGAAATAAATCCACGATTGTGTCAGATATAACTAATTTACACAGTAATTTCTATATAACTTGTATGCGTAATTTCCTGTTTTAATTTGTTAACTGGCTTAGAATTTCGAGAGACTTAACAATATCCCCGTGCATGCAGAAGACCGTGTATAATGGTTGAATTATGATCATAACGTATCATATAGTTCCGTGAGGATAACATCGTGGTGACTGGTAATATTTTCAGCTTACCTGCATATGTAAGGTTTTATGGACGGCTAGAGTTCGAGACTGACAGAATCCTTTCCCACATTCTTGACATTTGAATGGTTTTTCCTTGGAGTGGATGTATCTGTAAAGCAGAAATAACACTTCATCAGATGTCTGCTCATGCACGGATTTGCTTGTAGCTTTTACAAAACCCCAGAGTCACAGGGCGAAAAATGTCCACAGCGCACGTTGTGATTGTCCAACTTTATGCGTAAAAGTGCTTTGGCGCCCTCATGGAGAAAACTCTGGGAACAGACCTGACACGTCTCTATGTCTAGAATGAAGAATGTGTTTCTAATTGCCCGTTGTGACGAGGTAATTTAGAGAAATAAATAAAGATTATTTGCATTTAAATCGCTTGCACACTTAGGAATGTTGCTGGGAATTTTAGACCCCCCCCCCTAACGCCGTGCGTAATGAACACATTATCTGTATGATTTGTTTTACCTGTGATCTCGGAGATGGTCTTGTCTTCGGAAAGCCTTGTGGCAAATATCACAGGTATACGGTCGTTCGTCTGTGTGGGTCCTCTCGTGGATGAGGAGGTTGTAGGACTTGGTGAAATGTCTGCCGCAGAACTTGCAAATAAATTCCTTTTTAGTTTTGGACGGGAGCCTGCCCCGGGTGGGTTTTCTTTCTGGGGACAGCTTGCTCAGCTCGGAGATCGTTCCCCCTAGCCCCGACGCCAACTTCGCCAGATCCGCAGCTTTCGGGGGGTCCTCCTGAGTGGCAGCGAGGGCCAGGTTGGCGAAGTCAAACCTCGGCCTGTCCTTGTGCAGCGACGGGACGCCGTGCCCCACGGCTGCCTGTTTTGGATGAAAGAGCTGCGCTGCGGCTGAGAAGGGTATCGCTGGGAAGGGAAGCCTGGGGTCGACCAGACCCTGCGCAGCTGCCATCTCCGTGATCGTCGACCTCAGTCCTTGTATGTGCGGGTAACCAAGAGTCCAGTGGTTCATGTGCATGGTTTGCACCGCGCTGAGGCCGTACAGTCCCTGCAGCTGGTCAGCTGGGAACGTGTTGACGGCCTGCAGGAAGGAGTAGTTTGTGAGCTGGAGGGCCGGGTGCAGGGGGATCGGAGCGTGCAGGGCTTTGCTCCCCATCTCGACTCAGACCTCTGCAGAAGACACGATGGAAACCCTGGGGAGGAAAGAAAAAGATGAGTGTTGTGTGTTTATGCCACATTAGAGCCGGTAATTATGTGGCTACACGGGTAGGCAACGTGTGACCCTCAGTTAGTAAAACCACCTGTTTGCCTTTCTACAACTATTTTACCAGAGACTAAATCTTAGGTTTTGTTTTTTAATTGATCAATTTAACGTCCAACATGAATCGTGTATACCCACATTATGGCACACATTAATTACTTAAATTAAAAAATATATATTAGGGAAATTAACAGCTAATATGCTGCCGTGTTGTTATGTTCTCATGAGTAAAACCATGTTTGTGCTCAGCAAAACCACTGAGATCATATAAACTCGAATTTTCCGCATTATTACAAAAACAATGTTTGCTCTTTTAAAAAAGAAGATGCGCTTCAAAGCAATTTTAAGAAACACACCAGTCATCGAAACTGTAACTAAAAGAAGTGGGTGTAAAATGACTCATATGGCTCCAATTAACATTGCAAATTACACATTTAGTTCACTCTGAATGAAACACTAAATCTCACATAATGCAATTAGAGGAGACAAGTTGTATTTGACGGCTGTACTTGGTGTTTCACAATGCAAAACAAGTGCTCTGTAGGCTATGTCGATTTGTACAAGTTTGAAATGTTGCCAGCAGACATCAAATATGTTATTAAGAGCAGGAACATGAGTCACAGCAAAACAAATGCTGGCTATATTAACCACAAGAAAGTCACTTTAATCTTTGCTGGAAAGGCATGTTTTTTTTATTTTTATGTTTGTGGGTGCAGCCAGAATTTTTTTTATAGGCACTAGTATTTTTCTTTTTTAGCTCTGTTTGATTTTATGCTGTGGGTTGCCCTCCTGGACAAGGGAACTTGAGGACATTTTAAACCTGTAGTTTAATGTTTGTATTAAATAAAAGCAGAAGCTGCCCATGTCCCCACAATTTAGGACAATATGAGCTGACAATGCAAGAAATGAGCAGGGACAGGTTCCATGTTTGTGGGGATGAGAAGTTATGTTTTCCCACAGAGGAAAAAAAAAAAATCCATCGTGTAAATTCAAGACTCCGGATGGTAAAAGTGGGACTGGCAGTGAGCCAGCGGTGCACCAGTGAGCTGACCTTTAGATTTAAAAAATAAGAAAAGGGGTTAAAGGTTATCTATACTTGGAAACTGAAGTAAAAAGCGTTTTTATATTTAAACACAATGTTTCAACAAAGCCTAATGAACCGGACACTGTGTGGACTGTGGTATTGTGCTCACCTGTGAGCGACAGTACGTTCATGTCCTTACATTTGTTCCACAGACATGAAAGTCTCCTCTCCACTCTGCTCTCCCTCTCACACACAGTAGCCTGCATGGCATAAGTGTAATTTTGCACGGGTGCAACATAAGTCACCATGCAGGCACTTGCTGTTCTTTGTGCGTCTGCACAACTTTGTTCAACCTGTTCTTCTCTCAACAACCTTTGGACCTGCATGTACACTTTGACAGCAGCCTAAGTGCCCTGTCGTGTTCCTCAAAACCCCTTCTCTGGCAGAGGGTTTTACATTACTGTAAGTCGTGACAAGTCTAAGGCCACTGCTTGTCTCAGCACTGTTACGTGCTGTGAAAAGACACCAGTGATGTCCAAACGTGGGTGAACTATGACCTCGAAGCTGGTGATCCTCACGAAGCAATAATCACCCTGAGAAGCATATGATTTAGTGTTGGTCAGTGAAATGCTGACATCTTTGTTTACTGACAGATTGATATATTTGGTTTACAGCTCAGTTAGAAAGTTAGAACAAGTGGGCTGAGTGAAGTTGGTCCCCTTCCCTGCAAAAGACTAACACACACCCTGCCAAACACAATCTTACCCCAATAAATAGCTGCCAAAGGTCCTGCGGTATGTCAGTAATCCACAGTTACTATAGAGGCGACGAGCTCCAATAAAGCGCCGCTGAAAGTTTTCCAAGTTCCAAGTCCACGAAACTTTCATGTAGCCATGCAACCAACTCTGATGTCTCGAGCCTTTGCAGAGATGTGACAAGTTGTGGAAAAGAGACGAAGAAGTTTGGAGGGGGAGACAGCAGCGGTGTGGGAGTCTCCTCCAGAGCGAGGGCTGGAAGTGTGCGTAATGCGCTCCGGTCCTTCACTTTTCAGGGCTCCGGGGCTCCGCAGCGCTCAGCCCGCCCTCCGACACGCCTCCACCCCCCGTCCTCTATCATTAACTCCAATGTTCCTCCTCTGTTTATTTGTGTTTGGATAGCAACTAGGGCTCCAGACCACGGAGAAGCCTGTGCAGCTCAACCTGCCTCCACTGACACCTCTCATACACCATATAGCCAAGTGTGATACCTTTTTTCGGGGACACGATTGGAAGCGCAGGAGGAAACCCTGATCATTTTTTCCTCCGGCTCCACGCTTTAGAAAACGTGCTTTTGGAAAAAAAAAAAAAAACTCGAGCCACTTACAAGGTTTTATTTAAACCAATTTTGACTCGTTTGCTAAAACGGAGGGTAAACCACATTAAGTCGTAGCATTTCATGGTGGTTAGAATAAAAAATCTGAGGTTCCTGACAAATAAAAACATCCCAGAGATCAGCAGCATGGTGAATAAATACAAACAGTAAACGCCTTTTGAATTCTCATGCACATGATCAGCTCTTTTCTTCTTCTTTACACTTTCGTGCTTTTTCTTTAATTCGTGTGGAAACACATGAATTACATTTTCTTCGTCACATCTTCATGAAGACATCACTCAGCTCGTCTGGATAGTTTGACCTGTTTTGTTTACAGCTAAACAGGTTTATTACGACCCAAATCCTTCAGCACAGCCTCCACAAGTGAACTGACTTTTTATTATGTTGGATAAATTGTGTGCAGTAAAATCGTCTGCGAAATACTGAGGTGTATGTATGTATGAACCATAATCAGAACGTTTTTTTTGTTTGAATAAAAAAAATCCCTGTGGCACGTATAGGCTAATAGTTGCAATTAATTTTTTTTGAATATATGAAATTAATTAGAGCGCACTTTAATTAGTTTCTGGTTAGTTTCTGGCCACAGATTTAAGTATAAAATAATTAAGACTTCAAACACCAGAGTCAAAAATATAAGTTCTCCATACACAGAGAAATTAAGCATTTTTACTTCTACAGGCTGTTCACACATTTACTTTATAATTTAAATGTATCTCGCTATATTTAAATCAATAAAAGTCAACTTATATTTCTGTTTTGAAATTCCAAAACGGTCCATATTTGGTTGTTTTATTTTTTACCTAACATCCTTATAATTTATATGAATGACAAAGCGACTGGTGGACACAAATATGCAATTCATAAATGTTCCGTGCAGCAGGACTGACAGGAGGCTTCAGCTGCTGCAGTTGTGTCTCTGCACAGAGTACAAGTCTGCAGCGCCGCCTATTGGTGCTTCAAGCAATAACAACCCTTGTCCCTATCACCCGAGTGTTTGCGGCTCTGACAGAAAAGACTATAAGAGCAATTTATAGCAACTTATTCTCTGTCATTAAAAAAGACTGCGTCAATGTTCTGGAATCCAGGCTTGGAAATAATATCAAAAAATAAATACTTATACGTCTCTTGGACTAATAGTGGAAAAATAACAAGATTGTACACGTCCTTGGTCCAGCGGATCCCTCCTGACACATTCATGCACAGTGAAGTCTGCTTAATAATGGGATGAGCGCTGCAGCCTCCTCTCATTCCCTGATGTTAGAGATAACAGCCACAGCGACTTGTCAGTGACGTTTAGTCTCACTGAGCCTCCTTTTCATTTTCTTTGCGCTGCACAACTCTCTCTGCACACAACATGCTTGTGGTTTTCATTCGGTTTCATATCACCCAGGCCTCTGTTTTCACTGTCAAAACACTGAACAATTGCAGACAGATTAGAAGACACACAAACCCCCACATTTCTACATTATAGCCCGGATGATGGCCCCTTCTCAACATATCCCTTTCACTCTGGAAATTTATAACAATGTAAATTGTGTTTATTTTTGGTCCCTGTAAAAAGGCCATTAAAACAGCCAGTGATTTTTTGGAGAAAAAAAAAATCTCTTGGGCTGGTCTATAATCCAATCACCAATGATTCAATTTGGATTTGTCGCTGTAATCTATATTGTCGAAATTCATTAAAATCTGAGAAAAGATGTAGAATATTTTCCATCTTCCTGTGGGAATCGAGCTTTTTTTTAAAGCTTTTTTTTTATATATCTCACATGGAGTCTTTTTAATGTTACTTACAGGTCATTTGTATGCGGCCTCGGGTTTTTATTTTACAGGCAGAGCAATTTGCGCGATACTATTACTGTATTCTTTATAGTGAGAGTAATGTCAGAGCCAGAAAGTTAGTGCCTTGCCCTTTGGCCCTTCTCTGAGTCCCCGAAGCCGCCATCATTCTCTATGATAATCTGACTCCCACGGAGTATCAGTGTTGCAGCTCAGTGCAGCTGCCAAGCCTGTAATGGCCGACACTCCTCTTCCAATAACACAGTGACAGAAGAGAGGACTAGCTGGATTATTAAGAAACAACTAGAGCCATCGGGAGTTTGCACAAAAGATTCAAGACACCAGGAATTAACTTGGGACTTTGTATGAATAATTTAGAATTTTTCCTGATAATGATTTTAATATAAAAAAGCGATATTATTCATGTGAAATGTGAGATATTATAGTGTGGATGTCTTAAAATACATATCAGTAGATGTCGAGTTCATTAAGGCTATAACCACTATTGTAAAAACATAAACACAAATAAATAATAGAGTCATACTGAAAAATCGAAATCCTAAATAAAGAAAACATTCAAATCTAACAGATTGAATTGTTTTTTCTTTCTTTCGTTCGTTCTTTATTTCTTCCTTTCTTCCTTTCTCTCTTTCTTTCTACTTCAATCGAATAGCTATAACATGGTGTCATGACAACCTGGCTTTGCGCTATTAATGTATATCCAGTGTCTCAGCACCTGATCTGTGGCTATCTGATATCACTGAAATCATATTCAGATGCATATTGGACCTTTATTAATCCCGTCACATGGCGTCACCTTACTTTCCACTGCCAGAGCTCACCCGTGCTGTACTCACATGAAGGGTCCTGCAGGGAGCGTAGAGCTGCTGCTTCTGGAGGCTGACTGGGTTCGTGTAGTGTCTCTGTGCTGCCTGGCTGTGTGCGTGCTAGCAAACAGGATGTCAGGTCCACATTGTAAGAGCAGGGGGGAGGTGAACCTGTGACTCTTACCTGCCTGCTGTGGTTTCGAAGGCCCCACATCCCCACCTACAATGTTTCTCATCCTGTCCCGCAGAAGCAGCAGCTCTCAGGATGGATGTTTGTCATTCAAAGACCCCCTTGTCACATTTTCCTCAACATCACAGTCTTTTTTTTAAACCTGAAACTGTGCACTTCTGCAAACGATTTTTTAACTGTCTGTTTTAATTGAATTCGTAATAAATTAGGTACAATAAATACAACTGAATGATTGAATGACTATCATGCAAATAATGTAAAAATAGGAAATATAATAGTAATTAATAGTAAACATGCTGTGCATGTGATACAATCTGCTGTTACAATTATTAGTTTGCTATTTAAATTATTTTGCTGTTTATATTCTATGAATGTGGTTGTATTGTGTGATCCTTTGTAGCAATAAACCTTCTGCAAGTTTTTGGCCTTTTTAAAATGCAGTGTAGGACGAAGTATTTAAGAGAACTTATCTAAAATAAATGTATGATGCAGCTGTGCTCTACAAACTTCTAATTTGAGGAACCCTGAAGCTCTTATTTAGGTCTCTGAAGTTTTTATTTAGGTCATTTGAATGATTACTTATATATCACTGTAATATTATTCACGTTGGTAATGAAGCTGATGTCAGTGCTGATATTTTTTTCTGGACCTGGAAAATGACAATTACAGGATTTAAAAAAACACACGCACACTAATCAAATGAAAATAAATGAAGTAACACATATTTCCACCCGTCTAAATAAATTAAGTGAATTGATGCATTGTCTCTAAACTGGTTTGAGAGGCCAGCTGGGAGGACATTGTGCAGAACCTCACTTTCCTGGACAGTGCAGCGCAGACTGTAACTCAACTATGACATGCGCTGCCCTCTTGCTTCACTATACAACAGTGCCCCCTATTGGTTCAACCTTAAACTACTATTTCTGCAACATTTTGCATCACGTTCAGCTGCCATTGAGTGCATGCTGGTTGGCTTTAGAAACGGGATGAATGGTCATAATGAGGCGCTGAAGAGATCAACAATTATGAAAGGGTCGGCCTTTCAGAAATACACTTCATTACTCGGCTCTATAGGAAATAAGAAGGGTTCAATTAAAATCTCCTTTAATCTTTTATGAGAACATACAGATTTAAGTATATGTATAAATCTCACCCAGAACGTTGCACATGATGGAAAACAAGAATATAACCTCATCAAGCGTGAGTGGGTTGTGATGAGGGATCGGGTACTGCAGTGTGTAGTGTATATACACTGCAATTCTCTGGTCTCCTGCATGATCTCTTCTCCATCTGCTGTCCATTGCCACTCTCTTCACTGGTCTCCTGCCATCTGTTTAACAGTGCTCAGCACCTTTGCGTGACCAAATGCAACGTCATCCACTTTGCCGGAGAGACATAGGGAAGAAAACCGCCATGATATCGTGCTCCTTCAACCAATAAAACCCACCAGTTAATGCTGCTCAAGCCCAGCACCAAATCCCATTTGTCAGCAAATAGCTTCCTTTCAGTTGTCTGTGCTGGCCAGGCACTTCTGTAGAGCTCCCTGCCATTAACATGACATCTTCAGTTATTTGTTGTCTTGTGTGATGGCAAGCAGAGTGCCGGAGAAGTGAGGAGACAGAGCAAAAATAGGGATCTGTGCATGATCATAAGTGTGCCTCCAAAAAAATGCCTGATCAGACATCTGATCCCCGTTAAATCAGCAGCTCGTTTAAATGACAGTCTGGTAGCCTAAATATCCACACCATACCAGCGTTTATATGAGTGCACACTCACAAGAGTTAATATTAGCTTTTTCTAACATGTTTACAGCATGGCCAGTCTGTTTTTACTATGTGAAAACTCATAGGTGGAAGGAGAAGGTGCACCAAAATTGTCTGCCAAGCCTGTGGTGAAATGCAGAGATGGAATCACTGCAGGATGGAGCAAAAGGTTGAAATGATAGAAGAGCAGGGAGAGCTGGACATACTAGGATGGCAGTGTGAAGACGTGATGAAAAAGGATGGATGGAGGAAGAGTTTAGAGGAAACATGGAGGAAGTGGAGTGAATGAAAGTGAAAAGCAAAGAGAAGAGGTTTTTTTTGCAAAGTGAAAAAACGAAGTTTGGACACACTAGCAAGATTTGTGGGACATAAAAAAGGTTGAACTTCTGCTTTAAAGCTGCTCTGACAGGTCACAAGAAAACCTGAATATTTTAATTTACATAACCACACTACCACATACCACTTATTTTAAGCTGTGTCTTTGTGGGCCCAAAGCGTTCAAAGGTACAACTCCACTGCCTGAACTCCCTGCCGCAGATCAGCTCCTGCTGGTGAGGTGATGGACAGTAAAACTCTCCCAGCACCTGTTTCCTGGCCACGCTCAAGTGTTGTTAATAGGCTGATGAGAGACGTTTACAAAGTTACTGCAGCGCACTGGAGGGATAAAGCAGCAGAGCGTAGAGCGTCTCATCCAGTCAGTCAGAACTGACATTTTTAAAAGGTCCTAGTGACTGCTGCATCTGTCCAGTACGTGTGGGTGAGGTGGAAGGGTGGAAACAGAGCAAGGATAGCGTGATGAAAGCAAGGGATGGAGAGACTTAACAGTGTATGCGTGGACGGAAGAAAGATTTGATGGATAGAAAGATGAAGACATGGAGGAATGGAGGAATGGAAGAATGGAAGGAGGGACATTGACAAATGAGGAAGCAATGGAAAGATGGAGGGATAGGTGGATGGATAGGGTTATAGAGAGATGGAGGGGTAGACAAATGACTCTCAGAGGTTGTTGATCCAGACTACTACTCATGATTTAGTGAAATCGAGCCTCCTTAAAAACATTTCTGTCAGATGAGGAATGAAAAATTCAATGGACCGAGTCATTTTCCCACATCAACAGCAACAACAATAATGTTCATCCTGTGTGATTTCATATAATTTCTTTATTCCCCTGCCTTTCTCTCCCTTTGTGCTGTGCCAGACGTATGCACATTAGAAAGAGAGTCAGGAAATGGCTTTCCACTTCAAAAACGAGAGCAGATTCTGAAGCTATTACAAGTGGGACCTTTGGCTGTGAAGGACCTTTGGGAGAGCTACACTGTAGACAGACACTTGTCTTGGAATCTCATAAGAGCAGAGGACAATATAATTAAATGTACCCACAAAGAAAGATATTTCCTCTGTATGTTATCATTATTCTGCCAATGAGATATTACTCTCGTAAAAGACTGAGAGGCTGATTGTTTTTTTTTTTCCTCAATGTTAAAAATATCTCTGCTGGCTGGACGCCGGCCTTGTTTCCCCCCTCCCTCTCATTTCCCTCCTACTCTTTGAACTGAAATAGCATAATCTTTATTGAATGGACTTTTGTGTCAGTGATGGATTTCTCCTCAAATATGGTTTGAATTACTAGTTCGGATGCATGTATGGCTGCATTTAGTGTGTGGACACGTGCATGCAGACACCCAAGCATGAAAAAAGTGCTTTCAGGCATTGTTACACAGCGCACATACACTCCTGCTAACTCACGCACTCATTGAGTGAATGTTAATGTACACAGGTGCAGTCTTTGGGGAGGTTGCGTTTGCTCTCTCATCAGTCACACTGTAATCACTTTGCTTCCAGCCCAGTAAATCACCATCTTTCACTGATGCCTTTATGGGATGCATGTTCACAACTTGTAGCCTGGGAAAGTTTGACCACCACCAGGAATACATTACAGCTTCTGCATCCATACAGCTACACAGCCCAGTCATACACAGACAGGAAATATTGTTTTATAAACGTCTACTTAGTTGTGAAATTATTTGTGCTTTTAATAGGGTTTTAAGCTGTTTACGACATATGGGTGAGAGTGGAGTTACTGGTGGTGGTGGGGGGGGGGGGGCACCTTTGGCAGCTGTGGATGTTGGCAGGTTGCTCAGCTCCACCAAACCCATCCCGGGGAGGTCCCAATGACCTGTTTTATACCAACACTGGTGCTTTGTCGTAAAAACCAAGAGGAAGTCGAGTCACAACTTGAATATTTGTTTGAAGTGGATGGAAAATGTCCTCCTGGAACCAGACCAGGAGAGTGTTGTGTGCTGCTGTGTCGGATCAGAGTGGAAATGCACAGAAAAACAGGCTACTTTGTTTTTACATGGACTCTAGATTGGTGCCCAGGTTCTGGTAAAATACTTCTTATACCACCGCGGAGAGAAAACCACATTCCCTTGCTCACTCTTTTGGATGGAAACACTCTGTTGTCACTGGTGTTCAAATGCTGTAATTGGACGTTCAGGGTCTTGCAGCGAGAGGTGTGATGTAGTGTTACAACTGCTCACAAATCACACATTTCTCACCTCTGTGGAGGTTCAAATAGTGGCTCCAGCATTCACATGGCCATAACATTACTATTGCTGATGCATTCAATATTCACACAACACTGTCATGAACAACACAGGTGAGGAAAACCGTCTGTGAAGAGGAGCGTTTTGGTCTAGATTTAATGTTTAAAAGTCTTGAATTTTACTTGTCCATGTAATGAAAAATATGTCTCTGCATGCACAGTGTGCGTCAGAGTGATGGATGGTGGAAGTGTGTTCCAGGATTATGTTTTATGAAAGTTAAAGGGCCCAAGGGTTGGTCTGTGAAGCACATAATCTCATTCAAAGAGCTGGGCAGGATGGACCTATAGGCTCTATTATTAAACACCTCTGAGAGGGCAGAGAGGTGGTGGAGGACCTCGCACATCCACATTTACACTCTATGGCAGCTCTCATCACACGTCCTTACCATTTAGGCATGAAATTAAAATGCTTCTCAAGAATCCACTATTCAGTTCCTCCTAAGCATGAGGCAGGAATTACATTATATGCAGAGACACGTTTTGAAAGGGTGATCTTTGACTTAATTTAAATGTGGTGTCATGATATTCCCATGCCCCATCTTTCCTTTTTTTCATTCCGAGGGTTTTATCTTAAAGGACAAAAAAAAGGTTAATACTTTTGGCAATATGTTCCAGATTTGATAGTACGAATGAGAATTGGCCATAAATGATGTGGTATTGATTTCACATGTGGAGAGGGACAACAAGAGCCCAGGCAGGAGAGGAGGAAGGGGAATGCAATCCTTATGATGCTCGTGTAGGGCTGGCTGGGGGCTCCAGGGGCCCGGGAGCTGGTTGCACAGCGCTGGGAGCTGTTAAAAATGCTATAAAAAGTTCCATATCCACAATTATTCAGACCTTTCAGATTTATAAATCTCTGCTAATGCTCATGGTGGATGTATTAGTGGTTTAAACATGGAAATTCATTGTTGCTCCCTCGGTAACAGTGCACTGGGTAATTATAAATAAGCCCATAAAGTCAGTAGATTTTTTAAATAGAATCTGGCACAGTAGGTTTGGTAGTTCATGGTGACCCATGAAGGTCAGTTTGTAACAGATTGAAAGATGGGCAGTGTAGGGTTTTATTGTACTGTAACACTGACGCAGCTGAGAAATTACAAACATTCCTGAGCCCTGCCCTTCTAGTTTATGTCTGATGTCTGTGTCGTTTCTTGTTCACTACTTAACTACTGAGTGATTGACTTTTAAGTGGTTGCGAGGTCTCACTCAAATTAATGAACCCACAGAGATTTACCACCGCCTTTGCAGTTACCTTAGCTCTGTGCAGCGTCTTTCAGCTTATTAGAAATGACATGGACACTACATTTACATGGATATCAATGTTCCGATTTTAGCCTGATCAGGTCATACTTGGAATAAACGATAAAAAAATTAAGATATGTTAAGTATTCCTACCTAAGTTACATTACGTAGACATGTTTATGTCTTAATCGCATTATAACATTCTAGTCGTCACAGCACTTTGCGATATGAACATCTGGTAATTACCAACTGTTTGCCGCATCAGGCAGCAAATTTCAGAGAGACTAATAAAGCACCAAGCAAACAGACATAGAAAAGGCTGATATGTTTATCGGAAGTTAGTTGAGACCAAAACAGAGCTAAAAGTGCAGTTGCCTTGTTCATAGAAACTCGATGCCAAAGGAATGGCCATGTTGCTCTGTATCTACTGGATGTATTAATAAGTAACAGTGTGCCGACAAGTATTCTTTATCCAATTAAAATCTGATATTTCACTGTTATGTTGACAACTTGTTTCTGCTGCCCTCAAGTGGCCAAAAAGGGAAAATAACAAATCAGTAAACACGTTTGGACATTTTGCAGACAATCAAGAATGAGAGTTGATAGCAATCACAACAACTTCACAACAAATTCTTTGTGTGCTCATTCATCACAGTCTATACGCTGAGAGGTTTGAAGTGGCAGAACGGAAGTTCCCGTCTCAGAGGAGCAGAGTTTATAAAGAAGGCTTTTGCTGTGGAGTTGAAGTTCAGCACATGTAACTTTAGCAAGCTGCAGCTGGCTGGGACTGGGGAGCTGGTAATGTTTATCATGGTCCACATGGCTAATTTGTGTGTTTTTATTTAGCTGTTGTGTATCTGGGACTTTTGGTTGGGGGGTGACGTGGTATGGAATAAGGGGTGGGCAGCAACAGTCAACAGATGCTGTAAAAGTGACCGCAGGGAGGAAGCAGAGACAAATGCTCCTCATTACAGTGCTGACTGCAGCCCAGTGGCCCAGTAACCAGCAGAAATCAGCCCCATGTCTATGACTCCACAGCTGGAGATCAGCTGATCCTCACTGGCTTCACTTACAGTCAAGTCCCATTCACTTCTCCTTTGCTTCAGATGAAAAAAGATACATCGTAGCAGCCATGGTTGAACCTGGAGAGATCTGTCGAATTAAATACATGGTCCAGGAGTGTTTATCAAAGTTAACACTGAAGTACTTTACTAATGTTGACTACGCTTGCGCTGTGATTCCTGTGATCAGTTTTTTTCTGTCAGTCCAGGATCAATTGACAGACAGTTCAGGACACTCCCAGTTCAGCAGTACCTACAATGAAGTATGCCACATCTGAGGTGGTCAGATTTCATTGTCAGTGGAATTCTACATTGTCTGGACACTGTCCAGTCACGTTATTCATCTGAGAAACATAGAGGGCTGGAGGAAAATCAACAAACTGAATTAAATGCAACCACATGAGGCGCATAACAGACATTTTCAGGCCAAGTGTGGCTAACCAGAAATGCCCTCAAAGGATCAGATATCGAAAAGCACATTGAGACGACAAGTGAAACTGCAAGCTTATAGACTCAACTGGTTTAGATAGCCTATTTGTCAATTCAATTACTTGTTTGACTTCTTATCATAAAGATCTGAGGCCACATTTATAAGTGTTGTGTTTGCAAGAAATAGGGTTTGAAAGAGGTGGACGCCACTTCTCACGCAAGAGTTGGGATCTATAAAAACAAACTTCATGGGAGAAGGTGTGCACCTGTGTAATAACTCTGACCAATGCATACAAACATGGGAAAATGGTGATGAAGCAGAATAAAAATCCAGTTCATCATGAACATTAAAACCAGCAGTGTTTGTGTTATTTGCGCATGCACAACATAACTGTTCCATATGAACCCTTGAATTGTAAAATACATAAAACAACTCAAAGCAAATTACGCTCCTGTACCATTAGACAACAGAACGATTGATAGTTTCTAATGTCTTTCAACACTTTGCATACATCACGAATACGACTTCAGTTTTATTATGGTGTGTGTGTCTAAAATTGATGCAGTGAACACGATTGTGCTCATCAGGCAGATAGAGTGCACGGAGCCAACTGGAGACCACTTACAAAAATTAAATAAATTGTATTCAACTTCAAAATTTCATTTCCAAATGATGTCCCAGGGTGGGGGTTAGGAAACCACTGATTGTTGCGATCAATTTATTTTAGATGTGAAGTAATCAGTCCAATTGCAGTAAACATAAATACTGCAGTGATGCCCATATGTAATTATGTGTGATGGATGTACTGGCCCTGCTAGAGAAGTAGTGGATAGAAAGATGAGGAGGAAACAAGTGTTCAGCAACAAAGACTTCTGGACCCATGATGACTGAATCATCAGCTGATTAAGATTCTCCAGAGCGATGATCTTGGCTCCGCTCTAACAAGTTCCCTCACGTTCTGACGGTACAAAGCAACGACCCGTAAATCTGACAACTTTCTTAATTTCAGGCACTGTTCTTTCTGCTGTACTCACTCTCAGACACTGGATTAACCACAACAGCAACATGTTACCACTTCTGTGGCCACCAAGTAATATGTCTTTTTTAATCTAAACCTCCACTTCAGAAAAGTTACACTTCCTCTTCCTTGATTCGGTAGAAACCCTTTGATCACCAGGGTCATTTTATGTTCATTAATTGCTTTGCATTGGCCATTTCTGATTGAACGTGAGTGTGCAGAGGACAGAACATGAGGCAGATCCACATGTTGCAGGTGGACTGTGACTTTAAACATTGCGTTCAGTGTGAGTGCCTGAAGTTTTTATCAATCAGATTTTTTTTGGCATACGAGAATTTTGGCATACACATAAACCTTTAGTATGAATCCTGAGCACTGTTTTATAAATGAGGCCCAAGGTCATAATGGCATTTGGAGCCGTGCACCTCTAAAATGCATCACATAATAACATGGATGGCCTGTTTTTAATGTTATGCATCTCAAATACAAACAAAATTGTATTTGAGATGCATAACATTAGAAACAGACCATTCATATTAGCTGGTTCCTGTTTTCATCATGATAAATTGTACAGAATTACTAGTCATTATCTCAATTATTGCTTGACTCAACCTGTAAGTGAGAAAAAACTACATTTTCCCAGCTCCTCACGGACTGAATTAACAGTCCAGTGCAAGCGTGTCCATTGAGATGATTTAATTGGGCTGTGAAACCAATGTGAGCAATGTTGCTAACCCCAGTCAGGAGTCAGACGGCGGTGCAGGGCTCACCAGGGGTGACATTGGGCCCCATTGGATGGACAGGCAGGGAACTGTAAACCTGAAACACCGGGAGCTTGAGCTCCATGTGTTTACCTCGCTGCTTTTACAAGTGATGTCACCACGTTGTAAAAAGATACAGTTCTCGATGGCCTGTCCTTTTGTTACTATTTGAGAGAATAAACATGGGCTAAGTGTTTGGAGAGAGATGGAAGCGGAGGCTGGAGGATAGTGGAGAAGCAGGCTCCTGTGGTGCATGGTGAGTCCAAGCACTTGAAGTGGGCTGGAGGGATCTGTAACTGTCCAGGTGCTGTGAGCGCGAACCCAGCGAACCCACCCACCTGTCGGCCAAGCCCTGCTCACTGCAGAAGAGGGAGATCATACTCAACCTTTTAATGAGCAGGGCTTCAACAACAACAGTAGAAAACACCATATCCTGATCATTTCTCTTGGCTCTTCAGTGTACATCTATTATAGTATTTGTTTTCTCTCTTGAAATAGAGTGAATCACACCTTCAACTTTGATCCTCCATTTGAAAGCACTTTTCATTCCAGCTTGTTGGAATTCCACAAATATTTCGTTTCCACATCACAGACCTGCTCTCTTTCTTCCTCATAATGACTGTACCCTAACTAACAGTTTTCGCAGGGACAGAAATTCTCTTTACATTAGTCAAAGCAGCAATGTGTGGTTCGAGTGTAGCCCTATGCATATAGGCAATGAAACAGCTTGGGTTTTATGTGATCTCTCTGGGCTCAGGCAGCTGGGTGGGTTGCTGGAGCTGTGTTAACCTGCAGCGCCGGGGGTCCTGGTATGCACTGTAGAGGTGTAAAGCAAGCTAAGAAATTCCAGCCCAGAACGAAACAATGAACAAAATCTGTACATTTGCATACTGTAGGGACCTCTTTGTAGAATTTGCATGACTCTGCAGGGAATCACGACATAAAAATTGCTCATGGTGTTACATTTCCCTGTTGCCCTGAAACCCTGTCTTTCTGTTAACTCCGACAAATGATGTCACAAACACGGACAAACCAGACCACTGGAATACTGAAGCAAGCATTTATGCCTCTCTGGTCATTTTTCTGATGAGACCTCTGCTGTCCTGCTGCATTGCTCCATCTCTTGGTTCATGTGTACTTGTATAGTTCCTTGGCTTGGACTTTTATTAGCTTTTCCCGTGCCTCAAAGAACTTGGCCCAGCCTGGTTCTCCTCGGCACTTTCCCACTAATGAAGTGCACATTCTGCTGGAGCGCTTGGCTGTGTTCAGCTCCTTGGCCACCCCTTAATGGGAATTTCCCCTTCTTCCATGCATCCTCGTCTGCTCTGCTCGCTGCCATTGCCACTCTGGTGTGTGTGACTCATGTCCTCAACAGCCAGCCATCAGCCAGGGGACGTTTGATTCATAAACCTTCTTACACTTGTTTGCCACTGTTGGACTGGTTGGCCGACTAACTGGCTGCCGGATTTGTTAAAGGGCTGACTTATTGCAGGAGTAGGTGGCTTAAAATGGGATCAAGAGTTAGCGGCTGAGACACTGAGTGACATTGAACAGTGGACCATTGAAGTCGGTTTGAATCAAGAAAATAACCATCATCTACACTGACACATTCAAGATGGCACTTTCAGGTGCTGAGGCTGAAGCTGCAGACAGGCCATCTCATTTTCCAATCTCCATCTCTGAATTGTGAAAATAAACCATGCTTTGATGGATGAAATGATTTCAAACATGACTACTTGCTTCCATGTTTTACAACTCTTAAAATTAAGACAGACCACCGGTGACAGCACCTGCTGCCCCATAACTGCAAACCAAATTAAACTGCACCAACTGCTTTTTTTATTCCACGAGGAGCCTCTCTGTATCTGATATTTTGGAGAATCTTAATCACTGGAAAAATAAACCTTGTCTGTTTTCTTTGCACAGCTCAATGAAGATGAGATAGTCTACATCCTCAAATCAACCTTGAAGGGTCTGTGCTATCTGAATTTTATGAGGGAAATCCACTGGGAGATGAAAGCTGGGAATAAAGTCTGTGACGGAGGAGGTCATGCGAAACTGGCTGATTCTGGCCTGGCTAGATATTTGACGGTGAGCTTTGATTCCACTGGGCCTTCCACTCACTAAAAGTCAACAAAATAAAATCAGGTCTCGCTTGAAGGAGATGGCATATGATAATAATTTCAGTCCACAGTGGCTTCACTGCTATTAAATTAACCTTTGTGATATATAAGGGCTCAGAGCTGTGGAATAGGGGAGTGTTTATTTCCTTGCAGTACTTGCTTACATTTATGTCCAAAGAATGCTGCTGGGCCACAGCTCCTGCAAAACTTTCAGAGCCCCTCATGAACTCTAATCTTTTCAGAATCTAGGTCTGCCTAAAGAAAGCACTCCAGAGCAGCCAGAGAGACATATGCTGGGGATAGTGGACAAGAAGCTAGAGTCTTCAGCCTGCGCAGTTAATTCTCATCATGAGTAGTTTTCATGTTTCCAACAGAAATTTGTGGTTTGGATGCTTGCTGAGGGAAATTTTACTTTTCCCACACTGGCTTATCGTCACTGCACTTATCCTACTCCTATTCAGTGTTCGTCTGAGGAGGGTCAGAGAGAGACTGTCATCTTGCCCAAGGTGTTTAGTCACAGAGATCTGTGTCTGAGGGCAGGAGATATACAGTCCCTTGGCTTAACAAGTTCAATGGGAAAAGTTTTAAATAGGAAAAAGATTACACAAACACACACCCATGCCTACAAAGCAGTGTGTACCATCCCTAATTGTATCCTCAGATTGGGTCAGTGGTGAGATCTAACTAAGTACATTTACTTTGCATCTTTAGTACATGTGTCTGTACTTTACTCAGTTAAATTTATCTTCTCTTTTAATCCATTACATATGTCAGCATATAACTGGACTTTGTACTCCATTAGATTTTTTTAAGAATTGTGTTCCATATTTTTTAAGTTAATCAGTAACGAGAGGGGGGAAGTGGTCCACTGAGCCAATCAGAGCAGGCAGGTAATATTGGACCCCGCCTCCTATGAGTGTGAAGTGCGCCTACACTTTACTTTTCATACTTTAAAGGGATAGTTCACCCAGAAATGAAAATTCACTCATTATTTACTCACCACTATGCCGCTGGAGGGGTGGGTGAAGTGTTTAAGTCCACGAAACACTTTTGGAGTTTCAGGTAAATAGTGTTAGAGCCCAATCCAATACAATTAAAGACATAAGTGACCTCCTCTTCAGACGTTATAAAACAATGAAATAAACAAAACATGCTTCCATACTGCTCGTGTGGTGTTATCCAAGTGAACCCCGACATTCAAATTCGACTCAAAATTAGGTAATTTCCACCGCATTTAAGCCTAAAGGTCCACCGCAATTGGCTAAGCTAGCAGACTTAGCATTACCAACGGTCCCTGAATACATCTGAATACGTCCCGGAAGACATCAGAGGACATTAAGGCTTAAAACAATGACCTTGTTTCGAGTCCAATATGAAAAGTGGGGCTCTCAGACACTTGGATGATGCTACATGAGCAGTATGGAGGCATGTTATGTGTTTTCTGTTGTTTTATTACGTCTGAAGTCTCAGTCACCACTGACTTCAATTGTATTGGTTTCTGCTCCAACAATGTTTACACCTGAGAATCCAAAAGTGTTTTGTGGACTCAAACACTTCACCCACCCCTCTCTGGGCACAGTGGTGAGTAGATAACGAGTGAACTTTCATGTTTGGATGAACTATCCCTCTAAATATACTAGTGCCTATTCTAAACCTCCCTGTTGGGAATGGGCTGTTTGCTTGACCTGTGGTAATGCTCCGCAACTACTTCAAAATGATTCCTTGCCATGGTTTATCTGCAATGAAGAATTTAAAGTCAATGTTTCTCATCAAATGAAACTGAATTTCCTTTATTACTATAATATTATATTTAAGTTTGAAAGATTGACTCGGCTGGTGTTATTTTTTCACACATTGCATGTCGGCTGTTTTAGGTCTGTTAAACAATCAATCCCATCTTCAGACCAAAGTTCACAACTTTTTTTCTAAATAAAAGCACTGCAATGTAGCTTGATATGAAGCATTACAGCAACAAATTGAAAACAAATGAACAAACAGGAAGTGATTCTATGAATTTTGTTGCCATGACAGAGATTAGCACTTGTGCTGTGTGTCTGTGTCTCAGGCAGATATGGTGAAATAAAAATAATCCAATTATCAAAATGATGTGGTGGCGATTATGACCTGTGCTTTAACCCATGCTGACCACTGCTGTAGTTTATTCAAGGACATAGAAGAAGACATGTTTAACTTGTACCACACACTGAGGCCACATAGCCCCGCCCCCACTGACTGCTACAAAGCGACGGTCACCTGTTAATTAAATTTTTATCAGTATTTAATGTATTGAAAATCCTAATCTCACCAAATTTAGCAATGCACTCTCGGGCAGTTCAGAATACACATGCCAAGTATGAAGTTGAATGATTTGTGAGATACAGTATGCTTTCCACATACAGACAGCAGATAGACAGTTTGGGAAATAAGCAGGTAGATTTAAAGATAAGTACAGATCAGAATCAGAATCAGTACCTATTTACTTTTACTCAAGTAGGAATGTTAATGTTGTAATCCTGCTTTTAGTCTATTTATTTGTATTTTTACTTTAGTAAAATTTTGAGTACTTCCTCCACCACTGGAGTGGCCTAGGGTTTGCAGTCCTTTTTGTCCTTAAGGACACTTCGGCCTGCCGCAAAACACTAATCCTTACCATTTCCAGAAATGCTGCCCTGGGACTGATCCTGACCTGTTACCTCCCTGGGGAGAGGGGCAAGTGGTAAAGGAATTTCCCCTTTGGGACCAGTAAAAATGGTAATTTATTATTTTTAGAGGCAAAAATAATGAGAAGGAAAATAACGGCGAGAGAAAACCCGAAACAATTCATCTTCATCCTCTCTCTTTCTCAGTGATTTAAAGGTAACTGTTCCCTCTACAGCCTGGAGATTTGTCCACTTGTTTTAACCTAAACTGCTGCAAACAGGAAAGGTCTGCTGCTGCTGCTGCTGCTGGCTGGGTGGTCTGTAGTCTATAGAGCATAAATGCACCATTTCTTACCTGACTGCATTGTTTTACTGTTTGGACCCTTTGCCCGTTTTGCTAAGCGCTTGATGATTTAAAGAGATCCATAAAAACTGTAGGACCATGACCCCCAAGAACCTGAATTGGCTGCGACTGAGATGGACTGACACAGAGAACAAGGTGGAGCTAGAGAAAGGGTGTTACAGTTTCAATTTAGAATGGCTGGGATATATACGGTATCTATCTATCCGTCTTTCTATATATAAACCGTACATATGTTGAACTACAGGTTCAACATATGTTACGCAGAAATAATTTGAGAAGAAAAACATGTTTGATTTGGATCCAAGGAATCTGCAAAGTTCATCATACATTTCTGCATCAAGGCTGTGAAGGAAGAGAGAAGGGCAGGATAATAGCGTGTAATGGTGATGTATTTTACAGTGAATCCTTGTTCTTGTTTGAAGGCCTTTGTCTTGTACTGAAACACTTAAGATCCTGCTCTTTAGTGTTTTGTTCCTTGTCCTGTGTGAGATCCCATGTCTCTTTCTTTTATCCGACATGAGATGTCATCCAAAAGCATGAGCCATGGCAGTTACTGCATATGTTTTCTGGACACCACTGTGAGGAAATGAAGGGAGGTCCACCATTAATGTATCCCTAGGTGTGTTATTTTATGTCTTTTCTCTTTGGTGGAGGGGAATGGCAACTGAAACAATACTTAAAAAAAAATTAAAAAACCAACTCATATAATCTTTTCAGAGGTTTACCAAGTGGCGGTTGGAGAAAAATACTGCTGCACTGACCATAAGTCAACAAAGAGCATGGGTGTATAAAACCTTCAGTCGGAAGAGGAAAATTGTTTTTGCCAGTGCTTAGTTTTCAATAAAACATCTATCAACTATCTGGAAATGATAGTTGAAAGTGTGTAAATCTTGTTAAATGGTCAGTGACGATATGACCTACAACTTTTATAAGACTGGTTATCATCAAAGAATGTAACAATGAGCATGAGCAATCACATCCCTATCAGGCAAGCCAGCATGGGAGAAACTCATAAAAGATACCATGAGTAAGTTGAAGTGATAAACAACATGACCGTGATGGGTTTTAAATGTGGCCCTTCTTCATGTGGTCTGGGCAGTTGTACTTTGGGCTTACTGTTCTCTTATATCCATATGCAATCACTGAAACACTCCCAGCATGAGCTTTTTTTGTTATTAGATCACATAAAGTAAACAGTCCCAGTGAGTGTTTTTGATAAATGCAATTTGCTGCTATGCTCCTTTCCAGGCTGCATCTTGTGTAAGTTAATTTGCCAGATCAACTGAAAAAACAGAGAAATCTAATGGAAAACACTGCCCTGGCATCCACACTGCATACC
This sequence comes from Paralichthys olivaceus, assembly GCF_024713975.1. Classification (NCBI taxonomy): domain Eukaryota; kingdom Metazoa; phylum Chordata; class Actinopteri; order Pleuronectiformes; family Paralichthyidae; genus Paralichthys; species Paralichthys olivaceus. The sequence continues at coordinate 23,732,755 of NC_091105.1, read as the reverse complement.
AGTGGTTGTCTTAAGAATGGGAGCCCTTTAATGTGGTGATTGCATGGTTTCAATTTCTGTAAAAAGAATGCTTTTCCGTTGTGTTTTTTCCCCTTATTTTATCCCTATTTCCTTTTATTTGTTGCTTATATTATCAGCTTTATGTTTTTTCCCAAGGTACTGACACAAAACAACCACTTAATGTGATATGAACTCTTTCTCAACTTACTTTATTGTTTTGTTTTACCACATTTTGATTGTTTCTTCTCAAACCTTGGACAAGGGGGAGAGTGGTAACTCTAGTGGCTGCAGCTGGTTTCATTGCATAGTCAGATGTATTTTTTTTTTCTTTCGAGAGATCCATCTGTACAATGTGCGTGCACTGTGTGTGTGTGTGTGTGTGTGTGTGTGTCTTCATTGGGAAAGTGCTGCTAAGGTACCAGACCTTCCATAAATCCAACAAACTTCCATGAAAAGAGGGAGGGGAGCTTTGGGATTCTGGGCAAAAGTAAGCAGTCCTGGAAAAATCAAAGGCATGAGGTACCTGAGGGAGGTGTATTCCCAGCCATAGTTTTCATTTATGGTTAGCTACGCCTGGTTAGGAACTGGGCTTGACTCTAATGCAGCAGTGGCGTGCTTCCTCTGTGTTCTTCCCCACTGTGCTGTGGGCACTTCAAACCGCCGGCTCGCTTCTACAACAAGATGTTAGGTATTCTTTCAAAAAACCTTCTTTATGCTCTGAACTGCTTCTCACCTTTTTAGGAAGTTTCAATTGTTTCATTCCAGAGCCCACCAGAGGGCTGTGATGGCTGCAGTTTTGGCTGCTGGTTTCCTGCAGACCTCAATTTCTGGCAGAGCCGCCTTCTCCAATACAGCCGGCATCTGCTAGGAAAGGAAAAAACACATCCAGCAGTCAGACAGCCAAACAGAAAGCAAGTCTTTCCAAAAAAACATGTTTACAAGACCTCAGGCTAAGCTATTCTGATCAGAGCATCACAAAGAAGAGGGAAGTTAACCTGACCCAGTGTTGATTTTCAGAAGGCAAACCTGCTATGTCTACTTCAGTGTTAACCACCACTGTGTTTCATAATACAACCATCAAGCACCCATAATCATCATAATACCACAATGACAAGTTGTCACTGCCAGGTATTGTGATGGAGCTGCTGAATATCCAGTGTGTACTGTGCAATGTGAAATTATAGTGTTATTACATTTTCATTAGCTTGTATTAAGATATACACGCTGACATACACAGACACACACACACACCTCAGTGCACACAAACAAATGTTACACTTCATCACATTAACCAACCAGCTCAAATCGACATGGACACATAAAGTAGGTTCCCTTATTTTCTCTGGAGCAGGTCGAGGGCTTGTGGTGTAGGTCTAAATGTGGGTTATTGTTACTCAAGAGTACAAGCTGGAATATTGGGCGTATCGATTGCTTTCTTGCTGCAGGCCCTCTTGGCTGTGCCACAAAAAACTTTCACTGAACGCTGCCAGTAGGCCCATTTCTGCTACACTTATTTTTAATACAAGTATAACATGACTCTGCTCTCTCAAGGTTTCACAGGGGAGGAAATAGCAGATTGAATGTAAACAAGATTAGCTTCCCTCTTGCGCGGCACAGCCAGCTGCTGCTTCCACGCCCGGCCGTAAATCTATGAAGCGGCCCGTGCCGTGTGCAGGAAGGAGAGAGATGTCAGCCCTTATACTGTCATTGTGGTTGGAGGTTAAGCTGAGCTTGCAACATGAATGGCTGATTAGAGATTTCATATTGGAACTTTAAAATGTAGTTCATTTGTAAAGTGATGTTAGCCACTGTCTATGCTGGCACTGCTGCAGGTACAGTATATGGTGTGTAGCTCCTCTATCATCTCTGTCATGTTGTACTTTGTCCCTCACTCCTTTGGTCCTAGAGTTCACCGACACAGGCCTTGGTTCCTTCTGCTCCCTCCACCTTCGAATAACTAAATTTAGCCGATTTGTTGCTCTTTCAGAACATAGTCCACCTGCCAAAATACACAGGCCCTGCTTTCTTAACCTTGTGCAGTGATCTGTGTATTTGGAGTGGCAGTGAAAGGAGAAGCCGTGGAGCTCAACACGGCTGGCCTAAAAGCAAGGTAATGACACTGTCTCCTTGTGTTTTTGGAAGCAGTGAGCCCACAGCAGGGAACTCCCTGTAACTGCTCCACTCCACGCAATTACTCACATCACAGAGATACTGATATTGATTGTTGCTGGAATGATTATCCCTGTGTTGTACTTATACAAGCGGTCCACACACAGGGTCTGTGCTCGCGCCGCAGTCTCGTCTGTGATGGAAGCTCCTGGCTTCGCTCAACTGAAGGAGAATTACAGCAAAAATATTTTCTTTTCAAAAGTTAACATCAGTAATATGGAAGCAGTATAGTTCATTGAGCTCATACCATTTACCTCCATTTTTCTTCACAACACCCCTGAATGTAATCCATTTATTATAATATGAATTATGAAGTCATCTTCACATCAAGAGAGGTAATGGTTTATTTAAAGAGGAACTATTATACTTTTTCCTACTTTCAATCATATATATAATGTTACAATGTCAGAGGACCATATTAAACATGGCCAATGTTTGAAATAATGAGGTAAATGTAAAAGTAATCCCAGCGAGACAAAGGCTAATGCGTCATACTGCTGTGAACACTGCGTTAACTAATGTTTCTTTTAGTTTTTTCCATTTTCACAATGAGCTGATGGAATTTCTCACAGATTTCTTTATTTAGCTCGTTCTCCTAAATTATAGAGGATTATTATAGGCAATTTATTCACTCCAGCATACAGATAACAGAGCAGCTTTACAGTCAGTCACTGCAGAATAATATTGTACAAGCAACATTAGCATCTGCTCCTGACAGCAGACTCTGGATTTGACCTAATTTTACAACTATTAAGTGGGGAAAATATATTGTTTCTTTTTTCGCAGAGAGATTAACTGAAAGACTTTATTCTGCCATAATATCACACGATAGGAAATTGCTGTAATATGTGCCCAACAAGGACATCCAGCTATAATCTTTGTGCAGATTCATGTTGTCCTTCTTCACATTTCAGATTGGAATCAAGCTCCAACACTGATGGACAAATTTTAGAAGTTGCAATTACCATTAATCATGTTTTACATTTTTGCTTTCAGAACTTCCACAATGGTAAGAGAATGAGGCAGTGCACACAAGCACTGCAGAACTTTCCCAATCAGAAGAGAGAGGTTATGTTGGTGGGGTTTAAAGGGATAGTTCACCCAAAAATGAAAGTTCACTCATTTACACCATGTTTTAAGCCTTAATGTCCTCTGATATCCTCCTCGGAGGCGTGTTCATGTACGCACGGGCACACCGGAATACCTCTTGCCAATGGCGCACGTGAGGTGAACATTCGTGTGGCTACGTCTACTAGCATTGGATAGTAATTGTGGACTTTTAGGCTTAAAAAACGATGTGAATGACCTAATTTTGAGTCGAATATGAATGTCAGGGCTTGTGGACACTTTGATGGCCCCACACGAGCAGTATGGAGGCATGTTATCCTTTTTTTCTCTTGTTTTATTATGTCTGAAGAAGAGGTCGCCTTGGCTGAAACTCCAAAAGTGTTTTTGGACTCAAACACTTCATCCACCCCTCCACTGGCATAGTGGTGAGTAGATAATGAGGGAATTGTCATTTTTCGGTGAACTATCCCTTTAAAGAACCTGGAGCTTATTATCAGTCAGAGACTCAACTGTCTCATGCAAAGGTAGAATAAAATACAAATATAGAGTCAAAATGATCTTTAATTTGGGGTGAGAAATCACAGCAACATATCATTGTGTTAAAAGAAATAAACATTGGTCAATTGTTATTGGATGTGTTTACACTGAAGACGTTTTGCATATATCTGGTGAAGAGTGTCTTGAAGCAGATGAGTGGAAATCAGCCACATTTTACTGAAGAATGAAAAACTTTTTTTCTTCCTCACAGGATATTCTTGCAGCACTGAGTAATATAGTACATGACTGTTAGCAGAAATCAGAAAACATCTCTTGCTTGGAGAACAATCAAAGGAAAATGTCTAAAACAATCTGTGAGACATTTTAAAGAAATGACTGCATTGCTCCTTTCCAGATGCAACAACTTGTTCTGAGAACTGTAATCAGCTATCAGGAGTGTTTGTGCTTACAGCATGCAAGCAGACTCTAGTGGGATTCATCAATGTAAGAATGTGACTGACTTCACAAGGCTTTCAGAAATGAACACTTTAATCTTACACATACAAATAATATCCTCATGGCATCTGTTGTTGATTCCCTCTGTGTATGTCTTATTTTGTTCATGATTGCACATCTGTGCTAGGTAAGCTATGCAGGGATGCAAATATATTTCTTCAGACTGAATTGTGCTGAATCATCACATTATCATACTCAATTCATAGAAATTATCACATTAAAGTCCCAAGAGTCACAGCCCAGCCTCCTGTGTGTGTCCGTCTGTGTTTGTTTCCTACTCTGTGAAAGCTGAGCTTGGTTTTGCCTCCTGTGTGTTTGTGTGGTCTGTCCTCTGTCCAGCTCTTCGTGGTGGAGAGGAAGTCGTGTGGCTCAGATCCAATGTGTTGGAAGCACCTGGAAGTTGCTAGTAGTGCAAAATGTTGTCTTTCTTCTGCTCCTGTGAGACATAGCTAAAGGGAATCCTCATCTGCATATTTAATTATGCAATGGGAAAAATGCCCTTCCTCACACAACCTGGGTTTTAGGGACTGAACATCCAAACCTGATCTACCACCTGAGCCACAACCTCATGAAGATGTCCTTCTTGTCACGCTGATTATTGACACTGCAAATCTACTATGTTTTCTCTGCTTAGGAAGAACTGCCTGTTTCTTCCACTTAATACCTGATGAAGGTTTGGTTTGGGGAAAGTCTTCTGATTTGAGGGTCTAAGGACAGAAGGAATTGGACGCTATATAGATTGTTAAGCCCCTTGAGGAAAATTTGTAATAATGGGATGAGCCTATACAAATACAAATAGATATGATTTGACTTGACAAAAGCATGCTGACATCACGGTTGGGCTGTTTTAGCAATGGAAGTGGCATGGCTTTGATGGCAGCATAATTCTGTCAGTTTGCCACTTTGGTCCTGACTTACACATTTTTTCAGTCAAAAAAGATTTACTGAAATTTCATAGATTTAGATATTGTCTTTTCTTTATGACAAATACCTGCAAATGTAATGTTGTTTGCACCGGCCTTAGCTGCACTTTGTGTTTAATGGTAGCAGGCAAAGGTTGGCATGCTAAAAGGTTAATCTAAGATTGTTTCTAGAGCAAACATTATACCTGTCCAACTTTATACATAGTCATTGTTAGAATATTGTTGTTAGTAATAAGTCAAAAGAACAACCTTACAAAACTGTGGCTATTGACTGTAGACTCTTGTTTCAGTTCCTTATGTGTGTGGATGTGCTTCTAAATTAGTAAATAATATGTATATAATACCTATATCTATATATTTTTATGATGCTGCAGCCTACAATCAAAGACATATGGATAAGTAGTACTTTGCCAGTTCTTACTTAAACCTGGTGCTTTAATTATACAACTTCTGTGAAGGCTTTCTGTCTTTTAAAGCCCATACTTACATATCCTACTGTGAAAATGCATGTATAGTACATGTAATCCTAATATAGTACAAATAGAAAACTAGTCACAATAACATGAGGATAATTTTATACAGACGTGTTGTGTTGCCATGCCAGAAAAAGAAAAACCATATCATGTTATAACTTGATAGGTTACTATTACAACATAAAACATTTTAAATTAAAACATAAAACTGTCCACTTTATGATATAATAAGTGATTGTTAACACATAACACATTTAACATTAAAATATAAAGGTTTTCACATTAAATCAAATAAATAATTCACAATATATTGTGATATATTTTATGTTATAACAAGAAAAATTGTATGTTTTTACCAAATGTTATAACCTGATACATTTAACGTTATAACGTTATACAGATTTTCTATTTCCAACGTGGCAGCAACACATTTCCGCATTTTTAAAAAACTTTCTTCCCACTATAGCGATGATAAGTGATCATGTGTGACTGAGGACTGTGAGTGCGCTGGTTTTCATTCTGACCAGCTGATTTCAATGTTTCTCTTCTTTCCTCCTCTCTAATCAGTGGAATCAGCTGATAAAGTGTTTAGTTGGATTGAAATTCCACATGACAACCTCTATTTTTGTCTTTCCTGCACTGTAGATACATAAACAAATTCCATGTGTAACAAAACATTTTCTCTCCGTCTGGAACATTGATTGCAGTTGTTATTGATCATTGGGGCATTTTTACATTAATTCATCAGTTAAGAGAACTGAGGCACACACTGGATTGACAGTGGTATGAGAAACCTTTTGCCAATACAGGGCTATTTTAGTTTTTATAACGTCTTATAAGGACCATACCAAGTTATTTAACACTTTTATTACACGCTCTTTTCTAATCTTGGTCATCCTGGATTTATGTTTCTTTAGCAAGGTGTCTGATGGTACTGATGCTGTTGCTACTCACAGATGGTTTCCAGTCTTAGCAAGAGATAGGCTTCAACAGAACTGCTCACAGTTCCTTACCCCCAGAGAACACTGCAATGGTTGTGCGGCGGAACTGCTGTGGAGCTGCCACTGTAACGCTATGCTTTTTTACAGGGTTTACACTGAAAATGAGCATAAATGTGCATCTGCGTGAGAAAGAGAGACTACTACCCATGACCTGAAAAACTGTTAACTTTTACTATAACTACAGCCATTCTGAGGTTTCTGGTATAACTACTGCATTTCCTTCTTTAGAAATGGTCTTATGTAAATAAATAGCAGTACTATATGAAGCAGTGCATCTTCCACTCCTGCAAATATTTCACAATAATAACCTTTTATGAACGAATGCTTTGCAGGTCAATTATTTTGCATTGTAAGTTGCCAAATGGTTCCACATTTAAACCTCTTGACATGTTCTCAAACCTCTCACCTAATACCTGACTTTTGCAAACTCACCACCATATTCAGATAATTTTGGCGAATGCACACTGTTATCTCTTTCCAGTTACACTTGCCATACAACACATGGTGACAGCAATTCCTCCCTTGAATCGAACACTGTCTGTTGTTTCATCACAGGACTGTGTTCTTCATTGTTTTCCTAATATCCTATACTATATCAGTAATCTGTTTTGTCGTTCAAAGAGCCATTTTGTAAAAATATAAATTTGTCTGGTAGTAGCTTCACAGCAGAAACAAGGCTCTTTCCTAAAATATTCTTTTGATTGAGGTTCTAATTTCTTAGCTATTAGCTTAACACAAAACTTGAAAGCTTTGAAAACTTATTGTTTTGCACCAAATTGCATTTGTCCTTGCAACTAATCAAGATTGGCCTTATGGATTATTGTCCGCTCAGCCTAGGCACAATTACTTGTCTTTTACTTCAATAAAAAGATAATTGTTCCGCCATTCCATTGGGAAGTGCAACATTCTGCATCCACTTACATTCTCCTCTACAGTCACCACAATGCTTGCCAGCGATGACACGTAATGCTGCATTCACCCTGATCAGTGCAGCCACACAGCCAGGAGGGACCACCCCAGCAGGTTAGGACTGTTAGGACATAATCATTTTGTTATTTTCTTTTAACTCAGAAAAGACTAATAGTTTTTTGGATTTCTGAGTTGTTCCTGAGTCTAAACTTACCACTCCTGTGCGCCTACTGTACAGAAGGTTTTGATTTATATAAAATGTTTTAATTTGTAACTTAACGCTGACAACACAAACACAATCAAAGCCTGAAAGAATTCCTGTAATAAAATTACTCATAGAGGAAATGGAGACACAGAGAAGTGGCAGTACCAAGTACCCTTCCTCCCCTCCTCCTCTCTCCCCCAGTGTCTGACTGGAGGGAGTCCAGTCACCCTCTCTCATTCCCAGGCTCTGAATGTGGGTGTCCCGCCGGGAATTCAAGTAGCACATTGGGTCGGCCACTCAATACCCCCTGTTTAAAGGGATTCATTGCAGACTAATTGGGATAACATGGCTGGAAATGTTGACCTTGGTATTTCTAAACAAGGTTTCAATTAACTTGTAATAAGGCCAAGCAGCCCGGCCCGAGACGGATCCTCCACCAGCAGGAGGAAATGCGAAACATGCCCCAGTTGATGGTTGGCTTTTCTTAACTTTGATTAATCACTTGGAGAGTAAGCAAGTAGGACTGGTAAAATAATTAGAAGGGAAACACCCTGTTCTTACCGCAGTAGCATTTAGAACAAAGGTTTAGTTACTGGAACATATATCAGAATGTGTCCTGTTCCCCCTTTGAATCCAAAAGCACATTTTTGTGCTTGGATCAAAATATTGAAATAAATCTAATGAAAAACAATACCCCCATACCTCCCAAACACAGAGATCTGGACAGTTCAATTAACAAGACTTACGTTATTCATTTCTTCTATTTGCATAATGAAATTATGTTCATTTGAAGTGGGTGGATAAAGAATATAGTCTTAACTGTGTTCCTCCCATTGAGGATAACCTTATTCAAACCACAACTACAATTCTTTGGATATCAGCATATAGTGTTTCCCCTTCTCTGTGTAATACAATCAGAGAAAATACAGCTGGTGCCCTCTGTTGTCCAAGGTGCGACTGTATTCGAGTTCAGTCCAAACAGTACTGCAGATATGTTTGATCTGTTTTTAATAATGACGTGTCCCTAACAATCTGCCATTAATTTCTTAAACAAAAGCCTCCTTAAACCACATGCTAATCTGGCTTTGACTTACAGAACTGATACTTTGAGGAAGTTTATTATTTCACATTATATTGTGTACAGGCTCTTAGATCTCAGTGCCAGTAGGTCCAGCAGATCCACAAACGGGCTGCCAGAGTTTTAGATTTGGTACAGGAACTGAACTGAGCCACCTGATGAGAGACAGAGTGCAGTTCTGGCAAAAGATGGGTTGTCTACCCGCCGCTGAATCAGCACTTCTGTTCTGTGCAACAGGTCATTTGGAGCCACAGGACATTTGCTGACCTGCATTGAATTATCGTTAATTTGAAAGGCAACAGCGGTGCGTAGATCATGTGGGCTGCTCGGGTGACAGGAAGACACGAGGACGACGGAATGAGGAGATGAACTCGGCAGATTAAATTGAATCCCAATGAAAGCTGACAGCAAACTCTCTTTCTCTTTTATGTTGCTGCAGTATTATCAGGTTGACAGTTTTGTGCATTTGGCTTCCTCTTCTTCTCCCTCTCTGCCTTCCTCCTCCACCTCCTCCTCCTCAACTTCCTCCCTAATTCTTCTTTCCCGCTATTTCAAATGATCATGAGTCCAAAGAATGTCTCTCTGCAAGTGTTTAACACACTGGTCTTTGAAGCACGGTCCAAGTGGCTGCTTTGTATGTGCTTTATTGTTCTAAATGCTAGCTATATTAAATCACCTCCCAGTCCCTGGCCTGTGTGCTTCATCTTCCCCAAAACTCCATCTACATTCTCCGGGAGGAAGTCCTGTTCTGCACTGCTGAGGCTGTCGAGGGACTTGGCATATTTACATAGATTTTTAATGCAATTCTAATCGCACCGTGACACTTTAAATACAGATTTTTGTTGCTTTTGGAGCATTTCCCCCTCTGCATATATCATCACACAGGAGACAGGAGCTGACTGAAAGAGAGTGGGTTGCTTCTTTGTCACTTCCAATAACTGCTAACATACTTTCTCCTTCTTTTCTCCTGTTTAATCTAAGCCTGAACACATGTTGCCAAGTGGGAGATGATGGAAAAGAGTTGTAGATGTAGACGCAAACTATACTGACAGAGAGAAATTCGAAGATGACATTAAGAGTTGTGTTTTCAAGTTGCAGTCACAGAACAAACCATGTTAAAGGGAGGTTACTATGGGTCAAATATGAGCAACACATGAAACACACGCATATTTCTTTTTAACAGTGCAATTCATTCACATGAATTGCACGTTGCACAAGCAGAGTGCCTTGTGTTTGCTTTGTATTCCAAACATTTGCATTTGATTCGTTTTACAGACACTCTTATTAAAGACTGTGAAACGATGGAAGGACTACAGAGGACATGCAGTAAACTGGGCAGAGGAAACACACCTTTCTTTTACAGCCGGGACATAAACAGTAGTTTATGGCTGGAGTTTTACTGTCATATTGCATAAGCCTGCCCCCTTTTCAGAGAGGAGGTTAAGCTATGGCTGAGGTGGATGCTTTTATGAAATGTTTGGATCTTTTACTCCTACACATAAATGAATTAGATCTTGGGTTAAGTTGCCTGGAGGCTCTGATTAACAAGGATTTGTCCACTCCTACTTTCCTAATTCTTAACATTTTTCATGTGCAATCTTCACAGGTTGTGAGAGGGAAATCTCACTGCATTAATAAAAATACAGATGTTTTTTACCATCCTTTTACTACATTTGATCTTTATTGGTGAAAAACAAGAGAGCTGCCACCTCCAGTTTTAGAGAAAGCTTACCCCCAACCGCCAGTCTGAGGAAAGATGAGCTGCTCTTATCAGCTCCCTCTTTGTGCAGCCTTCACCTCTGCCTTATACAGACTGGTATCTGCCTTTTGTCAAATAGCTACCCTAATTTATTGCTTTACCACCCTTTGTGTGTGTCTCCTCACCTGTGATAGAGTTCAAAGGTGCATTCACCCAAAGATAACAGTTTACAGTAGTTAATTGGTGATTAAACGAGTAGATGTCCTTGTAAAATGTCGCTACCTGTGTTGTGGTGTTTTAGAATTAAGTTTTTAAAGGTGTAAAACATTTCATTGGGTTTTAAAGTTAACATTTATTTGTTTTTAAAGGCAGTTATAGGCTTGTTGGCAGCGATACAGGTGTTAGGCCTCTTCAGAGTGCACAACATCAATAAACATTTTGGAAAGGAAGGGAAAAAAAAAGTTATACCACTCTAATACCTGTTCGTTAAAGGTAGTGGAGGGTTAGCTTAGCTTAGCATAAAGAGTAAAAGTGGTGGGAAACAGCTAGCTTAGGTCTGTTCACCAGTAAAGCTCACTAATCAGCATGTTAAAGCTCATTTGTTGGTTTATGGGGAATTTACGTGCAGCGACTCCAGTAAGTTACTGTTCTCAAGTTTGGCACATAAAACCCTGTAAAACAGTAATTTGCTATACTTTCCTTTGCAGATAAAACAAATTATATACCTGTTGTTAGTGAGTTTTATAGGTGCTAGGAGGTGGAGCTAATAAGCTACTGCCAATATCATATATAAATTTCAATATTTTCATCTAGAAAGCAAATTAGCAAATTTCCCAAAATGTGAAACTGTTCCTTTAAAATGTTCTCTCCAGTTGTAAAAGTGTTCATCTATCGATCAAGCTCAAAAAGCCCTGACTTCTTTTCCACTTCCTTTCAAGTGGTCGACAGTGTCATGATACTAATCTCCTCGTCCGCCCCATGTCTCCCTCCTGCTGTCATTTTCAGAAGCAGTCAGATTTTACACTGGGACACCGTCTGCCAATGTGAGATTTGCAGCCACCCCAGCCTCAGCCAGAGCTCTAAACCCATGTAATTACATTTTAAGCAGCATTGGCTGGTTGAAATACCTTGGGTAATTAGTTTTGTTTTTTCCACTCTTCCTATAATCTTCTCCTTTTGTGTGAGGGTTTGGAGCACGAGCTGTAGAGGGAAGCAGAACGGGTCGGTAGGTAGTATGGAATGAATTAAAAACAATGTGACGTAGCTGGATGTAAGAATAGTGTGACCCCTTCAGTTTCTGCTTTCTCTCTCGCTCTCTCTCTCTCTCTCTCCCTCTCCCTCGCTGACACACACACACACACACACGCACAAGGACCACCTGAAATGTGTTTTGGTGGTTGTTTCCTTTGATTATGAGTGTTATGGGAGTGCTGTACAAATATAAGCCGTCCAGACAGTTTTATAGTGTTTATTTGTGGTACCACCTGTGTTTCCATACAGAAGAATGAGCTTGTGGCAGTGATGAGGAACATAGGGTTTAAAGGAAGTACAGTGTGTGCTGTGCTGCTAGTTTGACTGGCCAGCCAAGAGCCAAAAAACATGCATCTTAATTTCTTCCTGCTCTGAAATGAATAAATCCACAGTTTGGTCTGACTTTGAATTTATTAGGAGTTCCCAAGACGCAGTTGTCACCAGGCTTCCAGGAGACAGCACTGCCACTCCATCGCCCCTGCCTGCACTGCTTCTTATGCCTATTTGTTACTCCTCATCTCTCCCTCTCTCCCTCCTCTGTCAAATATTTATAGCTGATGGCAGATAAGATTATATCAGTGTCGGACCTCTCAGTGCCAGCTGCTGCAGACCTTTGCTCATAATAAAGCCTAAGAAGCGTTCCAGGCAGGGGGAAGATTGTTTTATTTGGAGCTCATCCTAGGCCTGACAGGAGGGTAGGTGCAGAAAAGCAGGACACCATTTACTTTCTTGGCTCGGTGCATCCTCACAGACTCTTATCTTTAAATGTTGAAATGTTTCTTACTCAAGGTTTTTTGTTTTGAGCACAGACAGGGGCAGTGGCGGTGGGCTTTGACCCTGAGTTGATGATGTTTTCAAGGTGAAACACACAAAGTTTTCATTGTTACGTCACAAAGAAGAGTTGTCAGCACTTCCCCATTTGCTGGGGTCTTGCACGTTGTAAGCCACACACATTTTACTTTTAACTGCCAGATATTTCAGCCTGCAACGGATGTTTAGATAAACTGTACAGTGTGTGATGATTTGTAGAGTTTATGTGCAGGCTGACTACAGTATATTAAAGAGCATTTAAAGAAAAACATGATCCATAATTCAACCAGGATGCCTCACATTTCTTGGCGATTGTTAAAAATAATTTTCTGTGACTGTAAACATCATTAAACTGGCAAGCATTTGTCTATTTTGTAGTTTCGTGGAATAGGACATCCTGTTATGGGTGTAGACTTATATCTTTATTTCATACATGTACATTTGTCAGGATGAATCCGTGTCAGTGTCTCTTTATGTAAGGCATAAATCAGCATGATGAAATGCCATGGCTAATCCAGCTGAACACACTACAACCTGTCATGGCTGGACAGAGAGCGGCCTCCTAGCCCGTCAGCTCTTGAGTGGAAAATGAATCTTGTTTAATAAAATAGAACGCCATCTGGGCTTTACAGTCAAAATTGTTACAATATGTGAAAAAAATCCCCCAAAAAGTTTTATTAACCTCATGCAACCCCAGAATTTCTGTGGCTGCACGAACAGTTTGGAAGCAAATACTGAGGCAGATGCACAGAGAGGGAGGCGAGAGTGGTATTTTATCTAGATGTCTTTCAGCTGTGAGCAAATGCAATAAAACATGAGCATTAAAAAAAATCCTGTGCATCTTCATCTGCTTACAACACAGTCATGGTAGTTTCTAATCATATCTTACAGGTTTATCACACATCTTCTCAAGCTGTCCTCACCCGAGTTCATTCAGTATCTGCAAGTTCAGAAGCAGTGACGCAATACAAATGGGTGTTGGGCTTCGTCCTACCAGTGATAGATGTACACAGAAGAGTTCATAACAGAGTTCATTTTCATTAACCAACAATAGAAACACCGCTGGAGAGACTTTGTCCCATGTCCTCAGTATGATCTGCTGCCGCCTTTCGTGTTGACATGTTTAAAGAAATCAGTACCAGTGGTGCCCTCTAATGGTGAATACTCCGAAAAACAAATAAACATGAGGCCATGAGGTGTTCAGAGCTACTGCATATTTACATCTTGGAATGACTTTGAACCTCTTTTCACTCTGGCTTCCTGATTAAATGTCTCCTGATCTGTCTATATCTCCTAAAGGAAATCAATCTGTTTCCCTTTCGTCTATTGCTTTATCAGTGTTATTAGATTAGCCCTAATAAAAGAGTGATTGTGATAGTCTAAGAAACTGCAGCACTTCACTGCTACTCGGACTTTATGTTGACCCTGTTTAATATAATGGCATTAAAGGATATCGCTATTAAAGAGCATCTTCTAGCTTCTTATAGTTTAACCATTGTTTCCAGGATCAGAGGAATATTTACATATATTTTATTTATTCAGTACTTTCGAGCCATTTGTTGAGGTAGGTCTTGTACTGTGGACAGATTTGACAGGATTTTTACAGAGCAAACTGATGCAGTGGTTATGTGTAAAAAGCAATAATTACAGTTTGTATTTATTCATTGGTCAATCTAGGAGGAGAATAGAAGAGGAAATGTTACTTTGTTAAAGGGATTGTAAACAGAGGTAGTAAAATCCATCTGTCCAAAAGTCTTGTTACGTATGAATTTGTATCATGTGCTGCCTAGAAATAAAACACAGATCTTCCAGTTATTGTACTGTGTCAATAGAGACTCAACGTATATTCCTCCCTGCAGCCTGGAGCCAGCCGTGTACCGTCACTGTCTGCACTCTGTTGACTCTAAACATCTCCACTTTCACCAGATGTACGAGACTGGGCGTTTATGTGTTTGTGCGTGTACATCTGCCTGTCTACATGCATGTGCACATGTGGGCACAGTTGATATGAATTTGTGTGTTTCCACTATGTATGTGTGGGACAGTGATGGATATGTGCATTTTCCAAAGCCGATTGAACGATGACCTCCTCAGGTTATGGCGTGATGACTGTCATTATGTGCTTTCAAAGAGCACCACGGCAGATCCTCTTTGCGAGCAGATGCCTGTGATAAGATAATGATAAGGATGGTATCTGGCCTCCACATCAATGTGTTGACCTCGATATCTCATAGTCACCATCTAGTGTGTCGTCTGTGGCCAATGGTCTAGTGCTGATGACAGAAGAGCTAACAGGTCAATTAGAGCAATGAGGCCTGCAGCAAGAGTGAGTGGTGGACAAAAAGGGTTCAGAATATAAAGTACACCTGTTTAACTACTCTGTGATGTAGCTGAAGCTATATAATATGGATTGTGATATGATAAGAGCAGGTTGTTGTGTCAATAAACAGTCGCTCCCTAATCCTTTGCGTGCTGATGACAGTTGTGCCAAAAGAGAGATTGTCATCCTTTACTTCTATCTATCTATCCTTCATTTATTATTCTACAGTCAATCTTTTACATAAACTATACTTAATGAGTCCTTTGCCACCTTGTTTACATTGTGGCACCTCCTGTCAATATGTTCTGCTTCTTAGTCTCAAATGTTCTTCTTATCCTGCTCTCTTTCTGCCTGTGCCATCAGCGACACTCACAGTGACGGCCCAGTACAAAGGTGACGTTTATTGTCGCCCGTCTTCATTTTCTGGAAGCCATGGACTGCTACATAATGAAGACATTATGATTTTTTTAATCAATCCCAGAGTCCTGATACCTGGCCACCAACCTTGTTTGGAAATCTCTCATTATCTTCTTTATCTTTTAAGATAAGGAGAAGTGTCCCATTGGGCTCAAAGGGTATTAGGAGTGGAGCTCAAAAACGTGAAATAGAGAGAAAATTCTATTGGATAATTAAAAAAAAAAAAAGTAATGTATTTAATATTAATTTTACTTATTAGTTTTAATATTTTATGTTGTATTTTTTTGTAAAAAAAAACTTGCCACTACACTCAAGTTTAACCTCACATTTGATTAAATAAATATTCTAATTTAAATACACGTGACTTTTATTGCACCTATGTCCATCCTCCTAGTCAAAACTCTACTCAAAACATCAAGCAGAGTTCCAAGGACATTTGTCTGAGAGGAGGAACAGGGACAGAGAGGGCCTCCTCCACTGACCAGGAGTGTTCAGATGGAGGAAGCCAGAGACTGGGAGATGTTGGTGGATGTGGGCCAGCGGCTAACAGTCCCATTACATATTGTCACTACCACCCTGAGACCAGATCTGGTACCCAAGTGCATCATTTACTTCGTAGTATTGACAGTGCCCTGGGAGGATGCTGTTGATGTAGTGAATGAGAGGAAAAGTGCAGACATGGCATTTGAGGAGCAACATGGCTGGAAAACAATAGTTTGCCCTGTGGAGGTTGGCTGCAGGGGTTTCATTGCAACATCCACCATCAGGTTGCCTGAAGATCTGGAAATCGTTGGAGAAGCCCTGTTCCAGACTGTAGAAGAAACCTCACACACATTACATGTCATTTAGCTGACACTTTTACCCAAAGCGACTTCCAATTTGTGTATTCAACATCTATGTGGGGCCATTCAAGGTTCAACATCTTGCCCAAGGACACTTTGGCATGGGCTTTGAGCCTCTGACCTTTTGGTAGTAGCATGGCCGTTCTACCCCGTGAACCACAGCCGTCTCCAGACTGCAGAACACTGCAGCCAATGGCTCTGGAGCAGAAGGACAGATTCCAACTGGGCCCCAAGATCCTAGGGACATGCACCGCGGTCCGATCAACCTGTGGTGGGCCTGCCTTAGAAGAGGGTGCCTTGTGATTAAACAGCTGAAACACCTGATGATGCTAAGGTACACAACTAAAGACATGTCCCTAACCTCCGATAACATCGACTGGCAGTAGGCATTAATTATTGTTGTAGATCATACAAGGAATATTCTCCATCTTGTCCTAAAATAGGACAGCATTTTGTTTAAAAAGGCACCGAGGTAATGATGTATGATCTATTGCACGGGCCACATGGTTTTCATAGTACTGCCATTTTTTTACCTTCAGCCTCATGTGTACCGTCAAGTTCGGCCTGTATCGTTGATTACAAGGCCAAAACACTTGATGACGCTATGGTGCAGAACTAAAGTTATGTTTAAAACATCTGCTGGTGGCCACTAACACCTGCTAACATCTACTGGTAGTTGGTAACTTAAATTGTACAGAAGACCTTTAAACGTATGGATATTCACCATCTTGTCCTATATTCTAAAATGGTTGGTGTAGAGACATTTCAAATAAAATCCACAAACGAGAACCTCCAGATGGCAATAGTAAAAGTTTTGGGACAGCCAAAGTCCATAAGCATCATCTTTTGGGAGCCATAAAATGAAATTGAATATTCTTGATGTTTGTGGCTTAGATATGTTTGATATTGATGTTTTACTTAAATGCTGTTATTTTTTAATACTTAACATGTCGGCTATTTCAGAGGTATTCAAGCAACTGACACAATTTTCAGAACCAAGTTCACAAATTTCCAAAATATCAGCTTGATATAAACC
Source organism: Paralichthys olivaceus (assembly GCF_024713975.1). Lineage (NCBI taxonomy): Eukaryota > Metazoa > Chordata > Actinopteri > Pleuronectiformes > Paralichthyidae > Paralichthys > Paralichthys olivaceus. Next base: position 23,715,561 of record NC_091105.1, on the reverse strand, counting down.
ACTGCAGCGACAAAATGAATGTCACACTTTTGCTTTGAAGACAGATTGCCAAACAGGAAGTGATTCTATGAATGTTGTTGCCATGATGGTAGACAGCACCCGCTGCACCCGTGTCTGTCTCAGTTCAGTATGGTTGCAGACCACTAAACTATTTTATCCGTGGATGTAGAAGAAAACTCAATTGGGTGTAATTTGTGGAATTAGGTAGATACAAAATAAAATGTAACTATAATGGAAAAAACAGACAAAAGCTCAACTCAAGCTCAAATGTAAATGTTCTTTTCATGACTGAAAAACCCACATGTATTAACAATAAATTAATTTTCTGAAGTAACCCTGAAAATTGTGTGTGACGCCAGAAACAGCATTCACTCAGAAACACATAAGGATGCAGTGATTTCTATTTTAGGGTGGATTCAGAGAGATATTCATATGGATATTTTCATGTTGCCATGACATTTTAAGAAACCAACTCCACTTGTATTAGCATGGAGCAAGTTCTTAAATCATTCAGTGACCATATTATATTATTAATAGCCACCATTTAAGTTTTTACTGGGTGAGGCTTGAGCTCAGCTCGTGCCCGCTCAGCTAACAACCTCAGTTGCTCAGTTGTTGCAGAGTGTCAGTTCACCCTGAGCCTTCATTGAGCCTCTGTTTGTGTTCTGGCTAGACATCGTCTATAATGAGCGCTGATTAGTTAACTTGTTTAAATGCCTCTGCTATTTCAGTCCCTACTGCTCAGCTATCCATCCATCCTGGCTAAGCCCAGCCGCCCTCACCCACATGGGTGACATTCTTCAGAGGTGTCTGAGCCAGAGTTACTACTGGGCCAAAAGAAGCAGCCATGGAGTTCAAGTTCAAAATGCAGCAAACATTTGAAACTCTGAAACCGTATGTTTGGTGCAGCAATCACATTTTCTTCCAAGAGTTAAATGCTTGTTTGGTTTGTCTTGCCATCAGACATTAGCTATTCATCCTTCATGTAATACTCACTTTGTTTTGTCTTCTGTCTGTCTCTCCTTGTCCTCCCACGTCCTCCCAATCCCCTCTCTATTCTAACAGTGTACAGATGTGAGGAAGTGATGCTGGGGCTCCACAGTCACCATGCTGCCTAGCCCTCCTCAGCCACCTACACCAAATGGACCTCACCCACAGCCTGTTTTTCTTTCCACTGAGGAGGTGAATAAATGTTAGAAGGGCAGGGAGGAGGAGGAGGGCCTGCCTTGGCCTCTTCAGTCTGGGTCTGTTATTCTGAGTGGTGTTTATTTGTCAATGTTCACCCCGTCTTTCCTTGCCACGCAGCGGAACCAAAAATGTTAGTGACAGAGTGGGCAGAGTTCGGCTTCAGGTCCTCGCGATGAAAATCTATTTTTGAAATGAGTGAACTGCTGTTCACCCAGAACTTGAGAAATGGGTCATGTGCAGGCTGTCTGCCCTGAAGTAAGAGGTTATGACCTTTCAGCAGACATTTCAATCGAAGTTCCAGTCTCTAGTTGTTTTCTAGCCCTCAAGGTGTCAGATATCAACTGACAATAGCACTAAATCTGACGAGTCCAATGTGCAGCAACCTGAGTTAAAACCTCAAACATTACTAGTAGCAGAGAACCTTATCTTCTATATATCTCCCAGGTCGAGCTGCAGTGTTTTTCTTGTCTTCTGAGCAGGACAACTTTCTGAACCCTGAGTGTTTGTGTATATATGTGTGCACTCTTCTTTGAGTGCTTCCCTACGAGTGTGTTCTCAGAGGCACAATGCTGTAAGCACTGCTCCCTTGGTGTTTGTATGCAGAATAAATAGGTTTTCATCTGATTGATGGAGATACGTGTTGGGTTGTGCAGTGAGTTGGAGGGGTGGGGGGTGGGGGTGCCTCCAGAGAGGCTTTAAGCAGGCCAAAGATAAAGACTTAGAAGTGATGGGCTCTCTGTGATGCCCTTTTGTGGGAGGAAATTTAATGGAAGTGGCTACATTGGTAGCAGATGGAGCAGTTTCCTGGATCTCAGTCACGGTAGAAATACTAGACTGCCCCACACGCACACACAGACTTAAACACACACATGCACCCTAGCCCTTTAAATTTGTTCACTAGATTTACAGTATGATAGAGCTGGAGGGATTGAACAGCGTGTTTATTTGCCTGGGACCTCAGGAGCCAAGTGTTCATATTTTTCTGCACTGTTTTCTGTCTTCTCGCTGTCTCTTTCTGTATTTACCTCACACATATGTATGTTTCTCATACTGCTCTTTTCATTGTAGGCCCATTCTCCCAGTCCCTTAGTGTATCCTCTGGACCCTGAAGCTGCAGGCTGACAAATTTGGTGACTTGTTGAAAAAAGGTTCTGGTGAAAAATAGATTCCTGTTCGAGGCTAAAGTGTGTGTGTGTGTGTGTGTGTGTGTGTGTGAACCTGACTATATTAACATGTGTGTGCTGGGGGCATAAGTGTGAATCTGTTTGGTGTGTATGTGAGTAAGCGAGAGTTGCAATTTGTCTTCTTGTGTGTGTACATGTGTGGGAGGATGTGTATGGGTAGGTGCATGGGGGCTGGCTGTGTGTGGTTCAGCTGAGGGCTGAGAGGTTGAGTGAGATGACAGTAATAAATTCATTCACTTTAGGGTCTGTTGATAGCATCATCAATCACATTTATTGATGATGTATTTGTCTGACAAACCACTGAGTCCCTGTAGTTCCTCTGCAACAACCTGACACATCCTTCACAACAAAGGCAAACCGAGCCACGAATATCTGTCAACTTGTGACGTATTTGGCCACAAAAGAACAACTGATACCACATTGAGATATCTATTACTCCCCCTGGGGCCCTCTCTCTCAATCTGAATTAACTATGAGGTCTCAAGTTGAGGGCTGACATACAGCACAGTGCCAGGAACTGAAAATACAATCAGTGTTGTCAGTGGAAAAATATCATTTCTTAATGAAATCAAATGCAAATTTGATGTACTAAAGGCAACAACCGTGGGGTTCATGTAAGTCATGGTAGTGATAAGTGCAATGCAAGTTTCCCCTCCCTGTAATGTCTTTGTTCATACTACAGGAACAGCATCTCCAACAGAATCCAGCTCTGAGTATTTACTGATGAGGATGATTAAGCTGCTCAAATTAATTGTGGGGTTTGTGATTAATATGAAATAATGGAACAAACTTTAACAAAGACCGAGCAGGGGAAGCTGATGAGGCCTGACAGTTTGTGTGGTGTTGTTCTTTGCCCTGACGTGGAATGTGAATTCCACTATGTTCAGCACAGAAATGCAGTTTAGCCCCAGTTGATTTTGGCTAATTAAGCCAGACTCCTGAATGTTTTGATGTAAGTCGGTGATTAGAGGGCTTTGAGAGGGGTTTTTGAAATGAAAGCCAAACAGTTGTGCCCCTGTTCCCTCCGTAGTTATGTGTGGCTTAACTTTGGGTTGAGTTCCAGAAAAGATGCATTGCATAGATAAATACGCGCTGATGTTGAAAGGACACTGAATCTCACTTTTGAAAAATTGAGGATAATGTTATTCCTATAACATTCTTGTGTTTCATTGTATGACATTTCTCTATCAGCAGAAGTGAGACAGCCTTTTAATCTTCACTAGTCAGAATGATGAATGATCTTTAGCTGCAGGACCAGAAAACCAAGCTGATCTTTGGTCAGGAAATGAAATGTGCACTTTCTGTAACTGAAAAACACCTGCCACGTGTGTGGAAAACTTCCATCAATGGTCAAAACATGGCAGTTAGAGCCAGGTTGGTGTTGTGATATATAGTCCACACTTAGGGCAATTCCTTATCACATTTTAAGGTGGGCCTCTATTTTATTGACTCCTGCTTTCAGGCATTTGACCTACGGCCATCAGCACTTTTCTCCCACTTGTTATCTCTCCTTCTCCCTCCTGCGCTCTCATTCTCCCTCACTCCCTAAACCTGCTATTCACTTCTTTTCTTTCCCTTTACTACCCCCCACCTCTTCTCTCTCATTCCCTCTACTTCATCAATGTTGGGAATGCCAAACTTGTAACCCTGTTGATGACCTCTCTGGGAGGACATAAATTTAGTGATGAGAGATAGTAGGAGCAAAACAGATAGAGAAATGAAAAGATGGTAGTTTGGTGATCTATCAAATTCTTGCTCGTGTAAATACTTCAGAATGCTAATACCATTATAACCCCTCAAGAAATCTGAAAATATGAAGAATTTATTTTAACTTTAGAGTTTTTCCTGTATAACTTGTAGCAGTGATTACAACTTAAAGTATTACAGTGATCCTATATTATTATTATTATTACTACAGCAAATGAAATAAAGTTGGCAGTGTTTGACCTGACAGTGAAGTAAGAGGAAGGGCATCTTTAAAAACTCTATGCTTAAAAACCCCTCCTTGTTGATGTCCTCTCCTCTGATCCAAACGGATCTACTCAACTCAGCAGATGAACTCTCTGTGTCGAGCACGTATTATGACTGATTTGACTGTAGGTGAGGTGCTGATAACTTTAGATTAGTCTGAAAATGCAGACAGACTTGTACGTAACACAGTGGCTCGGCCACTCCGCACCACAGTCCAACCTTTGCAACCCCTATACATCACAACCCAGTGAGTTCCCTGTTTGCTCCCAGATAATGCTATCAGGGCTGATAACTGCCCCTTACTCCCCCCCTCACCTCGACCCCCCTGGCATCTCATGCATGTTGAACCAGTGGTTTTCAAACGTTTGCTGCAATGCGGTGGGGAAAAGGAGGAGAGAGATGCTTGAAAGGCCCCCACCTCTCACCTGATCCCCACCGATCCCCTGTACCCCCATGTCTGTCTGAGCTGGTCAAACTGCAGCACAGATATATCCCAACATTAAAGCTCATCACCACCACACCCTGACTCAATCAGTCACTGTCGGCCAGCGAGAATCCCCAGGATACCCTCCACTCCCCCCTCCCCAGCTCTTTCTTGTTTTGATAGCTGCTGATGTCATTCCAAACATTTTTTCACAAATTAGGGGGATGAAATTATGGGGCCGCCTTGCCATGTTGTGCCAACCTGAAGGGAGCTTAATCTCTAATATCAAAGTTTGGCTGTTAGCTTTATGGGATACAATGGCCTCTGTCCGAACCCATCCATATCCCTAGCTCATATTCGAGGTGACAGAAAGTTGAGTTGAGTTGGAACTGTAGGCTTGTTACAAATCATTAAATATTAGAAAAGAGTTTTTAGAGGGCGAGTTAAGGGCGAGAGAGTCTCATGGATGTCATTTCTGGTCAGCTGCTTTATTTAGGGGGAAAAGGGTATAATAATAGGAGATGATATGATTAACAGGGGTTAGTGGTAGCTGCAGTGGTGGTGGGGGTGAAAAAGAGCAAGGATTGAAAGGGGGGGCATCTCAAAGCTTGGCATTCATCATGGGGGAAAGCCCTCGGTTGCCTAGAGACCAGTGGGAAACAATTGTAAATATAGCCATCCTGCATTCTAGATCAGGCTGCTGATAGCAGGCTTTTTATTTGAATGGTGAACAGGGAGCATGAACTGTGTGGAGACAGTATAATGAGACAGAGGACAATACAATGTGCCAGAAAGTGACACTGGACATTTCATTTGTACGTGTTGTGATTAAAAGTGCTTTTGGTAACTTTTTAATCCAAGAACAAAATGTGGGCTGACCCATAATAAAAGACACAGTAAAGAAAGGTTCACAGCACCGATTCAGACTCACTTCTCACTCAGGAAAACCAACGACTCCTCAGTCCCCTGAAAGCCTGTAATTGCGGTCATCTTCAATATTGACTTTGTCATTTTTACAGCTCCTCTAGATGGTTCTCATGAGCACCCTGCCAACAGAGCCTCATTGGAGGCAATGCAGTTAATGATTTCAGACATTTACTCTGTGTGCCCTGCTACAGAGTCAGTGCCAGAGCTGTCTGTGTGTATGGCGAGTCTGTCTGTGAGTGTGTGCGTATGTGTATTGGAAATGGCTGCCTCAGTTATTATCAGGGTAATCCTGAAATTGGAGACAGTATTAGAGCTGGGCATGTCATTCAAGGGAGGGATCCCGCCTGTGTATTGACTACCGTCGCTTCCAATTAGACAAAACATTTCCTCAAAGCCTTGCAGATCGAGAGGAATAATCGCTCTTTTTTCAATGATCACCACAGACAAACAGGCTGCTATGTGCTAAATGAGATCTCTAGGTGATTTTTAGAATACAGCTTTGTCCTCCGTAACCTCCACTCTCCTCCCCGCTCTCCTCTTTTCCCTCCTTTCTCATCCTCACCTTTGGCACCAGCTGTTGTTTTCCCATGAATCCTTGTGTAATAGGTGTGGATATTAGTCTGGTCGGCCCAGTGTCAGGTGACAGCACGCTCAGCTTTGGGCTGTACGAGACTGCAGGCCTGTCACTGTGGCCCCTCTAGACGCTGCTGATGGAGTAATTTGTTTTCGCACATTAATTCAATTCTGTCCCCAGACCAGGGTCGGACACCTGCTTTCCATTGCGGTGGAGCAGTGGGAGGAAGGCAGAGGGGATGGGGTGGGTAAAAGGCTAGCTGGGCCACCTGCCGATGTTATTACAGTAGAGCTGTACCCAGAAGAACACACATATGTACACACCCTCACACACCCATGACAACTTTGGACAGTTATTCATATTCTTGACTTCATGTTTCTAAGAAATTACACAAAACTGCCTTACATGACCTAGTGTGCTCACATTGTACTTAATTAATTTGACAAATTCATTACGCTCTGCGTGATGTGTGACTTTTTTAAATGCGCTGTCCAGGCTAGCATGTGTTTGCTTAACCTTTTTATTCTTCATACAGCAGTGTAACACTGTGAAGTGGATGGATTTTACTGTTGAGGATTTTAGCACTGAGGCTGCCTCACTCAGTGTTTGGCCAGTTGCAGAAATTCCGTCAGTGATTTCCGCTGATGGAGGTGAGGAGACCTCTGGCTCTAACAGTGTAACAGTCACTCTATTGTTAGACCTGCTCACCCATGTAGAGTGTGATGGGCTGGGTGAGTTCAGTCCTACAGTACACTGCCCCCCAGTGCTCAGCATGTCCCTGTGCCAATAAAAGATGACTGAAATAAGATCCACGTTCACCTACTGTTCACTGATTCACTGACTGTTTGACAATCACCACTGAAACCTCATATTTCCCTGGAGTCATTATAGCACACACCAAACCAAGCACCTGAACACACACACACACATGCATGCATACACACACTGAGGAGTCACACAGGAATTACACATTAGCATCTATTAGATATGGATCTGCTCATCACCCGTAACCTGCAGCTAGAAATCCAATAGCCAGTTATATGATTAAAACCTGGCAGCACAGGCTGCCCAGCAGACACGTGTTTACATGTGCATACTCCTGCACATGTGCTGCACTGGATATATCTGTGTTAAGTATTACTATATATTAAGGCCCCTGTGCATGAAATCTGTTTTTTTTTCTATTAATTTTTTCTAGGTACGTCTGTTGCATCTGTATGTATGAGGGAAAGCACAGATTTTCTTTCTATGACCTGTTGTCTATGCCTGTAATCCACAGATAGTTATACAGGCAAGCAAACTGTGGTAAGGTAAGTGTCATACTGTTTTTTCCCATTACAAAATATTCCACTGTACTGTGCTCACTTCAGACTTTACGTAAGGGGGTCAAGCCCTATAATCAGTAGCACCAGTGAATTGTGTAGTTTCACAGTCAAGGACACTGTGATTGAAATGCATTCAGCCTGTCTGTCTCCACATTCATTTTGAAGCTCCTGCAGCATGTACCTTTCTCTTCTGAAATAAGCTTAATAGGAAACTAAAAGCTGATGTAATGTGTTGCCTACCCTGCAATCAGTCCACTTACTACTGGGACAAACCCAATCAAAGCCTGCTTGTCGGGCTGCCTGCCGCCCAGATGTAGCCTCTGTCTTAAGCCCTGGCTTGTTTAAGAAAGCCCTGTCCTGGAAGTCGGTTTTGCAAACCAAGGCTTTCCCTGGAAATGACCAATTAGGAGGTAATATGGACCTGGTTTCCTCCGTGCCAGTTTGAATTGGTGTACTGGTGCTATAATGTGATACGATCTGAGAGATACATGGATGGAAGTGGTTTGGAGTAGCATGAAATTCCGAACCCCCCTCCCTCACCCCAACCCCCTTTCCCGTCTCTTTTCCTTCTCCACCCTCCAGGAGTAAATTGGAGTACATAATTACTGCAATACCATGTGAACCTAATTGATTACTTTACCCCCTTGGCTATTGGCAGCGGATTGTGTGTCTGAACAAATCTTTAGTGACCACACATCCAGTGTAGGCTGCGAAGATCTGCATGGGATGTAATTTCAGTCCCTCTGTTTCCTTTTCAAGAACAGTCTCCCTTCATTATAGGTACAACATAGCAGATGCTATGACCTGTCATCCAACCAAATGAAGTTGAGGTCAAAATGCGCAATATTGAATTTGTGACCCTACTTAAGACAATTTTAAAAGGAGAGCACAATGTGAGACAATGAAATCCATGAACGATTCAAAAAAATAGTACAGACTGAGGATTGAGTTGCATTGTGAAGAATCAGTTTAAAAGAGTGAAATGATTCTGTAACAAATCATGTTATTAAAAACATTCATAGACTGGTTCAACATTTTGTACAACCATCACATCAAGGAGCACTGTAGCATGTTTGCCTTTGCTCAACTTTGTATGCACATGCATGTCTTTGTATGTGAGATAAGTTAAGGGGCAGAAGAGATTTGGTTTTATCTTCTGCCACCAGTCCTCATGAATGTGTCAGGCATCTGTGCAGGCAGCTGTCTAGTCAGGACCTGGGCCACCAGGCCCCCAGCATCTGGCTGTGAGTCTAGCACAAGGGGGATTCTGGCTGGTGGCGAAGGTAATGAGGCAAATCTCCTACTTCCATCTCTCTTACACATACAGTCATGACATGCACACTGATGCATGCATGATTTCACACAGGCACACATATATATGTATATGCAATATGCATGTATATATTATATACACGTGCACATCAGAGACCTGTGGAGTAGCCTTAGGTCTTTTAATGACGGGATGAATGCATAGGAGGTAGGAGGTAGGATTTTATCATCCCCAGGGTAAGATAATAAAGGATTTAGAGTTTTGATGGATTGCTGCAGCTTCCTGTAACCAGTGCAAGGTCTGAATTTGCAGTCTCAAACAGTGACTGCTGTTACCATGACAATGACATCATCAGGCTTGTGCTGTCATCCCTGAAAAAGAGGTGAAAATCTCATCACCCCAGCTGTATGTAGCCCGGCCAGCATTGCCCAGTCCATCCCAAACCAGAGAGATTTAGCTCATACCAGTTTAGCAAAACTCAGCGTTTTTAGTTCCTCCCAACTCAGCACAGGCCCGGCCAGACTGTCTCAGCTCAAGTCAACTCAGTCCAAAACAAACGTAGTCATCTTAACTCTTTCACCCAATTAGTGATTACCTTCTATAACATAATAACTTTTAGTTTCGTGCACTCTAGCCCACCCTCTAGTCCATCTCAACTCATCTCACCCTGATTATTTATCACATTTCAGGTCGGGTTTACAATCATGAACTTGGCACATGAAATTCAACCAACAGCAAACATCTCCCACCACTTGTCTCGACCACAAATCTAATGTTTACAAGGTCGCTCCTCACAACTCGATGGCCTTTTACTGGCTGTCTCTCTCAAATAGAACTAGACCCAAAGTATCAGCGAATAGTGCGAGCTGCTGCACAGTCAGAGGCTTTTCACACCCTGATTGAGTTTCCATTTGAAGTCAGATCCAAGCCGCCTAATGTCGTTTAAATGTTTTTTCCTAAACACAGCAGCAGTAGTAGTCCTCGCCTTGGAGCAACTTCAAACAGCTGTCAGCAGAATCGTGTTGTTGCACGTGTAGTCAGGAGAGTAAAAATCCCCCTGCCCAAAGAGGACATTTAGAATGAGGCCTGTGGCTGCCATGAGAGAGATAGGAGAGAAATGGAGGCCTGGTGTTGATGTTGTTGGTCAGCCTTCTTCCCCTGGTTATAAAGAAGAGTGATGCTCATGTCTCACCACTGCTGTTTGGGAGAGAATAGGCTTTAAATCTGTGATAAAGGAAGTTAACATGTGAGTAAAATTGTGGAAAGACAAAAGAGAGAGAAAAGCAAGGCTGACCAAAACAAGAATGAAAGATGTGCAATAGCTGATCTTGAGGGGACTGAAGTAACTTGTGTTAAATTATGCACGACAAAGGAGAAAAAGAGGCGACCAATTGTATTGCCGAGACAGGACCTGAGTAACTTCCTTGTAGCATTTTGTGTGAATGTGAAATGAAGAGGATGAGATTCACAAAAACGCACACAGTAAAAAACACGATTACAACTCAGATTGGATCGAACAGGGACAGAGTGATGAAGCAGTTGTTACACTGGCGACAGCGGTTAAGGCTGATGACTTCACAGAAAAATTGACCTTGATGAGCTTTACGAGTCAGCACAGATATATAAAGGGAACAGCCATGTTATGAACTTATTTTGGAACATCCCACAGTAGGACAGCCAGGGGTCAGGACAGGCAGACATGCTTACGTATACAGAGTCGAGGAAAAGTCACTGCTGCCTTTCCATGGCCCATTTGACTTATTTAAGTGATTCTAAATAGCTGCTTTATCCCTGTGAATGCCATTATCTTATTCTGGACAGATGGGTTCTTATAACAGCTCAGACACTAAGAGGGTTGGTCATGGTTAAACCATGTGTGCATGGGTTACGTGGTTCTTAGTTGCCATTTAAAGTACTACCACTAGATGTAAGTGTTGCACCAGCTGTTTTTTTAAATGGTCCTCTCTTGCTTTCCCTCTGCCTCTGTAATAAAAGGTGAAGGAAATTAACTTTTCAAATGGACTGTGATTGGCCTCTTTGTTGTCCAGTTGCAAAGTGATGAAGATTGTGAAGTGTGCGTAGAAAAACCCCCAAAACACAGAGGTGGGTATAAACAGAGAGGAAAAGCTGGGATGTTGGAGTGGGGGAGAAACAAGGGAATGGAAGAAGGAAGAGGCAGGGTACATTTAGTGAATGATCTCAAAGGACGAGAAGAAAGAGTGCAGAGGGGAAACAGTGAGAAAGAGCAGCGGAAACATTTCAGCTGTCTTCAAATCATACTGTTCTCTCTGTTCTTGCACACTGGCCCTCAGCTGCTGACACTGTAGACATTTACCATTAAGAGTTTCTATTAATAGTTAAATGTGAAGTAGAGCATTAGTTAGGTGTATATTAACCATTTAGGCAATTAGTGTATCCCTACAAGTATTGCCTAACATTGAGAACAGGATTCATTTACCCCCTTCTCTCTCTTAAGAAAACAAAAATTACCGAACCCTTCAAAAATACCACCCACAACTGTGCTTTCAGATACGCTGGCCCACATAATGAAACTGTAAAGTTTGCTGCACAAAGACTTTATTGTTCTTTTTGTTTGGTGAATGAACTAATCTTAGATGATGAGCGACAGCTTAACAATGTTCCTTTACATCTGAAAGGCTTGTGTGAAAGTAATCAAAGTTTTAATACCTTTTAAAAAGTCTTATTTATCCCACATAGTCGTTGCCCACCAGCTTCTCAATTTAGTGGAGGGAAATAACATATTTGAAAAATTGCAATCTGGTTAATGTCGCTAATGGCACTTGAATGAGGGCAGACAAAGGTGAATTCTCCTTTTGAATACTTCCTGATTCATCTGCTGCCTTTGACACAATTAATCATGCATTTCTAATTGACAGATTACAGAATTATTATTAAAATTCAATATATTGGTGTCCTCCTCCGCTCTTCTTTGATGTGGTGTACCACAAGGTTCGATCTTTGGACCAATGCTACCTCAAGGCCAACTACTTAACTCTTAAAGGGATGTAGCGCATCATTCCTATGCTGATCTTTATGTCTCAGTCAAACCTAATAATGTAAATAACCTTGCCACCGTTCATGACTGCCTAGCTTCCGTGATGGATTGGATGTCCCAATGTTGCCAACATCTTAACACTGACAAAACAGAGGTTCCTGTGATCCACTCCAATGATCCGATCAAAGACTTTTATCGGTTCCCCGTACTTATTTTAAATCCAGAGGTTTCTGAGCATTTGCAGTTGAAGCTCACAAACCTTCCCCAACCATCAGATCGGTTGAATCTGCGGTTACCTTAAGGCAGCTGTTGAAAACTAATTTCGACAGTGTAGCCTTTTTATGAATTATCTCCATTTGTTTTCTATTATGTATGGTTGTCTGCATGCATGTATGTACAGATGGATATAGTCATTTGTGTACGACTTATTTTGTGTGTTTTACCTGTTATGTGAAGCACTTTGTAACTTAAAGTTTCTAAAAGTGCTGTACAAATAAAGTGTTATTATTAGAGTGTCCTCTGCATTGCAGGGTTATTGGCTTGTGGAAAAGGAAGAGTATCAAACTGCTGTGTGGGCTGTGTTCAGAATCTTTGACTTCTGTAGTTTCAAAAGTGCAGTCAGTGGTTTATTTCTGCACAGTAGCTATTCATCTGACCAAGGTCAAGTGAGACAGACTGCAGAGAGGGCTTGTATGTTACATGGTCCACTGTTTGTGTGACCTGAGTTGGCTCACAATCAATATTTATGCAAGGAAATGCAGATAAGTGTAAAGTTAATCAGAGTCAGAAAAGTTTTATTGTACAAAAAAAAGTTACAGTAGCACAGTTGAATAAAAAATGTATTATAATCAGAGACAATAATATACAAAACCCCCCCACTTCGTTTACAAAACACAAAGAGACCCATATTTAACACTACTACAATTTTAGACTACTACATACCAAAGGAATGACGGAGAGGCTCCGGCACGACCAGTAGAGGGCAGCGTTACAATGCTTGTTCCCACGGGGCATTTAATGAATGAATCAGCTCTGTGGTTGCCCTTTGGTGTTGGAAAATGACACCTACTCTAAAGACCTCAATGACCAGCCAGGTAAAAGTGGCAGGGAGTGGGGCTGGTCAGGGGTCAATGGGAAGACTAAGTGATAACCTCTTTATAAACAGTCTGTGGTGATAACCCTATTCTTATCTATGAAACCATGCAAGAATTAACTTGGGTGTTTCGGGCTCCTTCTGATTGTGATAATAATTTAAATATCCGTTCTCATCACCATTTAGCTTATTCAAGAATGTTTTGTTTTCACACTGTAAATGAAATTGCTTATGTTTTCAGTAATGATGTCAGTGTTCCACGATTTATTGTATTGTCTTTATTCCTTATCTACTGTATTTATAGATTGATATTTGTCTCTTCTCTTTCTGTCCTTACTTTGCTCTCTTGTTTGTTGTTGTTATTTATTCTGTAACTGCTCCATATTATTGTCCCTTATACTATTCTGTGTTTGGATCCCCCTTGAAAACAACACGACACATTTCAATTGGTTTGCATGACAATACATTTCTTACAATTAATGCGATGAAAGCTGTGGCAGTGAGAGTGTCTTCTGAAGGCTCATCAACCATGAACACGAGGTGGTGTAGAGCTCACCTGGTAGAGCTGCCACCCCACTGAGGCAAGGCCTCAACCCCCAGAGGCCTGGGTTCAATTCTGACCTGTGGCCTTTTATGCATGTCCTCCCCCACTCTCTCTGTCCCCCCTTCACAGTTTACTCTCCGTCCTATCCATTAAAAGGCCCAAAAAAATATTTTTTTAAAACACGCCGGGAGTAGGAATATGATCCCAGGACAAACAGACTCATCACAATCTTACCCCCTATTTGATTATTTTGGTTTATGTCATCATGCTATAATTTTGATAGATGTGTGTATTGCAGGTCTTTGAATTAAACACGAATTGCAATGAAACAGGACAAAAGTTCTACTGCCATGCTATGAGGCTGCGTTGAGCGAAATATTAACGTCAACATGGTCACAGTTCTGATGTTTAGTTTAGCTTGTCTGCATGCTAACATTTGCTATTAGCACAAAGTACAGCTGAGGCTGATAGAATGTCCTCAGCTTTGCAGGTATGTGGTCGCAAACTACAGTATTGAACAAATTAGAATGAATTAATAATTATTTGAATTCATGATGAGGGAGGGATGACTGTTTGTCCCAAATTTAACAGCAACCTTGGTTCCCCAGATTTTAAGACATTTCATAGAATAAAAACAACTGTGGTGTTACATGAAGAAAAGTCTGAGAATATCTGAAGCCTTTAGGATACATCATCTGGGAGGCATAGATGTTTCTACATAAAAAAATATCTGTCTTTCCATTTGGTAGATGTTAAGATATTTGGCTGGATAAATGAAAATTTCAACCTGCTGTTAATGCTGTAAGAGCTATAAGGTCAGGAAATCACCACGATTTCATAATTTATCTTCTGGGAGACATAGGTATCAGCAGGCCTACCAAATTTAACTTTTACCAGATTTGCTGGGAATGCAGCCAAACATGTCAGAGAGATTGAGAGACTGAGAATTCAACATCGCCTTCCATGATGACAGCATGCATAGCTAAAAATAGCCCATCCTTGGGGAGTGGAGGGACTTTCAGGGATTCAGGGATCTCGGGCTGATTACATCAAGGTGATGGACTTTTTCAGACCTTCATAAGCGTCACAGGACCTGTTAAAGCCACTCAGCTCTGCACTGCGCTGATACAAACTGAAGCTCCAGGGCCTCTGAATGGATTACCAGCTGGACTGTTTACAGTAATGGGTTTTTCACACACAGGCGGCCTTGAGAATGAAGATTGTGTTTTATGGCAGATAGTTTGGCTCATGGCAGATCTGTTTCAGTTGTAATGTATTCCTTTGTTTCAGTTTGAGTTTCTATGTTTATGTTCCAACAGTGTGAAGTGCATTTTGACAGTGTGGTATAGTAATTACTGGAAGAGAAGGTAGAGAGGGTAAAATTGATGACTGTCAGCAGTCAACTTGCTGACCATGCTGCAATTAAAAACAACATTATGTTTGGGATTTTTATTACATCCCTTAAATCTTATTTTCAAGCATCACTGAGGAGATGTTGGTGTAAGTGATAGAGTGATAAGTGATAGATCTTCAAGAAAATCTTCTGATAT
Organism: Paralichthys olivaceus; assembly: GCF_024713975.1. Classification (NCBI taxonomy): domain Eukaryota; kingdom Metazoa; phylum Chordata; class Actinopteri; order Pleuronectiformes; family Paralichthyidae; genus Paralichthys; species Paralichthys olivaceus. Next base: position 23,700,495 of record NC_091105.1, on the reverse strand, counting down.
CAGCAATTTTCAAATCTCATTTGAGATTCTGCAGCTCTGTACTGTTATTTTGACTCGGGCAACACACACAGTTTCATGACAGAGTCGCAGCCATGCTCAAACTCATGTTTAACTTCAGTCATTGTTTTCATTCTGTCTCAAAAATTGACAGCTAACAAGTGGAATTCAAATACATCAGCTGATATTAATTCTGTCCAATGAAAACATTTTCAGTAATGGGCCATTAGAGATCTTCAGACTAACTCACCCTTTCACATTGACAGTCACCAGCTCCCCTACAAGGCCCTTTTGCAACTGCTTTAACTGGTCAACAATTCATAATGTACTGTAGTTTAACGTGCTGCCAGATCATAGTTCCCCTTATACTCTGGTCTTTCACTCTTTATTATAACATTTTAAAACACACAAATCTGAAAAGTCATTGTTGCTGCATATCTCTTAGAGCTGATGCTATTGCTATTGGCAGGGTTAATTCAGTAACACATTGCCATTGGTCCCCATTACCCCGACCCATTCTTCTTAACTTACAGTGAATACAGCTGCAAATTAATTTCTGCTCATGCCGAGGCACCATAAGCCCTGCACTGCCTGCATGCCTCTATGTGGCCAAGTCACCATTTGAGGAGCTTGTGCCAAGCTGCGAAGAGACTAATGTCTCTGTACCTACAAGAGTGATCTTGTGTCCTGTGAACTATATCTTTTCTACTCAGCTGATCTACAGCCTCTGGCAACTGTCACACAGTCAGGCAGCCACCTGGGACTGCAATGAGCAGAGCTTCACCACAAGGTCATGTTACTTCCATGAGGTTGGCATGACTCAGAGAAACAGAATGCATCCCTCAGACACGTAAAGAAATAATATATATATACACCAAAACAACACAGTCTAACCAGCATATTTTATGTTGGTGAGAAGAGGTGATTTATGTACATTGTTTGTTGACAAATGTGCCTAATGGGCCCGGAAACAAATCCATTTCATGAGTTGCTTTCCAACACTGATCTATAAGCCAAAGTCTGAGGCAGTCTGGATGAAGAAGGGCTCTTACTGCTGCTGTGCATGAGAGATATACAAATAGCATCTGATTTAATATGGAGCAGATTTACTCTAGCATCAAACAATATTTTTTTTTTTATGGGTTTCTTTACTGTATCCTGTTATTCTGTCATCTCCAGCATTTCTCTGATGACACAGCCATCATTGGTCATGCATCAGAGGGCAACAAACTGGAGTCATCTGCTGAGGAGACTGAGGTCCTTCAGAGTGTGCAGGACACTATTGAGAACTTTTTATGACACTGGTGGCTTCTGCAGTGTTCTGCACCATTGTTTGCTGGGGGTGCAGATGCACTGAGAGGGACAGAAAAAGACTGAACAAACTGGTTAGAAGAGCCAGCTCGGTCCTGGAGTGCCCTCTGGATTTCACTGAGCTAGCGGGTGAGAGGAGTATATTTGTGAAGCTAATCATGGCCAACACCTCTCACCCCCTACACAACTGCTGCAGGCTGCTCCACCCACAGTGCAAGAAGCAACACTTCCGCAGGTCCTTTATTCCCACTGCTGTCAGACTCTACGACACCATCCAAGATGAAAAATAAAATACTGCACCCTTCATGACACTCTACTTGTACAATTTGCACTATTCTAACAGAAAATCACTTTTTGCACATTTGTGTTTACAAACAGTTCCTTATGTGCAAATGCTTCTTCTCATGTTCAAACATTTGTTCTTGTTGCTCGTGCAATCATCCTGTGTCACTGCACTTTACTTTATAACATGTCTATACAAACCACTACAGCGAAAGGTGTATACAATGTACATGCTCTTTTTAATTTGAATTAAATTATACAACTGAATTTCCCCAGTGTGTGTTTTATCTTATCTATCTTATCTAATTGAATTCCACTGCGTAACTATATTCAAGTCTGTGCATTATGGAAAATGTATTTTGTATGCAGCACATGTCCTTTCATTTTCCACTTGCTACTCTCATGTTGATTGACTTCTGTTGGCTGTGGTCAGTTAACATGACATATGGAATTCTGGTTAGAAATGGCAGCAACATGAAGTAAAAACGCTTAAGTGCACCGACTACTTACGTTTGCTTGAAGAAAAGGAACATTAGCAAATGATGGTTTTCATGTAGTCCTGTTGCACTATTACAAGCAAATAGTTTGTGGTGTTTGTTACACACTGCAACTCCAAACATGCTGTGAAAGCAATGAGGCATGAGCAAATATTACACAATTCAAAACAGTTATAAACACATAGCAACGTTTACCTTAACAATTTATGTGCATCACTATCCACCACCTAATTCAGGCTGTAACCAAATAGTTAAATATGCACACGTGATGAAACAGAGGTTCTCTTATTCCTTTTTGTGATTTATTTCATGATTCCTGCAGTTTAGGGCACAAAACGTCTTCATATGAATCTTCTCATAATCACTCAGTCCTGGTTTGTATTTCACCACAGTATCAGTTCAAATTTCATTATGGCATTACACTGAAAGCTGTCTATAACCATTGCATTTAGACTTTGTAGACCTTACATGATCACAGATAAGAACAGTGGCTGTGGCTTTACCCTTTTGAAGAGCTTCACATGTGTGAGAATAAAAGAAGAAGAAGCCCTCCCTATACAGGGAGTATTATACACCTAAACAATGGCTGTCATAGTCTGGAGGATTCTTAGAAAGTGTGACATTCAAAGCCATTTGTCTGTCTTGGTGATACACTGAGGTGCTGAGTTAAGCCACTGCACATCCACATCATCCAAATGTCAGCTTTCTAGGATGAGGAAATTGCCAGATCTTGTACACACACACCCAAACACATGCGCGCACACATACACACCCACTAACGCACACACACTTTACTATTCACTTCAGTCACAATCCTCTGCTTAGGTCCCTCAGGAGACTTTGCGGAGAGTGGAAGTAAAGGTTTTTGATGGGTCAAAAACAGGACTCCTAAATCAAGTCAAATAAAGAGAGTGGGGTTCAGAGAGGGAGCCACTGGAACAAATGTTGGAAGAGGCATGTGAGGTGAAGACTGAGGAAATAGAATAGGCCAGTGGTGGAGGCATTGAGGTAAAAACAGGTGAGTCACAACAGCTGTCCTCTAACCTCCCCTGCTGAAAAAAGTACAGCTCACTGCAGACTCATTTCACACAAACAAAAACAACTAGACTTTAGAAATCAGGTCAAACAGTAGGTAGGGTGTGGGAGTGAAATAGGAAACTATATACTGTATATTCCCTTGAAGAGATATGAGACCTTTCCTCGAAAGATACCAGTCATGTTCCCATGCCATCCTGAAATCATTATAATTGGGCAGCTCTTTTTACTGATCCCTATAAGCTATTAGAGATCTTGATTCCCTCTGGGGAACATTCATAACATTGTAATGGTGAGGATACACCTACATCTGCTTGGCAGAATTCTCTTTTGTGTTTCAAAAACAAGTTCAATTTATTCAGAGTTAAGTTGGAAAAGGTCTGCAGGCTCTGTTTTTGTCCATTGCTGCATCTTGTTCCGCTGTATTTCTTGTTCTGCACTTGTAATATATATTCTTTAAGGGATGAATTTATGCTATTAGAGACACTTTATCCACCTTTCCTGTTTACATGTGGGCTCTAGTTTTAAGCTGACAAAGCTGTTAAGGTTTTATAAGTTCTGCTGTCTAGGTGGTGATTTGCATACCGAATGCCAAACTGAGAGCATTAATGAGACATGCTATGATCTCTTGACCTCTGAGTGTTACCTGTTTATTGCACTATTGTGTGAGCACAACACTGTTAACAGAGCAGCTGTATTCTGAGAGGCTTAAATCACTGTTTGGAACTGACAAATATCAGCCAAGCGCAAAATGTGCATTCATCAGACATCCTATTGTAATTGTTGTCAACACAACCTGAGCCTCTTGGTCTGCATCTAGATGAAAGCTGTACTAATATGCTATTCATTTTCAACAGGGACTAATATTTGTATGAGGGTGAATGTGTTTGTGTAGTTTCTCACTTACACTCTGTTGTTAAGGGTGGACTATGTGCATTCCCCTGTCCCTGCTCTGCTTTTTCCACTGACAGTAGCTGTGTCCCAATCCAGGGGCCTCCTCCTTTGTAGGATGCAGTCAATGCCGCCCACGAAGGCTGAACCAAAATGAGACAGAGTCTGGTCCATGGAGGATTTCTGTTTTCTGCATCACCAGTTTAGAAGTGTAAGCAATAGACCTCTCGTCAACTGACACAATGATCTATTTGAAAAATAGTTTGTCACTGAAGCACAATGATTTGAATCATTATACTCAATTAAATGAAAGACGGGAAACTCTTCTTTCTCAATCGGGCATGTAGCATGCACTAAGTTTTGTCTTTGTTATAAGGTATACATTTTCATGGCATGTAATGTCCCCTTGTGTCATAACCAGTCTTTATATGTCATTGTGAGACTATTGTGAGACTCTAGTTCTGCCAAACACACACAGAACAGAACAGGTTCAAATCTGTCTGCTGGACACTATAGACAATATGAAATAATACATTTGTTTGTATCGAGATGTATAATCTGTCTATCTACCCCAACCTTTTTGTATAGACTCTATGCTCACACAATCATATACATTAATGGCCTATTATGGCATATAATGGCCTTTGTTTACTTGGTACCTTTGTGTAACATCTCAGCCTTTATGTATTCTTCAAAAGAAACAAACTGTCTGAGTACTTACATTGCATAGTCTTGAATCGTGGGAAAGCCACAGCCCCTGAACATTAGGCTGACCCTGCAACATCTCTTAATTTCTCTACACTGTTCATTGAAGAACAGTAGAGAAACAGATAGGTGAAGTACAAGTGAAGTGAAAAAGCAGAATCAGATGCCTTTTTATCAAATAAATTCGTAGTGAAAAGCTTTTGAGCTTTTTCTGTGATATAGGTCACAGGCACGTGCTGGTCCTGGTAGAGGTAATAATCAAACTTACATCAGACATCCACCGGAAGTCAGGAAGTCTCAGTCTCCACATGGTGACTAGCTGCAGTGTAGGTCATAAATCATGACTCCTGCATGTTAGTGGAGGGGACATGGACCAAACTAAAGTTTGAAAATACACATCAGAAAATCTTTTTCAAAAATGGTTACTTTCACTTTACATGGTTATCGTTACAATGATGTTCAAGTGCTGACATATTTAAATGTTAAAACGGGGGTGTAATGTCATGATTGATAGCTGAGACTGACTCATGATAAGTTGTTGGCTGGGACCTTGCTACCATCACTCCATCCCAATATTTTGCAAAGCTGGCCCTTTTTTAAAACTGATTGACCAATGACCGATTTTTCATTTTGAGGCAATTTGATTGAAGTTTACCAAATATTCTGAGAGTGCAGAGTTCTCACATTTTACTTCCCTCTGTTATCCATCAACATAAAAAGATGGTTCACATTTTTTTAAAAATCTGATCATACAAGCAAATTACATGTACATCTGGCAGAATTGACAATAAAGTTGACTTTGACTTTGATTGAGTCAGGACACACAATTTTGTGAATAGTGCTGGTGTTGTATGGAGTAGATGGTTGGCTACATCATGTCTTCAATGGCCAGGTTATGTTTTAAAATGGAGAGAAAACACAAGACAGATACACAAATGTTGGGGAAAGGAAAGTATGCTATAAACACCTCCCACTGAGTACCAGCGGATGTCTCATATGTGACGGCGTAGTCTCGGCCTTGGTACTGGGTCTGCTTTGTGTCTCTTTCAGAACCGTGGCTGGGACTCCTCCCAGCCAAGGTTCTGAGGGGGATAATTTAAACTGGGACCACCTGGACAAAGTTCCTGGTTAAAAATGGATCTTCAGTTGACAGAGGTCGCTTCCTTGCTTCCTTCCTAACCCTAACCCTTCCTTGCACAACAAGATATCCACACACTCTCACACACCATTGATACTAATTAACAAACCCCATGATTATATTTATTGTTAAAACTGCGTAATTTCTATTGCTTTACTTAATAGACCTAAATTATATAACGTAAATTACCAAATAATAGCCGGGGCGTTTATTTGTTTCAATCACTTAACAGACCAGGCGTTTATTTGGGACCAGGCAGCAGTTTGGGACAGCCGTTTAATTTAGGCGTACATTTGTTTCGCCATCGCCCTGATCATTTTGCGGGACACTCTCTCGTGGCGTGCCTGTTTGCTGATAACCCATTCCCACATGTTTATCTCAAGCTCCTCGCTTGTCTTCTTCCTACCGCCTACCTTTTTGAAAATTTGGAAACAATTTAGGCTGCATTTCAAACCCCCCCCCCATGTAGCCCCATTTGTAACCTTCACTTGTTTCTTCCCTCTAAGTTAGATAAAGCTTGTTCTATGGAGAGAGAAAGGTCTGACTAGTTTCTCAGATTTATAATTTTTTAAAGATAACTTTATTGTCACTGCACAAGTACAATATAATGGAATTTCATTGGAAGCTATCTTGTAGATAAACATCAAACATCTTTTCCCTTAGCTTCCAACGAATCCTCTGGGTGTTGCTTCCTGTGAAATGTGGTTCGATTTAAACCTAATGAGTTTATATCATCTTCGGGTGTGGTGATCTTGGGCTCAATCTGACTGACGAATGGTGGGAAAAGGAATTAATCTGGGTCAACTGCACAGATTTCTGTGAACATCTCATTTTGGTTCAGTCAGAGTCCTGCATAAGATTAATTTAACAAAAGGTAGGTTTAGCAGTTCACATTATTTCATGTTACCTCTGTTTCTTGCAAAATTAGCAGAATTCTGCTTCGCTTCTTTAGTTCATCAAGTAAAGCCCTTAAATACCCCAATAAAAGACACCTCTTTTTCAGTTACACCAGTCAGCCTGCTTCCCATTTGATTTTTAATGCATCTCATTTTCTTTTGAGTTAAGCATCCTTCTGATTTAATTTTCTCTGTTACATTTAGTATAGTCCATAATTAATCATTGCTATTTTATATGTCGTTGTTGACTTATTTTTCTTTTCAGGGTTTGTGGTTGGTGGGGGAGGTGTTGGAGGAATGTGGTGTTCTGTTTCTCTGGTCTCACACCACATGGGAAGGTGGGAAGGGGACAAACACAGAAAAAGGGCTGGATCACATGTCTGTACAACGTATTTATTATCTGTACTGACAGACAAAGTGATCAGTCCTCATGCCCTCCAGAACTAGGATCTCAGTTGTCCTTTGGGAGGACTAATCTCTTTTCTCTTCCGTGACGTCCACATGAGGGAGACAAAGTTTTGTTTCGTTCACAAAAAACACAAAACAAGTCTACAAGCTTCAGGAACAAATTTAGTACAACTTCATTTGATTTTCTTAACACAAAGGTTCCTGGCAAACGAAAAAAAAGTCGACTACAAAAGTCGACTACAAGAGGCAACTGATTACATCTTTTACATGAATGAGTCAGATCTTCACATCATGATTTTCAGCTGCTCTCAGTGCAGGGTTAGGGTGATAAAATACAGGCCACGGTCAAATTAACCTGTATGGATCACACCAGCGTACTAAACATTAACCTGAAGAGAGAAAAGTATCTGAAGTATCTTTAGACATGAACTGTAAATGTCCAAGAAATCGGGTGTGGACATTTTCCACTTTGTTCTTCACATATGAAAAACACAGCAGGAGATTATGCGGGTCAGTTTTGTTCACAACAGGAAAATGTCCGGATTATTCTAGCGGGGGTTGGCGTCTGAGTAGAGTAGAGCAGCAGGAGGCAAGACATGACGTATAAACTGTTTTTAGCTCAGCAGCTGAATCATGGCATGACAGGCGTATTTTCACGAAACTATCCTAACCTTCAACTCCAGAGTCGTCCACACAGTAACCAGGAATTCTGAGTAAGTGAAGATGAAAACACATGACATAAATCGAACACTTTTTACAATGGAGTAGAGGGACGTTTCTGAGTCACTCACTTCTGATATTCTTCCACAGATGTACCACCCATGGGCGAGTAATGTGGGACTGGGTACGGACATTTCTTGTGCAGGTGGGCGAGGATGCGGTGCAGCTCCCGGCTCCCAGATCCCAGAGGCCATCACAGCAATGGTGATATGCCCCCTCTTCCTCTCCTTGTTTCTGTCCAGAGGATTTCAATTTTTATTTAGTTTGTAAAAGTGACCAACTGTAAAAGTATCATGTTATTTTCCCATAACACCTCCTGTAGAGGTGAATTTTAACCACCATAAACTCAATTCTTGAACTTGAAGAGTTCCCGTGATGACTGGACGGACTCACCACAAACATCTCGGCCAGTTTGTAGCTGACAAACTCAAGGCCCTGTGAATGCTGGGAGGTGGAGACAGACTTTCCCCCTGACACCACTGACCGCCCCACTGACAGTTACTGTCACAGCATGAAATTCAAAAGAGAGTGGAGTAAAATGTGATAGCGGGTAAAGAGAGAAACTCCATTTGTGGGGAATAACTAAACCTGTACCACCACCTCTGCCAGTGGGTCTGGGTGTGTGGGTGAAAGAGTAGGCGGAGGAGACACCAGCACAGGTGGATGTATTGTCTGGTGTGACACAAATCTCGGTGAGAGCAAAGAAAGTCAAGTGATTGCTGGGTAGCAAAGCCAGAGATGAAGTCTATCTTATGGGTAGCTGACTGGCAGTTCCAGAGGCCCTCGTGACAAGGTGTTGGGCATGTGTAAAAATGGGTGGGATAGATAAGAGAAGAAAGGTTGACGAGTGTGAGGCCTATATTATCTTATCTAAGATATTTTAACAGGAACAAAAAATTTACACATATTCAAATAATAGAGGAAGCAGAGCAACGTGATACTTTTGAAAACCAGAATTAGTTTTAAACTCACCACAGCTCAACAACAATAGACACTTCCCATCTTAATCAGTGAAGAGGTGAGTTTAGCAAATATCTCCTAAAAACACTGATTAAGGACATAGTCTATTTACCTCACAGGAAGAAAGTAAATTAGAACTTAGCCCTTGACAGAATTGTAATTAAATTAAAGCACTTTAACTTTAACTGGTTCTAGCTATTGCAAACACCTGAGTGAAATGAAAATCCTATCTAATACAAATCAAGGTAAGAAAAACAGCACAAACAAAGCAATCTAGTTAACCTAAGACAGCAGATACAGTAACATTCCAGCAGAGAAGCCTTATTCAAGAATGTTCTCAGCCTAAATCCAAGCAGTAAGAAACTAGTAAGCTCATGTGCATTGGACTTCTGGTAACCACCAGAAGTCCAATGCACATGAGTTTCCTGCAGGAATGCAAGGGTCAGTTTTAAAGATCTTCAGAGGAGTAATATTTTTTTACATTTTACCAGGTAGACATTTAACTCACCAAATTTGACTGAGCAACCATTTATTTAACCATAGACCCACCTGTAGCACCAGATTTATATTTGAACCATTTCTCTTCTAATGATCTTCCTGGACTGACCTTATTAGTTTCATCATCTAAACCAACAACTTGTCCATTAGACTCTGTCCCAACTAAACTTTTTAAGGAAGTTTTCCCCCTAATTGACAGTTCCATATTAAATCAGATTAACATGTCTTTGTTAATCGGCTATGTACCACAAGCTTTTAAGGTAGCTGTTATTAAACCTCTGCTTAAAAAGCCCACTCTTGATCCAGCGGTTTTAGCTCATTATAAACCCATATCAAACCTGCCCTTCATTTCCAAGTCCTAGAGAAAGCTGTTCCTAACCAGCTGTGTGATTACTTAGATAGTAACGGTTTGTTGGAAAACCTTCAGTGAGGATTTAGAATCCATCACAGCACAGAAACAGCACTGTTAAAAGTCACTAATGACCTTTTCATGGCATCAGATGATGGACTTGTCTCTGTACTCATCCTGTTGGATCTTAGTGCAGCATTTGACACCATAGATCATAAGATTCTGTTACAGAGACTAGAACAACATGTAGGGATTAAAGAAACTGCACTGGTTTAAATCATATTTTGGATGGTGTCAGTTTGACCTCCAGCTCCACTGTGAGGAACTTTGGAGTTATGTTTGACCAGGACATGTCATTGACGCACATATAAAACAAGTCTCTAGGACAGCTTTCTTCCACCTGCGTAATATTGTGAAAATTAGAAACATCCTGTCTCAGAAGGATGCTGAGAAACTAGTCCATGCATTTGTTACCTCTAGACTAGATTACTGCAACTCTTTATTATCAGGATGCCCCAGGAAGACTGTAATAAGTCTCCAGTTGGTCCAAAATGCTGCAGCACAAGTGCTGACAGGAACTAGGCTCTCTTGTGGTTCCAAGAGTCAGTAAGAGTAGAACAGGAAGTAGAGCATTCAGCGACCAGGCTCCTCTCCTGTGGAACCAGCTCCCACTCTGGGTTCAGGAGGCAGACACCATCTTTGCATTTAAAGTTAAACTTAAAACGTTCCTTTTTGTTAAAGCCTATAGTTAGTTCTGGATCAGGTGAGTCCTGAACCATCCCTTAGTTATGCTAAGTATGAGGCAGTATCTCAGTCCATAGAGACTTGGCTTTGGAACCAGAGGGTGGCCGGTTCAAGTTCCAGCATGGAAGGTTCCCTTGAGCAAGGCACCGAACCCCCCATTTACTCCCCCACTGTTCCGTGTGGTCACTGTGTGGATTGTGTTCACACTAATGGGTTAAATATAGATGTCAAATTTCCCCATGTTTGCATGTTGCATGCTGTGTGTGATACAATATAGAGGAATCTTAATCACTTCTTTCTGTCTCTATGCCCCCCACATTCATTTATTTATTTTAATACATGTCAATAACTATGTGTCTTTTCCTCCCCCAAAAAATGGAGCCAGTTTTACCATTACAACCAATTTTCCACTCCAAGATGCTTGATAAAGCAAACACTTTATTTGCGTCTCATCTGTTGATACAGAGCAGAACTGAAGTAATCCAGGTGAATCAGGGAGCTCCAGCTCCAGCTTCTTTGTCTGTGTAGAGAGAAGGAAAAAAAAGCTCTCAGGTCCTGAATCTACTGATCATGTCAGGTAGCAACAATTTGTACCTTTTTCTTGCTACTCCAGTTTTTAATATTGTGGCTGTGTTATCTGCTAACTCAGTTCCAACTGCTTAGAGTTCCTTCTTCAGGTAGTTAAAATCTTCATCAAGGGAGTTTTTCAGCTCTGTTCAAATGACAGTAGTGATATCTGCCTGTAAATCCAAAAGGAGTGTATGTAATGGAGCTCTCCCTCCTGATGAAGACTTGATGATATGGTAATTGAAAACTTTTCACGTTATAACGTAAAACCTTTCATGTTATAACGTAAAACCTTTCATGATACAGATTTTTTTTTTTAATTTTTCCGACAGTAATACGCTTCTGTACTATCATTAAAAAATACAGCTGCACACAATTCATTTTCTACCATCTAAAACAGAAGTCACCAACCTCTGAACCAAAGCTAAACCAAACAGGTCAACAGCTTTGCATATTTTTAGTAAACTTCAGTCAACACCCAGTTAGAGGCAACAATGCCTATCCGTTCATTATGCTAGAGTATTCCTATGTGCTGCTGCTTTCTTCATCAAGTTGTGTCTATTTTGTTGTAGATTACAGACTAGGGCTGGGCAATAAATAATATCAATAATTATTGCAATACAATTTTATTATTTTATATTCATTATTATCAATTATCAACAATCCATAGCAATATAAGAACAGTCTAATATATATCAATATATTGCTTATACATTGTACAAACACAGTGAGGAGGTATAATCAATCGCAATGAATGTTTTGCTGTTTATCAAGTGTTTGTCATTAAGAACAGTTTAAAAACACTACCTAAAATTTGCAATTATTCATTAAAAAGCTGTGAAACTATACAGATGCGTTTCAAATGTGATGTATTTTGCCTCTAACTCTGTTGTGTGTGCAGGGTCTGCTGCTGGGCCCAAATCAGTGAGAAGAATTCTTCTGAACACTGCAGCTGTAATCACAATGAAAAATCTGATATATCCTCCTATGGACACACACATTTAAATGGCAACAATAATGCATTACTAGCAACACTTATTTAGCTCTGTATAATTAGAACAATTCAAGTCACAAGTAGTAAAAGCTTCTTCCCTGACACACAGTTGTAATTAACAGTCAAAATATCTTTGAACACAACATTCTAACCTTTATAGTATTACTGTCAAATTAACTGTGATATCTTGGCTGTAGAATAACACAAACCACGATGGCATATGAGACGACTGGCAGCCTCTTTCACACAGGTATTATCTTTAGAGCTGGAATTTCTGCAAATTACTATAAAGGTCAAGTTTCCCTTAAATCCTTCTCCTTCATGTGACAAAGAGGATGTTGCTTCTGGCCTTAGAGAAGAGGCCCTGTATCAGAGGTGATTATTCTGACAGTTTTATCTCCTTCCTTAGCTATAAGCTATAAGCTTTAACTCTGTTTGTGCTGATAAAGGAATGCACTATTCACACATGCCTTTTTGATTTATATTTCTATACTATTAGCAGAAAGCCTCATAGTTTGGTTTTCATTGGAGTGGTCACATTATCTTCTGTTGCTCGCTATAGATCATTTTTCTGAAACGCCTCTATAGTAATTACACACTTGTTTTGCAGAGAATAAACACAAAAGAAACACAGTGTCAGGGGCTTTATTACAATCCACCTTATTTGGAGCACAATTCCTCCTGCTGTGGAACCAGTTATCTACTTATCTACAGATTAACTGTGTATGATTTGTGATAATTAGAAACAATTTTGTAACAATTCCTCTGTCCACCATGGCTGAGGCACCTTTTCGGGTCAGATCGGTCAGTGGGCGGGTCAGGTCAGCGAATGCAGGGATAATTCGCCTGTAGTAACCCGCCAGCCACAAGAACCACCTCATCTCTTTTTTGGATTTGGGCCTGGCCTGCAGTTTTATCCACCTGAGTGCGCACCGCCCAAGTGGTACCCCAGATACCGTACCTCCCTCCATCCAACTGTACACTTCTTCAGGTTGGCCGTGAGCCCAGCCTCTGGTGACAGGGGAATCTGCCAGTAATAGGTTAAATCCAGCTTGGTAAAAAAATGTGCAGTGCCTAGCTGATCCAGGAGCTCGTCGACCGGGGGCATTGGATTTGCGTCAAACCATGAAACATCATTTACCTTAGTCCGTGCAGAACCTTAAAGATCCATCCTTCTTTGTTACAAGAACAATGGGGCTACACCATGCGCGGTTGGACTCTTCTATTACCCCCATCCCGAGCATAGTCTCTAATTCTTTCTGAACGTTTTTTGTTTGTGTTCAGGAAGCCGCTAGAGTCATGAACGTACAGTCACCCCGGGGGAAGTCTCAACGTAATGTTCTATAAGTTTTGTGCGTCCTGGCAAGGGGGAGAACACGTCTGCAAATCGCTGCTGCAACAGGACGATCTCCGATCTCTGGGCTGGGGAGAGATAGTCACTCACCAGCGAAACCAGAAAAATGTGCTCTGCCCCTCTCCATGCTTTCAGGAGGTTGAGGTGATATATTTGTATAGCCCCACCCCTGTCAGACCGCACAACTTCAGAGTCAACATCCCCCACTTGCCGTGTGACAACGAAGGGTCCTTGCCACTTGGTGAGTAATTTTGAAGCCTCACTGCCCACTCCTCCGGCGGCCAGCCACACGCCTCCGCTGTCACCTCGAACATGTCCATGAACGACTGCGGCTCGTCCACCTCTGCCATCTTATGTAGGGTGATGCCAGCCAACGGTGAGCAGACCGACAAGGGCCTAAAGTCTGAAAAACCAGATTTGGAAAATGCTCTGCTTTTTTGATAATGTGTACCAAGTGAATATGTTGCGAGGAGTTGTTGAAAGTGCAGCCTGTCAGGCTAAAATAGTAGAAGAATAAATAAAAACTGCCTTCACAGTCAGTCTTGACAGTGGAGTCTTCAAAAGGGGTCATGAAGTGAGTCACACTATCAATGCTAGTTTTTAGCTGAAGGGCACAGAGCATAACTGGATTCCTATCATGGGAGATTGAGACAATATCCCCTCTGTGTGATCAATACAAACAATTACAAACTGCTCCATGTGTGCTTTGGATGAGGGGCAAGACAGAGCTAAGAATAGATCCACGTCGTCCAGAGTCAGAGGGGTCAAACCACCAAAGCAAAGAATGAAGGATAATAAAGCTGGTGCAGTGAGACTGATGGAAGAGATCCTTATTATGGGCTTCCCACACTTGACTAAGATGCAGGGATTTGATGGGATTCATACTAGGAACACTGATATTCAGCACAGACAGCAGGTGTAACTCAGCATTCACATCACTGACGTTATGATTTATGAATTCTGTCTTCATCATCATGGTGACATATTTCTGTCAGGTTGTCACTACTGTGGTTTTCTGCTCTGCACTTAATATAAATCACTTGATGACCCCTGCATACATCTCTGTGGATTACTTTTACCTTTGTCTTTACCTCATGTCAGACCTCAGACTAATTTCTCATAGATATTAGATAATTCATGTAATATGTTGTTCCTCTTGCAAGACCTGTGTGATATTGAATGTCAGACCTACATTACATTTAGAATTAACAGGACATATCAGTGTGTAGAGTTTCTCAACTTTGAGGACAAGACCCCACTTGAGGTCACCTGATATGCAGTTGGTTTATAAGAGTTGAGATATTTCACAGCTTTGAAAATAGGGTACAAAAGTTTGCAATAGTAAAACTCTCGTGTCAACTTGAAAACTCATTAATTGCTGTGCATTAGAATGTTTTGAACTTGGTAAAGGGGTCATGGGTCAGAAAAGGTTATTAGCTCGCCTGTAATACACACAAGTTTGAAAACATGCACACTGTATGTGGGACCACACAACACACACACATGCTAAAAGTCACCCTCACACAAAGACAGAGAAGCAGACACTCGCTGTCCCTGATCACAGGGAGTCCATGCAGACCTAAAAATGGCACATTGTGGTTACACTCCGAGTTGGCTATCAACACACTGTCTGCTGCTGAACAGACGTCTGCTGCCTGACCTTATTGGGCTGCTCTGATGTACACAGAAAAGGCCTTTGGAGATTGATTAGTGGTTTGAGCAATCTGGCTGGTCAGCCATCCACAGCTTACAAATGAGTTGTACAGGAAGTCACTTACTTGTTTTCCCAGCTGTTTATTTTTTAACCAAACAAAGACTATTCTCACAAGTTAATTTTTTCAGTTATAATAGGCTTGATTAACATGTTAACAACCATTCACTTCACACAGATATATTAAGTGTTACATAAGGTGAAGTGCCTGTTGATCTCAGAGGTGTTGCTGCCAGTTCCACCATTTCCTGAGCTGCAGGAAACATTTTTTAGCAAACTCTTTTCTTATCAGAATCTGTCATCATTTATATTTTTAAGTTTTAGAAGGAAACATGAATACATATGTGGAGGTGGCTCAGTGAGCACTCACTAGGTGAACCAGGGAGAGTTTATTGGCACATCTGAGACTAGTTGGCCAATCAACTCTCCCTGGATTCAAAAGGCAGCAGCTGAGCTGCCAGAGCGAGACACTTGGGAGAGAGACACAGGAGATGCATAAGAACTGAGCGAACATGAGCGAAACTCATGAAGGAGAGACAGAAAGACACAGATACATGAGAGGCGACGCACATTAGAGACACTAAGAAAATCCAGGGAGAGTTAGATTGATAAATAGATAGATAGATAGATAGATAGATGAACTTTATTGATCCCAGCTGGAAAATTGTTGTGTCACAGCAGCAGTTCAACAAGACACAAAAGACAAGGTGCAAAATTGCAGTGTTTGACACGGGTATGAATATAATATGAACAAAATAAATAAATAATTGATAGTTATTGCAGCAGTAATTACAATTAAGTACTATCAGAGGTGGGAATTGTACAGTCTTATTGCTGTGGGCAGGAAAGACTTCCTGTATCTGTCCTTTGCAGCAGCGGAGCTGAACCAGTCTGTTGGAGAAAGTGCTCCACTGTCTGTCCACCAGGTGGTGGAGAGGGTGCTCTTGATTGTCCATGATGGGTAAGCTACATACAGCTTATTCGGCGCCCTCCTCTCCACCACCACCACTTCAAAAGTGTCCGGTTTGCAGCCAATGACTGAGCCAGCCTTCTTCTGTCTGTTGGTGTCACTGGCTCCAATGCTGCTCCCCCAGCAGACCACAGCAAAATACAGAACACTGGCTACAACAGACTGATTTCCAACATCTTGCTGCCCACGTCGAAAGATCTCAGCTTCTTCCGAAAATAGAGTCTGCTAATGATGTGTACAGTGTGAAGAGGAAGGGCGTGGGGGGGGGGGCAGAAGCTTATGAAGCAGTCAGGGTGTGTGGGAGTCTGGGAGTGTGGTGGGGAGGACAAAGGAGGGCTGTGAACCCAGTAATTTCCCTCATTCCAGACCACACATCCCTCACATTGTTCTGCTGGAGTTTGGCCTCCAGTTTCCTCCTGTAGGAGTCTTTGCACTCCCTCAGCTTGAAGCAGTCCTGCAGTGCCTCAGTGGCCTCCTGAGTCCACCTCCTCACATTCCTTTTGGATGCAGGCTGTCGCTGGACAAGAGGGACATATTTCGGTGTCAGCAATACCAGGTTGTGGTCTGATCTGCCAAGTGGATTTGCATATAGAAGGTCCAGTTTTTTACTGTCTCTTGTGGGGCAGTTAACATACTAATGGAATGAAGGTAAAATTGTGTCCTGTGTGACATGAAAGAAGTCAGCAGTGATGGTTATAAAAGCATTGGGATACTGAGTTTTAAGCCTTGCAACAGTGGAGTGAATGGTGTCGCTAGCTACAGTCGCATCAGCTGATGGAGGTATGTAAACAGCAACAAAGATGGAGGACGTAAACTCCCTCTGTAAATAATATGGGTGCATTCCCACTGCTAGTAGTTCAATGTCTGGGCAACAGAGATGCTCCTTCTGATTAATATGTCCGGGATTACCATTTTTCACTCACATATAGTGCAATCCTCCTCCCTTCTTCTTACCGCTCTCTATAACGTCCCTGTCCGCCCGAACAGTAGTGAAACACAACAAGCTGCATTCAGGGTATTCCCTTTGGGTCTTAATCACGAGCTGAGTGCTTCCATCTTATTCCCCAAGTATCTCACGTTCCCCATGATGACCGCAGGAACTGACGGTTTATGTTTCCTCCTCTTCAGTCTGCACTTAACTCCAGCTCTGCGTCCCCGATGTCTCCTCTATAGCTCCTTCGGAGTTTCAGGTTTCTCGCCGGGCAGCAACACAGGTCTACTCAGCGCAATCAGCTGGTCGCGCGAGTAAACAATGCTCTCACTGCTCTCTGCGTGGCTGGTCAAAATAAAGAGTGTGTAAAGTAGCAGAAAAACTAGGAAAAAAGTTTTAAAACAGTACGTAGCAATTGCAATTAAGTCCCCAGGACAATTACTGAGAAAACAAATAAAAGAACATAGTGACAAAGTGACAAAAAACCTAGCACGGCGTATTTTTTGATTACTGAGTTGACTGGCCAACTAGTCTTAGCTGTGCCAATCACCTCTCCCTGGTTCCCCTGGAGGTGCTCACTGACCCACCTCCACATATGTATTTTAAACTGAAGCTGATGAACTGATTAATTGATGACTTCCAGGTATGCTGATCAGTTGGCCAGAGGAGGACACACAAATACTGCATCTATTGCACTTCTGTCCCTTCGAGGAGAGGGATCCTCATGTAGATCTCTCTGAGGTTTTTACCCCTGTTAATAGGGTTTTGTTTTGGTAGTTTTTCCTTACTCTTGTTGAGACAAATTTGTGTATATGGGCTATACTAATAAAATTTGATTGATGATTGAAACACACACACACACACACATACACAGAAAGCTGCGATAGAGCTATGTTTTTAAAAAAATTCCTTTCTACATAATTTATCATTTCACAAGTCCTTAGATTTATCTTGTGACTCTTGGCTATAGATCAGGCCTTTGTTCACTACATGCTTTTTTTTCCTTTAAACTCCTATTGAAGAAAATAGATTAACAAAATGTCCACAGTTGGGTCTACTGTTACTATTCTCAAAATTATCCTCAGAATTTTTGACTATTTCATGCAATCTTATTCACAGCACCATTGATGTGCAAAGGCTTTGCAACTGAGCAGGCACTGAACTGTTTATGATTCAGAATTCCAAAAATCTTGATGCAGTCTCAAATGTACCAGTTACAGAAGTGGTAGATCACATACATTTACTTTTAATAATTTCACTACTTTCTTCTGATAATAAAATTTTACTTTATAATGGATTATGCTGTGAGCTTAAAGAAACAAAATCACAGCTCATACTAAAGGGGGCACTATTTGTTGTATGGGCTGTGAACAACTGAACCGATGTCTTTAAACTCTTCAATGATTATCACAAACACAGCTTTGCATTCACTTCAACCTATCAATGACACGGTCACTGGTGCTGGCAAGGGAGAACCCAAAAGCACGATGATAGGCAGGCAAGTTGCAAGGGAAGATCTGTTTATTCAGTCCAAGAAACAGGCAGAGTCAAAACCAGGAGATCCAAATCTCTGACAGTTCAGAGTTCAGTTTCTTGTACTCCAAATCAAATCAAAGTTCAGTTCCAATCCTGCTCCAGTGGGAGACGATGATGGTCGTATGATCCCTGCCGCCACGGAGTCATTGATGTACTTTTCCATTGTCTTTGTCTCAGGGACTGATAAGGAGAAGAGTTTCCCCCTAGGGGGTGATGTACCTGGGAGAAGGTTAATGGCACAGTCGTAAGGGTGATGTGGCGGCAAAGAGGTGGCCCGGGCCTTGTTAAAACCCTCCTTCAGGTCCAGATAATCCTTAGGAACTTGTGACAGGTCTGGAAACTCAGAGAGGACAGTCAAACCAGAGGCAGGTGACAGGGCAGACTTCAAACAGATAGCGTCACTATGAGTACTCCACTGCAATATAGTTCCCGCAGACCAATCAATGTGTGGATTATGTCTCCTAAACCAAGGAAATCCCAAAATGACAGGTTGTTGTGGAGCATTGATCAGGTGAAAAGAAAGAGTCTCTGTGTGATTACCTGAAATTGTCATTTGAAGGGGAGCAGATCGATGTGTAACCCGGAAGAGGAGACGACCATCCAAGGCTGAGGCGTCGATAGGTTCCTCCAGAACCACCTGACCAAGACCCAGCCGGGAGGCAAGAGTCCTGTCCAACAAGCTCTCATCTGCCCCTGAGTCAATGAGGGCGGAGACAGTCCGATAATTCCCAGAGCAGAACAGCTTGCCTGAACCAAAGACAGAGAGGGCATTTCAGAGTTCATAATCCGGCTCACCAGCACCCTCGGGATGACTGGTGAGCCATGTCTTTTACTGGACAGGAAGAGGCAAAATGGCTGTCCTGACCACAGTACAGACACCTGTTCTCCTTAAGGCGGCGCTGTCGTTCTGCTGTAGACAACCGTGCCCTGCCCAGCTGCATTGGCTCAGAAGCGTCACAAGGAGCGTTCGTGTGCTGCTCAGAAGGACGCCCTGGAGGATGGGATGGCTGGTTGACCCGCGCAGGTGAAGCAGCGGACTGAACTCTCTCCCTCCGCCGCTCCCGCAGACGACCGTCTATGCGTATAGAGAGAGAGACCAGTGTGTATAAATCAACAGGAAGATCATGAGCTGCCAGCTTGTCTTTGATGTCGTCTGAGAGACCGTTGTAGAAAGCATCGAAGAGCGAGGCAGCGTTCCAGTTACTTTCAGCTGCTACAGTACGGAACTCGATAGAGTAATCGGACACAGACCTCCCTCCCTGTGTCAGGTTAAACAAACCCCGAGCGACCTCTCTTCCTGGTGTGACATGGTCGAAAACTTTCTGCAGATCGAAGGAGAACAGCTTGACAGATGAGCAGATGGCAGATTGCTTGTCCCACTCTGTGGTTCCCCAATCTCTAGCTCTGCTGGTAAGCAGAGAGACGATATACACCACCCTGGACTTTTCGGTGGGAAAGGCGGAAGGCTGGAGTTCAAAGACGAGGGAACACTATACGAGGAATGGCCAGCAGGAACCCGGAGCTCCGGAATAACGTTCCGGAGGAGGCAAGGGAGCATCCGACACCGGAGGAGCCTGGACAGGAGGGCTGACAGAGGATGCAGGATCCCGACAACGTCCTGACAGAGAGAGCTTTTGGAGATGTTCCTGAATGCTGCCCATGCTCCTCTCATGACGAGCCGCCATCTCCTGCAGACCGCCTGAAATGGAAGTAAATTGTTCGTCGTGGCGCTGAAGAGCACTGGCCTGTGCTCTCTGCTCATTGCGGATTGAGTCAGCGTCGGCTGGGTTCATAGTGGCCTGATTGTTCTGTCACGGTCACTGGTGCTGCCAAAAGCACGACGATAGGCAGGCAAGTTGCAACCGTTTATTTAGTCCAAGACACAGGCAGAGTCAAAACCAGGAGATCCAAATCAGGCAAACAAATCCGTCAAGGGGCAGGCAGGTATCCGAAGTCCAAGAAGGCAAAACAGGGTCAGAACAAGATGGCAAAAGTGGAAATACTGGAGAGCTTGGCAAAATACAACACAAGACAATCTGGCAGGGATCAAGTGAAAATGACTGGAATATATACTGAGGAACTAATGAGCAAATGGACTGCAGGTGAAGAGGAGGGCAGGGAAAACCAGGTTACGGAAATGAGACGATTGCATGGCAGAGAAGAAAGGCAGGCTCTGAAATTACAGGAGAGTCAGTGATGAGACATGGAACCAAAATAAAAATAAAGACAAACTAAGAGCTAGTGTAACTACGTTACACTCAAGGTCACTTTGGCAGAATGTTCATTTTGCTGTCTTTTTCAATGGCAGCTCAGGCTGAAACAAATCAAAAACCTTTTAAAGGCAACAAACCACATAGTCATTGCCATTTCTTAAGCACTACAGGCGGGAAATCCAGGCTTCAGATGACTGAGCATTCTATGGTTTGCAAAAATACAGCAAACAAACGGATGTATGATTTACTATCTTAAGAGTTCTCGAAGCTCAAGTTCTCAGTCATTTGTCTGAGTGTTGCTCCGAAAGTCCTTAATCAGCTCAGAGTAGAACAAGGCAAGCATGATTTATTTTAAAAGCTGACATCAAATAGAATCTAACACGCTGAGTAGATGAAGGAAAACATACTGTGACAAACCCAGTGGTTTTATGTCTGTAAGGACTCTGAATGTGTCTGTGTTTATTGACATGTGTATATATCATAGATTGAATATAAAGATGGATGACACATCTCCACTTCCTCCCACTATCAAGAAATGAAGCTAAAATATCCCAGATAAGAACCAGTCATCTCTCTTATTGTTTTCAATATAACAACTATCTATCAGAGCTGAAACCTGATGGAGCACAACTGTTCCTGGTCTCTCTCTCCTCTTTCTCCCTCTCTTCCCTCTCCCCCTACTCACTCTCTCTCTCTCTTCTCTCCCCTATTTTCCACCCATCTCTCCTCCCCATTTTTCTCTGCTCACCCCAACTGGTCGAGGCAGATGTCCGCCCACATTGAGTCTGATTCTAGAGGTTTCTCCCTGTTACAGTAATGAGGGAGTTTTTCTCTCCACAGTCGCCAAAGTGCTGCTCATTGTGGGAACTCTATAATGTTTAAAGGCCTTGTATGTAAAGTGCCTTGAGATGATGTATATTATGATTTGGCTCTATTACAAATAACATTTAATTGAATTGAATTGTGGAATTGGAGCCAGGGTCTGTGCAGTGGGTGGGGCTGCGGCAGCATGGTCCTGCTGATACGCACACTTGACAAATTGGGTGTCAGTCAGCTGTCAATCATTGTTTCCGCCTTTTTATAGCATTAAACAAGTAACTAAAATCAAATGGAAAAATTAGCACTTGAACATACATCAGTCTGACAAGAACTACCTAAATTGACAAAAAAAAAACATTTGGAGAAAAATGTACTTGAAGTGTGCTTTGACTTTTTAGTCTTTTAGTCTTATATCGCAGCCAGCCACCATGTGGCGACTGAGATATTTTGGCTTCACTTCCTGGGAGCTGTCATTTGGTCCATCTTTATATACAGTATAGTCTATGCTGTATATGTGCCAATGCACAGTATGTGTGCTTGTTTGCAGTAAGTGTAGAAGAAGATGGTCTTATCGATACTTACATTATACATACAACATATTGGAACAACCAAAACAGTTTATATGATAAATGAATTAAAATAAAACAGAAACTAAAATATAGCAATAAGACTGCAATTAAAACATACAGCTTTGGGAAATTTTATTGTGCATGGGAAACATAACGTCTCTTACAGCAATGATTTGTGGGGAGCAAGAAAGATCATGCAGCTGACTACTCTACCATGAGACTTTGAAGGTGAAGAAATGTATAATGTATTAATCAGGAGGTTCTACAACTATTCAATCCCTAAATACGGGCTGCACTTTAAAAGTTTGGCACTTTAAACAGCCATAATTCAAAAGTAAAACAAACTGACTGCTCTCCGCACTGACTATGCACAAAGATTTACTACTTTTTTTTCATTGGCATCAATGCAGCAAAGCTTGAGATGTGGATAATGTGCCAGTGAAAATGACGACAGAAGATCTGCAATTTAGATATGGAAATGCAAGTGCTGGCAAGCATCTTTCAGAGAGGCTAAGAAACAATAAATTACTTTCTGTGTGGACTGGAACAGCAACGTTCAGTATAATCTCTGTACACAGATTATAAAGAATCTGTAGATGAGAGACAATATTTTGGGGCTGGAATCCTCCTGGTTTCTGTTTCCAGTTTGACCAATCACGTTGGAATTTGTTTAAAACATTTTCTTAACAAGCGACTCTACTACAGCACATTTATAGGTTTACATGTATGCAATAGGTTGTACATTTGCCTGTGCAGTTGTACTTAAATGTTTTATATGTAGAATGAGACTATACACAAATTCAGCACATAAAAGTCACATGTGTGCCTGTGTGTGTTGAACTATCAGTGGGGGCAGAGAAGCAATTAGGGGATGTGCCGAGAGGCCACTGCAGAGAGTGAGAGACAGTATCTTGATTACATTTTTCATCAAAACAATAGGCTCTTTCCCAGACGAGCAGCCGGCAGCAACCCAACCGTATAATTGAGAAGATTTAATATTGTTAGGTAGAGAAACCTGTTTCCCTGGGGGTTAGGGAAGCATGAAGGAATATGAGCGTGAATGGCAAATTTTCCAGCACATGCATCTTTTTCATGCAGTCACATAATACTGAAATGCATAAAGGAGCTTTATCTCAAATTCTTTTTGTATTTAATCAAATAATATTTGATTTGAAGTGTGCAGCAGCAGATCCAGGGTACACAATGTGCATTAACAAGGAACAATTCTCTGAATATATTTGATATTTTGTCTTTGCTCAGAGCTATAGAGCAAACCCTAATCAAGGACTGACTTAAATGTGCACCTTACTGAATTAGGAATTGTGCATGAATGTTGAAATTATAATTGCCCCATCTGTTTAAATTGTGACCACCTTTATTGGCCCCTAATTTAGAAAATCCTAGATCAGTCCCTGAAAGTTTGGTTAAACTGGTCAAAGAACATGCTGCAGAGTTTCAGCCTTCACGGAAAGGAGCAAATCAATGGAAGATGATGGAGGGTGGAGGGACTTAAAGGACAGAAACTCTCTCTCTCAGATGGTGAAGGGTGCCTGCCTGGATGGGATCTCTCATTACCAAAAAAAATGGTGCAAACAAGCACTGGAGGAACAAACGCTTGATGAGGTCGTGGAATCAACATGCTGTTAAAATTTGTCTGTACTCGTCTCTTTGACCTGAACCTGACAACCAGTACAACTCGCTGTCTGCTGGCCAGCACTGAGGCGACCTGTTGTAGCTGCGTGTTGGTTACTGGCTCACCTTCATGAACAGCATTTGGCCAGCTTGCGTGCAGGCTGCTGCATCTGCCACTGTTATTCAAAGTATTTTGATCATGGCACAAATGGACCACGATAATAATTACATGATCTTTCCCTCAATTCAATTTTCTCAGCACTGTGTCATTACCCAGCTTCTGATGGGCTGAATTATAAAACAGTGTTATGTGTTTGCTCAGATGGACAGATCTGATCAGACCTGTGGGCAAATTATAGTCTTCAATCCCCCTGACTTGCACATGTTTGCACAGGAATCAAATCTGCTGTTACAAGATTTTAAGCAGCATGTCATGTCATTGAGTTGCTGCTGTGTTTGCTTTGACTGTCTGGCATGCAGACTGACTGGCTGCTGTGTCTATAGCTGCAGGATTATACATGTATGACTTATCTGACTCTGGCAGAGCTCTCCTGACAGACTCCAGCCCCCAACCTCCCCCTCACCCCATCTCTCTGCCTCTCTCTCTCTCTTCCACAATAATGAAACAGATTACACATTTAATTGATCTGACACTTTCCTCTAAACTGAATGAAACTGAAAATAGACAGAATTGGAGGTTAATACTACACACACAGTGTCAAGACCCTAGAGCTCAATGCAAATGGAGTAGTCCATTTGATGTGTCTTTAGACTGCGGCGGAAGATGTGTAGATTTTCTGCTGTCCTGATGTCAATGGGGAGCTCAATCCACCATTTAGGAGCCAGGATAGAAAACAGTTGTGATTTTGTTTGGTGGTTCGCATGCAGTGAGGGAGCAGCAAGCCCATTGGCAGATAAAGAGCGGAGTGGACAGGCTGGGGTGTAAGGTTTGACCATGTCCTGGATGTAGACTGGACTCGATCTGTTCGCAGCACAGTACACAAGTACTAGTGTCTTGCAATGGATGCGGGCAGCCACTGGTAACCAGTGAAGGCAGCGGAAGAGAGGTGTAGTGTGAATGAATTTAGGTACGTTAAAGACCAGTTGAGCTGCTGCATTCTGGATGAGCTGCAGAGGTCGGATAGCAGTAGCAGGTAGACCAGCCAAGAGGGAGTTGCAGTAGTCTAGGTGTGAGATGACCAGAGCCTGGACCAAAACCTGTATCGCCTTTTGAGTGCTCTCCTGCATTGTCTTGAATTTCCTAACACCCCTTACATGCGGCGTAAATCCAAAGCCTATCTTGCCATCCTTCATTTGTATGTTGAGTCACCTAATTGTAAGTCAACCAACCGTGAATTCAGTGAAGCGAGATGAATGCTCCGGGGAAATGTGATTCAAATCATTTTGGATATGGTCTGCATGCTTTTGAAACATGAAAAATCTGTCTTGGTGAGAGGTGAAAGAGCAAAAGTAGGTATAAACATAGCAATATAAAATCAAGGAAGACCCCGATCCGGTGTTTACTATGCTAAAGTAGAAAAGCAAGGAAGCACTGAAGCTCATTTCCTCATCTTTTAGAGAATTGGAACAGCTCTTATTATGGCAGCCGCTGAAATAATTCTGGGTCCTTACACTCAGTTAGGAGATTTCCTCAGGAAAACTGATTATCAGCTGCACCCAAAGAACGCAAAAGCAACTTTTTTACTCTTTATTTGTATTCAATCTGTTCTTTTTTTTCTTTGAGGTTACTTTCTTGATCTGTTTCTTTGTGGTTTTACCTCCTGTTATTATTTACTTTCTAAAGTGTTTCACCTGTGACCAATTATCCTTGCCATTCTTGTGCATTTAGTCGTTGTGCTCCTGGTTCCTCTTTGTTCGTTTGTATGTCATCTGTTCAGCTCCCTCTTGTTCCCTTCTGCTTGTTTTCTTTGGGTATTTGCGAGTTTGGAATTTCTGCCTGCCAAAAAGAGTATCTGTAAATCAGTAGGTAACAATGTAACCATCGCTGTTTGAGAAAAGAGACTGCCTTTTGATAGATATTCCATTTGTATGGGGAATGATACCCACCTGACATGATGTGGATAATTGTTATTATTACACACCAGTAGTAGTGGCATGCACCAGTATATAAGACACAGGTGAGCATGATCACTCTGGTATTCACTGATCGATCTCTTGGTGGAGAGATATTCTCTTCACTCAGAGAACAATACAAATTAACCTACAATTTTTTATCATATTGAGACTATCTCTCTACTGAGATACATAATCCATATGTACTGGGCCTCTGTAAGACACCACACGAAGAAGCAGAACAGTCTCAAAACCCCAGACCCTTTAAATGGTACATGTTCAGTATTTATATAGGGCTATTCTAGTCTTATGACCACTCAAAGTGCTTTACAGTACAGTTTATTGCCATTCATAACTGCAGACCCGACAGGTCGCAACTGGTGGAGCTGTGGATGCGCTGATACTCCTGATCACCTCTGCGATCCATCAAGAAAGTGTAGCTTTCGACACTGGTCTACCCTGACACTCCTGTTTGAATCACATGAACAGTTGGTTGGTTACTCTGTGAGCCTATATTGTTCTTATTTACAGCTGCAGAGCCCTGACAGGGGGCCGTCTCCACCTGTGTCCCTACTCTGCTTGTGGAAAAAAAGAGGGAATAAAGTTTGATCACCTGACTGAGTTGTGACTCCGAGAGCACTTTGGGGAGGAAGGCTGGATTGGGATGAAGCACAACTCTTCCATCATCCGGGCTAAAGCTGCTAAACTCTTTATAGACTGACATATCTCCCACTCACATGTGAATGGAGCCCTTCTGGATGAACACTCTTCAGGAGAAACGGAAGGAGACTGTGTGGGAAAAAGCCTACAGCAGGTCACAGGGCCATTATGGGCAATGGCATCTGTGCAAAGTGGAGGGTCGTGTCTCCAACACAGTACAGTGACATGATATTAGATCTGCAATCAATGCCAAAGTGATGTCAGATCTCTGCCACCACCTCTCGATGGAGCTTCCGTTCTCCTGGCTTTGGTCCAGCCTCTGGTTTTGAGCCTATATATATAAATTTATATACGCAGCATGTCTGCTGCGGTTATGCAGCGGAACTGCTTCGTGAGGGTTTCTGTTATAACTTCTGTATTTCCTACTACAGCAGCTACTACACTACAATATGAAGCTGTGTATCGCATATCTTTAGGACAGCACAGCTTCTCTTGCCGGCAATGTGGCATTAGGTAGAAGAAAAACAAAGTAAAAGTGCAATTATTTATTCATCCCCTGCTGTATACCAAAGTCTCTCAAGTAAACAATGTTTCTTTAATGATTTAAAATCTAACTAGAATCTCACAATCCTTGCACGATATTAAAGTTTTTAAAACTAAAGTCGGGCCAATTATGGCAGGGGACATGTTGGGGCTTAGCTAGTAAAATCCCTGTAATACCATAAGGCTGTTCTGTGATAGAGCTGTGGCAGCCAGGTCTCACCTGTCCGCCCACACAGCTGTTTTATAACACCTGAGAGAGAACCGTAGGTCACCCTGAACAAAGTCTCACACTTCTCCAAAAGATTCGAAAGTTGCATTTATGTCCTCTGAGTGCGAGAGACCACAGTGTTAAGCACAGTGTTATGCTCGTAGGTGAGTGACGAGAGTGGCTGCAGAGTGGATTACAGGAAATAACAGATGAGAGCCCAGCAGGTATCATAGGCCTAACAACAAACCCCCAAATATGAGAGGTTTGTGCCTAATAATTAAATGACATACCCACGCTCAAAATCTTTATCACAATAGCACCTCTTCTGTTGAGATTACATTTGATTGTACTCTAAACTAACGCTCTCTAGGTGCTCACAGTTCACTACTTTTATATGGTTTTCAGCTACTGTAATTGGATTTAACTGACCCCCACTCTATAGCCATACTGTTGATATTTGCTGGGATTCCTTATTCACTGACTGCAAATGAGAGTGCACTCAGTGAGACTATTAGTTTGGCATGAAAAAATAAAAGCGCTGTAATAAATTCCTTTCATGAGAAGTGTTTGTGAGAACAGTGTCTTGAAACACCCAAGCAGATAGGTTGGTGGGTGGCACATCAAATGAATGTCAGCATCAATCGTCAGCTGTCTCACAAATTGTCTCTTGTCGCTGCAATTCTCTGCTGTGTACAGTTCCTTTTACAGAATGCCCTTGTTTGAATCATTACAGCCCATTTCTCATCCTAATTCCCTCCCTCGCTTCTCAAACATCCTTTCACTCATCTCTCCACTTACAGGTTACTCCAGCTCTCTATCAACCCCTCTTCACATCCTCTTGTCCATTGTTTCACTTTGCCTCATACAGTATATCAGGATGTGATGATAGTGCTGGTAATCAGCTTGTGAGAGCAGTCAGAGGCTTGATGTGGTCTGAAGGAATGAGAGTGCTTGACAACAAGCCAAAGATAATGAAGAGATCCAGGGTGAGAGCCATGGGGGCCTGTTGACTCACTAGAAACAAAGTGGAATGTGATCGGTGCTTAAGAGAGATAAGAAACACCCTTCAATAAGAAACCCATTACCCGCCAGCACATACAGTACTTGACCAGGTTGAGATGTCCATCCAGGCATATGGCAGAGTACACACACACACACACACACAGTGTTTTTCTTAATTTGCCAAGTTATCAAGCAGCTTTCCACCACATTTGAAAATGGTCACACTTCTTTTGGCTCTCTTGCTTCTTTTGGCATTTGTGCCTCTTCTAACTGCCAAAAGTATGTGATGCATGTGAGATGCACTGTGAAAACCCTGCTACTAGAGAGAAAAATATGGAGGGGAAATCGACCCTGTTTAATAAAAGGTTTTTTTTATTGAGTTGTGGTCTATGGGTTCACTGAACAGATGGCAGTTCGAGCTTTGGTACAGCTCAGTGTGCAAAATTGAGGTCAGTGATGAGAACTGTTGTGGAAACACTGAGAACTACTTTTAATGAACAGTAGCTAGAGTTTGTTTGAAAAGTTGGTAATTAAACTCTTCTCCAGAATGCATAGCAAAAGTTAAGTTACTAACAAGTTTGAAAAGGCTGCAAATCTAGCAGGAAAGATGCTACGGTTGGTTCGGAATGCTGACTGCAAATGCTCCCCTGTAGACTGTTAACTAAAATACCAGCTGAGTAATAGTGTAACGTCATTTGGTCACAGACATTCAATCAATCAATCAATTAAATCAGATTTATTTTATAGATATTTAATAGATGCCACAAGTAGCTGAACAAAATAACACTATTTACAACATTGATGAGAAAAGACAGCGTCTAACATAAATAGAGGGTTCTTAAAATAAGTATCTTTATTGCTACATTTAAATTTGTAAACAGCTACACTTAATGGTCCCATATTCTTCATTAACCATACTGTAGTTGCCAAGAGCTGATATATCAAAGTAAACTTCTTAAAAACATCATATATTTCATAAATGTAACTTTGTGAGAATTGCATTGTAGTGAAAATTCTTGTATAGTCAAGAGTGAAAATAAATCTACTGCTGTGGATTTTTTAATGTAATATTTGAGCATGACAAACAAATTCATTAACCTCCATTGTTGTATATGCAACAGTTCAGAGATGAATAGGGTAAAACCTATACCAGTGAACTCAAAACTGTCATGGCTTAACCACACTGGGAGTAGTTAATAATATATAGCATTTACAATTTACATATACTGACCTATTAAATGTAATCCAAGACCCAATCCTACAACAGTCCCTAAAAAACACAAGGTTGCAATTAATGTCCTCTGGGGATTTTCCTTATCTTGTCATGCTGATAATCCACTTACAACACAGATATATATATATATATATATATATATACATATTAAACACGTATGTATGACACACTCACACACACATACACAAGCTTATGCATTCTAAGCTTGTCAACAGCCTCTGTCTAAATGCATCTCTACTGCACCTGCTCATCTCCACTGGAACAGAACTCGAATGTGTTGAGGATGAATTCATTATCATTAGTCTTTTGATGTTAAATTAAGCTCCTGGTTGTTAGTCGCCAACAAAACATTCCAATAAATTATAGATACTTATAATGAATGACATGCATGACTCTTTCTCTCTGTTGCCAGGGAAACTTAGAGTAGATCAAAGAATCAGTAGTTGTCATTGAGGATTATTTCAAAGAATTGTTTAGTTACATCAGATGAGTGATTAGCAACTCCCTGCTGCAGGAAACAGGGGTTGTGCAGCTACTTTCTTTATAAACAATGTGGTCATTTGGTCAAATGAGACTTTAGAATTTTCTTATCTATTTCCTTGATGGAAATTTAAACATCTTACATGCACAATATGTAATTTTCTGCAATATTGGCTCTCCCAATCAAAACAGTAACAAAAGAAGAAACTCAGGTTCATGGTGGTTGTTGTCTTCAACACCATTGTAGTCAGCTGCTTCTGGTAAGAATTCCTTCAGTGTTCATTTAGGATTCTAAAATTCTTCACTTAAAATATGAAACTAAACACAATCTATTATATATAATGAAAAGGATTCACATACATTTTGACCCTTTTGGAGACAAACAAGATGCTGATACATGCCCAAAATATGACACCGTTGACAACCCAATTCAACCATTAAGTCAAAGGAAATTGTGGATTTCTGTGGGACTGAAACATGTCAGAAACATTTTGGATAATGTAACAACACAAGTCAAGAAAATATCTAATAGAGTTCTATTCATTTTTAAACATAATGTAAATGCAGTCACACATTACACCACTGAAAGCAGCTGTACTGAATTCAGTCAGAGTGGATGTTCAGGTTTCCACTGCATATATGACAAACTTTTTTTATACCCCTAACATGCAGCCTTACTAAACAAGTCTTATTGCATTTCAATCCAATATTTCACCATATTTCTTCTCAGTTATTATGATATATTTAACATGAACTGCTAACTGCCATTATCTCAGTGGGAAGCACAAAGAGCTGCAGCCAGTTGACTCGTACAATACACGCATCAAAATATTCTTGGTTTGGTTATTCAGTTTTCAGTAACCATCCCACTGTGATTTAACACAAACTGCAGGATATCAGTTCTTTGTGAAATAGAAGGTATTTATTTAATCAATGAACAATAATAATGTAATTTTTACACAAAAACAGATAGCTAACAGCTTTTTTCGCTGGCTTGTTGGCTGATTTTAATATCAGGTTAATCTGGTCCAATTTCTTTAATTTCAACCAAAGTTCTGTCGAATGGAGGTTGGAGAATAGAATGTACCGGATTTGGTGGCTGCGATGCTGTTTTGTGTGTACCTGCGTCCGTCATTGTCACAAGTACCATCTGATTTCCTCCACCACTGACACTGAGAGACCAGGCTTGGGGTGCTATCAGAATCGCCCTTCAGGCATTATTTTATTATGTTGATTGGCCAAATTTACTTTGCCGTACACGTGTCTTACCCAGCAACAGTCCCTTATTGGCTACTCGTCTCTGCTTTATGGGCGACTTTTCCAGCACTCCTGAACCATCGACTGTGTGCACCGAACACTCATTTCCACTGAACATATTCATTTATGTTATACAACACATGTTATTGTGAAATTTAAACACATAAATACTTAAATGATTTATCACAGTTAATTTTTATAAAAAAAAAAGAGAAACTCTCCACAAGGGAGGGCTGCGCTCTAGCGCCCTCTATTGAACAACATCCACTGTAAACAAGTAAAGTGAATACGTCCCCATTCTTCAGTTAGGAGGAGTAAGGTTATGAAATGTACTTTTCTAAAGGTCCCTGTATGATAATTAGGTAATTATATTCAAGCAGCCTAAGTCAAGGATAGTTTTAATATTTTCCTTGATTGATTGTACATGGAAACAGCTTTTTGTTTTCAGGTGATGTGGGCAAAATGACTCAGAAGTTGTGATTATCACTATATAACACTGCAACGTCATCTGTTATGAGAATATATATCTTTGAACCTATGTCGCTGCGTATACAATAAACACTTGGTATTGGAATTACATAGTTGTTGTGTCACCAAGATTTTAAGAATAGTATCTCTCATGCTTAACATTGTTCACCCAGGTTTATTGGTTCCTACACAAAAGATAATTAATCCGAAGTTTTTATGATGTATTCTGCAAATCTAATCTATTCAATTAAGGTGAGTATTGCAAAACCAGTGCTACTCACAACCTGAAATGTTTATTGTGAAGGTGAGCTGTCTCGTCTCTAAATTTTATTGAGAGAAAAATATTATATATTTGCTTGCAACATTCCGTTCCTCCAGACTCTTTGCTTTATTCACTTCTGGCTGTGTTACTCCCCTCATCCCCTAGATTGCCTATGGGGACAACACAATTGTCTGCTCTCAAAACCTCATGGTGACCGCCTTTCACTTTGAGAGGGATGTGGAGGTACACCACGCTCCAAACCAGCTTCTTCTCCTGACTTTTAAGAACCTGTCACCAGAGACAAGTGGTCAGCAGCATGCAGTTTGAACATACATGGAAAAGAGCCAATTGCCTGCAGGCAGTTCCGTCTGGTGGATCACGCCCTCACTTTGCTAAGGCCCACCAAGCAAAGCCACTTGTCCCAGCAAGAGTTGTGGGGCTATAGTTGGCCTCCTACCCTAGCAGAACTATGGCTTATCACTGCCTTGAGATAATATGTTAGTATTTGGTGTTATACAAAATAATTGAATGAATTGAAATGGTAAAACATTCTCTTAAAAAATAATGTCTCAGGCAGGATAGCTCAAAGTTATTCAGTCAGGTCCAGAAATAATTTGTGTATATATATATATATATATATAGGATATGTGTATAGCATTTTTCCAAACAGAATTTATGATGCAACAATCATTGTAGTTACAACTTCATCAAGCACTTCTCCTCTGCGTGAATGAATATGGAAAGATCCCTGCATATCTGGTAACTTATATTTTTACTATACTTTTTTCTTATCAGGTATAGAAGAGGAGATGTGTCCTTGATGGTGTCAACACTAGATCAGCAGTGACAGGAAGTCATTAACTCTACATCCACTCAGACTCCACTCTCTCTGTTGTCTTTTACTAGACACAAACAAATAGGTTCATACCTTTAGACAGAAGAAAAGCCTTATCCTGGCATCCACAACAGAGCACGCTTTCTGAGGAAATATTCACCATCCATTATTATCTCCGCTACTTTGAGGAGCTTAATTACTGCTGACCTTATGAGTGAATGTGTGAGAGTGCCTCTGTGTGTGTGTTTGTGTGTGTGTGTGTTGAGTGCTGTGAGAGCTGTCCATGAAAGAGTAATGAGCTCCTGCAAATGATGCATCAGCCCCTGGTGGCTCAGATACAGAGGAAACCAATCTTTTACACAAGGAATATTGGTGTGACATTTCACCAGAAAGCAATCGCCCCATCTGCTTCACAGAGTTTCCTCCTGGGGTCTCAAGTGTGTAGGCGGGGGCATCGTGGGATTCCCCTAGAGGTGGGTTATTTAGCACAGAGGTCCTGTTGTCATGTCTTCACTCCACTTGCGTTTTCTTTAAGACTCTGGCGTAAAGGTGACGGGTCGGTTCACAGCAGCTATGAACACACATACTGTAAGTGTCTGGAATCCAGATACGTTGTTAGGGGAGAGACACCTCACTGAGAAGCAGAGAATGTATATTCATGTTCATTCACACAGAGCGACGCTCTGGGACTTGATGGAGTCTTAGGTGTGTTTGCTCAGTTGAACATGACGTGTGCGCCCAGACTAATAGATTAGAAGTGTCTGGGATGAGCAGATTCCTCTTCCCCTCCATCGCTCTCATCGTTGATTCTATTTGAAATGACAGCGTTTGGAAGTTTGTATTTCAGACTTGGGACCGTGTCCTCACTGCAGAGGGAACTATTTCCCAGTTAAATAATATGATTGCTGCTCCTGTGATCAGCTTCATATGTTTATCTCAATATAAAATATTAAACAGACATAATGGTTCTGAACAACCACATAATACCATTACACAACTTTTCCCAACTGAAGCACAATAAAAATTCACAGCTCCATTCCACACTCACATTAGTGGATATTTGGCCCACAGAAAGCTGTAATGACCCATAATGGGAGACATCCATCTATGTACTTCAGTTGTTTTCTCACATTTACACTCCTATTGCCTCCATTGGGATAATGATGGAAAAGAGGCAGCGTCTCCTATATGGCTCCTCTTTCATGCAGGGTGGATGAATCATCTACATTCAGTGAGTGAATCCTATTACCTGAAGTCAGAACATCTTTTCATCTTTAATCAATATGATGACTTTCTAACTCTATTTGTATCAATGGCTTTTGCTCTTTCCTTCCTCCAGTTTTTTTTTACTTAAGCCTCCTTTCAAAATCAAATCAAATCAAATTTTATTTGTATAGCCCAAATTCACAAAACACATTTTGCCTCAGGGCTTTACAATCTGTACAGGTGACACCCTCTGTCCTTAGACTCTCGGTTCGAGTGAGGAAAAACTTGCCCACAAAAAAACCCTTTTAACAGGGAAAAGAAGGTGGAATAAACCTCAGGGAGAGCCACAAAGGAGGGATCCCTCTCCCAGGACGGACAGATGTGCAATGGATGTCACGTGTACAGAACAACGCTTCAGAAACATATTGTACGATTACAATGAAAAAAAATGATTACAGTAGCAGTGGTGGTAATATGTAACAATGCTACAATAATAAACATGTTAATATTAATGTCATGGAATTATGACTAATAGTAATAACAAGAGTGGATGTCAGGCAGGGCCATGGTAGTAGTGGGAACCACGATCCAATACAGGGAGCAGCCATGATCCATGAGAACCTGCTGGATGAGAGAGCACAGACACTCCAGGGAAGAAGTTTAGTTAGTAACATGCATTAATTAGACATTCATCTCCAATAAACACCACACCCATCTCTGTGAACATATCATGAGATCAGCCTGTCGCCTGCGTGTGAGAGTGTGGAGAATCTTGTTCAGTTATTCTTTAGTACAGGCTTTGTGTAATCTTTTGACACATCAACATCACATTATCATAAGTATCAGGACTTTGAAAAGATTAAGCAAGAAACCGTACTTTCTGAAGAAAGAGAAAAAATAGCCTCTTTTGCGTAAGAGGAAATGTTTGGTAGTGATCAAATATATATCTTTATGATATTGAAAGGAGATTTCATAGTTCATTGTTCAAGAAACAATGAGATTGATGATCTGCACCTAGAAGGAAGGAAACACTGGTGCTCCTTGCAGCTAATTTCCTAAAAAAAAGTTTTCTTGTTAAATTATGACTTCATTCTTGTCATTTATGATTTATTCTCATAGTATTACGAATTCATTTTTGTAATATTCCAACTTCATTCACAAAACATTAAATTATTCTCGAAATCTAATTTTTCAATATGACCCTAATAGCCCATTCTAATCACCAGTTACTCGAATTACTTCCTCTTCTATCACCAGATATGCTCTAACATTTCTTCCATTGCCTTTCATCACGTCTAATCTAGTGATCCTCAATGACTTAAGAGTCTACGCCTGCAGACAAACACACAGACTGTCAACCACAAATAGTGACCAACATGCACCATGTCAGTAGAAAGAGCAGGCACCTGCCCCTTTACGCACAGACCGCCACGACCAGAGCTAACCTGAGATTAACTCAGATGAAAAACCCTGGGATGACTCACAGAGTGCAGAGAGCAGGGTGATGAAGCTCATTCTGTTTCCATAATCAGTTTCATTTAGTCAGTGTGGTCCCACTGGAGCAGCTGCAGCATAGTGGTGGATCTCAAAGACAATTAAACACACACATAAGATTCTGCACTGCAATTATAACAAATTGGGCAATTATCACCCTTCTCCAAAGCTACAGGGCTATGAATGTAGCCCCCACTATTTAATAAATAGAAAATCAAGAAAGATCAATGGAGGGGAAGAGAAAGAAGAAGAGAAAGAGAAAAAAGGGAGTAGGACTGCAGCTCTATGAAACAGAAATACTGTTATTATGACATTTTATTCCCATCATGTCTCACAAGATGTTATTACAGCTACAGCTAATTACAAGACATTTTTATCTTCATGTGGTGTGTGTGTGTGGTTTCACCTGACAACTGCACAGATCCCACATCCTGTCAACAGCTGCATTTTCTTTTGATCCAGCATCTGCACCCCCTCGTCTTTTCTCTGCTAAGTCTTCAAATGAAGGGTATCTAAACCTGTATTCCTCTGTAACCTGCAACACCAACTGACGTAGATTATTTCACCGTGTATTGTTTTGTCCTTAAACTGCAAGAATGTCATTACCACCTCTGTGCATCATGCAGACATTTTTTCATCACACTCTCAAGGGTCACAAGCCTCGTGGTTGAAGGTAGCTCGATAGTCCTCTACCTTCACTCATATTTCTTGCATTATTGCTGCAGAACACATATTAGTTTTTTTTTCTAAAAGTACAAACCTTGAAATATCAGGGTTTTATTGAGGTATTGCTATCGTCATCCCTTCGGGCTCAGGTGCACTTCCACCAAGGCTCTCAGACACACTCCTGTTCGGGCTTTACAAATCAAACAGTCTGCACCGCTGTCCTTGGCACATCCTGGGGAAATTGATTCAGGAGGGAAGTAATGTCACGCTCACACACATGCACACACACAAGCACACAGAAACTCCATATACATGCAAATACGTAGCCACCATAACCCATCACACACGCAGACTGACAGAGAAGTTGATCTGTGTGCATCTTCTATCAGTTGCTCCTCTCACTTTAGGAAAAGTCTGATTGTGTCTGTCCTCTCGACCCCCAACCACCCACCCATCCAAGAGTAATAATGGATTCAATCTGAGTCTGTCTGACTGTATCACTGGTGGGAGCAGCAGTGTAGTAAGAAATACTTATAGTTCAATTTACCTTCATCAAAATCGTTTTCAATGATCTGCAGGAAAAATATTCTCAATTCACCACAGGATTTGATCCAACAACTAATTTCCCCTCATGTACCCTGCGGGATGAACTGCCTTATTTGCAGTTCATAGAGTTTTATGAGTAAGATGAAAAAATGTGTGATATGAATTTGTTTGAGACTCTTAAAGCCTGATTGCTAGGAAAGCATTGATGTCACTGACTGTAAATCCCTTAAGCAGCTGAGAACAGCCAGGCTTTTGCCAGGTGTTATATATAGTTACAGTTTATAGGGGCAACAGAGTCTTCCTGGATGTACAGATTAGTGAAATTACCGAGGAGTGAGTCAGCCCTGCTACTTGCATTTCGAAAGTCCTAAAATGCAGGCTTAAATGATCAAAGTGTTTTCTTCTCGTTACGATCCAAACAAAACTGCCAAGGTGCATCATCTCACTTCTCGGCTGTTGAGAACAAAAAACGCTTTCCTGCCTTTTAGGCCATTTTAAAAGGACGCGAGCTGCAGTTTCAATCACTTAATATTAGTAGATCCTATTGGTGCCTGTGGAGGTTGGAGAGCTGGAGGCTTCCTACAAGCTGACAGGCTTTATGTTGGGGTTTCAGTCTGAGCCAGTATTTAATCTGATATTTAATAAACTGCGACATTATGACTTAAGTAATCGCAATATAAGACAGGCACGAGAAATATACTCACCTTAACCCTAACCCCATGTTTTCAGATAATGAAATTAGATTTTAGCCACGCTGGCAGGGAGACAATGGGGATGTAAGTCAGCTGGTTGGTCGTCACTTTGGTCCAGACTGATCATCGATGTCATATCAAACTGTGTAGAGACATTCATGGCTCCTAGAGGATGAATCTTAAAGACTCTGTTGATCACACACTTTTCCACTCGTGGAAATGTTGCATGCATTCTCCTGAAGGTATAGACTGTATATAACACCCCTTTTTCACTGGTCAAAAAAACTATTAACATCTGGCTTGTGTCTGCAATGGGAAAGGATTCAATTGGTATTCACTTTCAAGTCAAATGGCTGTGCTACAGACTCCAGCTCTAATTTGGCAAACAGCGAGGTGCCACAGTTTTAGACACTGAACATGACGCAAACCTCCACTGGAATACTTTTTGGCAGGTTTGCCTGTATTTCAAAAACCTGCATATAGATGCCAATTTTGAGAATTTTGAGAATAGGGAAGTTTATCCAATATATCTTTTATTTTATTCCTTGCACTTTTAGTGGTGCAAGGTCAGCACAGAAGTCTTGATCTTAATAAGACAAAGTAATACCCATTAGAATTAAAGTATTCATTTAGAAATGAACATGCCAGAATGGTTAATAATACAAAAAACATTAGGAAAGACAGATATATATACCCTGACTCCTCTCAGATATAGGTTTTCTAATTGTTGTATTAACAGCCATAACTGTTTGACATTACCTGCATTCTGCATCAGATCTGCAGGTGATAATTAGCTCTGCCATGATCCATTATATGAGAAATTATTTCTGGAGATGATCATACACGTTGGTAAGATGCAGAGTGTGTGTGTGTGTGTATGTGTGTGTGTGTGTGTATCTGGGTAGGGGGTGGGCAAGAAGAAATATAAAATCTTCCCCCACAGTTTAAAGCAAAGCGAAAGTAACAGATGGTGATGTGCAACAACATGGAACGCCTGCTTAGTAACAGTTTTATATCGGCAATACAAAGCAGACTGGAGATGACGCTTGTGCTGCCAGCTTCAATAAGTTTCCTATTAGACACGCTGTCTGCTATGTTTGTGTACAGAACACACAACAATACACACATGGAAGCACATACACCATGTAGTTCCTATTCCTGTCAGCTCTTCATTAATAAGCCTGGTATCTTTCCGTTATTTCCATGTTCGTCCTCCACTTGTCTTTGTTCACAACAGATGAAAAAGGAACCAATTAACTTTATTTCAGCTTTACCAAGATCAGAAAACATCTGATGTTTTGATTTAATTATTAATTAACGGATTACCAACAGTAGCATTAATTATCAAGTACACATCTCAAGCTTTGATGATTGAAAACATATTCCCAATGTGCCTTTTATCTTTCTGCATGATGACTCACAAATTTTAATCTTGTTGACAAAAAGAAGTAATAAACACTGCTGGACACTGGACTTGAAGAGAGCATATAGCCTTCATGGCCTTCCACTGATGATCGGAACTGCCATCGGTCCTCAGCTGTGTGCCGAGCAGGCCCTGGGCCTTCCTTAAATCCATCATCACAATCACAGGGTAATGAAACATCAAGCCAAGAGAAGACTGTGGAAGGGCAGGACATTTATGTCTTGCTCCATAGGAGTTACAGTAACACACACACACACACATAGAAAGCCTTGACCTTGGCTAAATCCTAAAGTACATTTTGATCCTCCTCCCAATTACTTCTCTTAATTCTCCCAAACATGGAAAAGATTGACTGCTGTCCTTTAGTGAGAAGGGGGTTTGCCTCTCTTGATATATACTAAAATATCACCTGTTATTATTGTGCACTAATCTACTGATTTTAATACTATGCTACTTTGCTGCTGCTGTGGTGCTCTGGAAAAGGCTTTAAAGGAGCAGGGCTAAACAATAAGAGACTGATGTAATCAGCCTCACAGAATAAATATTATTTCAAATGACCTCATCAGAAATACTAGCAGTAATACAAGGATTTTTCATGTGAGCATGACCATGTTGCTGATGTGCTTTTGTGCCACTCCTATTCTAATATTGTATGTTGTTGTATGTAGATTCAAAGGCTCTTTGGTATTCACAGATCGTTTTTGATTAATTTAAGCCTCTTCAACGATACTTTTTCTGAGAATTTTTCTTTTCTTTTTTTTTGCTTTTTTTACTCTGAGATTCCTTTTAGTTAATGTAATGCAGGCGACAGGCACTAGCTACAGTCTGTTTTTTATGTTCAAACTAATTAGTTTTGAGTTCCCATATGTATGATACTTCTGTCTGTCTACACATATTTAACTGGGGGAAATTCATTTCAAATCACCCCTTTGTGAATGGATCACATACAGTAAGTTTGATTGATTACTTGTCACTGAAATACATATACGTATAATATGTATGTATATAGATATATTATATACAGGTAATTTATACATATTATATATATATATATATATATATATATAAATTACATGTAATTACAGAAAGCTTAATGAAGAAAATTCTGCCATGGTGTCTTTCCAAACACAATCATGAAGATTCGTCACAAAATAATAAAGGTTGTTTCACATTGTTTCACTGCCCTCAAAATAAAATTATCTTTTTATCAAAATGCTGAAATAAACTGTATTGTAACTGTATTGCGAGATGACAAAAGCATTGACTTTTTAGAGCTGGAACCAACTTGTATCAAATGACTCTTCATCCTTTAAACTGAAATCAATGCCACTAAGTGAGTGCTCTCTGTTGAATTCCTGCTACTGCGTCCCTGAGAGGGCTGTTTACTGCACCAGTGACCGCAAGCAGGCAGAGGGTTGGCAACGACTTCACTCTGCCCCAGTGGAATAGATCAGACTTGATAAAATGGAGGCTTATGCAGGTCGTCAAGTTTCAGGAAAGGAGACAAAGGTTATACATCAGGTCGGTAGGTCTATGTGAACTGTATTCTCAAAAGGCACTGGTACGCATCTATTATGTCTGCATTTATTCTGTCAAATAGGCAAAAAGTTAGAGCAGAAAATGTGTATCTGTCAGTGTGATACATCCATACTGTTTTGATAATACATATGTTGCCATCAATTAAATGTGAAATACCTGACATTTTCTTAGGGAAATCTATTGCAGCCAGAAAAATAAAATCCTTTGTGGAAAAAAAATGCATTCAGCATGTCATCGCTGAATGTTGTTGCCATGCCTGTCAAACAGTTTCAGATATTGTGTCAGTCACTGGTACCAACCCCCCTTTACCCCGTCAGGCTTACACGTTTTATCCCATCAGTGAGACACATTGTGAGACCCTTGTTCTGCACATTAAAAAATCAAGACAGTGAGTTATGTATTTCTTGTTTAATACACTCTGATTTATAACCACACATTTGAAGTCGTCTTGTTGCAACACCACAATTACACTCTTTCTAAATAAAAAATATATATGCAGCGGGAGTTACTGTCAGACAGATTTGACCACAACAAGTATAGCTGGAGGGTGGACGATAGTGTGGCACCTTCTAGGACTGTGAACCACTGCAGAATCCTGGTTTGGTGAGGGGACCATGTCAATGCACAGTGAGATATCGTATTCAGGCGGTCCTGTACAGTCGCTTACATTCTCATTGTCACTTCCACATAGATCAACTCGTTATTGCACTGAGCTACATGAGGCGAACGGCCAGACGGGCTTGGGGGAAGTGAGCTTCAGCACCCCGGACAGCTCCTCGTGCAGCTGCGTCACCCAGCGTCAGTGAAGTGTGTCAGTGGATCGACTCGTTCAGGCTGTGCTCACTGGGGGAACTCCGGCTCATGTTTGACAGGCTCGCCATCAGGGATTTCACTTTGTGTGCGTAATAGTTCCGTAGGTTGACCGAGGGCACCTCTTTTATCCCCTCGTCGAAATCACAGCTCCTCATCGCGATCTCCAGCTGCTTTTGTCTCTTGTAGAACAGGGAGAATTTATTGAAAATAAGCGTAATCGGAAGCACAACTACTAAGATCCCAGCCAGGATGCACGCCGAGGCGGTCAGCTTGCCCGCAATGGACACTGGCACCACGTCTCCGTACCCAACGGTGGTCATGCTGACGGTGGCCCACCACCAGCACGCCGGGATAGTGGAGAGATCCTCGCTGTCCTCTTTCTCCACCGTGTAGGCCATGACGGAGAAAAACGAAACTCCGACTGCCAGGTAGAGAAGCAACAGGCCCACCTCTTTGTAGCTGTTCCTGAGGGTGGCCCCCAGGGAGCGCAGCCCTGTGGAGTGACGGGCCAGTTTCAAGATGCGGAAAATCCTCATGAGCCTCAGCACTTGCGCAACGCGCCCCAGGTTGGCGAGCGCCGGGCTGCTCTCCACCACCAGGTTTATTAGGAGAGTCAGGTAAAACGGAAGTATGGACACCAAGTCTATAACGTTTAACGGGTGCTCGAAGAAGTGTAGAAGATCTGGCGTCACGACGAACCTGGCGACCAGCTCCAGAGTGAACCAGCCGATGCCAAAGTGCTCCACAATCTCGAAACGCGGGTCCTCCGTGGGTTGCCCCTCGCTGTCCAACAGGCTGAACTCACTCATGCTGTTCATGCACATGGTGGCGATGGAGCCAAGCACCACCAGGATGGAGAGGATGCTGATGATGCGGCTGGGCACGGAGTAGCCGGGGTTATCTAGCATTAACCAGATGCGCCTCCGTGCGCTCCCGAGCAGCTGTTTGTCGAACTTGGTGGCGTCGTTGTAAAACTCCAACAGCTCGTCAAAAGAAGAGGTGGTGCTGCCCTCATCGCTCCGGTCGTCCCAGTCCTCTCGCTCCTGGACTATTTTCCTACAGTGGTAGGCGCTGCTGCAGCAGGAGTCAATGAAGAACTCGTTGATGCCCCAGTACTCTATCTCCTGGCTGAAGGAGAAGATGCACAGCTCGGCCATGACATGCAGCCGCCCCGTGTTGTAAAAATTTAACACGTACGGAAAGAGAGCCGGGTTTCTGTCGAAGTAAAACTCCTTCTCTGTGTCGTCGTAGTCGTCGCACAGCTCCAGTATGGACTCTTTGGACTGACAGTGGAGCAGACGCGCAAGCCTCGTCTCGGGGAACCGAGAGAGAGTGTCGGACAGGAGACGCTTCTTGAAGCCGCCCACGTTGATGCGGATGGCGGCGCTGTCATCCATGTGAGCCCCGCAGCGCGGTTCCCCCAGGACGTGACCTGTCATGTCTGAAGAGAGGGACTCATAAAGAAGCACGACGCACAGAAAGAGAGGAGACCCAATCACACTAACAGAGAGAGACAAGACAAAGAGAAAGATATACAGTAGATCTTATTGTTTTAGATTATACCACAGATGGTATTAAAAGTGAAACAGAAATTGTGCCCATTTTTGTTGGACCACAATTTCCCTGAAATTCCAAACAGTAAGAAGAAGGGCAGATATTTGTTTTCGTTGAAACAAAGACACATGCAACTTACTTTACAGCGCTGCTGTTTCTCTGAATCCTCCTACAAGACTCCTCTGCGTTTCTACTCCGGTGATGGCATATTGCAGTTTGGGTGGAGGGAATGAGGCAAGTTGTGTAATAAAGGCAGAGACATGTGTCCCCCAGACAGACGCGTCTGTGCGTCAGGTTGATTGTCTCAGCTTCAGCAGCGGAGAGGGAAGCCTGTTCACACTCAGCACGATGTCGAATATGATGTTTCCTCCACAAATAAAATCAAACTGATGTCCCTCCCTCTAATATATCTGGCTTGTTGAAGCAAGGTACCACAGGTTTCCACATCTTCACAGGTAAGAGCTGTATGATCTGATACACGCCCTGGCTGACGCTTTTGTTTGTGCGAGGGAATTCCTCCCCCCCCCCCCCCCCCACCACCCCCCATTCTTTCTCTCCATCCTATCTATCCGCCTCTCTCTCTCTCTCTCTCCATCTATCTGTTGCTGCGCAGCAACACGTAGCTCTCCCTCTGCACCGCCCTCGAGAAGTGATCTCAGCATCGCATGGTGCCGAGGGGCGAGGCGCAGCTCCTGGAGGAGAGGGAGTCTCCAAGTAACCATCACACGAAAAAAACACATCCAGACAGGAGCAGAGGAGGATTCTACTGGCAGAAAAATCAAGTTGAAACAAAAATATGATACAGCTCCAGTAATAAGCTTTATCTTCAGTGCAGCAAGCTTGATATGTCGGCCTATATTGTAGTGATGTCATGGGGAATCCAACGAACTGAAAGGCATAGTTATTATAAAAAACACAAGAAGGTGCATGTACCATAAGATATTATAACTGCAGTAATTTAGTATTGCATCATAAAGTGCAAGGGCTCACAAGACTGGCCAAAATCAATACATATATACATAAAGACACATAGGACATATTCTAGATATTTGTTCCATATTCCATATTGGTCAAGCACCTGTTGTATCTTTCATTCAACCCCGTCCTGCTTGACACCATACATCCTGAGATTCTTTCACAGACACTGGAACAGCAGGGATTCAAGGAACAGGCTGGTTTAAGTCATACTTATCAGATGGATTACAATTTGATATTGTTAACAACGACTCCTCGATGCACACAGTGGTTAGTCATGGAGTTCTACTGCTATAGGCCTAGACTGATGGAGGAATTCCCATCATGCACTGAGCACTCCTGCCTCTCTCTCTCCCTCTCTCTGCACCCCCTATTTATTTTAATACATCTCAATAACTTTGTTTTTTCCCTCTCTTTTGATTCTTATCATTATCATCGTTATTATAAACTCCAAACACCCACCTTGAAAACGACTGCCTCGCACAGAATTACCCTTAAAGAAATTCTGAAGTCTCTAAACCCGAGCACAGATACCATCACAGATACTTAACAGATCTCAAGAGCTACGGAAGATATATGACACATAATGTCATTAGAAATTAGAATTTAGCTCTACTGTGTCTCACAAAAATTGTTGTCTAAATGCTGCTGTTGTTTTTATATATAGATGTCTTCAGTTACATCTGTGGACTGATGCTCTCATGTAAATGTCACAATCGATTGTTGAGTCTAGGGTCATAGATCAAACACTTTGGCCTCACATGCAGCCGTGGATCAATAGAATTAGCCATATGGCATTTAACCCAAGCCGATATCCCCTCACTGTTGTTTACCAATCCTCACTGCAGAGCATGTAGGGAGATATCAGGTTAGATCCTGTATGAGCTTTCAACACTGACCATCACCACCACCTCCATTATATTTTATCAATTAAGTGGCGGTATTATTACCAGCCCTGTCTAGCAGAACATAAAGCCATTGTTAAAGCTGCAGCCAAGCGGAGCAGACTTGCTGTTACTGATTAAGTGCTGCAGGTTTTGTTTC
Source organism: Paralichthys olivaceus (assembly GCF_024713975.1). Taxonomy (NCBI): domain Eukaryota; kingdom Metazoa; phylum Chordata; class Actinopteri; order Pleuronectiformes; family Paralichthyidae; genus Paralichthys; species Paralichthys olivaceus. The sequence goes on along the minus strand of NC_091105.1, from coordinate 23,655,794 downwards.
ACACGTCCCAATGTGTCTACTGAAGGTGACACTGGCTGCAACAAAAAAGCTGCCCTGCTTCCATCTTAACATTTTACTGCATGTAGTTATAATGACCTACTGATACAGCTGTAGCCCAGTCCAATAGATGGTACGTAACCTTGAGGTTTATTGTTTATGAAAATACCATACAAGAAATAGGTAGTCTTTGTCTAGACTAGACCCCTGCACTAACTGTCTCTCTTTATATTGTATACAATATGTTTTACTTCAACCCTTTCAGGGTTTTGTGCATATTTGTGTCTCTATTTCTTGAGTACAATGGTTCAGCTCTTAGTATGATGCAGATGAATTGTTGTCATGGCTCAGATTGCCTCGATTCACTGGGGAAAACATTAGTGCCTTCTTGTTAATGCTGTTTGAGCCATCGAAAAAAACACATGTGACCCAATTTTAGTATTAACACAAAGTGATAAGTAGCCATGATAGAGTGTACGGCTCTGCCTCTTCATATTGTTGAATGAGAAGATTTAAAGTGAAGACTTTAATAGCAGTTATTGCTCCCTCTGGCTGCACTGCTGTGATCATTTCAATCTCTCCACTCACTGATGTCATTTATTGGCCACCCTCTTCAAGACAACAGCTTTGGCTCATTTGAAAATACATTTCATATCATTGGAAGCAATTCCATGCTTGCTGTTTGGAGCTATATAACCACAGGCTTTACGCAAATAGGATCACTCCTAGATTTTTACCCTCAAGAAGCCAGCACACTGATACATCACCACTCATTTTTCTCTCCCAGCTATCGGAGAAAACTAGGCCTAAGCATGGACTGCACCTGTGCAGATTAGTTCTTTGAAACTGTATTCACATGCACTATATCCTCTTTCCGAACTCCTTTAGGGCTTTGATACCTCTTCCAGTGGTCCCTGTGTGATGGTATTATATATCTCATACGCCTCTACAGATCCTCTACACACTCACAAGGCAGCTTTCTAGGATTTGGGAAGCTTAGCGACAGCCTTGAAAGCAAACAGCCACACTGCTGAATGCAGTATTGTGAAATTTCATAGTTTCCTATTAATGCCCCTCACTTGTGAGATCAATCTCTGGCTGTGTGGGAATGTTGTGCTACAATTATAATCCCATTTAGTATTTCATATCCTCATCCTGCAGGGACTTATTGTAAAGCTCATGATCGCTGTGATTCCTTTTTTTTGTGATCCGTACGATTCAGATTATTTCTCATCATATATCCTTTCAATGTGTAGCGATGCCATATAATCATGTAGGCAACAACACGCTGGTGCTATGGCACAAACAGCTCTCAAGATTATATGACAGTGACGCTTTGGCCTTTACCTGCAGGAGAAATGCATTTGTTTTTGTGGAGGGTATCTGATTTGGGTGAAAATAATGGGTGTCGTCTGCAAGTCCATCAGGACTGTCCTGAATAGTATTTCTGACAGCAGAGACACACACACACACACACACACACACACACACCTTATTGACAGGGAGGAGGCTTAATGTTTGTAACGGTGAGCACCATCAGGATTACTGAGGTGATTTGTAATGAAGTATTTGTGCTAACCACACTGTCATCTGAAGATTATTCACTTTCTGCTTTCCACTGAACCGAGCAGCTTTTGATTCATTCTTCTCCCACATGGTTGAGTTTAATGTGCTGCTTTGTGGAGGAGGGAAGATTTCTCATAGCTTTGATTCTTCCTCAAGTCTCCTCAGATCTGCTCTCTTATTGATAGCATGGCTTGCTCAATACATTAATGTAGTAATACTCCTATACTATATTATGATATATACATTAGATATTTTTTAGACATTTTACTAGTATAGCTTTTCTAGGTAGTTTAATCCCACCAAGGGGCGGGACGCAAGATAATGTTTCTCTAAAATTAGGTTTTTTTTCATTTTTCATTTGATCCTTTTACCTCTTTATGTTAACTTTTAAAACCATAATCAGACCATTCAAAGGGAAATGTCTCTTTGCTGGAACAGAAGTCTGATTTGAAGCTACTTGACGACTGTCTTCTTATCTTTGCTTCCTCAGTCACATGCACAGATCCCACTATCTCAAGGCTCCACCAGCACATTCACTCTTTTCATTCAATCACAGCCTCACATGCTTGCATTGAGTGAACGACCTGTAAGCTGTTAAAGTTTCAAATGTTCTCTCTTTTTCTCCTGTCATTCAACTGTCAGTTCAGTACCACTTTAAATCACTGACCCCCCCTACACTCCTGCACCACCCCATTTCTGTATCCAGGCTCATCTGCTTTGAACCATCCAATCAGAAGCCTTTCATAAGACGTCCCATCTTCGTGCTCCATTCGTCATTATCACCACCTGTTGCCATGCTCCGGGAGGAAGTCTCCTACATATACAAAGCACCTTATTCATAGTACTGCTTCCATGGCGTTCCAATTCCCTCCGGGGTCTTTGTGCCAACATCTATTCCTTTGATAGCAATACATTTAATTTCATTATACTTATTTTCATTATACTTATTTTCTTTTGATACTATATTACTGCCCCAAGCTAAATATAGTGGGGGCTACAAGTTTATTCGTTCAGAAAATATTGATTTCATAAACTCATCACATCACGTCTTTGTTAAATACCCATTTTGAAAGTAAGTACAAAGTTGTAGAGTTGTACAATGGAGCGGAAAGCAGAAGCCCTAAGTACTGAAAGTGGTGGCAGCTGATCATGGAGTGTGATTACAACTAGATTACTTGATGCACAATATGCCTACTCACACATTCTACCACTACTGACAATAACCCCTCAATTCATTTGTCATTGCTGCTCTCTTCATTTCTATCAGACATTTTCTTATGTAGCAATACTTTAAACATTGACACACAATTACTTTATGTTCAAAACAGGTTCTTCTAATCAATGTAAATACAGCATCTACTCAACTTCTGTAAATACACTTCTGTTCATCAAGGTAAGGCATCCCTAGGTTTTTCCCCCTGTTCATAGATTTTGATTAGTTTTTGCTTCCTCTTGTTGAGGGTTAAGGACAGAGAATGTTGCACCTTGTTAAGCCCTATGAGCTAAATTGGGATTTGTGAATATGGGCTATACAAATAACCTTTGATTATTTAATTGAATGATTGAACATATACAAACTCTCACGTTATGCATTGATCTAAATGTTTTAACCTTTTCTACCCAACTGGTGATCATTCATCTACAAAGGCTGATTTTGAAAATGTGTGAACATCCTGCGTTTTAATAGCCATCATTTAAATTCTGCACACTCTTGACAGGCTTTCAATCACATATCATGCCTTTAATGAAGACTTTTGTGAAACCTTAGTATAAGTTTTATCCTGAAATAACACAGTCCTAAAGTTGTCTTTCGGCCCCGGCCGTTGCACATTAGATCAGAAGATAAAAAGATCGATAAGATCAATGAGCTTGACTTTGAAGCCTTGGCCTTCAATCACAAGAAAAAAAAATACTGAGTTTGCAGAAGAAGTTTAGTTGATTTAAGATAAGATAAGATTTTATTAGTCCAACCAAGGGTAAGTTTGAAATATTCATTTCATTTTGAAGTCATAGTTTTGAAATTGATTGTATGGTTAAGGTTAAAAAAACTGCTGGAAACTAAAGCTTCTGTGCCTGTAAGTTTGAGTTCTGGAAAGTGCAGTTTCACAATGAGAAACTGTTCTCACATTCTTAAGGCAATAATCATTTTTAAAATAATAGTTTTCAATGACTCCAGCAGTCTGAATTCTTGATTTTCAAACCTGGTGTTCTGTAATCATACCCATATGGTTGAGAGGAGACCATCATTCCTCCCGTTTATCCCCAGTGATGAGTTATGACTTTTAATATGTGCATGTGACTGTGGCAGAGACTGAGGAAGGGGCAGATAAAGACTAAATGGAGAAGACAGAACGTGAAAGAGATAGAAAAAAGAGGAGAGAGACATTTGAAGATGGTGTGGATATCTCTCTCTATCCTCTCTTCTTTAAAGCCTGAGGTGCAGGCTCAAGTGAGAGTGTGTAGGAGTTTTTTGTGTCCACTAAATCTGCTGCTCCCTATCTCTTGCTCGGCTGCCTTTATAGCTCTCTCTCCTTCCTTTGCTTTCTTTCCCACTCCCTTGCTATCTTTATATGTCTCTCTTAACATTTATAACCACTCATTTTCCTCTTGCCTGCGTCTTATATCCTTTACTCATATTTCTTTGCTTTCGTCCTCAGAGGTCAAGGTTCACCGTTCTCATCCTTGACTGGAAAAAGCAGGGTGCCATCCGGAGCATCTCTGAGGAATTCAATAACCGCTGGGGGAAACAGCCCTGCCCTCTATCCATGACAGAAGCTGTCAGTCAAAGCTAGCTCCAAATGCTTGCCAGCCATGATGGATGAGCCAGTAGTCTCCTGAGAGATAGGAAAAAAAATTGTCAATAAATTATTTGTTATTCCATCATGTGAAATAAAATGTGCTTTCCCTCATCTTCACTTTTCCACTTCACACCACAGTAATCACTTCAAATGGGCCTTGATTGTTATGGCAGCGAGAGCAGGCTGACTCAGGACAAAGCACAGACACATGAAGGAGCGGCATGAATACAAACTGGCTGTTTCCAGCTTTAAGACGTGTGAGTTTCAGCGCTGTAATCACACATAAAACATGTTGACAAATTATTAGACCTGAGTCCATCTGGATGGAGTCTTTATGCTCGACATGATGAGCACTAATTGGCTCTGATGTCAAGCAATAATATGTAACTGTAGTGATGACCTAAATACAGAGACAGCTCCCTGACAATAGCTGGAACAATACGATCTCATCCGAGCTCTGCCCACACAAAAAATAGCACAGCATTGTATGGCTATACTTGCAATTCATTTACTTCTGTGCTACTGCTTCATGTAGTTTTTACAGTCAGCTTTGACAGCTGAGTCCTCAACATTCACTGGTTGGTGCCATCGTGCAGAGCTGTGCTGTGACTGACTGTCCTCTCCTCTAAAGTTGAGGGGATGTCTATTAGCGAGACACCACTGACCTCTTTCCACTGTCGACTTCCAAATCTGAAATGATGTTGTTTATCATCCTGAGCTACAATAAACTGGATTTGTACAAATGGGCATGTGGGTGCCGCAGGCCAGTCTGACATGTTATCGACCACCTCTGATGCCCCACATTGCCAGAGTGAGAGGGTGATGGGTAGTTTTAGTATCAGCAGACAGTGACAGCTTTTCTCAACCAACAGGTAATTAAATGACCAAACTAAAAATGCTAAACAACAACAAACAAATGCAAGAATGTCTACAGAGACGTACATGTCTGAATTTATACTGCATTTTTCTAGCCTTGATGACCACTCACTTTACAGTACAGTTTTTTTCACCAACTTGTTGACACAGTTAATCTATGTGCAGCACTGGCTCAGGAGGTAGAGCGAGTTACCCTCTAACCAGAAGGTTAGCATTTCAATCCTTGTCTCCCTCATTCCGCATGGCAGAGATTCCCTGGGCATGATACTGAATCCCAAATTGTCTCCTACGGCTGTGCCAGCACTGTTTGAATGATGTGTGTGTGAATATATATCATATAATGAATTTCACATTAATATACACTGCTGAAAAAAAATAATGGAACAATTAAATCACACATCAGATCTTGATGAACGAATTATTCAAGTTAAAAATCTTTATACATATACATTTACATTGTATAATGTGTTGAAAACAAAATGACGTTACAATGGTCGGTTGAGGGCTGGATTCAAAACCACACTGAGAATAAAAGTAATTGAAATTGAAATTGAAATCACAGACTGATCCAACTTGCCTAAATTTCATCACAACAACTCTTAATGTGACTCAGTAGTGTGTATGGCCTCATTGAGCCTGTTCGTGTGGGCATGCTCCTGATGGATGGTGTCCTGGGGGATCTCTTCCTAGAACTGGATCAGAGCATCAGTGAGCTCCTGCACAGTCTGTGGTGGTACTTGGCAGTGTTGGAGGCACAGATGCATAATGTCCCGTATGTGCTCAATTGGATGTAGGTCAGGGGAAGGCCAGACATTGTCCTGCACCAGGAGGAACCCTGGGCCCACTGCACCAGTGTACGGTCTGATAATCTCTCTGAGGATTTCATCCTGATACCTAACAGCAGTCAGGGTACTGGTGGTTATGACATGAAGGTCTGTGCGACCCTCCAAAGATATGCCTCCCCAGACCATCACTGACGCACCACCAAACTGATCATGCTGGATGATGTTACAGCAGCATAACGGTCACCACATCTTCTCCAGACTCTTTCACGCCTGTTACATGTTCTCAGTGTGAACCAGCTCTCATCTGTGAAGAGAACAGGGTGCAAGTAGCAGACCTGCCAAATCTGGTGTTCTCTGGTGAATGTCAAACAAGCTGCACGGTGCTGCTGTGAGCACAGGTGCGCTATATAAATACAACCATTTACCATTTAAAGGTCCCACTAGAGGACGGCCCTCATGCCACCCTCATGGAGTCTGTTTCTGACAGTTTGGTCAGAAACATGCACACCAGTTACCTGCTGGAGATCACTTTGTAGGGCTCTGGCAGTGCTCCTCCTATTCCTCCTTGGATAGGAAGATCCTGCTTGCTGCTGCTTGCTGCTGCTGCTGCTGCTGGGTAGAAGCCCTTCTACAGCCCTGTCCAGCTCTCCTCCTGTAAAGACACAGCCCTTCTGCTATCTCCTCCATGCTCTTGAGACTGTGCTGGGAGACACAGCAAACCTTCTGCCACATGTGCCATCTTGGAGGAGCTGGACTACCTGTGCAACCTACTTGGGCTGCAGGTACCGCCTCATGCTACCAGTAGTTACAAGACCACTAGTAGAACATAAAACTAGAGAAGAGTCAGTCAGGAAGGATAAAGAGAGAGCAGCTGTCTCTGGCCAGCACAGATGTTGTCTTGCTCTGCCTCTCCATTGAAATTTCATTTGCAACAAAGCAGGTGAAACTGATTCACTATCACTTGTGCTTCCAAAATGGACAGATTAATATCCCTGAAGTTTACCTGACTTTGTGTAATAATGTGACAATTAAGTTCCCTTAATTTTTGTGTGCAGGGTATATAATGACCCCACCAATCACCCAGTACACTGTAAGTTAAATCTGAAATGTTTGATGTCTATATTAATCCATTTGACATTAGCTTTTGAATATGAATTATAGTAATGTGGTAATATTTCCCAAATGTATAATAGCCCTCATACCAACATATATGATTGTTGAGTGTAGGATTATATCAGTCAGGAAATAATGAATATTCATATTTGAGCTTTGTATTCTCAAAGAAAGCAGCAGCTCCATCTGCATGAAATGATTTTGTTTGTGCTGAGCACAACAGAACAAACAAGCATTCATCATTCATCTATTCACAGACAGGAAGCCGGATCAGTGAAATCCCATGAAAGACAACGCAGCAATGTGTCTCACTTCATCCTTTTGACCGGGGACGTACCCGCAGCTGGACCCGTTCTGACTGGAGATCAGAGAGTGTCCTCCTGATGTGGCCGACCTTATTTGTCATCGCTTGTTAGGATATCCATTTTTCAGCTCCCTCTCAGCTGCTCATGAATTTTCCAAAAGCTGTGATGATGACGATTCGTCCTCATCAAACACCTGTTGTCTGTATATTAAGAACAATCCAACAAGTGGGACACCACGTGACTCTTTGAAATCAGATGTGTTGTCCAGCCATCCAGGAAGTTGTCCCCCAGACTTAGGTCCTGAGTCCTGAGTCCAGTATTCCAGAGTCTCCTTAGGTACCACCAAAAGTTTAAAATGTATTTATTTATTTACCTTCATCTTGTTTTAATGATAGAATTGATCTTCTCCATGATCTAGTCTATACACCCACACATACTCCACAATAGTGCTCAGTGATATAAGTTCAAAACATTAGAGAGACACTTTCTATTGGATAAAATGGCTTTAGGGTTTACACTCATCACATTTTATTGCATTCAAGGCTTGAGAGGGTGTCACTACCTGTACAGATTGTAAAGCCCTCTCAGGCAAAATGTGTTTTGTGAATTTGGGCTATACAAATAAAATTTGATTTGATTTGATTTGAAGGCTTAAGACCCAGGAGGATCACAAATACTGCCAAGCAGAAAATTAAGTCCTCTTTTCATTTCATCACAAACACTGTAAATCTTGTGTCCACGTGGCTACTTCAAGGACCTTGAAACAGAGTTCACGTGCAGGAAGCACAACATGTGTGAAAATGATCCTCATGATATGACTGCAGTTTATTTACTTTGCAGCCACTTCACTTTATTGGCACTTATTTTCCAAAGCACAAAACAGAGCGTGAAGACAGTAGAATAGACAATACAGTCCAGTTTAGAACGCAACATCAGTGAAATAACATCTATCCAATGACATTAAATATTAGTCAAAGAAAAACCACAACAGAAGTGAAATCCATTATTAAAAATTAAAAAATCGATAAAAGCAATATAATAAATCATAACACGACAATAACTCATCGTTAAAGGAAATAATTCTTCAGAGTAAAACAGCTGCCCTGCACGTGCACCATGTGCGCGCTTTAGACCCGCGACGGAATGGCACCGCTCCTCATATGAAACGTTCATGGACACTCCGTGACGTCGTACATCCGAGGAGTTCATCGCCAGTAGTTATATACAAAGCGGGAACTGAAACGAAGTATGCCTACCTACAGTGTGTGCTGATATAGTTTATTGAAAAGTATCATTAAAGGCCATTGGTATTTTAACAATGGATTAATTCGTGTCCAACATAGTCTTGCAGGTGTGCAAACCAAAGTGTTATTTTTTTATATGTGGTGTGCATTAGATAATAATGACCTTGTGGTGGCTGCAACTGCATCTGAAGTCGTTGTAAACGGATATTCATGTTTAGTAAATGGTCTGGTTCAGTTAAAATCTTGTTCGCACAAGATACAAAAACAATATCACGTGTCTGGACTTTGGGGGACCCCTGCTACACAACTTCCTCAATTGAAAGTCAATTCTCCCGAGTACATTTGAAGGCATCACAAACTCTGCTGCTACATGCGACACATCTGAGGAACTTGTGGCTCCTGAGTTTCCTCTCGGGCGACAGGTCGAGCGATGCAGGGTGGGAGGAGGTGGGAGACAGCGGACAGAGATGTGAGCAGAGAGTAGGAGTTTCGTCATAGAACAAAACTACTTCACTTATTGCTCGACAGAGGAAAACATGGCGAATACAAGCTCTCCTGATCTGACCTCCGCTCTCCGGGCAGAGATCCTGGAAAACCCTCTGCGGGTAAGTTTGTTTTGGAAAAGTTTCACATCTGATCATCGAGGTTCGCTCCCAGAGAGAAGAGACAAGTGTTGTCTCAGGGAGAAAACAAAACACTACCTCGTTATTTATTTTAAGGTCAGATGTAGATGTACTTCTTTCAATTAAGATGGAATAATATGAGGAAAGCAGAGTGGCTCACGAGGATGTAGTTGTGCAGTATGTATAAGGAGATATTTAAATAAACATATACATGCATGCATATGCAGAATTATATACACACACGTATCCAATCACAAGAGGGTTATGAATTAATATAATAATAATAATAATAATAATAATAACAACAATAATAATAAGAAGAATACAATATTTAAATGAAAACATGTCAGGGCAGGTCTATTTGGTAGTTCCCTTGCTCACTCAACTTGTCATGTTATAGCTGTTGAGCTTCACTGCAGCAGTTAAACTCTGCAGAGAGATGTGGAACATTTTCTTTTCTTGTTTTCTCTCTAAACTTGGAACTTCTCCCCCTGAGCTTCATTTAGAGCTGGATGTTAAACTCTGCTGTCCAAAACAAGATTCATTTAGTCTCTTAAAATCATCTTGTAATGCAAAACATAACCTGCAGCCTCCAAAGCTTTTTGGGTAATGAGCACTCATGAGTGGATGAGGGAGCCAGGCAAGCAGAGATCTACTGTTGTTAGCACCTGTCAGGACTGTTGTCTAAAAGTGAATATGGCTAAATCCCTGTGTTGTAAGTTTAAAAAAAAATATTTATTCTAAACTTAAAACTTTGCAAACTGTACTTTCTGAGGCTGAGTGTGCAGACTGTGTGCATGGTAATGTAAAGTCTCTCCCCCTGAGTGTGTGTGCTTTCAGTACTCTGCTGCTCTGTTTGTGTTACTCCTCTGCCCTCCTACTGTTATACATTGGCACATTCTCCTCATGCATATCTTCCCCCTGTCAGTGATTCTCCCTTTCTGCCATGTTTTGTCTAAGTGGCATTACGAGCAGAGGCACAGAGAGAGAGAGAGACTACAGAGGACGAATGAGAGGCGTGAGTAATGAGTAATGGCCCATGGGTGGGCTGTTAGAGAATAGATCTACTGTAAGAGTACTGAACAGCTGGCTGATGGTCCCAGCTCCCCCTCTGTACAAAGCTACCATCTCAGAGAACGTCCCGACATCAGGCAGACAATATCTGCCTGTCTTACACTTTACTGACTATCAATGTTTGCATGGGTGTGACATGTTTTTACTTATCCCATTAGTTGCCCAGTTACCTTTATGTAGCTGGTTTTGCTGAAGTATACAAACAGTTGATGATGACAGGAAATAAAGGAAGAGTCAGATGAAGAATTACATGTAGAGCTCTTGTGTGTGATTCAAGCTGTGGGGGTTGTAGTTCATGCTCACACCATAAATCTGTTTAGTTAACCCTGTGAACATTATCTTAAAATCTGAACCTCCCCTGCCTCCTGGCTATAATTTGATTTGGCCACCCAGACAATTCCTGAAAATATAACATTCCAATCCAAAAAAACTCTTGTTACTGCAAATACTTCTGTGACATAAGAATGAACTATTTCCAGAAATCACTGTCTGTATGTGGAATGCTTACTTCAAGAGCCGTTCCTCCTTTTGGCTTCACGCAAATAATGTGTGCTGTTAAGGGCAATGTGTTATGTTCAATATTTATAAAATATGAATAAACGTGCTCTGTAGCAGAGGCAACTGGGACTCATCAAGATATCAGTGACATGACAACAGCTCATTCACAACAATGGCAAGTCAAGTTTTCCTCCGGTCCGGTTGTTGTGAATCAAGCTTCACTGAAGTTTGCGTATAGCAGCCGTCCTTTATTTATCATAGCTAAATTTCTGCAGGTCAGTTTTTACAGTTTCAGAAAAAACATTGCAATCAGCTTCACCACAGGCCAAGCACACTGCCCATATCAACAGCCAGATTTAGAACGGGCACTGCACTAGTAGAAAATAATAGATGAACATATCCTTCAGGACCTTCAAGAACAAACACATTTTTTGATGTTAAAGAGAAGCCAGTGTGGCTAGTTTGTGTTGACGATAACGACGACATAGGCAGATCTCATTATTACAACTGAAAACATGCAGCTAGTCTGGATGAGTTGCATGAACGAATGTGCTTGGATAAAGGTAACACTGATCAAGTCATGTGTGGTACTACCAAAGGGGAGGACTGTTGTTTTGGCCAAAACCAGCTGTGGGTAGTATCATGATCACTATTATCTGACAGATCATCAGACGCCAAAGAGAAGCAATACCAGCCACTGCCTTCAATAGGTGTTATATATGTTCACTAATTTAGTATGAACCACAAAGGATTATATAAAAACGTGAATAGCATTTTATTGTAAAAAGCTTCCCCACATCTGCCTTTATCAGTTTTGTAGCACACTGTTCTGCTACTTCTATTAGTGCAGAATTTGTTGTTTCCAAAAGAGGTGAAGGAGGTGGGTGACGGGAGACTGTACAGCTAAAAATAACTGTTGAGCAGAAATACTTCTGCAACAAACTAAGCCATTGTATCATACTGCTATACTATATTATATTTCATCTTTTTCATAATAGCAGGGGGGCCTAAAGCTTATGCTGGGTCAGTCAGGTCATTTGATGATTCAGCAATTAAAGGTTTAGTGTGTACAATTTAGTGACATCTAGTGGTGAAGTTGCATGTTGCAGCTGAATACCCCTCACCTCACCCTCCCCTTCCAATTATTAAATCATTGTCATAGAAACTCAAATGGTATTTAGTTTGTCTAGTTTAGACGACTGTAAAAAAAATGGCGGCCTCTGTAGAGAGGACCCGCTCCTGATGTAAATATAAACTAGTTAAATATAAAGGACCCATTCTAGCGTAAAGAAAAAAACAATTTGTAAAATTTAGATGAAACACACTAGGGAAAACATCACTGGGATTATTTTTTATTAAATTTCTGCCAATGCATCCCTTTCACCTAAGTCTAAGACACTGAACCTTTAAGTCCAGAGGAACTGTTTTCCACAGTTAACATCTAGTTACAGGGATTTATCCTACCCAGCAGACTGAAGAAATATCTTCGCTGACACTCAAAGTGCCATCACAAGTTCTGAGATGTCACATACAAGAGACGGTATAAGTTTCATGGGGATTTGGACATATCATTTGCTATGTACGATCTTGCCCCTCTGGCAATAAATCATTTTCCGATCATGGTAGCATTGCTCTTTCCCTTCTTAACCTTACTACTTGTGAGACTGAGAATGACAAGGTATGCTCTTCATGATACATCTCTCCGTTTATGTTAGACACTTTCTTTTCCATGAATTTTGTTATTTTGTCAATGTGCTATTTTACAAGCAGCATTTTTTGCACTTCTGTCCATCCTAGTAGAGGGATCTCTTGCTTGCAGCTCTCTCTCAGGTGTCTGCGTTTTTTTTTCCTCAGTCGTTGAGGGCAAATTGTGATTTATTTATTCTGTCTATCCTGGTTTCCTCCTTCGTCTATCTTTTTCCTCCATCTCTGTCTGTGCTGACACTCCTTGTGTCTTCTGTAACCACCAACCCTGAACAGAAACTGAAGGGCTTCATCCTGAGATTAGCACATCCCAGGGAGGGACAAAACCCCATTGTCAGTGGACACAAAGGGCCTCACTGTCGGTCCGTCTGTCTGGTGGTCAGTGTGTCCTATAGTGATGAGGAGGAGGATTAGTGTTGTCAGTCTCCCGGTCAGCTATCAGGACCATTCAAGTTTTTGTTTTTCACTTCCGTTGTTTAAATTGATTGATGCTGGAAATGTCCACTTTGTTTGTAGTTGGGCTTAAGTTCTGGAGTTTTGTTGTCATCAAGTGATTGAATCCTCTGAGAAATGGCTCGAACCTGACTGTTAATAGGGTTTTTTGGGGTATTTTTTCCTTACTCTTGTTGATGGATAAGAACAGAGGATGTCGCACCTTGTTAAGCCCTATGAGACAAATTGTAATCGGTGAATATGGGCTATACAAATAATATTTGATTGATTGACTGATATTAACTCTAACATTACGTTAGCCAATTGACTCAATACATTGACTGCAATTTAATTGAAGAAACTACAGTAATTCTTCCACAAAACAATGAACAAACAACAAAATTGACACGGTTGATTGTGCCTTGATGATGAATGTGCTCTCGCAGGGCACATAGTATGTTGCAAGAGCTTTCGCGTTTGTTTATACTGATATTTAAGCTTTCTCTTATCATCATGAATTTTAAATGCTCACTAAAGAACTCCAGGATCTGTGATTGATCTGTTGCCTATTTCCCTCACCATCAGTTTCAGTGCCAGTACAAAGAATCCAATTAGCTTTGCAGATTCTAACAGATTTCTTTAAACTCTGGCTGTGGCATTAACAAGTAAACTAACTGTGCTATTCACAGTCTGTCTCACTGCGTTTGTCAGGTAAACCGTCAGCTCTTTGCTCTCAATTGTTCTCTCGGGACATTTTGTGAAACCTTCTTTTGTAACAAATGAATTACATTTTGAAAAAAGCTATAATAAAAAGCTGGAGTCTTTTCAGCTTTTTTATGTGGCTGCCCTGGAACAATCATGCAATCACAGAATACAGTCAAATGCAAGCTTTGATTGTTTATAGGAGGCCTATCCCAAAACGACTCTCAAAAATCAGCCAAAGATAGGTGATGGAAGAACTACGCACTTTATTTGATTTCGAAATACTGTAATTTACTCTGTTACAAGCAAAAAGTTATGCAGTCAGATATCATTTAAGTAAATAAGAATCATCAGTAAGTTCTACTTGAAGTTGCAAAGGTTACTCATTATGCACAGTAGTCTCTGTGCTTTTTAAATGTCCATTTCTTTTTGAGGAAAGGAGGTAATGCTACGTGAGGTCAGGTGCCTGTATCTGTGATCTTTCAATTCTGGTGTAAATTGTGACTCAAGCTGGCCAATTTAGTTTCACCTCTCAATCACCTGGATCCAGTCCACTGAGAAACTGACCCTGTTGATTCAGCGAGTGGAATATGTCTTGTAACCAGGATGACCCGCCACAGTAAGGTGAAGTTTAATAGCCAAGAAATCCCAGTAAAATAAGAAAGTATGACACTTTATGATCAGTATGCTCTTCCCAAATCATACACTGGTATACATAAATGACAACAAAAACAAACAACATATAACCAAACAACAAAGCATATACATATACACACTCATCATGCATTATCAATAAGTGGCTACGGTAAAATGTATATTATTACTCCTTATGATAATACATGGAGGGCGGTTGTGGCTCAGGAGGTAGAGTGAGTCGTCCAATAACCAGAAGGTCGGTAGTTTGAGCCCCATCTCCCCCATTCTGCCTGCCAAAGTGTCTTTGGGCAAGATACTGAACCCCCTAATTGCCCCTGTAGGATAGATCTATGATAGAGAATGTGCTGCACATAGATGCACTGTGTGAGAATGACAAATCTGTATTGTAAAGCACTTTGAGTGATCATCAAGACTAAAAGAGCGCTGTATATATACAGACAAAACAATTAGTGCTGAGGAACACTGACTCTACCTAGAGATCAGCCTTTGATTCAACATTTAGACAAGAACAAATGAGTTCTGCAGTCTCTTCAGTCGAGTTTGTGGAACTCTTTACCAACTGATAACACATCAGAAGTGAAATCCAAAATAGTAAACGCACAAGTACAGTGCAACACAAGGGGCCTTGTGTTGTGGAGTCTCTTGCTTCCCTTGTGTGAAGTGTTTAATGTTTGCTAAGTAAGCTGACAAGCCAACGGCACACCCAGTGTACTGGCCTTACCCGCCTCGACTGCTTTGTTTGCTTTTCCTGTGACAGGAAAACTCTCTCTCTCTCTCTCTCTCTCTCTCTCTCTCACTCTCTCACTTTCACACTCCCTTGAGTGGATTCATCTCACTCGGTGGGTCCTGCTGTGACCACCCGCACTGAAAGTGGTGCAAACACTCTGTCTTTTCACCAACACTGAGACGACACACAAACAAGCCAAAAAAGAGAATAGTATACTGTAAGTAGGCTGAATTTACTTGCTGGTAAGTGATGAATGAATCCAATAAAGGGTGAGATGAATCCTTCCTCACACTTAAAATTGCTTCATCTCCTGAAGTCTGTTGAATTAACCCTCCACGGGCTGTACATCCACCACCTTGTACTGTGGATATACAGTTTTCTTCCCTCCCTATCTCTCTCACACACCTCGTTCTGCCCCCTGGCTCCTTTTGGCATTAACCAGCAGCCTCCTCTTCAGCTCAGTAACAGTGGACCAGTTGCACTCTGTCCTGTAAAGCTTGACAAGGCTATTGATCTTTGTTTAGAGAACAGACCACGGCTGGCCAGAAGGATGACGCAGTCTGTCTGATCACGAATTACCACAGAGGTGTAGTCATCTCTTACAGTTAGCCCGCCATAAACACTCTGTTTGTCTGCTTCAGTGTTTTAGGATGGAGTCTTTCATTGCACACCCACACACATACACATCTTTTTTTTTTTTACCTTGATCCAATATCAGTCCCCAATGAATCTCATCATCAAGCCTCCCATCTGCTCCCCACCCCTCCCAAATCCTGCTTCCCTCTGACTGCAAAGACACACACACACACACACACACACACACACACACACACACACACACACACACACACACACACACACACACACGTTGTTGCAGGTCAAGGTTGTACACTAATTAAATATATAATAAAATAAAATGCAAATGTGGGTCATGGTAGTCTAATTTAACACTGAACCAAACAATGCTGTGTGATCCTGGCCACCCACCCTGGGTTTCATTTAAAGTTGTACACATCACTGTATGTTTGTTTCATTTACATTTTTGTGGTGGCAAAATTGTAGGAATACCAATGTTGACTGGCTAATCCAGCATGGATTCACTGAATGAAATTTTGTAAAAACATTCATGTCCCCCTCAGGATAAATTGTAACATCTTTGGTGAACCCTGACTTTTGGCATTTGGAGATCTTGAGGAATTGCAAATGTTGATGCAGAGCTGTCAGCGAATACAAATCTAGATGTGTATTAATATTTGGCCTAGCCCACTAAAAATAAAAGTCTGTTTGTAATCTTCATCCAATTCATTACTTTAATTCTTTTTTTATTATTATTAGTGAAATCAGGTGACATAACAAGACAAGGTGGCAGTGGAAATAGAGATAAACATAAAAGACACAGAAAAAACTACACAGAGAAATAACAGTTTCTAAAGCAGGGCAGAAGGAGACCGTCAGCATGGGGACATCTTTTAATTTTTTATCAAGGTGGAACAATATACAAACACTAACAGAGCAACATGAGCTATTGTCACCCCCAAGTCTGAAGATGTCACCCACAGCATCCCCATATATCTTCCTCTACCTGCCTCACCCATTCTAACAGAACATCCATGAATGGTTAGAATTGCTGTCACTCTCTATGTTACATGAAGGTGTTCACATCCTATTGGATACTGGTGTAATACGCAAAAGAGTTGAAGTTGGTGCCTCTCTGTCTCGGGCATCTGAGTTAGATATGAAAGTCCCCAAGCGTAGACACTACAATGCACTGTTTATCTATAGCCTGACCTTGTGTACTGCTTAGAAAGAGAAGGGAGTACCTGTGGAATTAGCCAGGCACTCTTCTCTTAACTGTGTACAGATATAATTTAATATACACTATATATACATAATATGGTATATAGTGGCGTACACAGTAATGTGTGAGGATATACAAAATTCCTCAACACTGGGGATGAAAGAAACAGAGGAGGGTCTTTTTTCTTGCCCATAGAATGAGCTTTGGTTTTTAGTTAATGACTTTAATAATGACAGAGATGTTCCAGTGCTGATGTGCTCCAACAGAGTGATTCGACATCTGGATTGTGTTATAGTGATCATCTTTTGTGCTTGAAGTCTGGAGGAGTTAATTTACCCTCCGTTCATTCTGGTTTGTTTTGATAACTGTGCTGTTATATCACAGTGTCAACAATATGCACGTTTTTGGCAATAACCTACTTCCTATATGCCTTATCTCACTGAATAGACTGAACCTGACAACACACGCTCTCTCTCTCTCAACCAATCCATAACAGTTAACTTGTGCAGCCCATATTTTCAAATCACAACTTGTCTCATAGGGCTTAACAAGGTTTGACAGCCTCTGTCCTTAACCCTCAGCAAGAGTTAGGACAAACTAGAAACCTCAGAGAGAACCACATGTAACTGAGAAAACAGTTTTATGTTTTTTTTTTTCCTATCTTTATTCAAGAGCGTGGTCTTTCAGTTCGAGCGCATGACTTGAATTTATGTTCAGATTGTGTATTATGTTGTATTGCTCCCCTTGCACTAAAATAGCCCCTGTTTGCACTTGTACTTGCTGTGCTTCTGCTCAAACTGTGTGCTTGCACTCAGATATATTGTTGCTCACAAGGATTTCCTGCACTCCCAGCTTCAGCCCTTCTCCACACTCGGGCTCTTGAATCATCTGTGCTCAGATTTCTCCTCTGCTCTTAGATTTTTCTGTGCAACAACCCTCACAAAATTCCCCAACCAATAGAAAGCCATGTGTCGTGTTGACCACTGGTCAACCGATGAAATGAATGATATGATCCCTGCCTTATTGCGGGCACGTTCGCTTTACTTCCGAGCGTCCCGTGCTGGCAGTTATTCTATAACGACTTTCTGGAATAAAAGGACAGGGGAAGAATCCCTGCGAGCAACAATATATCTGAGTGCATGCCCACAGTTTGAGCAGAAGCAGAGCAAATTTAAGTGCAAACAGGCTATTTTAGTGCAAGAGCAGGGTTTTGATAAAAAGTAATACACAATCTGAACATAAATTCAACAAGTCATGTGCTCGAATTGAAATACCATGCTCTCTCAATAAAGACAGGAAAAAACCTCCATACAGTTTGTAACTTAATGAAAAAAGATTTAACGGATTTGTACACAAGAAAATGTCTCTCTCTCTTTATGCTATTGTTTCAAATGTACTATATTGTACTCAATCATGCTCCTCCAGCTCTCTGCTCTTTCTTGCTGTGCCTCTCATTCCTCTGTTTTACCTCCCATCTCTGTATATCCCCTGTCTTTTCCCCTCCAACCTCCATCGCTCTCATAATTCTCCTTCAAGTCATAAACACTTGTATGTGCTTGGCTTGTTTTCCAGTGATTGAGTTTCTTTCTTTAGGTTTTCATCATTCACTTTCCACCCCCACTGTGTACTTTCATTTCTTTGTAAAACTTTGTCCGCCCACAGCCACTGGTAAGTTTATGACCTGAAATTAAATTTCCTCTTGGCAATAATTTTCCAAGCATATGGAGGGAAGCAGCTCTATATTCTAGAAACACTTAAAGCAAATGGATGTCCGTATTATCTTTTCCTGGTATTAGAGGGAGCCCATGATTAAGTGTAAGTTTAAAAAAATTAGATAATGAGAGTCTCTTACAAGGCATTTTTGGATGCATCATTTGTCAAGACCTTCACATACATTTTTAATGATGATAGTGGTCTGACTCAAGGATCAACAGCGTCGATCAGTCGGTCTACTTCATTAATTCAGACTAAAGTGTCTCAACATTTGTCATAGAAGAAATGTACAGACATTCATTTTATCCAGACTATGCAGCCCCTGATTTGGCTGATCCCTTTCCAAGTAGGAAAGGGATCATGTTTCGAATAAAAAACGAACTTGTCAAATACTGTGATGTATTTCTAGGAAATATTAGGGCCATGTTGAATCTATGAAATTATTATTTGTGAAGCCCATATTCTCAAATCACAATTTGTCACATAGGGCTTAAACAACCTAAGAGAGACACACGTGAGGAATCCCTCTCCCAGGATGGACAGAAGTGCAATAGATACATTGATTAGAAGCTAAAGAAATGTGAGACTTTGAGAATGAAGTCGTAATATTATGGGGGAAGTCATGATTTTCATGAAAAAGTGTTGTGAGTTTGAATATAATGAGAAATGGGTTGTAATTTTACAAGAATAAAGTCATAATTTAGGTTAACCTTTGTTATGGGTTTGGCACATCAGCATCACCATCAGCACTTTGAAAATATTGTGAAAGAAACTGCATCTATTCTGAAGAATAGAGCTTTCTATTCTTTGAGGACACGGAAAAGTTTGGTTGTGGTCGACTGAACATTGTTGGGTACTTCTGCATTATCATATTCTAAGGGGTTTCATAGTTTCATAATGAGATTGGTTTGTCCTTGCTGCTTTTTCTTTTTCTTTATTCTTTTAAAAGTACAAGGTTTTTCTTGTGATATGATTTTATTCTCTAAATCTCAGATTACGAACATAATAAACATTTTACCTGCTACGTTGCCAGCCATCTTTATCTTACCTTTATCTTGCTGACTGTAGCATTTAGCTGTGTGATATTGTACAGTCTGTACAATTATAAAAAACCTTGCCCACAGTCTGTGTCGGGTGTTTGTGTGTCTAAAGGTGTGAACCGACCTGCATCAGTGAGGTGTCGTATATCACGTGAGAGTTAAGATGCTGAGCAAGTGTTTGTGTTTCTGCATGTGTGTTAAATACCTGGGTCTGTTGTTATTGACTGCGTGTGAGTGTGTGAGTTTGATACTACCTCATATGTACAGTAATATTAACAATAGGAGCCTCTGCTCACACACACACACACACACACACACTTTGGTGCCGTTGAACAGAGCAACAGTGCAGCAGTTCTATCAGTTGTAATGAAAGTGACAGCTGGAGGGAAGACCTGCAGGGAGTATTATGGGGTGTTTCTAATTGTTGTGTGACAAGTAGCGCATCGTTTCATATTCCTTCTGTTTACTGTTTGTTTTGACAGACCTATCTCCTGGGAATCATCATCTCTATATGTGGGAACTTCCTCATCAGCATTTCACTCAACATACAGGTATGAAGTGCTGGAATCCAGCTGTACAGCACACGCTCAGCACACAGCTGGCCCTTTACGTCTGTACAGACTCCCTGTGCGCTGCTACAGTTTGCTCTCTCTTTATCAAATTCTGTATGCATCCATCATGATTTTAGTGAATGTACATGCATTGTGACTGTGTGATCTACTCACATGTTCAGAGAATATATTGCACAGCACACAGCACAAATGCATTTGTATATTTCATCATAATAGAGCCTGTTTAAATTGAAACTAACAGAAATGGATGTTTCAGCCTTAGAAAAAATATAATTTAACACTGATTAGCAACATATTTGTCCAATTATACAGTAAATTTAGACAACATATTTTCAAAATACTAATTATTCTAACAGTTTATAATGACTATTTTCAAGTGAAGTATATATACTCTGAGCTACATGCTGTTAAATCATCAATCCAAGCCTTTTAGTGAATTTGTGCAATTCATTAACCACAAGCATTGTAGCATTTAGCAGGCTGACAGGCTAGGATTTTTGTTCCACTGCACAATTCAATAATTCCCCAAAAGACCCAAAATAAGGTCTGTAGCTAAATGACTTTCTGTCTAGGCAATGCAAACTGCTTTTGTGGCAGCAGCATGCAGGGTGTGTAAAACCGAGGTCGACGGGACAACCTCCACATAAAATGCTGGAAAATGCTGATGTTCGTTAGCAAGTCATTAGCACTGAGAGATAGAACTGGAAAGATTTATGAAGTATAGGCCTACAATTACATTTGCCATGTAGCTTCCCACCTCATTTACTTGCTTAATTGTTGTCATGGCTCTTCTGAGATGAACAGCTAATCAGCAGCGGGTGTTTTGGTGCATGGAATCCTGTTTTATCTCTTCAACCGATTATTCTTTGTCAAACATTGTGAAAGTGTCTATATAAATTATTAACAAATGTGTGGCGTGTGTTTGAGTTTGTCATGTGCAGCTCCCCAGTCATTGTATCCACTTAATCTGAGTGATGCCTCTGGCTCCCGTTCCCTCTCTGTCTGACAGAAATATGCCCACGTCCGTCAGTCTCAGCGTGGCTCCAAGCCCTACTACACCTCCGTGATGTGGTGGTGCGGTGTGGTTCTCATGGGTGTTGGGGAACTGGGGAACTTTGCTGCCTACGGCTTTGCCCCAGCATCCCTCATAGCCCCACTGGGCTGTGTGTCTGTCATAGGTAAGTAAGTCCTACCCTTTCTGTCTCATACATTAATCATGCATGAAGGCAAGACGAAAGGTTGTTTCCTTGGGGAATGGCAGGCAGTGTTGCTATGTGAGGTCTGCTCTTTGTCTTCTCATCCTGTCATAAATGGTTCTCTTTGTGCCATTTGTTTGCATTGTGTGCTAATAAAAAAGGTAGATAGAGGGAAGATAGATATAGAGGGATATCTGAGAATATAACTTAGCAGAATGAGATCTACACAATGTACATACTGTGTGTTTCAAAGTGTCTCAGCAGAAATCAGCTGAAAGTATGAATCAGTTTGTTTTAATTAGCTCATAAATTAACTCTTCATATCTACATCAGGAACTGGTCGTCTTCCATGGGGTCTACCGTTTTGTACCATTATGCTTCCATGGCCCTGGACCTGGTATTAGCATCTGTCCCTAAGAAATCTGATCACAAGTGGACAGTGTTAAGTTTGTCTGTTTTCACCTGGTGTTACAAGTGAGAGAGAGAGAGGAGAGTATTGAAGAGAGATTTTACAAATTTAAGAAAAGCAACAGTCATTATGTGGTGGTCAGTGTTGATATTGTGATTGTGGTTATAAACAAATCAATGTATGACCACTGAAAAAAATATGATTCATTGTGAAACTGTAGAAGGTCAGAGGGCGTCAGCTGAGTAGATTGTCCTTCATATGTGGCCCAAGACACCTTTGCGCTGTCATAGCGGAAAAAAGGTGACTATATGCAGACCACCTCCAAATGTGGTCTGAGTCACCAGATCTCAGGGAGCAACCAGGACACAACCACTTGTTTATCAGTTCATTCAGGACAGATATTATATATATATATATATATACACACACACCAGGACTGATTGGGATCTTCAGGTGCCCAGACCACACCATGAACCTTTAAAACTGTCATCAGGAAAACATGGAGGTGTCAGGATTTCTTTTAGAATCTATAAAAGCAGGTGTTCACAGGAAAACTAGAAAATGTCAAATGTCCTGACAGACTGTGGAGCACAAATCTTGCGGATGAGCAGGAAATAGCTTCAATTGTGAAGAAAAAACTATTTATGACTGCACAGCAAGTCCATAATGCCTTTCAGGATGCCAACATGTTTCCTTGTCAACAAGAGAAGATGTCAGGACCAGAAATCTGAGTATTCACCACATGATGAAAATCACTGGTTAACCTCAATCACAGAAAGGGCAGGCTGCCATTCAAAAGAAAACACGAATAGATAAATGGGGTCAAGAACTGGAACAAAGTCGAAAACCTAAATCAACCTCTATAAAAACATGGGTTGGCTGTGGCTCAGGGGTTAGAGCGGTTGTCCTCTAACCGGTGGTTCGATCTAGTCTTCCTGTTGCCCCTTCTCATAGAGAAAAGTGCTGCACATAGATGCACTGCATGAATGTGTGTGTGATTGGGTGAATGTAAAACTGTACTGTGCTTTGAGTGGTCACCATGACTACAAAAGTGCTATATAAATACAGACCAAACAAAAAGAATGGAACAGGAAAGTTTTGAGGAAATAACAAACAGCTTATGACCCAGAGCCACCACCACATCTGTCAGACATGGTGCTGGTTCTGACATGTATTACTGCTAAGTGCTCTGGTATTTACTGATGATTAACAAAAGCATCCCGTGAGCACCAATTCAGTCAAATACATCAGAACTCATTTTATGGTTGAGCAGGACATGGATCCTGAAAACATGCTCAAAGCAACCAAAAAGCCTTTCAGGATGAGGAGAGGGAATATTCTCGACTGGTCAGGTCAGTCACCTGATCTCCGTCTGACTGAGCAGCATTATACTCAGTGAAGTTGAAACTGAAGACAGAGAGACCCCACAGACCCCAGGGGAGATATAAAGGGTCTGCTGAAGAATTTAGCCATTGAATATGATGATTTGTGTGACTTCATGGGTCTCTTTCTTGTTACTTTTAATCACCTAACATTTGACCACTAAGTGTTCAAAGGGCTATATCTCCCACACAGCTCTTTCTATGATTACTTTATATCTACTTGGCACTTTAATGTCATATCCATTATGGTATTTCAAATTGAATGTGCTGTAGTGCAGAGGCCGAAGAGCAGAAAAGACACAACTGTCTAAATATGTACAGTCTGGACTGTACATTGATTTAATGCTACTTTACTTGTGACCCATAAACAAAGCATTGTGCACTTGTTTAAATCTGTTTAAATCTTGTGTCACCCAGATTAATGGATGGACCACTGTTAGCGGTTACCAGATTGACCAAAGACATATTTCCTTTCTTCTGAATAATTCTCAGATGCATGAAAATGTAATTCCAGCAATTTAAAAGCAAGATTAGAGGAACATACAATAATTTATGTTACTCATGTGACAAATGGTATCCATTTCCAGATTAGGAATCACTGATCTACTGAACACAGAAATAATTGACTGGGATTAATATTGGGACATTCGTCTTTTTAAAGATGTATTTACCATCAGCAAATACTGCTTCTTGAACAGGAACTGAAAGGTCAGGAGCATTAAACATTGACACGTGTTGATCTTTTATCTGTGAGAAAACATCACTAAGTGATGCAACTGAGTCGACAAACACTATTGACATTATGAAGATGTACTGCAGGCTACTCCAGAGATGCTCATTTTTACAGCCCACAGTGTGAATTAAAGTCGGATTCATTAGCCTATCAAAACACAGTCTGCATGGTTGCTGTGCAAACACTGGTTAAATATTGAAGAGGTTCATGTCTTACCTCCTGTCACCCATCACTCACTGCACCAGAGGTGGTGGTGAGTCATGGATATTAATGACAGCTATTACCTCAACGCTTTACACCATTATCCTATAGTCATGTGTAGAAAGTGGAGAAATGGTTGAATGAAGCACTGAACAAATCTTGTTCATTGTAGTTGTGCATGTTGCTGTATTTGTGTGAGTGAGCAATTATTTTATAAAATGCTATTATGACAATAACAGCACTTCAGCACATTGTTCTAGTCAAAGCAGTAACTATCAGTGTGATGTCATTGTTTCTAAAGCTGGCACTATAATGACTCTCTTCAAAGCCACAGGTAGTAACAATAGCTGTGCTCATTTCCATTTTACTATCATTGCTATCCTTATTAAAACTAGCGACTGCTAGAGGCCGGTGTTGAATCTGAGTATGCATGAATATATAATATGCAGCTGAAGAATTAATGAAGCAAGAGATGAAGAGGTAAGAGGAAGGTGAAGGAAGATGTCTGCAGCCATGACATGGTCTATTGCCTCATAGCTTAAAACAGGAGCAGAGGGGGAAGTGTGCAGGGTGCTGTCTGCATTGTGACTCCACCTCTCACCTCATGCTGACTCACACTTTATGCAAATAAAAACATTCACATACTTGAACACAAATGCATAACTGTAGTGAATGGTTAATGGTCTTTATTTAAATAGCGATATTCTATTCCTGAATAGCATTCAAAACTCTTTACAGTACTTTTGCCATTCACCCATTCACACACATTCACACAGTGCAACTATAGGCAGCAGTTCTGATCTAATGTGGGGTTCAGTATCTTGCCCAAGATGGAGGTCTGCTCTTCCCTATTGCTCTCTTCACCTCAGCCACAGCCTGGTGTGTAGGAACATGCCGATCTAAAGACAGACCTCTTCCTTTGGCGTTGTTGTGCCTGTTTTCTATGTGAGTCGTGTGTGGGATCATCTGATGGGGGTGGGTGGGCAGACAGCAGGAGACCTTGAGTGCGTAAACAAGAGGTGAGTAAAGCAGGAGAGAAAAAAAGATGGATGCTGAGAGCAAAAGACAGTGAGGTTAGAGGGGAGACAGAGGAGAGGAATGGAAAAAGACTAGAGCTAGGGATATATACAGAATTGGAAAGAAGCAGAGGAGGCAAAGGTCAGGATTGGAAGCGCAGACAATGCTGCTGTCATCTGCCTGTCCCTTCATGTCACACTGGCACTCCAACCCTCCACTGGGAGCAATTACTGCTGTCCCCCATCGATCTCTATTAGGAATGACAGTATCATTCCAGGTGCTGTGGTATTGAGCAGAGCATCAGCTCCCCCCAGTAGATTCTCTGTCATCCCATGTAAAAGAGAAGGAAAGCTGGCAAGGTGAAAACAAATATACAGAATGCAGATTCATACATCGCATCAGCATCACTCACAGATGTCAGTTGGAAAAGATTTTCAGGTGAAGCTGTTACAATTTTCAGTAGATAAAGAAACACATTCAATGTTGTTGTACTTGTATTTTGCAAAGCCTGGCAAAAGTCCTGTACATCAACTACATGACACCATTCATGCATCGTTCAAATGTTTTCTAAAGACACTATTTTGACATTTATGACACTGTGAAAGTGCAATATGTACAGGGTGATAACATTTCTTACTTGCGTTCTTCTGAGAGATGACTGTCAGACATCTAGTGCTTTCATCTGTGTGTTCACGTGATGAGGGAGTGTGTGACACGGTGTGTTTTCCCACAGCAAGGCTCCCCACAACATTAATAATCAATAACTTTTTCATACTGTTATTGTTTACATTTTAACTAGTCAGATCTGATACCTGATGGTGCTCAAGTGTTCCCGGTCTCTCTCCCCTCTCTTGCACCCCTCTCTCCTCTCCTCCCCCTTATTCTTTGCTCACTCCAACCGGTCGAGGCAGATGACCGCCCACATTGAGTCTGGTTCTAGAGGTTTCTCTCTGTTAATGAGGGAGTTTTTCTCTCCACAGTCTCCAAAGTGCTGCTCATTGTGGGAACCGTTGGGTTTCTCTATATTTATATGATTTTAAGGTCTTGACCTTCTATGTAAAGTGCCTTCAGATAATGTATATTATGATTTGGCGCCACACAAATAAAATTGAATTGAATTGAATTGAGAAATAACACGTAGAGTGGCAGCAATGATCTGATGCACACACTTAGACAGACACACACACATACACATGCAACACCATAAATACCCAGGGCCAGTGACAGAACTGTGTACCCCAGAGGTTTCTGTCGACACATTTCTCATTTTTGTCAAGCCGCGTGAAGATCACTTTGTATGGAGTTGCTATGGTTACTTGTTAGATCCAGCTGGTTCCAGAGGCACAGATAGAGTCCTAAATGTGTGTGCGAGCGAACATGCTTGCAGAATGAAATATTTAACTGGTATTCATCAGAGCACCAACAAGAGTCTTTGTATACTTCTGGTTTGACAGTAGTGTCCCTGCAGTCTCTTGTGTCCCCTGGAAGACACTATCAGCATCATATTGCATATAGTTACAGGCATAGAGATTCAGTCTTTCATTGTTTAGCTGCACAGCCAGTGTAAACACTATAAACATCCTGAGAACCTGTCTATCATGCCTCCACACCACAGGACTCCCCATGAATGAGCTGTTCGTGCTCTGTATCTAATCCCCTTACAATAGCAGCAGAACCTCTACTCTCAAACTGCCTGCTGTCCGTCTGTCTTCTTCCAGCATTTTCCTGCTGCTTCTATTTTCAGTCTGCCTGTCTTTGTCTCAGTGCCAGCTGTGCACACCTGTCGATGGGTATGGCTCACAGCAGCTCGCCACAGTTGAGTCCAAAATGTCCTAACCAACACATCTGCAGAGCTGCCTCTGCTCATATTTTCTTGTGAATGTACGACAACATGGCTCCAAAACATAGTGTCAGAAATGCCACTCAGTAATGCAAAGTGTTGAGGAGCTCCAACATGGCAGCCTCAGTGTGTTGTGTAAACCGACCTCCTCTCTGTGACAGGCTGCTGTCACTTTCATATCAGTTTGCCTCCCTGTCAGTCTGCTCTCTGCTTGTTCGTCTTGTGATTTGTTATTCTGTCTCAGGCAGTTAGTCCACTTGTGTGGTCATCCATCTGTGTGTTGGCTTGTTTCTCAGCACGTCTGTGTGTCTGCATGCATATCTGCCATATCTATCTCCAAATGCTGTGTGATCATTCCCCTCCCATAGTTCGACGCATGTCCTGGGGAGACATTAAGAAGACTAATCTGGGGCTTAGCTCATGTGAAGCTGATTGCTTTCCAGCATCGCAGTTTCCGACATGGATATTGATGAATGACTTAATGAAAAATGTGGCATGGAACAGCATTTTGTTGTAATTTAATGTTATGAAATCCTAATGTTTCTAAGCTCGTTGACAGATTTTCCTGAGCCAATCAATATTAACATGTCAAGCACTGTGTGTGTATCAAGTGTACATTTATCAATTTATGTGGACATATATGCATCTCCAGTATCATTGTGTGCACATGTGAATGAATGAATGTGTACACGTTTTGCTGTATTTCATTTCTGTATCAAGCAGTATCACAGTGATGTGCTATCATTGCGTTTATCCTGATAAATCTGATTGCTCCTCATCCAATTATAGTATGTACACCGCTGCAGTCTGATTGCAGCAATGTTGTTATTATTTTATCTGTATTCGGTCCATAATCTTACATTTCTTATGATTAAACTGACTTTTGCATTAAAACAACGAATCAGTCCTGAATATGAGGTTACAAAAAACAACTGAACACAAATCTGTAGTCATCAGGAGATGAGCACTGATTGATTTTACTTTGCAATTCAAATCAGTGTTGTGTTGAGACTGTATTCATGGTACCGTCTTGTTATTTTTAATATACAGTGTGGAGATATAATTGTGTCAGAGTTCATAATATATTCTGTGCGCACTGATGGGTGACTAATTTAACAGGATTATTTTTTCACTTCCCAGCCAGTGCTGTCATATCTGTGGTTTTCCTCAAGGAGACGGTGCGACCCTCTGACATTGTTGGTAAGCTAACGCTTGAAGCCTCGAGCTGACATGTCCTCTCACATTGCTGCTTTGATATTTACAGTTCAGGTGTAAATCTAACCACACTTCTCAGATACAGTCTCAGATGCAAAACAAAACTCCTGTGACAAAGATAGCATGTTCCATTTTGGCTGAGAAAAGTCTGTAGCAGTTAAAGAAAGTGCACAATCTATTCAACTGACCTCTCTCATTATGTTGTTTTATGAAAAGCTATTGTCTCATGCTAAATGGCATAATTGGGATTCTCGCGACACTAATGATGATAATTACAACTGCTAAACTGGAAATTCATATCACCACCTCACAGTTCTACACATTGTTGGTTTCCGGGAGAAATCATTAGCATATCTTTTTGCCCATTTTTTCACTCTCATGTAATTGCTGAGTGATGCAGAACATTTAATTGAATGTTTTATTTTTAATGGGGACAATCACTGAGAGCAAGCTGCAGAAGCACCTGTTTACAAAGGGTCAGACAAACCAACAACAGAATTAGGATTATAACTGAAATGACAGAAAAAGATGGTAACTGCATGTAACAACGTGCAGGCAAGTCTCAATGAACCTGGTAAATCTGTGAGTTTACCAAGTTTAAGAGTGATATAACAAATTAACCTCTTATGCAGTACAAAATAGTATTTTTTCAAGGTTTATTGCTAAGTCATTTCTAAACAAATACTGCACGTGAACGACCGAAGGCATTGTGAACTTAAGTTATGGTTGTGTTTCTAAAATCTAATTTCAGTGTATGTCATTTGATGTATAAATAGCAAGATGTTTATAAAATGTAAAAAATGACTGACTAAAAACACAGAGAAAAACATGACCATTTAATTCAGTTGAATTTCATGACAGGTGATTGATCTTGTTATACATACCATCCACTCCATGCATACAGTATTATGCAGCCTTATTGGGGTAGTGTTGCTGTACTGCCTCAGATAAATTAAAAATCCTGAGTATGAAATGTTGAAGGGATGGCTCATGACCCAAGTGCAGATCCACATAAGGGGGCTTACCCAGGAATTAGCTTTAACTTTCTTTAACATTGTGATAAAGGGTGTTTTTCAACATTTTGCTTAATTTCTCTGAGAATAATTCATGGATCTTTTTGAAAAAATCATTCATGTTTAAGGACAGATATTTATGTGAGTGTTTGCAATTTGGTGCAGATCATATATACAAACCCGGAGCTAGTAAATTTAAATGTGGTTTCGTGCCCTGGCAGAGATATACACTACTTCATTTCATCAGGAGAGACTTCAATTTAACGTTTGAGATAGTGATGTGAATGTTATGTCTTGGCGTTTTAGACCCCTATGTGATGTCATCAGGATTAGAAGGGGGTTCTAGACGTTGGTGGTGGTTGAGGATCCAGATGAAGTGATCATGATTCTGCTGAAGACTGGAAGAGATTGGGGTGGAGGTGGGTTACTCGTGTCACTGAATGACTGCTGACTGCAGAAGAGGGGAAGTTTGACAGCAGCTGCATGATTGGCTGATGGAGACTTTAGCAGAATCGGATTGGCTGATTAATAAGCATAGAGAGAATGAGAGAACTGAACTCACGCCTGAGCTTCATTACAACCTGCTTTCTTTCTTCCACAGGTGGCACCCTGGCAATAACAGGAACGTATCTCCTGGTGACCTTTGCTCCCCATAATTCAACACACATCACAGCCCATCTGGTCCAGTACTATGCCATTAGCTGGCACTTCCTGCTTTACCTTGTATGTATCTTGACTAAGTTCAGTAATAGTTTGTATGGCTTTTTTTTTTTCCCTGGAGATACTGCTCTGCCCACATGGGTCACTGTTGTGCTTTTAGCAGCAAAAATGTCTTTAAAGCTCTTAGTGTTAGTTAGCCTGTCCCCAATCTTTTGTCGGGCTTCCAGTGTAGACAGCAGATATCTTTCTTTTGTTCACTCTACACTTTTTATAGTCTAACTACCTTTAATTACCACACAAGTCCAACGTTTCTCCAAACTAAACATACAAGGAAATGCTTTTTGTGGTGTTTTAACTCAACAAAATTTTGTCTAAACTCTTCCTGCCTTAAAATCTTGTCCCTCGCCCACAGTTAGTGCATATTAACATGAATCTGTTAGAGATTAGCTGGAGCATAACTCTCACTGGTTAATTAAAGTATAAATATTTATTAATCCGCAGTAAAGAATTTAACTGCAGCTGAATAACAGCCTGATTTATGTAGGTCATCCTTGTGGATGAAATATCTTTGGTGTTGCTTGGTGTTTGACCTCATATGGAAGAGCCCTGTCTGCTAAAACTACAACTGTATGTTTTTACATTAAGTGTTCAAAGAATCAATCCAACCTAATGGTTTTGCGGGTGCATTAACACTCATCCGTGTGCTCTCCTACTCCAAATTTGCCTCAGGCAGGGATGGCATAAACATAGCCGTTACCATGGTGAAAAGATCTGGAACAAAGTACAGAGCAGCACCAAAGTGCTTCAACATACACATCACATAAAAATATAAAAGCCAGCTCCAAATGTGAACTCTAGTGTGTGTTAAAAAACACACCTTCGATGTTTCTAAGGGAATATTTCAGCAGTGGAAGGTCATATCCTGCTGCTTTTCCACTGATGCCACGACTCCCATGGTCGCAGCAGAGTGAGACAGGGTGCTCTGTATTTTCCACCTGTCGGGTTAAACCTCCAGGCTAGATAAGCAGTGCTTTGAGTAATTCAAGAGTGAACAGAAGCCCTATCTTGTGCTATTAAGTGCCCCATCTGGACTCAAATCCACTGAGTATCTGTAGCGTATTCTGCATCTGACATGTGGGCAGTTTTTTTTACTTTATAAACATGATATGTACAAAATTACAGCTGAAAAGAAATCCCTTGAGCGTTGAAGGTTATTCAGAGTTAGGGGTGCTAAGAGAAATTATGTATAACAACGTCATTGATGCAGAGCAGCAGCACATTCCCTAAGTATTTCGGAATGAATTTTAATGGCCAACAGCATTAACATTACAACAGACAGCAACAGAGACAGTTACAGAGTTCAAACTCAGATTCTTTTATCAAAAGTGGCACCTTACTTTATCTACGTCACATTTTACATTTCAGATAGGTTATGCAGAACATGCACTGGAGCTTCCACAAATGTAATCAAATGTTATAAAAGCTGCTTCAATGCTACTCTCAAACTGTGACTCTAGAGAATTAAATGATATAAATCTTTCCAAGTAAAAGTCTTTCCTTGCAGTTACACCTCTTGCCAGTAGGAGGTGCTGCAGCCCCCTCAGCATACATAGTGCCTCCTTGCCTATGAGACACATGTTGATTGTTGTGTCACAAACTAAACTCTAGAGCGCTGTCGCATCAAAAATGTTCACAAATCTTGAATATTACCTTGAGTGGGCAACCGATCATCTGCATCAAGCCAGGCAGAGACAAGACTAAAAGAACAGCGAGCAGCTCACTGGACGTGCTAGCCACTCATGTGAGCAGTGTGTCGGGTAGCAGTGCAATCATTATTCAGGCCACAGCATTTCCCTCAACCATATTTGACATTCCACTCCTTAATATAGTCCTATTTGCTGAACTGATGAAAACACATTTAGAGAAAATAAAATCAACTGCATGAAAAACAAAAGAAAAGCAAAATGCAGACGGGTGGAGAGACAGACAGATGTTTTCACATTGAGATAGCCTTGTTGCCTCTGGCTGCTGTGATTGATGGTGTGGAAAGTGGTATGCTGCACTTCTGGCAATGCATTGTGAATACTCATCAGTCTGCAGAGGAACAGCCTCCATCAACTGTGGGATTAACTGTAGGTTGTGATTAATCAGAGGAAAAGGAGATATTCATCACTGTTTCCTTGTTATTTTCAGAGGTCATAGTATTATCAAATGATTTTATCTGGAAGGACTGTCATTCACTCACATTGTGTAAAGTGTTAAATGCTAAATTCATGGTGAATGGCCCATTTCTAAAAATGATTCATTAAATAGTTAACATAGTCCTCTGTTCTACTGAAACACTGGGAACGTTGACAGACATTTAGAGGTCAGCTTTTTCTTCAGTCCTAATTTGGAACTCCTTTATTACTCTTACAAATTATAGGTTCTACGGCAGAGGTCCTCAAACCACTGAATAATGTTGAATTCACCCTGGGCCTTTCTCCTCAATGACTAGCAATTCATTTCATTTTCTGCCATGGTCATTTGTTTGAATTATTCAAGGCTGCTCACTGACTGCATTCACCACTTTGTTTTACGTGGATAAAATTGCCAGTAAAAGTGCAATTTAAGTTTTCATTTTCTGAGAAAATGGCACCTGCAATAATGACTTGTTTAACCCCCTCTCCCTCTCTCTCACTCTCTCTCACTCTCTCAACAGTTTATTGAGGTCATCATCTTTTGCATCCTGCTGTATCTGTACAAGGGGAGGAACATGAAACACATCGTCATTGTGATGTTGCTCGTGGCCCTGCTCGGTACGGACCAGTGAAAGCTGAGTGATTGAGGGCAAAAGCTGTGGATTGAACCGTTTTGGGTGGTCAGACGTTGTTTTGTTGCCTGGCTACCAAAAATGGACCTGTGCTCTGTTATCATTTCAATGAAGATCTGATTAGAGCACGACAGAAGAAAATAATTAATTACAACTCAATGAGGGATAAATTATTGCCTCCACGAATCAGCTTGAACCAGTGAGGAAGTCATTTTTTGGAAACTAAACGATGAAGTGACGTGTGGCATCTTTGTTCCTGCAGCTTCTCTGACAGTCATCTCGGTCAAAGCTGTGTCAGGGATGATCACAGAGTCGATAAAAGGCCAACTGCAGCTCATATACCCCATCTTCTACGTAATGCTCGTTGTCATGGTCGCCTCCTGCGCCTTCCAGATCAAGTTAGTCAAGGTTTCTTATTTCGCTCTGTATGAGTACCTTCATTTCTCAGTTTTTTTACTGCTGAAATCCCATGTTTGCCTCAAGCTAGATGCAACTTTGGCTTTGCAGTTTGAACAAAAAAAGAACATTTTTGGCATGGTTACATTGTACTTGCAGCACACCTCCAGTATTTTGATGGATGAATAGGCCGCAACAGAGGGCCTACTTGACCCCTATTGTAACCATGGTCATTGTATTCACTGCGCTTCACAAATCCTCTCTTCTCTCCACAGATTTCTCAATCAGGCAATGAAAATGTTTGATGCCACTGAGGTGGTTCCGATCAACTTTGTGTTTTTCACGGCAAGTGCCATTGTTGCAGGTTTGTGAATCATAAATCTGTCACTCTCCGTGGGTTCAAAGTTACTTGTTTCATTCTTTTGTGTAAAGGAGAACACGAGTGATGCTTTGTATTTTTCTCTTTGTCAACAAATCACACAAAAAGATGAAACTGTTTCGTTGCCCTGGAGAATAGGATCTCATGAACACTGCCACTATAGATTTAGTCGAATGCTAAGCAATCATTGTCATGGTGTAACAAATACAAGTGAACCAAATACATGATAATCTGCAGCTGAAAATAACAAAACACATCTTGTGAACAGTTTGTTTATTAGCTTCACACTTGCCATGAGTGTTCTTAGTGGTCCATGGAAGGGAAGTGTCAAATTTGGTGCAGTTTGAACACGCGATACCTTGAATATTATCAAATGTTTTAACAGGCAAACAGCGCTCTGTATCACTCAGTAGGCAGATGTGGGTCGAACATGTCTTATTCTACATCACAATTACCAAATGTCCTAACTTCACTCTGCACTATGGACTGTATATAAAAAGCTCTTCACACAACATCTGGCACACAAACAATAAAAATGAGGAGGAATAATTCTGAAGTAGCTCCGCTGTCTTATCACAGGTCAAGCAAACAGGCAGGTTTAGAATGGGCTCTGCATTAGTCTAACAGTTCCATAGATCCCTGCCTGTCTGTCTGTATGTGGAATTCATATCTTGAGAAACATTCATCTTCATCAGCTTCACACTTGTAATTTCACAAATGTGCATTATTAAAGGCCCAGCAAAGTGCAGCATAGACTTAGGCGCAATTTGGACATGCAATAAAAATCTGTATAACCAGGCAAACAGAGTCTTCCAGTGGGGGTGAGGCTCCGTGCTTACAGAGTCCAACGTTCAATATTAATAAACATTGAATAAACAGGCAAACAGCGCTCTGTAGCAACTCTGGCTGGGACTCATCAATAAAAGTGACATTGTCGATCACCACAACAGTGCGTCCATGACAATGGAAACAAAAACGGATTTCTCCAGTTTGGGTTTTGTGTATTAAGTTAAGCTTAACTGAACTTTGAATGAACAGCCCTTTTTGCAGCAGCTGTGACTGCAGCCGGATGTCAGTTAGCAATGAGATGGACTATACACATTCTCATTTGCTGACAACAGAATATCAGCTTTATCAGTCAATCAATGAAATTTCATTTGTATAGCCTATATTCACAAATCAGTTTGTCTCATAGGGGTGAACAAAGTGTAACATCCTCTGCCCTTAACCCTCGACAAGGACCAGGAAAAACTACCCCGCCCCCAAAAAAAGAACATTAAGAGAGGAAAAATATTGTGGAAACCACATGTGAGGAATCCCTAGGATGAAGAAGTGTCAATAGATGCTGTGTTTGCTGAGCACATCAACAAAATGACAATATTTACAACATTGATGAGAAAAGACAGCGTCTAACATAAGTAAAGAGGTGTGTCAATGTAGTATTTGTACAAAAGCAAAGGGCAGACAGAGATGAATGGAGTGGTAATGACAGTTGTAATGATAGAGTCAGTTAAGGTAGTATGTGTGAATAGCATATTGTATATCTATTGTATATCAAAGTAATAATCCACGATTATCTGCCACCATGATCCACCATGATCACAGTCCTTATCCTTGAAGAACTGAATGTACTCTGCAGGAGTCGAAATCAGTTCATGACCTCAATACAGTGGACCAAAATACACAGACAAGATGGTGATTCACTCTTATGTGAACCACTTATGAGTTCTTGTACAGCAGAAGTCCCACACTATTTACAGAATGGTGTGGGACAGGTCAGATCTTTGTTATCTTGTCAGTAATAGTGTTAATTCATTTCCTCGTTTGTTGTTCTTTTTGTGGTTAGATTACCCAACCGCCACTGACGCGTCCTTTCAAGCAAATCCAGTCGGTTGAGTTTGATCAGAGAAAATGTTCCAGCAGTTCAACTGTAAACATCGGCTTTTGGTGTCAGTCTCTTAGAACGAAACAACTGCAGCTTCTTTCCACCATTTTGCACAGTTAATCCCAGGGAGACATCCATTATAGAGAGAGGTAAATCCTCATGGTTTGTGGGGTTATGGTTAGGGTTTTGAGGAAAAAATCCATACCCTTCAGTTAATAATTAGACATTTTGTGCTCATCACACCATATGATTTACTGAAGATTTGCAGGGCTATTTCACAAATAAAACACTAGAGATGATCTACATGTTCTGTTGCTGTAAAATGCATTTTAATGTGCTTTTTTCCATTTTGCAGGGATAGTATTTTACCAGGAATTTGAAGGTTTGGCTTTACTCAACATTTTTATGTTTCTGTTTGGGTACGTATTCAACAACACACAAGTAACTGCATCTAATTGAAATGAGATATTTACATTTTTCATTGCAAGATGACTTTTTCTTTCAGGTGTCTTCTGTCTTTCCTTGGAGTTTTCCTCATAGCCCGAAACAGGCCAAAGATAAAGCAACAAGATCGAAATTTCATCGCAATGGACCGGATCCCTGGTAAATTTTTGATCAACTTTGAATCAGTTCTCATCAAAGCGAAGGAGGTTCTGTGGACCTATATATTGAGTATTGATCATTGCATTGATTAGCCAGCACTGACAATATGCCTGCCAGCACTGACCCTGGTCTCATCTGGCAGCAGTGTCCGTCTAATGAGCTGTGCTGTCTTTGTTCACAGGGAGAAGCCACACAGACAAAGTACAGCCTGAGGCAAAGACTACGACATACGGATCCCTGGCAGCCAAACTCATGTGCAACAGAGCTGGAGAAACAGATGATTCATAGGACCAGCTCCATCTGTCGGGACTGTCATTAGATAGATTTGTGTATGCAAGCCTCTTCTTGGGTACTTAAATATTATCTCTATTTATAAAAATTGAATGACAAATACCTCCCAATAAAACATATGAATTACGCTTAGCAACTGACTTAATTGGTCTTTGTGTGATCAGTTGTCAATAAACTGAAGATTCAATAGGCTGAAGATTTTATGTCATTATGTTGTTGTTGCAAACTAGAATTCCACTCAGTAGAGCGCATACCTCCCCCAAGGCCCAACAGTCTCCTTAAAATTAACCCAGATGCACCAAATTGCACACTTACAGATATCAGTTTCCTAAATATGCAAGATTTAAAAAGTTGAGACACATTAACTATTCCCTTGAAAAGTCAAAATGTCAAAAAAATCTCACAATGATATACAATTCCTGCATCAGCCCCCTGATCCAGCACAGGTAATAAAACTAAAGTTAACCCAGTCTGGTTTTGGTACTTTTGTGCAGTGCCCCTTTTACCGTGCATCCTCAGTGATCTACTGAAACCTGTGCAAAAGGGCAGAAAATGTGAAAACAGAAGTAAATAATTGTTTGTGGAAATCTGAAGCACAATCACATCAAATTAATGTTAAGAGACTGTCACATCTAAGAATGTGACAGTGACAATGTGAGCGTGGCTCACTGCTTCTTTGTTGTTACTGAACGCAGCCTCTCCCGCTTCATGTTGTCCATCCTCTTCAGCACTGTCCTGCTCATGCCGTAGCAGCGTAGAAGTACATTACCACAGTGTCAGTGAATTGGTTGACTTTCAGCTTACATTTATTTTTGATACTTAACAGTTTTTCTCACTTGATGCTGTTGAAACTTGATGAATGTTAGAGCTCTGGTATCTGCTGGTGGGTTTGGGTGAACCTGGTGCTTCTCATATAGGGGTTTAACTTGGGATTATTTTCATAATCGTTTCATCTACCAAATTGTTTTTTAATAGATTGATTAATTGAGACAAATTAAATAGTGAGAAACGTACATTTTAATTTCCTAGAGCCCACAGTGGCATCTGCACATACTTTTTTTTCATGCTGTGTTTTTCAAATTAGTCCAAGAACACCAGCAAACATTTGGAATTGAGAAGCAGGAGCCAAGTTCTTTTCCCTCATGACTTAATCAATCAACACAGGTGCTGGTTAACTTTCTGTTGAACAACATCAATTAATCAACTAACCCTTGTATTTACTTGTGTGTGTTGCACTAAAATGCAAGTTTACGCTTCATTTTATAATTTCTTTGTGCCAATAAATAAGTGTCTCATCCAGAGCTGTATCCCTTTCAGTGTTGAAGCTTCTGAAACTGAGAGAACAAAATTCCAACACAAATCAGAAAAATGTCAACAAATATTTTGGCCTTGGAGGGACATTTAAATCTGTGCAGGCATCAAGTTTTGTTCTGGAGTTGCACTATAGTGCTGCTTCACTGCATTTCCCTCATAAAACTACAAGTACTTTAACTTGTTTTAAGGCAAAGGCAATTTAGATAAAGGTTAGTTTGTATTTTTAGAACATTTGTGATGGCTTGAATTCTAGGACTCTCGTCCTCAAACCCCCTGATATTCCAGGTCTTAGTGCTTAGCTTTAAAGGAGACATGTTCTGCTCATGTTCAGGTACATCATTTTAAACCTTTAAAGGTTTTCATGCTCTAATGTTCAGAAAATGTGACACTTTCCTGTCCACTGTGTGTCCACTGCTTCCCATTATTTAGAAATGAAGCCAAGCATGTCAGTAAAGGAAGGCTGCCATCTTGTGCCAAGGACTTCATTTGAAGCAGGAGTCTACAATATACTGGACATTATTATCTCTGAACAATCAATTTAACTTTGTCTATACCTTCGCAATCAAATAGTAGAAGAGGATGGCTTTTTCTAACACTTCTTACATATGAACATATTACAACAATATTTCCATCCATCCTTTATCTATACCACTTAATTTTTAGGGGGTCGCAGGGGGAGCTGTAGCCACTCCCAGTGGACACTGAGCGAGAGGCAGGACAGGTTCTGAATTGGTCATCGCAGGGCCATCTCATATTCACACCTACAGTCAATTTAGAGTCTGCAATTAACCTAACCCCAATCTGCATGTCTTTTAACTCTGGGAGGAAGTCAGAGTACCCAGAGGAATCCAATGGAAACATGGGGAAAATATGCAAACTCCATACAGAAAGACCCCAAGCTGAACTGGGATTCGAACTGGGAACTTTCTTTCTCTTGGGGAACTTTGCTAACCTGCTCACAATGATATTAACACAAGTTACTTTAAAAGACAGTGAAGGCAGACGAGGTCATTATTCTCAGACAATTATTATTTAAGTAATGTGCGATTGTCAAAGGCAACACCAATCTGCAACATTGCAATGGCACACACTTTTTAAAGATGCAGCACTTTGGTCTGGCTTTACTCTTCACTGATTGGTTACATACATTTGGATTTACTGGCTATGCAAAACAGAAGGAAGGGCTCATCATTATAGGGAAGAATGGTGTGAAAAATCACATATAAACCCCCACTTTACAACAGTACAACAGGAAGTAGATTGCTGGTAAAAACTGGTTTTACATGGAAAAGCAGCACAAAATGGCATAACTGAAAGCAGGCCTGTATGGAAAGCCACCTGGAGTTTATAAATGACACTGTGTGATTTACCCTAGTTACAAATACGTTCCCATCGGTTAATGATTTATTGTTGGTTGTCATGGCATTGTCTGGCCAGTAAACAATGTTGAGATTTTCAGAACAAAGTCATAATATCATGTGGATAAAGTCCTTATTGAGAAGAGAGCCGTAATATTACTGTCACGGCTTGGGCCGTCTCCATGGTGTTTCTGTGTCCCTCTTCCTTTCCTCCTCCTGTGTGTGTGTGTGTTTGTCTGTGTGTGTGTGTGTATATATCTGTGTGTGTGTATCTGTGTGTGTGTATATCTGTGTGTGTGTATTTGTATGTGTGTGTGTGAGTGTATGTATGTATCTGTGTGTGTGTGTATATCTGTGTGTGTGTGTATCTGTGTGTGTGTGTGGGCGCAGTTTCCACTCCGGGCACCTGGTGTGAGTTCCACACTGGGCTTCCTCATCCTCATCACCAGCACTATAAGAACCTGGTTTCTCCGCTGCTCGTCGCCAGATTGTTACAGTTGCTCCTGTGGATCACCAGGACTCTACCTGCCTGCCCTCGCTCCTGCTCCCCCTCAGCCTGCCATGAACGATTCATTAAAACCCTGTTCATGTCACAAACTCTCTGTGTCTGCTTCCGGGTCCAGCCACAACAAGCCGTAACAATTACTACAATAAAGTTGTAATTTAATGAGAAAAAAGGCCATAATATTGCAAGAATTAAAAAACAGTGTTTTTAGGAATAAGCAGCTCCCACATGCAGTCAGTTCAGTCAATTGGGCCTGTGCCCATTCACATTGTTCATATAGCACTTAGCCTTGTGTAAATGCAGTCTGTTATGTCCCTACTGAGTACCTAGCTCTGTGCACAGGCAGGCGATAAACAGTGTTCTCACCTGCAACAAGCCATACACTCTGTATGCAGGTCTTACTAATAATATAAATCATTCGTCTGGAGTTAGATTATTACTGATACATGTTGTAAACGAAGCAAGAATCTCTGCTTTTCCCTATTTATTTGTCCATTGTCACCCAGAGATTGATCACTGTGCACATAACTGATAATTGATATCAATTAGTACAAAATACTGAACCCAGAAAACAGCTCCTTCTCACAGAGAAAGTGCTCCACATAGTGTAGATGCACTCTTTATGTGTGTTAATGGCAAAAACTGTACAGTAAAGTGCTCTGAGTGTTCATCAGAAAAGCATTATATAAATACAAACCATTTCCATTTACCATCAGGGGCAATCTGGGCTTCAGTATCTTGACCAAGGACATTTCATGATGCAGACTTGATCAAACCACAGACCTGGTTAGTGGAAGACCTGTCTCCTGAGCCACGGTCTCATTGGAATCAAATCTACAAACACTAAGATTATGAGGAGAAATATTTATTTATATAAAGAGTAGATGTAACTTTACATTGACTTGTATCAATATCATTTAACATATGTCAAAAGTGTTACCAGCCATTAGGGGATGAAATGTGTTTTTACACAGTAGGAAGATTTTTACAACTGTTGAATAAATAGATATTGTGGGAGTGACCAGCACCTTCATCAGGGTTCATCCTCTCAGGATAATGAATTCACTCACTAAATGTTGACTAATCTGTTCCAGTTGTAGAATCTAATGGAGGCAACAACTTTGCTCTGATGACAATGATGTGGTGGTGGAGGTCACCAAAAAAAGTTCAGATTTGATCCTTTGGACAACTTGCTTTTTGGCATATCTCACTGTGGACCAAAGTTTTTGCCTGGACAGATGAAGAAAAGTCCATAAACACTTGATGTATATAATCACAAAATATAGGTATGGTCTATATTTATATAGAGCTTTTCTAGTCTTTAAGACCACGAAAAGCACTTTACAGTACTGTTTATCACCATTCACCCATTCATCACGTCACACATTCCAGGATATGTAAAGGTACTCACCCAAAGCTGTTCAGAGCCGTACTGAACTATTCTGTCAAATCATCAATCAATCAAATTGTATTTGTATATATGTGTATTGCCTGAATTCAGAACAGAATCCTTAATATGCCAAATTATTTTTCACTGCACTCAAAAAGTACTCACCAAACTTCAGCCTCAGAGAGAAATTGAGAGTATCTCCAAGTATTCAGTATCTACAGGTGATCAGGGTCTGAGTCCATAAGAGCCAAACAAGAGGAATGTCCCCTACTCAGTAACGCTAAGGTCCACCCACATCTAGGACATAGGTTATCGAGACTGGACTGACACCCAGTGGCAAAGTCTATACAGTACAATTCAAGAGATGGAGCTTTTCTTGTGGAATCATCTGATGGTGGAATCATGAGCATGACAAGTTTAAGAGGAAGGATGGTCAAAGTCAAAATAACACAAAAGCAAATTTGATAAAATCCTCATCTTGGGTGATTTGAACATACATGTCTGCTGTTTTACTCTTTACAGATTTTACAGACACTGGAATCATTCAACCTCACTCACTAATACATGAACCAACTCACTCAACGGGTCACACTCTTGATCCTTTTTAACGGTGTCAGTCTTTAGAACATTGAAATTATAGATTTCTGTGTGTCTGACCACAAAGCAGTTTTATTAAATGTGGTTTTATCCCATTTACCTTTTAACTATGATGCACCTGTGTTTTCTGTTAGCAAGTTTTCTGAGATTTTTTCTTCTGCCTCTTTAACTGCTTTTAATCCAAATGCTAACACAGAGGAGACTGGTCTCCTTCTTAATCACAGCCGCCAGACAGTCCTGGACTCTGTGGCCCCCTACAGTGACCGCAAATCCAGGATTGCACCCCAGCCCTGGCTGGAGGAGAAAGTAAAGAAAAGTTGGATGGCAAAAAACTATTTGCAACTCAACAACCTTGTTTGACCAATCCCTCCCTTTCAAACCACAAATTAAAAAAGTAGTTCAGTCCTGCTTCCTACAAATCAGAACCATCTCCAAAATCGAACCTTTCACACCAAAAAGTAATCCATGCTCTATTCTTCTCTAGACTGTACTCCTGTAACTCCCTCCTCTCTGGCATAAGTCAAAGTAATACTCTGGATTTTAAAACTGGAACGAAGGAGACAGTAATGTTTGGCTAGGTTTAAAACAAAAAGCACCCCAAGGTTCTGCAGTTGCATCTGGGGACTTAAAAATGTACATTTGTTTTTTTCTTTAGTTTCTATCTATCCAATCTCTCCCACCTCCAACTAGTTCAGAGCACAGCAGCTCGGCTTCTCACTGCTCTTTAAAGGCAAAATCACCTGATCCTTCCTTCTCTTAATTGGCTCCTTGTCCGTTTTAGAATTGATTTTAAGATTTTTCTGATCACTTTTAAATCACAACAGGGTTTGACCCCAAGCTACATCACAAGTGACTGACCCCTTATGTGCCTGCACGCAGCTGTACATCCTCAGGTGGAGCCCTGCTTGCTGTTCCAAAGTCGAGGTTGAAAACAAAAGTTGACAGTGCCTTTATTAGTATCGTCACTTTACTTCTTAATGTGTTCAAGTATTCATTTTCTTGCAAACTCTGTTTTTAAAAAGTGCTATAAAAATAAAGTTTATTATTATATAATTATTATTCTGTAGGCGTCCGCCCGCCAAAAGGACCAATTACGTTAAACATGGATGTCTGGCTCCGTACCGTTGCCCGTGGCAACAGCTGGCAGAGGAGTGGGAGCTTATCACAAGGGAAGGAAGAGTGGAGGAGAAAAGAGACGACCAGACCCAAACCACAACACCGGCTTACACAGTTATGGAGGAAGATATGACATCACATCCAGGTCTTACTGTAACAAAGCCCCAGAGCTGCGTCACTGTACTGAGGTGAATGTTTGCTTTTACTTCTTGTATACTGAGGAGTTATTCTTTTTTCTATCTTTCTCTTTTCATGTGAACTTAGTATTGAATCAGAACACACACCCACAGCAGGTTTACACCGAGGTCCCTTTAGTTATTCATATACTTTGGGCTCTAATCATCACTTCTTTCCTCTTTTTTTATTAAAGACCCAAGTGCAGCTTTTGACAAGTTTGATATATGGCACTTCGCTCGTCTACCTCCCTTTCATCATAATGTCCCTGATGAGAATCCCTGGAATATATCCATCCTTAAATTGCTGTCATACATCACAGAGATTAGTAGAGGGAAAGAGTTGCATCTGTTCCAATAGAACCATCACGCTTTGAGTAATGACCGACTTT
Organism: Paralichthys olivaceus; assembly: GCF_024713975.1. Classification (NCBI taxonomy): domain Eukaryota; kingdom Metazoa; phylum Chordata; class Actinopteri; order Pleuronectiformes; family Paralichthyidae; genus Paralichthys; species Paralichthys olivaceus. The sequence continues at coordinate 23,612,693 of NC_091105.1, read as the reverse complement.
ATGAGAGAGGAATTGGATTGATTTTCACTGCTCATCAGCTACCTTTTTGATTTCTGCATTAGAAATAAAGACAATGTTATGTCTCTCAGGGCGCCCACCTAATGGGGCCAAGGAAAGGAATACTAATCACTTGTTATCAATGGACATTTTTTTGTTTGCTTCCCAGGAACAGAAAGTCTTTGAAGCTGCTCTCTGGTTGGTGCAAGCCCACAACATCCAAAGGTCAGAGGTCGTGCCGCGTCGGTCAGGTGCCGCCTCTCTGCTCCTCAGCTGTGAGGTCGTTTCTCACAGAGCATGGAATGAGTCTGGTGTGGGTGCGTCTGTCTTTACTGTCGAAGGGCAAACCAGAGCTCCATGGTATGGTGTGTGTGCCAGTCGCAGAGGACCTGAGGCTGCTGAGCAAGAAGTCCGACAGCAGCTGCCCCCAGGAGCCACTGCACAGAAACCACTTCAAAAGCAGAATCAAACGCAGAAACAAGGGCTCCAAGAAAGCTGCTACATCCTCTTTGTCCACTGATAAAACTGAGGGTAACCTCCCCCCCGCCTCAGGATTGATGTCATGGGCTTCATAGGTATTTAGTTTAGTTAAATAAGGAAGTTTTGCTCTCCACAGTCGCCAAAGTGCTGCTCATTGTGGGAACTGTTGGGTCTCGGTCTTGACCTTTTTATGTTATGATCTGGCTCTTGAAATTGAACAGAACTGAATACCTTTTATCATAATTCATTCCTCATTTTGCTGTGGACTTTTGTGTGAAGCACTTTGTAACCTTTTTTAGATAAGTGCTATACAAATAAATGTATTATTATTATATTACTCACAGGAAATAACAATAAAAAACATTTGATCAAAATAAAATAAAAGGACTGAGAGGTTGAAATAATTTAATAATGTGAGGAATTTATGTGGAGAAAACCTTACATAAGTGGAGAAAAAATTGATTGTCGTCCTCCAACCAGAAGGTCGGCGGTTGGATCCCAGTCTTCCCAATCTGTGGGCAAAAGCTGCCCATAGAAGCATTGTATGAATCCGTGTGTGAATGGGTGAATGGCAATTCAATGCAAACTGTACTGTAAAGTGCTATGAGTGGTCATCAAGAAGAGAAAAGTTCTATATAAATACAGATCAGGAGACAGAAAAAACTTTATATGTGTATTTAGTGTGAACTATAAGTTAAATATGCTTGTTGTTCACTGGACAGGAGCTCAGACAAATGTGAGGAATGCATCAGATCTGGAGCAACTCAGGGCACCCACCTAATGGGTGGATGCCCTGAGTAACAGACTGCTATTTTATATTTACGTGGGTGTGTCGCTATAAATGTTGCTGCCACAAAGAATTGTGGGACAGCATTTTCTCCTTTCCTTTCATAAAGAATGGTCTGATGTTTCCTATGCTCAAGGAGATAAGTTAGAAAACATTGAAGCTCATTTCCTTATCATTTAGAGAATTCAAACAGGTCTTATTATATCTGAATGTGTGGGTCGTTTCCCTCAAGGTAGAAAGGTCCCTGAGCAAAGTTTCTATGCCTCTGCACCAGTGACAGCCAGGGGCCGGAGGCATTATGTTTTCGGTTAGTCCGTCCAATCCCTGTGAATGTGATATTTCAGGAAAACATTTTCAAATCCCTTCTAACATCCACTCTTTAAAGTAAAATGACTTCCTCTTTATCATGTCTTATTCCGTATTGGTGTATTGTGGAGAGACAAATTATGTTTATAGATTAGCTTCCAATAGTGACTTGTTGATGGAAGGAGGTTAAGGCAGTTTGTTAATCTCAAAATCACATTTCGACAAAACTTTTTAGTCAGTTTTAGTGTAACATTCATAGGATCAAAGTCAATAGCATTCAACACCCCCTCTTTCAGGGATTTGACCATATCTCACTTTCTGATGATGTATATTTTTCCAAATAAAACTAAAGAAATTCTGGTTGATCGTTTTAATCATATATCAGTGATATCTCGAGCAGGCAGGGAAAATAAGCCTCAATAAGGCTTCCTTGAATCCTACCAAATATAGATAGATCCTTTAGTAACCATATATTCAGAATCATTTTACTCTTCTTCAAAATTATTTCATTATTAGCTTTTACTTTATAGTTTAAATCCTTTTAAATGGTGATCCCCAGATATCTGACTTCATTCTTAATTGGTATGGCATGAATAGGCATTAAAGGAATCATGAATTGCCACATTTATGCACATTTAAATACAGCCCTGATGCTTTTGAGAAATGGGAGATAAAAACAGGGCTGAAGCTGGGCAACCCTGACGGATCAGACATCCCAATTACCTTGTGCTTGTGCATATTAGGCCAGCTTAGGAGAGCCATGGACCCTTTTCTGATCAAAAGAGAAGTAAAAAAATGTAGGAAATGTTCTTCTTCATGTGATATTTTTCATTTACAACTGAGGTTGTGATAGACATTTATTCTGAAACATTGTAACCAAGGCATTGATGTGAAATATATTATTGTTTGCAAAAGAAATACTGGTTTGTTACAAAGTGTGTGCGCACCGTTGTCCTGTTATGCATATGGGATAAATGCATTTGGACGTGTTTGTGTTATGAATTGTGGCTTCATGGGCACTGTCCAGTGCTGAAAGATGCTTTTGTCATTTCAATGTGGTCACTAATAGTTTGTTGAATATTCTTGATCAAATTCAATTACAGACGATATCTATCGTGTGCTATTTGTGCTTTCATAGGAAAAATGTTTTGTTCCAGGTCCCCCACCGCACAGGGAGAGAAAAAAATCCTGGCGCCAGCCATGCCCCAATGGCATAAAATAACTAGTACTGTATCTGTTCCCAAAAGAATTTATGAAAATTTGAAGATCATTCATCTTGTCCTTGTCATGATATTCCTTTGACGGCATTATCTAATTCCCTCATTTCAATATCAGACACCAAAATCTCTTTAAAATCTGATGTGACAGTGGCAATGTGGGCTTTCACCTGATCAAATAGGACAACAAATTCCTCTCTGGAGTAAAACATATAGCTCTGCATAAAATCAATAGACTTTCTCTGATATCAGATTAGCATCAGTGCAATCCACATATTTAATCACAAGAGCATTAACTGCATTCCTCTCCTGTCTTCTTTTTTCCAAACCACAGAAGAAACTAACATTATATCCTTAATTTGGGAGGAATTTAGGAGCCATATATACAAAAATTAAAAAAAAGAACCTTCTATATTTAACACAGCTGCCAGATTTTGAGCATTTTCATCTGCCTTGTATGAAACTGCATTGCCAGAACGTCTGTTGATATAAATAGCAATCCCTGCTGATCTATTAGTCCTGTGACTGTCCAGTATCTTGTCTCCCCACCGAGGTGACCAAAATGAAGAGTCTGCCACCTACCAGTATGTTTCATGAAGGAAAATACAGTGCGTTTTCTAACCTTTACAATATAAAAAAAATAGCTTTTCTTTTTGCATTGTCCTTGAGATTTAAATTGTTATTTAAACAGTCCTTTATGGGGCCATTATTGTAGCAAAACTATTGAGGATGGATTGTGAAAGATTCACAATCTGTCTGATCAGATTTTTGTAAAATAATCTCCAAATGTGTAATAAAATGTGTTAATGTGTACATGTATTTGTATCTGTATTCAGAATATGTGTGTAATCGGATTTATAGATATGTAAAAAAAACAAAAAAAAAAACTAATTCAGCAAAAAGGTGTGTAAAATGTGTAAAGAAAATATCTTCAAATATGTATTCAGAATTGAAAGCGTATTTATATCTGTAGATGTGTGGACAAATCTGTAAATGCATATATGGAGATTCATGGTATGGTATTTTGCTTCAAGAGCTGAAAATAGACAAATCATCAGTTTCTATTTAGGCCGCCTCTCAGCTGGCTGGTTTTTAAAAATTTTTTTACAAGTGACTTAAGCTACACTTCTGTCGTGGCAGATACCAGTAATTCTTCTATCTTCATACTCTATCAGGGCCAGTATATCCATCATGCAAGCACTACACACAAGTGTCACTGCAGTATTTATGTTTATAGAAATCGGAGCGACTACTTCTCACAGCAGTGGTTTCATAACCTCCACTCTGTGACATTATTTGGAAATTGATTGTTTGAAGCTATTTAGTTTTTATAAGTGATTGACACACACGCAGAGACACACACAGAGACACACACAGAGACACACGCAGAGACACACGCACGTGCGCGAGCTACGACAGGAGTAAGAAAGCATAGTCAGAGTACCAGTTATGTTATGACATTCTGTCGAGTGCTCTATTTAATTATGTTCAATTGTGTTCAAACAAAACCTTTTCAGTGTTGTGGCGTTGTTAAAAGAAACTGACACAGTTCTGAAATCCAAACCCATTAATATGCCTTTTTTTAAACAATAGAAAACCACAACATAAATAGTCTGTGCACCATTAAGCCTGGATATAAAAGGATGAACAATAAGCCATAAATTAAAACCTTTTGGAAAACCCATTGATAAAAGGCTGAACTAATGTTTTTTACCAAAACCAAGATCCAACTGATTTCACTGATCTGTTTGTGGAACACTCCTCTGACAAATGAGTTAGTATGAAAACAAGAATCCAAAAACAGTGAGGATCTCTCTCAAAGTAAAATACACACAACTAAAAATGTCTTCAGCACTGACACCTGGAAGCCGGTAGTCATTCTATGGGCATATCATAAAGGCTTCAGGCAACACTGCAGATAGATGATGGCACGATTCAAGAGAGCAACTACAAAAGGCACAGAGATTCTGTGAGATCACTTCTTTACTGAAGCATCATGCAACTTAATTGCATAGAGCAGTCTCCAATGAGGCAGAATCCAATGCTTTTGGGGAATGAGGTTTTCCATAGGATCACATGCTTCCATCAGACCTCTATGTTGATTTTTGCGAAGCGGTAATGCAGAGAGGCAGGGTTGCGCAGCAGCACCATTCCTCTGTGTTCCGTCGGCTGGTTCTGGAGGGTGTTGAGGAGACCAGCGACACTGACAAACCCTAGAGCCTCCCCACAGCCCGCAGACAAGGAGAAGTCACCCTGCGTAACCCAGCCTAGAGTCACTCTGGAGCAGTGAGAGGTGACGCTCGGCAGAGGATCCGGCCACAGCCCAAAGATGAGATCTGAGGAAGCCTCGGAAGATGATTTGGGATCTTCAGTAGAAGTGAGGAGGTTTGGTCCAGAGGCGGGGGGGAGGTTACCCTCAGTTTTATCAGTGGACAAAGAGGATGTAGCAGCTTTCTTGGAGCCCTTGTTTCTGCGTTTGATTCTGCTTTTGAAGTGGTTTCTGTGCAGTGGCTCCTGGGGGCAGCTGCTGTCGGACTTCTTGCTCAGCAGCCTCAGGTCCTCTGCGACTGGCACACACACCATACCATGGAGCTCTGGTTTGCCCTTCGACAGTAAAGACAGACGCACCCACACCAGACTCATTCCATGCTCTGTGAGAAACGACCTCACAGCTGAGGAGCAGAGAGGCGGCACCTGACCGACGCGGCACGACCTCTGACCTTTGGATGTTGTGGGCTTGCACCAACCAGAGAGCAGCTTCAAAGACTTTCTGTTCCTGGGAAGCAAACAAAAAAATGTCCATTGATAACAAGTGATTAATATTCCTTTCCTTGGCCCCATTAGGTGGGTGCCCTGAGAGACATAACATTGTCTTTATTTCTAATGCAGAAATCAAAAAGGTAGCTGATGAGCAGTGAAAATCAATCCAATTCCTCTCTCATAAAGTCGGTCATTACTCAAAGCGTGATGGTTCCATTGGAACAGATGCAACTCTTTCCCTCTACTAATCTCTGTGATGTATGACAGCAATTTAAGGATGGATGTATTCCAGGGATTCTCATCAGGGACATTATGATGAAAGGGAGGTAGACTAGCAAAGTGCCATATATCAAACTTGTCAAAAGCTGCACTTGGGTCTTTAATAAAGAAAGAGGAAAGAAGTGATGATTAGAGCCCAAAGTATATGAATAACTAAAGGGACCTCAGTGTAAACCTGCTGTGGGTGTGTGTTCTGATTCAATACTAAGTTCACATGAAAAGAGAAAGATAGAAAAAAGAATAACTCCTCAGTATACAAGAAGTAAAAGCAAACATTCACCTCAGTACAGTGACGCAGCTCTGGGGCTTTGTTACAGTAAGATCTGGATGTGATGTCATCTCTTCCTCCATAACTGTGTAAGCCGGTGTTGTGGTTTGGGTCTGGTCGTCTCTTTTCTCCTCCACTCTTCCCTCCCTTGTGATAAGCTCCCACTCCTCTGCCAGCTGTTGCCACGGGCAACGGAACGGAGCCAGACATCCATGTTTAACGTAATTGGTCCTTTTGGCGGGCGGACGCCTACAGAAGAGGTCGGAAGGTCAGACCCTTGTCAAACTGTTTGGGCAACAGTGCCAACTTATGTAACAAATCAGCACGGCTGAGCAGCGGGTAGTAGATATGTAGTGTGCAGCTGTATTACCATCTCATCAGCATAGTGAGAAAGATCTGCATAATAGAAATGAATTGGGGACAGAGCTGTGGAGTGCTTCCCTCTATTAAAGCCTCTAACTGACAGTGACATTCTGACAATCTGACCTGCTTGTGAGACTGAATAATATATTTTCCTTTATATGCAGTGACAGTCCCCAACAAAGCATCTTTCAAACAGAGCCTCACCATGAAAACATGGTCCCTGACAGGTGAAAGGTTGATTTTAAGTTTGCTAATGCTAAACTCAGCTTCAGGCTTTAGCTGACCTTTTGAACTTGTCCAGGAGCTCGGCCTCTTGCTCCTCCTGAAAACGAAGGCCTGCCGGACAGTCTGGGTAATCATGGGGGAAGTGAGGGGTTCCTTTATTCTGAGAGTGCTTCAGACTCATATTCAGCCCACCGATGCGAACCCCTCTATACACCTGGAGAGAGAAATAAGTAAAGACGACAGATAAAGCAAACCTGAGAGCTTCCAGTATGACTTTCAAAGGCACTTTTAAGTCATGCAACTAATTACATATATGTACATGCACCCACACAGCACCTGTTAAACAAAATCCACATTTCCAACATCTTCCTTTGAATTGTTTCAACATTTGGACTAGATGTAGTGGACAATGTATATAATGGAAGAATTTTTTTAGTATGCAAATCCAAGATGCAGAGGAAACAGGGAATCTCATCTGTGCATTGAAGTTCTCTGCAGGAAAATCAAAAAATTGCTCTGAGTTCTTGCAGAAACTGAGCCATAACAAAAGACAGTTTAAGTCAAATTAAAGCACTGTCCTTGCTACCTACCAGTGGAATCCAGAATGCCATGCCCCAGCCTTTAGGAAGCAGCAGGTCCCATCCAGCACCCCAGGAGCTCATCTCATGTCCCACCTGCTTGCCGGGCTGGTGAACCAGGAGGATGGGGACTCTCCCCTGTAGGGGAGTGGGGCTCAGCCTGGAGCCCGGCACCAGCACCTCGCTTCTCATACGATTCAACTCCTGTAGCAAAAAACACAGATTGCTAAAGGTTATAGTAACATCTTAGCTTATCCAAGATTTCACAAACACAGGAGCTGGCTTAAATATGAAAGAACGATTACTGAAAAATGACTGAACTCTGGTAGTAAGAAAACACAATGCACCTGCTCTGAAATCTTGTTATCAGTGACGTTGTCCCGTACAGACTGATCCCACAGGAAACTCTGACAGCAGTGTTCTGGTACTCCTCGCAGAATGAGCTCCTTCATCCTCTCCTCGTCCACATCTGGAAGAGACACAACACATACACATGGCACACTGCTGTATGACCAGCATCACTAGCATCAATGACATATGAAGTTCTCCACTGATTAATAACCCAAAATCTAAATGAATATAAAACTCTTTCTGCAGTAGAAAGAAGAACATGATCTAATAGCACCTTATTATCATATTATTTACATACGATACCCTTACAGGAGTAGTGATTCTTGGCCTGAAAGGATTGTTGCGGTAAAATACGGATGCTCTAGATACAATACAATGCAGACTTTAACACAGAAAACAAAAATCAAGAGTGCTGGATTTTATTGTGTGAAATGGCTTTAAAGAAGTCTATGGTGTCCGATAATCCACTTCAGTACAAAGAGTCTTTCAAATGCATTGTGAATTTCCTGATTAATATGAAATGTGCCTTATCAAATCCTAAATAGCATTTGTTATTCCATTACAGGGCATGAGGAGAGTTTACATAGTAAGTGATTCTATTTTCTTATTTACTGAAGTGCAGATCCTTGAAATAACTTGCGACAGCTTTTAACCCCCCAAATGAAAAGGGTAACTCTGTAACCTGATTCTTGGAGCCATGTGGTGAATTTGAAAGCACTCGCAGACTGAGGGAATGCATGAGGTTGTATGTCATCCAGTGAGCAGATGAATAAAAAAATAAAAAAGGGGTGAATATCTCTTATGAAAAGAATGACACCTTCCACAGAGAAAGGACAAGACTAAAATATTGGTTACTTTAAGCCATGACCATTTTATCCTGGCTGCATATGCTGATCAAGATCTTTCTGAAAATCTAATTTAAAAAGGAGGCATCTTATATTTTCTTATCATTGCCATTAAATTCATGGATGATATAGGTATCCAGTTAGTATCCGAGGAGAAGGCAAGAGCCATTTTACCAACAACTGGCAAAATAAATAAGGCTGTGTGTGAGCAATGACACATAGCACCAGACAATTCTGCCTATATTACTGAAATATAATTTTCCTGATCGCTGTGATGGTGAAACCTCAGCTGCTGTCAGTCCCTGAGGGTGTGTTTGGAGTACAGGGTCCTGCCAGGATTCGAACCTGGAACATCTGCATGGCCAGGCAGAGGCCCCCCGGAGCTCAGAACCAGACGTGCACTCACTGAAACAACCTCAGGAAGGGACACAACAGATGGATTCTTGGCTTAACAATACATGTGATATTAAATGGTAAGTGTATGAAAGTGAATATTACACCCATCTGCACACTGTATGACATATAAGTCCACGTTAGGAAGAGTATGATAGAACTACCATAGAATGATTCAAGTCTTAGGAAATACTCTGAAAATGTAAGGCCCTTTGAATCATCTGTAAAGAAACTGCCCACACTTCTGCCTGTTTGGTTGGTCAGATTTTACCTTGTGCCGACTTTACACAGGGCAAAGCTTTAACCTTCTTTGTGGGTAGTGTCAGCCTGGGGTCATCTACAGTCAGACCCAGCACTGTGCCTGAGGGGAGCTCTCCAGTTGAATAGATGTCTGGGTGAATCAAAACATTCACTGTTAGATAAGCATATATGTCAGAGGGTAAAAAATAATTCTAAAGAGATAAAAAAGGAATATTTCAATTCACATTTGGAAATAATAATGAACCTTTCAGTATTTGATAGATGTCAGCTTGTTGTTGATGCAGATTCATCTTGCTTTCGTCTTTGCAGTGCTCAGGCCACCAAAGGGAGGATGGCTGGGATTTATTCATTACCTTAAAAAAGAATAAAGAAATACACACTTATTTGGTGGGAAATGCAAATATATCTGAGGCTCTCTGATTTTCATACTGAAAACACTTAAATCCCTACATCGCAGCCTGAAGCAGCTTCCAAAGTTTGGGCGAGAACAGAATGGGATTGTGGTCCAATCAGGCGATAGCGTACAATCTCCATTGTGAGATCACTGCAACAAATCCAACAAAAACAAGTGAAATACAAACACTGCAAATAAAACAATCATTATTCACCACAGCCATGTGTTGCGCTCAGTTTGTACCTGAATCAAACCTGTAAATAATACTGACTTTATGACTATTCCAGTTGAGCTGGACCTCCATGTCACTGGGGTGGTGGGAGATCTAGTTCCATCTCCCAGGATCTTTTTGGCAGGAGGTTCACTGGCATCCTTACAGTTCCGCTTTCTCTTGGTCCTGAGGGTCTGTGTGGCCTCGGGAGTCTTTTCGGATTGAAGCTCTGGTTCTAAGGTGGGAACAACCTCGGCAGGTGTGACCACAGGCACAACTGGAGGAACGACAGCCTCACAACACTGGCACACACTTTGTAATTCAGGGAGAAGGTCCTGGAAGGAGTGTAGAGTCAAGTCAACTCAAGAACCTTGATTATCTCATATCTACTAAAAAACAATCTTTCACTGCAAAATGTACATAATATATAAGTGTATGCATGAGTCACAGCAACAACTTAGACCTTTAAAAGCCTTCATACCTGTTTAATAGTAGGATGAGCCCAGATCCACAGCTGTCTGTGAGTTGAGCCCTGTATACAGGGTCTCCAGAGAAAGGTAACGGGGCCCAATGGCTGCGAGGGGTAATGTCCCGCTCTGTACACCACCACACTGCCCTGTCTTCGCCCTGATATACACAGTGCTGCGGCAAATGTAGGTCCTGAAACACACACCACCATCAACAGTTTCTTGCTTAGTATTGAGATCCTGATTTTCTCTCACATTTACACATTTCAATATAAATGTTTAAATAAATGTAGGGTGTTTTAACCTGATGCTGTCTCGGCCTTTACAGCTTTGTCATATTGCATTATATTGGTGACGTTTAAGGTGATTATATACATTTGTGGTGTCACACCGTGGTGCTACAGCTACATTGCTTTCAATGCACAGAGAGAGAGACCCATTTAGATGGATGCGCGAATACCAGGTCTGAACAGGGCCTTTTTTTTTTTTTTTTTTTTTTTATTCATACAAACACAGTAGGGTTCTCATCACCTGGATCTTCTGGATTCATTGTGTGGTGGGTTCCTTAATGTTCTTAACACAAATGTTTTTTCTCCTTTTCTCTCACTCACTCTATTTCACTGCTGGTTTTGTGCTACTCTGCATCACGTGATGAAAATGTCATGTTGTCATTGGTTGAGCAAGAAAGTAGGAGTGCTTGTTTTGATGAAGCTGAACTACCTTAAAAAAAAGGCAGTAGAATGATAGCAATTAGGGTTAGTATACTTACCAGCTTCCTTGCTGGTCAGTTGTGACAGACACGCCAGCAGCTTGTCTTCTTCTCCCTGAAGCTCGATGCAGCAGTGGTATGAAAGGTCCTGAGAGGACAGATCCAGGTTTAAGCTCATTTTATTTGAGATATTGAATTTCCCTTCAATGCAATCCTAAATATGTGAAGCAAGAAATGTCTGTGTTCACCTGCAGCAAACAGTGGGTGCTCATGGCTCTGTAGCACGGGCGGTAACATTTGTACGTGGGTCTTTCCCCGAGGCAGTAGCCCCACTTTTTAACCATGTGGAAGCGCTTGGCGTGCCAAATGTGCGTCTCCAGCCATTTGTTCTTCCTCTGACGCCGGTTGAACTCAAGCAGCAGGTTTCCGTGCCGGCGGCGGGCCTTGCGGCTCTTGCTCTTTGTCTGTTCCTTCTTCTTCTTTGAGCCAGCCTGGAGGCTCTTCTTGTGCTACAGGAGGAAGGGAACAGAAAAGTCACTGAGCATGAAGGTTGTCAGAGAAGAACAGCCTTTCTGTATGAAACAAGACACGTTGAACGTTAAGTTAGGATGCTACACATAAACATGACCTTACCATTCTGTCGGCAACATCTCTCAGTCTGCGAGGGAGCCGCTTTATGTTGTGGCCCATGGCCCGTCTCCTCATGTGTTTGGGCAGGGCTCCAAACACATGGCAGCTGCCTGTTGTCTTGCTGACGGCTTTTAACATTGTTTTCACCTCTGCTGCCCTGGCCTTCGCAAAAGCACCACCTGGGTAGGAATTGTAGAGGGAGCGTAGAGCATGAATTTTGACCCACCATTAATCTGACATTGCATTAGAAGTTCATGAGCAATTTAATGATTTGTGTCCTCCATTTTGTGTCTTTTTATATTCTCAGCTGAACAGAACAACTGCAGCACATGAAAGTCGAAAAATAAAAGTATTAAGCAGAACATATTTGGTGGCCTGCCCTAAAATAAATTATGATTTATAGATCTCAACCATCTAACCAGCAGGCCAGTGTACAACCACTGGGTGGTGACAGCATTATGCAATCCTCTTCGGACAATGTCTTTACCAGAGATGTATTTGGGCATATCCTTGGCGTAGCCTGCTCCATCCTTTTGGTGTCCACGGACCCACCCAACCCGGTGGTGACGGTTCTTCTGCCTCTCCGCGGGTGACTGGACATCAGATGGACCTTTGGGACGATCATTACTTTACCATATAAGCACCAGTACAGACAAAAATGAAAATGCGTCCAAATGCCAGATTACGAATCAGGCATAAATGACTGCTGACCTGGGGCTGTGACCCCTCAGGGGTGATTGTCTCTATGGCAATTACATTGTGGTTGAATAATTTAAAAAATGTTTGATGTTATAGAAAAATAAAAGTGGAAATGGTAAGGGTCTTACAGTGGCTCCTGTATTTATGTTTACATAATCATATGGCCCTGTCTTTGAGGGCATTTTCACCCCTGACATTCTGAACCAAAGTACATAGTGATTACAATTGATCACGCTGGTTTAACACAGCAATTTAGGGAGCAGACTAAAGAATTCAGTGTGACATACATCCTATCATCATCACCTACATGGGCTGAGTCAGCCTACACTCGACATTGACTGGTTTGGTATGTTTATGGAATTACCAACTGCATCGCCAACCTCAGGTACAGCACTCCAAACGAATTTGAATGATTGTTCAAACATTATATTGTCTGTGGTGAAGACTGCAACCAATCCTGGAAGTGTGGGCAACTCTGTTTCTAAAGAGACCAGTAAGGCTGCAGTGTCTTTTTCTTCTTCTCTTGATTAAAGCTGTTTGTAATATCCTGTAACTGGTGCAAAAGTCCAGCCTCCACTGGGAGGTTTGGATAAGATGAAGGACCGTAAACCTTGGAGCTGATTGTGTCCTGAATACCAATAAGTACTGTTCTTCTTGATGAACATTTAACACTCTTCTGATGTCATCGCAATCACATTCAAAGTCAGTGAGAAACAGCAGTGATGGACCAGATGCAGAGTGACACTTGACCCTGTGAAACGCTGACTGTGCAGCAGCACGGGGTCAAGTGAAGAGATGGATGAGTAGCACTCAGGACACAGACAGAAACACGATAAGAAGAGAAGGTACCAGTGTCCGGAGCGTCTCCTCCGTTCTGGGAGCTGCTCTCCGCAGCCGGGGGAGAGGACGGGTACTGAACACTGGCGGGCTGGTTCTCCAGCTTCCTCGCCCGCATCTTCACTTTAGCAGCAGACATTTCCTACAGAGAACAGGAGAGCACGCTTGAGACGCCAGCACACATACTTGTTGTCTGTCAAATGAAAAGCTGCCTCTGTCAGCGGCTGCATGAGCTGCCACCGTGCCTGCTGCTAATGCCAGCTAGCTCGCCACCGTTACGTTCCTCCACGTAGAGGCGAAGCGTTAGTTTAATGAGCAACACAAGAATAAAAGCTCAGGAAAAAAATGAAAGTCACGTTAACTACATGTTCACCTCTATGTTCACGAACAGAACTGTATGTTCAAAAGTCGAGCCTCCTCTCTGCTGACTGCTACCATGTGAACTTCCTGCACGCTGGTTGACGCGTGTTGGCTTCCGGGTATATGATGCTCATGGGATTTATAGTTTATCGGCGCAACGACATAAATAATCTCAAGGAAAATAACTTAAACATATTTTCCAAAGCAATCTTGTCGTTCACACACATATTTCAGTGCAATCTGAGTATGAAACAGTTCTGTGTACCTGTACTGGTGCTAAGATGAAGAGAACGAAGAAGCAATTTGCGAGTCTACAACCTTGCTTACGGTGATTTCCGCCCTGACGTCCTCCAGTGCTGCTCTCCGCTCCTCCTCTCCTCAGACCTTCACCCAGCTGTGCAGTCTGTGTCACACGCTCCGTGGTGCGGCAGCTGCCCCAGGTCTGATCGATACAATCCTCTGAGACATGGCTGCGTTGATCCGGAGGATTATCAGCACATCCAGGGCTCCGGCTGCTATCGGCCCGTACAGGTGAGAGGAGCCGTGTGACCCAGCCGAGTCAACGCAGCACGTTAAAGGCAGCGGTGAACCATGTTGCTCTGTGTGATCACACAGTTGTGTTACATTGTTTAATTCAGTGTTCAGAAGCTGACATGTGGCTGGAGGTGGAGCAGTGGTCACCCAGTGACACGAGCCTGCGGGATCAGGGTGCAGCCTGGATTGTAACTGTTGAAATATTTAACTGTCAGAGGTCCAGTGTGAAAGATTTAGGTGAAAGGGATCCAATGGCAGGAATTGAATATAATAATAATCCTAGTGATGTTTTCAATAGTGTGTTTTATCTAAATTGTACAAATTGATGTTTCCTTCACTGTAGCATGGCTTTAAATTATATTGAAATACTTTATATTTACACCAGGAGCAGGACCTCTCTACAGAGGCCACCATGTTTTTTACAGTAGCCCAGAATGGACAAACTAAACACCTTGAGTTTCGATGATAACTGAAGGTATTGGGAAGGGAAGGGTGAGGTATTATACACACTCAGCCTTTAAGATTCACTGCAGACTATAACCATCAGTTTTCTCCTTTTTTCAAACTTGACCATGTAGCCAGCTTCTGGTCAGCAATATGTGTTTAATTAAGATAATTATTAAATAAAGTTAAACTTTATATTAGTTTTCTCTCACCCAAATTCAGTTCCTCAACTTTTGTAAATTCCTGGATTTACTGTCTGCTCACTACCAATGGCATCATTGTAAGGTCGAGAGGAGGTGACACCTGTTTAAAAGCAGCATTTTAGTCTAATGGGGATAATAATCAGTGTGTGTGTGTGTGTGTGTGTGTGTGTGTGTGTGTGTGTCCCAGCCAAGCAGTGGTGGTAGATCGGACAGTGTACATCTCGGGACAGCTGGGGATGGATCCTGCCAGTTGTCAGTTGGTGGAAGGTTGTGTTCAGGCTCAGACCAGACAGGTGACTCTTCACAAAACCAGCCAGGAAAATGTTTCAACTTTAGTTGTTCACCACTGTAAAGATGATCATAATGGGGTTGCTTAGTCACTTCAAGTATGTCAAATGATTCTCTCCATCCATTAAAATGGTGCGAAAATATGAATACACACAGTATGTAATTTGATTAGTATGTAACTTATTATTAAAAGTTAAATGATTTAGACCTTGTTTTACAGAACATATAACTTCTTTCATAAATTAGGACAACAAAATAAAAGCCTGAAGAACAAAGCACCTATACTAAAACAACTTTTCTCCCAGGCTCTTGAAAATATGGGTGAAATCCTTAAAGCTGCAGGCTGCGGTTATGAAAATGGTGAGAAAAAATTTAATCATCTTACAAGTTTTATATTTTAAACAAGTGAAAAATCGCTTTCATAGGAAAAGTCTTTCACCTCCTACTGAACATCAAATCTTCTTGTCATTGCTTCCTGCAGTTGTCAAAACCACAGTGCTCCTCGCTGACATGAACGACTTCACTAATGTCAACAATGTTTACAAGCAGTGTAAGTGTTGTTAAATCATTTCATATCATGCATATTATCTTTGCTAGTTTTTCACTGCTTTCGTGTCATTTTGACTTTGATAATTATTCCTCATCTTAAACTCGCCATGATCATGACTGCCACCACAAGTAACGCTTCATCACTTAAATTGTACTGTCTAGACTTTGCCACTGGGTGTCAGGCTAATCCAGATAACCTGCATAAACTAGATGTGGGTGTACCTTACTGTCCCTGAGTAGGTGACATTTATCTTGTTTGGCTTTCATGAACACACACCCTGATCACCTGTTCACTGAATACTTGAAGAGACATTCTCATTATGCGTTGACTGTACACGCCCTGTGAATAGATGCACTCAAACAAATGCAGTGACAACACATTCAAACTGTGTGCTGGACTCTTGTGTAGTTTTAGTTATGATTTGATTCCACACACATTTCCGAGAATAATTACCTCGACCAAGGAGATTATGTTTTTAGTGCTGTTTGTCTGTCTGTTAGCAGGATTACACACAAGCTACTGAACTGATTTCATTGAAATTTGGTGGTAGGGTTGGGTATGGACCAAGAGCAAATTAACTTTTCAGGATATTTCCTCATAAAGACCCACCTGACACAGTAAATGTAGTTTTTCTCCTGTGGCAATCAAACATTCTGCTTTGACAAAAAGGTTTGTTTTATATCAGTTGGAAAGAGAAAGAGCTAAAAATAAACATTTTATACTGATGATTATACATTTGCATCGGAGGTGGACAACACTGATGTTGTAGTTCATGAAAGAATCATGTGTCCCTTAACCTCCTGACATTTTCTGTGCTGCTTTCTCTAGTCTTCAGCAGTAACTACCCAGCCAGAGCTGCCTACCAGGTTGCTGCACTTCCGAGAGTATGTTATGTTTTTAAAGATTTATAGTTCTTTTCATTTGGTTTCCCTTCTTGTGAATTGAACCAAACCCACAGCTGTGTTTTCTCTCTTTCTCTCTTTGTAGGGTGGACTGGTTGAGATTGAAGCAATTGCTGTTTTGGGCCCTCTCACCAATGTTTCCTAACGAGAGTATCTGTCGAAAAATTGAAAGAAAAATCAGGAAATCCTATAATGATAAAAATATATGTGCCTTGTTCTGTAGACTGTAGAAGAATTGATACATCAATCCTGTATAGCATGTGCATAGCACATCATTTTTTATTATAGATCAATCATCCTCCTGTATTACGTTCTGTAGTACGTCGTGGGTCACTTTGCAGACTATTAGTAGTCAGGCTGATTGCTGTATTGAATTTCTCCAGCAGCCTTTGTTGTCACAAGCCATCAGTTTATCCTAATGCCAAATGATGGAGGTTCAAATGTAACTCAATAATACATGTTTTTACACATCATGAATTATTTTCGTCAGTAGGGGATTGCTGTACGTGTGTGTGTTGATGCCCTCATGGTTGTACAGGATGAAAAATAATTTATACATGAGAACAGGATTTGGTATGTTCCAAAGCATGGTTTAAAATAGACTATAGATATATAATATAGTCATCTCAAACCTTTGTTTCTAATACTATTTCATATCCTCAGTTTATAGGGAGTTGATCATAGATACTATTCAGTAATTTGGGTTAAAATTACACAAATATATTGTAAATAAATGTAAAGACCAACATAATGTCCATATGTGGTACAATGTGTTAATGGGTGTGTTGCATCATGTCAAACAAAATGAAAACGAGAGGGTGAGGCAGTGTGTATGTAAAGTAAATAACATACAGTCCAATTTCAGTTAAAGAAAACCCACATGTATTAGTAAGTAAAACTTTATTCTGTACACTAAGAGGTTAGCAGAATCACAGACAGTTCAGAGAGGGAATACATTACAGAGGAAGACACAGATGAAGAGAGCCAATATCTAAACAGACTTTTTTGTTCCAATAAGAGTTCTTCACATCTTATGCAACTCAAATACTCAAAAACACAAAAACCTTGACTCTTCTCCACAGTGTGCAGGACTTGAATACAATGTCCACTAAGTGATCTCTTACTGTGGGAGACATTTAATTCACTATGAGCAAAAATGAATAAAGAGCAAAAATAGTAAAAAAAAAAAAATTTTTTTAAAAAACAGTACACCAGAGTTGCCAGGTCTCAAAACACTGAGAGAATTGTATGAACATCTGCCAGGTATAGTGCAGCTGCACAAAAGGCAAGATGACATATCAATACCTGGATCATTTACATATTCAGCATTTTGTACATGCACGCTTGTATTTTTATTTCCTTATACGACACTTTTATTCAAGCTTTCTCAATGTAAACTAAAAAGTGATATCAAAGAAGATTTTTTAAGAATGCATGGATTAGACTCCAGTGCTTAGTTTTATTACTCTGTACACTCTGCAACTCAACATTTAGTACTGACATTGCATTAAGGAAATTATCATCATTAGAAAGGCAGAAATTAAAACAAAAGGAAAACTTACATTTCAGAAAAAGTTAAAATCTGAAAATGTGGTATTTTAAAATCATTACACTTTGGTGTTACGTCAATCTCTTTGCATATTTTCATTCACAGTGATGTTTGGCTTGTATTCCTCAGAAACAGTTACTTTAAATAATGTAAGCATCATTCTCTACAGCCACTGTAGCTAAAGCAGAGTTCGCAGACTTCACACTGTATTGCACCATAATGTCAATCTGTGATTATTTGCAAACATAAGCCCACACTTGGCTCCAGGCACTTCAGGTTTCACTAGGAAAACTCATCATGAAGGTTTCATATTTACAAAAGCAGGAAAAAGGAGTTGTTGAGGCACATTCCATATTAATTTATCTGGTGTCATTTGGTTTGGTGAGAGCTGATGAGACAATCCTGTAAATGTAGTGTTTGTTTGGTCGCTTTGTCTTTTGTTCCTTCCAGTTCACATTGAATATGTAGGTTTTTGGGAGTTTTCATTATTTGGTTGATTTCTTCCACCTGAAAGGATAAGAAAAGAAGAAGAATGAAACATCTGACATCCAGGTCTATTAACTATGTTCAAATATTTCTCTGAATTTCTGTGGCTAATATCAAATAAGTCACTTTACTGTCACATAATAAAATTAACAATACATGTTCTGTTCATGCTGCTGTGCATTATACAGTATACTCAGTGATGGAGGAAGTACCAAAATATTTAAAGTAGTAAAAGCATAAATAAAAAGGCAATAATGTAATCAAGTTAAATTAAAATTAAAATTCCACTTTAACTTGTCTACTTTAGTATAAGTAAGGAAGTGCTTGCTTTTAAATGCACTTAAATATTACAATTAAATGTAATTGCAGCTTATTCTCTAATGCAACAGTCTACAAAATCATTAACTGTGTCTACTTCATATTTTGATGAATACAAGCACAGACTCATCATATTAATAAAGGCTGCTGCAGATGATGCTCGTGAAAACATTTCATTGTCATGATCTTTCATGGCTGAGTCTCGGTGGTGGCCTCTTCCAAATCCATTTCAGGTGTTACGTCACCAGTGGGCCCTGCTGCTGCAGGAGGCGGGGTTTAAAGTTACCTTCCCCCTCTGAGTGGATCAGAATCCGATTCCATATGTAAATGTGTAACAGAATGTATTGTGAAAATGTAGTGGAGTTGAAAGTACAGATATTTGCTGATATATGTAGTGAAGTAAAAGCAAAATGTAGCTGGAAATAAATCTACTTAAGTAAAGTACATTTACATTTTTTTTTTTTAATTAAGTACAGTATCGAAATAAATGCACATAAATGTTACATCCGATCCCACCACTGATTTGCAGTTCTATTGGGTTCCAAAGGATGTGATGCTCCATTCACACTGTCAGTGAGTGAGTGCATGTTTCTGATCCTCAGTGTTAGTACTGGAGTTAGTGTGGTTTGTGTTGTGCACTTACCAACTCAACCTTCTTTGGTTTTCTTGCTCTCTGTATCTTGAGTGGCTCCTGAAAAATCAATATATGACATGATCATTTAATACAAGCCACATTCTTGCCTTTCAGCCTGAGGCCACTTTGAGCTTCTGTGAACTCAAACTGGTTGTAGCTGGTATCACAACAGCCCACAGAGGTGAAGAGAAAAGCATACATTCCTCCTTAACCACATCTGCTTCTGTCAAACTGGTTTACAAGTGTCGAGCATGCACGCACACACACGCATTGTGCTATATGGTAATTGCTCTGGCATGCGCAGAGCATAGCCTCCAGAGAAAAAGACTTGCCGGAGTTATGCAAGCTCATCCACACCAGACCCATATTCCACACGTGCTGCCTGAAAGGGGCGTCTCTGCCCTAAAAAGTACAGCATGTTCTCTGACAGTCAAGAATGGGGTGCGTACTTCTCCTTATACATGTGCCTGATGTACTGTGAAAATCTATACATAGGACAGTGGCAAATTTCTTTAACCTAACCTTTCTTCCTACTAACCGAACAATAATTCAATAAAGTCAATAATTATGTGAAGTGTATCCTTTTGGTTTGACCTATATTGTTTCTATGTTGTTGCTTCTATAGTCTGTTTATGCAATGAAATACATTGGCTCAATTTCTGAGAAAATACTGTTTACATATAGGCCATAACTGAAATAAAATAAATGGCACAATTTTGCATCATCATACAGCAATCACTTCAATTTCTCTCAGGCTTTCTTTTCATGGTGACTGAAATGCTGTCAGGCCTGTATGGTGTTTATATTGTTTTACGTAATTAGAAGCTGCAGGGCATGCTCATTGTGTTGGCAGCTAACAATGAGCACAATGAGTGAGTGTTTTGTGACTGGAGCTGTTGTGCTGACAATATGTTTCTGCTATAATCGACAAACTCAAGACGAGTGTGTATGGCTGCTTTCTGTGTCTCACACTACGTTATCGGTTCAGCCTCATGGGCCCAACAATATCTGATTCATCCCGTCCGTGCCAACCAATCACAGGGGCTCAAACAGGACCCTATGTAAGGGGCTTTTTAGCACAACAACTGAATGGTTCAGTGAGAGTGTGTTGCTTATCATGTATGTATTGGATACTTGCTTGGTTACCAATTGCAGCACCTATGAGGGGGTGATGTTATACAACCCTATCTTTGGCCACACAAGAAGAAGGAATGGCTGGTTAAAAGAAGCTATGACTTCTTAAAGCCAGAGGTAGTGAGACAGGTTTGTCGTGGGAAACAGTTCTGTCTTAGCAAGACAATCACTGATCACCAGAAACCTGCCACAAACTCCCTAAGGACATTATTTATGGAAGCCATTGTCCACTGGAATCTTATTACCCTTCAGTCACTAAAACGTTTACATAATGAATACAAGTCTGCTTTAAATACAGTTCTAAAATATGCTGTAGTGGGAGTTTCTTAATTTGAATATGCCAAGCACACAATTGAATGTATGCCTTGATAGGAAAGAGAGAAATCGTGAGACATACTTGAGGATGAAGATTCTGGTGCTGGGTCAGCAACAGGGGCTGGTGCTGAGGGGGCTTCAATCACAGGATCCTGTGCCGCGTTGTCCACCTTGGACTCAGAGGTTACAGTCGCTGGTAAAGCTTCAGGCGCTACTTCTGTGGGCAGCTTTGAAACGGCTGGTGGGGGCACTGCTGCCTCTGCTGTGTGGACAGGTTCAGCAGTAGAAGATTCAGCTTGTGGAGCCAAAGCAGGGGCCTCAGCCAGGGCTGCAGGAGGGTCTGTGGCTTCTTCAGCAGCAGTCTCAGTGTTTGCTACATCTGTGACAGGGGATAATGGAGGCATCTCTGGAATAGTGGCCACAGCAATCTCAGTATCTATTACAGGCTCTACAGGAGCTGAGGATTCACCTGGTGCTGCAGCCTCAGTTGCTTCTAAAGCTTCACCTGGTGCTGCAGCCTCAGTTGGTGCTGGTGATGCAGCCTCAGCTGGTGCTGGTGCTGAAGCCTCAGTTGGTGCTGGTGATGCAGCCTCAGCTGGTTCTAACACTTCTGCTGGTGCTGCAGCCTCAGTGGGTGCTGGTGCTGAAGCCTCAGTTGGTGCTGGTGCTGCAACCTCAGTTGGTTCGACAGCTGAACCTGGTGCTGCATCCTCAGTTGGTGCTGGTGCTGCAGCCTCAGTTTGTGCTGGTGCTGCAGCCTCAGCTGGTTGGACAGCTTCACCTGGTGCTACAACCTCAGTTGGTGCTGGTGCTGCATCCTCAGTTGGTTCGACAGCTTCACCTGGTGCCACAGCCTCAGTTGGTGCTGGTGCTGCAGCCTCAGTTGGTTCTACAGCTTCACCTGGTGCTGCAGCTTCAGTAGGTACTGAAGCCTCAGCTGGTTCTACAGTTTCACCTGGTGCTGCAGCCTCAGTTGGTGCTGGTTCTAAGGATTTAGCTGGTGTTGTTAAAGCAGTTTCTGCTGCTGCATTGTCAGGTGGAGCAGAGTCTCCTGTGGAGGCAGAGGCCTCCACAGGAGCAGACACTTCTGCAGGGGCCTCAGCGACCTCAGTTGCTGCCTCTTCCACCACCACTAGGGCCTCTGCTGGCTCAGATACAACAGGTTGAACATCAGGGGTAAAGGGTTCAGGGGAGGCCTCAGAGAGTACAACAGCAACCCCCTCAACAAAAGGGGCCACTGTCTGCACCAATACAACAGAACCAACAGTGGGGGTCTCCTCATTGACCTCAGCCACTGCAGGTACAGCTTCCTCCCCTGGGGATATTGCCTCCGCTGCCACAACAGCAGCCTCGGCTTCAGTAGAGACTTCTGCTGGAGCAGCAGTTGGAGCCTCTGGAGCTGGCTCTTCAGGAGCAGGTTCTGGCTGTGGTGCAGCAGCCAGAAGGTCCTCTCCAGAGCCAAGATCCTCCTGGGCCTCAAGGGCTACTAACACGGCCTCTGCCTCATCATCAGTTCCTGGCTGGAGATCATCTGGTAAGGCAGTCTGCACAGGCAGCTGCATCTGGTCCTCGATGGTTTGTGCATCTTCTGCGATGATACCATTTCTGACCCCTGTCAAGAGACGGACAACAAAACCTTGATTAGGATTTAACCTTGTGACCCTGATCAATCCTCATCAGCCCAAGTGGTGAGGTCTTGTTAATATGTAACACTAACTACATGATAACAGTGACCAACAAAGCAAGTCTTCAGGAATGTTGCTTACCTAAATTATTTGTAAACTTGATAGGGGGTCTTAATCTCTCTACCAGTCTGTATGGTTTTGTTAATAAATTACCACATCAGTCACTGATCTATTTTCATACCATGTACCAGAGTAAGACATTGAATTATCTGTGCAAATTGCAAGGTGTTAGGTGCAATATGTTCCTGTATGGTCCTTTGTTTAATTAATACATTATACTTATTTTTGAACTGATTTCAGTTTGGTAATTTCAGATTTCATTTGAAGTGCACATGAGATTTATCATTGTGGATTACTTTAGCTCACTAAACACGTAAAACCTCAATACATGAATGAAGGAGATGCAGCATATTACTCAACATGGAAAGCAGGAAATAAGAAATAAGGGGCACACAGTATGCGTGCTGAGAAAAGCATCCTTTCATTTCCGTGGCTGAAAGAGTGATTTATTGAAGCCGGTGTTTGTCAAAAGGCCTGAGGACAAGTCTTTCTCAAAGGAAATAAGACACATGTGACAATGGCTTTGTAGCCTTCAGAGAAATAACTATGTTTTAATTTTTATCTACTAAACCTTGTTCTTATAGCTGTGCTTGTGAACAAGCTTTGGGAAAAACTAAAGCAGAGAAGGAACAATAGTGAGCTTGGGTAGTTTCACCCAAATGTCAGGAACATCAATGCACATCTCAGTTACAACAGAAGCTTTTGACGTATATTATTATTTTACGGATAACTGGGTGGACACAAATGAGATGACCGAGAAGGGTGCAGTCGGCTGAATGAGCAGATGGTTTGGACGCTGCAGCTTCCTGATTTTATTCGTCTGTCAGAAGGGATGAAAAGAGCTGAGAGTGATGGGTGGAAGGGAATGTGGCGGCCTGGCAACTCGAATGACAATGAGCCAGTGGAAGAACACGCAACTTGAATGTCTAGGTTGAAACCTGTTTTATACTCACCAAGCATTTGAGCTGAGAGTAGTGTTTCTTCTACAACTTTTTAAAGGCTAGTAAAGTGATTTGACTGTCCTTAAAAGATTTTTCTGAATCAACCTCCTACTGTTACCCATAAATCCACCTCACAGACCAAATATGACACAGAATAATAGAAAGCTATTGTCTAACCACTGGGCCAGAACTGGTGCTGGAAAGTCAAATTGTATGTTTGGGTCGAGACGGAGACAGCCTCTCCAGACATGGATGGCTTGCGTGTCAACATGATTTAGCAGCCAAAGATGACAGAGATCCCAGTCAAAACAGTGGCATGGCTCGCCAGAGGCACAAGAGGGCGGGGGTGAGAGGGGTCTGACAGGGGATGGGACCAGTGGTTACTTGGACGGAATACAGTTGATTTGTTAAACAGACTGTATACTGTGTGATTTAAAGCCACTTTTTACAGACGACTGCCTGGACAATAAGTGGTTTTCTTGTTGGGCTGATGTCAGAGCCTGGAAAGTGATCCAAGCTCCTCCAGGTGACCCTGGCTGGGCAGCTGGAGAGACAATGCCCTGACACAAACATCACACAGTGACATAGTGGAACATGGACATGCTCTACTTTGACACAGAGGAACTATGCCACCTCCTAATAAGTATATGGAACACTTTAGGAAAAACATTCTTAAAAACAACAATCATCATCTTTTCCTTATGTAAATCAAATCATTTATTTGACTGGAACAAAGGCAATAACAAAAGACAAGGGGAGTAACTGTCATGTTGTATGTATAGGGAGGGGGTGGGTGGGATGCAATGAGAACATACTGTACATGCAGCTGTGCCTGACATGACATTGCCACATGCCAGTGGGCTGTCGAACCTATGAATGGACAATCCTGGACTGTGTCAGGCTTCTTGGTGGGCGTCTGCATAGGCTTGAACATAGATTCCATGTGCAAAGCTTTAAACATATCTGTAGTCACAAATCACACCACTGAGTGTGGCAGCAAACAGCTTGGGCCACACATCCGGCCTCAGGCTGCAAATACTCTGTTAAGAGTTCCCAGGTGGATTCAATCAGGGCTTTTGGAGGAGCTGCATGCAGCCCCAGCTAAAGCAATGTATATAAATCTAAATCCTTCTTTCACTGCACTTTTACAGTTTTTAATCAGAGGATGTCATGCAAAACAATGGCAGACTAAAAGACAACCACCATGAAAGTGGTTAGAAAAGGTCTCAACATGTCAGTAGTTCTCTGGCCACTGCAGAGTGCTGTGCAGCAGAATAAAGGAAAAAGCACACGGTGTACCAGACGTACCGGCAGCAGCCATGCACCCCTCAGTGAGATCAGACTCAGAAAGTGAAGAGCAACTACTGCACATATCTGAGAACATGTATGATCAACCTCAGCATGAATATATAGAGAGTAAAAAAACACATATGCTGGTGTATATCATATTTCAAAACCAACTCACAGATACATTCACTCTTTACAAATGTGATCTCTACTTACCTGCTGTGTCTCCATTGCTCTCCTCTGGCTTTGTACCTGGCCTTTTCTCTTGATCCACAGTCTGTGCACTGGATGAGGAGCACCCCATTTTTGATGAAAAGGGATGAGGTGATCCAAAAACCTGGAAGCTATTGAGGAGCCAACACAAGTCCTAGTGCTCTATTTCAGCAAAGACAGAGAATGCCAAGCAATAAAAACATAGACAGCAAATCTCTCCTTGATTTCTAAGAGTAGCTGGGCACCATTATCTCTCTGTCTGTGTGTTTGCACATGGCCTGCTGCCCTCTGGCCCCAGACAAGGATCTGTTGTGAGCATTTAGAGCAAAGCAGCACAGGCAACTCCAGCTGAATGTTCCTAGACTGCTTCCTGCTCACTCTATTCATACAGGAGGAGGAGGAGGAGACAAACACGTGCATGAAGTGTGTGTCCTCCCCTTTATAGGAGTGTCCCCTCTGGTTTTAGAAAAGCACTTTAACAAGGCATTTCTCTCTCTACTGGCTCTATTTTTGGAGTCACTGAAGGTATGCTGTTTAAATATTGACTGAGCAGCTTTGAGTACATTCTGTGCTTGCTGTGACAATAAGTCCCCAATGGACATCATCACAAAAGCTAATAAAAACAAGATGAGTCGGTTTTCTGTTTCAGAGAGTTAATAATTGACTTGGCATAATATAACAAAGACCATTACAGGAAAAAATACATTGAATACATTGTGTTGTATACAAAAGTGTACAAATAGCTTCCGCAGAAAGCATTGCATTTGTGTAACTTGCTGAGCAGGAGTCAAAGGATCCTGGGGATGCTGCGCCGGATGGACGAGTCTCAGCCTGTTTATTTGTGCACAACTTGATTCTCGAGTTTCTCCAGCTTCTTGGACATAGTCTCAAGTAGGAAGGTTAAGGAAAGACACGGATACATATAGAGAATTTATATTCAAATCATCACAAAAGAAAAAAGGAGTGTATAGTGTCTCATCTAGTGGTTGCATGTAACTCAATACATTTACTCAAGTGCTGGAGTATTATAACTTCAAATCTTCTATGACTTCCTTTATATTAGATAACAAATAATGTACTTTTTACTCCTATACATTTGTCTCACATTACAATTGTATGGACAATCTATTTTGTTATGTTATAATAGTCATTCCAAACATACATTTTGATTTGTTTAATTGAATACAATTTCAGTGTATTTAAATTTCTCAAATAATTAAATCCATATAAAGCTATCAACAAAATTGTAGTTAACAGAAACTGCTGGCAAAGTTAAGTTGTATGTTTTGAGTTTAGTTTGAGTTTGAGTCTTTGAAAAGCCACACTTTCTTCTCTGGCTGTGTTTGGTCAACTGCTGTAATCACAAATGCACCATTTTATTTGCAGTGGAGCCCATTGGCTGTTGTTACTACACTGTACATGCAGTGATTAGCCAGAACCAATTTATGAGCATTCATGAGGGAGCTCAGTATATAACTGTGAAGGTGAACCAGGGAGAGGGGGATGGGCACAGCTGAGACTGGTTGGCCATTCAACTCTCCCTGGTTCACATGGATGTGCTCACTGAGCCACCTTCACAATAACTTATATGTTCAATTATTATCCCTTCACTTTGATAGTGTATAATTAGTGTTGACATTCACTGTCTGACCAGACCATGTAGAAATATTCTGTTAATTAATATTGTATTAATTGTACAGGTTTTAATTGTAATACAAGTAGTTTATGATTTGGACCTCCTAGAGGAGAAAACACTTCATTATGTTTGACCCTGTTAAATATGTTCAGATTAAGACTGATTTGTTTGACATACAAATTAAGATTTGGATAAAACACTGTGGATAAAACCCATAAAGTGCTATTCTTTTTTCCTGGTCCATCACACGTGTCAGAGTTAAAGCTTTGTCCTGTTTGCTTCTAAATGCATACAAAAAGACATCATTGTACAGTGTGTCTGTTAATAGTATACAACATGATTCCATTCTGTATTACAAATGACGCATGAATCTTTTTAGCACTACTGGATGTGCGGTGTTTGTGAAACAACCAGCGGTGCTGATGTGTTTCCTGTGTCTCTTATTAAAGGCAAATACCAAAACTTTATTTAGAATGCTCTTCTATTTGGAAAATACCTGAGAAGCTTACCATAAAACTGAATGTGTGCGTTTGTATAATAATGGAGTAAAGGATATTATTCTGCACCAGGTTCTTCAGCTTCTCAGTGACCTGGTTTTGAAACATGATCACGCTCTCACACTGGCACATGTTTTCTTCTGTTGGTTTGTCTGTGGGAGAAAAAGAAATAAGATGAGAAACCTTGGATCGGTTTGTCCTGTCTCACCTTCACTCTCACCCTTTCCCTCACCCTATACAATTCAAAGTGTATTATGCTATGAACACAACAGGTGGCAGTGATGTGCCATTTTTTACTCGGCATTAAGCTCAAGAATACTGAGCAGTGATGTTAGATCTGGTTTCTGGTTGGTAGAGCACTGCGCTTTTAAAATTCAGGCTGACTTCTTCCCTAAAGTCTGCTAGAGTAGAGCAGGAGCTACAGCCTTCAGCTGTCGAGCCCCTTCTGTGGACTCATCTCCAAGTTTCAGTTCGGGAGGCAGACACCCTCTCAGTTTAAGAGTAGGCTTGTGTCTGGTTCAGGTCTGTCTTGGATCACATAGATCCAGGATGCAACCCCATCATGGATCGTGGTGGCAGCTAAATCGTGGATTATTATGACAACTATTTGTCAATATGTGCTATACAAATAGAATTGTGATTGACTGATGGTTTGACAGAGTAGTTCAGTACTTCAGCTGTGTGTGACTACCTTTACATATCCTGGATTTGAGCTTCTTTGTAATTTCTCCCATCTTTTCAAAATCCTCTGCATAGTAAAGATGCTTTTCATTAGGCTCTGAGGCTATTTCTCTCAGCTCCTGCTCAATGGCTTTTCCAACACCCAAGGCATACATGGTGATTCCTGGAAGTAAAAGACAACACGATGAGCAGCATATGGCAGTTGGATTTAAATTCGATTTTTTGATTAAAATGTATAACACTACAAATTGTCAAATTTCCAATGTATAGCTAACCAGAGTTCTTTGCTTTAGTCGCCCATTCAGAAACATCATCCTGTGATCTCCCATCAGTGAACACAACGGTGACACGTGGGGTGTTTGGCCTGGCGCCCTCTTTGACTGAAAAGCTGAACTCAAACATGTGACGCAGGGCTGAGCCGGTCATAGAACCTCTCCCCATGTACTGCATCTGGGCCACAGCTTGTTTGACATCCCGCGCTGTGGTGTACTGGCCCAGGGTGAACTCGGTGTGGACCTTGGTGGAATACTGAAGAAGGCCGACGTGTGTGCCCATCTTGGAAATGTCCAGCGAGTCGACAATGCCGTTTACAAACTGTTTGACCAGCTCAAAGTTGGCAGGGCCCAGACTCTTGGAGCCGTCGATCACAAAAACCAGATCCATGACTCCATCGCCACACTCTGGCTCTGTCAGACACACGTTTAAAATTTAAAAAAAAGCATGTTTCATTTATTATTACATAAGTGAACATTTGAACGTGATGGTCTGTATTTCAGGAATTAAAGATCATACTTTTGCAGCTCTTCCCATCCTCAGCCAAGATAAATCCTTCAAAACATCTGCACACATAAGAGTCAATGGTGCTGACACACTGATGTTCACAGCCATGGTCAACAGTCTGACATAGATCCAGACCTGTGAGTTTAATTGTACAGAGACGGACATTTAAAAAAAGATAAGATGTTGCAATCATTCAAATGAATAAAAACTTCTAAAAGTTTTTTGTTTTTGCAGTTTGCCGTTTGCTATATTCCATTCATCTTGGGAAAGGCAAAGTTTGTCTTTTTAGTGAGTGCTGGGATTTACACTGACCTCTCTAACAGATTATAAATGAATTGAAAATGATGTAACATGCAAAAAGAGCCGAAGGGTGAAGAAACATTCAGAGCAACATTTGAAAACATGCAGATGAAAGTTGATCTTTTAAAATGTTTCTGTTATTTTGACACAGTTGTATAATCCAGCCAGTCAGTCTTTTTGTATATGCTGCATGTGTATATGTATACATAGACGTGTAGGATTACATGTATCTATGTATATGATTTAGTAGAATCAAATTTTAATTTTGCAAATGAATATGCTGACATGAAATATCTGTGATGTGCAGTTTACTTGGACTCACTCTGACATGTTTTGCCATCAGGTCGCAGTGTGTATCCTTCTCTGCATTTACACACACATGAATCTTCTGTGTTCATAAAGTCGTGTTCACAGCCGTGTTTCCCATCAGCACAGTGATCAGTCTCTGCAGGGATTATAATCAGATTAAGGAGTAATTAGTGAGAAAATCTCTGCACTGCTTCCCAGTGTGACCCACACAAATGATTTATCAGCAGTGGTGATTGAATGTATCATGTCATCTGAACAGCATCAGTCAAAAACACATTATTAGGTGACTGTGGCTGAGGGGGTAGTATGTGTAGCGTGGTCCTATAACCAGAAAGTAAGTAATCCGATCCCTGTCTTCCCCAGCTGCATGCCAAAGTGTGGGCAAGAAACTGAACCCCGAATTTCCCCTCATTGAAAAAGCGCTGCCCATAGATGCACTGTATGAATGTGTGTGGGAATGAACTGCACTGTAAAGCCGGGTCTTTGTAAGTTTCATTATAATAGCGAGTGTTCGTGTGAATGGGTGAATGTGGCTTGTGCTGCAAAGTATTTTGAGTGGTCAATAAGACTGAAGCACCATACAAATACAGCCCGTTTACCATAAAAGAAAGATTTAACCCCAGACAAATAAATAATGTTGAGGCTTGAATCTGATCATGACCAACTTTTCACATTGAAGCCAAATCAGTGACTAGCTAATTATCACATTTTTGCATTTTGCAATTATTAGTTTAAAATGCTTGTTGTCATGTCGGACTTTTAGATTCAACCACAAAGGCAAATGGTTTTTAATAATGCAACATTTGATCAAGGAAATCTGCATTAGATATTCATTCTGTGCACAGATAAATCAAGATATCATTGTGGTAGAACTAACTCTGAGATTCTTATGCAAAAATATATATTTTTTCCATTACAACAACAAAAGGAGAGAAGCATTTGGATTCTTACTCTTGCATGTTTTCCCATCAGGCCTGAGGGTGTAGCTTTTTCTGCATTTGCACACACATGAGTCGTCTGTATTTTCAAACTCCTGTTCACAGCCATGAGAACCATCAGCGCAGTGATTAATCTCTGGGTGACAATGGACAAAAACCAAAAACAGAGAGATTGTTGCTTTATTTCCATTCTTCACAGGCAAATTGTAGAAATGCTACACCAAAGTAGGATAACAGGATAGATACAAATCTGGACAGCGTTACACATGTTAATTATGTAAATTAATAACACATCATTGTTTAAAGTTCTGTCTTGCTCTAAAAGTATAAAGAAATAATAGAACTTTTAAAATAAAGCGTAAGTTGGGGGGAAAAAAACCTGACACTTACTCTTGCAAGTTTTTCCGTCAGGGTTGAGGGTGAAGCCTTTTCTGCATTTGCACACACATGAGTCGTCTGTATTTTCAAACTCCTGTTCACAGCCATGAGAACCATCAGCACAGTGATCAATCTCTGGGTGACAATGGACAAAAAACAAAAACAGAGATGAGCAGAGAGATTGTTGCTTTATTTCCCTTCCTCACAGACAAATTGTAGAAATGCTATACCAAAGTAGGATAACAGGACTGATACAAATCTGGACAGCGTCACACATGTTAATTATGTAAATGAATGACACATCATTGTTCAAAGTGCTGTCTTGCTCTAAAAGTATAAAGACTTTATGGAGCTTTTCAAATATAGCGTTAGTTGGGGAAAAGAGTATCTGACACTTACTCTTGCAAGTTTTTCCGTCAGGGTTGAGTGTGAAGCCTTTCCTGCATTTACACACACAGGAGTCTTTGGTGTTCATAAACTCCTGCTCACACCCATGCGTGCCATCAGCACAGTGATCAATTTCTGGATGCCGTTAGATATAAACAGAAGAGCAGAGAGATTGTTAGTTTCTGTGCGGCTCAATGAAGCCAGACTTAATTTGATGTTTTTGAAATCCCTCTGTTCTCAGAAGTTCTTCATTGAATGCATGCAAATGTGAATTGCCTTGCGTCAACCTGCTCCTCGCTGGACTGCTGACGCAGTAGGTGACTGTTTTCAGTCACTTTTACCTGATGCTGCAAGACAAAGTCATTTATTGCTGCAGCTCCTGCCATCCTCATTGAAGACACAGACCCTCTTATCTGTGTAGCTGTAGAAGTGACTGCTGCTGCATTTATGAGAATTTCTTTTGTAACAGCTTTTGCAAAATCGAGGACTTGGACATAAACACATACTGTGCATAGTCTACCAACTATACAATAACAAAACGGACAAAAGACTCATACAAATTATCCTTCCACTAACAATCAATATTCACTTAAAGGTGCAGAGTTGTGAACCCAAGACAGGAAAGATCAAAACTTCATTTGTGTTTTGATTTGGAGATACTATGACACCCTGGATACACCTCCACGTTTCACCAGCCACTCTGATGATTGCAAAAGCACACTTCCTTCAGGAAAACTCCCCCACTTAATCTCTGTTAATGTCCTCTAGAGGAGCAACAGAGACGCTTCCCAGCCATGGGGGGAGGTACATTTCTAGTTAGAGGAATGCTGACTTGAATTGGAAGTTCATCAAAATGACACGTTGCCCATATTTATCGTAGCGCACTTCTGTTCATTCATCAAACAAGTCTTATATTTTCTGCATTGAGGTGATGCACATCATCTACTGAGGAAATCTAATATTATATAAAAACTGCTCTAAAAGGATTAGTATTTTTATGTTTCATTAGTATTCATGGTGATCAAAATCACTGTGTATATGTAAACCAGAAACAACACCACACTGAAGAGGTTCAGATATAAATAGGATCTGCACAGTAGATCGTGTTGCACTGGAGAAGATTCAATGTGTTTCATTTTGATGGACTTGTATTAGAGCTTCCTCTGGTCTATTTTCAAAATTAGAAAATTCTCCGTCGGTCTGGTTCAAGGAATTAAAATATTGAATGAAGCTGCAAATATTGTCATGTGTATGCAACTGGATATCATTATTTAGGGCTATTAGGGCTTTAGAGTCAATCATTAAAATGCAAGAAAGATGGAAAAAGTTCCTGGTTAAGTGGTTAGTATGATATATTATATTATATATTTTTACTGTTGATAACCCGGCCGACAGTGGCACTCGTAGTCGTCAGGCAGGAGAATACAGATGTGTTCACGGCTGATCCACCACAACATGGGGAGAAATGCTCTATCTACAGAGGAATCAAACTTGCAACAACTGCTTGATTTGTCAGACAAAACGAGCTGTAAACAAGACACTGATATATTGTTTTTCATCTGTTAAGTGGCAAACCTATCAGCAAACAAATTCTTCACAAGTTCACTGGAAACAGAAGAAGTGCATTGTTCTTGAAGTCCAATATTCATGCTACCTTCAGTTCTGTTTTGGTCTCCACCATCTGCTGAGAGAAGTGTTTGTCTCTTTGGCTGTGCTCCACCATGTTTGCCAGTTCGAACTGTATCTGCTGCTGCACATGTGCAATGATTTCCTGTTAAGTACTGCTGCCTTAATGAAGCCTGACGAGAGTCAAGCTGAACAGAAAAGGTGAGGCCATAAAATCGTTTCTTGTTTGTCATGCCAAGGTCCAACAATCCCCTTTATTCAATCAAGCTGCACCAAAATACACACCCATAGATACTGGTTAAGTGTGCTTCAGTTTCAATTATTTTGAGATTTAGAAATCTCCCAATTTGTAAAAGAAAGTGATAAAAGAAAATCCTTGATTCACCCTCTGATCCATATCTACACCTACATTTGATGGGTTCTTCAAGGGTTTGTGATATTGGAAATTGGATTGATCATCCCTTCATCATATTGTGTATGTATATTGTGTATTGCTGCTTTGTGATTGTGAATGAGTAAAAGAGAAGATTCTCTGTTAAATTAAAAAACAGTTCCATCACCTTTACATGTCTTGCCATCAGGGTTTAGGATGAACCCTTCCCTGCACTGGCACCGGTATGAAGCAGGGCTGCTCACACAGATATGTTGGCACTGATGGTCCACAACCTCACACATCTCTGAAACTATAATGCATGCAGGGACATACATGACACATAGACTCAAACTCATGGTTATGCACATGCTTGCATAAATGAAAGAAAGGAGAGGGATTCGTCACCTCCACACAGTGTGGACTGGAACACGGAGATGAGGGTTGCTATCTGGCTGAAGTTGGCCACCAGGTGAACATGCTCAGAGTGAGGCTCGCTCCCTATGGCCTTCAGGGTGTTCATATCCACCCTGCCCACTCCTATAGCAAAGATCTGGATGCCAGCCTGCCGCGCCTGAGCTGCAACTTCCTCCACTGTGTCCTGTGGCCTCCCATCAGTCACAATCATAGCAATTCGTGGGATGTGCAGGTTTGCCGGTCGTGCTCCCTCTTCCTCCGTGAAGGCAGTCTCCATGGTGTACTGGATGGCCAGACCGGTCATGGTCCCTGTGGCAAGGTGCTCCATGTTCCTCACCGCCTGCTCCACTTCGGCCTTATTGGTGTAAGTCTTGAGGGAGAACTCCGGCTGGACCACGCTGCCATACTGGAGCAGGCCAACCCGTGTCGCATCAGGGCCAATCGTGAGGAACTGAATCACGTTGACGATGAAGGTTTTGACCTTCTCATAGTCGCTGGGACGGATGCTTCTGGAGCTGTCGATTACAAAGACAAAATCCAGTGGGGTGGCCTTGCAAGGGTTCTCTGTGATGAAAGACATGGAGGTACATTGTGATCAATTGACTTCAAGCCGTAATTGAAACCAGATTTAAAGACCTATCTGGCTTTGTGACAGAAAGAGATGGTAAACAAACACAGATTTTATTAATCACTCACGTGCTGCTTTGGTTTGGACAGCAGTCTCATTTTTCCTTCTGGCCATGATGGGTCTTGGACGGCGCCTTTCAACCCGAACTGCGTTACAGCAAAACAGGCAGACGAGGCAGAGGGCCAGGATCTTCATTCTGACCAGAGGTGACAACTGCAGCATTTATAGAGAGATAAAGGCACAAACACAAGAGGTGATAGAAACACCCAGCATGCCATGCAGGTCTGCATGAAGAAGTAAAAAACAGCAACGATGCAGGACGGAAACATGAACACAAAAACTGTTGTTTTTTTTACCATATATTAGTTTTTTTAACTACATGCCAAATGTCCATATTTGCACTTAAATGTACTTAATGACATCCTGTTAAATAGCTATCAAATTATAATATTGTGATTACTAAGAATAGATGTGTGCACCTCTCATCTAAATATATTTGCACAGTTAAAGTCAGTTATGTTGTGAGAAATCTTGGGGGAATTTAAAATGGTCATCAAGTTGGGGGGTTGGGGGGGTGTACTGTACTGACGTCTAGTGGTGAAGTTGCAGATGAAAAATATTTAAAACATATTAGAGCAGCCTGTGGTCAACCTTAGAGTTATGCTGTATGAAAATGCTTCCTATGGTATAAAGACAATGATGAACAAGTAAATAACAAAAAACATTTTAGAGGAAAAGGGACATCGTTTATTTCTCCTTTCCATTAAAATACTCAGTTGTTCCTCCCTCATAGGTACAGTATGTATATATAAATGTATATCCTGTGTACATACATTTCATTGCCAGCCAGAATCAGTAAGGATTTTTGGGAACCTGATTAATACAACAAAATTACACTGTATATCACGTCCTGTATTATATAGTGTTTGTTTATTGTCCAATTTACCACCAAATCTTATTGATATCGGTTGTTTTCTTGAGATATTCTGCTTATCGAGACAAACATTATTCTACAGGACTGAAAACCTAATGAGTTTCCCTGTGTGAGTAAGTTGAATAGTGAATTGCTACATATAAGTTAATGACCCAGAGGGATATAAATAGTAAGAACTTTCACCTCGTGCATATTTGACCTGCTCAGCTTCAGATTTCACCTCTTGGTGTATAGTTGTATTACATACAGCCTGGTACAAGACTTGGAAAGCAAAGGAAAAAGGCCCATTTCAGAACAGATATTAGAATTATTAGAATAAAAAGATCCTTTTTGTTTATCAATGTCTTTCTTAAAATGTGTGAGCTACACAGGAGGGACATGTTTTCCACTGGTTTCAGGATGTTTTGCTGCACAGGTGGTGTAAAGTGATTTGCAAGAGGCTGAAAAGCACCACAGACTGTTTCCCTATCCAGTCCCCAAGTGAGCCGTTAATATCCAGACTGCTCAGTGTCTGAAACATGTTTGTGATCAGTGCACAAATAGTAAATAGAACCACATTCCAAAACCTGTGGCATTAGTCATACAGGAGCCGTCTAAGTTCTGAGGCAACATGTGGGCGATTAGAATGAGATGAGGATTAGATCTGTAGGTTCTGAACATCTCTGTCAGCTCTGTCCAGGGTGATGACACTGACCAAGGGGTCAACCTGTTTGCAGCTCTAGTAGACAACCAGCCCCTCACTGATACATATATGGAAGCTGCTGACCTGAGAACTGCAGGGGTCACATATCGATGTTGCATCCCACACAGAGCCTTTCACCTATGACCTCACATATGTCTGATGTCTTTCTGCCACAGAAGACTGTTTTCTTCATTAAGAGCAGTCAACATGTAGTGCCACACACAAGCTGCAATCCTGTATTATAAATGTTGATGCGTAAACTCTCACATTTCCTTATGAATGAAAGCCAAAGTAGTGTGTTTACTATGAAATATAAAAACAGCATGTACCTCACTGTGTTTCCTGGGACCAGATCTCTGTTTTGCACATTCCCTTTTGATGACTTCTCATGATGCGCGTGACGTAAGCACAGTTGTTTCCTAACTAGATCTTAAGTAAATACCGAACAAATAAAACTGACTCACACTATCAGGAAAATAAATAAATCTATTTACCTTTCTTCCAATGGAAATGAATAATCTCTCAAATTCCTGCAATCAGAGGCTTCCAAGAAATCCCAACACCGAGTCAGAGCTGAAAAAATCAGTCCAGTTGCTCCAAACTAAAAAATGCTCTGTAAAACCTGTCTTTTAGTATCTGTGAAGGCTCTGCTCTTTACTCCATCCTCTTTCTGCTTCTCTGTTACTCCCCCTCTGACTTTAACCACAGGGACGCCTCCCGTTCGCCTCACACATTTGGTAAAACAGTAACTCTGTGGATTTCATTCAGATACTTTACCAGCAGATATAGCTGGAACCAAACCCCAACGTTTTACTACTTCAAATGTATAGATAATGTGAGTCTTTTTCTATAAAGTGTCTATCTCATTGTATGTAAGGTGGAGTCTTCAACATTTCGAATGTATGTAAGGTGGAGTCTTCAACATTTTACATGTATGTAAGGTGGAGTCTTCAACATTTTACATGTATGTAAGGTGGAGTCTTCAACATTTTACATGTATGTAAGGTGGAGTCTTAAACATTTTACATGTATATAAGGTGGAGTCTTAACCATTTCACATGTATGTAAGGTGGAGTCTTAACAATTTCACATGTATGTAAGGTGGAGTCTTAACCATTTTACATGTATGTAAGGTGGAGTCTGAAACATTTTACATGTATGTAAGGTGGAGTCTGAAACATTTTACATGTATGTGAGGTGGAGTCTGAAACATTTTACATGTATGTAAGGTGGAGTCTGAAACATATCACATGTATGTAAGGTGGAGTCTGAAACATTTTACATGTATGTAAGGTGGAGTCTTCAACATTTCACATGTATGTAAGGTGGAGTCTTCAACATTTCACATGTATGTAAGGTGGAGTCTTCAACATTTCACATGTATGTAAGGTGGAGTCTGAAACATTTTACATGTATGTAAGGTGGAGTCTGAAACATTTCACATGTATGTAAGGTGGAGTCTGGAACATTTCACGTTTTAAATTTGATCATGATAATTAACTAAGGAATCTGAGGACAAATATATTGAAAGTAATAACCTTTAATCAATAGCTTCCTGCAGATCACTGTGAAAGATGTGTTTTAAATTCTCAAGTCACACATGGACCAACTCTTGATATCCCCAGTCAAAGGCTTTGAAGCGGCATGTTATGGAAATACACAGTAGGTACGATCATTACACTGTCACCCATTGTGGTGGCGCCACCCGCGTCATGACGAACACATTTATACACATCTTCGGAATCATTTCCAGGGCTAGGGTGGAGGACATAATGTGGCAGAAACATTTTCCTTTCAAATAATATGTGTCAGTTGTGTTAGGTGCAAGTTTAATAATTTGCTCGATGACATTAGCGTCACCACAAACCTCTTTTTGATTCAAGTGTCACCATCAAAATAAAACACAAACCGTAGTTGGTGAGATTAGATTTTAATAGACAAATAAATGTTACATCTTTATTTTTCATCCAGCAGCAGTCCATAAGTTTGACTTGTGTGTCCTCACAGGACATTTTGCGTCCACAGAGCAGCTTGCCAATATCACTGCATCTGGTGGAACAGACTCACATGTTTACACAGACCAAACGCTCCCGTTAGTTTAATTGAAAAACCACAACCAGCGTCCATATTTACTGAGCTCCTGAGTATGCAGAGAAGCCTGATCTGCAGTCACAGCAACAGGTTCCCAGGAGCGACTCATTCATAGTGACTTCAAAGAGCAAACTGATTCCAGATCAGTGCTATGTCTGCGCTGTCAAAATAGATAAATAGCAGCTCTAGACATTTCAGTAGAAACACACAGTTTACATTTTAAAAGTGAGGAGGGTCAACCAGCACAACCCACCGCTCCTGATGTTTCTAACAGAAGACAGTTGTGTCAGCAGTTGAATACAACAGTAGGAGAAGGTGATATGTTTTATATACACTAGGTTGCTGTAAGGTCACATCAGATTACAGGTAGTTGCATTACTTTAGGAAAACTTCCAGTCAAGGGGACACAAGGCTCTGTAAAGTGAACCCCATCAGAGAAACAGTTATGAATGAAGGCAATTCCACCCTGATCACAAGCAGAGGCAGGACAAACAGGAATCTTATGATGACTCATGACACATTAATGTCATCATTTTTGCACTTGTGCATACGTTCAATATGAATATCAAAGTTAAGACTCCCAAAATACTATCACAGAAACACACAGAGCATAAATACAATTAATACAAATATATGGAATCTATCGTCTATCAAACGTTCTACTTCTATTCATATGTCACCTCACCCAGATGCATTAAAAAGCACATTATATCTGGAATAACACAGAGACAGAAAACATACAGGGAAAAGTTACAGGGAGATTAAGAGTTTAACAACAAATAACAGGAAGGGACCAGGGGCTATAGTAAGGTAGTGGTGTGTGCATAATGTGTGTGACATGATCTTGTACGTGCATGTGTGAGGTGTACTGTAAAGTGAGCGTAGAGAGGCAGTGTGGTGCGTAAGATTTTCTGGGATTTTCTGAAGGACAGGGTGCGTTCAGCAGCATCCTGGGGAATGTTTTCAAGCTGTAGCAGTGGGGTAGGGTGGAGGAGCCTGCTTGGGAGGGACACTGGCGCTGTCATCATACGGAGGTAACAGCACCTGAAGATGAAGAGCGAAGAAGAGCAAAAACAGCCTTTGGTCAGTATGAGTTGTTCTTTCACCAGACAAGAATAATTCATTATCAGTAAGATCAATTGCAGTGTTGTGAAAATTCTGTCTCTGAGCCTGTTTTTGTTGCAATGTTATAATGAGGCAGCGGCTCTGGTGCATTTCCAAACATAGGAAATAAATAGGGAAAACATGAATTTTGGAGAAAATGAAACATTTAAGAGAAAAAAATAAAAATGACAAATTGTGCCAATTATTGAAGCTTTTTTGAAATACATTGTGCTTCAAAGAGGAACCATTTTCAAACCATATTCAAAGATGTGTGGCTTTGCTCAAAGCTTTAGAACTAACAGTAAACAAGGAATGACACTATGTGCAACTTACTGAATCAGGAATTGTACATGGATGTTGGACATATAATTGTCTCTTCTGTGTAAATGTCAGATTTCCAAATAAACTGCATTAAAATGTTGATTATTCTAGAGTTGAGGTCTCTCCTGACTGAAGTGTGATCACTGGTTGTATTATGTTCAGAGAGAACATATTTTTGAATGAATATTTAGTAACAGCCGTGGATTTCCATGAGGATGGAGATTTGGGTATAATGAAAGATCTTTGGTTACGATTAGAGAAAAAAAAAGGTCTTGTTTCATACAGAACAAGTTTGCAGCAACTTCATGTGTTTATTTACATTAAACCAAGTGCTGTGTGTTCCAAAATATACAAAAATATAATCATAAAATAATGCTGCAGTCACTACAAGCTGCTATTTTACTGTAAGATCAGATATTTGCCAAACATGTAAATGAATAACCTATCCTTACAGTAGAAAACATATTTTGCAGTTGAAATGTATATTGACTTTCCCAAACATTCACCCCTCAGCAGCATTTTCCCATTTGTCTCAGATTTGTGATGATAACCCTGTTCCCACATCTTTACAAACCTTGGAAAACAGTTATACTCATTCTGTTCTATGAGTTATATCGATTGCTAACTTTATGTTGCTCCTTTGATACCAAAAAAGTACCTGACTGTGTGAGTGACTTCTCTGTATGTGCAGGTATTTTGTTCATGTGGAATGAATTAGCATCAACCTAACCACTGTATAAGTGATATACTGCCATGCAAGCTGCTGTCCAAAAGCCACAAACATGCGTGTGAGCTTTTATTGAATCACACACCCACAGAGGTGAGGCAAATGTTAGGAAATGAAGGGGCAGTGTTTTTCTGGCCCTTTTCACTAATGATGTCAGAGAGACAGAGAGTGGCCTCCTGCTTCTCTCCTTACAGCTCAGGTGTTTTACACATTATGAGCCTGTGTGGACGTTTCTGTTTCTTTCAACATCACATGAAGCTGCACAGTGTGTAAAGCTGACGAGTGCAGTGGATTGTTTCAAATCGTGTGGAATGTTACACCCTGAGGAGTCTTAAGCTGCCGACTGAAGAGAACAGATTTCACCAAGTACTTGTGAAACCCAGCAGACTGCGAGGTCAGATGTCAGTTTTAATGGAGCAGGCAGCTCACAGCTCACAGCTCACAGCTCACAGCTCACAGCTTAACTGTTCCATATTTCCAGATAGTCATAACATGTCATTCATGTTTTTACAGCCTTGGTTTCCTTCTCCTTTCTGTCAAAGTGTTAGTTATTATACATGTGTGGGCAGCAGGCTAGTCACAATCCGAGGGCCAGACCCGGACAGCAGGACACCGATCGGTGACCCCAGTACAGTTAGACAGACCTCACTGTATTACTACTGTACTTTAGCCCCCATCATAATGGCTTTGCCAGCATGGAGTCTCATCTCTTCTTCCAAGTCTCTTCATTCATCCGTTCTACTGTGACCGCATAAAACTACTTACTACTACATCTCAGCGTTCAACTTCCTTCCCCTCTTCAACACAATGATTTTACAGCTGCTAGACTGGCCTGAGCACAGCAAACCTGCACAGATGATAAAAACGTGACTTCTGGATTGAACGAGGAGATCATTTTTTCCATGGGAGTTGCTTTGCTGCCTTTTAGACATGAAAGAAGCAGCAGAGGCCAGTACTATAAAGCGAGGTCAGCATATCCCAAATATCTTTCAGTGGTCCGGCTTAACTTAACCTAACACAAAGCTGTTGATCAACTCGATAAGTCAACCCAGGTTTTCCTACTGTTTTCCTAATATAATGTTTTTATAGTAAAACTATCCTATCATAAGGGAAAAAGTAGATCTGACTATACATTCATTTGTGTTTCCATTACATTCATGTGAAATTGTATTTTCATTGTGTTTAGGACAGTTTTAGCCTTTCAGGTGCAACCCTGGTGGGTTCAAGCTCACTTGGGTGCAAATGAAGAATAAACTCCAGCATCACCCACAGTGAGCAGGTATCTCCCATAGGTGTCGGGTTGGATATATATGTGGCTCCAGCAGCTGACAGAGGTTTATCATTCCCTCTGATGAGAATCTTTATATTTCATAAAGATACTCATTAAAGGGTTTTGTCGGTCTCTGAAGTCAGCTGTTCAGCAAGTGCAATGGTGATAAGAAGTGAACGAGTTGTCATACTAAAACCCTGAAGTAAACCTGAAGTTACCCCAATAAACACAAATCCTGCCTTGGAGTACAGGCTCCTGGTCAAGATCAGATATGTTTTATGATGGATCTCTAGATGAAAAAAATGATTTCATAAACTATATAATAATGTGAGTGTATAAGATCTAAAACATTTAAAACATGCAGAGTGATGGTTTTTAAGTTTGTTTATTGGCTGGTTGGTTCGTTAGTATGTTGGTTGATTTGATTGTTAGCAGAATTACCACAAAACCTTTTTTTTCCACTTTCTTTAACATTTTTTTAAATTAAAAAATCCGACTGATATCTATGAGTGTGTGAAATTAGGTGCAGCTTGAATGAATTTAAGGGAACTGCTGTGCCTTGGTGGAGGTACACACTCTACACAGTGCCATTCTGCATTCTCTACTTTGTCTATCAAATCAATTAATAAACCTGTTTTTAGAGGTGAAACATAAAGTTTATTGACTATATTAATTAATTATATAGTTATTATAACTAACTAAATGTATTTATAATTATTATTAATAGCATTATTGTTGTTATTATTAATATTCTTGTTTTCTCATTCGATCCTCTTCATTTCAATATTTCAATAATATCTGCTGACTCGTTCATCATTTGTATTTATAAGAAATTGTTTTATATAGAGAGAGAAGTATTTGTCCAGCTGTATACAGCACAAGAGGAATGCACATGTTTTTAGTGCTGAGGTGAAAACACTCAGACAATCACTGAGCTTTTCACCAAGATGTTAGGAACAGCTCATTGGAAAATGTGCTGAACACTCTCACAGGTGGTCTAACAGGACAAAAAATAGAAGAAATGTTCTTTTCTTCCACAGGGTTTGTTTATCCCACAATTGGAGCATAGACTCAGCAAAATGTTACTTCTGTTTAAAATGACATGTCGTGTTATTCTGTACTTTCTTGTTGGTCCATTTGTAGAGAAAATGAATTTACTCTGTTTCATTGTTTCTGTTCAGCTGCTCAAAGGGCTCATTCCAGATGGACTGAATATATATTTTTTCTGAATAATGTTCTTTAAAAAATCCTGCCGCCAATGCTGATGTATCTGAAATGTTGACATAGGTTAATAAAATTACCAGATTAATATATTGATGAGGCTCTAGTTCATTATTAGGAATGTAGTTTTTTGATTAACTGTTGTATAAATCCACCACTGAAAATAGTCCCAGACAAATGTACCATTTACTCCTGTTTGACTAAAGTTTGCAAGAAAACTGAACTGCCCAGCTGTTTTTAATATTCTATATTCATTTTCAATTTGAGGAATATATTTTTTCAATCATTTAATTTCACCAGCTTTAATCTTTAAACCCAGATTTTAAACTCTGAACCCATGATAGCAATGTGAGACTTCATCAGAGGTGACTTACCGTGGTGTCGTTGGTTGTAACGTAGAGCAGGATTTCAGAAGAACCCCAGCCATTCACATATCTGTAGCAGTTCCACACACATGCTATGAGGTAAGCCTGATACCGGGCAGAAAGAAAAAAAAAAACAGATGACAAGTTTGAACTGCATAACATGAAATGTCAATATAATCTATTCAAGGTCCAGTGTGTCAGATTTAGGTGAAAGGGATCCATTGGCAGAAATTGAATATAAAATAATCCTAGTGATGTTTTCACTAGTGTGTGTGTGTGTTTATATTTCCAAGGACGGGATCCTATGGAGGCCGCCAT
Organism: Paralichthys olivaceus; assembly: GCF_024713975.1. NCBI lineage: Eukaryota > Metazoa > Chordata > Actinopteri > Pleuronectiformes > Paralichthyidae > Paralichthys > Paralichthys olivaceus. The sequence continues at coordinate 23,569,753 of NC_091105.1, read as the reverse complement.
GTTTTTTACAGTAATCCAAACTGGACAAACTAAACACCTTTTGAGTTTTTATGAGAACTGTCATGTTTGGAAGGGGAGGGTAAGGTGAGGGGTATTCAGAAGCAACATGCAACTTCACCACCAGATGTCACTAAATTCTACACACTGAACCTTTAAATGGTAAATGGTTGTATTTATATAGAGCTTTTCTAGTCTTGATCAACATTAAAAGCACTTTACAGTACAGTTTTTTGCCGTTCACCCATTCACACACACATTCATACAGTGCATCAATCAGCAGCACACGTTCTATGAAGGGGAAATTCGAGGTTCAGTATCGAGGACACTTTGACATGTAAACCATCGAACTTCTGGTTGGAGGACGACCGCTCTACCCCCCAGCCAAAGCCGCCCTATTAATGGTACAGAGTATATTAACTAATGAATTAATATATTGTATCTTTATATTCTAGATTTTAAGGACAGTTGAGGCAGATTTGTACTTTCAAGAAAACAGTATTTTCAACATTAATATTGAAATACTCTACCAAGCTGCTCCAAATACAATCAGGTCACTTTGTCTCGTGTGAAGCTGTGATGCAAGTGTAAAATGTAAAGTTGTATAACAACTTCATAGTTTCTATTCTGTTTCATCCCTTGTGAAAGTTTACACAGAGGTAAATATTAAAGCTAGAAAAAATAATCACATATACCTTTTAAGTATATAATTCAAAATTTAATTAGAAATGGGCCTTCCATGAACTAATTTTATTAATTTCAAATTGAAAATGATTTATATTGTGATATCAAATATACAATATTTATGATATTGAATCACCTATTTTTGGATAACGAGTTTAGTCATATTGTACAGCCTACTAATATGTTTTTAGATAAAAACTCAAATTTAATTATAATTCATTCTCGCTTTCAGCATCTACCTGAGAGTTAGAAATCACTGTAAAGAAGCAAAGTTCCTGCTGGTCTCTGTCATCCAATAATAATCCAGCCTCATCAGGCAGCTTGCTGCTGGATCTGTCCAGCCTAACACAACACCATCTGCTCCATCCGTCCACTTACATGAACCAAAGCCACACTGAGCCTTCTAACTTCTATAGTAACCCAATTAAGAAGCTCAGCCTCCTCAGGGATTTTTAGATATTCATTAGCAACAACAGAGACTAAATTTACCTCCAGGTCCCCTGCAAACAATACTTGCAGTTATTATGATATTGATTAAGCAAAACTAATCATTCCATCAGGCTAAAATCACCTCAGACCTCACAACTGAGCTAGATACAGAATCTGAGTGTTCTACATGGTCTTTGCTCATTTAAACCCACTCATCGATGACGATAAAAACATGTTATTGTCCACTGCGGTTTCATCATCACCAAAACAACACACAACAACATGCTGTATCTGACAAAGATCATCTGTCTTTGTCAAGCCTCTTACAAATTAGCGAGACTAACCTGCTCATCCATCCCATAAACCCACAGCCATGCCAGCAGCTTTCAGGCTCTATAAGCATAGTAATGCTCACATTGACAAAACTCACAAGCTGACATTCAACAGGTGTAATGTTCAGCACATTCACAATCTTAGCCTAGCATATGAGCATGCCAACTTGACCATACAGTACAACTGATGTATTTGCAGGTGTGTGATCACGTGGATCAACTGATGATGGCGCTAGTTAAAAGTCAGGGGATCACCACAGTCGCTGTCCATGAATGTATGCACCAAGTGTCACAGCAATCCATCCCATTTGAGTCAGAACCAGAGAAGAAAGACTACATGACGGCTTCTTATAAGTGAATCTTGAGTGTCCTCTATTGCCACCAGGTTAATGGATGGGTACACATCAGGTACACATTAAATCCATTCATCTAAATCTTATCAAACTGATATATGTATGAATGCTTATTTTTTCCATTTGGTTCTGTTTTAATGAGTTATTTGTTGGTATAAAACTGGGTAAAAGATGATTGACAGCTCCTATTTGGTTGATGGTTGGTGTATCACTAATGTGGCTCCTCCCCTGATCATTACTGCGCAGACTGAAACTCCAAACGCACAAGAGGCAGGATTTCATGTCAGATATATTTTAGCTCCATTTCCGGAGAGTGGGAGGACACAGTGGACACATGTTGTCCAGCTTTATAAACAGTCTATGAGCAGGAGCAGGACATTTAGATATGTCACAGTAGAAAAAGCACAGGGCTAAAAGATAAAAGTAATAATGGCTGAATTCCATTTAGCTGCTTCAGTTTCAGGGTCGTGGGTTTTGTGCATGCTGCCCCCGCTGTCTCACTGCGATGGCTAGACACAGCCATAACTTCTGATTAGTGCTATTCTTACTTTAGGTGAGAAACGGTAAAAATGCTAATTCAACAGTGCTGTGTGATACATGGCTCTTGTCAAAAAACTTCCCATAAATCCTGCTCAACATAAGGAGAAACCTAAGGTTAGAAAACTTTACCTTGAAGCCGAGAATGCAGCTGATGAAGACCAGCACAATGAGGACCAGGCAGACATTACTGAGGGCAGCGATGTCCTCTTTGTAGGGGAAGTTATCAGGCTGCACGCAAATCAGAAAAACAACACAGCATCAGAAATCATGTGACATGTGAAATGAAAAATGAGATGTTTGCAGAAACCTGTCTGAACCACATAGGTGTTTATATCCTGCTGGTCGATGTCACTGACTTCACCTGTAAAGAGGAAAACACCTGAGGTCTCTCACCAGCTGCTGCAGGTAGTCTTGTATCGTGTTTGGATACACCACAATGCTGACGGCAACCAGGGTGTTGAGACCGAAATCAAACATTTGGTAGCAGAAAAATGGGACGATCCAAGCGGCTCGCAGCTGAAACAGAAATATTCATTCAGGATTGGCTGATATATTCATCTGGGAGCGGAGAATCGAGCTGAGCTTTCAAACCGACACTGTGGACATAAATCATTCCTCAAACTGGGTCGCAAGGAGATTTTGTCTGTTTACAAAGACTCTAAAATAGATGTAGTGTGGGCGTGCATGGCAATTGTTAATAATTCATTGAAACTCTTTGAAAAGCATTTATGTTACAGAAATAAACACTTGAAACTTCTCTGATTAACACTCACGCTGTCAGACTAACAGGTTCAGTGTGTAACTGTGCGCGTTGTTTAAGTATATCAGTTTACCTTGTATGCACCATATGTTGCCATCCCACATATAAGAATCATCAGCAGAGAGATGGCTGAGGCGATGCACATGTCTGGAGACGAAAGGAAATTTAAGTTAGAAAATATATATTATAAATATTTTTTATCGTCATGTCCTGCTGATCTGGGGAAAACAAATTGTGTGTTGAAGACAAATAACATGTTGCATCTGTCAAACAAACAAGGAATTGACTCTGCCCTGTGATGCGCTTCATGTCAGCCTGACCTCATATCAACTCAACATAACACAACGTTGTGTCATGTTACCACAGAACAGATCGGTTACGTAATGACAGCAGCAGGCAAAATCAAAAACCATGTGTCAGTACTCACCACAGATTGTGAATCTGATGGAAGAACAGTTCTCTGACCCATTGAAAAGCCATTTAGAAATGGACAACATAACTGATGCTGGATATTTTGCAGTTCTGAGTCACAGTATGAATCACATTTGCTAATAAAAGCATTTAAAAGTGTCCAGAGAGGCAGTGTACCACATCTTATGGAATTTAATTCAGCAGACTTTGTAAAAATCAAACAGTATTTATTCAAACACATAAAATGTAATCAGTAGAAAAGGCAGAAAGTCTCAAAAGTCACTGACTGAGATAGTTTAAACCAGAAGCAATTACATTTAAAGAGCTACAATTGCTTTATATTACCTAACTACATTATTTTTCATTACAATGTGACGTGTATTTGACTTTTACTCCATTGTCTCTCGGGTTTCTGACAACTTGTTTCCAGGTGACAGCAGTTTTTAAGGGGATTTGTCGATTGATCGATTTGTGCAGGATCACCTGTATCGAGGCAGAGTCTTCATTAATCACTACAATCATCAGTTTAATCATTGGGGGAGGAAAATATTATGCTATACAACAAGTCTCTGGACAGTCATTGGATGTTGAGAGAGTAAACGATCACACAGTAATTGTCAGCTCATCTTGTTGTTTGTCAGATCAGAGCAACATTACAGGGACTCTAAAGCCTGCACCTCCAGGCATATTGATTTTGTGCAATGACTTTCTAATTCTTAATCTAATTCGAATTAACGGATCATAGGGATCGTAAACCGAATCCACTGGAGCTGGGACATAACAGTCATTCCCAATCAGAGGTCACCAGCAGCCATCTCCAGTCAGACTGCTCCAGTTTACACCCGGTCTGTTAAGAAGGCTTTTCATTAGGTTTGCGTGTCTGTGGCTTTGGGTGTTAGATCCAAAAAGAAACGCTGCATGTCGTCTAGACAAATGTGTGAGGTCCCTCTAACAACAATAATAAATCCCTCCATTAGTCAGTTGCCTGCCAACACGACTGAACCTTTCACCCCACAAGCAGAGATTAAGTCATCTGTCACAGTCAATTTCAGGAGAGTTAGTTTCAGGTAGAATAGAAAGGGTTTTTCTTACAGAGTAGACGTCATTACGTGTAGCAGAAACTAGAGCATACTAAAATAAGAGAAACTTTATTGATCCCACGGAAATATTATTTGTGATGAGACTTATTTGTGCATTAGTATAAGGAGATATTGAAAAAAAAACCACACACACACGTATATATATATGTAAATTCTAAATCATATATAATATGATATGAATATAAAAATTGGATAATTGGGTGAATTTAAAAATAAGAGGCCTACATATTGTATATATATTGGGTATTTGTGATACAGATGAGCAAGAGGACACTGATGCATTTTATTAAAAATAGTACAAGTAATGATGAGTAGATGTGCACAGCAGTGTCTCTGCTATTCTCCTCACTTAACTGTGGGACTACATATGGGACATTTTCTGTGAAGCACCAGCCCTCTGGGCTACTTACTGGCATCGTCCATGACATCCAGGTCATTAGCCAACTCAGCGCTGGTCAGGTGGTACTGCTCAGGATCACTGAGGGCTGTGAGCAGGATGAGGAGCACCACAGCATTGATGAGCTTAGGGACAAGGGACATATGGTCAGATAAAGATAAGGCAACCGCATGGACAGACAGTCAGACAGACAGGGGAAATATGGACAGGAGATGGAGCGGAGGAGGAGGAACAGGAGCCTGAAAAGGTGCAGATGCTGAATGTATTTTTAAGCTTTCTAAATCTGTGACCTGGCATACATGGATTCGTCTCAACAAGCTGCAGGGTGGTCTATGTCCCTCTCCATAAGCAACAACTGTACAAACCTAAATACAATCAATTTAACTTTGTCCCTGGAAATAGTTTCGTTATATTAAATTGGAAGTTCTGCAGACACGTCTTTGTTTTGGTCTGGCTGGTGCAGCTCATTATGCAGATGACTCATACATCCCCACTGCTCAGGTGGATGCAATGGAAAATTCTTTGCAGTCAATTGGCAGCTTGACACAAAGGCTGCTACCTGAAGAGGCCCACTGCTAATTTATTCATAGGAAGCAGAGAGAGGATTTTTCCACTTGCAGTGTTTCTCATGTGCATTCACTAACCACCAGTTCATTGATATATTCCACATTTAGATTTAACAGTGAAACAAAGAGGATACGTAGATGTTCATGTTTTCATTGTGTGAAATAACCAAACATTATGAGTTATTTTCCACCTGAAGTTAAATAATTCCTTTATGTCCACGTTACCACCTCAGTGACTTTAAGTACAACAAACTGAGAACTTCTGCTATGATGTGGTCTTTAAAGAAAACTAATGAACTCCTCTTCTGCAAATAAGAACAGCTCAGGCTCTTACAGTAAAATCCATCATTAGCACAAAGGTGTTTTCCCTGGTGATAGTGTTACTGGATGTCTACAGGAGCAGTGAGGGACTAACTACCGGGCGGTGCTCACCATGTACCAGACTCCCAGGATGATGGTTCCTGTGCGGACATGGCAGCACAGGCAGCAGCTGGTGGAGTACCAGCGGTCCCACGGGGAGATCAGCATCGTCAGTCCGCTGTCTCACAGCACTGCGCCGGGCATCAAGGGACAGGGAGCCCGCTCTCCAGGGAGCGTCCGCCGAGCGTCGAAGCTCGCCGAGGAATGACGAACGGGACCCGACTGCTTCCGAACTGACCGCCGCTCCTCGCCGAGAGACGCGTCAAGTCAGCGTCAGGCAAACAGGAAACGTCCTTTTCAAAGTAAGACATTGATATCTGTGTTGCGATTTGTCATACAAATATACATATCGAATTTTCTCTTTTATACTGATATATAACGTGTACTGAAGGTATTGCATGTTTTAAAATGTTGTCACATTTGGGTGTGGTTTTCACAATACTGGTTTCTACCATATATAGCCCGCACATATTTTTAACATTTAATTTATGTATTTTTTAATACAATTTTAAAGTACCCCATTGAAACTAGTTATAAGTCGATGGATAAGATATCCATACATAAATATATGTACATCAATCATATAAATATAGGGCCTACGTTTAATATATATATTCATATACAGAGTGGATTATACTTTGCTAATTAGTAGAATGTATATCCCATTTAAATAATTAAATGAAATAGATTATAGTTATCAAATAATTAAGTATAAATGAATTATAGTGTCCCCATTTTGCAACACCAACTGTATAAAATATATTTACACTTACACTAAAAGATATCAGTTAAATATATGTATAATACAATCAAGTATTATAAACATGATCATGTAATGTTTATTCCTTGAGTTCACGTCAGTGCTTCAGTTGTTCTAGTTTTGTTTTTTCGAACCATCTGTAGACAAAAAAGCCTGATAATTCTTCTTGCAGTTCTATTATTTTGAAAACAAAAACGTACTGCTTCCAGATTTGTTCTGTTTTACTCTTTAACTTGACGTACCAGACAGACAAGATAGGCTCCAATCCGGTGATGTAACCCATCACATTTTACACCTCCCACTGTATTCAATTACTTTTAGCCCATATGTCAAGTCAACTCACACTTCTTTTCTGATATCCTATAAAACTGTGGTTTTAGGCTGAGTATATATATATAGTAAAGGATAGCCTGGAGGCCTGAGGCTCAATATAGCTTCTTGTTTCCCAGTACGCTTCATTAAATGACAGCTCGTCCTCTTTCATTAATCATTACACAGTGGACGGTTTCCATGGGGCACCTCAAGGTGATTTATCTTGTGCACACTTGCACCACTCAGGACCTCTGTAAGCTGCTGACTCAAACCGTGTAACACAAAGAAGCCTGACCATAGAAAACTGGCCTTTATTTAGTATTTTTACATATGGCTTTAGCGTTTCTTTTATTACAAACAAGTTTTACAAAAGTTTCTGAAGATTTCCAAATCAACCACAGGTGGAAAATCATGAAGAGGTCAGTGACACCATGGTACATCTATGATCAGAGGCTCCCGCACGGCTCAAGCCACAAAGCAGTCAGATAGTAAAAACAGCAAGGACACAGTTGTTGACACACTGCAGTACAATGTCAGATAAAGGACAAACCAGATGGATCAAGTCAATGAAATGTTGTAGTCACACAAAAGAATGCAAAAATACAGAGCAGACAAGATTCCCTTTCCTGTGCCTAATGATGCTCATGTCTCATTAATGTCACAAATGTTTTACATCCTACTGAGCCAAAACCGTTTGTGTGAAATAAACATTTGATCGCTGTGCTCTATTCACCCATTGGTGCTCACTGTACCATCATGGCTCACAAATTTCAGAGCAAAAGTAAAAGACTGAAAATCAAAATCCAGATCAACATCGTGGCCCGAGTACTTTGTGACCTGATGCAAGTTGACCATTTTCATTCTCTGCACAGGACACTCCAGTCGTTAGCCACTGACGTCAATTTTCTACACATGATCAGTATTTTCAACAGGCCTAATGATTACAATACAGCTCCTTCAATCCGTTATTTGATTCAGTAGAATTAGAAGACAGAATCAGTTTCAAATGCGTACTTAAAATCATTAACCGCATTAGATTAGACTGCACTGCATCTAGGTTCAGTTTTCAATGATCCACTGACTGAAACTCCACGTGTATAAAAATGGTTTTCATTTTCCCGACATGTGTTTAAGGTAAGTTCATCTTGAAGACCCTAGTTCAAAGTCCTTGTCACAAAAGGTGTTGCATAAACAGGATATGAAGTCCTTTGCATACAGAGGTCTGCCAAGTGGACTCGATCTCATGTCTCTCTTCTTGCCTTCTTCTTCTTTGCTGGTTTAGGGGCTTGGCTCTCCTCAGGTTTTTCTGAGGACACAAAAAAGGAGAGGATGGTTAGTCAGACAACTCTGAACATGTGATTGAGTGTTTCACATCAGTAGGGACACACCAAGGGCTGGGTTAAAAAAAAAAAAAAAATAGAAAAAGATTTTCGATTCTCTGATTAAAATCCAGCTTCATTATCAGAGCAGAAGCAGCAGTGGATTTGTACCGTGCAGGAGTTTCCTGTGCCCCCCCTCCACACTACTCTCTCTTTAACTTATAAACAACAACACTCATCACAGGTTATTAGGACCTGTATTCAAGCGCTATATAAATTTACCATTTACCATTTACCTGATCACTCATCTCGTGTTGTGACGTGCAAAACCAGGACATCAGTGTTAAAGTGACCGTAATGATCCGGTTCATGATCTGACACCATCAATTAATAAATAAATAAATATAATATGTGACTTCATAGCAATTTTTGTTAACAGCACCAGAGTTGTTTATTGTTTTGGTTACATGAGGTTTATTATATTTATGTGCTAATCATTTATTTTAATATTTTGAATTATAATTTAAATGTCAAACTGAATATTCTTAAGAATTCAAGGTAAATTGCTCTTCGAAAAGATTATTTCTATTATTATGCTATGATATTATCAATATATCAGTGGTATGAAATGGTTTCAAAATTATTACAATAATGTAATTTATCAAAATAATTTCTGGAACAAAATATCATCCAACAATTTGTTATCATGATAGGTCTACATTAGTATCTTCAATAATGCACCAAGTTAGAGGTTTCCTTGCAGTGTTTACAGCTTTAGTTCCCCACACAGCATGGTTGCATCTCCCTGTGGGCGACCCACGCAGGACCTGAACCTGAATATTATTCAAAACATTTGGTCTGAAACGGCATGTTCGGTCCTGATGGATCTATCAGGCTCGGGTCAAGTATCCACAGATGCTCAGCTGCCGGTTTACCTGCAGTGCATTTGTTTCCAATGATGCGCTGCCCCAGCTCAGATAACTCCTAACGCCCTTCCCTTTCGCTCTTCTGGTTTTGGCAATATTTATTTTGACTTCAAATCTATCTGAGATCAAACCATTTGTTTACTTCAATTATGCGACTTTCTCCCAATACAGCTCTGACTTAATGTGTAATTGTATTCCATGGATCGTTTATTTGTGGTATTTTATGTCCACTGCTGTCACTAAACAGTATAACAACTTTTTTAACAGTTTGAATCTGGTGCGGTGCTGTCATTAAATTTTTGTTCAATCACTCCTGGCTTCTTAAACCTGAGTTTCTGTGAGTTCTGTGCACCATAAACTGTACGGTGGGCACTGCAGTCTCATGCCCTTCTATGAGCATTGGTGGGGCGTTTACCTTTGCTAATTAGGAAAAACTGGCACGCGCTTTTAACTTACAAAGACATGGCATTCTTCAATATAAGAACATAGACTGTGAAGAATTCTGCAGTTTAAAGCGTTGTTATTCTTATGTAATGTTTTCTGAGAAAAGTTCTTAGATATTGGTGAATGAGGCCCAGTGTGCTTACTCTGTTGAGCTGGAGCAGGAAGGCTGTTCTGCTTGGCAGTGGTCTCTCCATCAGTGGGCTTCTGTGGCACTTGAGTGACGGGGGGTTTTGGGGATACGTTGCCCTTCACTGGTCGCTCAACTCTTGCCTAACAGGAAAAGTAAAACACTCTTTTTATAATTGCAGTTATTTAAAAAAAAATTGAACGCATCTGAAAATGTATGTATCCAAGATCACACTAGAATAGTTAACCTACAGATGAGAGTTCTGCGGATCTTGAAGAGGAACACGTTTAGACTACACATGCTTTTGTGTCAAGTATAAGCTCAACTGACCTCAGCAGCAGCAGCTGCTTTGACAGGCTGGGTTGCAGCAGGATTCTCCTGAAGAGGTGGATGCTTCTTCACCGAGGCTGCAGGCGTTGCCTCCTTCTCTGGCTCCTCGCCCTTGACAAGAAACAAGTTGAGTTTACATGTCAAAGACTGAAAGACAGAAAAAAATGTTTTTCTCATTGGTGGTTACCTGGTCAGTAGCTCCTCCCTCCTCTGCAGCCTTCTTCTTCTTCTTCTTTTTCTTTTTAGTTTTAGCTGCTCCATCAGAAGCAGTCTCTCCCTTGTCCTTTTCATCCTCGTCATCAACCTGAGGAACACAAACATAACATACGGTCAGAGAGAAAGAAAGTGATTAAAAATGTTAAACAGTAACAAACATGACATTTTAAGCTGAATAATTCAGATTCACTGAAAATGGAATAAAAGAGAAGTTCAGTTATGCATGTTGTGTCTCAGATTTAAAATTCTTATCACCATCTGGAGGCAATCTAAAATATAGCATTGATGAAGTGATGCATGGTAAACACCAGCATTTACATTAATGATAATGTACATCTATACATAAACACATCTATTTTCTATGCTATGACTAATCACAATGTGTGTCATGATAAAAAATGGTAAAAACATGCTTTTTACACATCCAGATAGTCCTGAGATGTCAGCCACTGTAGATGAACTTTGTAGGAGAGTCATGGCTTTACTATTCTTCAATAAAAAGTAAAACAACAAAGTTCCTGTGTGTATTCACTCTGTTGAGTCACTATTACGAGCAACAAAGAAGAAACAAGACAGCTGCCATGATGAGCCCAGAGGACTCATCAACTACGGGCTTGTTGTTTTTTGAGCTTCCAGGTAACCAGAAGAATGCTCAGCTTTGCATCAAGCCTGGGCATATGTACAAGTGACTCTGACCAGAAGATTAACCTTGATAGGCTCAGGGAGGGTCTTCTCCTGAGCAGGAGCCAGCTCAGGAGTGGGCTCCTCGAAGTTGCCCCAGGCTTCAGAGGGGGCATTCCAGTCAGAGCTGGGGTCGGCTGAACCACCATCTGAAAAAAAAAGTTGTACAGTTAACTAAGAAGTTAAATAACTTCTTCTTTTTTTTTTTTTTTTTTTTTTAAACAAGAGTTCAAATAAATATATATCCTTACTGAGGCCAGACCACCCTTCGTCCACTCTGGGCTGACTGAGCCAGGGCAGGTCGCTCACAGCATGCGGCTCTACGAGAAACACAAGACAGTGTTTGTCAGTGACTCAACCTGCCAGGCACATGTGATGCTTTGGTAAACGATGCCAACTAGTGTTGAGATGTATATTTACCAGCAGCACCAACTCCCAGTCCAGCGAAAGACAATTTTAGCTCAGTGGCAGGCATTCCTCTGTCAATCACAGTCCACGAGTCTGAAACACAGTTTTATAACTATGGCTAGGAAACTGAATTCAATGTAGATCGGTCACATCTGCCAGCGCATTCAAACTTCTCGCAGTGCAGCTGACAGTATTTTACCTGCATGTTACAAACAACTCAGCAATAAATAGAATTCTGATTCAGACGTTATGTAGTAACCAGATAAAAGATTTTACCATCAATCTCTGTTCTCCAAAGTGACACTGGTTCTCTACTGTTGGTCCAGGGGCCTGACTTCTGACTCACAATGTGGGCAGGAACATTGACTGCCATGTCCGTCACACCAGCGATCTCTGCTGCCACCTCTCTGCTGTTCACTAAAACCAAGAGGGTAGCACTCAGTACAAATACTAGTGTTCGTGGTGAAATATGTGAACTTGTGATTTCATATTCCATGACCTAAATGGCTGTAAAATTCTCAACTGAATATTACCTTTAGATACAACAGCCTCCATCTTCTCCGTCTTCACTTTTGTGGATTCTCCTGACAATAAAAGATTAAGGTCAATATGTGCACCATCCATTTGAGAATGTTTTTGAGGAGAGCGCGCACATGCACGCACAGACACACACTTTAAGCAAAAGTCACTCGAGACTCACTTCAATTCCCTTAATGGCTGTTTGTATAGTCAACAAGAGAGCACATAAATGCAACAACCGCCTCCACAGATCTCTCTCTAGATGCCAAATTAAGGCTGTTTATCCAAGACGGTCCGGAGATTTGTGCTTTGTGTTCATGTATACAAGTAAAAAAAAAAAAAACACAAGACGATTACAAACTCCTTCTCTCTTCTCAATTGTAAAAACTTGAAAATATCTGTAATGAAGTCACCTTTTTTCTTCTTCTGGTTTGCAGAAATTGGGGCTGCAGGGGCCTTGGGCTGCTCTGGAGGATTGCTGACAGGCGTGTCCCCTCCTCCAGGACTGGCTGAGCCATCACTAGAACTTTTGTCCTTCTTGCGCTGTTCACGCCTCTCCTTGTTGCTGACTTTGGTCTCCCATGTGCCTGAAATGTCAGTGTGAATGCAGCGTGGAATTAGTTGCAACATAGTGCAAGGAAGTAAATATGATATAGATTAGGCATGAAGACCCAGTAGATGCAAAGACCGTTTAAATAAACTCAAAATGTAATTTCCTGAAAAAGAAAAAAGTATTTGGATGGTCCCATTCAACCAGTCTAAGAATGGTAGATAAAGAAATCTACATACAAAAGAACATTGAAATTTGTTAGAAGATTTGTGCAAACTTTAGCTGATCTATGTGTTGTAAAAAAGCTTAAAATGTGAAATGAAAATAGACCCAGACATAACTTTGAATAAATCAACTTAATTATGTGATTCAAAATATTTCACCTTCTTCTGGTTCTTTGCCATCTGCAGTCACTGACTTAGTCTCCCTCGCAGCCTGTTTGGCCTTCTTCTTGGATTTCTTTACCTGGAAGAGGACAAATAAAGTTGACAGGAAAGCTAATGTATTTGTGAAAAGCTTGGGTAGTGAGACAGGGCTTAATTAAATAGAGAGAGGCACGATTTCTGCAGATTTCAACAAGTTAAATTTAAGACCTTTTTAAAATAGTGATAAATGAAATTTAAGACCATCAAGTATGACAGATTGAGGAAATATCAGAGTCCCAGAATTAATTGTCAATTACCCATAAGCAAAGATACAGAGAAGCAGCTAAAAGTCTTTGAAACATTATCTCTCAAACTACAGGCAGAAACAGTAGGTATACATAATCCTTCCCACAGCTAAGTCAAGTGTACTGAGATCAATTCTGACCAGGTTGTTGGTAGTTATCAGTTCCACATTGGTCTTGTTTGTAGTTTTATTACATCATGCAAATATCTGTATTGTTGAAAGAGCTACAACACAAAGGGACATTACAAACTATGCATGCTGCAACTGATGTCACATTAAATGTATTTAAGACCTAGTATGTAATAATGTAATGTATTTAAGACCTTTTAAGATCTAAAATGTAAGTTATTGAATTTTTTTTATAACTTGTAAGACCCCTCAGAAACCTACATACTAGCCCAAAGCACACATGACTTGACCTCCAAGAACTGCAACTGAGCAAGCGGAACCATGCTCCAACCATGGAGAGTCACTCAAATCAGCATGCTTCAGCCACATCTATTTATAAGTGAAACTACACCTAACACTGACTCTAAATCTGTTCCATGTATCTTTTGTAATACTCATTCATTTCTTGGAGTCCACTCTAATGTATATTCTGATATTCCAGCACCTTGAGGAGCACAGTTTGTGGTATGTGGGGGGGCTTTCTCTGGAAAAAGGCTGCACCTTGTACTGTTCTAGAACAGGAGTCACGATGCAGGATTTTGCTGCATGTGCAGGTTAAAAACAGTAACCCAACACTGGCAGCTGGTCTGGTAACATCACTGCAGAGTGACAGTAAGAAAACGTGGCGTTGTCTGCTGTACTGCGTTCAATTGCAAATGATGCCGAAAAACACTGATCATATGAATTAAAGGTAATAGCTGCATGTATACCCACCAGGGAATATCCGTCACAGTGAGTGGACCTAAAACTGTACAGGTCACACCGTCATGTTGAGCTGAATGTGTAGCCATGTGTCTCTGGTAGAAAATTACCTCTGCAACCTTCTCAGCCTTGACTTCTGCTGTCGTGGGCTGGTGATGTGGCACCGTCTCCTCAGACACGATGACCTCCTCCTCCTCCTGGGGTTCAGCAACCGCTCTCCCGTTAGGCTGGGCTTTCTGAAAACAACATGTGAACCAACCATGAAGACAGCTATCGCAATTCCCACCTTGGTTACAGTCAATGTATGGAACGCCGCCCCAGGCTAGCGTGGCCGGGTCTGGACACTAGCCTGAGGTTACAGTGTGTAAGCTAGCTGCAGCTGTCAATGAGATGTTAGCATGACAGCTAGCCTCGTTGGCCGTGCGGTTAGCGAGCGACAGAAGGGTGTAGACCGGCTCGGTTTACGTGCCTTTTCAGCTTTCTTCTTCTTTTTCTTCGGGTCCTCGGGTTTCACGGGTTTACTGACGCCGCGCGTCACTTCAATGCCGTCGTCCACAGGACTGTGAGCGGGTCGTTTCTTGAAGAGACCCCGGCAGACCGAGGCCCACAGGACGACCATCAGCACCAGCCCGGTGCACGCCGCTAAGAGGATCACCCATGGCGGAATGAGCTCGGGCTTCAAGCCTAAATCCACGCCGAGCTCGGAGCGCAGCAGCTGCAGGCCCCTGGACAGCAGTTCATTCAGACGGTGTGTGAGCAGCTCGACCTGCCGAGAGGCCGCGTCCTGCCACTGCTCCATTTGCATCGCTTCTCAAACAACAAGACAAATTAGTCACGCTGCGCTGGCCACCATTGGTCGCGCTAGCCTGCGGTGCTAGCTAAAAATAACGGGACGGCTTCGACATGATGGGAAACCGTGAATTCATCCCCTCCTGCTCCAGCAACACGGGCCTTGGGAGGCGCTAGTTCTTCGAAGCGCGTGAAGACCGTGCTAACCAACTAAATTAGCGAACTAGCCGACAAGCTAAGTGATACCATCCTAGTGAGGGTCCAGCGCTAGCGGAGCAGCAGTGACTGATGTGACAGGTTCACCTCATATGGCCCGTTCTGACTGGAAGAGAAATGCTGCCTTCACGGCCGTTTGTGAATTTGACATTCGAGCTTATAAATCGCAGACGCCTGTTGTATCCTATGGTTGTATCCCTTTTATACAATCTATGGTTTTATCCCTCTGTTCATGTCCGAAAGTACACGTTCATTCACGAATACACTGTTAGGACAATATATCATCGATGTTTTCAGAGTTAAAATTTCATTTTTTTCTATTTATTCCCTATTGTTATTTATATAATATATATATATTATATATATATCAGTTATCAAATGAGATACGAGATTTTGCCATACCGCCTGATTTATCTTGTGCAGTTTAAGTAGCAAAATTCTCCACAATCCGTTTTTCACAATTGGTTTTGAAGGCAACAAAAACGGTCAGTGACAGCTCCAATTAGATGGGCGGGGCGGCGATTTGTCCTACGCTGATTGGCCAAAAATCTCAGTTCAAAAAAGCCACATCCCGTCGGTAGCGTTCAGCGCTCTGTATATACAGTCTATGGTTCAGCTGCACTCTGTCTGATGCTTTATCACACTGCTTTGCATCTGCTCCATTTGTCCTGCCAACGTCATTTTGTTGAGACTTTGATTTTGACAGTTTTGTTCATGTAATACAAATAAACAAACTTCCTCACTGTACAAATCCCCATCAGAATATAAAACATTCTTATCTACACATCTACCATGCATCTAGCATGCTGACTATAGCCTATAAAGGGCTGGGGTACAAAAAGATTAAAATGGTCCAATAAAGTGTGTAGCCGATCAAATGATTACCCCAAAACAACTATAAACTTCTAGAAAGAGCATTGGATCTGGTGCACATTTGTAACTGGTATTGTATATAATCCATTAACCCCATGTTTAATACACCAACAAGAATTGCACCACAGTGCTGCACTTGTTATACATTTTCCTTAAGTATACACAAATTTTATTAATTTTTTGCACCAATTTTTGATTCTGAAATTACTTGTTTTCGTATACAGGGGGAAAATAGATTTAATCAAGCTGTGTGATTTTATTCAAAACATAAAATAAAGCAAGGTGTCAAAGATTTAAATATAGCTTTCTCCTTCAAATTAATGTAAAATGTATTTCCCTACCACTCTGAACATAAAAGCAGCGAGTAAAAAAAAGTTAGAATTAAGAACAGACAACTCTTTTGCATCCAAGTTTATTTTGAAATTCCCTACTCCCCCTGTACAAGAAAAAAATGACTTTCCACAAAGGCAGCAGTGAACTGTCAGTGATAGTACTTTTCTAGGGAAGGAAAAAAAACTTATAATCACAGTGTGTCTTCTTTTCTTCTTTTAAATACTTCTACTGCTGTCATCTTTGGCTGGGTTTCGGCAGACAGCTTTCTGTCAAACCAAATTCCTGGGAAGCAAAGGTTGAAGCCAATAGAGCAGAGCTGAGGGATTTACATTTTACAGTGCCAATGCAGGAATGTTCTGGACTGTATACCTCTCTTCATTAACACAAAGGAAAAAAAGCAATAAAAACTGAAATAAAAATAACAAGCTGTTTGTGTTCACAACACAAACAAAT
Source organism: Paralichthys olivaceus (assembly GCF_024713975.1). Taxonomy (NCBI): domain Eukaryota; kingdom Metazoa; phylum Chordata; class Actinopteri; order Pleuronectiformes; family Paralichthyidae; genus Paralichthys; species Paralichthys olivaceus. Next base: position 23,552,969 of record NC_091105.1, on the reverse strand, counting down.
ATTACCGCCTGGGGAGATAACGACAGTATGTCGAATTTCATAAAATTGTATAGACAAAAAATAAATCTACAAAAATGGAGCTAGGTAAATATTACACAACAGTAAACGTCATTTTTTTTTCCTTTTTTTAAACTCTTCTGTCGAACCTCTACACAAAACCAAAATTCTTGGTCTTAATGGCTAGCAGGAGTTTCTGTTTGAGTATCTGTTTTGAAGAATAGAGTGGCACGTAGAGACGTGAGATGCAAGTGTTGGCTGTGGGGAGGTGCTGGTCATCTGGAGGCCGGATGGTGATGGAGGGCATCGGCTGGAAGCCCTCCTCGCTGGCTGGGAGAGACGGGCTGGAGGTCCAGAAGTACACCTGAGGAGATAAATAAGTCAAGAAAAATGTTTGTAATGTTCAGCTCCTCATGTGTAGGGATGGAACAAAACGATCAATGAGGGAGGCTTTGAAAAATAACAAGTACATTCTTGCTCTTTGGATTCTAATAGTGCCACGACCACATCACTTGCTGTCGAAAAATTAAAGCGTACACTAAAGAATACTGAGACTTTCCTTCAATTGAAGCATTGTCACCTAAAAAGTACACTGGCTCTAATGAGCCTATGCCCACTCTAATACACCACGATGATAACTGACCATGTTGAACAATGAATTTGAACGTATATTTAAATTAAAAACACATTTACCAGATCTTGCCTCTCAGTCATACTCATCTTCTCCACTATGGACCAAAACCACCGTTTAAATTGCAGTAGTTTGTCTGCACTTTCCCCTGTTGGAAGAATAACAAGTCTTTGCATCAGATATGTAAATGTATCATAACCCTAAAATGCAGACAACAGACAAAACTTCCAACGGATGCAAACAGAGCAGAGATCCAGAATGTGCAGCCATACCAGATTCATCATTAAAGGAGGTGAAGCTGATGAGCATCTGGACGTTGACTTCACCACAGCCATTGACCAGCAGCCTAAAGTCCTCTGCTGTCAGGTCCTCCAGGGCGTTCTTAGGAAGAACATCCAGCAAACCCTTCCTCATTGCCTAAACGGAACACACAGTTAGAATTAAGACAATTTTTAGTGACTGACAAAACGTTTGTGTGTTTACAAAGCAGACAGGTAGAGTTCATGTCTGGGGTTTATTACTCACATGGAGAGGCTGCTCCGCCACAACAAGCATTCTGTGCTCCGCATACTTCCTCACATACTCATACACGTTGAGGGGCGTTACTGGCATGTTGACCCCACCAGAGAGAAGCTCGACCTGAACCAAGGAGTAAAACATGAACAATTAGTTTGTTTATGATAGACATATTTCAGAGCACATATTTATCTCTAATCTTTCCAGTGTGGTAGAATTTTCTTTCTGATTTCAAAGATCTGAACCTTATGAGGTGTTTACCTAATCCATGTTCTGTGATGCAAACCAAGCCAATACAACTGGCTGATTCTTTATCATAAACTGGTGATACCTGTATTTGTTGTGAGGACTTTATTTAATTTAAAGGTCCATGCAGTGATTTTTTGAAACACAGACTGAGCATGACTGTTGGTAGTAATATCTCTGTTACCTGTCCAGCTCCTTCCTCTTTGCAGAGGTCGATGGCAAAGGCCAAGTCCATGGCAGCAAATACTGCATCTGCTTCACCTGCTTGCGAATGGCGAATCAGCTGCCGCAGGCTTTCATACATGACTGGGTCAAAGAATGCAAAGTCATGCCAGTTCACCTGCAGTAACAAACACAAGTACGATTAGAAACCTCATTCTGAAAAGAACCAACATCTCAAAGTGAGGTCAAACTACTCTAAAAATGGTTTTATTCAAAATAACGATTCTCTTACCTTCCTCCCAAGCAGCACTTTGATGACATGTCTGTTCAACGTGATCGGGCAGAGCTCGTTCTGCAGCAGACACAACCCCAGTATTCTTGAAAGAAAACAAAATATTTAAGTTTTTGTTTCCTCCTTAACTCGAGTTTTAATATACAATCCCTTACTTTTGTGTAACTTCTTGCATGTGACACCACCACAGTTCATTACCTGCCGATGTTTCGGAAGCAGTTGAGTCTAGCCTCTGTGTTCTTCCCAGGCCGTGGTGAGTAGAAGCCTCGTTTGCCAGGCTGGTAGAAGAGAGGAGCATTATCGTCCCCATCATCTGGGTCATCCAGCTCCATGTCCACCACACTGCGGGTTGAACCATGACGCTTACGGTTCTCCTGCTGCTACAAGCACAAAAAAAGAAAAAGGACAGTCATTATGTTGTGCATCAGTATTTACTGTGCCTGTATCTCAAGGAAAAAAAGGATTAGTATGCCAAACCAGGCCAGGTCCCCACTAGTCATATGTGCATACGTGAGTTACCAGATTAGAATGATATTTGACACAAGTCAGAATTGTTTAGGTTCTTCACAGCTGGTTTAAGATTTAACTGTAGTTGTTGATAGAGCAACCAGTACTTAAAGTCAAACCCACATTAGTAAGGATTTTTGAATTTAGAGTGAGTTATAAAAATAAATAAAAATCTGGACAAAGTGTGTGAGCAAAAAAGACAAACTCTGCCGAGAGATTGTGACTGTTAAAAGATACAATAAAGCATCTAATTTGACATTACATTTGAAAACTAAACGTGTTAAATAATTATCAGCAGAATCAATTTTGCTTTATATATAGCCTATATAGCAGGCTAATGATTATCAATGAAAACTCTCGCATCTTAATATGGGATAACCTCATCAAACATGCACCACTATCACTCTTGGTCTAACCAGTCTCTGCCATTATGTAATTTAACAGTGATTAGAGTGCAGGAACACAAAACAATGAGACCCCTGTCAATTAATCAATTGCAACAGTGCATGCAGGGTGACATAATCAACTATCAACCAAACATGGCTTAACTCTACTCATTTTGTCTTCATTTACAGCATAAGTGCAAATTGTGCATATTGTTCTTCAGGAACAACAAAATCAATCCTCAAACGAACCATATTAATTGGATGAGAATCAACAGAATTAATAATTAACCAATTTACAGCTGAACATTAGACAGAAATGTTGAGTTTACTTGTGTTTTCTCCGGCGTGTCAAGGAGACCCAGGTCCAATATACTGTCAGCACCATTTTCCCTTGATGACAAGAGAATTTAGTTAGTTTCATCAAACTGTGGTGTGGAAACATCCATTCTTTCTGTTAACTGTTAATAATCTTCATAATGAATTAAAGTTCTGTACAAACGTCATTTTGATACAATTTACAGTACACCATCTATGCTTTCCCTACACAAAAAAAAAAAAACTAATGGGGTCCACTGTATATCACATCATTTTTTTTACCTTCCATGTGCAATGAGAAGCTCCATAGCCTCTTCAACTCTGGCTCTTAGAGAATCCTCACTGGCAAGCAGCAACAGCAACTGAGCAGGAGACAGCTCCAACAACATGCCTGTGATTTTACTGGCAAACGCCTGAGGAGACAAGACACAAAGTCCAGTATAGGCAACTTCACCAAATCAAAACAGAATCAAAACCTCTGAGCAGGTCTGTAAACTTGTAAAGCAAGAACCAGGCAATTATGCCCAATATAGGGCTGGGCGATATGGAAAAAGATCTTATCGCGATAACGTTTTTCACATCAGTCGATATCGATATGTATCGAAGACTGAATCAATAAATCAAATGGGCAGATAAGAACTTTTTTGCACATTTGTGTTTATGTACAAGGTTCTTCCTTTTCCTCTCTTCCAATGTTTTTTCTTTAAAGCATAAAACAGATAATTACTTGCCACTGTACTAAGGCTCATTACTCTGCAGGTCAACAAATGACTCTGCTCCTCTGATGTTTTTGATCACTCACCTTAAAAACTGAATGATGTTGAATCATGACTCCAGATTGATGTGCACACTCACGACATCAGGGTGTCACTTTTACCCTGATGTCCTGACTGTGCACATCACCTTACTTCTTGTTTTGTGTTGCAGGGTTAGGGTTAACAGCTATGCTCATTCTCATAGGTTGTTAGTGTTGTCTGTCAAAATATGGATGGAATGAGTCTTATCGATGTTATAACGACATGTCTTCCATTTCTATCGAGGAAAAGTTATATCGCAATAATTATTGCTATTGTTTTATCGCCCAGCCCAAAAGCTGTCAAAAAACAGTTTTAGTAACAAAGAGCTTTAACACAAGCAGATGTTTTAGTACCGGTTGCATTGCATGAACGCGCGGGTAGAGCCTTTCCCCGAGGGCTTGTCTGTGTGCAGGCAGAGGGTCGGGCTCGTCACTGGGGTTGCCCTCTGATGAAGGCCTGAAAGGTCTTGTGTCAATGGACAGCTGTCTCCTCGAGTCTCTGTACAAGACAAATGCTCAAATTTGCACCAGAAAGCACAGACCTTTTCTTGGATGATTTTAAAAGGGTAATGCATTGAGCTGAAGTTTACCTGTCTCGGTCTCTCCGAGAACCCGCTCGAAGCCCTCCACTTCGCCTCTCTCTTTCTCGGTCTCGGTTCCTCAAACGCTGCATTAGATCTACACAAATCCACAACAAACAGAGCAGGTTATCTTGCAAGTCTTGAACTAATTATGTAAATAAATCTCTTTTTCACTCATAAGTGTTGACAGCATAAAAAACCATGATTGAATGCAACAATGAAATCAAGTTCCATAATACATTATAGTTTCCACGTATTGTCATACTTGAATTGTAATCGTGATGACACGTACTGCTGGCCTGCATGCCCTTGCTGACACTCTGAACACAGTCCAGGTTTGGCAACTTATCATTGGAGAGGAGGGCCAGGGCAATGGCCGTGTAGAAGCTGCGGGCAACACCGCTGCCCTCGCCTGGCTCATCTTTGAAGGTGACCTTCACCCGGTGTACAGCCATGGGTGTGGTTGTGCAACGCCTGCCAAAGTGCGTATTTAGCTGACGCATGGTCTGCTGTATAAGCTGGTCTCGATCCCGGTCCACCTCTAGGGCCAAGTCACGGGACTGCAGGTTTCTCAACTTCTCCATCTCCCGACGGAACTTGGATTCCTTTACTTCAAAGCCACCCAGCTCTGTGAGGATCTGAGATCATAAAAAAATAGAGACAAATAAAATAAAATGTTCATTAAAGCTCAAGTATGACATTTTTTATTTTTAAATATGTCCTTATAATGTTAAAGAGCACAATTGTGTGGCTGGGGACCTCTGGCTTTCATGTAAAACTGTAGATCACAACTTCCTGCTGACAAGGTCACACAAGCTGCTTAGTGAAGGTAGCTACACCAATGGCAAATCAAAGAGGAAAAATAATCATGCCCAAGTTAGCGGGCCAACACAGTGTAAAAAAAAAAAAAGAAAAAGGCTGGGTCAATTCAAAAATAAAAAAGAGACAGCACTGAACTCAAAAACGTTGAAGACAGCAACAAGCCCAGGAATGGTTAATGTAGACAGTTGTTAATGTTTGCCCTTATTAATAAAGCTTAATTCAGTATTTATGAATTTATTAATAGGTTGGAAATTAAAAACATAATGGTAGAAAACAAGGGCGTACAAAGACACAATTGTTAGCACAATAAATTTTTATTTTTACTAAGATTTTTTAAAAAAAGAAATAAAATGACTTACAGATCCAGGCTCAGCTCCCACATCTTCCATGAATACGCGACCAAAGAGCTCCAATGACAGACGCCAGCGGCCTAGTAGCATGTCATGTGAGATCATCATCCCCATCAAACTACAGTGAGGTCTGAACAGATAGAGGACAGACAATATTCTGTCAAAATTGTTTTAAAACATGAAAATGTTAAGAAATAATATACATTTATTGAAACAGGGGTTTAGGCTTTCTTGAGAGCTTGGCTACAATACAGTATATTATAAATTGCCTAATTCTGAAGACTGCACGGTGTTATAATTTGGTAATTCAAAATGCATTCGCAAATTACCTTAAGTATCAATTTTCAATTTAATTCTATATCTTTTCCTTAAAAACAGGCCCAGAAACAAAACTGTTTGGTTGGGTCATCCTCAGTCTATGTCTAAGACTGGGTGCTGACCTGAACGATGGGAGAGGTGGTCCGTCGCTCTCAGTGAGGCCAATCTCAGCGAGCAGGCTGCTCTTCAGCTGGGCTGCGAGATCATGGGGTGAAGGGCCTGGTTTTGAAGCCTCCAGCTCCTGTTCAGCCAGTGACTGGGTCTCCGTGCTTCGTTGGCCTGTTTCCATATTCATTACATTTTTCAGGTTGGCTGAGTACGACATCTTAGTGGGCAGGATCTGTTTTAGTGGGGTTGAGAGCAGCTCTTTAATAATGTGAAAACAAGTGTTTTGAGTAGATGACAGTGTAATGATGAAAGAATGGAAATGGGACACAGAACGCAGGCTGTGTTCCAGTACCCACACTTAAATGGCTATGTAAGCAAAAAGACTATCCAACATTTCCATTTTAATTTGCTATCTTTTATTTCCAGCAAATCCCAAAAGCTGTGGAAATAATGAATCTTTAAAAGTAACTAAAATATTTCAATGGGTTTTTTGTGTGTGAATATTAGAGCACAGCTGCCAGAGTGTTTGTCCAGTGAAGAGGGGTGGTATACCTGAGAGGGGGAGGGTAGAGAGGAGCCCATGTTTACCTCCAGGCAGTTCCTGTCCATGCTTGCCTCAGCCAGGCCTTTGGTTGCCATGTAGGAGGAGGAGTACAAGCCCTGAGAGGGACGACCAAATAGATCCTCCTTCCTGGCATTAGGCTGTAAAAGAAGAAGTGAAGTTGAAATTATGGTAAGGGTGATGGCACAGAGGGTTTTAGCTATTATATAACATCTTCCTTTCAGTTATGTCAGTGCATCTACTAACTGTGCCCTGTGTCTAGTTCTGGCGTGGTGCCCATGAATTCAGGTGCTGATAGCACCACAAGTGAACAAGTGCTCCTCAACACAGCCGGATCTATATTGATACTACCAACTGGCTTCCAGAAACTGGGAACCGTTTCAAACAAATGTGGGAAAGAACTTGAAATTGCACTGTGAATCTAATTTACATGAGTTTTGTACATTTATGGTCCACTGGCATTTGGATAAACCCTCATTGCCACAAGTTAAAGCATCAGTTGGGGCTACGGCTGTGATTATAGGGCCAAAAGGTGGATCCCTGTCTTGGAACAGAATATCTTGTTAATACTTTTTATCACCCCATTATACAGATTTACTAAAAAAAAAAAAATTATATATATCACAGGATGAAAAAGCAGTGTCATATGCATAGACGACAGTGAGGAAGATGTCAAGAGAGCTTTTGGTGATACAGGCCAACGTCAGTGACGATGTTCTGTGGAAAAAAATTCTGTTATCAAGAAAACATCCTGTTATGAATAAATAAGGTGTGGGCCCTGTATCGAATTGAGACAGAGCAGGGTACAGACCTGCAGGAGGTGGGGCTGATCTGCCAGTGGAATTGCCTCAGCCAGGGGAACATCGAAGGGGTTGGGTGGGATGCAACCCAGGAACGTCATGGAGTCAGAGCGACGGAAGAAGGGGTGGTTCTGACCTGTTTCAGCTGGCACCGGGTCCTCATCCTTGTCCTGCAGAGTTGAACCTGAGGTGAAGCAGAAACAAAGCAACTATAAGCACAAAAAAACAATTGGAAAGACAGATAATTAATATTAATATTGGTCAATATTATGAAGGTTAGGAAGCTGTTTTGCTTTTGTCTAACAAAGCTGTTTTATATGTATTTTTATATGAATCTGTCCATCTTTTATAATCTCAAGTTATTTTAAAATATTTTTAAACATTGCATATTATTATCAGACTTACTTTGATTGGTGTCCTCATCATTCTCGTGTTCAGAATCTTCATTGTCTAAACCCAGTTCCAAGATCTCTCGATTTCTACAAATACAGATTACAGTTAGTCTTTAACACATAGATGAAGTGCAATAACTACAAAACAGAAAAAAAGGTTTGATCAGGGGCAATCGTATGCAGTTCTGTATATACAATTAAATAGTTTAGTGGTACAGAGTTAAAATGTGTTAAGAAATGGCAGTTGATGATTGACAATGATTATGGAATAGTGTCTCTTTGTGTTTTTAATCGATCTAAAAGTACATTTCCCTTTATGAAAAACTATTTGCCCTCTTGTTCATCATTTACCTCTTTCTATCAATCTGTGGGGTGTCCAGTGTGGTCTGCTGGTTCATGGCCTTAATCCAGTAGATGAGAGCCTGGAAGACGTAGGCCACATGCTTCAGTGAGCACACGTCCAGTACAGGAAGCACATCAGAATGCTCATCGTTGTGGGAGCGCATCAGTGATAATGCGTAGTTCAGGAAATCGCCTCGTGCTGACATCATGCCTTGGCGAGCGGTCAACAGAGTGGCAGCTCTCCTTAAAAACAAATACAGAAAAAATGGAACATCACTCAAATTACAAATGCAAAAATATGAAGCTAAATAGGCCGAGTGTCGAACAAAAAACATGACGGGAATGATTAAGACTAAAAAATTGGCTTTAAAAGAAGCTATTCCTGATTTCTTACCACTGTGTACTTAACTTGTGTCAAGGGAACAAACTAATCAAATGACCAAAATAAATTTGAAAAGATGTACTTTACAAGGTAACCAAGGATCATTTCTTTTACCTGCGTCCTTCCAGGGTGCGGAGGCTGGATTCTTCTCGAGCAGTCATGCGTTCCCTGCGAGCTGAGTGCTGAGAGGCATGGAGTGGGTGACTGGGGTGACCAGGGTCTCCAGCAGATGATAGGGCTGAGCCATATCGCAACTGAGCTTCAGTGGAATCCATGATGGACACCATCCAGTTCCAGGTGGGAATCAGCTTTTCTTCAACATAGTTCTGTTTCAACAAACATTAGCTCTTTTGAATCATTCCATGGGATATACACCAATCGGCCGCTACTATAATAAGGGTCTATGTTTGTGATTTGTACCTTTTTACAGAAAAATAATAAAGACACTGTATATTTTACACCAGTAATTTGATGCATAGGTGGCAGGCAGTCTACATTGATGACACTCTATCTTACCTGCAGGTTGACTGCATCCTGGTAGGTGAGCTTTACAGCAGCAGGGTACTGTGAGTAGACTAGATGGTTGTACTTGGGAATTAGACTCATGAGGTCTGAGATTTGCCTGATAACAATGCTGTAGGCCCGGGCCAGGCTGCTGGCAGATGTCAGGTAACTGCTGGAGTTGCTGGCCTCTAGCGCCGCCGCAGCTGCTGCGGCACTGGAGCTAATCGCACTGGAGCGACGTAGGTTAGTGGGATCAATATATATCAGGCCCGTGGAGCTTGCTGCGGAAAAAGAAAAAAATACAAAATGTCTGACACTGATCTGGGGAAGCAAACATTAACATTTGAAAATAAAGGCGCAGAATAAGAAAGCTTTACTGACCAGCTGGCGTTGAGGAGCTGGAGGGGGCACTTCCGGTGGCTCTCTGGCTGGGGGTGTTTCTTACAGCCCACTGCATGGAGCGAGGAGCCTGGGCTGCACTATTGGCATGTGTAGCGCTAGTTGTTCTTTCCAGTGGTTCGTCCAAAAGGAAAGTTTCCTGGTCAACATCGTCGCTCTGACTGCTGCTGCTGTCAGAGTCGCTGGAGTCATTGGACTGGGAGTCATCCTCTGAAAAGAAGGCAGGGACACTGCTGGCACCTTCAGAGAGGAGGGGGAGGTGGATAAAGGGTGAGGAAAAAGTTAAGGGGGACAGGTTTAAGGCCATGAGAATGTTATTTGACCTTTTGCTCTGTCTTTTTTTTATCAGATTTTTCCAGGCAGGAGTGCAGGTTAGTGAAATCACACCACCACAAGGCCAAACACTAATAGGATAGTGAAAACACTTAAAATTAAGGTCAAAACAACAACTGCTCTCTGTTGATCAACTCGTTCTACATAATATGTGTTTTCATAATTTTTGGAAATTTAATTCAAAAGAGAGAACAGTGATATTTAAATTGTACTGAATACTCTAAAAGAAAATATAAGAGCCCACACATTTCAGATGATCAAGGAGAAAAAACACCACACCATTTGGAAAGTCGTCAAATTAGTTTGTTATTTGGATAAAAGACCAAACTTGTGAAGAGGGACTTTATTAGTTAAAAGTGACACAAACGAATTGCACAATAATAGTGAGATGTGAGAAGGGGACGAACTGAAGGAACTCGCAGCAGGAAATTGTGTATGCAACTCTGCAAATTCACTCTTTGCCCTGACATCTGTATATGCATTGAAGTAAAGAGGAGCTCATACCAAAAATAGGAAATGCCAAGGACACCCTACTGCCTGCAAATGAAATACATTGGGTATTCAGCCAGGGACCATTTTGTCTGCTGTATTATTAGCTCTCCAAACATAAACCTCACAATCCAAAGTGATTTCTGTTAAGCACTAGTGATTCTGTGAGACCCGATTTAAGCTGCAACTATAGGAGAAAACACACCACACCGTGGCATGACAGAAATTTGGAAAGATTTCAGTTGAAAGGAGGTCCATAACAAAGGTGACTGCATTTCCACAATAGAGACAAACTTGAAACCGAGGAGAATGTTTCATAAATCACTTTAATGGAAAATCTAATTAAATCTGTACTAAATATGAAGAGTGGCTGTTGACCAACCTGCTTCAGAGCCAGCAGTGGCTGCTGTGACAACACTCCTGCGGCCACTAGCATTATCCTGATTGCTGTGGTTACTTTCACTGTCACTCTCCGTTTCAGCTGCTGCCAGCAGATCGAGCTCCATGTCACTTCCTAAAGGCAGAAACACAGACAAACAGATGCATCAGTCATTGTTGATTGGGTTCAAATAGTTATTCAAACTAAATTAATTGATTGATTAATATCATTAATATACTAAACTTCAGTGTTGCTTTCACTCAGAAAAAGTAGGTGTCTCACCATCCTCATCGTGTTCATCATGCTGTCCTTCTGCCTCTGCATTTTCCTCTCCCTGTTCCTCCTGGTCGTCATGATGGTCTTCCTCCCCTGCTACCCCTTCTACAACCTCAACCTGAGAGACAAACAACCAGATCATAAGAGAAAACTTTAAGCAAGGCAGGACAAACCAGATCAGATATAATACTATGATGTGAGGAATAAACTAAATACTGATACATAAAAATATTCAACAATATGTCAGTGTAAAACAACAGTTTGAGTTCCATGAAACACTCTAGAAACCATGTCACCAACTTAAACTGAATCCCTTGCATACAACATTCACTGTGGCTAATGATTTTATAATGAGGCACCCACCTCTTCTACATCTGCTGATACAATGTCATCCTGCTCTTCGTCTCTTCCTCTGACAGGCTGAGACTGGCTGCTGCGTCGAGGTTGGGGGTTCCTGATGATATAAGAGGCAGCTGTCTGGCTGGAACTGGAAAAATGAAAAACATGGCCAGAAGTCTTTGAGTGAGGATTCAGCTTCCTTACTTCTAGTAAATTCTACTCAACTACTCAATAATTTGAAACAAGTAATTTCTTAATTTTTGCACATTAACATAAGTACATTTTGATGCTCCTTAATTCAGTGCACTGGAATAACATGCCAAAAAGTATATCATAGAGACAACCAACCTGTTGGACTGGTCAGGTGAGGGTCTTGGAGGGAGAGGTTCAACAGAGAAGAGCTCCTCGCTGCCCTGAACAGCATCGATGCTGGTGCTTGCCAAAGTGAAAGGAGCGGTAGGCCGTGCAATACCCATTCGTACTGGAACAATCAGCGACTCGGCTACGTTACACAGCTCCTCCACAGCGTAGGGTAAGAGCGCCTGAAAAACTCGCCGACATTTCCCAATAGGCTGAGGGATGAAGTTGCTATGTAGTGGAAATGGAGAGAAGACATGGTCTCTTACAATTCAAAAGATGATGCCAAAATATGCAGGCTCATTGTATGTATAAGGTCAATGATATCTCATAGAGCCTTTGCCTAAAACTTGTGAGATGAAAATCTTAATCTTACTTTTTCTTCTTGGAGGAAGCCATCTCCACACTGAGGATAACAAACACCCGGGCTACAGAGCGAAGGAACCTCCTGGTGACACTGACTGCCTCCTCTCTTCGGCCAGGAGTGTACTTGTTCTGCAGCTCCTTCACCAGAGTTCCCAGTAAGGTGTCTATGAACTAATACGAGAGAAGAAAAACAACCATTGATAACCAAAATACAGTGTAGGGGTGATAACACATGAAGAAAACACATATTAATAATAATAAAGAAATAATATTCAGGTGGACTCATTAAGTATTAGTCAAAAAGGACTAACTGGACTTACAGTGATGTCAGGGGCACACTTGACAATGAGGCAGTGGGTGAAACAGTCAAGGCGAATGGTGCCACTCTGTTGGTTCAAGTAGACTTGCTCTTCAGGCAGGAGGTGAGCAATTCTGCTGCTGGCACTAAGTCTATAAAAGAGCAATACAGTCAAAATATGATATGAAATGACTGGGAACTAAACTTTGTGTATATTGCCTGGTTTATGAAGTTAATAATAAAGCAGCAAAAAAGCTGCCCACATCTGTGTAAAAAGTCAAATAACTGGGAAACTGTTTCTGGAAAGATACATTCCTGTTTTGTTTCAGTGGATCATTTTTCATTTCTTTGAGCACCACAAACTAATCACAGTCTTTCAAGCTCTTATTACAACCACATCTGAATGCTGGGGGTGCTGTTTGCTGCTATACTCACGGGTCTTTATTCTCCTGAGAACCAAACATGATCATAGACTTGAGGGCATTCCAGTCCTGCAGAACCCTCTCCAGAGCCAGCTGAGCAAAGCGGGGAGGTTCTAGATCATGGTCTGGCATATCAGAGTCTAAAAGAGAGGAAAGAAGAAGCATGTTTTCATACACTGGGTGCCCTCTGGAGATCTTTTTTTTTAAAACATTGATTGACCACACTCAATGCTGTAAGAAGATAGAAAATGAGATATGAAAAATTCATGTTTAAAAATGTACACAGTATTTGTCAGTACTGATGGTTGAAGTTCATAAAAAAACAGAATGATGGTGAACCTACCCTCTGCATTAGCAGCCTTGCGATTCCTGTCTTCTCTGATGCGTGGTGGTCTATATTGACAGTGCTCCACACTCTGCCTGGCAACAGTCTGCACCAGGAACAGCAATATATGCTCTCCCCTGTAGATGGAAACAAAAATCAGTCAGAAATATAGGATTCTCCTATTCCTAAAAATATTTGTTTTAAATGCTCACTAAGCACAAAAGAAAGAAGAGCGGTTATACCTGCTGTTGGGTGTTGTGACCAGGTTAGTGGCTGTGAGTAGCCTGTACAGCAGGTCAAGTCGAGCAGCTTTCTGGCCAGCAATCAGTGTTTTACACTTACATTTCTCCCAACAGTCACAGTATGCTGTGGGAGAGGTCCTCTTCAGCCTGGGAAATAACAGAGGCAAATTTATGATTAGAAATGTGACCTACTTTAAATGCAGGTAATGAAAAGTAAGAAAGACTGAAACCCTCACAGAGACTAAAAAAGGTAATGCACAAAACTAGGACTTACTTGCAGTCATGTCCTTTGTGACACACCCTAGCACACTCAGTACAGCAGCAGAGGGACTCCAGCAAACCACAGGTGCGACACTCAAAGATATCCTAAATACAAAGTCAGTGTGTCAACTCTCATGTGATTTTTAAACATTGAATAGATTCATAAATACATTTTCTTCAAAATGAGTGAGGCTTGATGTGTGTGACACGTGTGCTCTCTACTTTGGTGCAGGCAATATTTTTCTGCTCTATTCACATTGTGCCAAAAAGCTACATCTCTCCATCTTCTGTTTTAAGGTCCACTTGATTGTCTTTTGGGCAACTGCCTCTCTTAACATTAGAAATGAAAATCCCATCCCTAATTGACCCGTGGTACCGAGTGGTGCTCGAACAAAGTGTTTTATGTCTAAACTTCAGTTTAATCCTGCAGGGCTGACCTGGTTTATGTGCTCAGCTCCAGTCCAAGTGAAACTGCAGGTGTCATTGCAGCAAAGAACATACAGTGGCGAGTCATCTGGATTGGTCCCAGAAGGGCAAATCATTTCCATGAACACAGAGTCTGCATCTTCCTTCTCTGTAATGCCTGGGTCACCCACTGCGCTCAAGGCAAAGAACAGCAGCAAAACATAGAAACAGAGGAATTCCAGTTATAACGTGAAAGTTAGCTATTGTAAGCAAATAAGCAAAAATAGGTCTGAATTCAAATAACTCACAAATAACCTCCACCTTTCCTACCCATTAACAACTAAGGTACAGAATCACCTGTATCACTCTATGACTTAAGCGTTGTTTGAAAACCACCCCCTGAAACCCTAGGGGTAGGGCTGGGCGATAAAACAAATAACGCAATATTTTTAGGCTTCTTCATTGTTGCTTTCGTTAATGGAACACTGCTGTAATCTGTTTCAATATCCCTTCTCTCGTTAAATCCGCCATCATCTACCTTTTCACATGTCTTGAAAACGATGACATCACCTGTTCTTAATGGGTTAATGGCAATCCTGCGTACAGCAGCGCGCTGAAATCTACACTATTAACTTACCCTTTGCCATTTTCTGAGCAGCCTCCAAAACAGTGATGGCAGCCGGGTAGGCTCTCCCACTGACAGCCAGCATAAATGGAGTCATTCCTCTGGCATCCCTGTCAAGCAACATCAACAAAAATGTGCATGAGCACTTTGAAAGGATATATAGGGAAATAACAATAACTAATAAATCAGGTCAACCTAATGTACAATAAAATGCAGAGTATTAAATTATTATACATTAAAAAGGACTCTTACTTTGCAGAAAGCAGCTCCCGTAGGTGTGGCCTCAGAACAACACTGTCACACATCAGCTTTAGGATAAGGTGGGCGTTGGCCTTCCTGTCTTTAGATTCAACCACAGATGGTTCAGTGGATGGCCCTGTTTATATGGAGAACACAATCCATTAGATGCCAAGCTGGTTTCATCAATGACTGAGTGCCTAAGACAGCTGGTGAAGCAGCAATTTATCAACCCTACGACAATAAACACCACCTACTTTTTCTTTAAATCATCAGCATATGTTTAACAGCATCACATTAATTAAGTCAGCTGATTTTGAAGGATGATCTGAGATGTAACAATGTGCTACCCACAACCCAAATTCCTGTTACAACCAGTAAAAATATCCTCTCGTCCTCACTCATCACCTACAGTGAAGATGTTGTTACCTGGTATGGTGGAGGTGCTGGGTCCCTGACTGGTCCCAGTGGAAGCAGTGGTGAGTGAACCCACAGCTGGTGCTAGAATGAAGTCAATGTCCCCATCTGTTCACAACATATTAATAAAAGAGTGATGTTAGAGATGCCTCTGACCAAGAGACAAAACACAGCAAATTCACTAATTGGTTGTTGTAGGTCGATTTCAACAAGAACTGTTGGGAAGATGAAATCAAAAAGTATTATCCAGCTCTGTAGCTGCAGTTGGGTACCGAAAATCCGGTGCCAATCAGTCACAGGTTCCTACACGGTTGGTACCTCCTGGACCAAATCACAAAATGGCTCAAAATTTGATGGACTTGCAGCTCTATTTGCCAGTGTAAGACCCTTATTAAGATGCACTGACCAGGGTCCATGGGTGGGGGGTCAGGGACCCAGCTTGGTGGGGCAATGGGTGGTGACACAGGGTCCTGGTGGTCACTGGATGACGGGCCAGACTCATGGCGGCCAAGACCAGCTGCTCTTAAAGACCGTCGCATCATCTCCCTCAGACGAAGACTGGAAGTGACACACAAAGTAAAACAATGCACTGAAATCTAAATGGGCAATGTTTGGATTTTGATATGACTGGAGAACCTGTTCAATGAAACTAAAAAAGCAAAGAGCTGTCTTTCTTTTCAGGGAGCATGAACATGTGCATTAAATTAGTATTGTAGTTTTATGTGCAAACTATTAGGCAAAATAAAACAAAATCACTGGAGCTGGTTATTTACCCTCTGCTGCTGGAGGAGCCAGTCCTATTTCCAGAGCTGTTGCTTGAAACCACAGAAATGGCATTGGCAATCGCCTCCACAGCAGACAGGCGCTCTGCAAATGTGTTTCTCTCCGACCTTTCAGCTTCTGAAATGAAACAGTACAGATACTAAGCACTCAAAATGGACTCAGGCGAGTCGTGCAGCCTCCAAGCTGGAAATGTGTGTGTCTTACATTTTCTAAAAAGACTATAAAGTCTAAAACAGAGATACATTAGGAAAAAATGTTAATGTAACCAGCTAAATGGAGTCCGATGCAATTGAATCTCTGTCTTAAAAATGACAAAATTATATAAAATGCAAGTATGTCTAAATGAAAAAATTATAGTCATGTCATTACTGAAATAAGATAGTCCCTAATATTTACTACTGACTGACTAATAGACCACCTTACCTTCCTCCTCTTTGGTCTCCTTATTACTAACAGGGAAGCAGACAGAGACAGCAGCATGTAGAATGTTGCGGTTTCCATCACAGCGATGACCCAGAAGTGCTCCGAGAGCCTGGTTGCCCTGATCCAACAGGAATGCCTGCTCAAGGTTCACCAGGTACTGTCGACACGCTTCATAGTCACAACGCAGCACATGCTGCATCAGCGTCTGTTTCTGAAAGAGAAACAAGATGACTGAGTGTTTACTCATTAGATGTTAGATGTGGTTGATGTTTTACTTTGACAGAGCATTACATTTGTACGTATTTTAGACACATTCAACGACACATGGTAATGTATCAGTATCAATAAAACTGGTGGCCAGATTTTGTGAGGAAATTGTGGAGCTGAGGAGAAACATTCCATTTCAAGGCCATAAAATATCCCAAAACACAAACTGTGCTTTTCATGAAATTAATTTTTACCTCGACAGCCATGATAATAATAGCAGCTTTCTTTTTAATGGTGGAGTTCGAGGGTAGATTGGCCAGAGAGTGCACCCCCATTCCCAGGCTGTTTATAGGTGGCAGGTCAAGCCAATCAGGATCTCGTATTCCACCCATGCAGTCCTTGGCCATAGGGTAGATTGTGCCATTTCCATCTCGGAGGATGATAGGAGACTCCTAGAGAAAATAAAAAAATAAAAAAATAAATTAGGTCTAAAAAATATCAGGCTTATCTGCAACAAAATGTTAACAATATAGGAGGTCATCTTACCTGTCCTGCAGTAAAGATGGCCACATTGCGCTCACTCTGCCCCAAGAAGGCCAGGTTACTAGTAGGGAAGTTATTCTCCTGCTCAGCTTTGCCTGTGGCTAAGTCAAAGATACAGTACCTTACCCAGTTACCGGTTTTCAGCACTGCGTGAACTCCTGCAGGGTGGAGAGATGTTTAAGGGTTAGAATAGTCCATTCATAATAGTCCATACTTAAATTAAAATCTAGAGAGAATCATAGACATTAAACAAATATAGATTCAAAATAAGGAAATGCTAAGATAGAGGAACACATGCAAAGACCCACCTTTGGAGTCAACATTCACAGCTAGAATCTCCGCCTTTTCTGGGATACAGAGTTTTTTAGGTGTGCGCTGAAAACAATCGGGAACTTTAGGAGTCCCACCGGTTTTGACCACCTGTCAGGAACAGAATAAAGGAGACAAGAACTCAATGAATATCACAGTCAGGGGGACAGACCTTCAGCCCTACACAGAAACACACTCCAGAAACTGAACTCCAAGCAGTGAGATGAATCGACAACTGTACCTGCAGCTCATCTATTCTGAGGAGTCTACAGTCCTGCAACAGTGATGATGGGTCTGAGTCAGTGGGAGCAGCAGTACTCTGGTTGCTCATGCTGCTTGATGTCCCCGGAAATTTGACAGCAACATATGCACCATCCACTTTAAGTACCTAAGACAGAAGAAATGAAGGCAGCAAGTTGTGAAACTGACAAGTCATGACACAAAAAGTACATACAGAAGGGATAATTAATCTTATTCTAATCCAAATTTCAGTGCACTCACCTTTCCCACTGGGACATTTTTAACATCCTCCACAAATACCACCTCTCTGAGAGGCCACTGCTCCTCATTCACCTTCTCCTCCTCTTTGGGTGCAGGAGTAGAACGCCTTCGCTCTGCAGGCAATAAAGCAGATATGGAATTATAATTATACTCCTGATTAGATTGTATTAAATAACTCCTGACCCAGTGATAATCACTTCAGTGCGCACTAAAGAAAATAAAATATTAACACTTCCAGCTAGCTGTATGGTTCATATGACAAGTAAAAAGCCATCCAATATTCTGAGAGATGGCCTTACTTCCTTCACAGGAAAATGGAGGGAGAAGCTGATAAAAGTCTGTGCACCATCTGTTTCAAAGTCAAAGGACTAATGAGAGCACAGAGTGTAGAGGGAATTGGTTCTGTGCCTGGGAGATAGAGAGAGAGCTAGAGGTTAAGCGGGAGAGATAGCAAGAGGGAATATGACATACTGTAGGGCAGTGAGGCACTGCTAGCAATAGAAGAGGTATCACTGCAGGTAGACGCTGGGGAGGGAGGAGGACCCATCTCTGTCTTCACCAGCTCTGGCTTGCTTTCAGTCCTATAGGGACAGACAGATCGAGAGATTTTACTATTGGATTCATGATATCTACAAATGGTGAACAAATACAAGGAAAGTACATTAGTGATGTGGTCCATCATTAGCTTTAGAGGTGGGAACATTTCTCAATTCTGAGATGCATCTTGATGCAGAGTCCTCCACGTCTGCATCAAGATGCGGAGAAAGAACATAATCAATTCAAGTTTTCCGCTATGTTACATATTTTAGCGATGTCCCGCCACTGCATAATTATAACCACAGCATAAATTATAAACTGAATCAGGACAGACACGCATTAAAGGTCCGGTCGTCTTTAACCGTGTCAGTCTCCTGTCTGAGTGTCCTTCCTTCATTCTCCCACTGACCTGCACTCACTTTACACGTTCAGAAATGATAGGACCTGAACCTGTTTGCCGATTCGCTTTAGAGTTTATGATACACAAATTTAAACCCTGTGCACATTCATCTGCTACAGACAAGACGCGCACAGCCAGGATATCAGGGTTAAAGTGACCGGAAAGATCCGGATTCATCATCCAACACTTTCAATTAATAACTAAATACATGTGGTTATCAGTTATCAGTGCAAACAGGCTGCAGACAGGAGAGAAGTATTTCCCACAAATTATCACACAACGCAGTATTTTTTTTTTTTACTTCATTGTTGCAGAAGAAGCAACACTCTGTTTATCCAGGAACATAAATAATAATTCAGCAGGCTTATATAAAAATCTGCTCTATGTGCAAGTGATTCGAAAAGAGGAGAGGAGCAAGTGGAGTAATGCACGTTGATGCTGCCAATGGGGGCCTGGCGGGGACACCCTGATACAGTAAAGCCTAAAGACTGAGAGTTGTAATCAGATTTTTAAATTTAAAACCTTATTTTGTAAAGTATAGCACACTTGTGATAAAAGTAACAGTCTCAAATACCTTTTAAAAGCACACATCATGAAGCTATTGAAGATGCACCCCTCTAGTAGTCACAGAGTCCTCTGATTCGGGATTGAAAGGGGTTTACCCACCCCTAATAAGCTTCTGTGCTGTATTCAATGCTGAGTTCTGAAAGCAACTCTAGATGCTCATCACTCACCACAACAACCTCTTAAAACCTCTTCTAAACCTAAGAGGAACTCTACAACCTTCCAATGACAAGACAAAACTTCCTGTGAAACTCTTCAATAGCCTCGAGAACCTTGTAATAAAACATACTTGAGCTTCAGTAAATAATGAGGTGGTGAATGAAATGATGTGTGTTCATAAGCCTCGAGCCAGGTTTCTCCTTTGTTGCCTGTCTTGTGGTAAAATGTTCGCTGACGTGGAATAATGGAATATGATTAATATCAAAAAAATTTTTGCAAGATAAAATTACACTGACTTGATTTCTTGTGTCTTAGTGGTCTTCTCCATGTTCTTGAGGCTCTCTGGTGAGCGCAGCTGGAACCTGCAGCTGTCGTTCATGTTCCACACAGACTCCAAAAGGACACCCACTTTTGGGATCCCAGCACTGACAGAAAAGGCCACTGCACCGGCATGGTAGAGGGGGTTATTCCTCAAGCACACCTAAGAAAGGAAAAGGTGCATTTAATAGTAGCAAAAACATTTCTTACACCAACTGCACAACTTACATGAGTCATAAGTCTTAAGACAAATATAGAAAAAAATCATTAATGTGCAGTAAAATCTAAAATTGCATCTTACCTGTGTTCCCACGGTGATGTTGGGTATTGAGGAGATGCCAGCACTGGACTTTGGCTTTTTGTTCTTGGCTCTGGCCTTTTCAAGCATTTTCTTCCGTTGACTAAAAGGCACAACACCCCTGCAGACAAATGCAAGCAGTTTAGTGGCAGAACATCACTGAAATGTTTACCTTCCCCTGAAATTACTTCAATTGAATGATTTCTCATACTGAAATTGACACCCACTTTGATCTGCTCTGTTTTCAGAGATAGCTAATCTTTTATTGTGTTCTTTTTTTATTATTTATTTTTCCTCTATGTTTCTGTGTGTGTTTTAGTATGTTTTATGTGTCTTATCATCCCTGCTTGTATTGCATATTAATTTTTTCGTCCCATTGCTGGCAATGTTGGCCAGGACTACCTATATATTGTACCTCAGTGGGATCGTCCCAGTTAAATAAAGGATCAATTAAATTAAATGCTAAATGTCTGGTCTCAAGGAAGATTCCTTCACTACATGTGTATTTTAGCAGAAGACAGAAAGAAAAAATGGTTACTATAGCAGAGTCTTCTTATTGGAACATGTCTATGAAAACATTTTCAGGGGATGCTTACAGTTGGGTATTAATATGGTGTGTGTTTTTAATAACAGAATCATAACTACAAAAACTGACCACAGAAAGATCTCTATCACTGATTACTACACAAATTCAATTGTGTGCCTTTAATGGATATATATACTTATTTGTTTCAATAACATTAGCACCTCAACAACACAATTACATTGTTAAACTGCTACATATGTGCTGCTACATGTAACCGTTTCTTCTCACCACCAATAGAGGCTATTCTCCAGCTGTGCACACGTGTATAGTGCACAGCAGTGCAGTGACACCATGCGTTCTCCCTGCAGCTCAGGGAAAGCCTGAGCACTGTGCTCCAGCTTAGAGGCCACTGTGCTTAGTGTGTCGTCCACCCAGGTTGCAACCTACACCCCAAATACAAACATGAATTAATGAGCAATTTATTTAATACATTTTTGTGATGTTATTAAGTATATCAACTATAGAAACAGGAATTTACTCAATGACAACTTACATGATCATGTGATTAAAAACTGCAATAACAAAGCAGAACACAGGCAAATTCTTATGCCAAGGAGCCATCATACTCTACCTTGTTTGTCTCAGTAGCTACAGTGGCTCTGATGCTATTGGCAGACAATAAAGTTATCTTCTCATTGGCCACACCCAGAAATGATGCACGTGGATGATGAATGGAAGGATTCTGAAGGCAGACATTAAGTAATGTTTTAGATATGCTACAATAAAATAGGTTAAGCTGCAAGTTTATAGTTTAGTTATACACTCATGGGTTGAATTCACCACCTGTGCATTCCTGTAGGGTTCAGGTTCGCTCCACTTCCACTGATAAAGCTCTCCTTTCGAGCTGACAGCCACCATCTCCGTGAACATGGCTCCAATGCTCACAAACTTCACACCATCCTGGAAAGGAAATTTGAGATCTTAATGAATGTGTAATAAATTATTTTAATTCCAATCTCCAATTGAAATGTCACAGTGAAGGTTGTGTATTACTGTTTTTGAAATGAAACAATTAATCAAGAGCTCTGTTTGTGTGCCTCCTACCTTGTCAGGCCACCACTGGAGCTCCTCTCCCAGGGAGACAGGACTCTGGACTGGGATGCTCTTCTTGTCCAGGCTGGGCTCGCCCTCGCGGCTGGTGGAGCCTCGCTCCGTGTCGAACGAGGCCCCGTCCAGCCATCGGCGCTCGCGTAACCTCAATACAGACTCACGCTCACGCAACAGCTCTGAGTCACGCTCTAAGGGAAGAAGGAGAACTGGTATGCAATAAGGTCACACCAGTGGGATAGAAGTAAGCCACTCTCTGGGAAAGACCCGTCAACATAGTTTTAAGAATATGTAGAGAGAGATAAGAGTCTTTAGAATTACTGTAATGCAAATCAAAATTGCAATACTGAAGATTGAGTGGGAGTCTAAATTATACTTGTGAGTGAGTCAGTTTGCACGCTCATATGTTAAATGCGAAGTAGAAGAGGAAGTGGATAGAGAGAAAGAAAGCAAGCATGTAGGCTAAAACGGGCTAAGTAGGTTTTTAGAGTAGACTGCCTAAAAGGGTCCCTGTTAAGACAGGTGGGCCTAGCGGGCCTTTCTCAGAGAGCTCACAGTATGTACTACACCCATGCACCATACAACACCAAACATTTATAGCCTGTAACATCTATCACAAAATCCAGCTGACCAGACTGAAGAGAATATCACCCCAACAATACAGCTAAAACAATTGCTTTAAACAAATTTTGCATGAAACCTCAAAAATACATTTTAACCTCGAAAAACTCTGTTTATCTTGCTTGTAAGAGAAATTCTGTTTCAGCAAATCTTCAAGCACAGCCATTTCTTTACAAACCAGCTACAGAAAAATATTAATAAAAAAAGCCTTGATTTACCAACTTGTGTGTTGTGTATATGTTTAAATCCATTGAAGCCACGTCCCTATAAATAAAAGCCATCACCAGTGCAGGCACCAAAGCCTCTCTTAACACCCTTCCTTCTCTTAGACAGGGGTGAGTTGTTGAGTTACCTCTGGATGATCCCAGGCGAGACAGCGAGGAACGTCTAAAAGAGGGGTAGCCAAAGTAGCTTATGTCCTCAGAGAACATGGCATCAGCATCAATAATCACGCTGGGATGGGCAGAGTGAATGTCTGCATCCAACAAGGACATCAGGTCTTCTGCATAGAACAAAGACAATATGATGTTAGGTTTCAGAATATAAAAAAAATAAATCCTAGATACATTTTTGATATTTTTTAAATAATGTATTACATTAAAGTCAATACTATTGAAACAACTAGGGAGGTCACAATACCAAGCATTTATGTAGTCGATACAGATACCATGAAATTTCCACAATTCTCGATACCCATTTCGAGACCATAGCAAAAAAACGAAAACAAAACAATAAATCCCATTTACTTCAACACACACTGCTTTATAAAAAATATTTGAACACACAAAAAACAACAGTGGCTATGTAGCATTCAAGTAATTCATAAAAAGACAGACTATTATCATTATAAAATACAGCAGTGGCATGTGGGAAAATTATGACATTTCAGTTATCAGGTATAGCTCAATAACTGTAAGAAAACTAGAGGCTGCATACGCAATGTACTAATAAACACACACCTATATACTCAATTGCAAGGCAAGTGCAAGCAGTAGGTTACTAGAGTAGTAGTGACAGACCTTTAAAACATATTTATGAAGTTATCAGTGCTTCTTTTAGAATTTTTTTTAGCAGGTTCTAGTCAACAAGTGATTCTGCTCCTCTGTTCCTCTCAAATCACCCACACGCTGAACCAATGTCCACATAACCCACTGTACTCACATCCATGTTCCTGGCATCGCTATTTCTGCAACAATGAAGTTAAAACACTGCATTGCATCACAATCTGCGGCAAGAACCTCTCTCCCATCTAGAGGAGCATGCACGTGTGTGTCCGATCATCTCTGTTGCTCTGTTTAAAAATGTGTCTCAGGTCTGTATTGTGCGCTACCTATGGTACTTTCAAAAAAGAAGTACCATGACGTTTGAAGGAATTTTGGCATCGACTTGGTGCCGAAGTATCGGTTATCGTGACTTCCCTTGTAACAACTATAAAGATAAGGAAATATTTTGAATAACACACAGACATTTTCCCATTGACCCAATTCAGACCTGGTACCAACATTCGTCCTGAGTGATTGAATCACAAGTGGTTAGCACTAAGCACAGCACTGAATGCACCCAAGAGCATCCAGAATACATCATTCAAACTGAATTCAACGGTGGCCTAGGAAACCTGTGGCCACAATCTACAAGCAGTGTGAACGTGAAGGAACACCTAGTCAGCTGACATCTCTGACCTGGTTCAAGTTTAAACTTAGGTTTTACTTCTCAATGTCCATACAATGATCTTTTTGTTTGTTTTTTTAACAAACCTCCAGGGAGGTAGGACTCGCTGGCCGTGTCATCTCCATCGTCTCCATCCTCATCATCCCGACTCAGCAGGTTGTTGACAGCAAGGTTGACATCCAGGTTGGTCCTCTGGAGCTCCCTAATGATCACACTTCTGGACTTCCCCTGAAGGACTACTTGGGCCTGGAGAAAAGTGGCGAGGGCAAAATGTTTAACATATTTTACTTATACTAATTTATGGTAACATATTGGTGAGTAAATGTGTAATTGTACAATTAATTTCAAAAGACAAAGGTGATAAAAAAATAGTCACATTCATGTGAGAATTCTATACCTGAGTAATAAGCTCTTCAGGGATGACAGAAGCTGGTATAACTGGCTGTGGCTGACTGCCCAGAAGGCCCGAGCCACGGTCCCTTCCCGTACGGATCACTCTGGTCTGTCGGCGGGAATCTCGAGCCGCTGTTGACGACCTGCCCGATGTGCCTCCACCTCCGCCTGCTCCTCCGCCCCCTCCTCCTCCACTGCTTCCACCTCCTGCCCCACCACCCCCTGCTCCACCGCCACTTCCACCTCCTCCACTGCCTCCATTTACACCAGAGCTCCAGCGACTCCTGTTACATACAGTGCAAGGCCATGGTCAGAGACAACTGCCAAAAAACACCATCTGGCTTACAGAGCAGACTAAAAACATGCACACATCTGGGTGCAAAGGGATTCAGCCTTCATGACAGCAGAGACCGGGCTGAAAAGCTTTTGCATCAGCAACACTTACAGAAGGTGAACAAATTATGAAGTGGCCTTCACAGGCAGTGTGGGACAATGGCTTTGATAAAATATATGAATATATAAAATATAAATAGAATATTTGTGATTTTAATTTGTATAAATCCAACATTATTCTGTAAGGGTGCAGGTTTAGGAGATTATTCTTCAGCTCTGTCAGTTGTGCACAACTTCATTATCAGGAGCCACACGACATTTTGTGAAAATCAAGTCTCCAGTGGTCAGATAACTGGGGCACAAAGAAAATCCCATACTGCAATTTAAGCAGTGTTGGTGATGTATGCCATTTGGTGGACACTTTCATCTATTACATTTTATAGCAACCTTAAGTTCTCTCTTCTGAATGTGTAGCACTGAATGCTGTGGGGAATACACCCATAAACCGCTGCAGCATCAGTGCTATGCTCTAAACACAGCTTTCACAGGACCATTTGTCTCTGTCAACCCTGCCAGAACTTACCCAAGGGTGTTGCCTGCCAGTCTGCCCAGTGTGTCAGAACCAGACAGGAACCAGGGCGGATCACTAGTCCTGCCTGGCCTGGAGCTCCTTCCTGTCCCTGAACCACTGCTCAACTTTGAACTGGAAACAAAAGATGGGAGATCAGTTACAAACCTACAAAAGCCCCAGAAGGACCAAAAATGCTTTTTATTACCTGGGTTAACAGAAACTAAATTTACCCCAGGCATTTGTCAAATCATACCCCTTGGTTCAGGATTCATTTTTCTTTTAATATTATTCCGTGAAACAGGATGGGGTATTTTGGAGACTAGCATGGCAACACCCTTGGGAATCAGAATTGGCTGCAACTCGTTCCTCCTTCAAGACTTTCCATTTTTAAAAAGTTCTTGGGGTTGTGGGGCTGCGACTGCTTGCTCCTACTTTAAGATTTCTTAAACTGGGATACCTTATAAGTTTAACCAAAAGTACTTCACTACAAATAACAATGTTTTCTAAACAGGCAGTATATATATCGTGTCTTGTTGTGATAAGACAACTGAATGACTATTTGCCAGAGTTTCATCTAACAGAGACTACATTGACACATAATGTCAATTATTTCCAACAAAATAATACGATCACATTTAGTACTATACTGTAACATCATAGAATTGCATACAGACACAGTCAATCACATCATTACTACAGACAGAAAAGGCTATTTTACAAACTGACGTAATCCATGTAACTCCTGATACAATTCAAAGTCAACCTGCTATACTCTTTTTCAACAGGCTTCCCAGCAACCCAAAAAAGTGCTGACTGAAAGGCAATTACAATTTGAAGTGTTTCATCTTCTTCAGCATGGAACAAAACATGAGCTGTGCTGAACAGTTTGGAGCAGGCAGCTCCTCAGCGTATTACAGCCTATTTCACATGCATATCTAACACCTAGAGTGGCCTTGAAAAGTATGAAATCACTGTTGGATGTTGTTCTGCTGGCAGGACATCGTCAACTATCAATGAGCCATTCACCAAAAATACACAGTCAGAGCCAACGAAAAACAGCTTGTACCCAAAACGTAAACTTTAAGAAAAAAGGAAACACGGAAAGAGGCACACATTTGAGCCATAAAAGCAACTGATTTTCAGTTCCACAAACAATTTTGAGATTGTCATGATGCTGAATGGATTTTTGTATTGATAAACTAGTATGTCCCCCAGGTACCGCAATGTAACATTGATGGGGGGTGGCCTAATAAAATACTTTTTGAGAAAGGCCTGCAGTGAATTAGGATGTATTATTCACTCTTGATAGATGGAAAACTTTGTAGCAAAGAGTGAGCATTATTCTAGAAGTGAAAGCAAGTCAGAGTGATTCATACTCACAGGGCAAAAGTGCCGAATGGAATTCAAATCACAGAAATCACTATCAGTAAGCCTGAACATGTTCAGTGCATTGTGAACTAGACATCCCCACAAGCCATCTGTGTCTTAACTCAATGCCAAAGCTAAAGCAGTTTCCGGGACAGATCCCTTCATATGCGAGTCCCTCACCCATCGCTGCCATCCGGTTTGCTGAGCTCCAGGCGATCAGGCTGGACAGCAAAGCTGATTCTACACACACGTCCATCCTGAAAGAGAAGGATTCACTTTTTTTAGTGGCAAAAATGAAAACTCCTGAAGAGTGGGGTGGGGGGGCTCATAATGTAATGTTGAGGGTAATGTATCAGGTCAGGGACTGAAGCATTTATTATATCAGGCATGTACAGTTGCATAAAGCCACAATACTTTCTGAACACACATCTACATGCACCAGTTTGACAATGTTTCTGTCAAAGCAAACAGCATGAAGTCAATTACTACATGCCTCTTCAGTCTGTCAACAGCCCTGTTTAAACTGGATTATTTTAACTGGGTTGGTGTCCTGGAACATATCCTATCTGTGAGATTTAACCTATGTCCACAATTTACACAGTAACTAAAAGGAAGATTAACTTTTAGAGTAAAAGCCAGACGTCTTCTGACCATAGTGACCCAGTTAGTATAACAATCTTCCTATTATATTTAACTGTTTGTAGTGGGCAACAGATAATAATCATACTCCAGGTCCCTAGCTGATTCATGCTGTAATGTCATATAGTATTACCTCAAGGAGAAATCCGGCATGGTTTGGACCAACAACGCACTGTTTCAGGGGGGCCTGCTCCAGCAAACTAAGGTGTGGATGACTGCATTGGAAAAGAAACAAACAAGCAAAAACACAATTGAGACTGTATAAAACATGATTCTGTCTACAAGTTTACAGTTGATCACATTGTACAAAGCAGACTATAATTACAATGTTGACACACACTCACCTGTTATAGCTGTATTTGTTGAGTTTTTCCGAGACTTCACGGAGCCTGACAAGAAGATGGAGACAATAACACAAATAAGACCCATTTAAGATTTAGTTGTAATTAGTAAGTAATTCTATGCTCTTTAAAAACAGTAGTAGTGCTGACATAACCCACAAGCTGTACAAAATATTTTACAGAAATTGCATATTAACACTTGACATTTTTTAAACTCATGTGCACCTTTTCAGTCAAACTGGTTCAAGGCTACGCTGAGCATAAATGATAACATCCACGATGACAACAATGGATTAAAACTCTAAACTGCTTACAAAGTCACCAGTGACTATGATAGTGTGGTTGTTGCTGATGCTGATGCCAAATAATTTAGCACTAGTTGTTACTGTGACCCAAAAGTAATGTATAATTCAAAAGTATTTCCATAGTTATGAAATGATAGACAGCATAACAATTTTCTGCTCAATCATTGGATGTCTGACTGTGATGCCCACAGCCGGCAGGCAGGCTAAAGTTCCCTTTACCAACGTTTGTAAGGCATCTGCACTGTCTACCAATGAGTGAACCAAGACAAACAGAGTGCTTTATTCCACAACAGATTAAACAAGATGCAAGTCTTTTGTCTTATGTAGAAAAACACAAAACAAGGAATCTGTCATTCCAAATGAAACTGGAAAACTACCTGTCATATGAGTATTTTAGTAAGCATTCAATATTGCTAAACGTCTAGGATTGTTGTAGAAAATTATTCATGAAAGTTAATTGCATGCTTTGCCTTTCATTTCTGTACCTCCTCTAGCTTCTTGCCTTATTAGCAATCAACCCCACTTTTCCTATTCTTGTACCGATCAATAATTTACGAATGATTCATGGTAATCTTTTCAAGAGATATTCCATCTGCCAGAAACATAACAATGTCCATTTTACTTCTGGAACCTAATGACCCAACACAGCCATCAAAATATCTCCTGAGTAAATATTATATTGTCATTCTCAAGGCTTCCACTACAACATGAATGTCTTTACTGTTTACATACAATAAATAATGTTCTGAGAAATATACATTTGAAGCTGTGAACTTTTAATATAATCGGATTAAATGTTCTTGTGTTTCAAATTGCTTGGCTACTAATGTTCACTGGAAATCTGCAGCACAAACAATGAAGGCAAGCAAACATTTGAAGTACGTCTTGAAAAATAACCTACCACAGTCATATCTAATACAGACCAACAATCTCCTTTATGACAAATGTTGGTTTACCATTTCATTTAACCCAATTTACCCCTGACATCGTTGAGGTATTGCAGTTATCTGATTGTGCTTTATCCACATACAGTACCTGATGTAAGATGTATTGTATCCTGATTTTGTGTTGTGTCTAGTGAAGAGACAAACCTACATCTACTCAACTCTTTGCAGGCACATTATTTTGGCCTATGCTATCATCTTAAACACATAGTTCTGCAATGTTTCTTCCACATGTGGTCATTAGATACAGAAGTACTGATGTATCTGTTCTCATAAACGCTCTGAATCAAATGAAAATGATAGGTCAAAAATGCAAAATGAGTTTTGAAATGGAAGAAATTACATTTTTATCTGCCTGCAGAAAACTTCAGTAGCAAGTTCAAATACAGCACAGATGTGATTAGGTACAATTACTTAAAATCTATTCACTTACTAGTGCCAGGTCAAGCCATTTAAATACTATTACAAATGATGCACATGAATGCACAAGAACAAGACACAACTTCTTAAATTATAAGTAGCATCATATCTTTCACTTTCCTCAAAAACACAGTGTGAGAGATACAAATGTTACAGAGTAATGGTGTTAGCACAGTGGAAGTGCACAACTTGTGTGTCTGAGCAGACCTCAGTTAGGTAAAACAAACCACTGGCATTTGGTTGAGGAAATCTGATCTGAAGTTCATGCCAGGCAAGCGCTTCTGATGAGCCAGGCTTGACCAACCCTTTTTTATTTCAGATAGACCACTTATCTGCTCTGACAACTGCAAGTTCCTTCATGGGGAAAAGGGAGGAGGGGGGCCTCCCAGCAGCACATGGTGACTGTAGCATGCAATATAGCATGCATGCATGCCTGAGGATGAAACAGCCATGACCTCTTCAAGGAACCAATGGACCATACCACCAAGATGTCTGAGTAGCATTCTTAATAAGACATGCAACCAGCGTAGTAAACTGAGCTTTCCTTGCACTCAGACAAAGGCAGGTCTCCCAGAGTTGGACAACGCACTGACCTGTAAAAGGCTGAGCCTTTATCCAGTTGTTAATCTCAAGGTCATTCTAAAAACACTCCAACTTCTCAGCCTTTGAGTGTAAGTAGACCAGGTCATTAATCAGTTCAATCTCAATGGATGATATAAA
This sequence comes from Paralichthys olivaceus, assembly GCF_024713975.1. Lineage (NCBI taxonomy): Eukaryota > Metazoa > Chordata > Actinopteri > Pleuronectiformes > Paralichthyidae > Paralichthys > Paralichthys olivaceus. The sequence continues at coordinate 23,522,792 of NC_091105.1, read as the reverse complement.
TAGATTTACCATAATTTGCATGTTCAGCCATAATACAGGTCAAACACAACTTCCTGGACGTTTCTCCCAACAGCTAATGAATAATGATTTAATCAGTTTGGACATTACCTACAGAAAGCCCATTAAAGGCTGCCTGATGCATGCTAGAAGCATGCCACTAATAACAATATTAGGAACAGTCAGAATGTACTGTGTGTGTATGCTGTAGCTACTTGATGAGTGACTAACAATGAAAAGAATCCAAATGAGTGGTTACGAGAACTTAGCATCCATCGTTAACACTTTGAAAAGCCCTGACTTGACTACTTATTCAACTCGTTAACATGATTATTCAGAACGCAATGTTAGCTAACTGTACATCACTTCATATTTCCGATTTATCTCAGCGCGTACAAGTGAAAACAAACCAACGACGTACAATCATACGGTGACATTAGCGAGCAAAGTGTTCCAATGAACACGTAAGAAGCTGTGTCACAAAACACCCTGGAATGCAAATATTTAGCTTTGTCGAGAGCGTGGTAGCGAATCAGGCTGCTAGCATTAGCAGCTAGCAATCAGTTAGCTGACGTTAGCTGCTTCATTGATCATGATAATCAACCAGACGCCCGCAAAACAAACACTGACATACGTCAAATGACTGTACGTGTAATTTATACACAAAACCCCGGGGTTTTTCTGAGAACGTTGTATTTTACGACCTTTATTCCCCCCTCTTTTCCCATCCCCCAATCCGCATTGTCTATCTCAACTTTGACTGGGAGCCAATCCTTCCAGAGAACCAAGGAAACAGCCTGCTAGTGTTAGCTAGTCGTGAGTTAGCCAGTTGATGGGCTAGCAGCTAGCACTGGAGCGAGTGTTTAGGTAGCAGCAAGCTAACGAGGATTGTCCAAGATGCCGGGCCTTGTTTCAACCCTGGGGGGTCATTTAAATAAACTGAACCCGAATCCAGACGCATGCCAATGTGAACGTCGCTCATCAACACGGCCTCGCTCGTGTATACCAAGCCTAACACACAAATATCGATTTAAATTCTTCTTTTCCACGGGCCGCAGTGAAATACCTGTCATTGAGCTGATCCTCGGTCCCGGGCAACGGGTGAACCACGAAGTGTATAGATGTCATGGGGTCAATCCAAAATCACACACAAACGTGTGGACGATGTGGAACTTGGTACTCGATTAATTGCTGTATATATGTGGATTCATAGGCGTCGTTTAATGGCGAAAACCCTCGAGTTGCGATCCCAGCCTCCTCACCCACATGCCGCCATCTTAACTCTACCAAGCTTCTTCTCCTGTGTGTTGATTAGTACACATGCAACCGCTCCGCTGGTTGGAGCTCGAGCGCAAACAGGAAACGTGTTAAATTGGATGGGATTGGCCTCGAGAAGAAAAGCAACACTAATGTAATCTCAAAGACCCCGTGACACTCCGGAGTCTTTGTTTTCACCCCTATTCCTCCGAAGCATCTCGTCGCTTATGTGCATTATCCAGCACCTGCAGTAATTTGCAGGTTTACTACTGCACTATAAGGACAGTGGTCTTTCTCTAAGCTAAGACAACAGAATACGGAGAGCTAAGACAATACAATGTCGAAATACAAGCTTCATTTATCATTAGGGCTTTTAACACTGAAGACATCAAGGTTTGTGCAGTTACGAATCATTGCAGTAAATAGTTCCACATGCTATTAAATCTCTCAAAACATGCACTTTTCTAGTATTAGTCTGTGATCCCTATATAGGGAATATGTTATATTTGTTTATATTATTTTTATTTCTAGCTACAGTTACGAGTAATCCTCAAGGATACTTCGATTTATTTTATTTGTAATCATAAAACAAAAAAACCTACAAGATATGTATATATATATATATATATACACACATATATATATATATATATATATATATATATATATATATATATATGAGATTATGGTGAAATTTAATTTGCTATTACTTTCTTAGTTCCTTTTATCCTTTTCTTTTGCCATTACTTTTAAATTGTGTATTATTTGATCTATTGTCTTTGGTTTTATATTTGGTATTATATCATTTGTTGTCTTTGATTTTAAATGATATTGTATTATTTACTTATTGTCCGTAATGCTTTGCATTGTTTTTTCTATTTGTCCTTATTGTGAGGCACATTGTAACAGCGGATTTGAAAGGTGCCATATGAAATTCTTATAATTAGAATTAGAATCAGAATCGCTTTTATTGCCAGGTATGTGAACACACACAAGGAATTTGACTCCGGTTTTTCTTTGTTCTCTTAGTACAACAGTTTAAAAAAACAACAAACAAACAGAGATGAACAAGGACAAAAGACAATAACAAAAGCTATGTACATGTACAAAAAAGCTAAATAGTTGGTGCAAATGGTGCAGTAGTAGTAGTAGTTGTAGTCGTAGTAGTAGTCGTAGTAGTAAAACAAATAATGATAATAATAATTATAATCTATGCCATGATGCACAGCGATGGTTTTTGCCTCAATAAGTGAGTGTACAAAAACCACCATACTGTGACCCTTAGATTTGATATGTTGCCACTAAATCTTGAGTGAGCCAAGTGGTTATCCATGGCACATTATTAGAATCATTCTGGGAATGGCAATATTCATGTCACGCTCCCTACTATGAAAAACTCTGAGAGTAAAATATGCCCATGATTATATACTGCAGCTATATGGAACAACAAAGCAGTTGTGCAAACTTGCTCCTCTGATTCAGAAAAAAAGAAAATGGTGGGAGACATGGCAATGTGGGCTCAACGTCAAATCTGTATGCAACTGATAAAAGAATAGACTTTGCTTGATTCTTGGCCTGCTGGATGTGTGAGGGGGAGCTGGCCAAGATATGGCAGCCATTTAGTGAAAAGTGAGGGGGCACAGAACAGCATGGATTAAAGGATCATATCGAATCGCTCTAATGTACTGATGGTCCAGAGAGTTCTGTGTAAAAAATTAGTCTGATATAAGATTTAGTTTAACTCAATTCAATTTTATTTGTATAGCGCCAAATCATAATATACATCATCTCAAGGCACTTTACATAGAAGGTTAAGACCTTAAAATCTTATTTAATCTTATACTGCCACTAAAATGTGTTCATGTAAATCAAAATCAAAGGGATATGGAGCTACTAATCTTTGGTTATCTTTCTAATCCACAAACTAATCCAAGAATCCATTAAAATACTTTGTCTTTTCACACCAGCAGATGGCAGGGTTTACCTTTCACAAGGAGATCCCAATGAGTCGCAGGAAGCCCTACAAATCCAGGATGTAAGCATTGCTTTTCTGCACTGCTACTCAGATTATGTACACTGAGACTCCACCACATACATACAGACAGAGAAACAGACCTCCAGAGCTGGGTCACTTGCCAGGATAATATATAGAATATATTTAAGAATCATTTTCTAGAATTAATTGGAACTGAAACTGAAAGGTTTCCTGTCGCAGGACGCATCAAGACGATCTGAAATGGAGCATGACACAGAAAAAAAACTTTTCAGTGGGTTCCTCATTTGTTTGTTATCTGCAGCACATGTTCACACTGAAACAACACAGAGAGTTTGAACCAAATGTTTAATCTTGACATTAGTATTTCTACATCTAGCCTGACCTGCAACACCAACTGTCAAGACTTTAACTGAACAAATCATACTGACACAATGTGACATTTTGGGGCATTGCCAGTTACATGAGCCATGGTGTTTAAACATCAAGTGACTTTAATATTGACTTAAAATAACAGTATTTTTTAGAATCAATTGCAGGCAATACTCCAGTCTACAAAGGCCACGTCATGTAACCAGCAGTGACAAAAGCCAGGGAATTTTTTTCTCTGTGTTTACTGAGTTCAACAGAGAGTTTAAAGAGGTCAGTTCTGGTGGCCTAAAGTAAACTTGTACATTTTGTTAAAAAAAAAAAATAGAAAAAATAGAAAAAGAAATCCCCAGAGCTATTTTTAGGAAGCAGGGCAGAGGGTTATCAAATGACCTCTGGTGTTGTTTAATATGGGTCCAAAGATTCAGAGCCAGGAAACCGCACCATCATGCAAACAACGGAGGATTGGATTTTAAGAAATTAGGACATTTCAGGCTGGAGCTTTTAATTAAACTAAAGTATACCTTAAAAGTAGATGAAAACACACAATAGGAGTAGATTTCATATAATAAGGTAAATTGTATTAGCTTTTTTATGTATTTATTTCAAATTCAGTTTTATTTCAGTTTAAAAGTCTCCAAGTATTTTGGATTAGGTCCTTACAAAGCTACTCCCAGTGAGGTCTCTGAGAATAAGACATTTAAATAATTCTTAGTGTTGGCTATAATCTATCTATACTGGTCTAGGTGAAAATTAACCATGAGTGGGTAACATCCCAAGCTTTTTAACTCAGGCAAGGCCAGGCTTCGGGCACAATTGCTCCTGCTCCACACATACAGTCACAGATGCTGCTCCACTTTGAGGGCATTATGTTTGCCTGCAAGCATATGAGGAATGAGGGGAAGCAATGAGCTGTTGCTGGCTGCTGTCTTTTAAAACTCTTTTCCTTATTGGAAATAGGCAAATATCCATTTCAGTAATGGTAAAAAATGAAGAGTGAGTGTGTCTTGGTGCAGTCTCATTTGCCATTAGAAAGGGAGCTGAATCTCCTGGAGCAATTTATTTGTCCATTGTACAATACTATGAAGTTTGTTGTAAATTTCTGCCTAAAAAGGCAACACTACCCTATTTAGTTAAAATGGTAAATGGTTTGTATTAACATAGAGCTTTTCTAGTCTTGATGACCACTCAAAGTGCTTTACAGTACAGTTTGCCATTCACACACACATTCATATGCATATTCATGCATCTATTAGCAGCACTTTTGGTTCCATGAGGGGCAATTTGGGATTCAGCATCTTGCCCAAGGACACTTCAGCAGGCAGATGGGAAAGACTGGTCTTCTAGTTAGAGGACAACCGGTCTACCCCTCAGCCACAGCCGCTGACCAACATTTTTTTATTCATGCATAAGTGTGATCAAATGCTAATGTTCCATCTTGAGCTTGTTCTGTTGCCCTCAAGTCAAATGACCCCCCCACAAAAATTAAATGATGAAATTTTGTTAGCAAGATGGTATCGAATACATTTGTAGGCCTTCCTCATAAATAAATATTCCTTAAACACTTGAAAACCACTGATGTAAGATTTACATCAATTCAGACATAACCCAGATTGTAGCTTTACTTCTATGGCTGCCGGTTTAAAGCTGGCTCTGGAATCACACCCAAGTGCATCACTGATCCTCTTTCACAACCTGAGGTACTCATCCAAGGGATTTGCTGGCCATTCCACAAACTTGTCTGAGGACTAAGAGTGACCGAGCCTTTTCTGTTTGGGCACCCATGGAATGGAACAAACTTCCTGAGGAGATCAGACTGGCTGAATCCTTACCCTCTTTAGTTTGCTCTTAAAAACGTTTTTATAAATGTGGTCAAAACTTACTTCTTATTTCTCTTAGTCATCTTATAACAGATTTTAACACAGTGTAATTATTGTAACCCCTATTTATTTGATTATTTAAGTTATTCTATATTTTTTTATTGTATTCATTTATTTATTGTACTTCTTTTTATAGATGATTGCATGATATTTCAACATTTCTTATAGATGTTATTGTTCCATCTTTCAAAGCACTTTAGTTTAATTTAATTTAGTTTAAAAAAGTGTTATGGAAGTTTATTATTGTTATTATTATATTGGTGTTTTAAGTTGTCTGCAGACAAACACTTGAAAACCACTTCAGATAATATTCCTGAGAGCAAATTCTGATATTGACTTACAGCTAATTGTTATATAGTCTGCTACACATGAAACTTAATAAGAAATCTATTTATTCATTTATTTTAACCATGGACTTCTCCAAATAGAGCTGTGTGTGTTTGTGTGTGTGTGTGTGTGTTCACAAGTATGTTTCTTCACATATTGAAGCTGCTGTGTAGCACACATGGATATATAGAATAAAGCTAAAGCTGACTATAAGTGCAAATTGGACAACAAACTCAAGGCCAAAAACAGCAGGGGTGTATGACAAGACCTTAAACAGATCACAAATTAAACCATTGTCTCAGTAGTCACTGATGACCCCAAGTTGCCCGACAGCCTCAATGAATTTAGTTGTCAGTTTGATAAGAACCAAAGCCAAATAAGACAGCCCATAATGGCCAGCTCCCTAACTCCCCCCTTTGTCATAGAGGAGTATGCAGTGAGCAGTCTGCTGAGTAGACAGAACGGCAGGAAAGCAACAGGTCCTGACCTTGTATCCTCTGCCACACTAAAATGTTGTGCAGATGACCTCGCTATACAGTCTTCACTGATATCTTTAACAGGTCTCTGTAAATAAATGCAAAGTTCCTGCTTGTTTTAAGTCCGCTCTCATAATCCCTGTACCTGAAATCCAACATCAGTTACCTGAATGATTACAGACCTGTTGCATTAACTTCACGGCTAGTATGTAAACACCTATCCAACGTATCCACATATGCATGGGTTCTCTTTGTGGACTACAGCTCTGCTTTTAATATCATTTTCTACAAAAAGTTTGATAAGTTAAGGCAATTAGGTGTCAATCACTCTTTATGTCATTGGATCTTAGCAGAGAACCTGTGTTCTGCCTGTGCAGTCAAAATTAACAACAGACTATCATAAACACTGGTGCTCCTCAGGGTTGCGTTCTATCACCTCTCCTATTTTCACTGCACACACACAACTGCATTTCACATTGTGACTGTTAAAATGTTCAAATTTGCTGATGACATGACAGTGGGAGGGCTGAACTCATGCAACAATGAATCAGCCAACAGAAATTAGGTTGTGTTTCTGATTCACTAGTGCTTTCTCCACAACTGGGAACTGAAAGTTTCCAAAAAAAAAAGCTGGTGGCTAACTTTCAGAGAGACAGGAACACTCTACTGCCACTGACCATCAATGGTCTGGAGGTAGAAAGAGTGGACAGTTTCAAAAAACAGTCTCTTCCTCTCTGAAATGGGATGACAACTCCATCTGCGTCATCAAAAAAGCCCACCAGACTCTTTCCTAACTCAAAAGGTTTGTAGTGTCCAGAAAGGGGATGCTGCAGTTCTACAGAGCTGAAATAGAAAGTGCTCTCACATTCTCTATAGCTGTGTGGTACGGCAACTCCACAGTTCTACAGAGAAAGTAGCTGGACAGAATCATTTGCAACGCCTCACAAATCATTTATTGCAAACTCACTCACATTTCTGACATATACGAAACTCGCATTCAGCGCAGAGGTCTAAAAATACTACAGGACTCTATGCACCCTGCCAACCCCCTCTTAACAACTCTCCCCTCAGAGAAAAGGCTCAGGGCCATCAAAACTAAGACCTCCCATTTCCTCAACAGCACTTACTGTAGAAGCATCAAATCACTAAATGGCTCCTTAATCCTGCATCAGCACTTTGCAAACGCAAAGCAATAACTACCACTGAATTTGTTTGTATTTCATATTTTAGTGCATTTATCCTATATCCCATTCTATTTTACAATTTTATTCTGTTTATTCAGTATTTAAAGGTTCAGTTTGTAAAATGTGTGAAATCGAGTCATGAAGTTACATGTTGCAGCTAAATACCCCTCACCTCACCTTCCATGAAAGAGAACCTCTGGTAGCTTTCAATTGTGATAAAAACTCAAAATCTGTTTAATTTGTCCAGTTTGTACAACTGTTAATAGCATTCGGCCTCCGTAAAGAACACCCACTCCTGGTGTAAATATAGAGGGCTCATTCCAGGGAAAACAACGATTCATTCAATTTAAGATAAGATAATCCTTTATTGGTCCCGCAATGGGGAATTTTGCAATTTAAGTTGATGACATACCAGTGAAAACATCACTAGCATAATTTTATATTCAATTTCTATAGACCTTTAACACCGACAGATGTCTGTTATGTTTATATGGGGTGGGGGGTTATGTATTTTTTTTCTTGTCTTGTTATATGTTATGCTGTGATTGTTGTCTCATCGTGGGCACTCTGGGGCAAATTCCAAACAACTGAGTTTTGCGGCAATATGAATCTTGAATCTAAAAATGGCAGTACCCAGTTAAGGAAAGCAATACATCTCTCTTAACAAATTACACTTTATATTTGTGACCCACCCAGAGAGCCTGAGTTCAAGACTGTTAATAGTGCTCTTGATGCATTCAGTGGCACTATTAACAGACTTGAACTTAGGCTCCCTGACTCTGAGATTTCAACCACTGCTCCCATGATAAATCACTAAAAGGCTTTTCCCAGAACATCACACACTCCACTCACCTTAGGAAGACATCGCTAAAAGAATGTGGCCCAGACCACCTCAGAATGTGGTGATTGGATCTATATCCCTTCTGAATCCGGTCACACCTGTACCTAGAGTTGTCCACTTGTGATCAGATCACAAAAACCTCATGTCAATACCAGGTGTGTACGGGGCCTGGACACAACTTTTAGCCACTATTGGTCACTGTAAGCCTTAGGTCACCAGGCTAATAAAAGCAGCCCTCTCTTTTCCAATTTCTCAAGGAGTGAAAGTGTACAGCTCTTTCTGTCTTCCCACTCCCAGCCAGGGAGACAGCCTCTCTATCTAAGCTCTTCTGACCTCCATGCAGGCCTGCCTGAAACAGACTGCTATGACGTTCCAAAAAGGCAGCAATGCAAGAGCCTACCTAAGGACTAAGTAACTCGGCATGAGCAGCCAAGACACAAATTCTTGCCAGCAGATTTCACAACAACAGGAGCCACAAACCAGACTCAGCATCAAGCCACTAATTCTTTCAGGATATCAACCAGCCAGCAAAAACAGTTCCTTGGACTCATAAACAGCACTAAAAGGGACATATCCTCCTCCCTTCCCTCCAAACTGGCAACACAATTTGACTAATCAAGCTAAGCTAAGCAAAGGACTCTTAAATTCGATCAGTGTAATGTTTTATAAGTTTGAGTTGTGTAATTGTGATATGTTGGTAGTAAGGTTATTGAAAGTTGATATTAGTTATGTTGCTTCAAACACAGACTCACCACTCTCTTAACCTGGCTCCAGGATCTTACACACGCATCTCCCCCAAACTTTACACACATGTGACCTCAGCCACATGGTCTCACCATCCCGAATGGCTTTTTTTACACCACACCATGCTCAAATACACACACCTGTATAATGTGAGTACAATTTAGTTTGTGTTTGTACTTTTTTTATTTTCATAATAAATATTAAGCTTAATCACACATGCTGTCTGTTTGTTATTTTTTGTGCCAACCTCTCCTACAAATCCTTCAACTTTGCTAACTACTGATATGATGATTTTGATTACAGTTATTATTATTATTATTAGTTCCAAATTCATATTTAGTGACTTTATGTGACTGTTACGACCTGGCTCGCTAGGGAAGAGGAGGTAACATAAAAACCAGTTGATTTTGATAAATAAAGTTGTTTAGTTTATTTTGTACCTCATTTTTTACGATTATAATGACAACACAGGTAATGTGAACTATCAGAAAAACTGACGGGTGCTATTTCATACCAAAGAAACAAAGATAACAAAAAGCGGACTCCTACCAACAGCTGCTTAAACCTAATGCCAACCAAAACGAAAATAAATCTTGACAGAATTTATGCTGCCAGCCTTTAGTGATTCATGATGATTGGAGGCTGAGGGTTTAGTTATAAGTTATTATTCAATATTTATTTTTTAATATAATACATTTTCTGATGGAAAAATGTACTGTTAACAAATGGATGTCCAGACACACAACATTTAATGGTACCACGCTTGAGAGAGAGTACTGTCTTGTGACACAATCCAGAACTGAACCACAAAGTCCAATCAGCAGGCGTTGAGGTTAGAAAAGGAAGTAAGTGATGGCAGTCAAGCGGGCTAAGGCAAGGGTGCAGCACAGTATCCTGGTGGGCACGGTGGCAATAGGTCAGGTTGAATTTGGAAGCATCACAACACCTTCGCTTCAGTAAAGTCAGAGAAAAGGAGAGACTGAAGTGAATCGAGGACTAGGTTCAGTGGAAGAAGCCAACTTTAGCAGGATGGTATGCATGGGCAAGCAGTTCCTAGAGACCTTAAAGGGATAGATTACCCAAAAATGAAAATCACAACTATGCCAATGGAGGGGTGGGTGAAATTGGTTCCTAAAAAACTTTTTCAGTTTAAGGGGTAAACAGTTTTGCAGCCAAATCCAATACAATAAAATGCCTCCATCCTGTGGTGTCATGCAAGTGTCCAGAAGCCCCTACATTCAAAATGGGGAGGAGAGAAGAGATGGGTGTAAAAGAGGGGAGAGAAGAGAGAGACCGGGAACACTTGTGCACCATCAGGTATCAGCTCTGACTAGTTAAAATGAATTATTGATTATTATTGATAACAGCAACAATTCATGTAATAATTAATCACTAATAAGTATTGTTGTTAATAATAGCAATAATAGTAATAATAATAATAATAATAATAATAATATTAGTTGTTGTCCTGCAGTTCTGGAGTCAGAGATACCTGCAATGAGAGCGAGAAAGAGAGATACATACAAAGGGCTGCCTGCCCAGCTGCCATCTCAGACCAACTACAATTTAAACTTAAGTTCATGCTTTTCAGTGTATCCATATTGATTTGTTAGTAGCCTCCACCATAATATCAACACTGATCAAAACATGATAATGACTGATATTTTTTCATTTAAATTGATAAAATATTTCCTCATGTACTTTGCTTGCTCTCATTTTCTCTCCTACTCACGCAGACACACACACACATTGTAAATGTATTTGGTAGCCTAAATTGTCTGTATTTTATTTAGCACTTTACTTCAGAATATAGTTTTGCCATCCACACAGCACAAACAGGAATCTTCTGACAACCCTCTCTATCACCTAAGCCGCAGCGGCCCCCAATTGTCCCCTGGGTAAAAAACAACATAACTTTAGTCTTTGCGAATACAAATGAAAGGGAAAGAAACATACAAACTTAGTGCTCATCACTTGGGATGGGATCTCTCAGGAAAGATGTTAGGGTCTGAACAGGATCTAAGCATCTGCTGTAGTGAGTAGGTATAGGTATATAAGAATAGGTATGTAAGTCATTAAAATGACCATTTAACGAAAAAGTTAACTTTTTAATGTAGATAGCTATTTCTGGGGTTGATATAAAAACATGACCCTGTTCAGACCTGTATCAACATATGTCCTGAGGAGAGGAACCTGGCTGCAGACACAATGGCAAATCTCTGCATGAGAATGTGCAATAGCCACCTTCATAACATTTTACACTTATCATCCACACATTAGGGGGGACTGTGGCTCAGGGGAGAGAGCGATCATCCTTCAGCCAGAAGGTTGGCAGTTCAATCCCAGTCTTACCCATTCCACATGCTGGGCAAATACTGAACCCAAATTGCCTCATAGAAAAAGTGCTGCATATATGCATTGTATGAATGGCACAAAAGTACTGTAAAGTGCTTTGAGTTGTCATCAAGACAATGACAGTGTTTATTGTTTTGTCTCTACCACATGTGACTCAGTTTGAGTGATGTGAGCATCTTTATTAAAAGTCCATGAGGACGTCTTCCTAGTTCAGTTTAACATAATGTTTAGGTTACTTCTTATATGTGGCTGAACAGTAGCATCAACTGTCTGCGTTGTGTTGTAGTTGTTGGAAAAGTTAAGTAGGTAAAAAAAAGTAGTAGTGTAAGTCTGTGTTTTTTCTTTTTTTAATGAAACAGAAATATAACAATAACGCAAATGTAACAATAAATCACAGTGCAAAAAGATTGAATAGAATAAAACTGAAATTACAAGTTCAAATAAACGCTGTCCTATTTTAGAAAATAGGACAAGATGGAAAATACCTATGTGTGTTTGTTCTACCACACTAATACACTAATTAATGCCTACCGTCAATTGAGCTTATTGGATGTTAATGACCACCAGCAGATGTGGGACATGTCTTTAGTTGTGTACCTTTAGTGCATGTCCCTAGAATCTTGGGGCCCAGTTGGAATCTGTCGTCCTGATCCAGAGCCATTGGCTGCAGCATTCTGCTTTGTGTGATGTTTCTTTTTCGGTCTGACACAGGGCATTACCACAGATCTCCTGATCTTTGAGCAACCTGATGGTGGATGTTGCAATGAAACCCCTGCAGCCAACCTCCACAGGGCAAACTATTGTTTTCCAGCCATGTTGCTCCTCAAATGCCATGTCTGCACCTTTCCTCTCATTCGTTTCATCAGCAACATCCTCCCAGGGCACTGTCAATACTATGAAGTAAATGTGTTGAGGTGATGTTGAGGTAAGGGTGTTGGACTAGGGTACCAGATCTGGTCTCAGGGTGGTAGTGACAATATGTGATGGGACTATATGCCGCTGGCCCATGTACACCAACATCTCCCAGTCTCTGGCTTCCTCCATCTGACTAGAGGTCTATGCATCCTCTCTGTCCCTGTTCTGTCCCTGTTCCCCTTCTCAAACAAATGTCCTTTAAACTGTGTTTAAATGTTTTGGATAGGAAGGCTTTGGTAGCAGTTCTCTTGGTTTCTATTGATGCTGCAAGGCATTTGAGTACCTGGTTGTGTCTCCACGTATACCTACCTTAGGAGAGACATATTGTACAACCAGTGAGAATGTGCCTGATGCAGGGGATACACTAGAGGCTGAAGCGCAGCAAAGCCATTTTTAGCTTGAGCTTTAGCTGGAGATGAGCATATTGAGCATACCTTTGATGTTTTCCCCTATGCCTGTGATAATCCTATGACCACCAGAGTTACATTGATGTTGGTTGCCACCTGCCAATAAACCAAACACAGAAGAGGAAGAACAACACATTAAATGCACCTTGATGCTGGTTGCCAAAAACTAACAAAGAAGAAGAACTTGACAGTGTTGTCACACCAAAAAGAAGAGCAGAGGTACACACATTTGTGAAGGAACATAACAGCAACATGCCCATCCTAACCCTGGGTTTCCTTGTAGGTACTGCAAAGTGTCAGGACACTATTCAACCATTACCTCCCACCTGGAGAGAGAGATGGAAGCATGGATGACAAAAACAGTGTTTTAGTAGTGTCCACTGACCTGAGAGACTCAGCAACTGGCGCCAAAGAGGCAGAAACCAATCCAAGGGCCACTGCTGAGGCAAACCCTGCAAAAAAGTATGTGACCAGTGTGACATGTGACACTCACGTGGCAGAGGACAGCGACCCCTGCAAATCAATCTGTAGCTTTTCAAATCAATATCATAACTGCTGGATGAATGCAGTGCTGCAGGTTTTGCTAAACCTGGAGGTTGTGCAGCAGATATTATCATCTGATGGCGCTGAGTATGTTATAGAGCACTCAGTAACACCAGCATTTGGAGAACTGTTTATGGCAGCCTTCAAAAACCCAGGCAGGACTTTCAGTTCAGTAGACATCCACATGGTTTTGAGAGAACTGAGTGTGAAATTTCCGTTGTTGCGTTTCTCAATGCCCAATGACATATACGATATTTTAGAACCTGTGTGGCTGTGGCTCAATCAGTGGGATGTGCAATTGAATCTTATTTTTGAAGAATTAGTCAGGTGCGAGGAATGTCAGCTTGCCACATTGAATACCTTGGAACAAAACTCTTATATTTTACCACACGCTTATGAATATGACAGCATTTCATCTCTGTGGGAGCGAAGTATCATTTACAGGACAAATCTGGAAAGATGTGAGGCATGCGGCTTCAGAGTGTTGAAAACGCTAAATATAGTTTTCCCTGAAGTCTTAATCCTTATTGTGCCCCGGCAGGAAAACAGAGTGATACCAGCAAAGTCAGTGTTTCCATGTAAATCACTAGAAATGTTTTCGAATGACAGTACAACACAGACTGTTAGATACAGACTGTCCTCTGTCATCTGTTATGATTTTTGCCAAAGCAATGATATTGGACACACTTGGACATGTTTGTTCAAAAATAATGTCATCATCAAAGCTGATGACCTTTCTATATCTGTCCTAAAGTCTGACAGCCGAGAAATTTTACTCACTGGTTATTTTTACTTCTATGAAAGATGCACATAAATACATACATATAAGTCCCTCTATATAGTATGAAAACATTTTGTACCATTAATGCATTTACTGCAGAAAACGAGGTATGAACTGCTGAGTTGCTGAATGAAGCTATAAAGCTCAAAAGGATGTGATAATGTCCAATGTTCCTTGCTTAATGGACCCTCTCTAAAAGCCCCCCACGGAACCACTCATGAAATCCAATTGCAGAAAAAGTTGAGTTGGGAAACGGAAAAAATGCAGGAATGTTCTGGAGGAGCTGAACGTTGGAAATGGAAAACTGAATTTGTCTGTTTTCTTACAGCAATTTGTTACAGTAGTGTAAACTCAGAGTTTGGTGACTCAGAGTTGAGTTAAACGTTAGGTTTTTGGTTTCAAAAAGTCATCTCTGCTCAATTAAGATTCCATTGAGGACAATATTCCTGTTTTTATCAAGTGTTCTTTATTTCCTACAATATTGTTTATGTTCAGTTAAGTAAACAATAATCCACCTGTTGCACCTCACCCACCTTTAACTGATTTTCTACTAGTCACCTTTTTATTTGTGTCTCATTTCTAAATTGGATTGTGAGGGTTGGCCGAGTAGCCAGACATTTGAAAGAAGAGTTGCAGGCAAAGTTCAGCAGTCCAAGTGATGTTTATTTACAGCAATGAAGTCCTGTGCAGATATTTACATTGAAGAATACTATTGGCAAAAAGGAAACAATATCAACTTAGAATATTTTCCCCAAAATTGGAGAATACAAAAATAATCATTATAAAAAAACTTAAAAGTTAACTTTCAGCTATACCACTGAAAAAAAGGGCCAGAGGCAGGTGCTCAATTTAGTAACTGGATCTTTGTCTCTCAATCCTTGAACCTATTTCCTTTGAACGGTTTATTGGTGGGTGGCAACCAAGTCAAGGTGCATTACCGCCATCTACTATGTCTTCTATCCTTGAGCCTCTCCAGCCCTCTGGTTTTTATAAAGATAGGATATACCTACACAGGAGACTTATCAATTACTTCCTGCAATTCATTCATAAGGACAGCAATATTTTAATACAATAGATTATCGCTTAGATATAGCATGCTCTTTTAAATAGGCCACTTTAGGCCTAATTCCACAACAGACCATTCCACCTAAGTTTTCGTACTTTATAAAGATAGTGAAATAAGATAGGTACAGGTACATCAACCACCAGGAATACAATAAATGTGGGTAAATAACAATATCATCAAATGTTCAGTTTATTAACCGGAACTCACTGTCCTCCTTAACCATAAAATATTTTAATTAAATGGAAGTTGTTTTTTGATAATTAATTCATATAATTGTAATGTATGTTATTCACCAAAATTAAATAAGCCATAATTATATTTCACAAATACTGTACAATAAAAAAAAAAGTATGAGGAAAAATAATTATATGGGATCTACATATTAATTCAATGTCTACAGGCTTTAGAAATATAAACTTTGAATAAAAGATGTGGAGCTATGAAATACATATTGTTCATAATTTTTCATAATGTTCATATTGAAATGTAACAGTTCAATTGTTCTTTGGCCTATAATTGATCAGTCACTCCTAACAATTTCTACTGTCATAAAATTGCGCACAATTTGTCTCATAGGACAAGGTGTGACATCCTCTGCCCTTAACCCTCAACAAGAGTAAGGAAAAACTACTAAAAAATAACATTGAAACCTCAGAGAGAGCCACATGTGAGGGATCCCTCTCCCAGGACAGACAGAAGTGCAATAGATGCCACGTGTAACATCCAAAAGATAAGAGTAAATACAGCATTGGTTTTAATCAATAGTTTGTAGCATGATGGAAGTTAAATGAAGTGAGGAATCATTGTCAGTAATGGTAGAGTATCTGAGGAGACATATTGTATATCAAGCAGTCTTGTTCTAGTCATAGTCCGCGATCAGCAGCCACTAAGATCAGGATCCACCATCATAAGCCATCATCATGATCCACTGCTGCCATCAGGATCCACCATCAGCTGTCACCTTGATCATGGTCCACCACTACGATCAGATGCCAGCACGATACAGGATCCGCCATTACCATCACAATCAGTCAGCATGATACAAGATCCGCCAGTTTCGCGATCCATAATCATAATCCACGATGCGGCCGCAGTCGTGGCCCTGGATCTGTGAGCGATAAGGCACAGAGACTCTGGGGAAGAAGTCAAGTCAGTAACATGTATTGATGAGACATTAATTTCTTTGATGCAATAAAGAAGGGGACAAGGAAAGAGAAGCTCCATGTGTCCCTCGACATTCTAGACCCATAGAAGCATAACTAAGAGCAGGTCAAAGACAAGCCTGGACCAGCTCTAACTATAAGCTTTATCATAAAGGAAGGTTTTAAGCCTACTCTTAAACGTAGAGAGCGTGTCTGCCTCCTGAACTGAAACTGGGAGATGATTCCACAAGAGAGGAGCCTGATAACTGAAAGCTCTGGCTCCTACTCTACTTTTCGATACTTTAGGGACAAAAAGTAAGTCTGAATTCTGTGAGTGCAGTAGGGTGATATGGTACTAGGAGCTCTTTAAGGTATGATGTTTTGGTGCGCATAGATGGCTCATCATTAACTTGCACAAATTGGAATCGATCTAACTATTCTAATCTCTGTAATACGATTTGATGATTAATAGTGTCAAATGCTGCACTAAGGTCTAACAGGACAAGGACAGACACAAACCCTTGATCTGAAGCTATTAGAAGGTCATTAGTGGGTTTTGCCAAGGCTGTCTCTGTGCTGTGACGAGCTCTAAACCCTGAATGAAAGTCTTCATATACATTAGTTTCCTAAAGAAACTCACACAGTTGATTGGCTACAACCTTCTCGAGGATTTTTGACAGGAAAGGGAGGTTGGATATAGGTCTGTAGTTGACTAAAACCTCTGGGTCCAGGGTGGGTTTTTTGAGAAGGGGTTTGATTACAGCTTGCTTAAAGGACTGTGGTACATATCCTGATGATAATGATAGATTGATTATATTCAGTAAAGTAATGTTAATCAGGGGTTGGAATGAACAAACCAAACAAACAAGAAGCTCAGTTAAACATTTTGAGAAATGGTATTTCTAGCAATTAGTAAGAAGAAATAATGAGGAAAAGCTATTGATATATTAATATTAATATATTTGTATGATTATTAACATCCGAATAAAGGTTCTATTTTAATTTGAGTAAATAAAAAACTATTATAAACTCATCCTCTTTGTAGTTTAAATATTACTGAACTGTAGGCCCATTATAAAGAACAAATATGCTTGTCTCTGGATGTCTCATCTATCCCCACTTTAAATTAACAACAAAGCGATCTGATCATTTGAATAGTATATCCATCTCCAGTTTGATAACATCCTGGGATGAAGTTGTAATGGAATCCAGAGGAAATGTGACGGAACGGTGGGGGTTCTTCTGCGAGGACGTTTCCTACACCACCTACAAAACGTCACTGGGACTACGCCGTCTCCACGGTGCTGTCACCCGCCGAGCACGCACCGACTCCGTCTCTCATTGGTCGGTGACTCACACACCTATACTCAGTATTGGGCGACGCATTAGGCCCCACCCCTCTTTTCCGGCACCGCATTTGAAACATCTGACACGAGTCTGGTTTCAAGAGATCAGCACGAGGAGCTGGCGAGCTGT
Source organism: Paralichthys olivaceus (assembly GCF_024713975.1). Taxonomy (NCBI): domain Eukaryota; kingdom Metazoa; phylum Chordata; class Actinopteri; order Pleuronectiformes; family Paralichthyidae; genus Paralichthys; species Paralichthys olivaceus. The sequence continues at coordinate 23,505,039 of NC_091105.1, read as the reverse complement.
CAGCGATCAAACCTGCAGGATCTGAACTGTGAACACAGACTGGCTGAAGATGTAAGTAGATAGTTGATGTTCTTCATATTGTAACAATGCTTGTTATTTCTCCAAGTCCCTCAATCACCTCCAGCTTCACAAGTGACTATATGATGTGCTGTGTGTGTGTGTGTGTGTGTGTGTGTGTGTGTGTGTGTGTGTGTGTGTGTGTGTGTGTGTGTCAGGTCAGGGCGGGCTCATTAGATTGTGTGGTGTAACAGTTTGTGTAAGCAGCACAGCTGGTGCTTCTGTCCCTCGAGGAAGTAGGTGAAAGTTCCCCAGTGCAAAAGAGCAGCAGCTGATCATGCTCACTTCACATGCTCCTTTACATATTCCGCTGGTGTAGGGCAGTGATCGATGGGCTGCGTAACACTGAATGGATGCTGCTGAGATGCTGAGACATGACCTGTCTACATAATGCATGGATAATCGCAGCTATGTGATGTATTGGACATTTACCAAATCTAATGAAGGAACGCTGCATTGCCTAGTCCTGCACCCAGAACTTGTGTTTTTGTTCTCATACCAGATTTCTAACATGGAAGTTGAGGCGCTCCACTCAGACATCCAGAGTGACCTCCAGTCTGCGCCTATGGGTGCAGGTGACATGGAGGCTGTGGAGGCTCTGATGGCCATGACTAATCACTGGAAAACCAGGAGCTTAGGTCTCAGACACTTCAGACCCCTGACTCCATCCTCGGACTGCTCAGAGGATGACTCTGCCCCTCCAGAGTCCACTGTCACACAGGAATCCCCTATGGTAAGTATTGTGGCACACATGGGCTCAGAGTTTAGTTTTCGCATGCCTGCGTCTCGACTATAGCTTTATGCACAAGAGTATTTTGCATGGTTGTCTATGCTATATTACTATCTATGGAGGTCATGTGATACGATGTTTTTTTTGAATGTATTTTGCAATAAATATAAGGGAATTCTGGTATTTTTCAATCATATGTATCAGTCCTGTAGATTGCCTCTGCCGGCAGCCGTGACATGGTGGCAGTGGCTACAATGCAGTCCTATGGTGCAGTCTGTGAAATGTCCACTTAAAGTGATTTTGTCACCATTAAAAGGTTAAAATTGTTATTCTGCACTCTGCTAAGAATCTGGCAACATTCATAAAGCAGTCTTACTCTGAAGTCTCATGAGACTTGGGTTGTTGCAGAAAGACGGAGGTGGAACTATAATTTGAGAGAGTTAGAGAGAAGAGTTTGGAGAGGAACTATTTTGGCTGAATCTTTTTCTCATGTGGACAATGTCAATGCCAGAGTTTACAGACTAAGAGCTCTGACAAATTGAGGAGCGAAGGAGGAGAGCAACAAGCAGAAGACAGACGAGCTGCTGCATGGTTGTGAGTGAGACTTCTTGAGCGAGACATGTGTTACATAGCTAGACTCTTAGCAAAGACTCAGAATAACAATGTGAGCCTTTTATAAGTGAAAAAACCTTTTACTTATAATTTTGTGGACTGTTGCAGTTGCCCCTTAAGATTACACTGTAACCACTGATGTTGTGTTGCGGCTGCTGGACTAATTCCAAAGTTTTTGTTAGAACCCTTCATTAACACACTTACATTTTCAAAATGATTCCCTTTTAAGTTCTCTTAAAAAAATAAATAACCTTCCTTTCCTTTCAGTGTATGACACCTCCATACAGCCCACCCCACTGTGAGGCCACACATCTACCCTCAGCTGCTACCTTACATCAACCGGCAGTATCTGAACGTCTCACTTGGCCGCCAGCAGATGACGCTAATCTGGTTGCACATACTGCTGCTGCTCAGCAGAGTTTCCAATGCACCAGTGTGATCCGTCACACTGCTGATGGCCAGCACTGCCGCCGCAGCGTCCATCCTGACGGACTCACTGAAGTTCATACTAAGGACTCCAAAAGACATTTGAACTTTGAAGATGGGCTGAACACCAGAGACTCAGAGAAGCTGATTGTAATGCAGACTGACTCACCCCAGAAGCCTTTAACTGTGACTTACCCGGAAGTGGGGAAGGAAAACCAGACTCAGAGGAGCCTTTTAGGCCCAGATGATAAATCAAACATACCTCAGTGTGTCTCTCCTGGTGTAAATGGAGCCTCTCCTGTACCTGTCTACTGCCAAATTCTTTCTGTCTCTTCTCTGTCTGCCACTGTTGTGCAAAAGCCTGTCACAGTTTTGGAGAGTCAACACCAACTACTGACACAAGAACACACACTACAGAAGCCAAAAACCCACACTGCTTCTTCTGCCCGGGCCTTTATTCTTGGGGGTCAGGTTGCACAAGGCCCGCTAATGCTCCTTGTCCCTCAGCTGGCAGTTTCTGCTCTGTACGTTCAGCCAGCGCTGGTGACACCTGGTGGCAACAAGTTACCAGCCATCGCGCCCGCACCTCGTCCTGCATTGCTGCAGCAAAGACAAAGCCCGCTGCAGCCAGAGTTGTCCCGTGTACGAAGTCATGCATGTCCCCTAGAGGACTGCAGCAAGACCTACTTCAAGAGCTCCCACCTCAAGGCCCACATGAGGACACACACAGGTAAGTGACAAGAGATGTGAATAGTAATTTTACTGTGTTTCAATCATGTAACCGAGTCACATGCCAGCATCTGGTGCAGATAACAATTAAAAGAAAGTAGTTAAAAACATTCTTTTATTAGTCATGAAAAGAGATGAGACATCATATGTTCCTCCGTGACGATGCAGTTTCCACTTCACTATCTGTGTTGCATCAGGTGAGAAGCCCTTCAAATGCAAATGGCAGGGCTGTGAGAGGCGATTCGCTCGCTCTGATGAGCTGTCCCGCCACCGCCACGCCCACACGGGAGAGAAGAAGTTTGTCTGCCCCATGTGCCTCAACCGCTTCATGCGGAGTGACCACCTGACCAAGCACGCCCGGAGACACCTAGCAGCGAAGAAGACACCTTGCTGGAGGTTAGGGGTCACCCAGGCTGCTGACCTCGCTCCTTCTAATGAAGCCAACGAGTAAAGATGGTGAAACTGTTTGTCTGGATGTCAGATGTTTTCTTTTTTAGGCTGGGTCACTAAGCACAGAGGATTATGGGCCTGGTTTGTACATGTCTGAGCACTGCTAACTTAAAAGCAAATTAAATAGCAATTAAAGTCTTTAATGTTCCTAATAATTGTTGTTGAACATGAACAAGGTAAAATTTGACTGATAACATTTAACTTCCAACCACTGGGCTGCTTTTAACTGAGGAATTACACTGAAGGAATCAATGTAAATAGTTCTTAAAGCAATCTTTCTTTCTTTTTTTTCACTTTTTCTCCCAAACCAAATGTGTTGTATGTTTACCTCACAGTGATATTTGAATGTTGCATGAGAATTTCTTTGTTAAGATGCAATTTTGCACAAAGCTGTTTTTTGAGGGTGAAATTTAAGTCTTATTAAATGTGAATATATTCTCTATCATTATTCAGTTGAGTCCAGAATTTAATACACCCCAGTTTAACCTGGTATTTAGTCCGATCTTAATCATGATGTTATTTGGATGATGAAGGACTCATGTCCGTGCCAGGTATGAGCCATGGAATTAGAAATTATCCAGAGAAGATATTTCACATGCTGTCACACAGAACATACTTATAATAACTCATGTTTTTCAATAATTCTTAAATGGTTTTTGACCCTTTAGCCTGTCATCACATTATCCATGATGAGATATTGGATTATATTTTTTTGAGCTGTGATTGTACAACTGCATCTTGGTTTCACTAAGTTCAAAATTTATGGTGTTTTTATGATAACATCCCACATTCAGAGTCATTCACAGTCCAGTCAGTGATGTGTTTATTATTGTTCAGGTTGACAAGCACAGCTACAAGTATATATATATATATATATATATACACAGGTAATAACAGGCAAATAAATGCCTGATCATTCATCATGCGTTACACACAGATTGGAAGACAACTTCAGATATGATGCAGAATTTGCAAGTACACTTGCAGCATCAGAACATGTCAATACTTGAAATCTTTTTTTTTTTTAAACAAATCAAACAGAAATTGTAAAATAAGTTTTTAACAGTTTCAGTTTTGATTTCTTTAAAAAAACTAAAAAAACAAGGCCCCTTTCCATGTCAGCTGATTTGCTACTCGTCAACACTTGCTTTGTTCCATCTGCAACACGTGCTGTAGAAAAAAATCTGCTGCTGGTAAAGCCGTCACCTACTGGTCCTTCACTAGCACCTCAGCACACCAAAACACCAGTTTACTGGTGAACACCGAGCCACTAGCTTTCCAACCAACACAAGGGCAGACTGAACGTTTCCAGGAGCGGGTGACTGCACATTGATAACACAGGCTTCCTCAAACAGGTGAATAAATGCACGTTCAGATGTGTAGCAACATAGAGCTGCAAGCCTTCAGTTTAAAACAGCGAGAAAGACACATTTTAAATGACTGGTATGAAGCTTTTATCAAACAAAATAAACTATACAACCAATTAAAATCATTCAAATACATCTTGAGGCTAAGCACCCTACAAGGTCTCAGAACTGTGTTTCTATTTAAATACACTGCTTCACTCTGGAATATATATATATCTTACTTTACAAGACTGGCAGCAGCAGCGGTGATACAAATAATACATTTGTCAATTATTATTCAAAATCATTTCATGTCTACTGTATGAGTGTAAACTGAACTGCCATGGGATACCAAAGCAAAGGGAAGAAGGAATCTTTCTTTGTGGATGCTAATTATCACCTCGGGGTTTCCAGGTCTAATCACAAATTACACTGTACATTAGGCTTTGTAAGATCGATTCTATCTGGTCCCAGCAAGTTCAAGCACTATCTGCACTGTTAATTCACTTCATCCCAGTGGAATGTTGACGAGACGAAGCTAGCAGCAGAACCCAGTAAAGTTAAAGCCCTCCTGTCCTGGTGATTGCTAAGCCGGGACAGAGAGTGCAGCCTCTGTTTGGCAGGTATTGAGGAAATAAGGGACCAATGAGAAGTTCTTCAGTGTAGCCTCCTGGGCAACACCAGTGTCCTGCATTTCAAACCTGGTGGAGCAAAAGGAAAACAAACTTGAGACCAAGGCACACGTATGGTCAGAAGACAAGGATCTCTCAAACTTAGCCATGCAGTTCAATCCTAAAAATACCACGTATCACCTGTCCTTACCAGTCTCTGGAGGAGATTACATAGTATACAGGGGGCGGGGGTGAGTCAGTGGCGGTGCAGAGTGGCTGGCCCAGACTGTAGGCCCCAGCATGGGTGAACATGAGCCAGTCTCCGATATTGAGCTCAGGTAACAAACAGTGCTCCACTACCTGATCCAGGTCATCCCCAGAGGGACCCCACAGGCTGCTGCTGAACACTGCTGCATCCAGGGAGGTGTTCTAATAGCACACACAGAAGAGTTGTTTGTTTGTACATGTATATCAACAATCTGTGTCAGTAGACTGAAGTGTAAGATGTGGTGTTTCACACCTAATAAGATTATGGGAAACACAATCTCGAAGCCTCTGATGACAAATTAGCCTCTGGGGCCACAGCCAATATTTCGGTGCTTCTGGTGTAGAAAGTGGATAACCGGGCCAAGACTATGTTCTCTATTCCCCACACTATTTACAGTCCAACTAGTTTTTTAAGTCCAATGTTTCTCCACACAAAACACAAACAGTGATACCTATTGTAGGTGTTTTAGGTCCAGGCGACATTTTGGCGAATCTCTATTTACAGAAACCTGTGTAAGCATTTTGGTCAATGTGTTTTACCCATTTTGCTCTCCACCTGAACTGTTTTAACTTTAGGCAACCAAAGCCAGCTCAAAGGTGATTGGTCAAATTAGAAACAGAACCAGAAGGCTTCCAGATTTTTCCCATTTCACTTTATAAAAGAAATGGATTTGTTAACATCTTGACCCAGATCATTTTTGTGACTCACCTTGTGAACAGATGGTGCAGCAATCCTTGTTTCAGAGAGTTTGCTGGCAAATGATCCATACACTCCCTCGTTCATGTAGTACTGGAACTCTGGCTCATCGTTTGGATAAAGATCATCTGTTGAGAACGATGTTGAACAAAATCTTTTATAGTGCAACGCATTTATTCTTTAACTTTTTTATATCTTGTTTTATATTACAGCTTGAGATTCACATAGTTGTCTTTGGCGCAGCTGTTGGGCTGACATTACAGAATGCATCAGTGAAAGTGACATCGACTGACCGTGTTTCTGGCGATCTCGTGCCACCACCTCCTTGGAGATGACGTTCACAGCCAAGGTGAAAGCAGAGGACACGAAGAAGCTGCCAGGCTCAGCAATGATGGAGACCCCAGTAGACAGAGGGAAGTATAGGTCCACCATAGACATGACTGCACTATTGATCTGCAAAGAAGATATCAGGTGGAAAAAGTAGGAACCAAAACGGTTAGGCCTCCAAACTTTACAATTAAGACATTATAATCAATCTCCTCGACAACCCCTGAAGAGTGGCTTCAATCAAACCCATCAAAGTAGAAGTAGCACTGACTACAGTGTGTGCTATGGCTGTGCAGCAAAATCTAAACTATTTCAAATGGTACATTTTTTTAATTGATAGATAGATAGATTGTATTTCATAAGATACTGTAAAAAACAATGCAATTCAAATGCAGTACAAGTGACATTGTGGTTAAGCACTTAATCTAAGTATATGGCAAAAACCATGTCATTGCACATTTCTTTACCCGTGCGTTGTGTATGAAATTTACTGACCCGCTCCAGCTGAGTGTCAGAGCCGCTGAAGCCGCCTCCAATGTCCAGGATTTTCATGTTGAAGCCGATTTCCTCCTGAGGCAGACAGAAGCTTGTAAATGTGTAAACAAAATCACAAGTGATCATCAAAGCACTGAGTGTTTCTAGAGTGACCGCAAGTGTCCAAGGGTCGACACTGTGTGTTGGAAGGTGATGGTCACTGAACTGAGCAATGTAACAAGCTACATAACAATGTTTGAAATTACTTACTCCCATATCAAAGACACAGCGGGCATCTGAGATGGCATGAATATACACCTGGTCATCTTCACAGGAGACGGAAATGTTGGACCTTTAGGGTGAAGGTTTCATGGTCAATTTGACACCTAGAAAACTGATCAATTTTATTTATGTAGGAGGCTGGTTGGTTAATTCGAGTGAGTTTTGCATTTCTCTTTGTACACAATCTACACTTGCATTTCTTCAAACTGCTTTATCACAGTGCATTTGTAGAGCTCACCTGACCCCAACGACCTGTACACCCAGTTCCTTAGCTCTCTCCAGCAGATGTCTGCAGTCCTTAAGGGAACAGCCAAATGTCATGCTTATCTCATCGTCCGGGTTCGATGCCTCTGTGGCCACCTGCAGCAGTAGCCTGAATCAACACACAGGAAACAAAGAACCATGGTACATCTTTATTTGATAAAAGCATTTTTGTTGCTCATATAATGAATAGTGAGAAATAACTGAGCCAATTATTTAAGGCAATTTTCATGTCATGTGATCACTGGGGCTGGGATTTAATACTAATACAGTCAAAGACCTACTTGGCATTGGGGTGGCAGCGTGAAATCTTGCGTAGCTCTGCTTCATTATCACACACCAGAAGGTCAATGCCGTTCTTAGCAGCATATTTAATCTGGGAGACCTGTTTGCAGAAACCACTGTAGATGATGTCTTCAGAGGGAATACCATGGCTCTGCACCAGCTCCAGTTCAGGCTGACATACAAAGAGACAAAGACAGAAATGTATTTCAATATTATACAGTATGTGGGCTAGTCAACAGACATTTTATCATATCATGTCCAGAATAACAACTTTTAAAAGGTGAGCAGAGATACACTGACCACTTGGTGGTGCCTACAGCTTGTGGACCACAGGTTGTGTAATACTTTTTTATATAAGTGTACTAGTAGTTGCTTGGAGGGGTGGTATAAAAGATCCACACTTAGTACCATGTGACTGGATGAGAAGTTCTTTAAAACATGTCTGTAAGACTGTGCAGCCTAAACAGTGCTGTGATTATTTCATGTGAAGACACCTGGTCTGACAACAGAGATCTAATATGTTTGTGAGAAAGTACCTTGTTGGTGCATATAAATCCAGTGCCAAGAGCAGCAAGAACTTCAATAACAGCTGGACTGCTGTTGCATCTGACAGTGTAGTAGGGCCGAATTTGGGCCATGTGCGTTCGCCAGCGAACGTGCTGCCTCAGTACGACTCCCAGGTCTGCTACAAAAAATGCATTCCTCTCAGACTGAGGAAGACAGAAGTGGATGAGTCAGAAAAATATGTAAGCTTTGCCTACATGTAACATTACTACATACAGTTAACAAGGCAACACATTAACAGGCGTTTGAGAAAATTATAACAGTAAGAGGTCATGTGCTAAATGTGCATGTTGTTACACTGAGATTCCTTACCAGAGTTTGTTCATAAATGTGGTTGTCAATCACGTCGCAGAGTGCTGTGCCTGCCTCCAGCAGGCCAACAGAATACTGTGGTTCATCAGCAATACCTTTCATCCTCTCAACCGTTTTCCTCTAATCCGACAGGCATAAAGAATGTGGCTAATCTGAGTTGTCTTGCTCGCTCGCTCCTGAGCCCCTGGGGTCCTAGGCTTTTGCAACAAACTGCAAGAAAAGTCAGCATAGACATGATTTTCAAGAGGCAAAACAAATTACACACATTTGGACAATATATGTTTATTACTTGTTTTTTCCTACTCTCATTTATTCATTAGCTGGAAGATAAACTTCTCTGATGTGATCCATAAACAAGCCACTTCAGTGAGCATCCAATCAGAGCACAGAACAGGTTTCATGTTATGGGAAAGCTTTGTGGAAGAGGCCTATTCTTCTGAAAAGCCACTGTGAAAACACAGGGTCTGGGGCACAGGGTTCATTTACTTTACCATCAATTACTCCCAACAATCACCATTAATCCCTGAGCTGGTGACCCGTAAAGGTTCTTTTTGATGGCATTAAGCAAGGTACAATACTGTCTGTGACTCTGTCACAACTTTACTTTCAATAATGTTGCACAATATGTCAGAGATGTGCAGTAGTGACTAGACCACATCTGAAATGACTGTGGCTTTGGGAGGTTAAATGGGGAGACTAAACAATGTGCCTGGAAAGAGTGCTGTGTTCTACACTATGACAAGGCTAATACAAACAGATGAATAGACAGTGGGCCAGGGGTAGAATTTCAGTGCCTACTTGATTTCACTGGGGGAAAAAAAATCTGGGGACTCAAGTGTGTTGGCGTTAATTAGTCCTCAGCTTGAACAGGAGTTAAAGAATGTTGGGAAATGGCTTGACCCTAACGTCTCTTTAAAAATCAACCAGCATTTTATATAACGTGAAAAATGGCTTGACCCTAACGTCTCTTTAATAATCAACCAGGATTTTATATAACATGAAAAAAGTTTCACATATTAGCTATATTCTTGCTATAGTCTACTACTACTACTGCAGATAATAATCAGTCCACAGTGTCCTGTCCTTTTAGTAGAAGTGCTAGAAATAGATCTGAAATGTTAGATCTAATATTAAGGTTTGTGATTTATCTGGGGCAAGCTATTTCTCAATATACCCATCTGTTTCGTCTATCAAGAGTTTCTGTGAAGCAATAACGATGTTTATCCCTGCAAACAGAAACACACACACACACAGCAAAATGATAAATAAACATGGTTTTGCTTGCATGTGTTTCTGCAATGAGAGAGTGCCAACAATGCGATCAAGAGTATGCATTCATTCCTCAGCTCTAATGTACTCACATGGATGAGTCCTGGGAACTCGTCCACCATCAGCTAGGATCCCAAGGTGGCTCGGCGTTGAAGTCAAATGGCTCCCGGTATAGAGCTGCCCCTAAATCCTCTGGATAGTTGTTGTACACCTGCAAAGGGGCAAATGAGGACAGGGCACATTGGAATCAGTCACTGACAGAGAAACAACAGTGACCAGGAGAGAGCGTCCGTTTCTCCGCTGACACAGGCTCCAATCTAACTTCACATTTAATGCTCGGCACAATCACATGCGTTGAGGAAATGTTGGGAGGCGATGGAGGAAGAACAAATGATAGGTTGCAGGATTTACTGGATGAGTGATAAATGTTTTCTGGTGAGACTGTTTTGAATATTTGAAATGTGGTACTCTGAACCGTGCTCCATGATAAAGTACATTGATTCAAGGCAATTATGATGGGTTCAAATGAATTGACATTGCTATGTTACGTGGCGATGGTAGGAAGAGTTTTCAGTCTGATTAACCAAACACTTCACATTCTGCTGCTAATTCACAACCGCATTGAACGCGTCAGACTCCCGTTTCCTTGCTAACTATTGTGACAGGTCGTTTACGTTCATTGATAAAGTTCAGATTAGCCTTAGCTAGCTACGTACAATGCAAATGCTGTACGGGAATCTCTCGTATTTCAACAATGGTGCCACTGAACACTACGTTATATAGTCTTACAATGTATTTCAACTTTCACAACATTGGCCGGTCCATTCAACAACATGCTAATTAGCAAGCTAACAACGCGGTTAGCTAACGTTACTTACGTCTGCTGAAAAGCCAACAGAGGGGACAGAGCGCTTTTTCTTTTTAGGCGGAATTTTTAAAGAGTGGTGGGTTCACAAGGAGAGAAAAGGAAAAGTGCCATGGACGAGGAGGATTAGCTCGAGTGATTGTTGTTCGATGTTGTGCAGGTGCGAGCGGCTGCGGACCATTTGTAACCGAGGGAGAGGACGTCAACAGCGGGGAGAGAGAGGCGCAGACAAGTAGCCCGCTGAAGCTAACACGAGCACATCCGGTTACAGCATCAGAATAAAATGCACGTTCACAAACATATCGCGACGTCTTTTGATTAATGAAGGACATCGATGAAGGAAAAACGTGTGTGAAATATCGTTTTCATCGAGGTTTTCTGGCAGGATTTCTTTCTCATAGTCAGTATAACTTAATCCTTCAAACTATAAGAAGTATTCAAGGTCTGATTCTACCTAAATATGGTTGATCGATCGCAGAGGGGCGGGGTTTAGAGCTGTCAAAAAATACACCTTCCAAAGAAATGACAGATAACATGTGGACTAATGTCATGCATAATAGTAACACAAATAAAAATGGTCTCATTCTAAATAAATATAATTGTGTACTGTGTGAGTATATTTTATATTCTATATAAAAAAGCATCAATCTTCCTTTTTAAGATCCGATTCTAATACCTGAATTTGGAAAACTGCCGATACCAGTTTATTATTATTATTATTGTAGTAGTAGTGGTAGTAAATAAACCAAAAATATGATTATTATCATTATTTACAGTATTCTATCTGTTTTGTGAAAATTTTTGTTTTTGTTCTTTTTTACCTCAATGTTTTGTTTTGTTCTATTGTATTGTGTTTTGTTGTGTTCTGATATACGAGCTGCTATGACGACTTAATTTCCCTCCGGGAATGAATAAAGTAATCTATCTATCTATCTATCTATCTATCTATCTATCTATCTATCTATCTATCTATCTATCTAAAACTCAATGTCACATACAAATAGGTGTAGGAATGCAAATTGCTATGGCAGCTCTTTTAATGTTTTGAAAAACTTCAATCTAGTGCCAAGCATTGCACTATGGGCTTTAAATTCCATCAAGCCCATTACATATTCATAATATCAGACCATGGAATCTAGATCAGTACATGGATCGATGGCATCAGTCAGTGATATCAGATAAGTGACTGATACAGATATTGGAATGGATCTGTCACAATTACAATTCTATATTCTATTCTATATTATTACAACATAATGTTTGAGACACAATGGAAGTTAATTATATCTTCACAAAAACAAAACATAACCACACACAATATATAATAACCTTTATAAACAATAAATAGGGCAGCTTTAAATTTCTTAAGATTACCTGTGTTATGTCTTCATTGTGTTCCCCATGGCTCAGTATTAAGGACAAAATGCTGTCCAATAAAGTGCACAGAATTTTCTCTCTTTCTGTAGCCAAAAATCAACAGTTGCAAAACAGAAGTCCCGTGAGTAATGAGTTAGATGGATGCATGTATTTCTTCTTCAAGTTCAAGCTCAGACTGGATTTGTCCCGTCCCTTTGCCTTTGTTGTTGTGACTTTAACAAGTTGTGCCTGCCTCTGGAAGTGCAGGGTCTGGGGCAGTGTGTTTTTTTCCTAGGAGATACATTTGCATGTCTCCCTCCTCAACAGTGGAGGAGGAGGGTGCCAAGGAACGCTCAACTACTGTAACAGAGTGACAAGCACATACTGTACAGTCATTATCAATTCAAATGTGTTGAACTGGAATACACATAATAACAATTCATTTCAAAATGAGGTACATCTTGAGGTTTTCTAGGATTCAGTGAACATATTTATTAACGATCTTAAACTGAAACATTTGAATTGATAATGACTGCACAGTATGTGCCTGTTTCCATGGAGATTATACTGTATGTTAATCGAAAAGAGCAAAATCCTAAATCTGTATCATCCTGAGTAGCCCACAGCAAATAACAGTGCGTGTGTTTTTTTGCAAACAGTTGTGAATTCTCATAACTGTGACATCCTTCAGAGTGCTGGATTAGCTTTGAGTACTCCTCGGGGACAAAACATAAACAATAGCGGCAATTGTTTCTCCAATAAAACTATTGCTTAGAGTCCATTGTAAAGGCTGGAGAGGCAACGTCTTTGCCTTGCACTGCGACACAAAAGCTATTCCGTGTTTTGTGCCTGTTCTCTCCAACACGAAATGTGCCTATGTTAAATATAAGTCTAATCGCACATACCATCTAAAGTGGCTTCCAGTAACACACAATGTTTGATTCTCATTGTTCGGATCATAATAGCTGTCGCGGGCACTGAGTATGCGACAGCGGGACATGTGTACCACCCACTGTGAGGGAAAATACTCCAGTGGCTGCATTGTGCAGCAGGAATTCTTATTTGCAAACATTGCAAACAGATTACATCAACACACAGACTTGGAAAGACCTTGCGTAGGTTAACCCTAACAGACCAAAGGTCTCCAGTCACAGAGGAAAAAACAACATTGTCCCACAGTGGGGAAAGAAATTATGAAACACCTCCAGCAAATTGCTTATTTATATATATAAGTTAAAGTAAGAAATATATGTTATAAACAGTCAGTTACAATAAGGCACCTGCAAATCTAGTATCTCTCTGTACTTGAATAAGTGACTCTTTAAACCATGAAATTGGTCTTAAGCAACAAGACTCTTGTAAGTGTTGTTAAGTCACTCAGCAATGGATTCTGCTCTTTTTGCCAAAGAATGTTACTCAGTGAAAGGAACTTCGAACTAACTTTTCCTCACACTGATGTGAATGTTAAACAGGACAATACAAAGCAGCCACCTGCAGGAATATAAAAAAATATGCAAAGAGGAATCCTGTTGAAAGACCTGATCTGCTAGTGTGAGAAAATGATTTAACAAGAATGGGGGTGAACATTTAACAGAACCTTTCTCAACACAATCTTTGGTTAAACATTATAAAAAACTAAACATTTAGAATTGGGCATATCAACGTATTTTTAAACTTGAGGCATCTAGTTTATCCAGTTAAACTTTATTTTCTGTTTACATAAACCAGGTTGCATTCAATCAAAGTTGAAATAATTCAAAGCAATATTTTAAAAACACTTGAATACAAATGAATTCAGATTCCTCTTAATTTGTTTGTGTGGCTTTCGTGCATTAAAGCCGTGGACATAAATATTAATGAAACATAGTTTCACACAACATTTTCATCATTGTTTGCAGTTTTTTAATTTGAATGTAGGGAGAAGTCCCCTCAGAGACACATGGATACAAACCAACATATCACTGTCCATTATATCATTTTATTTATATGTTAAAAAAAGGTTTGCTGCTTTTTAATGAATCAGAATATTGAGATTTTAAGTTGTCAGAACTCAGTTTCTGAAGCAAGAGACTAAAGTTTTAATAGTTGGCACAATTTATTTGTTTTTACTTTAAACATTGATAATCTGAGTTTCTAAAGCCTGAGAAATATTGGTTTTTATTTAGAACATAGTGTAATGCCACCTCAAAGGAACAATTTTTATCTCTGGGCTTTCCCTCGACATGTCTTATTCAACAATAGTATCAAGGTGGTGGAGAGACACAGTAAGATATACCATGATGGGCAAACAATAACACAGCCTAAAAAATTATGCACATTTCACCCTTGTTTCCTTTCTGCCAAGATAGAGTGCAGAATAGTCTGTTCATAACTCTGTGTCAGAAGTTATATGAGATAATGTGGTTTATTATAAATGAGGGCTGTCCTGTAAATCAAACTAAATACAGATAGTCAGTCTTTCTTCTGATGATTTGTACAATATCTGACAAATAAATCATGCACACACAGGCACACACATACACATACACACGCACACACACATACGAGCTTGTGTGTGCTTGTGAGCATGCCTGCATATCTGGAAGCAGTGGGTCACTGTCACCAAATTTAGTAAAATGCAAAAAGTTGAAAGATTACACAGGAGATGTACGGTGAGCCTTATTCAATGTTCACAAACATAACTCTGAGACAAATCACAGGTCATGTAATTAAGATGCTTAATGGCTGTTTGCAAGGACGCTGAGTCAAACATGTGTGCGTGACACAGAACAGAATTAAGCCTGTACATAGTTATTTCTCCATTCAATCATTTTTAATGTTAAAATAACATTCTCTCTCTTATTGAACCAGAAGAGATTACACTCAGCAGCAGCCTGTGCTCCGCAGACTGACTGATTGTGACGTGTGTGTGTGTGTGAGTGTGTGAGTGTGCGTGTGTGTGTCCTGATAACATCCCAGCAGACTGGCCTCTAGCCAGCTATGGGCAAACTCACCCTGCCGTTTGATGTCGAGGGTTGGCTCCAGGCAGACCAAGCATTGTGTCCCAAACAATGAACCCCAGGCCCATTGAACTATAAACATGTCCCTTTGGGGGTGTTTTCCTCAGATTCCATACAGGAGACACCCAATGTCAGGAAACTTGACCCGGCTTTTCCAAATTTAGCAACTCTGAAGTCTCAAATGCTGCTGACTTGGCATCCAAGTATGTGTCTGTTTCCCTCTCAAATAATGTAATAATGCCCTTGGAATGTTGAATAAAGGCCCAGGTCTGGGGTGGAGGTCTTGCAATTCAGGAATTTTGTTGAAATGCAATGTAATATAGTATATGTTTTGCTTCTGTTGATCTTTTCCATCAATTTCTTCAGAACTCTGTCACCCTGGTGCTCTGTACAACATGACACCTATTACAGGCCTGTCTGTCCTGTTCCACTAATGGTTTCTTTCATTTTCCCCACGTGATTTGCCCGGTGAATATTTCTTTCTCTAGTGATCGAGGATGCTGTTCAGGTTGTGAGGCAGCTTCAGGTCATTTTTTTAGGATTTGTGATGTTAGGTTGCAGTTGCACGTGCAAAATGAGACTTGCACTCGGCTGTGCTCGCGCTGCAGTACTCCGTGTCCACCAGCTGTGGTCGCTGCTGCGTTTTGCACAGCGAGCAGAGGGAGTGAGAGGCCTTCCGGTTCCTCCGGCAGATCAGCTGACTCTGATGCTGCTGTCAGGAGACCTCAAGAAATGTGGTGCATGGCAACTATGAACATCGTCAAGCCGTAGAAACACACACACACACACACAGCGACGTTTTAACTGGCGACGGCCACATTTTAATACACAGGTGAGTGACGTCGTCGCGCAATCGTCAAACAACCGCATGTGCTGCTGTTGAGAGAAAAGCTAAGTGGCTAACATCCTGCTGGATGCTGCTTGACCTTAACCATCTGTTTTCGTGCCAGCTTCGTTTGACATACACTGTCGTTTAATCAGCGCTTAAGGCTTTAATACGTTCTGTAACTATTAGAAAGTAATTACGACTGGTTCAGAAACATTACACTCGTTTTCAAGGGATGTGAACCCCAAACATAGCATCATTTCACTAGCTTTCTTAATGACAACAGCGCAGGGAGCTCACAGTTAGCTAACAACAGGAGACGTGCACGCTATTTTAGCGGTGTCGTAACCAAAGCAGTGCTAATGATACAATGACAGAATCAGTGGAGCACAAACTTCATAGTTTTGTAACGTGAACGATAACAAATCCAGGCACACGAGTCCAAACCTGCCCCTCCTCTCAGTTCTGTCTAGCTGCACCAGTGCTGTAATCATGACAGAGTTCTGGCTGATCTCTGCACCTGGAGAGAAGACCTGCCAGCAGACATGGGACAAAATGATGGCAGCCACCACACGCACCAACAGCCTATCCGCCAACCACAAGTTCAACATACCAGACCTCAAGGTGAGCATGAGGTGCAATCGCTCTTTGTTGGTTCTGCGCACTTTCCCCCCCACGTGCACAGCCGTAACTTTGTGATAATGTGGAATATACAGACTTAACATTCAAGTAATACATCGTGGACAAAATGTTGTATTTAAAAAGTTCGTCAGCAGTTACAGATTTAGTCTAATATCAAAGCCACTCACCTTGTATATCCACTGTCAAGAATAAGCCGATTCTGTACATTGGAAGCAGCCTTTCCACAGATCTGTTTCCTGCATGATGAAGCGTTGATTAAGCGTCAAAAGTTTTGTCCACAGAGCAGTTCAGCTCGTCCAGATCCTCTCTGTGTTGAAGGTGAGGTAACCTCGCTGACCTTGCGGCCACATGGGGCTGTGATGTTCTCCTGGAACTGTTAGAGATGCATGAGCAGGTCTGGACAAAGAGGCGCCGTCCTAAACACATAGGGCCCCCTGGATGTCACTGTGGGCTGATTAAACCCCAGATGTCGCTGTTTAAACACAACCCTGCTGACCCAGATCCCATGACTAAAAAGTCAAAAGTTGTAATGCATTGACTCTAACCAATGCTGCAATTACTCTACTATTTCTCTGACGTTCTCCACTTCTGTCCGCCCTGGGAGAGGGATCCCTCACACGTGGCTCTCTCTGAGGTTTCTACGTTATTTTTTTCTCTGTTACAGTTTTTTCCAATTGCTAAAACACAATTTTGCAAGCGAGGCTGGTTTTATCAAAATACTTATCAAGATATAATACTCACAAAACCACACACCCAAACTGCAAAATACCTCATATATCCTGCAAAATGAAGCACTGCAACCAAAACTACATATAGCATTATCAAAATCAAACTTTTGCACCAAATGGCACACACTTCATTCATATTACCAGATTTTTGTTTAACCAACTACACACTGTTGGGCATAATGAAAAGCACTCTCATCTTTTGTATACTTTGCCATAATACTAAAATAGTTCGAATTGTAGATTTTTTATTTTTCACCCAACAAGTCAATACAACATATGCAGAGCAGATATATTTACATCTGAGTGAACAAAAATATGCTCACAAAAAACAGTAAACTGAAAAAGAAAATTGCAGAAAAAATATATAGAAAAAAGAGGCAAGAAAAATAAAGGTGCTCACCTGTGGTCTTTTCATAGTTCATTCCTGATTGAAGTGGTAACAATTAACCATTGAAGCGTTTGGCCTGGTGACACATATATTGACCACTTAGTTCATGTAGTGTCGTTTTGAATGGCAGTGTTTTGAAATGGCAAACATGTGCCATTTTGAATTGCAAAATGTGTGTTAAGCAGAAAATGTGTTTAGACCTTTGGAGACATGAGGAGAGGTTTTGCTCTCTGTGTCAGATTAAATAATTGTGCTATGTCATTTTAGTGTTTTAGCAATTGGAAAAAACTGTAAAAGGGTTTTTTGGTAGTTTTTTCCTTACTCTTGTTGATGGTTAAGGGCAGAGAATGTCACAGCTTGTTAAAGCCCCATGAGACAAATTGTGATTTGTGAATATGGGCTATACAAATAATATTTGATTGATTGATTGATGTTTTATCTACTTTCTGCTTTTTTTGTCCAAAAACAGGTTGGGACTCTAGATGTCTTGGTTGGACTGTCGGATGAGCTGGCCAAATTAGACTCATTTGTTGAAAGGTGAGCTACTTGCAGTATGCTGACCTGAATTGAATTTTGATATTCTCTGTCTATGAAATATAATCAGTTAAGTGATTAAATTGAGTTTTTATAAACAGATAAAAAAAGCTGTCTGTATTTTAAACAGCATTTCAAAAGTTCCCCTTAACCTGTGCAGTGCTCCAGACTCGCTGATGTAGCAGGTTTATCACTCCACAATTCTTTCCCTTCTTTGTAACAATGAGGAATTTCACAGGGGCCCGAGGCTAGCTAGCCTCGCGGTCTAAACTTGGCAATTTACAGTTGGGTGACACACCAGTAGCTTTTTCTTTCGTCATATTTATACCTGATGACTTATGTGCCACAAGAATGTTTGACTGCTGTTTATAGTCTTTTGAAAATTTGACATCAAAACACACACGGCCATGACTGCCCGAGTTATGCTTTGCTTACTCTGTAGATTTTTCCAAGACGGTGAGAAAGACCAACTTTGCAACATGGTTCCATTTGTTGGACCAAAGTCTGACTTTATTCCCTTTTGAAGTTTCCATCTAGAATGTGAAAAACAGAGAACCTAAACTAATGAAAACTGCACCCATCGATGTATCTTTTTTATTGTTATTTGATCTTTAACTAGTGAATTCAATGTTTTAATGTCATTATATGAACAATGAAATACATTGCAGATAATTGAATTTAAGCTCAAGAGGCAGATGTGCTGTCTTATGAACTCTTCAGATGTGATATGTGACAATTCTGCAATTGACCTATTAATTCCACAAACTGAATCTGTCTGTCTCACGAACTGTCTTATCGATGTCACACTTGGCAAATACTGATTAAACGACAGTGTATGTCAAATGAAAGACATACAACCCCCATTTATAATAGACAACTGATAACAGCTTTATTTATTTTTATGGTTTTATTTTGCAATTATTTTTTTCATTGCTACGGCTAAAATATTCCCTTTCTAATAGCTTTTAAGTTGTATTTGATTTCTGGAAACCCCCCAGTGTCTTGTGACCCCACCCAGGGGTCTCGACCTCTACTTTGGGGACCACTGATCTCTTTTACCTGTGGACACAGCTCCTCTGTGATGTACCGCCGAACAGTGTGGTCAAAACTTTTAAACCCAGAAAGTCTGCCATGTTATAAATCGCCTTGTCAGGAAATAACTTTAACAGGGACATGTGAAACTTTCTGATGTGTATGTATGTTTGTGTAAAATTTGGAGGATGGCGCTCATGTGAGCATGTGCAGGGTGAGTGTACAGTTTACTCTGGCTTTGTGCTCGCATTTTGTGTTGGCATGGTGTGTTTTGATGTCTCCCGGCTGTTCACAGTGTGGTGAAGAAGGTAGCTCAGTACATGGCCGACGTGCTGGAGGACAGTCGAGACAAAGTACAGGAGAACCTGCTGGCCAATGGAGGTACAGTGATGGTTCCAACACAGTGTCTTTTAAAACTTCACTACCAGAAACTTAACTCGGGTAATAAGTCTTTTGCTGTCTTTCTTCAGTTGATCTTGTCACCTACATCACAAGATTTCAGTGGGACATGGCAAAATATCCCATCAAACAGTCACTTAAAAACATCTCTGAAATCATCTCAAAGGTGGGTCTGACCATTCAACTGGAAAATATAGAGATAATGAGAAAATAATTTGGAATAATTTACTTTTTCACTGTATTTGTGTCCTTTTTAACGTAGCTTAATGATTCCAATGCTAACTAGGTAGTGTTCTTGAATACAAAACAAGTGTGTCATGAATGCAATGTTACTGTGTATTTCATTTATAATCATTTCCATGTTGCTTTTCATCCTTCTCAGCAAGTAACCCAGATTGACAATGACCTGAAGACAAGAGCCTCTGCTTACAACAACCTGAAGGGAAACCTGCAGAATTTAGAAAGGAAGAATGCGTAAGTAATCCATAGACACTAAAATGCATCTTTAACATAAAGAAAAAAACAAAATAATAATAATAATAATGTGGCCACAGAAAACAGGGCTCAGTAAAAATTCATTATGACCAAAAATAATTTTTTCCTATTCTCATAATTCAGTGTGACTATTAGCCGAAGGAACTTTTTTGAACAGCTGTTGGCTGACAGCATATCCAATAGACACCAAAACAATAAAACTGTCATTCCAAAAACCTCCTTAATTAGATCTGGCTGATACAGCTGCATCAATCTTCAGTCAACGCACTGATTGGTTTCTTCTTAGCCCGAGATTATTCGTCAGTTAAGATACTGGACGTGTTCTATGACCACGTCAGCATGGTCTTAGAAGTAACTGCCCCGCAAATGCTTTGTGAACTCCAGGCACCATCACTATGTCACATCCATGTTTTTGTACCACTGCTGTGTGCCATTAGGGGGAGCCTGCTGACCAGGAGTCTGGCCGACATTGTCAAGAAGGAAGACTTTGTGCTTGACTCAGAGTACCTCATTACTATGCTGGTAGTTGTTCCAAAGTGAGTATTACTTCAACAGTCAAACACATATTGCAATTATGGGGGAATAATGCATTAAAACAGATGAAAGATGTATTTTATCGTGCTGTCATGTTCTGTCAGGACGGGATACACTGACTGGCAGAAAACATACGAAACACTCGCCGAGATGGTGGTGCCTCGATCCTCAAAGTGAGTGATATCATCATTTCAAAGGAAACAGACATTTTATTAGAGAAACCCTGTCATGTCTCTTAATTTTTACACATTATTAATCATTATTATTGTGTCACATGATTTTGATTTCATCTGTATTTTTACCAATTTCTTGTATTATTATTCTCATATACTGCCTGTACTTTAAAGTTATCTTTCCAGCTTCATTACAACAGTATAACATGTGCCTTACTTTTCTTCCAGTCTGCTATTTGAGGACCATGACAGCGGCCTGTTTGGTGTCACTCTGTTCAGGAAAGCTATGGATGACTTCAAACACAAAGCCAGAGAGAACAAGTACGAACAGTTAAATATACTTTACTATTCATAAAAGTGTGTGAATCACAAAATAGATGTGTGAAAAGAGTCTAAAAAAAGAAATTAAGCTTAGTTTCAAAGGAGGCCAAATTGGAGGGTAGATAGAAATAGCTCCAACAGAGCTGCAGCGATCACAGGCTGTAAAAAAAAAACAATTACATTATTTTCACAGATTTTTTATATTCATTATAAACTGAGGTTGACCTCTGTCCACTCCATCTTACTTCCAGGTTCACAGTGAGAGACTTTCAGTACAATGAAGTTGAGATGAAGGCAGACAAAGAGGAGATGACACGGCTCTCCACCGATAAGAAGAAGCAGTTTGTAAGTGAAATGGACACTGAGAAATGTTCAAACTTGTTTTAAAAGTGATAAAAATTGACCTAAATTTTGTTTGGGCATTTCTTATGCCTGTGCACCGCGACCGCCAGCGGCAGGTCGATGGTCAAGTTCACAGTGGCCTTGTGACTGTGATATATCA
Organism: Paralichthys olivaceus; assembly: GCF_024713975.1. Lineage (NCBI taxonomy): Eukaryota > Metazoa > Chordata > Actinopteri > Pleuronectiformes > Paralichthyidae > Paralichthys > Paralichthys olivaceus. Next base: position 23,483,546 of record NC_091105.1, on the reverse strand, counting down.
GAAACCTCAAGAGGGAATTTCATTACACTTGGCACAAACAATCACTTGGATTCAAGCATGATCTAGGGACAGCTGTGCCTGCTTTGGTAAAGTCGTCCTCTTATCGGAAGGTCTGTGGTTCAATCCCAGTCTTCCCTACTCCTCATGACGAAGTGTCCTCGGGCAAGATACTGAATCCCATATTACCCCTTCTATAGATGCACTTTATGAATGAGTGTGTGACTGGGTGAATGACAAAAAACGGTACTATAAAGAGCTTTGAGTGGTCATCAAGACTAGAAAAGCTCTATTTAAATACTGAACTATACAACAAATCATCCTTTGACACATTAAAAATAATTTTCAACAATCTCTGCTTACAGCATCGTTACCTGGCATTCCACATTACTTGGCAACAATGAACAACTAACCCTGGTTACAGCATCGTTACCTGGCATTCCACATTACTTGGCAACAATGAACAACTAACCCTAACACACTTTTTTGATTTTTTTAATGAACCATTTTCAGCTGATGTTAGCGAGTGTGCATAAATGAAAAACTACTGGCTACTGGTGTGAAGAGGATCAAAAAACATGTGTCATTCACAGAAATGTTTAACATTAGTGTGAAATGTAGGAATGAAATAATTGAAACAGATTTTATCAAATGATTCAAGGGGCAGTGATGCATGAAAATGTTTTATTCAAATTTAAAGTTCCCCATAAGATTCTGCTATACTTTAAAATCATGTTAATTGTATTGTTTCCATATTTCAGTGTGTTGTCAAATCCATTTACACATGCTCTGTCCCCTGCAGGGAGCCTAAGACAGGATGAAGTACTATAAATGAATGGCTCTTGAAGCTCTTCTAACCCTAAGGTGTGTTTCCTCTGTAGGGGCCACTTGTTCGATGGTTGAAAGTGAACTTCAGTGAAGCTTTCATCGCATGGATCCACATTAAAGCACTCAGGGTCTTTGTGGAATCTGTTTTAAGGTGCAGTAATCAAACGACACAGTCATAATCACACTCATGTATAGAACTACACAGAAGCTGAACACATAATGACGTGACACTTATATGCATGTGCGACGTGTTGTTCCTGCAGATACGGGCTGCCGGTGAACTTTCAGGCCATGCTGCTGCAGCCCACCAAGAAGACCATGAAGAAGCTGCGGGAGGTGCTCAACGATCTGTACAAGCATCTGGACAGCAGTGCAGCTGCTATCATTGATGTGAGTACTCTGTATCATTTTACTGTACTTCCTGCATGGTCACAGCATCCAGAAGAACACCAGCATGTGCTAATTCAAACATTTAATAATATGATTATCATGGAATAAATGATGATATAAAATATCTCAGCAAGTGTTTAATCCATAAATGAAATGATAATATATACAATATCCCCCAAATAATTTAAAATAATTATTTTACAAAATGTCTCTTTTCAAAACTTAAACTTCTTCCCCAACTTTATTCTTGAATACATTCATATGTTTTAGCTTTTCTAACATTTTAATAAAGTTCCATTAATTTCACATGTAAACTTTATATTTTAGTCCATTCAAGAACAGAACCTGTTATGTGTCCTATGTCTATAATGCATACCAAATCTATTGATCTAGAGAAGAGGAGACAAAATAAAGTTGACTAAAAACAGACATAAACACTGTCAGATTCTGACTGCGCTGCTCATGGAGACTGTTCTGCATCACGATAGAAAAGATAGAAAAAAGTGTAGAATAGAAGAAAGGGTCCAAATCTTTAAAATAAATTATTTTCTCTTTGGTATGTTATACCAATTAGTATATAGTATATATTTATCACATAATTATTCACTGTATTATTATCTTATCATGAATATGACTTTTGATTAAATAAAATAATCTTAATATTCTAAAGTATACATTTTGAAGTTTGAAGTTAAATGCAGGGAAACCTGTTTATGCTACATCAACTACTTCACCTCAGTTATCCTCATATTACCACAACACCAGCTAGTTTTAACTAAAGAGTAATAATGGGGAGCTGTGTTTTCATTCTTTGTATTGCACCTGTTTGACAGCATTAGGGGAATTTCATTTTGGAGATGATTGCAGATGCTATAGTCATCCCAACATGCTGCTTGCTCACACTAATGTTTCTTATTGTCGTATATCCAGTCTGCGATGGACATCCCAGGCTTGAACTTGAGCCAGCAGGAGTATTATCCTTACGTCTACTACAAGATCGACTGCAACCTGTTGGACTTCAAAGTTTAACTCCTCTGGTACGAGCCTCCCCATACACCTCCCACTGTCCTAGTTGTCCCTCTCCTCACTGCCGCCTCTCCACGTCTGCTGCTTGAATGAAAACGCTGCACCTTCATTCCTCATGGTGAAAAGGCTCATCAACGAGCTCCTACCACTTTTACAACCAAGGGACTAAAAAGACTTTTAAATATTGTTTTGTTTACAGCACATGTTTCTTCTCAAGCCACAGAAATCATTTTTTTGATGTTAAAATAATTAAGAATTGGTCTTGTTGTACGTTAACTGTGTCATTCCACATGTTCTGGTGCGTGTTGATAGCTGCATCTTCTGTATTGGTGTTTACATATGGGCAGTGATATCATCGTACCCATGGCAACCAGATCTGTGTTTCTGAGATTGTGGGTTGTTCCTGCAAACATTGTGAAACAAAGATGTTATACGTGCGTGTGTGTGTCTGTGTGCTGTTTCATGTTCTGTATATTCGCTGTCAAACAGAGATCTATATCTGAGTAATGTGTAAGACATTGATTGAATAAATATGATTGATGATTAAATCATATCAAATATGTGTCAGATTGGGAATTGTTTAGTAATTAGAAAGAAACAGTCTGATCTGATGTTTGAACAGAATCCAGAGTATGAACGTGATGTGGTCATATGGAGACATTCATGTGAGAGAATTAACACATAGCAGTGCCTGTGTGTATCATATAATGAGTTTCTCTGTATCCTCGTAACGAATCATGATCATCTGTAGAGCCACGGGCATTTTCAAGCATACTTCCTTTGGAATGTATATAGCTGCAAGTGAAATGTATTGAGTTTCAACATGGAGGAGACCAGACAGACACCTTGGATGAGGCCTGGTCATGATTGGTGAGTGTGTTTTAGTGCACACAAAAGCTCCGCTCGGAATCACAGATGCAAGCTTGGGAAAGGACCAGCAAATACATTCATGGTCTGCCCTGGTCACCCTTTTAACACAAACACTCACCAAGCACTTTATTGGTAATGAGACACTTGTTATGCAGATTTCCTCCCTTTGCTCTCAGAACAGCGGCAGGTTTTCCTAGATGTGATCTGACAATTTTCCTTTGAGATTCTGTTCCATGTTGATCTGGCTGCATGACATCATTCCAGCAGACCTGTCAGCTGCATATTCACGCTGCAAATCTCCGGTTCTACCACATCACAAGCATGCTCTGTTGGATGTCTGGTGACTGGGGAGGTTACTGAAGTTCGAGACTATTGCTTTATGACACGGAGCATTATTCTCCATTAAAAGATGGTTGACTGACAATAAGAGATTAACATAGTTAGCAATGATACTCAGAAAGGCTGAAGCATTCGAACAATGATGAATTGGTATTAAGTTTGAGGAATTTGTTGAGCATCCTTACACAGCACATCTGCTTTGAACAGAGCCCGTCTCATTCCACAAATACTCTCTTCTCTCTGAGCAATACCCAAGGCTAGGTTATAGATAAAAGGCAAACTAGCGTTAAATTGTAATGTGTATGATCAGGGACTTTCATATTCAGATCTAGGGTCTCATACAGAGAGACTCCAACTCATCTCTTCATCAGAGCAGAGGTGGAGAGGCAAGACATAGGGACACTACGAGATTTATTTTATTTATTTAGGAATGTGTGCTTTAGGTTGAAGTGTGCAAAAAGATGCCATTACATACATGTTTACATGGGTGATCCGAGGTGGGGAGGGAAGGAGTTAAGTTTGGATGCTGTGTGAAACATCTTCAGATTTGCTCACAGTTGCTCATGTTACTCTGTTAATGTTGATATTGTTTGTCGTTGTTCGTCAATAGTACTTCCACATAATCCGTCTACCTGATTAGTGCTGTAGCTAAATTTAACCCAATTACATTTAACTCAGTATCATCCATCCATTTAACCAACGAGTTCTTCAAAAACCCTATAGTTCCGCTGAGATGGACCATCTTGTTGATAGCTCTGTTAACTCACTATGATTAACATTAGACTCCAGAGCATTTTAAATTAGCTCCCTGGTACAATTCCAACACACATGAATTAAAACAAGCGTCAAGAACACTAGAAAGCTCCAACTGTGTTGAAAAGTCCCTCCACAAAGCAAGAGCTGCCTACTATTCCACATTCATAGAGGAAATAAAAAAACAACCCCATGTTTCTCTTCAGTATTCCTCTCTCCCTGAATAGCAATGTCTTCATGAACTTCTTTAACGATAAAATTCTTACTATCAGAAATAAAATCTACCATCTCCTGCCATCAGTTGACACTAATACATCATCAAGCACAGAAGTCTCAGGAACAGCTGAGAATCCTATGACTGTAACTAACTGTACCACTATTAACTCAAGTCTACACCCTGAACCTTCCAGGCCAATGAGCTCCTCCCTGAGATAGAAGTGTAATGATTGTACTGTATGATGTACTGTATGTGTGAGAGAGAGGGAGAGAGAGAGAGAGGGAGGGAAGGAGGGAGAGAGAGATCATGTGATGAAGGAGAGAGCTTGGCTTGCTGTGCTGAGCTCGGAGGTAAGACACACACCCACACACACACAGAGCGAGGCTGTGCAGGATTCAGTCTTATCGCTGCTGCTGGCACCGCAACCCGAACGACGCGTCGGGAGATCGGTGTGCAGCTGCTCCTGGAGTCTGGAGCGGAGAGCAGCGGGGTGAAGCCTCCATGTCTCCGGCTCTCCTCTCACACCCCGGCCTGCTCCTGTTCTCGTTACCGGGCCTGCTGCGCTGAGATAATGAAAGGATGGCCGAGCAGAGATGCTGGGACCACGCGGGGCTGACGGATGCTGCCGCAGAGACCCGCCGGGATGAGCAGCCGCATCAGCGCGCCATGAATTCGGCGGAGGAAGCAGGTGCGGAGGGCCTGAGTCTGGAGGACATACTGAGGCTGTACAGCCAACCCATCAACGAGGAGCAGGCATGGGCGGTGTGTTACCAGTGCTGCAGGACGCTGGCGAGGGGACACCGGAGCGGAGGGAGCTCCTCCGCCGCCACCGGAGCATCACCAGCGGCGGCTCCGAGGAGAATATCCGGAGCAGCGGATGTTAGGATCCAGAGAGATGGGTCCGTGATGGTGGAGCACCGGGGGTGTGAAGGTAAAATCTTATGTAAGAGTGAGTGAGCCCTGAAGCCACTCAGATCTAGGCCACACCATCACTTGCATTTCAAGTAGTGGAGTTGTTGTTATTGTCCTCGTGTTGAAGATCTGAATGAAAGAGCTGGAGCATTACAGAGCTACCGCAGTGGAACAAGCTCACTGCAAAGAATAGGAGCAGCTGAACGTTGTTACACACTCGGGGGCTTGATTTGCAGGTCAGGATTACTGTTATCTGCAGCCTGTAGTCATGGCTCCATTACTCATGACCTGTAGTCAGCAGTGGGCCTTAACAAAGGGAGTCTTCCTCTCCCACACAGAGCCCTCCATGGCTCCTCATGCTGTGTTGTCACTGAACGCTCATCTATGTCCTCGTCACGTGTGTCTGCTGTGCTACCATGTGGTTTCACCTTTTATTAAAAGCCTCCTCACATCAGATCACTGTGTGCATTCCACTTCGTCTGATTGGATGACAGTGGAAGCTGATTGGTGCCTGGATATTAAGTTGTGACAAGTTTCCTGCAAATCTCAATCAATCAATAGCCCGTATTCAGAAATTACAATTTGGCTTAAGAAGGTGCAACATCCTCGGTCCCCTCAACAAGAGTAAAGGAAAAAACGTTTAACAGGTGAAATGTAGAAACCTCAGAGAGAGACACATGTGAGGGAATAGATGCAGAAGTACAATAGATGCAGTGTATATCTCACTGTGTCAATGAAGCCTGTTTCAGCTGCTCCTAACCACCTATGACACAGGGGGTCCTGTTGATCCCAGCTATAATTAATGATGTGCTATTTAGCGCAGGGAAGTTGGGAGGAGGTGTTATAGGGCCCAGCCTGTGTGACACTGTTTCTATTATCAAGCAGTGTGCAAAATGAAAAAATGAGTGCAATTATCTGGAAATTTCCCTTATAGGGTTTACAGTTTTTCAGTGGGGCTATGCATCACTTTTATGATGACTCTATTGTACTTGATGATAATTAGTACTCAGGAGAGACTGGGTTGTCCTCTAACCAGAAGGTTGGTGGTTTGATCCCAGTCTCCCCTGCTGTGCTTGCCAAAGTTTTCTTGGGCAAGATACTGAATCCCAAATTGCCTTTGAAGGCTGTGTATGTTAGTGATGTATGACAGAGAGAGTACTGCCATAGATGCACCGTATGAATGTATTTGTGAATGAGTAAGTGGCAAAACTGGGCTCTAAAGTGCTTTTAGGGTTTATCAAGACTTGAAAAGTGCTTAAAAATACAGACCACTGACCATATGTGAGGATGTTTCACTGTGTCTGTGTCTATTTCCCCCGTATCTGAGTTACAACAGATAAATGTAAATGAGGAATCGACCAGGATTCAAACCAAAACAAAGCAAATGGCTCTGCGAAGCCCTGCAGTGAATAATAACATGCACCTAAAGCAAACACATCACGGTGTCTCATCGGACCGAGGCCTGCCATGTTCATCATCTGCCGTAATCACAATTGAGTGCAGAGCAGACAGGATTCAAACTGCCTATCTATCCATGTCTGTGGATAGTGGCCCCAGGGACGAGCTATTAACACAAATAGTGTATAACACACTGTAAAGACGTCTGCTGATTCAATGCTATGGCTTTTAAACCAACAAATGCACCACATGCTCATTCGAATCAACTTTTATGAGTGAATGTGAGAGGCACAGCTGTGATGACGGTGCTGGTGTGGCCTGTAGGTCTATATGATTAGAATGAATGGGCTATTTATAGGAGCATGGAAGCAACCATTGGAGAGGGGGGTCCGGGCTTTTATTCCTCCGTTGCTTATGGACTGCCACATCATGCAAAAATTAAACCATGGATAATGCTTTGCGCTTTATTTATTTATTTATATATGAGATATTTTAGCAATTATTAAATAGCAATTATTATTGCTGTCATATTTTCTTTTTCTTAATATTTCCCTTAGCAGTCTGTGTTCTTCTTTCACAGATGAACCTATTTTCATGTCAGCTCGTTTCACATCAGACATGGAATATGGAAAAATATCCGATGCTTGGTCTTTGACAAATGAAGTGAAATCCACAGATTTCCCACATTGAATCAAAACTGATCAGAGGTGAAGAGCTGCCTCCTGAGAGCTGCGAGGGGAATCACTGCTGTCTTTATCAGTGTGACCATCATACAAAAGCTTTTAGTTTCTTGGGTAGTTTGCTGTCCTCATCTGTGCTGTTCAGCGCAGGTTCTCACTTCCTGATGCGTAACCTCAGGTCACTGATGGAGACAAACTAATCAGATAAATCTGTGACCACATTTAGAGGGATTGGGGCAATTCTTATTCACAAAGCTTCCCTGTGCGAAGAGTTTCTCCTTGTGATGAAATTTTGAGAAAATACTTAGAATTTAATTTTTTAAGAATTTCCTCTCCTGATCCTGATCCTGATAGAATTTATTCAACAGAGATATTCATTAAATAAACCAGACCTTGGATAATTACACCATGTAATGGAACTTAATGTCATGATTCAGCCTGTTGATTTCACCGTCCATTCTGTGTCCATTATCACTACGACACTTGGATCAACTAATGGCACCTTTAAAGAGAGTGCAACACACATAGCAACAGAGTCGACCACACATCCTCACCAAAGTTAAAGCTAGCAAGATGCTAAATGGTCTGGATTTATGTTGCCCTTTTCTGGTCATTCATTAACATGTTGCATCTATGTGCAGCACTTTTTCTCTAATACATCACTAATACACTGCTGATACACATCAGGGGTAATTTGGGCTTCTGTTTCTTGCCCAAGGACACTTCAGTTCGTGGAATAGGAATGAACCGCAGACCTTCTGTTAGTGAATGACACGCTCCAACTTCTGAGTCACAGTCACCCCAAGAGCAGGCAACATGAAATAATGCAAACAATCCATCCCCTCCCATCGGCCCTTTTGTCAAAGCAATGCCCCTCAAATACATGAACCTGAAGGGTGCACACAGGCAAGCAGATCGATTAGTGACATACCAGAAACACATCCAATCATTTTATTTGGACCAAATAAATTGGAAATTTTTCAGACAACTTTATTATTATGGCTATTGGGACATGAAGAGGGCTTCAACAAATAAGATAAAGATTGTTTCAGAAACAACTTACCAACTCACGTGTCTGTTTCGTGGTTGCTCAGAGAAGTTTCCTAAATCCGACTTTTTTGAATTTGTCTGAATTCAGCCGCTGAAGCCCTCCACTGCTAAACTGACGTACATTTAAACCCAGATAATGTTCGTTTCAGAGCCTGTTCTCATTCAGAAGCACATTCTCATCATGACTCAATTATCACTTGATGACTTCTCACTGTGTTTCTGAGAACACACTGACACACGTCACACATCTGCATCATGCAGCTGCACGGCGTTCAGATCTGCTGATGCAAGTGGAGGTCATGAGATGATGTCAGAGCTGTTGTGATGCTGCTTTACTGCGCGTTACAACACAAAACAGTCGATTGTTGAGTGGGTCGTTCGTCAGCGGGCTGTTTGTTCATGAAGTAAAAGCTGGGCTGATGTCGCCTTGGGAAACACTTAGTGGGTGTTCTTTTTTGAATGGAGTACCTTCATGCATTGCGGCTTGTTGGGTGGGGTTTCGTCGTCATCAGTCACATGCAACATAATCTACGAGAGTTATTAGAAAAAAGATATAGAGCCTACATTAAACACTTTTTGCACAGATTTAAATTCCTAGGATATTAAAGTTTTTCGGAGAGAACGTCAATATTTGACGTAAACACATTTTATTTTATCATTGGCTCATTTTAAGAGGACATACTGAATAATGAAAAGTCTTTTTGCCTCAGGTCCTTAAATTCAGATTTGTCTTTATGAAGTTTTCTCAGCTGCAGTTCCACTTTGTGAAATTGCCTCATTTGAACCTATTCATTTACTTACTGCAGCTTTCATTTGTGATTGATAATAATTGCCAGCTTCTCTTCAGTTGGATCTTCATTATGTAGGTGGCTCCAAAGCTCCAGAGCCAGGACTCTGAGGATTTTAGAAAAGATAGAGAAACATCTACATTTGTAAAATCCTTTTTTTTTCAGTCTTTTTTTAGGTAAAAAATTTCATAGTGATTCTATCAGGCCTCTAAAACTTTTCAACTTTAACAATCACTTTGCCCTTAATCAGGTTTGACTGGTACATTTCCTCTCCATTGGCTTTCGGCACCTTTGCAGTGTTAGTCCTATGTGATCCAGTTGGTACAACAAAACAATACACACATTATATTACATTGAAAGTCCTTGCCACTGAAAGGAATCACCGAAGATGGAACCACTGTAGATAAACACTGGGTTTTGCTCAAAAGGGAAAGTTGTGTTGAAAATGTTTCTGTACATTTAGACACAATCACAGTATATGGATTGAACGTAGGACTGTATGACCTTTGACGTGAATGGCTCAGAGAGCATCACCATTTCATAAACACAATACATGTTCACTGTAACTGAACAATGTGTAGATTTACATATTTTATGCTTGTAAGCTACTTTGTGAATAGGCTGCTTATCATAACACTGTTTTCTTGTTTCCCTGCAGATAAATACAGCCCTTGCACAACAACAGAGGTGAGTAACTCCACTGTAATTCTCTTTTCCTTGCTGTTTCATCATCACATGCTGCCAGAGATTTGAACACTATTAACGTGAACATATTATCAAAGTGCCCACCATAGGTGTGGGAGGAAAGAAGAGCATATATGAAGGAAATGCTTTGTACATTAGGTCTGTACATTTGGAAGAGACAGACTTTGTACCTGTGTTGAAATAATCAGCCTGCCATCCCACCCTGATGGCTTTTTATCTCGGTTTGGTCACATACTTAATTGAAACTGAGGCAACAGTCATGCACAGTTATTATTAGGGCTCCTGACACAGGCCTTTGCACTGCTGTGTGATGTTAACTGCATGTTACTGTTGCACAATCCAATTGCTAAGTGTTAAAATGTGTGTGTTTTAAAATGGGGCGTAATTAGATTTGCAAAAATTGTTTCCAATGTTTATATCAATCAACTTCAGAAACCGCAGAGAATGCATGCTGGGAAACTCCAGTGTTTCTGGAAAGGTGCCAATCAGTCGATTAATAAGATATGAAGGGAAATATGGTGTTCCGAAAGATAATGGCAGGCTTAACCACAATTATAGCATGATTTCTTTTTCAAACATTTACCCTCCACAGTTGGTTACATTAGCTAGTCACGGTAAGAGTGGCAGCCACAACAGCAGAGACAGCATTACAATTAGAGGAAACTTTCTGCTGCAATAATCCAAGTGTAAGCAGTGTCAGATAGCGCTGTGGTTGAGACCATTGGTCGTGTTAATCCTGCAAAGCAGCTGCTGCAGGTGCTTAGACCAATACCTACCTTATACAAATAAAACAAGTGTCATTTTCTAATGTTTTAAATTGTTGGACTGTCACTTTAAATCACAGACCATAAAAAACAGGTACAGCTCCAACAGTGTCTGTGAAATATTTTCCAATGAGTGATGGTTATACATTTAGAAACCATTAGAGTAGTATTGTCCAGGTGTCCCATCTTTGAGCCTGTTCCTTCACCCAGTTATTTTCTCCACCACATCCGGAGTGCTCAGCAGGCTTCTCTGACTGGTTGATTGGAAATGTCACACAGCAACGCCTCCTGTTTGATGTGGAGAAATTATATAGGTAATTGTGTTTAGGTTACTTTTAGGTTATGTATAATTAAGGTTAAGTTTAGGTCTGTTTAAGGTTCGGGGGGCAATGGTTAGGTAGTAGCTATGGTTAAGTTTACAGTATCTCCAGGAAATATGTCAATGTAATGTCCCCTGAAGTCATGGAGACACGACTGTGTGTGTGTGTGTTTGTGTGTGAGTGTGAGACATTTTGCACACTAACTGAGGATCTGTTCCCAGTTCATTAGAGACAGTGTGCAGTCACTTTCAGGGACTTTTGGAGTTGGATTGCTGTGTTATATAGAGCTGCAATAACAGATGGACAGTCAATGAATAACTCAAGCATGCACGCTCTCTCACACACACACACACACACACAGTCAAGGCAGAGAATGTAAAACTGTATGGATAAATCCCTTCTAAGCAGCTTTGCAGCAGAAATGAGTTCTCACAATACAGTGTGTTACAGACGGGCTGACAAAACTACTGGCAACTTTTCGAGCTGCTTGGTGCTGGCAGCTTTAAAACCCACAGCAGAGTATTAGCATTCTGCTAACCTGCAGTGTGGAATCAGCTCAGAGCTGAATGACCAGGAACACGTGTGTAGTCATAGCTGACACACATTTGCACATGGTTTCAGACAACAAATACTCTTGCAAATGATTCGACCGTGAATGTCAGATGATGCTTGTTTTCACCAGAGCCAATGAACCGAGCTCTTCCTGGCACAGCCAGCTAAATGGATAATGCTCGTTTTTTATATAATCACTTGGATATCCATCCATCCATTATCTATACCACTTATCCTTTGAGGGTCATGGGGGAAACTGGCATTGGGTGAGAGGCAGGGTATGTCCTGGACAGGATGTGAGTACCTGGAGAAAACATGTAAACTCCACACAGAAAGACCCTGACTGAACCGGAATTTCAACCAACCTCACTCAGATAATTCTGTCTTGACCTACACATTGCTTCTCTATTTTTTACCTTAGCGAAGGAGGTTATGTTTTAGTTGCAGGCAGAAACTGTGGCTCAGCAGATAGAGGGTCAATTATAAAACATTGAGGTTGGTGGTTCGAGCCCCGGTTCCTTCAGTCACTCAGTCCAAGTGTTCTTGGGCTAGATACTGGACCTGAAATTGACATATTAATATGTGTATGAATGAATGCAACTTGTTCTGTCTGTCTGTTAGCAGGATTGTGCAAAAACTACCCAACCAATTTTATTGAAACTTGGTGGAAAGGTGGGCTGTAGGCCTAGGAAAAAAACATAAACTTTAAGAGTGGAGTCAATTAAAGCTAGGGTTGGTAATCCTGGTTAAGCTACACTATGAAGAAGATGCAACTGCTACATCCCACCCCCTCTCGCCCCCAAAACACAATGCAACCCCCTTTAAGGAATTTTTTTCATTTTCTTCAAACTTTGAAAGATTGGTGAATTTATTTATTTCAAAATTCATGGAAAATCAGGCGTATTTAGACTGATGTTTATGAGTGTGTGCACTCTGGTGCCTATTGATTGAATTCTGATTATTCTAGTTTCTCTTGCTCAAGCTTTCTTGATTAACCCTGTGCCCATGCTAGTTTGCCCACCTGATCCTGTGACGTGGTGTTACCTCAGAAATGTGTGGATTATGCTTCATCACATTCCCCTCTGTCAAAGTTTAACTGGGCATCCTCTAAATAGCTTTGAAGTTTGAAGGGATTAAGAGTTCGACATCACATCTAGTGTTTAATGTAAACAGAACATTCACTCAGGAATGTCCGGTGGGTGGCTCTGCTCAGCTGATGTGATGCTTGCTTTTATGATTCCTGTAGGGCTTGTGTGCAGGACAAAAAGAGAAAAAAAGGTCATAAGAGATCAAATCAAAGTGCAGAAGTGGAAAAATTTACATGTCGTGGTTCAAGCGTTCCCTCTGTTCTGTGTTCTGTATGTGAAGTCATGTGGTGTCCAGCAGAGAGAAAACCAAAGCAGCCACACTCAGTCATATGACAGTCAGAGGGCAAAGCAGTGGAGTGAGGCATAAGAATCTGAGAGGAATTTCCTCAGCAATTCTTTGTGCCTGAGTGGAAATAGTCCACGCTTATTCCTCTCTTACAGTGAGTCAACTCACAATATGAAGCTGTGTCATTAGGGGAATGTTTTTGCATAAACTGTACTGTCAGTCCACATTAGCCAGTCAATTCCTTGGCATCAACTGACAAAAGAAAATAATGTAATCAATTATAAGCCGGACATGTTGATTTCATGGTAACATCATTCCCTCATTGATACATGTTTTTTAGATGTGGATTTGTGAATTCTCCAATATTGTGGCAACTATCGTCCATAAAAAAAACGAAAAAGATGCAGCTAAGCAAGCTCCTAACTGTTACACATTCAAAAAAGGATCCATGAGTCCAAGATGGGTTTTGTGGCTTAAACTTAAAGCAAAATGTGACGGTTGACAGGAAATGTAGGAGCTATACTCCCGTCTTTGTCTAGATCCCGCCAAACAAATTGAACAGGTAAAGAATAAAACTGAAACCACAACCCTTTCCCACCTTACCCTTAATTCATAATAAATTAAATATCTGCAGCCTTAATAAACAATTATAAACACCAGCTAAATATTAAAATTGGCTCCTTCAGGGATTCAGATGGAACAGTTGTGGTTTTCTCAAATTGTAGATGAAATTGAAAAATAAAAACAATTACCATGTGTCATCACACACGTGGTGAAGATGACTGTACAACTTTAAGCTCAACATTCAGAGCAAGAGATTCAATAAATAATGTGAAGAAGAAATGAAGAGGGCAGACGCTTTGCTTTCAAGTACCAGAGAGTTTCTTTTATTTTTTGAAGTGATGATGGTGTTTTTACATCATGTAGAGTGTATCATAAGTTTCCACGTTCTGGGCTCACCACCACAGTCCACTGAACCTTGCCGTTCAGCGGAGCGTTTCTCAGATTCCTTGTATGCTTTTCATAGTCTTATTCTTAATTTTAAATATTTCTTGAAACATTTCAACAATTCTGTTTAAAAGAACGGTACAACATCTTGGTTAACATGCTTAATTGCCGTCTTGCATTTTCTGTATGGGTTGTGTCCTACTGGGTTCTAATATACCTCTTTTATACCAAATTCAGTGGGTATATGCAGGTTTTTCAAATGATTGAGTCTCTACCACTTGCCATTAGAGGTGTTTGCCAGTCTGTTTCCCCCCCCTGATGTGTCATGTTCCACTAAACAAACATGCCAGAAACAAAGAAGCTCTCTCACCTCCCCATCTTGCCTGTGTTGCATTTTGCACAAGATGAAGCAAAATCGCTGTAGCATGTTGTTCCCAAGATGTAAAAACAATAAATACATAAACATTCATGTATATTTATGTGCCAATGCCCGGAAGTTCAATGCACAATTTAATATTGTGCAGGAAAAGGTGCTGCGTCAGTGTCTACACTGCCAGCACGAAGAAGAAACTAGCGCGTACACCCAGGCTGTCTACCGCAGAGTCATTTAACCAGGGTAGTAAATGTCGATCGTATCCATTCCCATTGCAGAAACAAGCCAGATGAAGTGCTCATAAGGTTTAACACTCCAAATTTCAAAAAAGCAAATAACAATCTTTTCCAATATGTCAAACTTACCTTCAAGAAATAGATGCAACTTTAAGTGGATACTAAAATAAAGATTATTTCAGCTTCAGTCCGTTTCAGTTTATTTATAAGGAGACTATGAAAAATGTAACTGCTTCTTGGTGTCACATTTACAAACCCCGGATGTGTTGTAAAGAAATACAATGAAACGACAACAGCTGAACTGGCTGTATTCCTAGAGTCTGATGTTACTATGAAAAAAGTGCAATAAATAATGTTTTGCAAAAACATAATTCATAAAATAAAAGCTTAAAAGGATTATAATCTACAGTGGGGAGGTAAAATTCCACTTAGCTCTGTCAGTGTTTACTCTCCCTGCTATAACCCAATCCCTGTGGGTCCACTAGAGAGGAAATATAAATGTTTTAAATCCTCTCATTGCTTCAACAAACCTTTAATTCCAAGCACTTTGAGCTGATTGTGGTAATTCCCTGCTGGTTGTTCAACAATGATAGATGAAAGTCTTTTGCGCACAAGAGAGATTTATGACATTTCAGTTAGTGTGGAGTTAGTACAACAGGCCCTGGGGCCTGGTCTGTTAAAATCACACAAAGCTACATTACTCAAACCAAGGTGTGTACGAGCTGGTGTCTTTGTCTGAGACTGTAGACTTTATATAAAGATGGACGACATGACAGCTCCTCAAAAGTGAAGCCAAAATATCTTTATTGTCAACATGCAGAGTTGTATCACGATCAACAATCCAAGCTCTCGATCTCAATCATGATCACGATCTTTGATCCACAAGAGAGAGCTTCAGTGTGGGTATCTTAGGAGGCAATCCAGTCTTCCAGTCTTTGTGCTGAGCTAAACAAATGCGCTCTTGGCTCTATACCTAAAACATGAGGGTGGTACCCAGCTTGTTCTCTACATGTTACTTTCTTATAGATCATGTGGTTGATGGAATACTGAAGTAATAGATACCTCCAGTTGCAGTTGTATATTGGGCTTACCACTGTAGAAAAGTGTATGTTGTAAACAGTGAATGCATAGACACCTACACCAGAGGACCCTATTACATAATTTGAATGTTCATAACTAGGACAAAGGGTGGATGTTACATGTGTTCTTGTCAACATGAGGCTCTGCTGTCATATTATATCCAGCTGGTGTGCAGCCTAAGGTGTAGTACAGTTACTGTTGAATGCTGTACTGAAATTCTACCACGCCTGAACCAGAAACCGACACCTGAACACAACATACATTTGTCCCTTTATGAACGACTACACTTTCCTATGGTAAAGACTTCACTGTCAGTAGATATTAGACGTGCAGTGATAGGCCCTGAATGAGATATAATGTTGTCTTTGCGTGTAACTGAGGAAGAGTTTTCTGACAGAACTGCAGGTAGATGACTGAGAAAAAATGCAACTGCATTTGTGAGTGCGGTACCATGGCATAGTATGTATCTAGTGTTGCCATGCCCAGTGACTTTAGACAGCATTTGGCAAAGTTTTGTTTGTTTTAACAAGATCTGACTATGAACCTAATCTGACTTATCATGAAGCAACTGTCACTGAGACCAATGTCAAGGTTAAGTGAGGTAAAAAGTGACTCACAATGTTTTTTATTCTATCCCTTTGACCAGCTCACATCCTCGCTGTGGCAGGAATGCTGAAACATAAGCCAAGCTGTTTGATGTTGCTATTGCCGCTGATGATCTCCTTTGTTCTTCATCTTCATCCTCTTCTTCTTCCCACCCCTTCCTTTCCTCCATCACATCATTCTGCTTGGTCGCCTGTAGTCCTGGGGATGAGGCCGGCTCATTTCAAAGAAGAAAGGAGACGTGCGTTACAGCCGGATGTCTCATAGTCACAGAGACTGCAATTAGTCCTAGTTTGCAGTTGATTATTTGTGAAGAATGTGGAAGAAATGACTTTCCCAGACTTAAGTGGATGGCAGCTACATCGACATTAATCAATATAATTAATTAAAGCATGGTGCATGACTTTTAAGGAAGGACACAGTGTGAAAATTGAGAAAAAACATTTTGTAACATTTTTTTTGTTGAGTTATATCTGTAACAGAATTGAAAAATATCTGACCTTGGTCAATAATCCTTATTAATATACAGTATAAAGTTGATTTAATCATTTTGTCTATGTATTATCAAAAAGTAGGGGAAAATACTCTTCTTCCCAGGATCAAGGTTATGTGCTAAAAAGTCTTGTTTTGTCTGATCCACAGTCCAAAGCCAAAAGATATTTTTAAAGTTTTATTCTTTTTATCAAAGAGGAGATGTGCAAATTTTCACATCTGTATGAGAAATTTAAGGAAAGTGATTCTAAACACTGGATCCTCCTGCTGCATTTATCTTCTTTAAAATTTGAATTTGAATTGGTGGCCTGCCATATATAAAAAAAATAAAACCCTATCCTTTCTTCCCTCAGTAGAAAAATATAAATTGAAAAAATTGTCAAACTCGTCTGCTGCAGCATTTCCTCCACCCTTTAATCTCTATTTGCAGATTAGATACTGTTTTAACACTTGACAACCACTTTAGAATAACTCATAAATCTGCAGATAGGACACAGGAGCCTGAACATCCACATATTTAACACATAGAACTATTAGCTGCTGAGCAGGGAAGCACAATACAGAGAATCATCGCGCGTTACTTGCTGTCTGCTGCAGAGCTGCTCAGCAACAGCCTGAGATTAGCAAGTCTCTGGAGGAGTGGGTTTGCATGTGCAGGCGTTTTTTGTGCATGTGTGTTTGTGTGTGTCTGCGTGGTGTCATATATGCCTCAGACAAAGAGGTTGCATTCAGCCATTCCCCCCGAGGAAACCCAGCTCTTACACACTGATGGGGGAGAGGACGAATCTCTCATATAACTCCTCCTCTCACCATCAGCGTCCATTGATCTGCTCTTGATCTTCATGTCCGGACACACACACATGCACAATGTTGGTTTGATGTCTCATCTCTACCTCCCTGCTCTGACCTCTCTGATCTATTCACTGACTCTCAACAGCACCTCAGTCACTGCTTCTTTTTTTTTGGTCTCCAGAAACTCTTCTGATCCTCATATTACTGACCTCGGTACTGCATCCCCTCCTTCCCCCTTTCTCACAGGCTTCTTCTCTCTCAGTACTGTCTCCCTCCTTCTTACTCTTTTCTCCGTGCTCAGGGCTGCAGAATAATCCCCTGTGAGATTTCTCACTCTCATCTTTTTTCTTGGTTTTGGCATTACTGCCTTTTTCCACCGTGACTCTCCAGTTAGTTGTCAGACTGGGAGCTATAAGCACAGCGTCTCCTGACGTCTCCTGGTTGTACTGAAAGCACTAAGGTTTGGTGTTGATGTGCTCATGAAAAGCTCTTTGTGAGAGACCATCAGGCTCACATGTTTCATTTCCCAGACTTTTTAGCACAACAACCGTAAATGAAATGTTGTTGCTTAGCAGACTCGTGGATGTTAAAACAGCATGTTTTCCTCCTTTTTTGGATAATGGATTCCTTTATTTTTGACCAATAAACAGAACACACAAATGTTACATTCTGCAATATTAAAATCTGGCTTGGAACATAACATCTCTATCTATAATTTAAATTCTGCTGTTGCTTGGTAAATTTGTAATAATGGGTCAGTGTGTATTGGTGGGTTTATAATGATCCCTTCTTGAGCTTATACAAAGATGAACGCTTAAAAGCTGCTGTAATCATCATTTTTTTATTATATTAGTTCAAATTGACTATGTGAAAAATGTGGCCATCACCCGACTCTGCATTCGGCAGTTGGGGCCACAGAGGAGATGTTGGGGGGAGGATCTGGATAGATCAGTCTTTTAATCCAAATGACAAAAACATGTTTACCTTCAAATGACAAAGCTCCCTATTGGCTATAGTAATTGTCTTTGTGAGAGCAAAGTATAAAGTCAGGTCTTAGACAAAGTCCTGAAATAATGTTTCGTCAAACATTGGGATGACCTCTGTTTGTTTTGCTACTGGTGGGAACGCTAATTCACGAGATGCTACTATGAATTGTATGAGAAGTGAGGGAAACAACCCATATGTTCTCTTGTAAGACTTGTTTCCCTAAAGACCGGGCATTAGCATAGGCGAGTGATTATTAGTATTTATATCAACCCAACATAAGAAACCAGGATCCTTCCTAAAACCTAACCAAAACTTATTTGTGCCTCAAGCTATAGCCAAACTATAGCAACGTTGTTTTTGTTTAAAATGTTGAAAAGCCTGTCATCCTATCGAGAGTGAGGTCGGTTCGTCAGCTAACAACAGATATTATCCAAAAGATTGATTAGTGCAGGTTTAAATTAGCTCTTTCCTCAAAAATGTACTGGCTGTGATCAGCATAGAAATAATGTAAGATCCACAAAATCATTGTTCATTATGTTCCAATTACTCGTGTTTGTCGGTTTGGATCCTGCTGCTGTTGCTCGGTTTATGTGTGTCTGCATATTCTGAGATTCTTCCATGCTGTGAAAGATTGTATCTGCACAGAGACGTGTATGACGTGATGTTTTCTTTCACACGTCAGTTAATCACAAGATCAACTCTCAATAATCTGCTCCGAGGGTCAGCCTGTCAAAGGCCAGCTATTGTGCATGTTGAGTGTGTTTGTGTGTGTGTGTTAATAGTAAATCGAAGTTTGAGTCATGAGGCTTCCATGTCAAAGCTGTTCAGTTCACACAAAATATGGTCAGATTGCATAACAAAGACACAAGACACAAATCCATATTTTTTCAGGGAGAGAAAGTTCGAAGAAAGTCAAACTGTGTATTCTATAGATTCATGTATTGTTTGTTCAATGAACATACGTAGATTTTTTATTTGTCTCGTGTTCCTTCTCAGGTGATTGAGTCTTTGGGCATCATGATCTACAAGGCTCTGGACTACGGGCTAAAGGAGAATGAAGAGAGAGAGCTCAGTCCTCCTCTGGAGCAGCTCATCGACCTCATGACCAACATTGGCGAGGTCACAAAGGACGCCTGCCCTGACGAAGGTTATGAGGCCACAGAGGAGGAGGACGAGGCCGAGGACGATCCGGATAGTGTCTACAGTGTTCATGGCTACAGAGATATCCTCAAGGTAGGTACCATAGCTGAGGTTGGGACTGTGGTTGTCTTTTCTATGGTTGTCAGTTGTTTTTCAGTCACTCTTAATCTCCCTGCTCTCATCAGCCTGTTTTACTGCAGAAACATGCAGATGTTTTCAGGCAAAAAGCTCCCAGCCAAACACTTAGCTTAAAAACAGGAAGTAGCAACTAGTTGGCAATTATATAGTGAAACATATATACTGATTTAACACCAAAATTGGCAGGTTTATCCAGGTTTTTAAGCGTGGCTTAACCAGATAAAAGAGGCATTTGACTCCTTACCCATTGCTCATTCTTAGGGAATCATGAATGACAGGAACGCACTAGAAACTGGGACGTGCTCTCACCTCACTGTCTCACCAGTGTTGCATTTTGCACAATACGAAGAAAAAAAATCTCTGTTACACATTCTTCCCAAGAAAACAATCATGGCTATATACGTGCCCATGCCCAGACGTTCGATGCATGTCATAACGTCATGCAGAACAGGCAGAATTAGCATCTAGACTGCCAAAATAAAGAAAAGAAGAAGAGAGATTTACCGCATTGACCAGCGTGTTATGTTTCCATCACTGAAGATCGGAGCCAGAACCGATAAAAACCCTTGTCTAGTGCAGAATCATTTGACCAAGGAGGGACTGTATCTATTCTCACTGCGAACAAAATTGAGATGTCAATGGATGTTTGTGGAAAAGGGGCTTCATAAAAACTTTTGCAATCACATACCCAATCTTGATCTTGAAAAGCGACTGAAGCGCCAGATGTTTCACTCAAAAATTGTAGAGACAAAAATGGAGTAAAATGGAAATAAAGAATCATGACTCCCCATGAATGATAATGTTGGTCCTTGTTTTCTGGATGTGTAAACAGGAAATATCAGCTAAATAAGATGATAATATCAATAAATTTGTGTTTACTAAGCACACAAGAGGTTATTGATTAAACAGTAGAGCCAATCAAAAGGTAATCAGACCCTACACAGTATATATCTGCCTCCCACTTCAGGTTGGCAGTCAGATACAGCGAAAGGTTCCAAAAAAATAAACACAGAAGCAGAAAGAAGGTCAAACAAAAAATACAAAACTTGGTCAATGACTCGCAGGAAATAAAGAGTAGGAAAATGCTGGAACTGGCTCTGACTCTGCATTTGTGCATCTTGTCCATAAGCATACAGCATTTTAAGACACTAAAACCTTTACAAACACTTTCCAAAGTGCAGTTTTTAAAACACTCCAGTTTCATGTTTAGATGTAAAACGGGGCATTCGGGAAACAATGACATTACAGCTTACTTAGTGGATGCCCATTGTTGCTTAGTGTTATGCGCATACACAAACAACTATAGCAATGGCGGCTATATACCAGCTTCTCTAAGTTTGGTTAGCACTGCTAGGTCTAATCACAAGTTTGCAGCCACATTGAGCGTCAGTGCACCACATTACCAGCATTCAAAGGCAGCTGCCTCACCTGGACCTGAGCTCATCAACCATGCACACAGCATTCTTCTATTCTATTTGATGGATCATTGATGTGGACTTAATCACCACCTACTGGCACGGCATGCTTGTTTGAGCGTTTAGAGTCATTGGTGTGTTATCGTCTGGACAGAGATATTTTTTCAAAAAGAAGGTCGTGTGCATTGAGATTTTTTGTAAACTGAGGGGAATACATCCATTGAAAAAATGTCTGCAGTAGGGTAGATAAGGCCTTAATACACAAATGAACTAAACAAATATGAACTTATCAAGTCAACTAATCAGTGAAGGAGGGAAACAGACAAAGACAGGAAGTAAAGTAAGAGACACACAAGGAGATTAGAAATTCAAAATGTCAAAATTCCAATTGATGATTACCCATGAAGTCCACCAAGTCTTTATGTCTATTCAAAGATAAGACACGGCGGAATCATCAGAATCAGAATTGAGTTTATTGACATTGGTTTCCACATACATGGAATTGCTGACAGTGACAGTAAACTACTGAGTATAACATAATAAATCATCATATAAAGTCATCAGACATCCAAACATCTGCAGATTTTCACACATTTTTTTTATTTGAACAGTAAACAATACATTTTAGTTGTGAAATGACACTGCAGTGAAATAAATACAGACGCTGAGGAAAATTAATCCAGGAACCGATAATGTCAGCTGGTTGACTGTTCAGGAAATGTTGTCAGTGAGAAAATGAAAATGTTGAACATGACTCTGAACAGCGAACCCTGAACCTGTCTGATCCTCATGTCTCTGTTGTCCAATGGAGCATCGACTCACTGTGTCAGTCCTCACACGGCCTCGTACTGTTTACATAATGACCACATACCCGGTCACACCAACCAATACACATCATTGCTGCTCTCCAAGGAGATGTATCAGAGCAGCGTGGCAATCTGGCTGGGCCAAGGCGAGCCAGCTGTCACTTTAAATAGTCTCCTCTTCCATTCACTCCCTGTGCTTCCTGAGTTTACCCTTTGTCCTACTATATTGACCCCAGCTGACATAGATTACATTATTAACCACACTTACATTAGCATCACATTTATTTCTGTCTGAAATAACAAAGACAACATTTTCATTTACCCTGCATGCAACATTTTTCCCACACTTATGAGAGTAGAGAAGTTTTCTGTTCTTTTCTGTGTTAAGTGAACTTAGCTGGAATGCTGTCTAGACAAGTGGTATTTCAAGCATTAACCACAGTGTACCCTCTGCACCCGAGAGACACAAGGCATATTCTGTCATTGTGTGTGTGTGTGTGTGTGTGTGTGTGTGTGTGTGTGTGTGTGTGTGTGTGTGTGTGTGTGTGTTTATGTGGCAGCAGCATGGCTGACCTCGGGCATAGCTGTTTTGTGAATTGTGTCCCACTGTCGATGTTTACCAATGTCTGCATATCTGTTTGGATATTTTTGTTTTCATGCAGTTTCTCTGAGAGACATCACATTCCAAATCAACAGCACTGCACTCCATCTCTCTCCATCTCTTCTGTAACAAGTTTATAAGAAATGCAGCTGTGACCTGTGTAAATGTCTCCCCCTCTTTACTTCACTGTCTGTCCTCTGTAGCTGTGTACGAGTCATCTACCCAGCCTATCGGACGCCCCCAGTCACTACCAGGCCGTGTGTCGGGCTCTGTATACAGAAACCAGGGAGCTGAACACTTTTCTGGAGAAGATCAGGAGCGCCAAAGAGGTGGGTGCTTATCATCTTCATCATCATCATCAGGGCTGCGGACTTGTTGAGCTCATTTTTGTTGCTGTTTAGTTAAACATTACACAACAGATACAGGGAAAAAAATTGAGTATGGTCAATGCATAAGCTCTTTTTTTTATAATACCCATCTTATTTTAATCACAACACAAACAGACTGGATATTGGGCTCCACTTTAGTCAAGGGTTACAACGTGATCACTGACCTTTGTGCAGCCCATAAAGGACATATCGAGACATCACTTTTAGCACTGCCCCACACACCCCACTGATCAACATGACTTTCTCTCTTTGTGTGCACCCTGACAGAGGCAAGGTCATCACTGTGGGACTGTGTGTTTTATATTCCAAATTCTCCACCAAGAATTATATGTTTTCACCCCTGTTGGTTTGTTTGAAGCAAAAAATTGACAAAAACTGAAAAAATACCATGATATTTGGTGGAAGGATGTAGTATCCATTAGATTTGGTCACGGATCCGAAACAGGGAGCAATTTTTTATCGCTTTCTTTAACATTGTGGATTATTCAGCATTTTTACAGATTTCCCAGGGAATCATTTGTGGATCTTTATAAAAAAAAGGGTCAGACATGGTTAGAGGCATGATTTTTCTGAGTGTGTGGAATTTGGTGCAGTTGATTGAACTGAAGGAGACTGGGGGACTTTCAATGCCATTCAAATGATTCTCTCTTTCGAATGTTACTAGTTAACATACATATTTATAGTATTTTATTATATGCTTTATTATGCTGAAAACTGTTTTCATGTTATGCCTTTAGTAAACATAATAGCTCTTATGTAATGAATATAAACCAGTTGAGCTGACTATATTTGCTTGTTGCCAGTTTTCTCTCTGCTTGGTTATTAAAGGTTCAAGTGAGGAAACCAGTAGAGCATGACTGTCACATCTGAGTGAGCTACAGTATCTTTCCTGTTCCAGCAGTAAACCATCACTTACAGAGGAAGGACTGAATGGTAGCATGAAATAAGCCATGTTTCCACTGTGACAGAGCTGATTCTGATCCATGGTGATGACCGTGGATAAATAAGAGAATGGACACCAGGGACATTCCATATTATTCATGCTATGTCATGGCGCAGTAACTGTCTCCCAGCTTTCCCTAACACCTTATTCTTATGTAAAAACAGTATTAAAATCCTTAAAACATACTGTTTAATATAAATCAAGACAATCTAATACTTTAATCTTTGCATTCTATTCTTCAAGGGTCCATTCATTGGCAGGACGAAGGGATCAGGCCACTTAAATTATAAAGATACAAATACAATTATACAAGAGATCTATAACAGTATTTAAAGTAATAAGATGCTAAAAGAGGGGAGATGTTTTGAAGCAAATAATATGAATATGGACACATGAGCTACATTTGCTCGGTTAGGTCTCTTTACTTCATTCAAGATGTGGACTATTGTTATAAAAAGATGCCTCACTGTGAGTTCTTGTTCTGATTTTAATTGAGTTTGATTAAAAGGCCATGAAGACCAGAGAGCTGTAGAAGCTTTATAGGGTAAGCCAATCTGATAAATAGGTAGGACCAAGACCATGAAGAGCTTTATAAACTAATAAAATCATTTTTAAATCTACTCTGACACTGACAGGTTGTCAGAGTAGAGACTTTGAAGTGTAGTAGTGCGTAAATGGTTTGGGACTGTGCAAAAGTAGGGTGTAGTGACTTGAGGAACAAAATTAGTTCCTGAGACGCTGCAGTCATGCCTGAATAATGTGAATGATGCGCCAAAAGATCACTCAGATCCGGAAAATGCGTTTCACCTTTTATCAAAGAAAAAAATGGACGATCAACTTATGGTAACGTGCACAAACTCATAAACTGAAGTAGTCACAGTGATCACAAGGAAAACAGTGTAGCGACAAAAAATATGGCATCCCCACTCACCCTCTCTCCCAAACTCCACAAAGGTGAACAGGTGCTCATATATCCTATCATCCCCACCCATCCTATGTGACCTACTTTCTGCTAAATTAATATGATCACAAATAAACAGTAAATAACAAATAATATAAATAATACCCCAAATATATAAAACTTGTCCAAAAATAATAATTTTCATCTCAAACCCATTCATGGTTCCTGCAGTGGGAAAGAGGGGGAAGAAGCGGAGCCGGATATCTTGATTTTTTATTTCGTTTTTTTTATTTCTTGTAGTGGTACCCTGTACTTGTGTTCCCCAAAAACACAGATTATGTCAATTTAACAGTTTTTTGTTTTGATTCAATATTATTTCTCAGTTCTGAGAGGGAATCAAAAAAAAATATGAAAAATTTAACGTAAGGTTCAGCCCTCCCTCACCGCCCCAACAGCTTCTGTCAAATATAAAGGTTTACATTTTTAGTATTTTGGTAAATATCATGAAATAAGTAATGCTCTCTTATATAACATTTGCTCTCCAATCACAAGAGTTCAAACAGCTTAGAGAGACTTAACATAGCAAACCTAACTCAATAGTTCATATTCAACTAAAGGAGCTAGATAGTTCTTTTCTGCAGAGATTTGTGACTAACAGAGACAAACTGCACAAACTCACTTTCATGCTTTAAGTCTAGTTAATGGAGATAAAAGACTTAATGTCTATTTAAACGTTTGCATCATAACCATTGCTTTCCACTTAATGAAAACATTTGAAAACTGTCTTAGGGAAAATTAAGTTGAGCTGATGTGCGAGTCTTTCTTTCCAGATGCATTATCAACTCATTTTCATTTTCCCCCAAGTTCACATTCAAATATTATTATTTGATACCCATTCAGTATACGATCAAGTGCAGGTCTGGTTTTAGTTAGATTTATTTTTTCTCATTTACATTTTCGGGGCTCAGCTATGGTTTGGAACAGTTCCTATGGGGAGTGGTGTGTGTGTGTGTGTGCTGTCTTCGTCCTCAGCGTTTCTTCCTGCTATGCACTGCTGCAGTTGCCCTTTTACTGTGCGTAATGCATCTGAATGAGTAAAGGGTTTTTTTTGGTTACATAACTTGGGTAGAAAATAGAGAGGAGAGAGAGAGGACTCCGGGCGGAGAAGGCTGACAAAGACCGAGATTATAAAGCAGGGAAATTGGGAAATATTTTTTAGCCCCAAAAAGTAAAGAAGAAAGCATCAATATGTTTGTCATTTTAAGTAAGCTGTCATTTCAGAGCTACACATTTCCGTCCTACCTATGAGCAATCTACCAGCTGGAGGACAAAGGATGAAATAATCCTCATGAAGCAACACTGTATAATGATTATTTTAATTTCACCCTAGATAGTTTTAGCCATACTTTTAAGTCTTCCTTTTCTTTAGATTTAACAGACACATACACAAAATCTACCAAATGTGCGTAGAAAAGGAATCAGCAAAGAAAACAACACGGACACACCGCACCCCCCAAATCCCCAGACCCAGGCCACCACTTCTTCAATGTAAAAGGTTTTTGAGGTTTATTGAGCTTGAGTACTGAGCCTCTGCTGATTCATCTGTCTCCTCTTCTGTCCGTCAACGATTAGATGGAGTGCCATGAAATTCTATAGGATGATTTGTAATCACTGATTCGCTGACTTCTCATTGTGTTAGCCCTGTCACAATTTCAGTGTGTGTATGTGTGTATGTTTGTGTGTGTGGGTGAGAGAGAGAGTACACATGGATACATGCTTACCTGATGGTTCATGCAGATGCATGAGTGTGTATCTGTGTTTTAAAGGGATAGTTCACTGGTAATGTACTCATTATCTACTCACCACTATGCAGATGGAGGGGTGGATAAAGTGTTTGAGTCCACAAAACACTTTTCACAGTTTCAGGGGTACACAGTGTTGCCTGACTGGGGTATGTGTGTGCGCCCCTTCAATGCTTGTCATTATTCATGTGGACTTCTTTTAGAGGTATGATGGTTGGGTCTTGTCCACACAAGGGTTGCTCTGCATGCCTGAATGAAAATGCTGTCTCCATCACATGCAGAGAACACTTCTCAATCAGCCTTTTGAAATGGAAATGTGTGGATTTGATGGAGTGCCATGCTGCTCATACCAATGAGATAATGATGTAATGAACTAAACTCTCTAGGCTCTTCAATGGTCAAATTAGCAGTGCTTTGATTTAATGGGCTGTTATAAGCTAGTAAGCACTTAAGCATGACCCTATGTAAATAGACTACTGTATACACAGTACACAAGTAGAGTGCATTATGCATCATAGTGTGAGTGATGTTATGTAACTGCTACATTGAGCCTCTAGTCGAGCCAAGGCAGCTGTTCCTGAGCAGAATGATATTGAATTGTGGTGATCCGCAGTCAGCTGGGTAGTTTGTGCAGCTAACCTTGTTAGGACACTGCATTAACTTCCATTCATTGCTGAAAGACTAACCAAAACCTTCCACAACCTAATCATGACCAATTTATGGCTAGCCTTAACCTTAACCTATCCACAATTCATATCTTACCCCTAAACTTAACTCGGACCTCAGAAACGATGTGTTGCCTCATTAGGCTTTGGCCCCCCTGAGGTCTACTGGTCCGTCTACAGGTCACACACACACACACACACACACGTTTGTACTTCTATCTTAGTGAGGACACCCATTGGCAGAATCAGAATCAGAAGCATAGCGGTCAATAAAAAAAAAAAAATAATAATAATAATAAAGCAAATGATGATGCAATCTCTAGCCCCTTACCTTAACCTTAACACCAAAGATATCTGTAAAAGAACCCACAGACATTGTCCTCTGTTGAAAGCAGCAGCAGAGGAATGCAGGTTGGCTCCTCGCGTCCAACAGACATGCTGTCAGTCAGGCTGACAGGGTTATACAGCAGTTGAATGGCCTCACGTTGTACAGGTTCATGCAGATATGTCAGAATGGAGGAGCTGTGTTTGCTGTTGACGGCCTGAAAAAGGAACATATCTGAGTTTATAGCTTTAAATACAACCTAACATACAAAGTGACTTTACATGAAGTTTTCTTTTCTTTTTTTAGGGCTAATTTAGGAACATACTAGTAGCTCTGTGAGGCTAAAGTGCTTATTCAAAAATAAAAGGATCCAAATTTAGATTGGATTCTTAACTATTGTGAAATGTAAACTATAGTCACGGTTGAAGAAGATACAATATAACTGTATTGGATTTGGCTGCAACGTTGTTTACCCCTGAAACACCTTTGGTGTTTTGTCGACTCAAACACTTCACCCACCCCTCCATCTGCATAGTGGTGACTAGATATTGAGTGAATTACAATTTTGGGGTGAACTATCCCTTGAATCTACCCTTATTTTAACTCCAACTGTTCTCTTAGTTTATTCACTTGTTTTAATTAATTCATTTGCTTTAAATATCCTGTGTGCAGAATTCAGTGACTTCTAGTGGTGACATTGCATGTTGCAGCTGAACACCCCTCACCTCACCCTCCCCTTCCATGAACATGAACGAGAATCTGTGGTAGCCTTCAGTTGTCATAAAAACTTTTTTTATTTTACTTTTGCCCTTGATTTAAAATAAAGGCAAATGTTACTGTTTATTTGTGTTTTCTTGGTTTCTTGGAATGATTTGTTTATTTTCTGTACTCGGCTATATTGTAAATTACCTCAGTGTAATTAGGAGTTAAAATAAAGGTTGAATGATTAAGTAGACTGTAACTGCAGGTCTGTAACTGAGACATACAACAGGTGGTAATTCTGTTTCTTTTTCATATCCTATGTTTCTGTCTCTTTTACCAGAACCTCCGTAAAATGGAGGAGGAGTCGTCAGAGGAGCCTGGTCGTGACCTGAACGAGCTGCAGAACACTGACTGGGTAGGCAACAAGTCTCCTGACCTCTGACCTCTAACCTCTAACTTCAATTGATCATTTCAATCATCAAAGTTAAAGTGACCTTAAGGGTCTGGAGGGGAAATTCAATGCCCCTTTTTGGTGTCATATCAAAGATAGTTCATAGCTGCATGTTTACACAAAGTAATGTATATGAATGCATGTATCATTCTGGAAGCATGTTGAGATGGATATAACCACGCACGTGTGCACAGAGGTCAGAGCACAGATGACTGATATTGTATATACTCAGATCCAAAGGGTCACATGCCATTCTTGACATTTGCTTTTCCATGCTGCCCTCTTCTCCCTCCGTCAGGCTCGGTTCTGGGTCCAGGTGATGAGGAACCTGCGTGAAGGAGTCAAGCTTAAGAAGGTGCAAGAGCGTCAGTACAACCCTTTGCCCACCGAGTACCAGCTCACTCCCTATGAGATGCTCATGGATGACATCAGGTTCCAACGTTACAAGCTGCGCAAAGTCATGGTTAGTGTCTGGTTCTGACCACACACACACACACACACACACACACACACACAGAAGCTATGCCAAATTTCAGTTTTAGGAAAAATTGCTTTGAAAAAATTGTTTGAAAAACTTGTTACTCTGTTACATAATAATTACAGGCAGGAGTGATGCTGTGTTGGCTAGCAGCACAGGGGGGGCAGGATCATGCTATTCTTGTAATTTGAATGATGCACAGACATTTCACAGATGAACATATCAGCAACCAGAGGCCTTTTCAAACAAAGATCCCATTATATTGCTGTTAAGAGAACCTCTCAATATGCTGCCTTCACTCGTTTACATTGACCCGGACAAATCAGGCATAGAAATTCCACAGTGAGTGATTTTAGATAGTGTGCTGTCTCAGAGAGGAGACGTGTGACAGAACAGCGTCGCCATCATGCTGATTCAGCTCTGTGGCGTCCTCCATAAAGGCAGAACAATGCTCTCCCCGTCACATGTTCATATCTTTTACACCGAACAGAGATGGATTAAAGGCACAAGATAATTGACTTTAACAGAAAATTCAGTTAATTGTATGAGTAAATCAAACAGCTGCTCTTATGTCATAAGTTGCTGCCTTTTGTTGTTTTGTATCATTGTCAGTTGAATATCTTTGGGTTTTGGATTGTTGGTCACACATTTTCATGGACAGTTTTCATTCATGTTGCTTTTTAGTTTCTATTTATCACAAATTACACAATAAACTAAAACAACAAAATTATTATTTTTATACAACTGACTGATGATATGTTGTAGCCATAGGTGATGGTTCTGTGCTCCTGAATAGCTCTTAATTACTTAAACAGTCAAGCCATTTCTCTCTGTATTTCATTTGCTTTCCTATGTTAAACCCTGTTCTGTTGTTTTAGGTGAATGGAGACATCCCACCCAGGTTAAAGAAAAGTGCTCATGAAGTCATCCTGGAGTTCATCAGGTCCAGACCACCTCTCAACCCTGTGAGTACAAAGAAAGCAAATAGATTGAATATGCTATTGGATCGGACACTGTCCCTGCAGAGCCAATAAAGACCTGAAAATAGACCAGTGCACTTTCTATTAGCAAGCTGATGCTAATCTGATACATTCACCATCCTAAATCTTACCCCAGACATCACAATACCTTATACAAACATTTACATTTACCAAAGGACTTGTTTTAAACTGTATTACTTTACTTTCATTGTTCAAGGATATCCATGATCTCTGTGAATTTCCTTAAAGGCCTTAAATTTAGATGCCACCACACGATTTGAGAGTTTAAAATGTCATCACAATATGAGCAAAGATTTTTATAAGAAAGCTTATTGATATTCATCGATAAAATAATAATAATAATAAATAATTGTTCACCCTGGTAGAGAAACTATGAGATATTCACTATCTTTTGGATTCCTGCAGGACATTTTTGTTTGGATGAAACAAACAATGATGACCATTGGTTTCACATGGGATACAAACAGCTCTCTTCTGTGTGACTGGCCTGTGTTTGGTCCACTCATCCAGCTCCCAGTCACACCCATACTCCTTACACCCGTGCCACACTGGCTGCATGAGCAGCACGCGGAATATCTTGTTTTTAACTTAGGCGCCATTGTTATCAGGTTACAGTGGCATAGTAGGGAGCCCTATTCGATCAAATACAGTGATCGTACCAGAAACCCATGTTCTGGCTTCACTGCAGACATGCAGCAGACACACTGCCTGTGTGAACAACAGACGCCTGTGAGACGCAGCAGATCAGTGGTGTAGCCGTCACGCACTGCACATGCAGCCAGTGTGGCCCAGGCCTAACACAGACTTTGTCTCTGTATGTCACCTAGCTTCCTCTTTCCTTCCTCCTATCCCAATTAAAACAGCTGCTATGTGTCATGTTATAATAAAACTGTGGGTCACAATCAGCTGATTGCATCGACAACCAACTCGAGGACAGTCTCAATTCTCTATATTACAGCTCTGTTGAAACCACTGTCGCCTTTCTAGTAAAGCAAGAATGTTGCAGTTTCTACATGAAGTTTCATTGCAGTGTAAATATGAATATGATATGAATATTACAGGTTTTAGCTGTTTGTTAGTGTCATTGATTTCTTTCACACAACCTACTCACTCACTGTCTTCACGTATTTTTTTTCTCCATCATCCTCTGTGTTAGGTGTCAGCTCGCAAGCTGAAGCCACAGACTCAGCCTCCTCCGACCCTGCATGAGCGGATCCTGGAGGAAATCAAAGCAGAGAGGAAACTGCGACCTGTGTCACCTGATCAGGTCCGCAGGGGAAGGCTGGGTAAGGAAACTCACCATGTCCTCGTCACTGTTCTTGTTATGTGGCACCCACACACACACACACATACACACACACTTTCTTGCACATGATGCCCAGCAGATGCAAGCATCATGTGCAAATAAACTAAATTCAGAGGAGACATATTTTGTAGCTTCATTGTTTTAAGCTTTATGCTTCAGTTCATTTACTCTTTCCTCCGCTATTATTTGCGCCTCTTCTCTTTGCTCTTGTAACTAATGCTGCCTTACTTATCATATTTGCATTGCCACAAATGCACATTATTGTTTTGTTGACTATATTGTGTACAATATAGTGAAAGGTGTACATGAATAATAATGCTAAGTGTCTGCAATTCCATGAACACTAATTGTACTAAAAACACTACTGTTTCTGAATGTCACTTATCTCTCACCATTGGCTGTGGTTTATTTGAAATGCTATTATCTCCCATCCTGAAAGTTTTTATACTTCAGTGATCTGAAAGTGGACTATAAGCATGTTATACCCCTGTCTTAATTTACCTCCTCCACAGCAATAACTCTACTATGCCATGATTGTTTCTCCTTGCAGTAATTCGGCCACTTAGCATGTCTTTCAGTTTTGATGCGTCAGGTAAAGTTTCCTCGCTGCTTACCTGGCTTTTTGTTTTAGTTTTTTCTCATGACTTCCTGTTATCCTTCTTGTTGTGGCTGCTCATCTGCTTTCCTAGCTCAGACACACACACACACACACACACACACACACACACACACACACACTCTCTGCACACATGTCATGTCATGCTTCAGTGGTTGGTGATGGTTGGCTGCTTTGTGTGAAGGTGAAACATTGTGATGATGTGAGACACAGGTCAGTAGGATGAGACACTGGTGAGAACAAAGTGATGAGTGACACATTTAACCGACAGAGTGGATACACAGGGTTTTCAGTTACACTAAGGACATGTGGAAAATATAAAGTGGATATTGTATATGCTGCTCAATATACTTAGTTGACAAATTTTGCCATTTAAAACCACAAAAAACACAATTTAATTAAATAAATGATACTTGGAAATTTTAAATAAGATAAAACTTAACAAGATATGTTTTGTCTGTTTTTTTAATGTACTTCCTGTAGTTGTTCCTCTTGTCCATCTCTATACTGGCTGTTAGGAAATTCCTTCTCAAAACAATTTCCCTGCCAATGACACACATTACTTCATTGTGCTCAGTAAAACATGAAGTTCCACTGACGCTGATGTGAGTCCTCAGGAGTCATGTCATTCCTAAAGATACTGTCCCTCTTCTGTAAGTTAGGAAACCCTTAGTGCAGAAGCAAAAGAGGGAAATTCAACAGTCCAGTCTTTTCAAGAGTTCAGCAGAGGCAGCAGAATCATGACACAGTTGATTTGTATGTACAACATTGTTTCTTCTGTCTGTAGCTTTATTCCTGTTGAGACATTTGATCATGCTTATGTTTGAATGCTGAGGGGAGGGTTGTGAAATACCGTCAGTGTCGATGTGCTAAGTCAACGGCTCAAACAGTCCCTCTTATCTACAGCTCCTGTCAGACAAATGGACAGTGTTATGTAACTGCTGAGATCTCTGAACATTCAGGAGAGGTGTCACCTTTGCTAAGCTCACTATCCCTCAAACATACTGCTCTGATGTGGAACTGATCAGCCAGAACTGCGTATGTGTCTTCAAGAGTCATCAAACCAAGGGGTCTTTAATGGAGACTTTGCAGGATTGAATCATTCTGCAGGAGGATCAATGTGCAGCCTCTGGACTACTGTGCAGACTTACAGCAGCAGTATGTCTGTGTTTTCGCATTAAATGCATAGGAAGAACATAATGAGACAGTCTTGATTGATGCAGTAAGAAAACACTGCAGAGGAAATAATGCAGAAGAATCCACTTTACCTGCAGCCAGTGTCTCTCATCACACCACAATCTGTATCACGTCACACTCTCTCATTCATGCTGTCCAATAATGTGTGTGTATGTACAAAGTTTCCTCTATAATTGATCACTCTTGCACAGAGGGAGCAGTTTGATTCTCCTTTTCTCTGTTAGTCGTTCCTGGGCAGATTGTACATACCAGGCCACATCCACATTACTGTTTTCATTTGCATCAACTCTGCTTTATGATTTTAGCTGCTGTTGCCCAATTATTTATGAGCCCTCACACATTTCTTTGTACAATGGTCATGGTGTGATAATCTACTGGACAACAATTTCAACGGGTAATTAAACATTTTGGGAAATTAGCTTCTTGCTGAGAGTAAGATATGAAGATAAATACCATTCTTAGGTTTGTACACTAATTATTAAGCCAGAGCCAGGAGCTGATTCTGGTAGCTTTGAATGAATCCTGGCAGTGTTTGTGTGTGAGTGTGAGACCTCCTGGCTCTATAGCTTTAGTAATACTTACTGACCAATGTTACTCTGCAAGAGCCAGGATAACCATATCCCCCCCAAATCTCAAGCTATTGAAATGTTTGAGATAAAAAGTACAAAATAATACTTGGACTTCATTGGTCATCACAGATCATCGGGGTCAATGACAGCACAGGCACATAATGGAATGCTTTTGTAGTTATCCTAATGAAGGAGCTGTCCCCTTTTAGGTTTTGGCAAAACTCGCAGTATGCCACAGGATTTGTTCCGTGCAGGAATAGGTAAAGTATGAGTGCTGCTGTGGTTTAGAAAGGCCTTGTTTACCTGTAACCCAACAGCATTGTCTGTCTACCTCCCTGGCTGTGAACTAATATTTCCTCTACTTGAATATTTGAATGCTAAGTCCTGGTAAAGATGCAGGTAGAGTGTACAGTTATGGCTAATGCTGGCTAGTCTATTTGTGTTTTAGTGAAGTTTAAAACATGGCAGAGACACAGCTCTAGTTTAGCTCCTGTTAAGACGATGAGCTCATGTCGTTGCTTTTCCCACAAGGAGAAGAGACTTGAAGAATCCTACAGATCCTATCAGCCGCGGCTCTTTATCTGTCTGTTGAGAACGTGCTTGTCTCCCCTGTTCACACTCCCAGCCTCCCTCTAAAACCCTCATTTCAAGTCGTTTCTTTTAACCATTTGCGCTCCGAGAAATCACAGTAAGAGGAGGGGAACTTGATAGGTGGTTGGTTACCTTGTATTGACTCAGTGCTCAGAGACCCTGTTAGTGACTTGGTTAAGCTTCCCCCCTCAAAAGAAAATAAGCAGTTGTCAGCAGAAAGAATCCCGTTTGAGGGAGTTTAGTGTCGAAATTACATTTCATTAAAGACGCCTCCATGCTCTGTGTGTAACACCAAGCCTGCTCCTTTGCCTCCCCTCAGACCAACTTAACTCACCATTCCTGCCCTTGGGATGGATCTCAGTCTTCTCTAACAGGATTCATTGCATCTTATCATCCTACCTCCCGTTCATACATCACATTAGCTGAAAACAGTCCGTGTGGGAGGACGCAACATTCAAGTTAGATTTTTAAGAAAAACAGACTAAAGATGCAAGGAATCGTGTGAAGAATTGAGATTCATCTCAAGTGTTTTTCTCTGTCTTTATCTAAATACCTGTCTCTTGTGTGGCTCTGAACAGATGAGTTTAGTCCGTACATGGGCAGAAGGACGTCCAGCTCTCTGTCTCTGACCAATGGAACAGCTTCCCCCAGACTAGAGCCCTCCGGATGTCACTCTGCACCTCAGAGGAAAAGGCTCCTGAAGGCTCCTAGTCTCGCCGAGCTGGACAGCTCGGACTCTGATGTCAGTATGATGACTTTGTGTGTTTATGTGTGCTTGGATTGTGCCTGTGGGATTTGGAAACATGGCATCCTGCATGTGCAGAGCAAGTAATGAGTGAGTTGCCTGTGTTCCTCATATTCAGGATGAGATTTTTGGGCGCAAATCAGCCAGCAGCTCCAGTATGGCCACATCTGTGATGGATGACACATCTCCAGAGTCTGTGCTGGGGAAGAAAAGTGAGTCAGGAAATACTTTCACATCCCTGTTACAGCTCTGTCACCTCCTCAACTTAAACCACACACTGATGAGTGTGTTTTGATCTCACAGTCTCACCAGCAGTTTTATCTCACTTAGACTCATGGATTAACTGATAAGAGGTCAGTAGTACAAAGGTTAAGGTCACAGTGACTTCATATGAGTCTGTGAAAATGTGTATGAGGACTGAGACTGGTATTTCTACTTCTCTATTCTGTCTGTACCTGAGCCCTGATTTCACTGTGGAGTCGCCTTCTTTTCTCTCTTCTACATCTCTTCTCTTTTGTCTATGGACACCAGCTCCCCCCATGTTCCTTCCCATCTCCTCCACACCTCAGCCAGAGAGGCGTCAGACCCCCCAGAGGAGACACTCCATCGAGAAGGAAACCCCGACCAATGTGCGACAGTTTCTGCCACCGTCCAAACAGAGCTCCAGGTCTCTGGTGAGTCAGCCATTGTTTCATACATGTCCTAATACACCATCAAAATATTTTAAAAGTATATTAAAAACCTTATAAAAACACTGAGAATTAAGTTAATGTGAGTCTGATAAGTAAAAACTCCCACAATGCAACAGCATTAGTACCTTTTTTAAAGGTGTAAATGTGTAGAATTTACTGATATCTAGTGTTGAAGTTTCATGTTGCAGCCTAACACCCCTCACCTCCCTCTCCTTCCAATCATGAAAAAGAAACTGTGGTAGCCTTTAATTGTCATAAAAACTGAAAAGGTGTTTAGTTTGTCCATTTGGACTAATGTAAAAAACATGGCGGCCTCCGTAGAGAGGACCCCCTCGATGTAAATATAAAGTATATAAATATAAAGGGCCTTTTCTGGGGTAGAGAAAACTACAATTCATACAATTTAGATGAAACAGACTAGTGAAAACATCATTATTATTCTACATTAAATTTCTGCCAATAGTTCCCTTATACCTAAATTTCACACACTGGACCTTTAAGGGACTGGAGCCTGGGATGGATTGGTCACAATGACCCTGTCCAGTAATAAGACAGAGAAATAGAGGCCGAAATGGAGAGTGTGGTAGATAAAGAGGAACATCAGGGGTCACTAGAGAAGGAAATGAGAAGGTATTGAAACTAAACACACGTCACACGTCATCATCTCTCAGTGAATGACAGTCAACTATAAGGGATCAGTATCTTGTATGCAGTATGCAGATGCGGAAGACTGAGATTGAACCACCAACCTTCTGGGTGGAGGACGACCACTCTACCCATCAGCCACATGTAAACAATAATAGATGAAGTTCAGTTTCATATTATGAATTTACAGTTTCAGAAAGAAGGCTGCAACTAGCATCACCACAGGCCAAACAAACATCCAATTGGAAACAGCATGTTTCAAATGGGATCGGCACTAGTTAAAAAGAAAAGACAACTGACAGGTCGTTTCAATGAGCGCATGTTTGGACTGTCTGTGTTTTTAATGGAATATGTTTGTTGTACTTGCAAAAAATACATTTTTATGTAAAATAAATTTTTTGTGGGACTCATTTTTTTACTTTCGGGACTTTTTTGTTTGTTTTTGTATGAAATGTGGAAGGCTATTTGTCTCTGAAGCATTATTTATTAGAAACAGTTAGTGTATTTGTTTGTCAGATGTGTTTTGTGTTCAGAAAACAAAATGCATTGGTTTGTTAAAGGTGTTTTGTATTTGCACACCACACTGTGTTTGTAAGGGAATGGTGGGGATTAATGAAAAATGTTTTGTGTGTGTGTGTGTGTGTGTGTGTGTGTTGTTGCAGGAGGAGTTCTGTTTCCCTGTGGAGTGTCTGTCTCTGACGGTGGAGGAGGTGATGCACATCAGACAGGTATTGGTCAAGGCAGAGCTGGAGAAGTTCCAGCAGTACAAAGAAATCTACAATGCTATGAAGAAAGGAAAGGTAATTTGTATAAAACCATTCAACATGGCTGTTGTTCTTCTTCTACTGAATTGATAGAATTGTATCTTTCTACACTTTGCCATAGGTGAAAGAGCAAATACGTTAATAATAATAATAATAATACTAATCTCATTTTTTTTTTTCCATCTCTTTTTTCTCATAGCTTTGCTTCTGTTGTCGAACCAAAAGGTTTTCCTTTTTCACCTGGTCTTACATCTGCCAGTTTTGCAAAAAGTAAAACATTTCAAATCTTTATCTCAACTGTTTTCAAGATTTTATGTAGGTAATCTAAGAAAGTATAAATACTTAACTTCACTACTTCCTATTCATTTCTCTTTTTCAGGCCTGTGTGTTCACAGTGTTGTAAAAAGGTAAATCTTACAGAATAACTCTCTGAGCTGGGCATGAGAATGTGAGGTTTCACAACAAAGGATCATTTTGCCTCAGTATTGTTTCTCAGTTGTTACATTCATGCCTTCCTCATCTGACAGATGCGGCTGCCATCCAAACCTTATTCCAGTTTGCCCATCTACTCCATTGGCTCGACCAAAACACTCCCGAGGGAGAGGATAACTGCCATGGCTGCTGTGGGACAAGGACACTCTGTGGCCGAAGGGCCGGGGCCGTCAGTCGAGGGAGGGATCGCGCCGTCCCCCGTTGTGAAGAGGGCAACGATAGGATCACCTAAAGGAGCTGCAAGACCTGCTGGAGCAGCAGCCGTTGCAAAACCTGATGGAGCAGCAGCCGCTGCAAAACCTGAGAGATCCTCCAGTAGCCCACAGCGCCACAGCATCCAGAAGACCATGTCCAAGTAAGAGCCATGAACACAATTATTCACTTACTCAGACTCACAACAGAGGATGATGTGTTTGATCTGGATAAAGATGTTGCTGTTGTCATTACTGGGACTGTGACACAGGGTTTTTATGTTTGTAGATTAACCTCAAGAGAGAAAAATACTCCAAATGCTCACAATCTTTTTAATTCAGATTCAGAAAGTCTAGTGGATGAAATGTTATAATACCAAGGTTGTGCTTTTTGTTTTTGATTCACCAATAAAACATCTGATAGCACCCACAGGTATTTTAGCCATGGTAATTTTATGAGGATATATTTCAAAAGAAAGTTGTAAATGTGTGAATAAAATTATAAAACTTTGTATGCTGAGAGCAAAATAATAGTTGGCCTGGTAAAGTATAATTCAGTGTTTACCCATAACAGAATAGATGCTTTCACTCCCTTCTTCCTTGGAGCACATTTTACCGAATACTGACGTACAGTTTTGTATGTGCCACCTCATATTTGTCATGTCACGTCGTTTCTTGAAATGGTGGAATGGTCTCATAATCCTGATATATGAATTAAATCAAAGGCTCACTGCAGCACTTTTAGGTTTTATTTGTTCAGACATGGACCTATTTGTCTTGTTGAGTGGGAGTGAATTTCATTTAAATAATCAGCTGTTTGAATTGGAGGTAGCACTGAAAACTGAGGCCTGTAGCTTGTCCAGGGTAAGAAGGACATTTGTTCGGGACAGATATTTAGATATTGGTTTTTTTCCATTTCCCAATGTTGTGAGTCTAACAAAAGAGGTTCCATCTACTGAGATGGAAATATCTCAAAAACAAACACACTATAGTGGTATGTAGTGTACAGTAGTGGTACCTGTTCATATCACTATATTTTAGAGAGAACATATGCTAGTTGTTTATTAAGTGATTTGTTAAACTGTGACCCAACAGTCAAGTTTTCTTATGACTTGAACACTGAGGCAAAATAAACTCGTTGAGAATTCAAAATGTATAAATACAGTGTTTTCTCCCCTTTTTTCTGTGCTCTTCAGGTTTTCGAAGCACGGCTCTTTAAAGTCTCATGACGAACTGGAGCTTCCCTCGGAGCTGACGGAGGACTGGGCCACCATGGAGGTGTGTGTGGACTGCAAAAAGTTTATCTCCGACATAATTGCCTCCAGCAAGCACAGCCTGTCTCTTGCCACCAAGAGGGCTCGCTTAAAACGCAAGACCCAATCCTTCTACCTGTCCTCTCCTAAAGGAGGGGAGGAGTACCGGCCCTCTGAACGAACAATCAACGAGATCTGAAACTCTTCATCCGTCTCCCTGGCTGCTCTCAGCTCCGATTGCACAATTAGAACACTCCCTGATATGATGATTATTGTACATGTATACTTCAGTAAGATTAAGCTGTCACAGTGGCTGGCGTGAACCTTAGTCTTAGAGAGTGTGGTCTCATTGCTGTGTCTAGATCATCGTGTACAGCTACTCCAGACAACAGCTTACTGTAGATTTATTTTTCTTTATCATAGATGATCCTTTAAACTCAGACCACAGCCTTTTGACAATGCAGAGTGAACTCCCCCCCCGTCTGCTCGCACAAAAGCATGGTCCACCCCAACTCACATTTCAAATCAACAAGCACAAGACAGAAGAAGGAGCGGTGTGTGACGCCCTCAGGCACTTGCACTGCAGGAGACACAGGGCCTGCACAGACCACATGTTGGGAACTGAGGGTGAACAGATACTGTGGACTATCAAACTGTTAGTTTTATATGGGTTTTAAATTAGTTGTTTGTTTTTTTACACATGTGTATGTACAGTAAATGATTGTTCGATAAAAGGTCACCCATTTGTAGCTTTATTTTGCTGATGAAGCTTAATGAGGTTTCATCTTTACAAAGCATCACTGTTCTTTAGGAAAAAAAAAACATCACATGTGTTTTATTTTGCATCACATCAAGAAACATCATTAATGCAGAACTAGTGCCAAATATACCTTCTTTCTCATCAGTCTAACGCCTGCTGTTTTTTTACAGTGAACCCCTGTTAATAAAAAATGTGGTTCCATTCCAAATCAGATGCATTTCTCTATGTTAAATATCCAAGCTTCAGAAGCACTGCTTAAAGCAAATGTTTCTTGAAAGACACCTTCAAATATATTTTAGTTGGAGATTACTCTCAAACTCACTGTTAATCTCATGTGATTAAGAGTGTCCTCGCAATGTAAATGGGTTTGGGTAAATAAATAGTATTTATCTTGCACTTTTCCAGTCCAATCTACCACTCAAAGTGCTTTACTGTACTATTCACATTTACCCATTTACACGCATTCATTTCTATAACATTTTTCTATTACATACCATTCTTAAACGGCCGTCAGCAGCAAATTGGGGTTCAGTATCTTGCCCAACATTTCGGAATGCAAGCTGATGAAGCCTTGGATCAAACCACTGCCCCTCTGGTTAGTGGACGGCCCTCACTCCCTCCTTGGTTCCTAGGGTTGGGGATGGTGTTACATAAACAAGTGAGGAACATATTATGAAAAATCTTTTACAGCCTGTATAGGTCAAGCTTCAAAAGTGCATAATATCCCAAAATGCAACTCAACAAGCATCCTTTGTTAGACCTGCCCCCGACTGGGAAATGCCCATATCTTTTCAATTTCACAGAGATCTCTGAAATCATCCAGATGATATCATCATGTATTTAATATTACCTAGCTGTAGTGAGTAACTTCATGTGGAAATTGTTGCAGTGCCCCATATATGAGAAATAACCCTACAACTGTCATGTGATTTGTGTTGCTAAATCCTGAGTCCCGCCCACTTCAAATCAGTAATATGACAAGCACAAGACAAAAAGAAAATACTGTTGGATCCCATCACAAACAGTAGGTAGCTGATTCAGAAAAGGGTTTTCGGTCTTTTAATGTTGCCTAACCAGAC
This sequence comes from Paralichthys olivaceus, assembly GCF_024713975.1. Classification (NCBI taxonomy): domain Eukaryota; kingdom Metazoa; phylum Chordata; class Actinopteri; order Pleuronectiformes; family Paralichthyidae; genus Paralichthys; species Paralichthys olivaceus. The sequence goes on along the minus strand of NC_091105.1, from coordinate 23,442,415 downwards.
AAACATAACAGACATGTACAGTATGTTCATTTGGAATCATTATTTTGTGTATTTGTGTCTCTCAGATGTGCATAGAACCAAACATAGAAACATTATTATCTGCAGTTCCACGTATAATTTTTCAGACTTGCCTTTTAATCATATATATGAAACATCTGCATATTTTTGCGTTTATTTTTAAATATACCTTTACATTGATATATATATAGTGTTAACTCCATTATAAGACTCCTGACTTGAGTTATCATGTAACAAAACACCAAATTTGTATGTGTTTGTACTGATATACATTGAATGAATCCTATCTGTCAGTACAAACATATGACAACACGCACAATAAGTGTTAAAATAATGCCTTTATGATTTCCCTCCATCTTCATTCAGAGTCTCATAGGTAGGATTGATTACCTGAGTTGTGGCTTGGGTCCATTTTACTCTTCATCACATTCCTCCTGTGATAATTCTGCCTTAAAATTTGCCTTTTTTATGGTCACACTCACATGTTGAACAGTCATCTGCTGTTACTGTACATACAATGTTTCTGATGGTTTTTTGGTAGGTCAGGTCTGTGTTGATCCAGTGATATATCAACAGTGTGTTCAGCTCGGCATGATGGTGAGGTATTGGAGGTCCACAGGGGGGAAAAACCCTCACCGTGTGACAGACGGGATCATGCATGTACTACAGTGTAGCTTGTACCTTAAAGTCTGTATTACCTTCAAGCTGTAACTCCCTGCAGAGTTTGCAACAGATGATGACTACAACAATAAACTAATGGAAAACCTCTCCAGTGCTTGTTATTCAAAACTAGTGCAGTGCCTGTTCTAAACCTTCCTGTATGAACTTGGCCTGTGGTAATGCTCAGGAGCTACTTCAAGAATTATTTCTTATCATTCCCTCCTCAAACAGTTCTACAATATACTGTCACTTTTTTATTGTTTGCATGCTGGACATGGTGTGCAGAGATATTTATTTACAGTCAATATTTTTCATGAACATTTACTGAATTAGCTTCTTAATCGTTCACCTATGTGGCTCATATATGAGTTTGAATGATTTACTGAACTGCTGTGATTTTTCCATACATTGCATGTTGGCTATTCCACAAAACTCACCAGCAATCTACACAATCTTCAACTCTCATCTCAATTTTCCTAATAACAATGGGGATCATACTGTTATGGTTTCAGCTCCTACAAAGTGGTTTAAAAAATCAACTGAATGGTTTTTATTTTATTTTATACAAAAGTTAGCAGGGACATGTGTGATTTTATTATCAACAAAAAACCCTGCTCGATCGATATGCTACATCAGGGGTCCCCAACCGGCGCACTCCAACTCTTCTTCACTGAAAAAAAAGAGAAAACATCGGCGGCCGAGTTTGACATTTAAGAGGCTTTTAATCCGGTTTTTAATCAGGCATAATGACGCCAGCCCAGTGGAGCCGTCTGGGTCCTAAGCGTTGCTATCATACACAGCGTCGGTTGCTAGGTAGAGAGAAGCACGCAGACACACGGATGTAGGAGACATCAGGGAAGTTGACGTTGAAACCTCGAGTCTCCCGAGCAGAGAGAGCGGAACAGTGTGAGTTTGCTCAACGAAACCAGTGTGTCTCATCTGCACCGTGAGTCTGTGGCGGCTGTTAAAAGTGGCCATTTTAAAACGCCATTACGAAACTGCACACAGATGGGAGCATCGTTAATGAGTGCGTGAATGCTGTGTCCTGTTTCAGCCACAACAGCCACAAGTCGCATGGACACATCAGGAGAGGATGTCCAGTCACAGCTCACTGATAGAAGTGCACCTTGCACAGCTTTAGCTGTTGATGAATCGACCGATATCAGTGGCAATGCTCAGCTTTTGCTATATGTCCGATTTTACCACTCAGAATTATGTTTCATTGCCAAGCCGGTTTACACATACAAGGAATTTGCTGTGGTGTGCAATTATTAATATAGAAAAAAAAAAAACAGGAAACAAAAATACTATAAGCAAAATAAAAAATACTATCGTGGAAAGGATTGTGCAAAATGAACAGTTATTGTTATTTGTGTTACAGACATGGTGAGGGACGTGAGTTCAGTTCAATTACAGAGAGGAAATAAATCTGTGAGGACATCTTAGGACAACCTCTGGTGTGTGTGCTGCACTTACAACACACACACACACCAGAGGTTGTTTCATCTTTATGGGTCAAAGAAATGTAGGCCAATGCAAATTCTAAGACAAAATGTCTATTGCACTTTGTTTCATGTTTGTCCAGCAAAGGCATTGTATTTTTGCCAGTTTGTGTTAGAATGATTTTGTGTAGTTACAAAAGCAGCATTGTGCAATAAAAATGTTAATTAAACTGATTTAGTCTGGTAAAAAAGTACGAGCCTGCATTTGTATGTAATTATTCGGACCCCAGAAGGGGAGGAGGGTTGATTTCTGGACCTCTTGCAATTTTTCAGTCGAAAAATTGTGCTAGACCAAACAGGAAGTCGGCCATTTTGAATTAAGTGGCCATTTCTGACCATTTATACATGCTGCGTATGAACAAACTCCTCATAGAGCTTTCATCAGATCAACTTTAAATTCGGTGAGTGTCATCTCAACTCCATGCTGAATAAAACTACCTCAATTTTTTTAGTGTACATCATATGGGTTGACCATGGCATGGCATCAAAGTTTGATGATTCGCCAAAAAAAGAGGGACTCATCATAACTCCCCTGTGCATTGTCCAATCACCCTCAAAACTCATTCACACGATCACATAGCCTGAACAGATCCATATGTCAATATTGATCCGTTGTCACAGCGCCACCTGCTGGTGACAGGAAGTGACATGTTTTATACTTAGATGTACTGCTGCTCACTGCTTTACAATATACAGCTCAAATGAGCTTAGACACGCTATATGAACATGGTCAGGATTGTGACATTTCCTTCAACCGTGTAAACGTTGAAGTGCAGCAAAGGTTGATCCTTCGCCAAAGAAGGCGAAGTTGTCATAACTCCACTGTGCATTCTGCAATCAGCACCAAAATTCAGCCACATGATCAGTGTTCCAGCCTCAACAGCTCCAGATGTCAATATTAACTCAGGGTCATAGAGCCAACTTCTGAGTTGTCATGAAACAGGAAGGTTTTTTTTCTCCACTGTGCATTGTCCAACATTTTCCCCTTTAATCACAGCTTATTCTTCATATCAATCAGTCTCTTAAGTATATACTCTTATATTTCAAGTTTTATTTTGTTGACCTAGCTATGGTTAGTTAGCCAGAAAAAAGCTAGTTAGCTAACAGCTAGTTGATATTGTACATATTTTTTTTCTCACTAGTAATGGATTGTAAAATAAGACTTACATGCATCAGATATGCAAAAGCTGCTGTTTGAAATGTATGAAAGGTGTTTAGTGAATACATACTGTATGGGTAATTTTTGACCAATGTGTGTAAAAGTGATGTAGAAATACAAAATTTACATTTGTTTATGAAATAAGAAAGGAAAAAGGAAAATTATTGATTTGTGGTAATCAAAAAACTAGATATTTAATCAATACTTAGAATGTTGAATGATAAAATACACTTATTTTAAAGATATAGCAAAGAAACACTCATGCATGAAATAACACAAGAAATTAATATGGGTCATTTTTGACCCATGTTGTGCATTAGAAGGGTAGGGATACAAAAATTATTTTATGCCAAAGGTAACAAAGCAAAAAATAAAGGATTAATTGCAGAATACCTGAAATACTGAATGATGAAATTCATTAACAGGTCACTTTTGACCCATGTTGTGTATCAAAGGGTTAAGCTGAAAGAAAAACCCACTTTTTAACTCAGTTTTTTATAAAAGAACACTTAAAAGGATTCATTAAGCAAACAATTCCTTGTTGTCAGTTTGCTTCTATGTCTCAGTGTCAGAGGTCATAGATTGCTTTGATGTCTTAGACCGTTGCAAAGGTGAAAGATTTATGCGATCTGAAGAGAGACAAGAGTGTTTTTGACCTGAACAGATCTTTTATTCAGTGTGTAATGATAGTAATAGCACAACCTACTGCCAAAAAGAGGTAAGCCTTGCTTTACAACTTTAATTCAATTTTCATAAAATGTTCACAATGTGGTCTACATTAATGGCGTGGTCTGTAATGCTAATTAGTGGGTGTGGTCCAGCGGTGCAAAATAGATGCAGGAAGTGACGTGTTTATCCTTCCACAAACTAGGAGCAGTTTCACCCGGTCACTGTATGCCCTCCCCCCGCGGCCACATCAGGTCCTGAGATCGCAACTGCTTAGGCTCACACAATGCTGCTCGCAGCCCTAGTTAGGGCCAGAGCACGACAGTGCAAAGACCCTATTGAACTGTGTTGATTATTCTTCTATCTTCTTCTTCTTAGAAATGAATTGCTTTTCTGGGATATTCATCATGCTAAAAAATTCACCAAAATATGTGGGTGTGTCAGGTTTGGGGAAAATTACGTATTTTAATGTGATCAGGAACATGCGTCCAAAAATGTCTCGATAGTGCCCCGTAGAAATTTCCAACGGGGGTGTTCCCACCCCTTTATTTTCATCTTCAGTTATTAAAATTTGAACTTGTGTATCATTCCCAGACGCACATATAATCCCCTTGACACTTAGCAACACCCAACAGGAAGTCAGCCATTTTGGTTTGAAAATGAAATTTGGCTTGATTTTTGGCATTTTCCCACCTGAACTGGGTCATAGTGCCACCTACTGATTTGCCATCAAACAGGAAGCATTTCTAACTCCACTGTGCATTGTCCAATCAGCACCAAAATCCAGCCTAAAAAGATCTGTTAGTCTGTATATCACAGAAAAATAAGATCAATGATGAGAAATCACAACAGAATGATTGAGGTTGTCTGTGAAGGCTGAGGCTTTGATGACAGGACCAATGAGAATGCAAGACTATACAAACTAATATACAAGCCCAATGAGACAAATTGTGATTTGTGAATATGGGCTATGCAAATAAAATTTGATTGATATATAGTGAAAGTGATAGTGATAGTGATAGCACCACTTACTGGCAAGAGGAAGGGGTATTAAATTAAAACTTTAATTCTATTTTTAATTTCTCGCAGCCCTAGTTGTTATTATTATTATTATTATTATTATTGTGATTATTATTGTACATTATTATATTAGTCATTAGAGGGCATTAGAATGAAAAATATATGATGAAATTTAAACACAGAGGTTTTCTGCTCACAAAATCTTTTCCAAGAAAAAATGTAGTTTCAGTGACTTTGTGAAACATTTCATATGTCAGAAGTAAATAAATAGCTTGGTAGGAAACAGTTGTTGTCATTATTTAGCTTTTTGAGTGAAGTGTTGCCATAGCGACATGTAAACGACAAACAGTCGGCTAAGATGATTTAAAAGATAAAACATTCTCTTGTGAAGGATCAGGTGAACAGAGGTTTTTATTTAACCCAGGGTGAGAGTCACTGTTCCTGATTAAAGTTAAGTGACTGTTTTTTTTATCTGTTAGGGCTGATCGTGTTTTACTGTGAATTTTTTTTAAATGAATATCTCTGTCATTGTGTGCAGAATGTCTTTGTCCAGGATGCAGAGCCTGAGCGTGGTAGCCTTGCTGGAGGATTGCTCAGACCAGCTGGACATACTGGTACACAGTTTAACTGTGCAGATCAGCAGGGAGCGGGACAGTGCAGCTGCACAGGTGAGCTTCACTGTGTGGATCTCATGTTCTATAGCAGGTCCCAAGGCAAGAGCATCCAAAACTAATTAAACATGTTTAACTCAGCAATGGAATCAAACGGAAACACTAGGGAACAACCAGGAATTAGAATGACACTCAGTAGCCTATAGCGCAAAGTTCTGCCAAGGTCCAACAGTCTCCTTAAATTCAGTTGAGCTAGATCAAATCACATACACTTATAGAAATCAGAACCTAAAATGTACCTAATTTTTGAACACAGGTGAAACACATCAGGGACGGGTCAGAAAACTAGACAAAGTCAGAAAGTAATGCAAAAAGAAGATATACAAGAAAAGTAAAACAGGAACTAGTAAATCCAAAATAAGACCTATGAATCTAAAAATACAAAACCAAAGTCAAACGAAGATCACATGACCATTCTAAATACCAATATTCCACGAATCAAAAAAATGAGCCCAACACATAATGTCAAACACACATCAAAGGACCATGACATAATTAATCAATTTAATAGAAACATATATGTGTGTGTGTGGGTGCACATGTGTGTTTGTGTGTTTGGTGTGTGGTCCAGGTAGTACTTGTGGGGACCTTAATCTGTGTACACAGTCACATTATGGGGACTTGTCCTCCTTATTGGCCCCAAGAGCAAGTCCCCATAATGTAAATCATAAAATTTCAAGGTGAAGGCATCTGTTAGGGTTTCATTGGCAAGTAGTAACTGTGTTTGTGTGTGTGTGTGTGTGTGTGTTTTAGGAGCGAGCCAGACTGACCAAGCTGAGGAGGGACTGGTGAGTTGTGCAGAAAAACTTTATATTGAAGAAACCGGGTTTTTTTGGTCTAATTTCTCGGTGTCTCTCTCTGAAGTCAATACATCCAGCAGCAGATTTTCAAGCTGCTTTCAGAGCTGGAGGAGAAGCAGACTTTCACCTCTCTGCTGCAGGTGGTGGAGGAAGAGGAGCAGAGGAAGAAGGCTGAGAAAATGCAAAGGTTTATTGATACTGATAATAATTCATTTTAAGACACGTTACATTTTAAGTGAGACACACAACACAAATGATTGTGTTTTAACATCACATTACATCCACAAAACACAGTTAATGGACCTTCAACATACTTTGATCTGGGATTAAGTTACATTTTTAACTTTAGGATCAACTGGTGCATAAATGTACAAAAGAGTTTTATGGACATTTAAAGGTACAGTGTGTAGAATTTTTTGAAACATGAAAAAGAACTAGTAGTAGACTTCAGTTGTCATAAAAACTCAAAAGGTGTTTAGTTTGTCCAGTCTGGACTAATGTAAAAAACATGGCGACGTCCGTAGAGAGGAGTCCCTCCATGTAAATATAAAGTATTTAAATATAAAGGGCCTTTTCTGGGGTAAAGAAAACTACAATTCATACAATTTAGATGAAACGAACTAGTGAAAACATCATAAGGGTTATTCTACATTAAATTTCTGCCAATAGTTCCCTTTCACCTAAATCTTACACACCGGACCTTTAAAGGAAAAAGAACATCAGAGATTTAGAAACTGTGTCTATTCTGAAGAAAGAGCCAGACAGACTTTTTTTCTTGTAAATTTCCATCTTTCTTGTTAAATTATAACTTCCTTCTTGTAATATTATGACAAAAGAAGTCTGTGTTGTATCAGTAATGCGTGTCTCTCCACCCAGAGAGGGAAAGAGGGAGCTGAAGCAGAAAAAAAAAACTCTACAGAGACAACAAAAGAAGCTCCAACAGAATATAGAGAAATATGAGGTGAGAAATTTGGAGCAAATCCAAAAACCAAAGCAATCTGTGTGAATAGCTGCTAAAGCTGAAAGTTGATCTATTAATTCAAGCAAACTGATTCTTTATTTAAGAACAAAATTAAACAAGTTAGCACGTTGTTGAAAGTCCAGTGTTTCAAGTACTTTCAATACCCCTCTGCTCAGGACTTGTGCCGGCACATGACAGGCCTGAGGCGTCAGCTGGATGAGCAGTCATTGCAGGCTGCTACCTGGAGGAGGATTGTGGACAAAGAGGCTGAGCTGCAGCTACAACTGGCACAAAACAGGACCAGTCAGGCTGAGAAGGGGATGGAGGAGCAGCTGGAGGAGCAGTATGAGGTGGGTCCAGTTGTCCACCTGTTCCATTGCAGCCTGGGTTCACACCACGTATCAACCAAACAGAAACAGATGCTTTCAAATTCAAATATGGGGTGGCTGTGGCTGAGGGGTAGAGTGGTCATCCTCCAACCAGAAGGTCGGTAGCCCAATCCCTAGTCTTCCCATCTGCATGCCAAAGTGTCCTTGGGCAAGGTACTGAACCCAGAATTGCCCCATAGAACAAAAAAGTGCTGCTCATAGATGCACTGTATGAATGTGTGTGTGAATGGGTGAATGGCAACTGTAGTGTAAAGCACTTTGAGTGGTCATCAAGACTAGAAAAGCTCTATATAAATACAAACCATTTACAAATTGAAATTCTATCTTTCTGTTCCCTTTTTTGCTCAGAGGACCAAAATACATTTATCTTAGCTGCAGCTGAAATTTAAATTCAGACTCCAGAAAATATTCACGTCATCTCATCAGTTATGTCCCTTCTTTGGCAGATGCTGCAGAAACAGCAGAGGGAGGAGGTGAAAGTTCACGAGGTGTCAAGTCAATACCAGCAAAATCATCAAAAGGTAATTCTACAAACATCAGATTATTGTGTACTGTGTAAATCTGTCATTAGCTTAGCTGCAGTTAAAATGTGTTATCTGTGACGTCTGGGAGAAATTCATATACATGCCTCAACCCTGTGCTGTCTTCTCAGAGACTGTGGTTTTTATCCGCACTCCTGGTTTATGGGTTTGGTCTAAATCCTGCATAAATCACAATTTGTCTCATAGGGCTTAACAAAGAGCGACATCCTCTGTCCTTAACCCTCAACAAGAGAAAGGAAAGATTAACCAAAAAAACTATTAAAAGAGGGAAACTAGGACTAAAGCACTGCAGATGTATGCCTCCACCAACAAGGGCAGTTTCTGTGTACATATTTCAAAAAAAATAATGTTTCCAGATTTATATAAAGGTCAATTTAACCTTTGAGATCACTTTATCTTTGAGTCCAAGTGACAACTGATCAAAGGTCGAAGAAATTCCCTCAAGCAGTCTTGAGATATCACATTCAAGTGGCCAAAAACATGTCACCTTGACCTTTGACCACTGAAATCTAATCAATTCATCAGTGAGTCCAAGTGTAAAGAAATTCACTATGGGCAGGCCTGAAAGATCCCATTCACAATGACATGAGATCACTGTGCCCTTGTCCTTTGACTTTTCGACTGACAAACTCTAATCACTTCAATCCTTGTCCAAGTGAATATTGGTATCTTTAGATATTGCGTTCACAGGAATGGGACCGACAGACAATCTGAAAACATAATGCCTCCGACCACTGGCTGTCGCCGGCACAGAGGCGTAAACACCTCGAAACCTTAGAGACAGCTACATGTTAGGGATCCCTCTCCCAGGAAGGACAGAAGTGCAATAGATGCCATGTGTAACTGATTGCAGCAACAACATAACAATATTTACAACACTGATCTTAAGAAACAGTTTTTAACATTATGGAAAGGTGTGTCAATGGTTTCCATTCTGCTCCTGTTGTTTACTTCAAGTATTGATTGTGTTGTTTAAGTCATGTTTTGCTTAAATGTTGTCTCTCTTACTGTTATGATGATAATATTTATCCAGTGCTGCAGCAGAGCCTAATGTTTGTGTGGTTATTGTTGATCAGAGCTTGCAGCAGCAGCTGCAGCAGTTGCGGCAGCGCACAGAGCTGATGCTGCTGGAGAAGACGGAGCAGCTGAACAACGTGTGCCGCAAAAGAACAGTGAACTTGGACAAACTGTCAGAGATGAGGAGAAGGGTGAGCAGCTCCTGGTGCCCAACACGTCACAGTGAAAAGCTGCTGATGCTCAACAGGACACTCAGTCACTGCAGTTGATGATTATCATTAATTTGATGCTAATTTGTGTTCAGTTAAGGGAGATGGAGGAGGTTAAGATGGAGGACAGGCAGGAGCAGGAGAAACTGCGCCACCAGAAGGCAGAGACCAGAGCTGTTACCATGGTAAAGACAGTCAGAACTCAGATCCAGGACTCTCCCCATCATGGTCTATCTGGTCTTTTTGTCCTGGTTGTTCATTGTACTGATTACCCTAATTCTAAACACTGTTCTGTGATCTTTGACCCTGCAGCTGCAGGCCTGGTGGAGAGGCTGCATGGTCCGCAGAGGCCTTGGCAGTTGTAAAAAAGCAGAGGATGGCAAGAAGGGCAAGAAAGGCAACAAGAACAAAGAAGGAAAAGAGAAGAAGAAAAAATGATCTATGTAAAATATTTAATTTTTGCTTATTTCAAACCTGTGACAAATAGAACAATGTATCTCATACATTTCAGAAGAAAACAAAAAGTGGTACACTATATGTAAAGGTAACATGGAACATCACCATCATATCATCATACTCTATATGAAAATATCAACAGGCACAATGGTAGCATATTGATTCAAAGTCCTGAGTCCAGACTTTGTGTTAAAGTATAACCTGAGCAAGGTCAAACACTTTTTATAATATTAAATAATATCAAATACAAAAAAAAATGCAAGAAATCAGAATGGAGAACTACTAAGTAGTCTACTGTTAATGACCATAGGTCATACATTATATCATCAACACCTTTTTCATTATATGACAAGGAGCTTAGTCACAGTATTTCAATACTATGCAGTTACACATTATAAAATTCATTAAGTACAGAGGTCAAAGAAAGATGACTCATTAGAAAGTCTATGTGGGAAATTAAGTGAAATTTCCCACTGCTGTCAGCTTAATGTACTTGTGTCTGAGGAGCAGAAGACTCTGATATTACAAAACAGGAAGAGGAATATTTCATAATAAATAGGCATGGGGGAGTTGACGTTTGTGTGTACCAGCCACCTTAAAACACTTGGACATCTGTAAAGAACTGTACTCATGTCTTCACGCCAATTCTCACAAAGATCAGGGCTGAGGCCTCTATCAAAGCACATCTAAACCTGAGCAAGGAGGTCCTGCAAGACCTTTACACTCTAAATGTCAACACAAGATTGTTGAAACTGTCTGTCCATTAATCCAGTCCTCTACCTAAAAGAACATTTGTAAACAATAAATGACAAATTTTGTCAAATGTTATTTTGTTCATCAATAAGGCTGAAATAATCAAGTTCGAGCTTCTTAACTGTGAATATTTTCTGTCAAAGCATCACACTGGTGGATCTGCTCAGCATGCATGTAGTTGTTGTTACCGATGATGACATAGTTGAGGTGGGAGCTCTGGATGTTGATGTTCGGAGGCTCCTCTGGTGAAACACAACAGTGAGGAAGAGGAGGTACAGGAGAAGTGTGCTCTGCCCCCTGCTGTCCATGGCTGCAGCTGCACCTCTGATCTGCAACATGGGGAAAATGAGAACAGTGTGAGAGCTTTGATGTGTTTGATACAACTATTACAAAAATACAACTAAATAGCAGAGTATAAAATTCAGCTCATGCGTGTATTTTAGGTTTCTACAAATATGCTGTTAATTAAAAGTATTACCCACCGTGCACCTGGAGCTCAGGTGTCTGTATTAAAGGCTGACTATCTGCCACAGCAGTTTCATAGGTGTCTTTACCGATGACGCAGTCGATCAGAGTTGAGTTGTTGATGTTCACAATCAAAATGGTTGATGGCGGACTCCGGAGTGCGACTGTTTTATCAAAAGTTGAGGGAGAGAAGGAGGAGAAGGGTAGAATATGAGAATGGGAAGTTGTTGTTCCAAAGTGACGCAAAAGCAGAAATGTTTAACTACCACAGAGTTCCTGCACATATGAGCTTCCTCAATGAACAACAACGAGTTCATTTTACAGCTCATCGCTAGTTTACCAAGCTGCCGCATAAAACACTGAATGTTTCAATAATCACAAATTCAAGAATTCATTTATCACATACATGAGAATCAACTTGGTGTAAATCTGTAGACAGATTAAAGACCCTGAAGGTTTTCATCAGTTTCAACAGAATCTAACATGAAAAGCAGAAGTTACCTTGTGTAGTTTTATCCACTTTCCGCTGATGGTTTCCAGCTTGAAAAACAGACAGTGATGTTATGTGGTGTTACATTTTACCGAATGATGAATTATCTTTTCAGGACTTCATGCTTTTGGCTCACAAGGCAGTGCTGAAATACCAGTGCACATGTTTTTGCAGAACACAGACTATCTGTCACACCACAGAGGTACAGACACAGAATCTGGACCGAGACATGGCAGCAAACGAAACACTGACACTGATTCTGGTAATAATTATGAAATGAATCTGTAATACCTGGGCAGCAGGGGACCATCTCACACAGCAAAGTGTCCAATGGGAAGCAGAAGAGTTCACAGGCTCTTCTGCAGCTCTTCTGTGCTGCCCTCTGCACCACCTGGACCGCTCTCTGCATGTTGAAGGCTTTAACAATCATTCCCTGCAGGAGGAGGAGAAGAAGAAGAAGAAGCGGGTTGGGGAGTCATCTTCATCTTGGCTGCATCACAATAACATCCACTGCTACTACAGAGCTGTTTTCTAGGTCACAGGAATCTTGTCTATGTGGCCGCAGCATTTCAAGTAGGGGAACTTTTACACCACAACCAATATATACGGAAATAGAGGTAGAGGGGGGGTGTTTCAACCAATAAGATGAATAAAGGACATTTATTCATCTTATAAAATCACGTGTATGATTAAGCTTTGTATTTGATCTGTTATAATGTGTTTAATGTTAATGTTAATATGTTAGAGCTGTGTATTCTTTCCATGCACAGACTCTTCACAGGAGACATGTCGACATGTTACAGCAGGGAAATAATTCAACTGTAGATGCTGCGTTCACGTGCTTCTCAGAGAGGCTACTTCCCGAGTTGTGAGGTCGTTTCTGAGAAATCGGTGTTGTCAGGTTCTCTGAAGTAGGAATGTGGGTTAAACCAACACCTTGATACGTTTTGTCCAACATTTGCATGATAACGAAGAGCAAAGAAAACGGATCAGGTAGGACAGGCGGATAAATCATTTCAAACTCTTGCACGTTAACCATACCGTGTGTATTGGTGTATTGTTTAGTGAAAGATGGACGTGTAGTATGAAGGTGACAAAGCGTAACATTTGACTAGTTAACATTACAAATTGCCATTTGAAACAGATGTAGAATCGTCTTCATTGCTCTATAAGTGATTGTGTCGATGCTTTTTTCGAGTTTTCACGAGTCAGGAAATCATTTCCCGATGATACCGACGCCACACGGACGCAGTACGCGGTGGCTGGAACACCTGGAGCTGTCCTGATGTGACGGCTCGAAATGGCTGCTGAGAAAACTGCTATTAATATTGTATAAACAAGAGACATTTACAGAAAGTGTCCATACATCGGGCGTGTGTGAAGAAACTCACCTGATTCCAGTGCTCTGTCTCACATCACGGAATAGCTGCTGTCTGGGTGTCGGTCGGTGTGTAGAACACATGATGAGGCTCTCACACATATAAACTTCAGGGGTCTGCAGGGAAATCCCTGACAGCAGCGCGCATGCACACTCCACCTCGGGGATTCCATTAGATTAGAAATTCTCTAATGTCTGATGACATCTCGCCGAAAAGCGTGAGAGGCCACGCCTCATGCTTGCATGATGCGTTTTGTTCATGGCCCTGCTGCACAGTCATGAAAAACAACAGAGTCTTAACACAAATGTATTCAGTTGCTCAAAATATTTAATTCTAATCTGATCATGGTTTGGACATATGCCTCCTCACATATACAACCATTATTGTCAACTGTCTGCTGCTGCCTTCATCTCTGTCAGACTTTTTCTTTTGTATAAACACTTTAAACAATTATGTTATTATAGACAGTCTTTAATCCTGAATGTTTCTATACAGTTATTTTCTGTTAAACGATTCAGTGGTTTATCTTTACTCTTGTTGATGGTGAAGAACAGAGGACGTTGCACCTTGTGAAGCCCTTTCAGGCAAATTGCGATATGTGAATATGGGCTTTGCAAATACAATTTGATTGATTGATTGATTGATTGACTGATTGAGACTACTTGTGTCTTATTGTCTATATCTATATGTCTGCAGTCAAACCTGCTAAATAGTTTTGAAGAAATATTCTGGTTGCAAAAAAAGAATTGCTCCACGGGGGTTCATCATATGACACCTATTAAGATTTGCATATGGAAAAATAAAATATAGATTTGTCATAACGATGACAACAATGAACTGAACCGAACATGTGTTGTAAACAGTATTTTGCAGTGTGTATGTTGCATTCACCTATGAATGAATTTAGTATATGATCATTACACATATAGAGACAGAGGGTGTGCATGATGATGCTCATGGGTGGAACCATATATATATAGGGGAGGTACTACAGCTGGTATAAAAGAGGTGTTTTCTAAAATTGGAAACAAAAACTAGTCTGGCAGACTAAGAAAACAATATGCTGTACACCTTTTGGAATTGTCTTCAAACCAGTAGATAAACAACATAAATTTGGGTCTGGGCAATCTTTGAGAAAAAACACAATAATAACTGCCAACTCCACCATGCTGCCTTGAAACAAACGTAAAAATCCCAAATTACTTTTTATTATTATAATTTTTTTCAATTCACTTGTTTGTGTACCTTAATCACTTTGTATGCATAAAATACAAAACTGAGACATGCTGCTTCATTCAGTGAAATGTCTAGCAACAGGATTAGTTTCTCTTTTATAAGGTCAGGTGCTTTAAGGTATTCAATAAAAGTATAAAGTATAAAAAAGTAATACAATCATGTCGACATATTACATCCATTCAAATGTTTACTTGATTAAAAGTATAAATATTCTCTGCAAAGTGTATTTGAATTATCAAAAGTTGAAGTACTCAGGCCTTGACTATCATATATTAAAATCATTCATTGTTAAATCCATGTATCAGTAGCATTACAAATTACAAACAATCATTTTTACAATAGTGAATTGTAAAAATCTCGTGTCTTACAGCTGCTGTGACTGTTTCTGAAACCTCTGCCATGTAATCACCTCCGTAAACAGGAAGTCAGTATAATGTCATGACTTACATACATTCCATACTACCAGCCAGGGCTGGCAGCGATATTTGCAGCTTGACTGCCGGTCCATTGTAAATGAAATTATAATATTTACATATTGTATGTTAAATTTCAGATTTAATAGTGTTCATACAGTTTAGTAGGCAGTTTTCAAAAAGCTTGACCAAAGGTTTAGCTAATTGTTGTAATAAATAATATAGATACTTTACATAAGTTTTAATTTCCAGTCTTAATGGTGTATCAAAATCTTTGCATCAGCCTGAAACTATTTTGGATGGATAGATGGATGGTTGGACCAAATATAAAACTGTGATTTTAAAGTAAATTACTGAAGCTTATACCCAACACACACAAGTTGTTACCTGAGCAGCCTGGTTATATTGAGCCTTCAACTTGTGATTATTTAAGAGCTAACGTGGTCCAGGAACACACCTATTGGTGTCCAAGTATTGTTACAATAGTATAATAGCGGCGTAGGGGTCCGCGTCGTCGACGCGACGCAGAAGCATAAACTAGGCTTAAGTCTGAGCACTCAGCAATCACAACGATATATTATTAACTTTTTTACAGTTTTGTAAAAATGTTAAAATCCCTCAAAATCAATAACTTGGCACAATAGCCATAGTTACTATGTAACTATGATTATCATAAGACCAGTTACATTATTACATTCTTTATATCTATGTATCAGTGCATATTTAACCTGGACAAGGTGTAGCTAGTTGTAATTGACAATACATTTTGGTAGGTATGTCCAACCCAAGGGCAAGACGACATTTAAAGGGTCACATGATAAATCTAGAGAGCTTTGTTATGATTAATAATTAATTAACAAATACTGTTCTGCTACATAAATTATTTGTTTATTTGTTTTTATATTTTATATAAATTTTTTCACATATTTGCCTTTTTTGGGGCCATTTAGAATTATTTAAAGTGAAATGTGTCTGGTGGAAATGCTGCTGACTTGAAGGGTTTTTTTGTATTGTATTTTTTTTTGTATTCTTGTCATTTTTGTGAAGCACTTTGTAACAGTGGTTATTAAATGTGCAATATGAATAAAGTCATCATTATTATTATTATTATTATCATTATACTTATAATGATTATTATGATAAAAACAATAATTATTATTCTCATTATTATCTTATGTTCTATTCAATTTTAAAAGTAATTAGCAACTATGGATGCAGTGGAAGAAATGGTAGTTTATGACATGAGGTGAGGTAGAAGAATATAATTCTCAAATGAAATAAAAGTGTTGATTATGTTGATTATGTTGATAAAGTAAGATTATGTACTTACTGTACATAATCAAATTTTATGGCTAAAAACTGTATACTTTTACAGCTCAAAAATAAATCAAAAGCATTATCCTTGGTATAACAGTGTGACTAACAATTTTTTATCTTATTTTGTATAAAGAATATTAGCCCTATAAATATTATTTTGAGTTAGCACTTAAAGGTGCAGTGTATAGAATTTAGTGATATCTAGTGGTGTAGTTGCATCGTGCAACTGAACACCCCTCACCTCACCCTCCCCTTCCAAACATGAATATGTGGTAGTCGTCAGTTGTCATAAAAACTCAAAATGTGTTAAGTTTGTCCAGTTTGGAAAAAAAACATGTCGGCCTCCGTGGATAAGACCTGCTCCTTAAAGGTCCAGTGTGTAAGATTTAGGTGAAAGGGAACTGTTGTCAGAAATTTAATGTAGAATAATCCTCATGATGTTTTCACTAATTTGTTTCATCTAAATTGTATGAATTGTTGTTCTATTCACCCCAGCAAAGGCCCTTTATATTGAAATACTTAATATGTACAATAAACTAAACACTTTTTGAGTTTTTATGACAATTAAAGGCTACCACCGTTTCTTTTTCATGTTTGGAAGGAGAGGATGAGGTGAGGGGTGTTCAGCTGCAACATGCAATTTCAACACTAGATATCACTAACTTCTACACACTGAACCTTTAAGTGATTATAACATATTTATAGAAAGGGCCCATTCTAGAGTAAAGAAAATGACAGTTCATACAGTTCAGATAAAAACACACTAGAGAAAATATCACCATGGCATAATTTTTATTCAATATTTTCCAATAGATCCCTTTCAACTAAATCTTACACTGAATCTTCAAAGGAATAAGTTATGAGTTTACTACAGGAAGACAGAGGGCAAAACACAACTCACGTGACCACCATTTTTTCCCAACTCCCCCTGAAAGCAGCATGAGTTCTGTTGAATGACCAGTAGGGGCAGTCGAGAGTGAAAATCAGTGGAGCTTCCTGGATGGAAACAAAACACAAGAGCGGAGCTCACACACACGCGCGCGCACACACACACACACACACACGCACACACATACATGCACGGGGCCGAGCTGCGGGCAGGACGTTTAAACATGTTTTCATGAGGCCGGAGCGTGTGTGAGCGGAGCTGATCATACCAACAGCACAACACTGGTAAAACACATGTGTCTGTGCCACAGGGAGAAGAGCAGCACTGCGGCTGTGGATCTGGACTCAGGAAGCTCGGACACCCAGTGGTCCCCCACAGACAAGGTAGGTCCCCCCCAGCAGCACACACACACACACACACACACACCCACACACACCATCACGTTCACCATGAAATGATTCAACACAATGGATGCGTCATTGTGTCAGTTTTGACCTATGCGACTGTGCAACCTTGGGAGGGATGCAGATGTGTCAGATTTCATGTTGCATGCACTGACAGATATTAGAGCTACAGCTATTACACTGGTACCACACGAACTGTACAAACACACCTCAGTCATTTTAGAAAATATTGCCATATCATTATTAACTAACCCCCCCCCCCCCCTTACCTATGTGATTCAGGATCCACTTCAGTGAGTGTGTAAACTGTACACTGTGGGGTTTGCATCAGCCCCATCGTCCATGCTGCTGTGTCTCAGCTGTGTCTGCTCTTGTTTTCACTCTCTCTGCCCCAAAACACACACAGGTTATTAGACCAGAAATTCCAGCAAGTGATTGCAGCTGTATAAACGATGGCATATAATTACAGCCACACACTCTCTGCCCAGCTGCATGCTCTCCAGCACAGTGGCAGCCTGTGTCAACGCAGCAGCAGCAGCTTTTCACCACTCATACCCTCGGCAGGAAGGCCATCTAGACCTTGATCCATGAGGACTGCTAATCACTGAATGTTCAGCTCCACACCCTAAAAGAAACAGTCAGCGCACAGGGGAGTTTTGATTAATGAATAGCTCCAGCAGGAAAGATTCAAGTTTTAACGCAGGCTTTTATTTTCAGTTTGATTGCCTTTCAGGGGCAGGGACTGCAGTAAGGATGGGTTTTGAAGGCCAGTGAGGAAACTGCCCACTATCTATTATTTCCTAAGGTGGCAGACACTGTCGGGTTCTTAAGTTAAAACTATTTTATCTGATCTACTGATAGATGGTTACCCAGTTAATCAGCAGTTCCTGTAACAGATGACGGCTGTCGGTCGGCCTCGCCTTTCTGATAGTAGTGCAGGATAAACAATGACTGTGCAGAAATACCAACAAGCTCCTCTATCCGTGATCTGTATGTATGCCACCATGGATCGATAGTAAACAACAAAAGCGCACTCACTGAAAATAATTTTAGGACACTGGTAGTGGTGGTGGCTGTATTGATTTAAGCTGCTCCAAAGTTTCCAATAGCCAACTTTAACAGTCTGCTGAAATGGAGAACATTGTGCATGGGATAACGTGTGATTTCAGCCTCGGCTGCAGTGTGTTTTTAGCGCCACCATTTCCTGTGTGACCCGGTTCTGTGCACAATCACTATTATCTACAGGATTAGCCACAAATCCAAGATTATGGTGTTATTATTTCTCATGCTTTTTGCGATTGTGCCACCAGATCAACCAAAGGGATGGTTTTGGTGACTTTAGTTCCCTTTAACGCTAGATTAGATATTCAGTATCCACCCAACTCTGGCCCCGCTGATCCAAAATATGTAACAGGTAAATAATGTCGGACAACCGAAGATGGTCAAAAGTGACAGATCACATTTATGCTTTTTGCTTTGATCCAGACTTACTGTATCTCAATCACTGCACAGAGTGGCATTACACTTTCATGGTCATTAACAGGACTTCGAATGACTTTGGTGATCCACTGACTTTTTCTGTTGCGCCACCATGAGGCTGACACCATGAGGCTGACATTGGGAAGTTTGTCCGATGCTTTGTCTCGTGACCAAATACCTGTCCCATAACTCACCTGTGACTAGAGTCTAGTGTTGACTGGTAGAATGCTATGCTAAGCTAAGCTAAAGTGGTAAACTTAAGTAATATTGTGAGTATTTAAGTGAACATTCAGTTGAGCTTGGCATGACATGTTGAACTATAGCTGCACTCATAACTCATCCAAGGCCCAACAGTCCCCTCATGAGACCATGTTTAATTTCACCAGATGCAAATGTTAATTTGGACATGCTCCAAATTGCACATATTCATTCAAGTATCAGTCCCCTAATCGTGTCAGAGTTTTTTCATTAAGATCCATTAATAGTTCTCTTGGAAATTTAAGAAAATATTGCAAAACATCTCGCAATGTTAAAGAAACTGAATTAAGATTCCAAGATCTGACCCCTGATCCGGATCCACACTAAACATTTAATGGGTTCTTCCCTGACCAACACCACATCCTTCACCAAGTTTTCTGGTAATCCATGAGGTAGTTTTTGTATAATCCTGCTAATTTAAAGACAGATAAACAAACAAATGCAGAGGAAAACACGACTCCTTGGTGGAGGTAGTAAAACTTGAAACCACTGCAGCTCCTTTAGTCAGAAATCACCATGTTTCTGAAAGTGATTAACTGTCAGTGTCTCCTGTCAGAATGAACGAGGAGCTGGTCGATAACTGTAGGGTCAGGAAAAAACAGGCCTTGGACTTTGGCCTTAAAAATACGTCCAATCATTTAGTACAGACATGTTGAGTAATCAAACAACAATAATTGCCCATCATTATATTTAGCTTCATGCACCACACAGCTTTTAACAGTGACTAATTCACATCTCAGTTAACAGGACAATGACAGTGTTGCTACATAGAGAGGTGAAGTCATCGGTGTGGATACACCAGTTACCAGAAGGAATGACAGGTTCCAGAAAGGGTGCAGTATTGTCTGAGAGCCAGGTAAACTGTAACAGGAGAAGCACAGTGCTACACCTTTATGCTGTTTTTGCTTTCAGGAAAATGTCGACTGTGGCTCCTCTCTGTCCCTAACAGAAGGGCTAGGAGCAGCCTGATTCCTTCTTCCTCCCCGCCTGCTTCGCCCCCTACATGGCCAGCAGGAGTCCCACCCTGAGCCAGGAAGCCAGGGATTCTGTAGCCGGGACCCCTGAGGCCACCGCTGATTCTCAGCCGGTGCCTGGGGTCTTCTGCAAGCTGTGCCTCAGTGAACAGCCATCTGCAGCCACCAGCCAACTGCAAAGCTGCAACTGTAACTTCTGCACAGCTGTAAGTTGAGACTTAACCACTTCATATGAGATATTTACAGTAGATAATGCTCAAATCAAAGTATTTCTTTGAACAGTGAAGGACACAGTAGCAGCAATGGATCTCAAACTGGTGAACCTCTGTTCCGGAAGCAGAACATGGGTCCTCCAGGCTATAGTTAGATTGTCTAAACGAAGAAAAAGTGTATATCTCCTTCTTTGCTCATGTCTTAATCATTTTGTATGGGCAGTGAATTTTGCAGCTCCATTTCCTGCTTTAGGATCCTAAAATAGATGTTGACAGCTTTAGTGAAATGCCGAGTTTCAACACAGGTCTGACTTTCTATCACATTCAATTACTTTGAATTGTCCCTGGAAATTTTTGTGATTCTCCCAAACATTTTTTATATCAACTACTTGGAACTCCCCAATATCACCTGGGAGTGTTTCCATCTAGAATAGATTTGTGGGATTAGTCAGATCTTTTATTACAGAATTATCAAGGTCTGTTACTACACTGTTCCTGCTGTCTGGTATATACTGTTATGCTCTGACACAGAAAGGTTGTCAGATAGCGGCAGGTGTTAATATCCGTCCGTGCTGGCTAAGTTGCCAGTGTTTTGCACGCACAAGGTCACACAGATAGAACACGCACACACACGACGGGGGAAGGAGGGAGGGAGATGGATAAACTGTGCTTATCAGCTGGACTGCATTGTATGAACCTGGTTCGCCAGCACACCACACACTATTGCTTGTGTTTTATCGTGTTAAATGGCAAAGCACATGATGAGCACAAGATTGTGTTAATAAATGAGTTAGAGTAAAAGATACAGCCCAGAACTCCACAACAGATTTGTTTTTCATGTTCCACAGAATAGTGACTTATAAATGTTTTTAGTTTCTGTTCCTCCAAACAGTCTGCCTTTGCACAATGTTTACATGGTTCCTTTACTTCATAATTCATGGCTGAGGTAACGTGTGACTTTTGACCCAAGGCTGCTCATACGAAATCTCTGTTTATTTGGCATTTTGTGTTTCCCTGTTTGCACAACAGCTCATTTTTCCTTTGTTTTTTAATTTGACTATATTCGTCATCAGTACATTTCCGTATTTTGATCTGTTTTGCATAGTTTTTCATCCAGGGTGGATGGTGAAGATAAAATATATGCCTATGATGTAGTTTATGTATTGCTGTTTGCAAGGGAATGGCATGTGTGATATATTGCAGTACTATTGGTTCCTCTCAATATCCAGACTAATGGTGCAGTGTTGTTCCTCCCTCTCCAGTGTTTGCAGCAGTATGTTCAACTGGCCATCATGGAGGGTGGGGGGGCACCCATCACCTGCCCAGATATGGCCTGCCAAAAGACCGGAGTGCTATTGGACTCTGAGGTATGTCCTGTTTAAAACCAACCATATATAGGTCATGAGAAGATGTCTCTGGATGCCATTAAATACAAAAATAATGTTGATTTCCCAGCTTAAAACTGGTTTGAGGCAAATTCATTTTGATTTACCTTTAATTTATAAGTTGCTTGCTCCACCAGTTTATTAGTGCAAGCAGACTTGCAGAAAATATATGGGTTGGATTGACGAAGGTCAGGTGTTGAAATCCAACCTTAACAATAGTTTCGAGGAAATTCTTGTTTTTTCGTTGGTAAATTGTTTAATGTGGTAATGTCTGACTGCTTAGTCACGCAGAAAGTGAAACCCTGCAAGCTGTTGGACATCACAGATTCCTTGCAGTTAGCTGATCTGATTTTTTTTGTCTGTAAACAAGACTTGTATTTATCCTCATAGTTTTGATTGATTTGATTGAATCTTGAAAATCTTTTATTGTACTATTGTACTTTCCTCTGAGCTCTTAGAAATAATGCAGCAATTTGCAGTTGCTAGGTAACCACTTTATCCTGGATGATTATTTGAAGTATTGTAATCACATGAAATAATCTTGACCAATAGGCTTTTTTTGCACTTATCTGTTAGGGTTTACATGCAAATGACTTGACAAAATGCTTTTTTTATAAGTCGTGCAATGGGGTTATATGAAAATCTGCAAACCTTATTTTTAAACCCCTGTGATCTCTTTATGAGTGCTCACACTCAAAATTCATTGTCCAAAATCAGACTGAATAAAACATGACTAAAGCCCCTCTGTGTGCCTGGTGATTGCAGATAGCCAGTCTGGCTGCAGCGGATCAGGTGGAGCTGTATCAGCGGCTGAAGTTTGAGAGAGGTAGGTATTGTTGCATTAGCGTGATGATGGCTGGTGACAGGCAGGGGGCTATTTTAGGTCACACCACAGCTGGGGGCATTACACTAGCTCCACAGCGTGCTGAGCTTCACATGCCTGGGATACATGTGGGACATCTAGTATTATCCAGGAGGGACTGAAACTGGCGCTTCAATACCTTCAAGGAGTTCTATAGCAAATGCTTTAAGAGACTTGTAACTCTTCTGATTAATGTGACTGCTGTATGACCCATGCATAAATGATTGCACTTAAATCGTGGACATGTTTTGTGAAACTAAGTCTTGCTTTGGAGCCAGACAAACAGCAGTGTTGAAATAGCTTTCTGTTGACATTTGCAAACTGCAAACAGGTTAGTTTGCCTTGCAGCTATATTTGGCTTTTCCAGTTGCACAATAACAATATGCTCTAAAGCCAATAATAGTTATAGTTTACTCAGACAATAAATCATAAGACTCATAATGTTTGAAGCATAAAGAAGTGCAAAGTACAGGCTGTTTTGCAGCAGTGTTTTCCTTTCTGTTTTGACTCACAAATACAATAATGAACCTGTGAAGGAGATTAGAGTCCACACATTAATGTTTGCTTTTGAATTTGTATCCCTAACATTTCTATAAAAGTTCATGAGCTGGAAATAAGAACATTGTATTTGTTAGATGTTTTGTGTCGTGCTAGCTTGTAGACAGTGTGTCCACCACTGTGGTCCAGACTGAATCTTATTGTAAAATGTGGTCCCCATAAATTGTAATAAGTAACTCATCCAACCATCATCACTTTTAAATTGAATCATTAGAAATATTTAGGTAATAATCAAATTGCAAAATTAAGGATATTTCCATCAGTTCAGTTGTGTTAAAAGAGGAAAAATACAACTTGCATGGAACCAGTTAGTGTTTGACTGTTGAGAATTTTTTTTAAATTCATTTCCTGTGGATTGATTAATTGACTCATTGTTTTAGTTCCAAACCATTGATGAACATGAAATACAAGTCAGACAACTATTGGTCAATATTAACAAAACATGCATTTATCTCCGCTCCTACTTCATGAAACTTTAGCCGATCTCTCTCTTTGCCTCTGCAGGAGTAAAGCTGGACCCCAGTAAAGCCTGGTGCCCAGTGATTGAGTGCCAGGCGGTGTGCAGTGTGCAGCCAGGCTCCGAGGGCCAGCCCACTGCTGTGCCCTGCCCGACCTGCCACACCGTCTTCTGCTCCGGCTGCCGAGGCCCCTGGCAGGACAGCCACACCTGCCCCGAACGCCAGCCCATGATGTCACCCTCACCCTCTCATGAAAGCAGGTCAGTCAGTTAACTTTAGTCAGCCGCCCGCCAAACTTTGAAAATGATACTGTGTGTGCTGAAAGCAGGGTTAGTGTGTGAGACCAGACTGAGGGTTTACATAAGGAACACCTTTTACTGCTGTTAACGGAATTCAGGTGGCTGAGTGATGATGGCAATAATTGGTTTTAAACTGTAGAGGTTTCCTTTCTAAGAGTTTAAATCTTAGAAAATCCCATTATTAATCTCGTCCTTCCATTGAATCTGAATGGAACAGTTGTAGTATCAGAATATTTACACTGAGTGGATCATATAAGTGATGTGTTCCTCATTTCCCAGTTGAGAGCTGAAAACAAACATAATTGCAGGATTAATAGCCCAGTATTCCTCAGTAGTGCCCTCTGTGTAGTCCCTGTTGTACAGTTATATGACTGCGCTGCCCTTCGCTGTGGCTTTGCCTCACTGGCTGATGTCATTGTAGACTGGCTGTGTTGTGTTAGAATTTCATTGTCTCTGTGCCAAAGGGAGGTGAAGGGTGGGCATTGAGCCGGTCTGAGTGACTCCACTGTACAGAAGGAGCCTGTGCTGTAGTGGACCAGTGGTCTCTGCAGTGAGATGTGGAGGATGGAGCAGGCTGAGTGAGGGGAAGACATCTTTAGATTTGAACTTTAGAGCATAATATACATTTGACAGGCAAACAGTGTTGTTGTACTTATCCTATAGCTATGATTTCACAATTACTCTGGTTAGGATTCCAATATCCCTCAGTGTAACTCCCCCTTAGAGATTTCTGACTAGAAAGTTATTTTCACGTTTTATTTTTGAATTCACCTAATTTGATTCCCTTAAATAACGTAAGTAATGTTATTACTGCTTTGTGTGCATCCACTCTATTTAAGAGGGGTTGTTCCTTTTTTTTTTAATGTGTCTATGACAAGTCATGTTTCTGTTCCACCTTTATTATTTTCAGTTGACATTGAGGCTATATGTCAGCATTATTATAGGAACAGCTTTTTGTTTCTGTGAATCATTGTACAGGTTGTTTGGTCTCTTCCATGCTTGCTTACATCATGGTACTTTTCTGGCTTTGTCGTTTTCAGGCAATGTCGTTGCAATTAGAGCTGAACAATTATAATCATTATAAATGAAGCTTTGTGCTGCTACAGAGCTGCCCGGGCCTACAATCAATCTTCCCTTGGATGAACATAGCTCCTTGGTTCAGACCCCAGCAGAAAGAAATCATATCATCACTTTATTTCCTGTGAAAATCAAATACATAAATTACTATATTATGCATATTATTTAGCCCTAGTCGCTAATCCTGGTTGTGCTTTCTTGGTTATTTTTTTCTTCAAGGGAATAATTCCTAATGAATTTGGAGATATGGAGAAGTGACAATTCACTGAACTCACATTTATAGATGCTTTAATCAGTTTTAGCTCTCACATCATGCTACCTGTCCGTCACCAGCAGGCATGCAAAGTTAGCAACAGATATGTCATTTTTAAGAGCCAGCTACGTCCATGAGGACATCGCTAAAGGGAGAGTGAATATTGGATTCGTTTTTATAAATGAGATTGTATTAATTTTTGCCTTAACAACCATAGAATAATATGTCAGGGTTGTGTTCACAGCTAATTTAAGGTTTAAGGATATTTCGTCAAAGAAAATTCTATGTGATAAAATAATGGAAACTAAACAACCTTTGACTAGGAGGTTATCAATAGCAGCGTCTGCCCTAAATTGCACTCAGAGAATATTTCCTTCATACCTTTCCCTCCCAAAATAATTAACCCAGTTCAATGTGAGCACTGACCCATCACTCTGCTGCTAAATAAAGACTTCACACACAGCCAGGAGACTCTTGAGGCCTTTTCCCTCTAAACTGCATACCTCATATCTTTGTTGTGCTTTCCTCTTCATCCACAGGGGCCGCTCCTACAGCCACTCTGACATGCCCATCAAACAATGTCCCATGTGTGGCATCTTCATCGAGAGGAACCAGGGCTGTGCACAGATGCTGTGCAAGAGCTGCAAACACACCTTCTGCTGGTACTGTCTACAGAACCTGGATGTGAGTCCAGCTGCAACACATCTCACACATGTGTAGTTCAAAACATCTCAGCCTACCTCACCGTCTTCAGCTTGTTTTTGAATTCCCTCAGCGATTAATAGTCAGTTAATTTCTTGTCTTAACATTTTTTTGGAAATGTAGGGTGACATCTTCCTGAGGCACTATGACAAGGGACCATGCAGAAACAAGCTGGGACACTCCAGGGCCTCTGTGATGTGGAACAGAACACAGGTGAGGCCTTTGAGCAGCCACCAGAGCAGACCCAAGCTGTTACCCAGTCAGAGGCTACACCCTTTGGAGGCCCCCTTCATCATCTGTGTAGACCACAAAGGCCGAACTGAAATGAGTCGTTCAGGTCCACAGAGGATTTCGTATCCGAGTCACCAGCTTGTGCTGCCCTGACTGTTGCATCGTTAACTACTTTGAGCCGCTGCATTTACTGCAGCTCGGCCTCCCTCATAGATTATGAACACTATTGTCACCTCACCTAACATGTCTTTTAACATTTCTACTGTTAACTGTTCGACTGAGCCTGCATTTGTCTCCAGGGATAGGTTGGGCAGGGATGATTCCAGTCATTGCATCCTTCATGGCTTTAGAATGGACGTATTCATTTTTTGGCTGCATTTTGAAGGAGCCTTGTAAGTAGAATGGCCCCGTCATGCCGCTGTGACACAGTTGGTCAAATGCAGCCCCCGAAGGATGCGTCTCCTGAACTGGAGCACAGCTATACAGTATCCATTTCAGGGTTGTGGTGACGTGCTATTGTCCCAATGGATTAGACTGCAGAACCACCCATCCATAAGTGGCAGCTTATTCCATTCATGGCTTTGATTTTAGTAAAACTGTTCCATCACATTATCAGGATTGGATGTTAAAGATTTTGGACTCTTTCCCAGCTGCACTGTTGTGCCAGTCAATTCAGTGAGTCACTGTAGAAATGCCTGGTGAAGAAAACATTAGAGGAACCAACGCAGCCTGTGGCAGCTTCAGTTGTCATACAAACTCAAAAGGTGTTTAGTTTGTCCAGTCTGGACTAATGTAAAAAACAAGGCGGCCTCTGTAGAGAGGGTACCCTCTATGTAAATATAAAGTATTTAAATATAAAGGGTCTTTTCTGGGTAAAGAAAACTACAATTCATACAATTTAGATGAAACAAACTGGTGAAAACATCATGAGGATTATTCTACATTCAATTTCTGCCAATAGATCCCTTTCACCTAAATGTTACACACTGGACCACACTGGTACTCACACTTTAAAGTGTGTGTACAAAACAAGTGTGTCTAATCTTTGAACAAACTCACTCACCATCTCACTTGGGAAACTCCATCTGTGCATCTGCAGCTAATTTATTGCTGAACTTCCCTTTAAAGTCTCTTTCAGCTGGTTGTTGGTGGTTTGTTGTTTTCTACCAGTGGGCCCAAATAATCCTTTATCAGACATTAAGCTGAACTAATCCCTGCACTAATCTTACATTCCTGCCCTGTAATAAAGTCGTGCATTCAACACAACAATTACAATTGGCTCCCGAACCTACTTTCTCTCTTTTTCCTGAGGTCATTATCTCATGATTAGCCTCAGTTTTCACCGGACTTCCTTGTTGTGTGTTGGTGTGCCTGCGTCGCTGAGTGTTGTTGTAGTACAAGAGAACAGTTGTTCCTTGCAAAACAGGTCACGGCAGACTAAGTCACACCCTTGCTTAACAGGTCCTCTAAGTTTTACAGTCTACTTGTGAAAAATTCCTTTTGCCACTGTAACTCCTTCTTAGCTGCCTCCAACCACTGCTGTTGTAACAAGACATCAACAGTTAACATATAGTGGTTTCGTCTATTTCGATAACATTATGATCTATAGTGGTACACACTACATCCCCAAAAGTTCTGTTTATAGACACCAACCATTGATTTTGTATGCTGCTACAAGAGCACGCCTTCAGCCACAACAGCGTTGGTTTGTTTGGTCAGTAGTGTTGTGAAATAAGGCCTTGCAGTCAGTATCTCAGTTGTTGTAAGTGGATGCGCCGAGGTCAGTGTCACTCCACCATCTGTCACTGGTTCCAACTGTAAATCAGAGCAGCAGTATTAAACCGTATACTTTACTCTTAGCAATTTGTTTACAGTAATGATGCGCTGATGTTAGACGTGAAAGACAATTAACCCAAATGATGAAGTTGCAGACTGTTAAACAAAAACTTCCCTCTGTGTTTGTCTCTGTGAGCAACCTCGGTCAAATGATACAAGTGTGTTCAGCCTATTGTTAGTATGAAAACATGGATTTGATTGATTATTGATTGATTGGTGTGTGTTCCTTCAGGTGGTGGGTATCCTGGTGGGGGTCAGCATCATTGTGCTGGTGACATCTCCACTCCTCCTGCTGGCCTCGCCCTGCATCTTGTGCTGCATCTGCAAGCCCTGCAGAGGGAAGAAGAAGAAGAAGAAGAAGAGGAAGAAGGACGTCAGTCAGCCTGACTCCTCCTCATCATAGCAGCTCCTCCCTCTCATTGGCCCAGCCCACTCATGATGTTGCCTGAAGAAACCAACAAAGTGCAAGTGGTGGAAATGAACATTAGGAACAATGGAGTACTTCTTCCTTTCTCTACAGACTGGAAGGCTCGTCAGTGGAATGGTGGAAGTGTAACTGTGAGGAGACTGAATGTAACTCATTCATCTAAGTTGTTTTCAGATGCACACCTGGACTCAAAGAGAAGGCAGCGGCTGTCAGAGTTCTCCTGGAATGAGCTCTCTCTTTGTCTCTCTCTCTCTCTCTTTCTCACACACACACACAGTTAATGCCACCCTCATGTGCCAAATGTCATGATGCCAAACCAGAGGTGTTAGGTGCTCAAGTGCCTCACTCTATAGTGCCTGGTGCTTGGTTGTATTTGCTTTGCCTTCCATTCTATCTTTATCTTATGCAAAACTTTTAGCATTATAAAATCGGACAACTGGATCACACAGGGTCGTAAATCCCTAGTTAAAAAAAAGCAAAATATTCTTTCTTAACGGGAGAAGGCAAATGGTATATATGTGTGCACTGTATATTCTTTACTGATATGAAATATGATAGGAACTTTTCTCCTGCAAGTGTGTATCGTTTCCATCTGGTGTATGTTCCAGACCAAAGGCTCTAAAGAATGACATGTACTTTTCTAAAAGTGTGTTAATATGTATTTAAGGGTTACGTGTGTATGTTATCATTTCTACATTTATGTTGATGTTTCTGCATCAGATGTTTTATAAAAGCACCACTGTAATTGAAATAAACATAGTGTATTGTACATGCATCAGATGGTTTTGTTTTTTCTCATTACGTTTCTCTGTTTTGGCAAGAAGAGCGAACATCTGAAGACAAGAAGAAGAAGAAGAAGAAGATTTACTTTTATTGTCACGTTAACACTTTTTACATGCATACATGAAATTGTTCTCCGCATTTAACCCATCCAGTTGGCACCTGTCGAAACACGCACATGCATAGAAACACACATTGAGAGATGCCATGTACACATATACTGGAGCGGTGGGCTGCTGAAGTGAAAGGGTGGACATTTCTGTCAGAAAAAAATGTGAAAACTAACATTATGATTGACATACTTTCTCACAGCCTTGAGCTTAGTAATCTTTGCTCCAGTTTGACTTATTCCTCTTCTGCAATATTTCTGGATTGCATTACAATCCAGAAATATTGCTATCATTCAAAACAACCAAAACATTAAAGTACGACTAAACTCTTACTGAATATGATAATCAGGCTTACAGCAATGTATGATATTGCTATGATAAAGTTGTGCAAATATATATATATATATCACGCATCATGCATTTGCGTGTAATATGACAATTTTGTGATGATACTGAACATAGATATTTTACAAGCATTACAAATGACAGCCATCTTGTCCACAGGAGAAAGTGGCATTTCATTTTTGAAGCTTGTTTTGCAAATATTCAACAATATAATTAAATTGGTATCTTCTAATATTACTGTTAAATGGTAGTGTCTTAAGTAAGACATAAGACATTCTAACATAAGTAAGACTATGCATACCTCATACATATTCAACATTATATAAGACTTGCATATATTTTCATCATGCAGAATCAGGATTGTGATAGAAAATACATGTGTGAATATCTGTCAAAGGGCATGGTCAATGTATTAACAACAAATGTGTTTTTGTATATATATATATATATGTATTTTCTATCACAATCCTGATTCTGCATGATGTAAATATATGCAAGTCTTATATAATGTTGAATATGTATGAGGTATGCATAGTCTTACTAATGTTATATATATATATATATATTCATATATGGGACTTGTAGTAGAAGTTTTTAAAAGAGAGATAATATGATGAATTGTACTTTTATAATATGTCATAAAACGACACTCTTGAAATGTTCTGGCCTAAACCTCAGAGTTAAACATGATTCAAACTCTGCTGCTGTTTGACATTAGAACACGGTGGGCTTTCACAGAGCTTTAGTGACACCTGCTGTGCCAAGAGGGAATTGCACTCTTTGCTGAGGAGGAGGGACGTGGACTGGAAGCTGCTGCTCGCCTGCAAACAGGAACATAGAAAGTTGTTATGGAGGACACGTCAGCCCGGCAGGAATTCTTTCAGGGTAAATCACGTCACGTTAACGCTAGAAACTTGCTGCATACACGCTTTTTGTTTGTACGTGCGTGTGCGTGCATGTGACGTGAGTGTCTCGTGTGAGCAGCGAGGAAGGCCGCGTTAACCAAAACTACCAGTACACTTTATTTACATTGTAGCAGCAGGTGATAGAAGGAACCACTGAGGAATATATATGTATTATATAGCGTTTCTAACTGCTGTCTAACAACATGGCTCACTGTACTCTCACTTCCCGTTTCTAAATCTTTATATAACACTGTGTCATGAACTGTTGCACAGGCATCCCCAAGATCCCGTATGTCCCCAGTGCTGGGCCAGGAGACGTCCTGTGTTTCAGACAGTACCATGCAGAGGAGGTAGGTGTGTGTCAGGGGAGGATGTTCTGAAGCAGAGAAGTGTGGGAGCAGACTCCTCAGTGTTCCTCTGTGCAGGTGCTGATGGGACGGACCATGGAGGACTGGTTGAGGTTCTCAGTCTGTTACTGGCACTCCTTCTGTGGAACTGGTAGGGAGAATTCTGCTACTCTGGGACTTTGGGTAATGTGGGACACCTAAGCTGGACAGGAGTTTTACTACAGGGTAGCGTGGACATCATGTGACGTAAATCACATGTCTTCATGGGGGTGATGTCATAGAAAAATATATCATAAATAAGACTATGTTACTAGTTGTTATTAAATTATGTTTGTATTCAACAAAATATGCATGGAGATGTTTGGTGCTGTTTATTTTACCAAAAAATGCAAGATGAACTAAATCACACTGAGGCAAAAACCAAAGAAGAAAACTAATCAAATCTGCAGCCTCACAGCAAACTGCCAACTCCTCTCAATTCAAGACCTTATTGTCATGTGCACAACAATTACATGCAAAAGTCGCTGGCAATGAAATGCTTGGGTCACAGGCTCCCTTCTAGCCACGCTCAAAATAAAAAAATAGAATATAAAAAATTAAATAAAATAAGATATACACAAAAAAGTAGTGCATGGTGTAACAGTTTATGGCTGGGGTGATAGAGGTCTGATCCGGTTGGCCTTCTTCCTACACTGCTGGGTGTAGAGGTCCTCCATGGATGGCAGCTCTGTCCTGGTGATGTGCTGAGCAGACCTCACCACCCTCTGTAGAGCGTTACGGTTCAGGGCGGTGCAGCTGTCATACCAGGCGGTGATACAGCCAGTCAGGATACTCTCTATGGTGCACCTGCAGAAGTTGCAGAGAATCCTGGAGTCCATGTTGAGCCTCCGTAGCCTGCGGAGGAAGAAGACCCCCCCCCTCCTACTCTAATGACTGGCATTTACCACCTCTGCCTCACGTGCCTGGAACCTATCAGCTGCCCTGGAAGGTATAGGTGATTGTGGGACCTCACAATTCTATCCCTATGCATAAATACATAAGATAAATGCAGTAGCTTGACTTAAATGTAATCTAGTGCAGCACACTTCACCTGTCCTCTGTCACCTGGAGTTTGCCCAGCGCCTTCTTTCTCAGAGAACCTGTTCTCATGTCCCTGATGATCTGACCCCACATCCCAGGCTCAACAACAAAACAGAGCAACATCACAAGTATAAAGACATGAAATGTCAACACATACTTGCTGTAAAACAATGCAACACACAACTCAAAGAAGATTGTCTAAATAATCTGATTGATAATCAAAGTGCAAACTATAATAAGATGACCACAAACTGTTGGGAGTCAGGGCCTTGAGAAAAAGGGAGAGAAAGCACCCTTTTCACATTCCACTTTATCAAACATGGTTGATGATGTGGGGCAGCATGCTTTGGGTGATCTGGGACAGTCTTAAGTCTTAAGTTCTCTAAATGGGGGAAATATGTATTCCGGGACTTAAATATTAAGGCTATGTATCTTTTTATTATCTTATTTTAATTTGTGTAGACTGACGTAAACAGATATTTTTCTTTATCTTTTAAACAATGATTATCTTTTCTTTCTCAGGTGCTGATCCGTTTGGGTTTCAGACGCTCCACCGGCCCTGGAATGAAGGAACTCCTATGGAATCAGCCAAGAGGCGACTCTGTGCTGCGTTTGAGTTTTTCACCAAGCTTGGTGTGAGGGAATTTAATGATTAGTTATCATTGCATATGGTAGCTTAAGTAGAAGGAACATGACTTACTGTGTACCTCTGCTTGTCCTCACAGGTTAAATATTACACATTTCATGACAGGTAATCACCCAGAGGGTTTTTTTATTTATTCAGTCAGATCGTGTATTTCTCTTATCCTACTGTGTTACAATGCTGTTACTCATATTGAAAAAAGTTCTGGGAGAATAGCATTGAAAATAATTATCTGGGCCTTCAGACTCAAACTACATGTAGTTGAATTAATTAAGAATAAGTTGGGTTAAGTGTTATTTGTGTAATGCTGGAAATAAAATGCTCTTTAACATGAAATACCTTGATTTTATCTCAAATATCCTGTGCATTGTGCTAGTGGAGCTGCATTAAACAATATTAAACAGCAAATTGTGATGAAGGCATTTTATGATTTGACATTGTTTCCCACAGAGACATGGCCCCTGAGGGCTCCACGCTGCAGGAGTCCAACATGAATCTGGATGAAATCACAGACCTGGCCCTCCAGCTGCAGAACCAGACTGGAGTCAAGGTGCTCTGGGTCACTTGCAACCTCTTTGCCCACTCAAGGTCAGACCTATAACACTATAAGCGGTCCTCGTTAAAGGGATAGTTCACTTAAAAATGAAAAATCACTCTTGCCTCTATGCCGATGGAGGGGTGGGTGAAGTGTTTGAGTCCACAAGACGCTTTAGGAGTCTCAGGGGTAAACAGTGTTGGACTTTTTTCTGGGTGAACTATTCTTTTTAGCTATGTTTTAGCAGGGGAAGATGTTACTCCATCATAATGCAGATGTTTCCTATGTGATCTTCATGCGGCAGGTATATGAACGGTGCAGCTACCAACCCTGACTGTCATGTTCTGGCCTACGCTGCTGCTCAGGTGAAGAAGGGACTGGACATTGCCAAGAAGCTTGGTGCAGAGAATTTTGGTACGAGAGACTTGACTCTGAAGTTTTCAGGTTGTCCATCCGTCTCTTTCTTGTGAATGCGATATCTCCAGAACGCCCTGAGGAAATCCTTTCACAGGTGACCCCATGTTTTTGTGAATGAGATGTATCAGGAATGCCCAAAGGGAATTTAATTAGATCTGGCAAAAACATTCACTTGAACTAATGGATGACCTGAATTTGGTGGCCAAAGGTCAAGCTCACTGTGACCTCTCAAAACACGTTCTGTCTTGTGAATATGATCTTTCAGGAGCACTTCAAGGGAATTCTTCCAAATTTGCCCATTTTCACTTTGACTCACTGATTAGCTGATTACATTTTGGAGGTCAAAGTCACAGTGGCCTTACAGAACATGTGTTAGCCCTCTTGAATGTGATATCCCAACTTAAGGGAATTCATTCCACTTTGGATCAGTTGTCACTTAGACTTCAAGATGAAAGTATTACATGTCAGTGGTCAAATGTTACGGTGACCTTATATGAATCTGAAAATGTTTGTCAGCAAATTCCTAATCCATCATTTGTCTTCTCAGTGTTCTGGGGAGGGAGAGAAGGTTTTCATTCCATCCATAATACGGATGTTGCTGCTGAGCTGAAGCACATGGCCAACTTCTTCAAAATGGCTGTTAGTAAGTGTTGTCATGAGTTTAGAGCTGAATCCAGGTCTGGGTTTTGGTCTGTGGGTTTCGTGTGTGCGTCACAGTTTCATGTCTGTGTATTCTCTCACCAGAGTACAAAGAGCAGATTGGGTTAAAGTGTCAGTTTCTAATTGAACCAAAGCCCAAGGAGCCCTGCAAACACCAGTATGATTATGGTAAGTCCCCCCCGCCCCTTTTAAAATTCTTTTTACTAAACAAACCTTACAGCTGATTTCACATGTTACTGTTTCCTTCATCAGATGCCATGAGTGTTATAGGATTCCTGAAGCATTATGGTCTGGAGAGTCACTTCAAGTTGAACATTGAGCCCAACCACACCACCCTTGCAGGACACTCCTACGAACATGACATCGTCATGGCTTCTGCGTGAGACACCTTCACAGCTCACAGAAATGTTTTAACGTCTGAGAGAACACACCCTCAGCATCTTGATTCTATGACAGCTGTTCTCTGACATAAGCTCAATGTTCAGTATCATCCCTGCTCTGCTTGCTTTGCGCAGGTTTGACATGCTGGGTTCAGTTGACTCAAACACTGGCTCTCCAGACCTGGGGTGGGACACAGATCAGTTCCCCATGGACATCAGGAACACCACCTTGGTCATGAAGGTGAGCGAGAGTGGCATTGTCTTAACACCGTTGGATACGGATCAAATTAGCTTTAGTTTCAACGTGTATACATCATGTTTGTGGCTACAAAAGTGAAGTCTATTATTCACTCTGCTTTGGTCTCTACCAGCAAAGAAAATATATGACTGTTTAGCAGCTGCTTCGCTAACAGCTAACCATAGTACAGATTTATCTGAGCTTTTATTTAGTTGAAAACAATTGCTGTCTGTGGAAGTGAATAAATAAATAAGTAAAGAGAGTCCAACAAGAACCCCCCCCAAAGAACCTTAACACAAGTCATCAAAAAAAGAGCTAAACAGGTTAAAGATCTCCTCTGTGTCACATTACACGTATTCATATTTTTTATTATCCACAGATCAAATAACTAAGTGTTTATAAAGATGGACTACATGTGTCCACTTCCCCCAATATCCAGAGATGAAGCCAAAATATCCAGGATACAAATGCTGCATCTGTGCAATAGCGATCAGAGGATGAAGCCATGGTAGCGAGGTTTCACCGATACACGTGCTGGACCAGTATCATCAGTATCTGCTGTCAATCATGAATTTTCACTCCGTTTTTATTAGAGATGCACAGGTTTCTATTTTCTTTGCCGATTCGGGTTTTCAGATTTCTAAAAACTCTGACCTGCTGATTCCGATTTTGACTGATAGTGAGTTTCTTTCAGAGAACTAGATCGGGGCTGGACACACGTAAACTCTGTTTACATTCCTTTTCATGGTTTACTCACTTGTTATGTCAGATTTTTTTAAAGGTGGAGTCAAATTCAACACTATTGTTTACTGAGTATTATATAACAGTTCAGAGCACAACCTCACCAGCCCCTGCCTCTTCTCACAGCTCATCAAAACAGGACACAAACATACGGTGGACCTTTTCCTAAAATGACAGAAACCATCTTTGAGAAAGAAAGATTCTGAGCTGTACTTTGACTTGGTGATCTTGCTCACAACCCATATAGAAATGTTTGACTTATATTGCAGTCAGCCACCAGGTGGCGATCGAGGCACTTGGGCTTCACTTCTTTATTTACTGTTTTTGATTCTAGCAGTTCTGTGTCATTTGTACGTGATTGAACAGAGATCAGTTTTCCTCTGGTGTCTAACCTGTTTCCAGACCATTATTGAACAAGGTGGTCTGCAGCCAGGAGGCCTCAACTTTGATGCTAAGGTGCGCAGAGAGTCCACAGACCTGGAAGACCTGTTCATAGCTCACATTGGAGCCATGGACGCCTTTGCAAGAGGACTCAGGAATGCTGTTCGCATCATTGAGGATGGAATTATCACTGGTATGGTGAAGGTATGTATGCAGCAGCAACTTAACATTCACTGTAAAACCCAGTAGATTTTACTTCTTGTGCTTCAGTTTTTTCTCATTATGTTTAATTTTAACAGGAGCGATACTTAAGCTTTAGTCACGGCCTTGGTCAGAAAGTGGAGGATGGTTCTGCCACCCTAGAGGAGATGGAGGTGAGACTCTACCTGAGCTGCTCAGTGAGAATGACCTTACAACTTAAACACCTGTCTCTGCTCTTTTTATCTCATTTTAATCAGGGGAGTTGTAGATTGATAAATATGGAGTGAAAATAGCATGACTAAAAATGTTCTGGTGTTTATTATTTCAGGCCTTCATCAAGGAGAAGGGTGAACCCAGAGTCACATCAGGAAAGCAAGAAAAATATGAATCCATCTTTAATCACTACATTTAATCAAAACATGACCCCCGCTGTGTCTGTTAATGACCTTTGACCTGAAATAGAAGCTGTTCTGACCAGGTTCTTGGTGATGAAACACTGCAGAGCAGATCAAACACAGTTTAACATTTAGAGCCTGTGATTCATCCCACTGGGATATACAGTTATTGTACTGCATACATGCAGATGTTTCACCAACTGACACTGTGTAGTTGAATCTGATACAGTAATGATTTAGTATTAGACAGTCTGAATAATGGACTAATTCCATATAACATTTTACATATGTAGGTCGAAACGTATCACTAGTGATGTCACCTGCCCCATGATGTCACAAGGTTGTAGTCATATTAATTGATGACTAATGTTGAAACATGACAATCTAATAAAAAACATTTCATGATGAAGCTGATGAAAGATCATGTCTGAAAAGTTATGGGTTTACATCCTTGATACTTGGAACACACTAGAGCAGAAAATGTATATTTATATTGCATCATATTAGTACTTAGAATATTAAGACACATTTTTGCTTTAATTAAAACTGAAGAAAAGACTGAAAAATTGCCATATGTAATTCAGTTCAATTCAATTCAATTCAGTTTTATTTGTATAGCACCAAATCATAATATACATTATCTCAAGGCACTTTACATAGAAGGTCAAGACCTTAAAATCTTGTTTAATATAAAGAAACCCAACAGTTCCCACAATGAGCAGCACTTTGGAGACTGTGGAGAGAAAAACTCCCTCATTAACAGAAAGAAACCTCTAGAACCAGACTCAATGTGGGCGGTCATCTGCCTCGACCGGTTGGGGTGAGCAAAGAATAAGGGGGAAGGAGATGAGAGAGGTTGGAAAAGAGGGGAGAGAAGAGAGAGGGATAGTAGGGAGCGGTAAGAAGGTGAGAGAAAGAACGGGGACACTTGAGCGCCATCAGGTATCAGATCTGACTAGTCAAAAAGTGAACAACAGTGTAAAGACTATTAATTACTGTGGATAACAGACACATTTTATATCAAAATTAATTACTGCAATATTGTAATTAGCAATAGGAGAAGTTGTTGTCCTGAGGTTCCGGGGTCGGAGATTTCTGAAATGAGAGAGAAAAAAGAGAGAGAGAGACTATGGGAGTACAAAGTGAAATAGTCATTGACATGTATTAAAATAAATAAATGAGTGAATGTGGAGGGACAGAGAGAAGTGGAGAGGTGCTCAGTGGATGATGGGAGTTCCCCCAGCAGTCTGGACCTATAGCAGCATAACTAAGGGATGGTTCAGGACTCACCTGATCCAGAACTAACTATAGGCTTTATCAAAAAGGAACGTTTTAAGTTTAACTTTAAATGCAAAGATGGTGTCTGCCTCCTGAACCCAGAGTGGGAGCTGGTTCCACAGGAGAGGAGCCTGGTCGCTGAATGCTCTACCTCCTGTTCTAATCTTACTGACTCTTGGAACCACTAGAGAGCCTGTGTTTTGTGAACGAAATTTGTAATTGAAGTATGTATTAAAGGTCCGGTCAGATTTAGGTGAAAGGGATCTATTAGCAGAAATTGAATGTAGAATAATCCTCATGATGTTTTCAATAGTTCGTTTCATCTAAATTGTATGAATTGTAGTTTTCTTTACCCCAGAAAAGTCCTTTATATTTAAATACTTTATATTAACATGGAGGGGGTCCTCTCAACGGAGGCTGCCATGTTTTTTACATTAGTCCAGACTGAACAAACTAAACACCCTTTGAGTTTTTATGACAACTGAAGCTGCCACAGTTTCTCTGTTTTGAAGGAGAGGGTGAGGTGAGAGGTGTTCAGCTGCAACATGTAATTTCAACACTAGATATCACTAGCTTTTACACACTGTACCTTTAAAATACCCTATTAACTCCACTTCTTTGTTTCTGGGATCTTTTTCATTCTGTAAGTTATTCTCTCCATTTCCAGAATACCAGTCTTCTGGACTGAACAAAAGTGTTCAAATGAAGGTATGGTTAGTTCCTGTATTTATTTGTTTCCTAACTGCGATTCTCATTCTTTCTTCTTTGTCTTGTCTAATTTGAAATATTCCCACAGTCAACACTGAAAGTGGTTGAAGAAGGTTTTTATCTCTGGGGAGAGAAATAAGTGGTTGGGATCAAATTCTTTTCACCACAGCTTCTCCACCTGTCAGGTAGAACTGATGTATGTACTTTGTATGTTTGCTTCATGATATAATCTTGCATACTCTCGAGTACTGAAGTCGTCTGGTACCACACGAGGATACTTGTCCGTTCAGAGCTCTGAGCACTGGACAGAGCTCTCACTCTGCACCTTTTCCTGGATACCATGAGGAACATAACTCTGATGTAACACTTGTTCCTCTTGCTACAAACACAGAATATATATTAGGCAGCACAATGATCTAACGCTGAAGAGTGTATATTTATGATGTGTTTTGTAGAATTAGAGAGATTATTTCAGTATGCACTACTTTTGTAACTATGGTAACGGCATGCCATCTCTGCTTCAGATGGCACACGAGTGCAGCAGGATGCGCGTTTTACGCTACAGAGTGATCCATCCTGTCAGACTCGAGCCCTCTTTGCTCCAGGTCCTCTCTGCTGTTAAATAAATGCAACTCTCACCTTTCCACTGACATCACATCATACTACCATCCTGCACGCCCGCTGTCCAATCACCACCCGAGGGGAGGCCCACCCGCCGGCGCGGCTGTCCAATCGGCGGATAGCGTGAGCTCTGCTCACCATCGCGTCGCTTCTGATTGGAGGGTTGAGCTGTGGAGGAGGCGGGTGTTTGAACCAGCGAATCAGGAGTCGCCCGTGTTTCTCATTAGCATAAACGCTTCAGCAGCAGCAGCGGCAGCAGCATCCCTCTGAGATCAAGTGATCCTGACTTCCTGCAGGTGACTGGTCCAGCAGGCTGGGGTTATGCAGAACCTGAGAAACTAATTAAGAATAATTCATGATTTCATTATTACTGCTTTTTTTTTATCAGTCTGAAATAACCAGTGTCAGTGTCAGCAGTGGCCTGTCACCATCACCTTACATTAGTTTTTTTAAAATCCTAACAAGATGTGGACTTTCCTGGGAATAGCGAGCCTCACGTACTTGTACAAAAAGTCGGGCACGGTTTTGACCGTGGCCCACAAAGAGGTGCTGGTGGCCGCAGCCCTGCTGCTGTCAGCGGGTCTGCTGCTCTCATACATCACCTACTTTCACCAGCACAAGCTCAGAGTCCCTCAGGTTCTGTATTCACCTCTGAGCCTCCTCTCCTTTGTGCCTGTCGTCAACCACTTCCTCCCCCAGACCCCTGCACCGAGCAGCGGGAAGACAGAGGACCGCTGCAGGAAGGTAAGACTCTTCAGATGGACTCATGTCAGGGCTCGAATACAGTAGACTAGTTTTTCAGCTCTTATGATTTTAGAGAGCATAATATTTCGATGATAACCTTCTTATTCAGTTATTATTATTGTTTAATATGTGTGTTTGTATTTGTAAGGAGTGCAGAGGGACATATTTGATTTTACCCAATTCTATTTGTTATTATTGTAAGGCCTTGTCATGCTGGAAATTCTGTCACATGTTCAGTGTTTTTATTCCACTTAGTTTTTATTTGTTTTTATGTTATCTTTTTTATTTGGGAAGCACTTTGTAACTTTGTTTTGAGAAGTGCTATCAAAT
Source organism: Paralichthys olivaceus (assembly GCF_024713975.1). Taxonomy (NCBI): domain Eukaryota; kingdom Metazoa; phylum Chordata; class Actinopteri; order Pleuronectiformes; family Paralichthyidae; genus Paralichthys; species Paralichthys olivaceus. The sequence continues at coordinate 23,402,149 of NC_091105.1, read as the reverse complement.
AAAGATATTATCATTTGTTATCATTATTAATATTATTGGATGAGGGTTTTAAACGAATGTAGACGGTGGAAAATGAGTTCAGTTCAGTTTGTACTTTTTGTACTTTACACTGTGCTGAGGCTCTCCCCCCCTCCTTTGCTTCCAGAGCCGGAGAACAAGGAAACGAGCAGATGCAGAGATCTCTGCCACAGAGAGCGCCGCCTCAGCCAGTGGCTCCTCAGTGGCCCCTGAGCCAGATGTGCTGATCGTTGGGGCCGGGGTCCTGGGCTCAGCGATGGCGGCAGTCCTGGCCCGGGACGGGAGGAAGGTGACGGTGGTGGAGAGGGACCTGAAGGAGCCTGACAGGATTGTTGGGGAGCTGCTGCAACCTGGAGGATACAAGGCTCTTAAAGAACTCGGCCTGGAAGGTCAGTGATAGACGTGACCTGTGCTCTGGTGCTCCGCTCTTTCTGCATGTGCCAGTGGTTACAGGCCCGTGAACCTGTGCCTGTTGCACTTGATAGATTTTTTTGTCATTTTCTTGTCTGTGCTTGTCACTGGTTTGAAGTGGCAGGCCTGAGATGGAAAAGGCGAAACCACACATCTCTGTGCACCAATCAGACACAGCAATATTTGAATAAGAATGTGGTGACACTTGTTTTGCTGACACACAATAGTCCTGACAAAGCAGCTCAGATGCATTTTTGTTTTAAAATTAAATCGTCTAAATTTGTTTTGCTCATTCAGTCCTGAATATAAAATGTGTTACAGAAATACTCTCGATTTGAGAACAAGCCTCTCATCTGTTTCAAAGGCACAGTATGTACTTTGCACTCTGAGTCAAGGCACTATGTTACCTTATTGAAAGTGTCAGTTTCAGGTTTTTAGAACCTCAGTAAGAACTCTTTTCTCTACTTGATTAAAAAACCTGGCTCATTTATTTGATAGTGATTCAATTCGATTCAGTGTTATTTGAATAATGCTAAATAATAATATACATGATCTCAGGGCACTTCAAATAACAAATTGATCCAGCTTGACCGAAACAATAATACTTGAAAAGATGATCTATGAAACACAAAGTTACCGACATTTTTCCAAAATGCCTACTGGGACTATAAGTGATAAGTTATCTTTAATACTTAAATGTTAATATTCATGAATATTACTTCTTTTCCATGATTGTAGTATGCCTTATACTAACTGTTAATGTAGCAGATGCAACTTGGGTCTATTCAATCCTGCTGTTGTTTTAATTGACCCTTTAAAAAAAAAAAAAGTCATTAAACATGGTGTCCTGGTTATTACAAACTGCTGGGCAGCCAAACATGTTCAATACCAAACATGTTCAATAACATCATTGTGAGGACACTTTGTCTGGTCCTCACAAACTCAAAGGGCTGTTTCAGGGTTAAGAATTGGTTGTAGGGTTAGAATTAGCTTTGGGTTAGGGTTATGCATTTAGTTGTGATGGTTATGGTGAATGCATTATGTCAACTATAGAGAGACAAGTGTGTGTGTGTGTGTGTGTGTGCGTGTGTGTGAGAGTGTGTGTGTGTCTGTGTCTGTCTGTGTGTGTGTGTACGTACTCTGTACACTGAGTACTCATGGGTGGGTGTTGACAGGTGTTGTGGCTGGTGTCATCCCATCGTAGGCTTGTTGTGATCACTCACATCCTTTACATTTATTTTTTACAATAATCCACTTTATAATTTACAGCGTTATCTACTCATAATGGTGAAAACCAGTGAGACCAGTGCACTCTCCTGAGGCCCTTTTGACATCAGATACCATAGATGGAAACAGTGGCTGTTCTTCCAGTACTTCTCCAGTGAACTCTGAAACAACAGCACTTGGACACAGTGTTGGAGCAGGACTCAGAATCACATAATATAAAAATGTCAATGAACTTAAACTCTAATAATAGTTACTAACTATTCACTTCAGTTCATTGGTGTTTCTTGTGGTTAAATTGATTTTTGGCCCTGAGCTGTCAAACTTTTAAACCGAGCAATATGTACAAAGATTCAGGTTACATCTTATTGACCTCTTCAGCCGCAGTAGTAGCTTTTTCCTTTTCATGTATTGAACCACATGCTCTGTATGTGCACAGCACAGACTGAATGAATAATGAATGAGGGCTCTGAAACAGTAACCTGTTGCATGTGTTTGGCCTCAGGTTCAGTGGAGGGTCTGGATGCCCATCTGGTGAACGGCTATGTGATCCATGACATGGCCAGCAGCACCGAGGTGGAGATCCCCTACCCTCAGGGGGAGGAGACCATCCACTGTGGACGTGCTTTCCATCACGGCCGATTCATCATGGGCCTGAGGAGATCCGCCCTGGCCGAGCCAAAGTGAGTGGAGTCATGGGAAAAAGTGGTTTGTGTGCTAACGGGCTAATGGCATGACACTGTCTGACAGCACTGAGGTTAGAGGGGACAGGGGTTTATTGCCAGCCTGGTCCTCAAATGTTCCTCAGCTGTTTATCCCTATAAAACCAGATGACATGATTAGTTTGACAAAAAACTCAAACCCACTGACGGGCTTTTCTGGAGCTTTCATCTGGTGCATTTAATCATTTTTGTTTTTGTGTGATCAAACTGACAATTTGACTTCTGTTTTATTCATCACATTTAGTTCTACTGAGGTTGCTGAGTAGAGAATATTTCAGATTCAATTTAATGTAGAGAGACATTAACTCAGTTTTCTGTTGAATTTACCACTGAATTTAAAGACATGTCACTGGTTAGCAGAACAGCTCTTGATAATATTTACTTACCCAGAATTAAGCATTTCTACCATCAGTTGCAAAGATATATATGCTTTATGCTGAAATCTCTAACTGTCCTATTGTGCCCCCTAGTGTCACATTCATAGAAGGCACCGTGACCAGCTTGCAGGAAGAGTGCGGCAGCGTAATGGGAGTCCAGTACAAGGATAAAGAAACAGGAGACCTCAAGGTAAGGACAGAAAACTCTACTGTCTGTGCTGAACTGTGCCCCCCCCACCCCCAACCACGTGTTTAATGCACAATGTGTGTGACACTGTGCAAACTTGTGTCTGCAGGAGATCCGTGCAGCGCTGACTGTGGTGGCTGATGGCTGCTTCTCCAAATTCAGGAAGAACCTCGTCTCTGGGAAAGCTCATACCTCCTCTCACTTTGTCGGATGCCTTATGAAGGTAACAGGAAAAGCCTATTCCCTAATTCCCCTTTACTTTTAAAAATATAAAAAACAATGTGAACATGTTATACAATGCATATGCAATATTTCCTGATATATGTTGTGGGAGTAAATATGAAAAGCACCAAAAAATGAATCTACGCAATTAAAGTACAGATGTTAAAGGAAAAATGTACTTATGTTCAGTAACAAAGTAAATGTATTTTGTTACGTCTCATCACTGTCCGTCTCTGAGTCATCACTGTGCTTCTTCCCAGGACTGTCCCCAGTTTAAAGCCAACCACGCTGAGCTGGTGCTGGCCAACCCGAGCCCGGTGCTCATCTACCAGATCTCCTCATCACAGACCAGAGTGCTGGTCGATGTCAGGGGAGAGATGCCACGCAACCTCTCAGAGTACATGGCTGAGAAGATACACCCACAGCTGCCAGGTACAGGATCAGATACGGCTTCATTTTTAAAAAGTCTCTGAGCTTCTATTCTTATATAATTATCTCTGATGACCTCCTGCAGAGTGATAAATGGCCACAAGGTGTAATAAGGGCATTTGAAGATCATGATTGGAAAGATTTTGCTTTTTACAACTTTTCATGACACACTGATGTTGAGGTAGTGCTCGTCTGGAACATATCCAGACTGCTGCCGGTGCCACTGAGGAAGCTGCTGTTGAAGGGTTTGACATTCACAGTGCGCTCCGCTATTCAGCTGAAATATCAAAGCCACAATATCAAAGCCGCAGCTCTGCTAACCTTGACAGAGGTCCAGCCAAAACGTCGTCAGTGGAGTCAGTCACACTGATACATTGATAAATGTACATTCAGGCAACAAAAGAAAAAAAGAGCCTTTTCTTGTGCATGTGCCCAGTGGGCACCTCTGGGTTCTCATCCACAGACCCAGCTGAGTGATCGACCACCTGTGATCCTCTCTTTCTCTCCTTCCTTCAGAGCATTTACAGGAGCCTTTCATGGTGGCGCTACAGAACGATCGACTCAGATCCATGCCTGCCAGCTTCCTCCCGCCCTCCCCTGTCAATAAACCAGGTACTGAAGTGTTATCGACTGAGGTGCTGTTAGAGATGGCCAGAGGGAATCTATTGAACTGACTTCAGCAGGTGTAGAGTGTAATGCTTTTCTTCAAAAGTGTTGCATCATAATGGACATTAGTGTATGATAAAGAAAAGTTAAATTATTTCTCATTTGTCCACTAATTTGCTATTTGTCTGTGTTTTAAGATAAGCTTAATCATTGCTGTAAATTCAGACTTTTTTTAAAGGTGTTTAAACATTTAAAAGTACTTGTTGTGGCTGAGGGGGTAGAGCAGTCGGCCTTTTAACCTGAAGGTCGGCGGCTCGATCCCAGTCTTTCCCATCTGCATGCCGAAGTGTCCTTGGGCAAGATACTAAACACCCAATTACCGACATTGAAAAAAGTGCTGGCCATAGATGCACTGAATGAATATGTCTGAATATAAAACTGAACCATAAAGCACTTTGAGTAGATATATAAATACAGACCATTTACCATTTATTCATTCATTCCTGAATCTGTGTTTCTTTTTTAACCTGAATCAACATTTAATAGAAGTTAACAGAGAATTTATTGTCTGACATCTTTTGGAAATACTCAATCATTACAAACCTCACATTTGTATAGTAAATATGAGACTGTGTATTTTGGATGCAAGACAAACAGCCATCTGTGATTTGCAGGTGTGCTTCTCCTCGGCGACGCATACAACATGAGGCATCCTCTGACCGGAGGAGGGATGAGCGTCGCTCTCAACGATGTTCGCATCTGGAGGGACCTGATCAACAACATCCCCGACCTGTACGACGACACAGCCATGATGCAGGTGAACACATGAACAATCTGACCAATGAAATGGTATATGACAACAAAAATAATAATAACATTTTTAATAAAATATAATTTCTTCAGAGGAAGGGCCATCAATGCTTCTACCACTAACTTGTGTATGACAGCAAGTAGAGGCTATATTTAGACAATATTACATCACCATTGCCTTTTCCCATTATTCCCTCAGCTCTGGTTGGGACTGCAGACCAGTGTGCAATATTAAACTCTGCTCTTTTCCTCTTCTTCTCTTTCTCAATAGGCAAAGAAAAAATTCCACTGGGAACGCAAGTCATCACATTCCTTTGTGGTGAATGTGTTGGCCCAGGCCCTGTATGAGCTGTTTGCAGCCACTGACAGTGAGTCTCTGCCCACGACTATTATACTGCATCAAATAAATAAAATAAAGCCAAAAAAACCTGAAATCACTCAACACCAGATAATGGTCATCACAAGTCTCATCATGTTTATGTTGTTGTTTTTTTGTGTTCACTATAGATTCTCTCTGTGAGCTGAGAAAAGCCTGCTTCCAGTACTTCAAGCTGGGTGGAGAGTGCATTGCTGGACCTATTGGACTTCTCTCAGTGTAAGCTTTCCATGATGTCCTCCACAACAACAGAAACCAAAGAGCAGTCTTCCATTAGGACTTTTCTAATAGGCAGTGGGCTTTACCTTTTGATCAATACCACTCTCATATCCATTCAACATATGGCTACAGCCAGCAGCTAGCCAGTTTAGTATGGCATGAAAAAAGAGATAGATCTAGAATAAGCCTCCGTTAACCAACTATACATTTATTTGTGTAGTCCGAACAAAAACCAGTGTATTATGAGTGAAAATGATCAGTGTGGTTTAAAGGGATGTAATGGGCTGGACTCTTTCTTGGACAGGGAGCAGAGAATGTCTCCTATTGTAATTGGGCCAAGTTAAGATAAGCTTGCTGGATATTTGTGGTAGAGTTCATTTATTCATTCTGTTTATTTTGCTCCACAAAATAAAGTTCCACAAGAAATTTGGTACAAAACAATAAAGCAATAGGTGACAGGATATGTATATATATATATATATCCACATTATGCCTACCCTTAATTCACAGAATTAATTCAATTGGCAACCCTATCAGGTCTGAAGCTTAGACAAAGACAAGACAAAACACAAAAGGAAAATATTTTCTGTTGACAAAATAATTACATTCAGTTTCGTATTTAATAATACATTTATTTTTAAAGATTTTTTGAACCATGAACATGACACATCTTCTCATCTCAATAGGCAAAAATAATAATTAACAATGTTTCTAAAAAATGTCAAGCAATTTCTTTAGATATACATGGTAAACATGAAGAGATTTTGATGTTGAAGGAATAACACCATGATTTCCCCCCCCCCCTCACCAGTCTGACACCAAAACCTATGACGCTTATTGGACACTTCTTTGCCGTGGCGATGTATGCAATCTACGTCAACTTCAAGTCGGAGTCGTGGAGCACCAAACCTCGAGCTTTATTCAAGAGTGGGGCCATCCTGTACCGAGCCTGCACAGTCATGTTTCCTCTCATCTACTCTGAATTCAAGTACCTGGTGTACTGACGAGCATCTGGACTCTGATAGACCAAACCCAACGTACGGTCTTCTTGACAAATCTACGGCTTAAGTTGGAAGCAAAATTTGTAAAAGGGTATTATTTGATGGTACTTTCTATGTTTGCCTTCTTGCTGAAAAAGACACGGTCACCATCTCAAACCATGGTTTTTTGCTGCTGAGGATTTTCTACAATATGCCTCTGCCTTACCTTAAATGATCTTACTGTGCTTACCTCATGCCTTGTTCCAGTGTGGACACGCCATGCAATAATCCCATGTTATACATGTATGTGTTTACCCAGTCTGCCCTTTATGCTGGAGGACTGTATCATACTGTGCATTAGCTCACACTGAATGATTAACACTGAATATTCAGCGCCGTGGAATTATTCCTGCCAAACAGAATGTGGAGCTTGGCATTCGAGTTTCATAATTCTGCTAGACATAAACTTTCCTGCTGTGTATTTGATATATCCATTGCTAATGATGGTGACAAATTTGTAATACAAGAATTCCTTATTTTAAATCTGAAGCACCTATGATGGGATGTCATAAAACAGCAAGCTGTTCACATTGTTTTACATTCAACAATTGCACTTCTCTGGTGTTTTCAACATGATTTTGCTGAGCAAAAGGCCTGCAGCACTTTTTGTTCAATAACACATTATTGTGTAATTGTAGTTTCCTGCCTTCCTGTGTTGCTACATAAATAAAATTCTTTTTGTAACAAGTTTGGTCTCCACACTGTGAAACATTACAGGTGTAGCTAAATGTGACAAATCTACATTCCCACAACCTGAGAAAGATCCCTTTGCTCCAAGGGTTCTATATATTATATATAATATATTCTATATATTAGTTCTATAAATCGACATTTGGTTTGACCTGAGTCAGAGGGAATATTGCTCATGTCAGCAGATGATGCTCAGGTCTCGTTTCTTCTGGGCTGACAGAGATAAAGAGCTCCTGAGGTGTCGTGTTTACCTGTGAAAACAATCACAACAGAGATTTACAGTCTGAACCAGCAGACTTCTATGATCAAAATTATATTTTAGCAATTAATGACAATATTAAGCAAATCAAATACAGGGATAGCAGAGGAACTTACCAAATCCAATTTCCAATCATCTTAAGGTCTTGTATCACACATGATCAGCTGAAAGTGGGCATGACAGAGATCGAATTTGTTCTCATTAAAAACAGATCAAGCGGTGAAACACATTAAAGAGTTTTCAACAAAAGCAATCTTGGTGCCTACATTACCCATAATGCAACAAACACCCGGAGACACTAGCCTCAGATATGTTGGGTGTGTTATTTTCACTGCTACCTCAAACAATAGGTTTTAATCTCAATAGTTAATTTTACTTTTCAAACAAGTCTTCAGCCCAGATTTTGCACAGCTCACTCTGTAGCCACAGGTAGCTTTAAACCTTTTCTAAAACTAATTACATCTTTTAATATGTAACGTGTATCAATTTACATCTGCCTGTCTTATTCCATTTCACTATTTAAATTTTCAGAATGTTCAAAAAGATTCAACTGAGTACTTATAAATGTGTAAACAGTCTTTGCCTAACAATGAGATTAACTTCAACCTTAGGTGCAGCAGCAGGAGCTTCATGGGCCAGATTTAATTTTTTTTAAATTATTGATGCTTTCATTTCTTTTAGCTTGAGCATTGTAAAGCATTTTAAGTATGAAATATGTGAACATCTGCTCCTGTGGCACACTCCATATAAACTCTATATACCATGCCTACACTCTGGGCCACTGTCCAACTCCACTGGACAAATTGAACAAATAAGTTTAAAAAGGAGGAAGAAAGCATCACAAACTCAGCCATATCCCAGGTTACAACAATTAATTCAGCTTTATTGTTATTTATACATCACTGATACATTGTATTCTGGTGAAATAATTGGAAGAATTATCCATATTATTCTTTGTGACTCTCCACAAGGACACAAATACTGGTGTGGAAGACCAGAATGGGGGGAAGAAAGCTTGTCAGGGGGGAGGGTTACGTTCTGTACACACTTCGGCCGCCATCATCTGCCTGTCAGAGGTCAGTCTGCCTGCATACCTACCTGCACCTGCTGAGACTCACCCGACAGCCATATGAGGAGAGAAACCCAGCCCTTTAGCCACACTCCGCCACACTCAACCCTCCCCTCCCACCTCACAGTAATCCTCCTTTTTACACACACAGAGCATTAGGGCATACCCTTATTGATATTGGTAGCAGCAAGCTTTCTACTGACAGTTAACATCTTAATGATCTAAACAAAAAAAGTACTGTACAGCTACTGCTAAGAGAATCTAAGAACCTGGTTTTAATGCTTTTACACCAGATTAAAGTGCTAGAAGCAACCCACCAATCCACACTTTATTATATATATATATTTATATATCATTATGTATTTATATATATATATATTTAGGAACAAATCTACTATTTTAACATTAATTTACAAGGTAATATACATTATATTGTAACAGCTGAAATATCAGCACAAATAGATCACTGTCACACTTAACAGCAAAAATATATATGATTATATAGATCCATATATAATCATATATACCAATATATAATTGTCATATATGCATGTAAAACAGTTAACCACGTCTCAGGCTTTTCAAATGATACCCAGAAAAGCAATTGTTTATCAAGACGTAAAAGCTTTACAAGTTTCTCTCTCGAAAGAGCAACAGGCGGCAGCAAAAGTGCCACGACCTGCAGGTATTTGAGGTCACAGGACAGTTATTTGCATATTCCACAAATCTATTGCAACACGTTACTGTCTACGAACAGTACAGCGAGCGTCCTGCAGGAGGAGCCGCCGTTAGCTGGACTCACACGTACACCCACTGAACAGAACATTACGACGATGGGTGATCTGATTATAGCTATGTGCTTTCAGATGGTGTGCTATGACAGTGAACAACAGGAGGACTACAATACACGATACTCTATAAGTTTAGCCTCAGAAGACAACCCAAAACTTTACTGTAAAAAGACTAGCCCCCTCCCCCTGTAAATATTCTCTCTCCTCTCTGAGTTAAGTGTCATCGTATCCTGCTGCTGATGCATTTTGTTTATTGGTGTTTTTACCACAAATCACAACTTTATTTTGACACTCCACCATCACCAAGAGTAATGGAATGTGATCGACTTGTGTCTCCGTTCTCTCTCCCCTGTAACTGGCTCTCTCTCCGTCAAGGCTGACAGCACAGTGAGTTAACATCCTACCGATGTGAACATAGTTCTAGTGGGTTCCAGAGGGTGCCGGGGGTTCCTTGAGGTTCTGTAAAGTTCAGATACACCATCTGTAGCAGTAGGGCAGTTTTCTCTTGTGTCGCAGCAGTCCCAAACCTCAGCGGCCATCATCTTCGCCACCTCTCAGGAAAGAGGAGCTCCGACGGTCCTTTACTCTTCAAAGACCTGGTGGACGCTTCCCTGTCTCCCTCTCTTAATCTCTCTCTCAACCTAATCTTACAGTCTGCTTTACACACTCCCCCTGCTCTGCAAAGACGTTGCACAAGGCTGTAACAAGATACACACAAAGGTAATTTTTCACAAAGAAAAAAAAGCTCCGTAATAACTGCAGTAGTAATGCACAACAAGCATCCGATAGCTGGCTTCCGGCCTGGGGAGCCCTGGTGATGTGCAGTTAGGTTTGGGACATTGCCATTGTTCTAAAGGAGGAGAACTCCTCACTTTGCCCTTTGCAGGACTTGTTTTTTTCCCTGTGATGCACTGTCCTGTTATTCAAAAGCCCAGATCTCTATGTCCTGCACATAGAAATCCTCCTTTTTAGACAGCATGGGGTTTCCAAATGTTTTACAGGAGTGACTTCTGCCGTGGTAGAGGTCTCCGTCCAGCCACAGGCCGAACTCACCACTGGAAGAGAAGACGACAAGCAGTTATGAATCAGGTTATCTCAGGAGTTTTAAGTTACCATGTGGTCTTCCAAACTAGAGCAGGCATGGCTGAATTAAATCTACATCATTTTTTCTGTAACTGCAAAACTTGATGTTGAATATCTAGTCAGCTTGAGTTTGTTTTCTTTGATATTTTTTGATGTAAAACAAAATGTCTCTTTCTTAAAACATTTTAGTGTTTAATGTAGCTTTTCAAGTACTGATCCCATTTTAACATTTGACCATGTTTTCCTCAAGGGTCCATTAATCAATCCATCGTAAGGCCAACATCGGAAACAAAAAACCATTCGCTCTAATTTTAGAGGCTATTATTAACCTAACCTGCATGTCTTTGGAAACTGGAGTAAAAAAATCCATGCAACTCCCACTGCACCAACATACCCCCGTCCATAAACATAATCTTTGTAAATTACAATTAATCACATTTAATGTTATCACATATGATCCACACATATGAAATAATAACTTGTGTTGCTGCATTTCTATTCCACTTTCAGAAGCCGACTCACCTTCCTCCACCAAATGCTAAGGAGTCCATGTCTCCCTTGATGAAGAACATGTTATCACCTGTCCATTTGTACACCTGTTGAAGACACAAAAAACATGCATTAGAAAATACTGCATGATATATTTATTGTCCAATAGTCTTTACCCTGAAGAGGACAGAATGCACTTATTTTTTACTTCAGTGGGAGGGTCCATGTTAAACAACAATGGAAAAGCTCTGGTCATCAGGCTGCTACAACCACATATTTCTAAGCAGATGAATCAGTTCTTTGATAAAGGTCTTCAGACATTTTCTGATGTCACCATAGCTGCTTTTAGACAAACACTGAAATCCGGATAATTATATTATGTGAGAACGCAAATCTCCGAATCAGTTGCTGCAGAGTTTCTTCGGCCAGCCCCCTGGTAAAAAAATCATTCACTCACTCATATTCATCAAATAATGTGAGTGAGCTCATGTGAGAATACAGCAGGATTAAGAGCAGAGATTCACTGTGAGTGAGTAGGCGTGTTGATGACATTTCTAATATGCAATGGACGCAAACAAAAAACCCCAAAAAGAATACTAATATCTCAGGAGGAAAAGGAGGAGCCATACAAATAGAAAACAAAGATGGAGGTTGGACTGCTTCTGGTGATAATGGTTGATGTGCTATAAAAAAAACACATGAACACAAGAACCTACAGATAGATATTTATCATAACAAGTGTGGAGTGTGTTTGAGGGTCACAAGCATCAAGAACATTTGAACATGACCGCTATGTACTGCTCACATGATGCGTCACACCACATTCTGGATTCTTTATTTTTGTTATGTGACCTAAAATGATGCCACTGTATTAAGTTTGCACTATGTATGCTAATTTTGCCTGACATTGTTTGTGAAATATTTCTAATTCACACACCAGCAGTGTTATAAATATGCCAGTGTGGTTCCAATGCTGTCGTGGCCCAAATTTAAAATATATATATTCAATAAAAACTCACAGGTGGAGGTCTGAGCTGGACACATTTTCTAGAAAAATAAACAATTATTGGCAAAAACGTCCATACCATGATCATAACAACCAGTGCTGATACTTGTGTTGTGTTTGCACATGGAGACATTTGCCACATTTGTAAGTTGAATATAAAGTTTATCATTGCCCTGTCAATCTCTGACGGTGAAAAAAGTTTGCTCTCATTCTTTAAGCACCAATAGGGTATTTTACAGGGTATTCTTCACAACAGCAAGGTACTGAAACACCTTTCTGTCATCAGTGAGTGTACCATGCAATACTAATTGCTATAGTTGCTTATTTACTCATTCAACACACAACGCGCAATATTAGCATTCATTTGACGTCATGTGCCTGTGAATCTGACATTAAAAGCAAATACTCAGTCTAATTTTAGAGAGAACCACTTGGCTCTTTTCCAGCTAAATGTTTTGCTAGTCCATCTGTAATCTACTGGCTGTGTCTGTCTGCCTTTTGGTGCTCGGCAGATTATTAGTTTGCGGTGGCTGCTGCGGCTGGAGAGGAGGCTGATGAGTGTAGGCCTGATGAGAATTAAACTAAACAGAAGGTTGCAGGCTATGAAAGCTACATATTAAGTTCAAATCTCTGTAGAGCTGAGGGGGTTCATTTCTGAAAGTGTTTGTCACTAGACACCTTTCCCAGTAGAAGACATCATTTGATACATTGTTATTGTAAAAACATTGATTAGTGGAGCTTCAGATAACTATCTGAAACATAAGCCGCTTTCAGACATGAATTCAGGAGAATGTTTCGACAATCTGGTATCTACACTTTCTGTTTGCCTTTCACACATGAAGACTGCAGCAGGAAATTCTGCGGTCAGAAGCATTCACAACACAGATCTCTGGGGCGTTAAGGCAAGGTGTGGCGAAGCAGGCAGACGCAGGAGTTGGCCCTTATCACCAAATGCTCTCTTGACATATCCATAGTCTCCTGCTGTATTGGGCTCACTCAGACATTATGCAGAGGTTTTACTAGAGGGCTCTAAGGAGAAACTCAGGCGGGAGCCTATGACTCAGATATCTGCGTTCACACATTCAGGCCTTCCGGAGAATGTCCAGAGCCTCTGACTCAGCTTGTCAAGCACACGTCCGTGAAGCCCAACTTTATGCATACGTACACAGCAGATTAGCAAAATATAACAACCCATTCTAATGTCTTAATTCAAAATTGAACAGGGACAGTGGGACACTTTTCTTAAGAAGCTGACATGTTCAAATCGTGGAGGAAACTCACCTCAAACTCTGGATTAAAGGTGAAGAGGAAGGTCTCTCCTGTGCCATAAAAACCATCACTGACTTTAAAGGGCTCGGATGCCAACGCACCAAATACCTGGAGAAACAAGAGCAACTGTTCATTGTAGACTGTAAAAATAACTTACATTAGCAAGAGAGCTAGTACAAAATGAAACTTCTAAAAAGCTTCAGAAGTTGCATATTTCAGTCAACTAAGAGTTTCTGTTAAACCTCCTGCTTACCTGGCCGTCACTGTCTTTAATGACCATGAGCACTGGGGTGTCCTGGCCCTGCATGGCTCTGTACAGTGACTTAATGCTCATACCATGCTTTGATGTGCCAAAGGCCAGCGTCCATGGATACCCAATGGTCCTTGGTGGGAGATTCCTGGCAAGCTATGGAGGAAATAATAATTCAAAAGCAAGGGGAAAAAAAGAGAGAAGGGAAATGAAAAACCAAAAGGCCATAGCTACCAATGCTCAATTACATCTGCAGTGACCTTTTAACACCATCTGGCGTTTAAAGAAGAGTAACAGGGCTCCAAACACACAGAGCAGCCTCCAGAGAAAGAGAGGTCCAGCACTCCCTGAGAGAGCCTGCTGCTCCTGCTGCTGACAGACTGAAGGATTAACAGTGGCTCTGGTTCACAGGGAGATAAAGCTGACAAAGGCGCTGGAGGAGCAGTGCAGTGTATGCGTCATTTTAATGGATAGATAAAACAGACACTGACTAACACATGGAATTAAAGCGACAACTTTTTACACTATGCAGCTCAATTTTCTGCTATACGAAACAAAGGCCTTAAAACACACTCGCTCTCCAATAATTCACCAGTTCCTTTGTTCTTTTCTTGTTGGTTCAGCACATCCTCCAGTGGTAGAGCAGAAGCTGTCGTGTAATCGGCAGGCGGGAAACAAAGCCATGAGATGAGCCCCTACTGGGTTCACCTCTGCTCCGCTGTGAGCCGTGCCTGAGCTCTGAGCTCCGTCTTCAGGGTGATTAAAGGAAGCCACGTATTGGCAAACTATTGGTCAACATGTCAACTGAGACTCATTTGGATCTGTATTTGTATTTGTGTAGGTGTGTGTGTGTGTGCCTTAAATGCCTGCAAGGCATAAACCAAGCCTCAATCAACAACAAAGGGTAGTGAATTAAAAATGTTTCTTATGATGTTTCCTGTTTATCTCACAGGCAGAATTTTACAGTTTTTTTCCTTTGATAATTCATGAGACTCTATGCTGGTGTTGTTTTTAATTAAATTACTTACCATTCCATATCCACTTTAAATAATTCAGCAACAATTAATCAAAGGTTTATGCACATACACTCCACTGTAATCATGAATCATAAATTAAGCACAAGTTGTTTTCTGTAATTCAGCACAGAACAACCTTCCAACCATAGTTTATTAGTTTCCGCTCCTGATGAAAGGAGATATAAGGTCACCTACTTACTGGAAATTCTGTTTATGAAGAAGACTCTCTCTGGTGAATGGATTGCTAAATAATTTGCCAAGTAATTTCCTACAGCAGGTGGGCACTGTAGTATTTTACACAAGTTGATTAAATTGTGCATTTGTTGGGGACTACTTTCAGCAGAGGATTAATACATATGAGGTGGACCATGAGAATATTTGTGGCAGCAAAACTCTATATGTGGGATTGAGTCAAAATACAACCACCAGTATTCTGTGTAATAGAAGTGACTTATTTTATTTTTAATTATTACTGTACAACACTGGATCTGTATGACAATATGTGTCTTTACACACAATTCTTGTTGATTTTGTTTTTATTGCCTTTCTTATCCTTTAAGGTTTGGCTCCGTGTTATTTGTACGTGTTCAATGTGAAATGCTGCATCTAAACAGGTTGTGTACAACAGCCTGTACCTTCTCTATCTGGTTGGCCTCCAGGAGGTCACTGGGTTCTCTGAGGTTGGGTTTGAACGTATCCGGCTCCAAATCTGTCTTGATGGACGTGCCATGCTTGGAGTTCACCTCCTCCTTGGTGGTGATCTACAAGTACAAATACATGTTAGATTTGCATTATGAAGTACCAACAATATGTGGTGTCAATTAGGCTCCCATAAAGCACTGGTACTGGATGGGTTCAAGTATCGGTGAGCTGTCACCAATCTATGATTTAGTTTTGCAATCAGACTATTGATGCAACGTGTAAAAGAAGTCAGGCAGTAACTATTCAAAAGCTGGGATAGGTTGAGATTATTTCGAGTGGGACTAGAGTAGGTCAAAATGCAGTTGCGATGATGATCTCTAAAAAGCAAAGAGTAGCATGAAGAAACTTTAACCTTAGCCTAACCTCAGCAACCAAAACTATATGTTCAACATTTGAGTGTTTAGAATCTAGCAGTTTACCAACCAAAATTATAATTAAAGTGTTTTCTAGCAACACACTGGTTATCCAGGAATTAAATAATGACAGCTGAATATCTTCCTGCCACTCTCCCAACACCAGATGACTAGGACTGGTTTGGCAGAAGTGGGAGGGCAGGCAGAGACCTGTCTATGAGAGGAGACAGCAAAGTGAATAGGAAATCAAGCCAATGAATAATTTGCACTCCACAGTTTGACATTTCCTCTGACCAATGGACGGTTTGGGTTATTTATCTTTCTCGATAACGGAGACTGATTGTGGAGCGCTTCGCCACTGGTGGCTGGGATGCTCTCATGTTTCAGTCCTCATTCAAATGGGACCTATTTGCATTGTCTTTGGAAAACATCACCCTATCAGGGGAGTCTTACTTCCACCCTCTCACCAACATACCATCTCTTTGTCCTTCAATACCCTGACAATCTCTTTAGTGCTCACACAGGCCACAGTCTTTTTAAGAAGAAATGGCAATTTCCGACAAACTAATTTGTTTGTGACCTTAATTACACTAAATGCAATATTTGTATCTCATCAACGAAAACAAAAATAATAACTAGTTAATAACTAAGCTAATGTTTTGGGTCCTAAACACTAAAAACATCATGACGTGGGTCTTAGAAGGAAAGTCTGACACACGGAGATAAGGATGGTGTCATCATCCAATCAAGCCAACTTTTCTGTCATGAAATGATAAAAATGTATACAGTAAAATGCTAAATTGAATTTTGGGTAATCCTCAATTTAGCCTGCTTAAAAAGTTTTGAATAGGCTTGTGAGCTCAAACACTCATGAAACCTACTCAATCTTTTTAGCAATAGGAAAATGTGTTTTTGATGTCAGTGTTCTGCTAAAGGAGACCATGTTGGTGCAGATAGCACAGCAGGGAGAGGGGGCAGACAGGACTGGTCAGGGCACCTGGAGACGTTTGCAGAGCGACCGCAGATCTTCGCTGTTTAGAGCATCAATCCGACGGTGGTACTCCGTCAGTGACACTACCTGGTTGTACAAAGACAGGAACAGGTGGAACATAAAAGTCTGCCGGCTCTATTGCTTTGTATGGGGAGGAACCCATGAGTTCTGAAAGGAAATATGTGGGCTAAGTAGTGTGATTTCCAGGACCACTCCTCCTCACAAGAGTTAGATGTTAAAGTTTTGCATAAACAAATCGCAAAACCACTCCATGCCTTTTAGGAGTTTACTTTGGGTAACAAAAGAGGGGGTAGTATTTTAGAGCACTCAATTGTTTTGCATGTTTGTGTAAAATGTTTTATATTACTGCCATTACATAATATAGTTACACTGAAAAGGTATATCAAACTGCTCTAACTAATTACTAGATATTAGATGAACGCCTATTTAGTGAGCATCTCTCAACAAACCAGACCAAAGGATGGAAACAACACTGCAGAGAAAATCTTCAGAATCAATAGCTTTTACCCCAAATGCAAAATAACAAGAACAGAAAGAAATACTTTGCAGCCAGAAGGTTGTGTAATCCACAATTTACTTTCAATGACCGAAACAAACCCCCAAAACAACAACAGCAGCAGAGGTCCCTGTTAAATTATAAAGCACTCTGTTTGTCAGGAACAACAATCGACTTAACTAAAACACAGACAGACCAACACAATGACCCACTATGCATGGCTACAGTCCAACAAACCTCCACCCCACGCTGGTGCATACTCCACCCAGAGCTGCTGAAAACACGTTGGCGTGTAATATTCTCAGCACAGGAAAGATATTTAAAGCCTCGACAGGCAGATAAAGGAAAACCACACACACACACACACCGGTGAACAGTCGCAGGACCTCTCAATAAGTAGTGGGTCCTAAAAACAGAGGTCTTTACTTTACTACTGCTCTGTCATAAGCTACTTATAATATAGAAAGAACAGCTGAGACACTCTTACTCACCGTGTGGCTAGTAGTGTAAATAACTTTTTTGGTAACAAGCTGCCTCTTTACAGCCCTCAATAATGCAGCAGAGAGGCTAAACTACAGCCCTCATTAAAAATGCATCTGTGCTTCAGCTGAAGGCACTTTAGTACATTTGTCCCTTAAAAAACGAACGGGTAAGCTAGCACAACATGCTAGCCTGCTGCAGAAACACAGTTTTCAATGTGATTCAGTGTTATCAGAGGAGATCATGCAAGAGGTCAACATTATAAGATCAAGAGCAGCAAGTTTACCACAGTGACACACAGCCCACCAGGCTGGTCGCTATAACACGCCATAAGCTAAACGTGCGAATGTAGTTAACGTTAAAGAAACTTGTGCGCGACTATGGGAGCTGCGTGTTTTAAAACAGCCCCTCAGCCATGGGAACTTTCAGCGTCCAGAGCCTGTGCTGTTACACGGTGCCGAGAGCCGGGCAAGAGCCAGGCAAGAGCCGGGGTGCCACTGTCCTGACTGACAGACAATAAACGGACTGTGTCCCACACCAACAGTCACTGGGCTACACCGGACCGGCTAAAGGCTAGCAGGCTAGTTAGCTCTGCTAGCGAGGTAGCAATGCCTGCTAACAACAACAACAGCAACAAGAGAGCGTACAGGAACATACATGACTGAAAACATGAAGTGAGCGTGGAGCAACATACACATGTGTACTTTGGGGTCAGCCGTGTCTCTTGGTCTTTCACCCTCCTAGAAAACATTTCTGAGCGAGGCTCAAGCTGGAGAGTCACATCACAGGTCCTGTCAAGTTCTCCCTGTGAAGCCCGGCGCCCGGAGAAGGTATGGAGCCCGGCAGCCCGCGAGACTAAAATAGAAACCTGCTTTTCTGGTGGGGGCTCCACAGCCTCTGGTTTGTGTGACACCGCTCAAAGCCAATAACAACACGGGACAGGAGGAGCACCGGCTTCCTATTGGTCAAAACCACGATGATCCCGTCCCACAACCGACAGGATTTAAAGGGACAGTGACACATCTAAATCCACAAAGTGGAATTTCTTCAGATTTTGACTGACAGTTCAAACTGTTCAAATATATAAATAATAATAATAAATGTGTTTTTTTAAATGTACTCATAAAGCATATTTGCTATTTTAACAAGTTGTGTTTACCAATCAAACATCTATTTGTTTCAAAAAGGTGTGGGTTAAAATTCACGTGTTGTCATCAGGAAAAACAAAAACAGCAGCTTCCCATTTACAAATGTAATAGCCCACTTTGTTTCCTACATCATTCATTTGCATTACATTCTAAATCCATGCCACTTATTTGACCAAAATCCACCCACTATGTACGTGGTGCAGCAGGGTGCTCTAATAGTGCTATTATATCTAGATGGACCAGCTCTTTCCATGCTTCCTAATCTTACTTCCACATTCTTTCATTCTTCAATGGTGCAAAACAAGAAGAAAGATTGAACCCAGGTCAGTTCCAGATAATACTGGAATTCAGTACCAGTTAAAACAGTAAAGTCGCTAATTGACTGCATCGTCTGCATATGTGGAGCTCGTGTTGGTGATAGCTTTTGGCCATTCAGCAAAATAAAGTTGCCAAATGCTGACCGATACCACTGAGAGTCACAAATGTGATGACACTACAATACACTGACTAAGAAGAGTAAACAATTACACAAACATGCAAAACACTTTGGTTGGAAGTTCAGAGAAGCACATTTCCAAGCAAAGTAAGTGTTCACACAACTTACATGTGATAGAAAAGTTCAAAGAAAAAACTTTGACAATCAAATCAAGAAATATGTAGTTGTACACACAAGTGCAAAAAAACAGACACAGAATACACAACTTGACGATTGCACTGTTCTGATGGAATAAAAACGATCAGCACCATACACATACTTTGCACTGCATAATGAAAGCAAATCAACACAATTATTTAACAAATAACAATTAACTTAAGACAACACCACAGAAGATTCTGGTTTCACAGGTAATGGATTAATCCATAGTGGAGAACTATACTTAATCCATGTCTGTGAGCCTGGAGACAACACAACATATGCATTTAGAACGAGGTGAGTGAGCAGTTTCAGCTTTGCCGACCTTACCTCCCATTCCTTGACGTTGAGGTCAGTGATGGGCTCGTCCATGGTTATTTCTGACACCTCATTCTTCTTGACAACCATAAATCCAGGCTCTTGTCCCATTCCCCTGACCCCCTCACCATACATGTCTGGACTCCACTGCATGAAGAATACATACAGGTGGTCTGACCTGCAGGTAAAGACAAAGAGAATAGGCTTTCTTTACAAATGCATCATGCATATCATCTAAAAGAACATGTATGATGCACATGTCACCATTTTGGTTTTCCATGATGATTTTAATTATGAACAACCGTCATTATTGCAGAGGGGAAACTTTTCAACAATAATGTACTCCTGTGTAGGAGGTCCCCCTCCTGTCAACCTCAATTGATTTAAAAATGTAATTTCAACATGCTTTGTTTTTACTGAGATCAGCCTGCAACAGACACTGGAACATTATATTTGTTGTGATTATGAGTTATCAAGCATGTAAACAGTTGAAGTTATTATATGACAGACAGTACAGACTAACTCACAAAGAGGACAGCCTGTGTCACACATTGCTACAGCTGGTGGACATGAGAGAGATGTGGCAGACTCAGTAGGTTGTATTCAGGGTCATGGTTGTACATGGATCATTCAATAGCCTCCCTTTCTTCCCACACCACTGCCAGGACACTTAAAGACACATCATGCGGGTCGCCTCCCATCTAGGTCAAGCAGCATCGGAAGAAAAGGACTGTGTGTGTTGTCTGTCAGAATAGCTTATGATCATTCCTCCCACACCTTTTTGCCTTCTTGCAATGCCAAGAAAGTTGTGTCTTTTAATACTACATTGGAAATCTGTCATATCCCTAGGCTATCATCCCCAAGAGCAGCAAATATCACAACGTCACATACTTGTTTTCCAGGTGGGAAATGCTGTTACTAAGCTACCTGTGAATGAAAACAACAACGCTTCACTAAGCAAGACTTCTGAAATTCAAGTGAGCGATGAAGTGAGGGGGATTTCACTGCCTTTACTGCATTCAGGCATTATGCACATTGCATTACCAAGAAGCATTTATGGCACAATGACTAAATGGAAAAGACATGCCTGTTTGTCAGATTCAAATGTGATTAGCAGCCTGAGAGAGCACTGTGCGTGTTGCTGCTGGTTAACTCTCCACACATGTACTGAATAAAGGAGATGTGCAACTCAGGTCACATAATCGACCAGATTCACCCCATGAGACTATTTCTATTTCTGGCCCTTTGTTTTAAAAAGCACAATAGAGACCAATGACTCTGCTACGTCCAATCAATTTCAGATCTGCTTCAGTGACTTTTTAAAATTACGCTAGTAGTGCCACATTAATCAGAATTTAATTCCCCACTTAAGCATGTTGCTCAACTAGTGTGGAAACACATTTTCTTGTAATGTGGCTCCTTTCCAGCGAGAAGAGCTCTAATATAATAAGTATAACAACCGCTGACTCGGCAACTGTACGTCCACATGGCATCTGGTTGAAACACAAACAAAGGTCGCTTTCAGTTGGTAAGAAATGTTACAAAATTCAGTGAGGTCAGAAAAAGTTCATGAAACACATTCTGTGGGGGCAATGTTTAGAACAACATAAGCTAAAGGGCAACTGCACAGAGAACTAGCTGTGGCAGAGAATTAGTGTGGCATGGGCCACAAAAGGGCCCCAGCACAGGAATTGTGAGAATGTGCATGTGTTTGTGTGGTCCAGGTATTACTCATGTTTGTGGGTACCTTAATCTGTTTATTGGTATGGAAACCTGTGGATGTAAGTCAACGTAATGTCCTCTTCAATCATGGAGACAGACTGTGTGTGTTTGTTTCTCTACAGAATAACTCAATAATAAATAATTTTGCTGTCTGGCAGAGGCCGCAGCGGGAGTCGGACCTGACAATGGATGCATATTTGATTGGTTTTAAATTTCTAAAAAAGTGCTGGGGTGAGAGTTACTCACCAGGCTATTTTGGTTCAGTAGAAATGTACCAAAGTTCATTTTTTATTTCTTCCAGCTTGAGTACAGTGGAAACCGCATAAAATGATTGTTTATATGGATCAGAAACCTTCATTTATACAAATGTTTTAAATAATTATAATGATCAGTGTTCATTTTGGGTCTTTTTATACATATTTGGACTATAAAAAAGTTATCATTGCTTTAGGAAGTTTTTCTTATTTTGAAGTCATTTAGGATGTCCCAGAAAGGACCTCTAATCAAATCCATTGTGTGCTGGGTTAGTGACAGCTGGAGCAGCAGTACTGACCTCTCCTGTGGCACAGCAAACCAGTACTCGTGCTTTTTGCCCTGCTGGGCATACTGCTGCATGGAGGCGCTGGCGTTGGAGACAAACGTTTTCTTCATAGGCTTCCCCACTCGCAGACACAGGAACTTGTGAGAACGGTGCTTCCGACTCTCCGCGGACCCTGTACCTGGCAACAGAAACAGTCACATGGTGAAAGAATATTTCAGTCGTTAAATAAAAGAACACATCACTTGATGACCTGGGTCTTCTCTTCACAATAATACTTTATTTATGTGACCTAGTTTTCTGTCCTCTTCAGCTAGCATGAGTCATTTTGTGGCAGAAACACCACAGTTAACAAATAAATGGAGTAGCACACCATAATTGGTAGTGGCACCATGCATGTCTTCTGCCTACGATACATTATCAATTGCATCCTATGATATCACAGCCTCTGGAGGCTGAATGAGATCACTGTGTCAGTAGCATTACACTGTCAGCTCCTGCTCATGGCAGGACAGGCTCAATCACATACATCTGCTCAGAGAACAAAGCTCAGAGGGACAAATTAAATTTCCTATAAGCATCAGTTCTGTTTTAATGCAGCTTGCTTTTTCTGAAGTTGCTGCTGTTACTTGTGTGGGCTGTGCTAATATTTGTAAATAAAGGGCAGCCCTGCTGAGATGCCTGTGAGTTGGAGCTGCTTTTGCAGTCTAGCTCACTGTGTGACGATAATTGCTGGGGAGACAACGGCGAGTCCATCTCCCACTGTCTTCATTTGTCATTTCTCGGGTAGAGAGACACCTCGTTGGAAACTTGAGTGGGTTATATTGACAGACGAGTGACTCAGTGAGAGTGACAGCCGGTCAGATAACAAGGCAATGAATGTGCCAACCAGATATTATCAAAGGATGTTTTAGTCCATTACTAATTGCATGTATTTCATAATTTATTTCATTATTGTTAGAGTTAGTACATCGCAGGCAACGTCTGCTTTCTGTTCATTTCAGTTCACTAAACATTATCTTGTTTAGGATGAGTAATCCATCACTGCTGAGAGTTATGTTATCAGTGTGGTAATTCAGTTAGGATCAGAGACTGTTTTAAAACGTCATGCTGCAGGACACTTTTTTATAACAGGATGCTGTTGTGCAGCTGGCTCTCAAGACAATAATGTTAAGTAAAAGACGCAGTGATGGATGAGCTGCCACTTCAAGATGATGTTTATACCAAAAGCTGATTTTCATACCACAAAGAAATGAATGAAAATCAACGGTTGCCTGGGAAGCAATCAGAAAACATATTCTATCCTCACCAGTTACCAATTTAATGACTGGATAACATTAAGTTCTGCATATGTACAGCCTTTCCTCTATAGTGAAGAGGATATTCTTTTTTATGATGGCTTTTTATAGAATATCTGGTAAATATAAGAACCTGAAAGACATTTAAAAATAATGAAAATGTATTTTAGTGTTAAAAAACAGTGATAATGAACATATTATACTATCATACTTCAGTTACTTGACAGCAAACGAGAAGGATGAATTGCAGATTATAAATAAAAGCCTTAAACCACCATTTTTTAAATATAGATTTTAAGAGGTATTTTGAACCATGAAAAGTTAAAGAAAATATATTGATTAAGCTACTACATGCTCGGAGAAAGTGTGGGAGGTAAGTAAAAAAAAATCCTTTATCAGGGTTTATAGCATTTCAATGTTTACTTTTTCAATTAATTGTACTATGTTTTTTAAATTTTGCACATAAATGTGACATTATATGCTATTTGAAAAGTCTATATATATAAGTGTGTGTGTGTGTGTGTGTGCGTATGATACCAAAAGATTGTTTTTCTTTGATGTCTGATATCCAATGTGGGATAGAAAAAACGTTTGGCATGACCGGTTGACAGGTTAAAACATCTACCAATCCTTTTTACTTAAACATATCATTCAATACATGAGAAAGTTTATTCTAGGCTAATTTAGTGTTTGTATAAAATCCACATGAAATCAAAGGATGTGAAATAAATCACAGGTCTCTGAATGTTCTTTCAGAAGATGTTTTGATGTTGGGCTTAATTGTCACTGTGTCTCCCCTTTGGGCTCAAGGCGTGTTTGTGGCATTTTGGTGTTTGATAGGCTTTAGCTTATCGCCTAGAGGAGAGGCCCAGACCACCAAAGCCACAGATCAAACAACTACATGAAACCCCGCAAAGCCAAGGTAGCTCCAGCAAGCTGATAACAACAGAGAGACTGCCATTTCCCTTCGTCTTTATATTCCAATTACTAGCAGCAAGGCAGAGTGGAAACCGAAAGGTTATCACAAAACTACATGACAGCAGTGATCCTGAAGCAGCTTTCAAATACTTTTCTGAAGAACATGGATGCAGCTAAAAGAGATCGCGAGGCCAGCTTCATCAGCTGAAATGTCCTATATGTGCAAATGTAAGAAATATTTTTTCTAACTTTTAGTGAGAAGGTGCATTTACCCTCTGCAGAGTTCTGTGTCCCGTCCCTCTGCGTCTCCTCTACATTCTCCTCCTTGCCTTTTTGCATAGTGTCCGTTTTGGAGACATCTGTCCCCTCCTTGGCATCCCCTTGTGGACTGGCTGAGATTGTGGCGGTGTCTGTGGCAGAGCTTTGGGACCCTGGGCGAGAGGAGCTGCTGCTGGGACCCTGGGCCTGGCTAGTGGTGCTGCTGGTGGTAGTGGGTGTGCTTGGTGGCTTCTCTACACTGTGCTGCTTAGACCCCATCGGGGACTGGCTAATATTTTCTGTGGCAGTGTCTGGTGGATTGTCCTCTGCTTTTACCGCAGGGTGCTCCTCCGGCTGGCTGACCGAGCTGTGAGCACTGCCAGCGGCCTGGTAACCAGCGCCTGTGGCTTCCTCCTGGGTGACGGTCTGCACAGACTCCGTAGAAGCGCCAGAGGACTTTTCCAGGCGGAGGTCCTCATTAGACGCCTGCTCTTCCTCCCTGATGGGGGACAGCTCAGACTCGGTGAAGACGTCTTCAGAGATGGAGCCCTCTGTACTGCGTGGGGCCGTGCTGCCGCTATCATTGGCCCCTGGCTCCCTCAGGCGATGTTCTGGATCCTTCTGCTGGGAGGGATGTCTCTCAACTGGCAGAGGCTCCAGGTCACTGGAAAGATGAATGAAAGGACATGCAGCTCTATCAATCACAACTTTGATTTACACTAAATATTTTTTTGCACTTCAAAGAAAGACAACAATACTACTGAGCTGTTGACAAATTAATTTTCTACATTCATATGCAGCAGTAGATATGAATGTAAAACACCCTTCCAAACTTCATTGCCCTAGAAAAACCTGATGAGTATTTCTTCTTCTGGGCTTTTCTTTTAGGCATGCATCTCTACCACAGCCTTGCAAACTGCTGGTTTGTGAAAACACATGTGAGATGTGTCGCAAACTGCTGTAAAAAACCCAACTGAGACACTTAATTTTAAAATGGGCTCTATATAGCATATCCTATGACTTCATTTGAAAATTCTCTATTCTGAATAATGAAAAGTTGGAATTTTCAAATGTAAAATGCTGTTTACATGATTGGTATCAAATTCTGAATATTATCATATTTGAAATAACAGTTGTTCTATAGTGCCAGCTTGTAAAAACAGTTGTACATCTTATGTGGCTTCAGTGGAGTCTAAGAAAATCACCTGGCCTGCTCAGCTTGAGTCTTTAACATAAAGTCACACATGGGCCACAGAGTTTGACAGACGTGTTTATAACACACAAAGTGGTTAATGAAAGATAGTAGTTCCATTATTGGAAATGAAAGATCCAGTGTTTTGGAGCTGTGTTTTGGAGCCAGTGTGTCATCGGCTTAAAAAAAGAAAAAAAGCCAGTATCTATAGCTCTCACAGGACCAAAATAAACGACTAATCATTTCAATCAGACCGAAAGAAATGATAGGTATGACCATAAGTCTTCAACCAGACAAACAAACTTCTGAAGCAGAGCAATTGCCAGAAGTTAGCGAGCGAGTCCGCAAAGTCAATGAGGAGATGGGATGTATCTGTTGCATTTTTCAAAGTGTAGCCTACTCTTGCTTACTATTCTAGAATGACCAACCCTAGCTTTAACAAATTAAGAAATTCTTGTTTTTGAAAAAGTGTAACGAAGCCGCATACAAATAGAGGAAACACTCGTAAACAACCACAATGCTGCACAGAATCAAATCCTGCAGGCACTTGTTGTTCGACTGTGTTTAGACAGAGAGAGACAGGGAGAGAGAGAAGAGAGAGGAGACATAGGAGACAAAGACAATGGATCATAGCTGAGGAAACATCTGGGCCTGGCACAAATAACAGTGATTTGCCAGCACAATAACAGCTGCATGGGCAACACTCCAACCAGCTATATACAGCTCTGCCCAGACCCTGCTACCAGCACAAGACACAAAAATCAATGACTTCACTGGTTTTCTAATGATACATCATATTTGTACTTGCATAAATTTGGCTTCAATAACATTAAAACAATCACAGTAAAAACAAACAAACAACTCAGACAAATATGTGGGAGGAAATGAATCCTCTGAAGTGGCTGCTTCCTACTGCGAAAAGAAGTCAGTGCTCAGAATGTAGAAGGGTGAACGCATACTTCATTAACCCCAGTGTAATTGCCGTTTATTTTTTATTTTGGTATGAAGACCGGAAAAGAATGAAATTTCGGTTGGTTGCTGATGGAATCTGATTATGGATGCATCAGAGAATTACATAGATTACAACAAGGTTGCTGCATTTCAGTGAGGTCAAGACCGGGAAAGAGACACATGCAATTGTCTATGTCTAACGATAAGAGTAAGAATTTATGTAGGATTAAATTGGGGACAGAGGTCAGTGTTAGCTTTGATGGCTGCGTATAATGTACTTAAAATAATTACACGTGTATATTCCATACAGAAGTCTTAATCTAACACCACAGTGCTGGCACTATCTATGCTTTCTCTTACTCAGGGACAGCTTCTCTTATCTTCGGGTCTGTGATTTCTTTGTAGATGGCAGCAGACTGCACTTCCTCCAGAGGACACATGATGCCATACTCCTCACACCCGTGAGCCTGAACCAAGGGGTCCATCCGGTGAGGGTCGAACATGATGTTGTTGGGTGTCACCAGCAACACCCCGCTCACCGCACCCTGACAACAACACAGAACACGAGAGAAATGGTTTGGAGACACAAAGAACCATCAGTATTTTCAGAAATAAATGAAATGAAAACAAATTATCTTATCTACCACAAACAATAATCAAAAGCACCTCTGTCACATAAACAGCTGGGGGCCAAATCCATTTGAGAGCACAAATGTCCTAAATCAAGTAGAAGTTATTGACTGGCAGAACTGACCACTTCAGTCCTTTCATTTGGTACCTGGGAGTGAATCAACAGCAGCTCAATACCATGGCTCATGGTTTGTGTGTGTGCACGTCTTTCTATGGTTGTGTGGACATATTTTGGTTTGAAACCGTCTTTGTGAGGACTGACTGATATGTTCTATGTGTGCTGTTGGAGGATTGACAGCTAAATTTAGGGTAAAATTAGGTTTGGATAAGAGTTAAAGATAAGGTTGTGATGTTAGCGTAAGGAGCTAGAGAATACATGATGTCATTCTGTGTTTCAACAGTGCGTGCTGGCAGCTGGCTGCCTTCCTGCCTGATCGGAATCAAATCTCAACAACAACTAAAGCAGACAAAAAGTCTGTCCTCAAACTTCCTGCATTTTTCAAAGGTTGACTCAAATGTCGTGATAATACATGAGGGTCACAAACTGGAGCTAGTTTGACTGTAGGTCTACTATCAGGGTTTTCCATTTTGATTGCATCAGTAAGTTGTGTTGAGCTGGTCAGTCCATAACAAGAAAAAGAGGGTACATCAGGCCACCGTAGCTTACCTTCCCATCAGTGATGTACTTGCAGTTGATCTTGAGGAACTTCTCTGTGAGGGCCTCTTCCTCCTCGGAGGTGGACGACACCACCCTGGACTGACGCAGGGCAGAGAACACTGGCGGGTGAACGCCTTCTGGTTTAGAGGGGCCATCAGAGTCCTGGACGTGGAGAGGGAGTGGATGTAGAAATTGTTGTATTTAGGAGAGAAAAAGAACATTTATGTGAGCATACATTTATATTGGACTACTGTAGTAGTAATATATATATTTAATGACAGAAATGTCTGTCTGACTGTGGCTCAAAAAACTAGGAATGTATTGTTAAGGGCCCAAAGAGGTGCAGAGTCTAATCTGGTTCAACATGATACGTACAATATTAATAAACAGGCGACCAGCGCTCCATAGCAGCAGCGACTGGGATTCAACAACAGATGTTCGATTGATTCTCCAGTTTGGGCTTCTGTGAACTGGGTTGAATTTGAATAAACAAGTGAACAGCTCTTTGTGCAGCAGCGTTGGTGCAGCTTCAGGGTTCTGTGAACCGAGTCAAGCAGCCAGTCTTTACTTTTACAGTCTCAGAAAGAAGGCTGCAACCAGCATTACCACGGGCCAAGCAAACAGCCCATTCCAAACAGGTATGTTAAGAACAGCCACCGTATTAGTGACATGTAACAAGGGATTTTATGGTGAGGAGTTAAAGGAAGTAATGTGAAGAAACCTTAAAGACAAAAACTAAAATGTAAAAACTGCATTCCACTTTGTTCTGGTTCCTGCAAATAAACACAGCTACGTGATGTCTAGGTCTCTGAACAACATTCAACCAAACAGACTAAATAATAAGCAATGTTGAACAGGAATAGCTTGGTTCACTTGGTGAAGAAGGGTGCAACTAATTTGTGTCTCATTTCATCAAACTTAATGTGTGCAAGTCTCTAAATGTATTATCTATAAATAAACAGTTATTTTCTGCACAGCGGGACAATCAGGTTAAAAGGAACCCGATTATGAGCCAAATGAATACGCCTCCTGTGTGTCTGAGCTCCACCGTGGTAATTAGGTGAAAAAACATTTGTGTAAAGCTTTAATTCTTTTTTTTTTTTTTGCATAACCTTATACCTAGTTAGTTTGATTTTATTTTAGACTAATCAAGTCCTTGAGTCAACAGAGGATTAACAATTGAAAAGTTTCAAATGGAAGGGCACAGTTTTAAAGAAACCAGATACATTTGTAAAATGTGTAAAAATGTGATCTCAAATTAAGAGGCCTGGTTTTTGTCAATAATCAAGAGTACATTATTAATAGTTACATTATTTAATGCAATGTAATGAGTTTAATTAATATATGTATATTAACATATTGTTCAGAAAAACATCCACGAACAAACGAAATGGGCCCCTGAACGCAGACGTTGCTGTTTTGCATCGTTGTATAGTTGAGCCATTCAATAACACACACACAATCTTAATAAGCCAACTACCTATGACCCTCTGAGCAGATCAAATCAAACCTATAATTGTAATGACAAATGGCAGAAATGTTAAACAATGCTATTAAGAAGCATTTATAGATATTTACATTTAGATATTATGCTCACTAAAAATGATACAATTTTCAACCTGTTTTTCTGACACATGCTGCACAGCCAAGAGGGAATTTATATTGACCCATGCACTATAAAGCAATTTTGTAACTGCTTCCTTGTCATCACTGTGGTAACTACTGTGGTAACTGCTATTTGCCACAGATGGTGTGTGTGCTGGGCTGGAAACATCAGGTGTGGTGGGTTTGGTGTTATTTTCCAGCTGCCTGTTGCCATGCGATGTCTGAGTCACAGAGAGGGAGAGAGGGGGGACATTTAGCTGGACAGCTTTGACTGTGGATTGACTGCACAACGCAGGATGGACTGTCTGTGACACTGACTGACTGCTGGAGATGTGTAATTTCGCCATGCTTCATTGTGTGATGAAATTAAAGGCATTCTATTCTATACCTGGTGGGAAAAAGTGAGGGATAGGAGAAAGATGGATGAGAAAAACAATAAGGGAGCAGCAGCAGAAGCAACTAAAAAAAGACAAGCTGTGGTCGGGAAATAAAAAGACAGAGATAGAGCTGAGGGCAATGAAAGAGTGTGACTGGTGTAAGGACATAGAACAAAAGGGAAAAGGAGGACAGAGAGGAGAGTGTGGGAGTTATCATTGAGGGGATTTTGAGTGGGAGGGGAGGGCATTAAGAGCCGATAGAGAAGTGAAGAGCAGTGAAGAGCTACAGTACAGTAGTGGTGACAAGCTCGGGGAAGAGCGCCTGAGCCCATAACAACTGTCTGCTGTCCTCCTGACACCCACCCCTACACCTCCCCCTCTCGCCGTCTCAGAGTCGACAAACAGCCTGCAGCTACTGACCCACACCGACACAAGCAGCCCAGACACTGGCAGCCCGGGAACGCTGAGGGGGCCAGCCAATCTGTTACAGCCAAAACAAGCCTCTCGGTGAGAGGAGAGGAGAAAGGGATCTAAAAATGTTAAACTGAGATAAGGAGGTGAGGGACTGGAGCAGAAAATTAAGTTTCAAGAGTGACAAAAAAAGCATATTTTCTGATCTGTGAGAGCATCTGCTGCTGATAAATTTAAGATCAGAGGCCCAGCTGTTGAGGACTGTGTGTAGGAGTTTAACCAGGTTGTCATCCACTTAAACTGAACAAACTTCACCCACACAACAGCACTTCAACTCGCTACTTCCCAGCAAGCCACTTCCCAGTGACTCATTCAAGATGGCCTTCCTGCTCCAAGGTTAAATATGAGAAGAGGCGCAGTGTATTCCACCCACAAGATTAGTTAAAACCAAGTACAGTGTACCACTAATAGTTTTAGGGATATAGTTATCAAACGTATGGATCAAAAAGCTGGGGACAGAATCGTTCCTATACAAATGCTGTTTATGTTGGCCTCATGGTCTACAGTTTTTACCTGCTCTGCCAGTAATTTATTGTTCCTCTCTGTGGTACTATCATTCACACTGTGCACAGCCAACCGAGTAGTTTACAAATTCTGTTGTTTTTACCCAGTCCGATGACACTATTAGTGTGTGTGTGTGTGTGTGTGTGTGTGTGTGTGTGTGTGTGTGTGTGTGTGTGTGTGTTTGTGTTTGTGTTAGTGCAAGAAAGAGAGGAAGAAAGCCAGCAGGACGGGCCGATGAGTTTGAGCACAGCTATGACGAAATATTTTACTCATTGAAGAAAAGCATGGATCATTATGTGATGATCAGTGTTGATATTTTGGCGTCATTCCAAACAAATCAATGTTTAAACGATCAGAGATTCCAGCTGAATCTGTGTGTGTGAGAGAGAGAAGTAAATGGTCTGTATCTATATAGAGCTTTTCTAGTCCTGATGACCACTCAAAGTGCTTTACAGTGCAGTTTGCCGTTCTCCCATTCACACACACATTCATACAGTGCATCTATTAGCAGCACTAAACAACAAACAAATCTGGATTCAGCATCTTGCCCAAGGACACATCGGCATGCACATGGGGAAGACTGGTTGGAGGACGACCGCTCTACCCCTCAGCCACAGCCACCTGTGGGTGAGTCAGTGTGTGTATGTTTGAGTGCGCAATGTTAACTTTCATTTCGGCCCAGGACAAATGTTATCACTTCAAGCAATCTCCGAAATAAAATAACGAAATAAAAATGCACCATCATCATCTCAATCAGAGCAGGCCATTTCGATAAGCTAACAAAGCGGCTACTTAAGGCCCCTCAGCCACCAGTGGACCCCTAAAGTTTTACATCATTTGCTGACTTAAAGTTGCTAATGTAATGCTTGGTACTAACGCAGGGTCCCACACACAGGCCAATTTGGGGATTGGACAGTAAAAATAATAATAATTAATGTTATCATTACCAGATGAAGAACATCTAGTGACAAAATTCTTTATTTCTTCTTATTTTGTTAGTTTAAAGAACTGTTTAAAACATACTGACTTTATGTTATACTTAATTATAATTATTAAGACAGAGATTTTGAAAGACAGACTTAGGGTTATGGTCTATCCATTGTGAGACAGTTCCCCCAAACTTATTGTAATTAAGGTCTCCTGCTGAATGTGGGCAGCCCTTCTGGCTTCACTCTTTTTGCACATGCCCTGCATTCTGATTTAATGTGTGGGGACGTGTTTCTCCACTTGCAGAACTGGTCCTCTGTTTGTTTTTAAAAGAATGAATATTATAGGATACTTTGACGGTAGGAGCGTGAAAACTAAAATCTTCAGTCATATTGATTGAAATCTGAATGAAATGAACAAATGCGAAACAAAACAATGCATGTACTGAAGCTAATAACACAACTGGGAGCAGGAACACACATGCGGCCACGTGTGCATCACACACCTGGGCTAAGATAAACAGTTTCCAGATGTCATAACACGTCCACCCTCACAGAAGTGCACAGAAAACACTGTCTTACATGCCCTGTCATTAAGTATGGCACATTTGAGAAAGGGGTGTTATGTGTAATAACACCAATCACACGTCCCACACAGTTCACATGAGACAGGACTGTGAGGACTGTGAAGACACACTTGCTGTCCTTCAGCGCAGAGCTGTTGCTCATGAGGCCTAAGAAGATGATAGGTAATGATTTCTTCTGGTATTTTACCAAATGTTGACATGCTCAAAGCTATTTATTTCTTCTGTGAGGAATGATAACTGGCTGAAATAAGAGCATATAATGTACAATGAAAAGAGGAAACCATGGTGAGATAGTTGTTCGGTTGAACTGGATGCCAATCGTGGCATACTGTGTAAAGATTATATTTTAAAATGTCACTTGGTTATGCTTACTCACATATTCTACCATTACTGGCAATAACTCCTCCATTTCAATTGTCATTGCTGCGCCTTCATCTCAAAATCAGACACATTCTTATGTATAAATACTTGTAAACATTGACACACCTTTTAATTATGCCAAAAACTGTTAACTCTAATCAATGTTGTAGATATTGTAATTTTGTTGACGTGTTCAGCTACACAAAGCATCTTCTCTGTGTGCCTAGCATTCAGGGTGTGCATGAGCGCCAATCAACAAAATTGACATTGACTGAACATTTACTTCATAATGATGATGAAGTTGAAGCAGTCGTCTGTGAATATTGCTTTCCAGGGCTGCTGTTTTCTTTGCAGTACTAAAACTCTCTAATATCTGACTAGTGTTTGTCCTGCTCTGGCCTCCACAGCATTCAATATTTTCTCAGCTGGTGCTGGAGTGTGGTACTGTGAGGGACGATCCTAAACTCGTCTGTGTCTTTATGACACCCCCATATTAATCTTCAACTTCACCCAACTTTTTAAACTGCAAAACCACACAGGTAAGGCAGGGTGAGGCAAGGTTAGGTAAGGTAACAGACAGCTGTCGTAGGGATGAACAGGAGCTGAGACAACCTGGCTGAAAAGTGCTATGATGAAGACAGACTTTATTTGACCCCATCTGAGGTGAGCAGCGCTGTCCCTAAGTGACCAGATCCCATACAGTCTTGGAAACGGGATCTTTTCAGAGTGTGTGTCTGTGTGTCAGTGTGTGTGTGTCAGTGTGTGTGTGAGGGAATCATCAAAGGGAGGGAAAGAGCATAGTGCAGGGTGGTGGGATAACTATTGCACTGACATCCAAAGATGAAAGAACTGCTGTGCTGGACTCAGAGTGTGAGTAAGTGCTGAGGAGGGGGGGGCAGAGCAGATGAGGAGGGGAGTATATGGAAGAGTATTGAGATGGTCTGTACAGGCAGAGAAGTGCTGAGCTGAGAAAAGTAGAGGGAGGGGAGCTGAGGGAAATACGGCCTGATGTGGCCATCCTGAGGCTCATCCCTGAGGGTTTGGGGAGGTGCAGCAAGGACAGCATCAGAGTAATCTACAGCAGTAAAGCTGACACTGGCGCCGGGGACAGGGGATGTGTGTAACGGTGTTAGATGGCAGCTGTGGTGGGGGTTCACAAATCAATATCCTTTTTGTTTCCAACCAGTATTTCTTTCGTCACACACATTTAAAAGCAGAGAAGAAAAAAACGTACAACGTCTACTGGCTCCTGCAAAATATGGCTCTGCGTGACGAAGGCCAAATATATTGTAAATAGGAGGTAATAAACTGTTCCCCATACATTCTGGTACATTTCCTTCAAGATATATTGTATACTTGTTGTATTTGCTTCTATGTTCATGATAAAGATTTCAGGAAGGAAAGCCACCCAGGTTTGACCTTGACAGTGACACATGGTGCCATCAAAAATCAATCCACAGCTCCACCTTGTGGGCATGGTCACGTTCTGCAAGAGGGAGCAAACAATGGTTGTGATTCATCAAACCACTGAGGCCACGAGTCCTCAAGCACAATATGTACTGTTGTTTGTATCACCCAAAATTACATCCCAGAACTAGAGCCGATGCACCGATGAGCCGCCCATGAGATTCTCACCAAAATCGAATAAGGTTCAGGGCAGCAAGGAGATGAAACCTGTTCATCTGAGTGACATCATCATGATTGTGACTATGTGGCACCACATATACAGGTAATAGCAAATGGATCTACTTCCTCCACTGCTTATTTTAGATCACACCCCAGAGGAAGAGAGGAAGTAAGGAAGGATGGAGAGAGAGGTGCCAAAAGAGGATGAGACATAGAAGGTCACAGTAGTAGCTGTGCCACCATGGTGAGTAAGTGTGTGTGTGTGTGTGTGTGTGTGTGTGTGTGTGTGTGTGTGTGTCAGTATGAGCACGAGAAAGGTCTGCAAAGGACAAAGAGGACACGTCTGCCCACACAGATGACCAGAGAGCAACTAGGCCAGTGAACCAGCGGCTGCCAAATAATCCAACGACAGCAAGAACGCCAGCCGGAGAGTCAGCTAGCTATTCATGCATTCACACACGCGTGCACATGTACATGCACAGTCAGACAGCCAGCCAATGATCCATGCCTGCAAGATGTGTTACTTTTTGCTGCCAATACCAGCAGGCCAGCAGGCATGAGAGAGTGCATGAAAACACTTCGGAGCTGCCTTATCTGGCCTTTAGCTCCATCACAGAAACACTGAATAACATAAATGGATGGAGGAGAAAAAAACCTTTTACTTTGCTTACTGAGGGATTGGTAGTGTTGTGTAACAAGTGCATTAATGTATTCATGTTTTGATAGGAGATTCTCATACACTTTTTTTTGTTATTTGACACTTATTGCAAATTAACAACCGTCCTCACTGCTTTCTGAAACAGAACATTTAAGGCCAATGATCTATGCACATTTATCAATGTTTTATGTTTCACGTCTTAAACTATTCCAAAAGTAAACTCCACAGTGACGCCCTGGAGGTGTCTGCACAATGTGAACAACGTAGTTCAACTTTATTTCAACAACTCATTCTTTCTCTTGCAAATGCTTGCCATACCGTTTTTTATGAACTCAGGGGTTTTGCCAAAACAAACTGAATATATTGTTCATATTTATGTTTTCATCAATGTATAATAAAAGTATTGTTGTGTTTGTATTGTCTTGGAATGAGTCCTTTATATTTACATCAACGATTAATCAATAATTATTATATAATTATCATAATTTTAAAGATATTTTTGGACCTTATCCTGGACTATTCTGTGGCCCTGTCCTGTGAACGGTAAATAAAATTGCTTCAATACACAGCTTTATTTCCTGTTTTCCTGTAAAATGTTTAACTGCTGGTAGAGAATTTACTTGAGGTGGATGGCGTCAACACCTCAGCCAAAGATGAAAATTTCCAGCACGTCAGAGACACCTGAGGACTATATTCTAATGAGAACTGACTGTTAAAAGATAACACTATTAAAACAGCTCAGAACATTTTACTACAACACCTTCACTTGAGCATTGGCTGAATGAATTATCAGGTACCCTGCAGCTTGAAAGAATCTCTTTAGCGGTGAAGAACACAGAAGGATTTTAGAGGAACACCCTCTCTGTTTATTATGCATTTTCCTTGGTTCATCCCGTTCTGTGTCCTTTTTGTACTGGCTTTCTTCAATGGAAGACCCAAGCTTACAACTACGTGAATGCTAACAGAGCTTCACAAAAAATACATTCAACTAATACTGTACATATGATTTAATGCTTTGAGGCAAATAAAAAATAGTAACTCCCTCTAAGATTTGATGGCTTTGATTATTAGTCTGGCTATTCTAACAC
Source organism: Paralichthys olivaceus (assembly GCF_024713975.1). Classification (NCBI taxonomy): domain Eukaryota; kingdom Metazoa; phylum Chordata; class Actinopteri; order Pleuronectiformes; family Paralichthyidae; genus Paralichthys; species Paralichthys olivaceus. The sequence continues at coordinate 23,366,076 of NC_091105.1, read as the reverse complement.
CTAACAGGCTTTTTTTGGTGCTCCGAGAGATTGGACTCTTTTTATATCTAAAACTGAAAGAGAAGCAGCTGAGAGTAGTTCCTCTTTAGAACACTCGTCTTCATCAGGGTTATAGTAGCTATTTACTGCATGCATTGCTATTACTTTGCACCTCCCACAGCCATTTATCTGGATAATATCCTCATAGAGACGAGTGTGCCGAGCTCCAAAATAGGCCTGTAATTAAAAGGTGCCGGGGATTCTGCAGAAAATAAATAAATTAAAAGGTAACAGAGTGAGTTATTAAGGTCTTTCCTGTGGTTGAAAAATAAAACAGCACCTGGATGATGTCTCCTTATATATAAATATCATATAATATCATATAACACACACAAAAAGAAGAGAGGAGTGAACACACACACACACACACACACACACACACACACACACACACACACACACACACACACACACACACACACACACACACACACACACACACACACACACACAGAGTTGACACATTGGGTGAGGTAATGCTCCCTCCCTTCTGCCTTCCAAGCACACTTCCTCTGCCTGGAATAATTGCTGCCTGGCTGTTTGTTTAGGATAGCGAGCAGACTCCCTTCATTAGTTGCTCTAAATATCAGACACGGCATCACTTTTAAAGGCTTAATTTCTCTGCAGTCGCAGCCCCTCTCTGATCCTCCCCTGTCGAAAGCTGCTGAATATGCTCCTGTTCTCGCAGGCATGACCTAAATAGATAAGTGGTAAGTGAACGGGGCTCTTTCTTTCGGCAACCGTGGAGAAATTAACGGACTGAGATTAGAGTCGACGAAAAGGGGAGCACGCTTCTGGTGGGAAGGGTTGTCGAAACTCAAATGGAGCAGCAGCAGCAGCAGCCGAGAGACTGATGGCGAGGGAGAGACAGCAGTATCCATTTTCTCACAAAGGCGGCAAAACAAGACGTCCGTTTCCATGGCGACCAGCAAACAGTCATATTTCTTAAGGGACCACTGTGGTGCTTAATGATCGGCTCATTCAGGTGCTAGAGTAACACCGCACCTGAGGGAGATGGCTCATACTTGTGTCTCAGAGCTGTGAGAACAGGATGTGTGCGGACCAGACTGGAAGTCAAGTCACACACAAACAACATGCAGCCTCCAGCTTGTCTCCGATTCTCAGGCTACACTAGAGAATCTGGGAGGGACATGTGGGGAAAATGCCATGTCATGTCAGTGCAGGAATAAACCCACAACAACAAGATGGCACAGCAATTAAAATCATATTGCATAGATTTAACGCTAGTAATTACCCTAAATATGTGTATTATCATACACATATGCATATTCACTGAATAAGTTTCCACTGGAGGTGGTCAAAATATATTACCTCATTAGCACGTGTCATCATAAACAAACTACAGTAATTTATCCAACCAAAAGTGATGTCAGCAGCTAATAGCTATTTTTCTATTTAACACCTGCAGTTTCTCCTTATATCGTATATCGATATCATTAATATCACATTAGATGTATTATGTTTTCGAGACAGTGGACCCGGGGAACAGTGAAAACAGAAGCAGGTTTTTGGCAAATGATGCTAATGTACTTGCTAAAGAAAGTGGCCTTATTGTCTTATTTTATGCTCCTTTAACTACAATGTTTAAAGGAGAAAATCTGCCGATCTAAGGTCCAATTAAAGGATTTAATTTGCCACAGTGATATTTCAAGCTCAGGCGTGCAGTCGATGCAAAAATAACTATGCACATAAAATGATAATAATACCACAATTATAAAAAGAAAATCTAATAATGGCTTACGTCCTAGATATAATTTGATGTAATTTTTATTATTAATTTTGCTGCTATTTGATATCATCCTTAAAAATAAAGCTATGGAATAGTTATTGTGTTTGATAAAAATCTATTTGTTTCCTACATTTCTTGTATATTTACTATCCACTAATCAAGGACCACAATGTAAATAAGCTTACCTGTTATTTTGGTTTGGACTAAACTGAATAATAATGATAATAATGTCCTTCTCATAATGTCGCTGAAACTAAACCTAGATTTCATAGCCTCTGTGTAAAAAGCAACACACAAGTGTGGCCTGACTATATTTGTAAACAACATAACACGCACCAACATTGCTTTTAGTTCTGTCCTTGGAAAATATAATGCAGGTTTTATTAGAACCTCTTTCTACTTCTGTGTCCTTGACAGCATGACACCTATCACTGTATGTTCACAACGAACAGAGCTTTAACATGTGACAGTGGTGGCTGAAGGATAAATCAGAACTATTGTGCATTGTGTATACATGTATACAGTGGTGACAGAGTTGAGAGGGAGGGAGAGAGGGAGGGGGAGGGAGAGAGGGAGAGAGGGAGGGAGAGAGAGAGAGAGAGAGAGAGAGAGTGTGTGTGTGTGTCAGAGAGAGAGAGGATGTGCTGCATGTGAGCACTCTGTGATCAGAGAACAATTTCTCATAGGGGCTTAATTAATGACCAGCAAGTGGCAGATGCAGTGTAAATTGGTCTCAGATGGATAAATCGATATCAGTCACCTGATTTCTGACAAGTCACTTCCATAAAATATAGCATTTGAATAAGTCACTGAAACGCAGCCTTTGGAATGGAAGCAAATTTGTGATTGATGACAGTTGCACTGCCTGGCCTTACACAGACAATGTCCTTCCTCACCTAAATGATAATATACTGCAGAAGGTTGCTGAGGCTACAGCATAAAAAACTAAAAATGTCATACATACGTATCCACATAACAGAACAACAATTAGGTGACTTTACTTAAACATGATCTGTGTCTGTGAGATTGTGCATCGGAGGCTGTTGTCAACATACCGTCACCTTCTCTAAATCAGCTTCTGAGGAGGTAGGAGACAGGGGACTGATGGGACTGAGGGAAGGGGAGCTTCCGACACTGGAGACGTACTCAGGATCAGGAACGTACAGAACCTGCAAACACAACCCATGTCTGTATTTACACAGGCACTGGCTTTGTGCAAACACACACTGCATGCACACACGCACAAGGACAGACAAGGAGAATCTCTCCTCACACACACACACGCAAACACACACACACACTCAACATGGCATCATGTAAATAGCGTCATGCTATTGACAAGGATAAACAGGAGGAAAGTCACAGTCATGATGGCAAGTTAATGTGTAAGATAAACAGCGATGAGATGAACATGGTGTCTAATGGTTTTCATTGAGTTAGAACACAGTAAATCTAGTCACAGCAACATTACATTTCAATGCTGACACTACATTTATTTACATTAAGGGCTGCAACTATTTTCTTTTAGATTTATCTGTTGATTATTTGCTCAATGAATGACAAGCTGAATGAATGAATGAATGCGCAGCTAGTAAGACAGATTTTACTCATTTAAGAAAAGTATCAATCATTATGTGGTGATCACTGTTTCTTTAATATGGTTCATTTTCTGTTCGATGCAACTAATCAATCAGCTGACAGCTTCTATTTCTGTATTGATAAAATGTGTGTATCTGTGTGATGGATAATATGAGTTCTGTTGTGTAACGTAGTGGCAAAGTGGAGGATTCACACCTGTTAAAGGAAAATGTACACATGGGGATAAAAAGAAAAACTAGTGCAGGTGCAGCTTGATAGAACTGTTGGGGGGAGATAGGTGCTTTACTGAGTGCCATTCTAGTTTCATATGCAGCGTGCAGACATGAGAGTGGCAACGATCTTCTCATCTGAGTCTTGGAAAGAAAGCATATTTGCTGAGATACTGTACTTATAGGCCACAAAGAAAAAATAGTATATAATAATTCTTAATTGTTTCATGATAAAACTAACAGAGAAGATCAAAAAAAATTTCTATTACTTTGAAAGCTGGACTTTTAAAGGGTCTGAGTAGTTCTCCCCCACGTCTAGCATAGCTAGCATAATTTCCATAATGTTAGGCTAATCTTTTAAAGGGGACTAGAACGTGTTGATGTTACTGTGAAGTGACATTACACTTGTACAATATAATGAAAGAGCCACTCTTTTTTTTGAGATTTAGAAGAAAAATAAAAACAACAGGTGTTTTTATAGCAGCTTAACTTCTGCCTCAGTCATGGAGTGAGAGCAGGGACGATGGTTCAGTGATGGCTCTCTACACCCTACTGTTTGGACGCAGCTCAACTCAGCATTGTCTGCAGAGAGCCGAGATGAGGGACGCCAGCGGGTTTGGTGCATGTGGCTCTTCTCAAATTTGTCTGGATTATTATTTCAACGCCAGGAAATAGAGTGACAAAATATCATTTTGGATGTTTGTCACTTTCCTCCCAATAAAAAAAACTGATTAAGAATCTGGGTGTATTGCTGAAAAAGAAATGAGAAACATGACGCAGAGCTTGAGCCAGGGAAGATGGTGTTGTGCGAAGCGGTCTAAAGATGGGAAGCTTGTGTCATTGTGTTGGAAATAAAGCATCTTTGGAGTTTAAGGATATTATTATACCTTTTTAGAAACATATTAGGTAATGTAATGAGTTGCATTCTAATGGGACAAGTACACTGTAATTAGCAGGCAATCAAGAAGAGATAGAGATCACAGGGATGTGATTAGTGAGTCAGCGAGTCTCTGAGAAAGGATACACACATGCAGCTTGTCATTTTCCCTACAAACCTACCGAAAATCATACATTCTGAAAATTAGTAATTGCGGGATCAAGGTAAACCAGTGAGAATGACAGGTGTCTATCGAGCACTTAGTGGGTTGAAGTATATAATGACGTTGCTGTAGGGTCAGTGATGAGGTGATGAAGCTGAATCTATCAGTGAAGGCGTGCATGGCGGCTCACACCTGGCCAGGCACCACTGCTCTGGAGAAAAGCTTGTTCAGCTGAACCAGCTCGTTGGGTGTGGTGTCGAACTTGAGAGCAATGCTGTTCAGCGTGTCCCGCGATTCCACCTGAACCACAAAAGAAGAGAGAGGACACAGAAATCACACATCCTGCTTCAGTTCAGGGGACTTCTTTCAAGCTGCAAAGGGAAGACGTGAAGACGTGACAGAGGATGAGAGGCGGAGAAAGAAAATCTGAGGAACTGAGCTGTGCTACTATCACTTGAAAGCTTTCTAGTGGCTTGTTCTTTTGGATGTTGGATTTGGGATGTTACGCAAATCGAAGAGTAGATTCTCATGGGATAGAATGTTGCTGGCAGAAATGAATGTCACCAGTAGTCGTGTTATCTGGGGAACAGGTCGTGTAACAACATTTCTATTTAAAATAAGGAAGAGTGATGTAAACAATGTCTAGGCCCATAGCAATGATTGAAAAACTAACCCTAACCCTTTTAATTGATACTATCATAATCATTTAGTCTAAAAAAATATCAGAAAATCGTATAAAAGTCACAGATCATTTCCCAACATTCCAAGTGACCATTTGCTGAATCACTCCCTCTCTGCACTGAGCAGCAGCAGGTCTGAGAAGCTTTGGATTTCTCTACATTCCCTAGCGAAGTACCATGTGCTTTATTACAATTACACTTTGCATATTGGAGTGACTTGTCTTCTATCAGTTTTTCCAAAACCAAAAACACATGAGAAAAGGTATCAGGAATAGATCTAACAGTCTGTTCATCTACAAACATAAGCAGCTTCCTATCTATAATAGTAACCAAATGCTACTTCCAAGGCTAAGAGGCAAGAAGCTGCCAGATGCACTTTTCAGAAACTGGTCCTGGATGTTATATTATAGTATATTAAAGTGGGCTAACCTAACTTCTGTTCGGTATCGCAACATGACATTAGATATGTGCAAATGACTTCAGTCTGTGGTTTTAGAATTGTTACACACCTAGTACTAAGACCTCTGTGATACTCCTTTGCGGACAGCTGTAGACTCCACAAATTCATACTGTTATTTGTACTATACTCCTCTTGGGGTCCTCTTAGAGGATGTGTTCAAAACACTGTGAAAATCAGAAGAACATCTCACATCGCTGTCGGCTATTGTCTTTGTTTTCTTTTAAAGATAAATTGTAGATGAGAGCGAAAAAAACTCAGCTTCTCTTCCAATTGGGCTTGTACTTTTGTTTTGTTTTTTGTAGTGGAGTGCATGCACAGTTGTTACCAGTGTCCACACAGACACAACAAATTGATGGGTACAGGGATGTAAGCCTCTAACAACATTCTCATCATGTGAACCTTGGTGGACGCTCACATATTCATGGATGCGGCTACACTGGCTTAACAGTGCACTGCAGTAGAGTGCAAGAGGTTCAGCCTCAGTCTTTCAGTATTCTGTATTATATTTGACCTGCAGTTCTGAACCCACAGAAATTCAGATTGTGATACAAAACAGAAAAAAGCTACAAGCCTCACATGTTAAGAACTAGATCAACCTTAATCAATACCTAAGCACCTAGTAGCCTAAATTATAGTTGTTTTTTTTTAATTTTTTTAAACAGAGTCATTTGATTCACTTTGGTAAAGCTCATAGTCCTGAACTAAAGTTACATGTTTGTACCTTTAGCTCAAAGTGACAGCACTGCTGCTGTCATGTTAGCAGAGTTTTCATGCAGATTCCCTGCTCTTGTGGCAACACCCTGTGCTCAGCTGCAGCCCTCTGCAGCGAGACACAGGTGCTTCTGCTTGTCTCCACCAGTTACAGTCTATACAACAGAGATGTGCTCCATGTGCCTGAACTAGTTAAGCATCTAACATGCCTAGTGGGAGTTTCTACCTTCCAAATAAGGATGATAGCCATGTCAGAAAGAGCCTGCGTGTGTGAGAAACATTGCAAATATGGAAAAAGAATGAGCTCAGGGGAGAGAACCCCTGAGAACCAGACAGGCAGGGCCTACTCTGAGCTGTGTATAATTAGGACAGGATAATGGCACTGTGTGTGTTAGTGCAGCAGTCATGGGACTGCCTGTGTGTGTGTGTGTGTGTGTGTGTGTGTGTGTGTGTGTGTGTGTGCACGCATCTAAATTCTGAACATGACAGATTGTTTCTAGGAGAATGTTCTTGCAGGAACAGACAGACTAAGTGAGACACACACACAGACATACACATGCAGGGTCACAGGAAGGCAGTCAAGTAAAGGGAACCAACACAGACAAGATGGAACATTAATAACTTGTGGGTGAGGCAGACACTGACATGATCTGGATCATGTGTGAAGCTGCAGAAAACACTCAAAAGCTGTTAGCAACATGTGAATATTTTCACAATAAATACATCTAGCTGTGACAAGCTCCGATCCTCATTCCGAAAACAGACTATTTTGCCTCCAGGTAGCAACTGAAAGTGAGAAATTTTGATATTTCACAACATTTCTTTGGACAAAATCCATTAGCAAAACCAAACACAGAGAGGGGGGAATTCATATTTCAAATATTTGAAAGATATGAAGTGTATTTGATTTAGCAACAGACCAACAGAGCCATGTGGGATCATCCCCAGAATCTGTAGCTCTGACAGGCGAGTAAATCAAGCTCTCGTCAATTAGAGCAAATACTCTAAGAGTGTAATTTGGCCAGGGCTGTGTGCAAGAGGAATGTATGAATTGTGGTAAAATGCTGCCAGGTTAGGGAATGAGATGGGCTTGACATCTATCCATTAAACACTTTTAATCATTTGCAGTTCACCACACAGACTGTAAGGCTTTAAGAAGTCGGTGTAAATAAAACATATCAGTCAACAGCAGTGGTGCATTTAACCTCACCAAAACACTGCAGCCCTGGGACACGGTGGCTGTGGACTCATTTTACATCAGCATGTTGTATGTCCATACTAAAATCTTTAATATAGTAAGTGTAGATGAATCAATATTCCGGTTATTAAGATTGGTTAGACTGATATTCAGGCAAACACCAACGTATCTTGCCAAGCATGGCCAAAGAGATACCACTACAGGCAACTAGAGGAATAACAATAACAAGAACAGACCACATCGAACACAGTGTACTTAAAATAAAGTGACATGGTAAGAAGCTGGCTATGATGGCAGAGATCCAGCAGAAACAGCTGGTAAAAAGACTAATCAGCATGTAAGTGCAGTGACAGTAACACTGCTGTGTCACTTGTTTTGGCTCCAGAGCACAGCTCATTAGCTCTTGGAGCTGAGATGTCTTGTAAAGCTGGTCACTTGCTTGGAGCACCATCCTCCAATGCTAATCTCAGAAGTGAAGAAAGGAGTATGTTTGAAGTCTAATATGAAAGAAGTTTTAATTTTGGAAATTGAACTTTGTCTGTGATCTGCATTTGCAAAGATTTCCTGAACTTCAAAAGCAGCTGACAAAATAATTGCAGTCATTCTTGCAGATCAACAGTCCCGTCATGTTGGGTTATTTTGCACACTTCTTCCTGTCCCTTTAATGATGTGGTTGGTCTATTAAGACCAGACATTAAAGGGTTGAACAAAAGCTGTGTTGGGAGGTTGCTAAGTGCTATAACCCAGGCCCCAGATTGTGGGCTACACTGGGGTTGGACTCCATACCCTCTGGGGGAACAAACTAATCAGAGCTGAGGTTGGTCACACTGCTGGTACACAGTCTCCCTGACTCAGCAATGTGCGCCACTTTGTTTGGCCCACAATGAACAAGGCAGAGAAGGAATGCATTGTGCAGTATGGATTGGATGTGGAGGCTGTGTTGGGCTGAATTGAGGTTGATCGGATATGCTAGTTTTACTTGCAGTGAGCACTGCAGAGAGGAACAGGGCTGGTGGAGTGTTTCCCGGATACCCTTGGCTAGTAAGTGGTTGTAGATGTTATTGTGTTAGAGGTGTAGTAAGAACCAAAGGTTAATTGTTTGATTTTCTTTACCTATTATAAACCACTAACAATAATATGATAGTATGTATAATAACTAGAAATACTGTCTCACACACTCACATTATTGTCTATTGTCATTTATTCATTCAGGAAAAACGAAACAAAAGTCAGACTCCTTGTGTGGATACATCTGCTCAGATAATAAATCTGGATACAACGTTGTGGTCAACAATGCAGAGTTTCAAGGTTGACATCTAAGATCCAAACGAATGTGAAATATGGTTACAATCTCCCCTTCTGAGTTATGACATTTAATTAATTTGATCTTTTGGATATACAATGGCAGAACCTTTGTAAGACAACACATTTGTGTATAATGTGTCATCATTTGCATATAGATTCATGGGTAATGGCAAAAAAACATGTGTTCAGAGGTCACAGTGACATTTGACCACCAAATCTAATCAGTCTATCCTCAAGTCCAAGTGAATGGTTGTACCAAATCTGAGTGGACAAAAAACTTTTTGTCTGAACTGTAAATCTAGAAATCTATTTTTACCTGGTTCATCGACACGTCTCCTTGAAGGGTCAAAGTGGAGATACACAATAACAGCAGTCTGTTGAGCTGATTCAATTGTCCGGCTTGATTAAATGTTAACTCGATCATTTTCTAGAAGCAAATCTAATAATAAAGCATCCTTCATATTTCAGAATGCTATTTGATACCTTGAGATTCTCACTGCTTGTTCATCACCCTAGATTAAATTCAATCATTCGATCAAAGTTGAGATAAAGTTAAACGGAGGTTGCACAGCAACCAAGGCAGTGAGTACATGGACAAACCTCATAAACTCAAAAGGTCAAAACCACTCTGCATTCAGGGTTCCCGCTTTCCTAGAGATTTTCTAGGACAGGTGGCAGAGTGGTGCAATGGATAGCCGGGGTCTTTCTGTGTGTGGAGTGTGCATGTTCTCCCTGTATCTTTGTGAGTTTTCTCCTGGGACTTCAGAGATTAGATTAGGTTAATTTGAGACTCTAAATTGACCGAAGATGTGAACGTGAGTGTGAATGTTTGTTTGAATGATTGTCTCTCTCTATGTTGGCCCCCCCTGCACCTAATGTCAACTGGTAGTGGCTCCATCTAACTCCCTGCGACCCTCACAAGATAAGCTGTATAGATAATTGATGGATGGGTGGATGGCTATTCCAGAGCATTTCTAGTTTTCATTTTCAGTGATTATCTAACGGCTTTTACAGACAAGGATCACACCATACACCAACATGTTCATTGAAACATGTGCAATCTTTTTTTGGATAATGTTTATTTATTGTTACTATATTTATTCTTTAGAGTATACAATCATTGTATTTAGTTTATTTTGAAATCCTTTTTACTCTAACCTTGTCAAGTGCCATGTAAATAGAGTTAAGCGTTATTGTTATTATATATTTATACACTGGAAACCTTTTTACTATAAATGATATATACTGTTGCAACCTGAACACACAAACCTAAATATTCAGAACATTAATAGCACAGACAGAAGCCTACGATTTTGCCAACTGACATATCTAGACTGAACTTTACAAATGTATAATTCAGAGTTACAGTAGAGTCGAGTTTACAGGTATCATTAACTGCCACTGACTCTTATCAGTTTATCACACCATGGTTTAGCCCCTTTACTGGTCATATTAAGTTGTTTTATTTAACTAGGCTAATACAGTGGTTCTCAAACAGCGGGGGTGGGCCATAGAGCAAAACAGATTACCAGGGGGAAAATCTGCAGCGAAACTAAAGCCTTTTGAACTGCACAAATGAACAAATCATCATAATATTTTCTGTTGAGGCGCGTTCACAGCAACAAACAAATCTCCGGAGCATTCAGGTGAGGGTCAGTGTGGTAGGCAGAGGCAGGATGTAACGTATATCAAAACGTGTTGGCTCTCATCATCAAAAACTCTCTGACATCTTCATAAGTATCTTCTACTTGTGTGGAACAAACGTCATCATCATTTGTTTTCTAATCAATGTCCATAAAATGTGGTTATTAACTATATGATGACCGTGTACAAGCTCAAATAAGAGTCCAACAACGCTCCAGATCCAAACCCAACGAAGCAACTAAATGCTAAGGTGACTCTGTTGATGACGATGTGACAGATTATCTGACATGTTGAGAATTGAAACACATGCCTCCATGTATACAAGAGAAACAACCCAGATAACGTCATGTATTGAAGAGCTGAGTTCCAAGTATTTTCAACCTCCCTGTTCATCATGTGTGTCCTTATGTCCTTGTATCATGTACATGGCCAGCATTTTAAAATCGAAAGTATTGAAGGACAAAACTAGTTTGGTGGGGGAGATAAAGAGTTACTAATGAGTAGGGTTCCTACAGTGTCTGAGCCTTTCATCCAGGCGGCTTCAGCACAGAGCATCGATTCTCCCGAGGTCCTATTTGCTACCATCTCATCCATGACCAACTTATTTTTAGCTTTATAGCTCCTCTGTTACTCAGCACAAAGCCAAACTAAAGGACAGGACAATACAGCTGCTCAAACACTATTGTTGTCTTGGAGTAATAAGTGGAGAATTCTCTAATACTTGGCTTATATTGTAAAACCTTCTATTTTTTTTGTTCTACAAATGTTTATTTTAAAGATTTACCTCACATATGATGGTTGTTTGCTCCCTGTCCAATAGCTACTCTGTTGTGCCATAACATGAATAATTCAAGTTTATTCTTTAAGCTAAACTGACTTTATCTAAGCTAGGAAAATTAGCAGCACAACAAGCTTCTTATGTCAGAGAAGCATCAAGGCACTGCTAAAATGACTTAGATGTAGCCATTGATCGCGCTGTAAGAGGAGCTATCTCCAACTCGATTAAGTGGCAGAGGACAGGGGACATGCAAATGTGACCTACTGATAGAGACCTGTTATTGACACATTGACAGCAGCACAAGGGGGGGGGGGGAGACAGGACACATAGTAATTGCAATCAGGATCATAGCCACTAATGACAGGTGAACCCTATCTCCTTATCCCCTGGATCAATAATACCCATTATTCATCCAGAAAAGGGGATGAATAATTAAATTTCTTCCTGTTAGGGTCCTTCCCTTCAAGGAGAATGGTACAGGAGCGCAGTAGCAGCCATCTTGAGAATGAATGACATCTAGCTAATGGTCACCTTGTTAAACGGGAGAGGACGTTTACAGAACCAACAAGGGCAGTCAGCTGGAAGGCTAAAGACTAATAGCTCCATTAGAGAGTCTGCTGACATCTTGGTAAGAACATTAACTGTGGAACGTGAGAACTAATCTATAAAGGCTACAGCAAAAGGTCAACCAAGGAAATAAGATGCAATCTCAGAACTATGGCTTCTTGGTGAGATTATTAAGCAGATATGTGTATCCATTCACAGGTCATCGGCTGATCCGTAGTAATGAGTAGAAACTGTTTTGTTCAAAATATGAAAAAGCAGTGGAATAAATAAAATGACTGGAAAAGAGAGGAAGAGAAACCATAATCAACATAATGATCCAACTCTGTCGTCATCAAACTGGAAGTAAAACTCCAGCGTTGGGTTTAATCATCCATAATACTACATCAGAACAGCTATTGCTCCTCATTTTCTAATGAAGGACGAGGCCCAGCTTTAGCATGACAGTTGCCATGGTAACTTTGTGGTTACTACCCTAATGGCATGTGTATCTTGTGCAACTACATCCTTGCTGATCATTTGCAGGTCTAAATTTAGACTTGTCTGCTCTCTGACTTTAAAGCTCTCATGGATACCTCCTTTGGCCAGGTTCTCAACCCCTGCTTCAGGCTTTGATAGCCCTTCTGATTTTCCAACATAAACACAGCAAAGCACCACAGAACTTGCAAAGCACAGAGATAACTTAGAAAGGCCAAAGCTAAGGTAGTGATGTGGCCAGAACTGTCTGAGAGGGGTCTGTTAGGTCCATTATGTAGTTTTCCATTTATTTCGTAATAATGAATAACACCTGACAAGGGCTGAGGATATCATTCAAATTGAGCCAGCTGACGGCTCTCAGTCCTGTTTTAGCTGCTGGGCTAGAGTTTGCAAATGTTATAGTTTCATATACTGACTATGACTGTTCAAATATTCTAATTTCAGCAATTAAAACATCAACATGTTTTAAATACAACTGAAATAAGCAGAGTTGGTATAGTTAGTTTTTGGTGCTAAATAGATTCATAAAAACAGTACCGGTGCCTACAAAGTTTCTTTTGTTTTTTTTTTTTAGAACACAAGGTCAACTTTCTTATTGCTTGGGCAAACTGGAAATTCTAATTTAACATAACATCTTCAATTTTGAAGTATACTTAAATATACCAATTGTAAAACTCTTACACCTTCATTAAGTTTGTAATGCTCTATCCTTGATGAACGAGCCAAGACAAAAAGAAAGCATGTAATAGGAATTCAAAATATTGCTAAATATCTGCTATTGTATGTCAGTAATCGACTTCTATCTTGCTATGTAGAGGGCTGGGAAAACCATGCACATGCGCAGGAAGCTTACACAAGATTGTTTATTTAGCTACAGACTGATGAATGTGCTCTTCATTCTAAAAGCCAAACCCACACAACCCTTGCTAACTCTTTAAGTATAAAAACAATGCAGTTCGGCTTTTCATTACTCAGATGCATATTTACCAGATATCTGCCAAGTTATTTTGTAGTTTGGCTTATAAACAAAATACATGAGGATGTGGCAACATCTAAAAATTAAATAACTTAATGTTTTATCTGTGTAGCTAAAAATTGGAATTCCAGACTCCATCCTGTGACCAAGTTCCTAAAGAATGCTGCGACTAAGAGATAAGGGAGTGAGCTGCTGACATGTTAAGCCATTTGCCTCTATTCTCTCCTCCATCACTTTTAACATCCACACATCCCTCCAATCCCATCATTTCTCCATCACCCAGAGCTGTGAAAGCGCTGAAACAGTGGGATCCCCTCTCCTACCCAGCACTGAATAATGCAATCAGAGTGACTGATTGTCAGAAGGGAGTGGAGTTGTGCGTGTTTTTGTGTGTGCGTGCACGTGCATGCACGTACATGCACCTGGTGCATGGTGTATGACTCATCTAACATTCGCAAGTGCTCTAATGCCCACAATGCTTCCTCTCAGCCCAGCAGAGATCCATTCCACCGGCAGACTGACCATGGCTCATTATCAACCTTTACCTTTTTCTTCGTCACATCTGCCAGATTAATGATTCATCTGGATTATACTATAGACTATGTCCAGCAGAGTACAACTTTTATAAAACGTGTTGAATCTAAGAGTGACTGTGTTGGAGCTGGCTATTAGATCTCAGTAGATAGTATTGCTGTCTCTAAATTAAAAAAACTGTGAAGAACAAAACAATGAAATGCTTAGATTCATAGTCTTGTTTACAGATTATTTATTAAAACATTTTATATTACATTTTTTATTAAGGACCACACAGGGAGTGTGGTTGCTTGTGTTTAGACATTTAGAAAAAGTAGAAAAACGTGTTCCTCAAAGCATCAAATCAACTGCAGCCCATGCAGTCACACTAGTTGCTCTATGAGTTTTGAGCCAAATGCTAACACTAGCACACATCCACACTGACAACACTCACATGCTGATGATGTGTGTTTCCTATCTTCACCAACATCTGCTTATTTTCTTCATGTTTAAGATTGTTGTCTCTCCACTGCTGCTCAGTGTTGTTTCTTCATATTATTGTATGGTTTCAAACTTACTATGTAAAGTGACTTGAGATACTATATGTTGTGGTCTACTGCTGTATTGAAGACTATGTGTGAATGAAGATGATCTAGATATTGAGTTATTTTGAGCTACTGTTGGTGCTACAGTAAATGTCAAAGGATCTCCGTAGTCATAAGGGTTCATCCTCTGGGCACAATAACGACTCCACACCTTACCTAGCACTACATACACAGTGAAAACATATTTGTGTATATTTATATATTCTGTTGGTCTATAAAGGTCACCCTTTATGAAAAGAGATATTATGAACCATCAGTAATCATTTCAAAAATGTTTTGTAGTTTGAATAATTTTGCATGGCTTCATGGCTTGACTGAATAAAAAATATCCTGATCCACCACAAAATTAATGTTTAATATATGTTGACAATTCCATTCTTTCTTCCCCTGCCTACAAACTAGAATCCAGACGGCACTTCCCCTCAAAAGGGCTCTCTAGTGTCACTATACAAAAAGTGATGAGAGCTTTGCTGTGCCAGGTCTGCTGAGAGCGCAGCAACAGACTGAGTGTGTACCCACACAAGGGTTCAAGCCAAAAATTCACGACACGTTGAAGATATCAGAGAAGCTAGTTCATTAAACATCTTTAAAAGAAAACTTTAACGTTTCTCTTTACTTTAGCCTTTAACTAGATCTTTTGCACTTGCCTGCACTCCTGCGCTTTTACAATTATTATCACTTTCTTTTTCTGATTTTGTGCATTTTTAAAATGTATCATATTTAATAATTTCTTTTTTCTTATATCAATTTCATCTTAACTTTTTAATTTTTATTAACATGTTTTTATTTTTAGCATCTGTATTGTATGTAAAGCACTTTGAGCTGTATTATTTTGTATTACAGAAGCTATCTATACAAATAAAGTTTGTATTATTATTATTAGTAGGGTTAGGGTTACTATTCATAATAATTATAATAATAATAGCAATAATACTAATTCCAGTCTGTCACAATGTAGTGTTGTTATCTTTTGAAATGGTTTATACAGGTTATGATGACACTGAGGTCAACAAGTTAATCGGTGACATCTTGGAATGTGACGTTGGGGCATTTTTGCCTTTATGTGATAACAGTAAGAAGGGAGATTGGAAAAGAACTGATGAAACTGAGTTACACAAAGCAGGGTCGGGTTATGACGAGGTCTGATTGCCTGCTGAGAACGACATGCATGTACTATGTTTCACTGAAAACACAACTAACTTAACTAAAGTGGATACTACCAATGTTATTCAGAGTTCTGCCTGCCTTCCGTGGATAGGAAAAAACTTAAAAACACACAGATGCACCTCGATGTCACGCATTGCTGCTGATCACCAGTTCAACTTTGATATAGGGGTCCATTGTCAAGGTGTTTCTGAGAGAGAAGGGAAAGGAGAACGACACCGAGGCAAGATTTTGCACAAGATGTGTAAAAATCTCAGTTCATTATGAAACTTTAGCAGGACAAATTTGACTGTGGAGGGGTGCTACAGTTGAGGTAAATAATGGGAAATACTGATTCTACAGTTGGTGGTAGTTCATAAGCTGTAGTTAATTGACATTCATTCCATGAATATGATGATAGCAGACCAAAAGTAATCAGTTGTAGATTTGTTTGCTCTCTGAGAGCTGCTGCCTACAGTAAACCACAAACTGTTAGCATAGCTATGTAACAACGTACATTTAGATAAACATAATAATTTGATCACATTTGGGATCAGCAGATGCCCAATATTAAAGTCTAGGACCAGGATTTGGGGCTAAATAAGAGAATAAACCGCCGAAACTTTAACTTCTCTTTACATGTGACCGCTGATGTTCCTAATAATCCATAAAGCCATGTTTTAAAGAGCAATTACTTTTAACTTGGACAGTGCAATATTGTCAGAGACAATCTAAAGTAAGGCCAAAGCTAAAAAAGTAACACCCAAAACATAAATGCAGCAATCTGCAGGTCAGGACACCCTGCAGGTCCTTGGAATTCAGTTAAAAATTAAACTAGCAGACCACTAGAAGCATATGTCCATGGTGTGATAGTGCTGTATGTGGAGATACTGTACATGTGTTTGGTGCACAGCATCTCTCACTTCTTTATTTTTCTTTCAATTTGACTGGCTGCCCTCTCATGCAGTCTGTGGGAAGACTGAGCCAATCCACTCACTGTACAGCTCACCTCTGTGCCGCTCTTTGCCTCTCTCTGTCTGCGTCTTTCTGTCTTCTCATCTATCTCTGTTGTTCCCAGAGTCTTCATACACTTTTTTAATTGGATGCAGGTCAGCCAATAGCTGGACTTTGCTGAATAGACTGGTGTTATCAGTGTCTAGGCAGATGGGTTGTAGCTGCTAAGGGTATTTCTCAATGCAAAGAAAGGGCACATAGACAGAAGCCTGTGTGTGAGGTAGAGAGGTGAGAGGGTGGGGAGGAGGAAGACGGAGGGAGATTATATTGATAAGGAAGCATAAGAGGAAACTCTCCTTTTTCCGGTGGGCGCCAGGCAATAGATTATAAACTTATCTGCTGGAGAGCGAAATAACGAAAAATCACTGGCCGCCCCCCCCCAGCCAGGAGATCAGTTTAAGATAAAGCTGCTTCTCAATCACTGGGACAGTGTAGGCCACATGACCCTCAGAGTTTAGGGGGAGCTTGGCAATACTGCCTTACATATTACTGCCGGCCCCAAGCCTCCTCACTTAGTGATGTTGCAGCATGTCCGGCTACAGGACAAAATCATTGGCAGCACTCGATCCATCCATCAAACTATCAGCTATCTAAAAGGAGGTAATAAGGACTAAGAGTGATGCCTAACAAGAACAGAATTGGTACGCTGTGTAATTGAGACATTAATCTCCCCCCACAAACTAAATGCTAAATATATCCTTATTTTTCTTTTCAAATAGCATTTCATTCCATCTTGCTGACTTGCTGATCTTGCTGCCTCTTTGAGGCCCCATTCTGCCCCTATTAGGGCCATGACATAGTGCTTTGGCTCTGACAAATATCCTCTTGTAACAGTTTAGGTTGTTTAAGACCCGGCAAAGAAAACAAGGGCCTTGTCAATCAGCAGGTCTAGGATGACTGACAGGTTGGAGAGGCAGTGGATGTGGAGGTGGTGTCGGTGTCTGTGTTGCTGAGGTGTTGGAGATGGGGGAAGGGAGCCAATCACAGCGAAACCTACAGTAGCTTCTGGAGCCGGAGGCAACAGCCAGAGATAGCCAATGGAAAGGTAACTGTCAGAGAGAAGGGAAATGAAAAGAGGAGTTTGGAAGGAGAGACTGGAATGTCAGTGAGAGACCATAGACCTTTCCTTCCCTACCTCCCTTCCACCTCTCCTTACTCCCTTCATCTCCCCTCTCCCCGGCAGACAGGCAGACATTTGGAACTGAGCCACAGAAATCCCACTCCTCATTGTTGCCACGGAGAGAGTGACTGACTAAGAGAGAGAGAGAGAGAAAGAGAGAGAGGCAAGGAAGGGAAAGGCAGTCTGAAAGCAGCTGGATTTGAGGGTCATTTGAAGAACACAACCAGGCAAAGCAGAGACAGGCTCCATTTTCAGTTCACGCCAGGGAACCAGAGCCCTCTTCTTTGCTCTCTCCCTCTCTCTCAACCTCCCTCTCCTTCTGCTAAACAACAGCTAAATCAGTAGAAAAGGCAACGCAGTTGGAAGGTCATTCGCGAGCACAGCGAGCTCTGTGGAGGAATGCTCTTCGATGCGTGGCACGTAGAACGAGTGGAAAAACAAATACATGTCCTGCCAGCACTCCTGCGCGTCTATCCTCTCCTCGTCCAGCTGGAGGAAACGTACGGAGCCACTACAATTCATGTCTCTTTCCTATACATCAACATGCAAAATGGAGCTGAGTGTTGTGTGTCTGCACAGGGAATCTTTAGCAGAGGATGCATTGTTTTCATAAGCTTTCCGAGCTCCACTGCACATCTGTGTACGCACGCACATACACACACACATCTTAATGTAAACAGCTGAGAATGAGCTACACTTGTTACATGCTCCCCCCCTCACTAATGAGCTGCCAAGCATCGTCAGACACAGTGCCTTCACAACACACAAACACAACTGCTACAGCTAGAATATTACTGGAGCACGTCAGAGCTACAGAAAGCACCAGCAGACACACACAGACAAAACACAGAAGCAGCAGCAGCAGAGCAGAAAAGAATCAAAAACATGGAGAGACATTAAAACAGACACGGCAGAGTTGCTGGTTTGTTACTCACAGAATATTCAATGGTCCCTTTAGGTCTCTGGAACGACATGCGCCTCCCATCCTTCTTCTCTGGAGTCTTCTTCTGACCGGTATCTGTAAGCAAGCGAGGCAAGGTACGCATTACATTCATGTTCCCCTCTCCCCAGCTTGTCACAAGCTGCCGTTTCCCAGCCCCGTGGGTAGACAGCTCATTCGTCAACAGTGAGCGAGCCAGCCAGCCAGCCAGCAATGTGAGCTGTGAGCGCCGGACCACTTTCTCTCTCTCACTCTCTCTCTCTCCTTCTCGCTCTGCATCTACTCGCTTGCTCTTGCTCTCTCTCTATCACACTGTCCTCCCCTCGCTCACTCGTTCTCTCCTGTCTTCTTCCTAGCCCACCGTACAGCTCAATGACAGCCGCTGAAAGTGCTTCACCTTGCCTTCCTCTCCCTGTCGCCTCTCACGGCAGACAGAAACAAGGCTGACCTCCATCAGGGCACCGCTGCTCTCGATGCAAGCACAAGAGGAGAAGAGGAAGATGGTTTTCGGTGGGAAAGCAGGGCGTGCTAAAGCTGGAGATGGGAGAAGAGAAAAAGTGGGGGCTGAGCTGGAGAGGGGGTGAAGGAAAAGGGAGGGTTCAGTGCTATGTGTTGGTTGGGTAATGAGGGGATGTTGCACAGGGAAGTGACAGCTGAAGAAGAGAGTGGGGGAGTAAACTGGCAGTGATCACAGTAGCTCCAGTTGTTTTGGGATACTTTTAAGGGTTTACAGCATTTTTAGTACTTTCTGAAATTATCTGGAAGGTAAGGAAAGGTTAAGTGACTGAGGGGATTAAATCAGAAGAATAAATAGTGGCCACAGTTTAGGTCTTAAAATGCAAGGAATACGAGGTAGAGAAGATGGAGACAAGAGGAAGGCACTGGGAGAAAATCGGAGCTAGGTGAGAATGGGTGAAGGCATGGTGATGACGGAATGGGGATTGCAATATAGAAGCGAGCAGATGAAAGACAAGTATAGGATAGGATGAAACGGTTAGAGTCTCCTGGGACTGGAGAAGATATAGAAAAAGGGCTGACATTGGTATTTGACAGCGGAATGAAAACAGGGAGCATAGGAAAATGGGCTTGAAAAATGAATACGCCTTTGTTGATTGGAGGTGAGGGTGTGAGCACCAAGAAAGCAGCTGATTGGAGAAGGTTTGGGTGAAAGATTAATGTCGGACATGAACTGACCCAGTGTGCACTGATGCCTCCCTTTCTTTAGGTGTTGCACATGATCAACGAGTCCCTTAATCATCGACTTTCTCATCAGGTACCACAGATAGCTAAAAACATGAGTCATACGACCGCGTTGCTATTTCTGGGGCTCAGGACTGTTTGGTAGAAAGTGAGGAAACCTGAGCTACATCAGGTGTAAATATCAGCCTTGTAAATATTTTGCTCACCATAAAAGGCTTTAATCGCTATAATGTTGCTTTTCTAAATAGTTTTAAAGAAGGCATTAAAGTGACAGCGGTTAAATTTTTTGCTCTTGGCCGTTTAATACAAAGAAATGGCTTCTAGGTACCTCTTATCACAGGTTGCATGTCCATAAGCTATGAGAAGTCTCCTTCTCATGTTGTTCAAGTGACTGCTGGTTTTAAAGGCCTGAGAACAAACCCCAAGATGTTAGTTCTCCCGGGATGGGAACTATGGCCTGTGTCGCTCCACCACTTTGATCCAGACAGATGTATCTCAAAAACTAAACATGACACCGGTGTGACATCAGCAGTTTAGTATGGCCACGATGAGCATGCTAACATGGATGGAAATGGCAGGCTTCATTCACATTTGCCTCTATACCCCTGCACCTCAACACACCACCACAAAGCTGTTAACATGGCATTTTATCTGGTTAGACGTGGTTTCACAATGTAGTTTCGGGAGCACACTTAAGACTTTTGTAGGACACAAGTACGTCCTCTGGTTATCACCTACACCTACCTATACTTTGTAGATGGACGTGAGTTTGATGGAAGCATGTTGTGAATTCCACTACTGTATTTGCTAACTTTTTTTGAATAAATCGCACAGAAAAACAGTCTTTGCATTTGAATGGAGAAACTGAATGACACATTCACTTTGTTAATTTTGTTGCCACTGTAATATCATTATGGTATTACTACCACCAAAATGAATGTCCTTGTCTGTCAAACATTATATTGGTAGAGGCGATGATACACAAGCACCCCAACTGCTGTTTCTTCTACTGTTTTTTAAAGTTGTGTCCACTTCTGAACTAAAAAAAAAAGTGTTTTTACACTGCATCAAAAAACGAGCCATGGTTCAGTTTGGATCAGGAGTTGTCTTGAGCAAAAACTGTGAGTGTTAAATATTACTTAAGAAGGATTATTACTTTCAGTGGAAGAATACAGTTGACTTTGCTGTTGACTTTGAATGACTGCGTCTTAATTTGTATTATGAAGCAACACATCATCAGTGTGATTCCATGCTTCTCTGTTATTAAATATTATGCATTGTGTTTCTGTTTGGCTGCAGGTCTTGCGAGAGCAGCAGACAACATGTAACCTGAGTCGGTAATCAAACAGCAGAGGTGCCAATCTACTTTGTGCGCTGCAGGACTGCACAGACCATGAGCCATGTATGTCTAGCCTTTGAAGCAGCTTGACATGCTCACACACAGTTCTAAACTGGAGCAAGCTGAGCACAGCAAGGGTTATCACAAGATCAAGCTGAAACGCCTCAGACTTTCAAACAATACAGAACGAGCTGAAGCAAGACACAAAGACAGACAGAGAAAGTGAGGGAGAGTGACAGATATGCATTAGCAGCTGCAAGGGTGTTCGCACATGGTGAGCCAGTGATGGTCTAAAATTAAACCTCACCATGGTTGGTGGCACAAGAAATGTGTATTTTATTCACATATCAACACAGTGAAACACATCTTCAATAAAGGAGGCTACAGTTTGGTCCCACTCCACAGGAAAACCTGGAAAAGTCTACAAATCACTGTCTTTGTTGTTTGTTTCACTTCATCCATCTGCGTTCAGTAATATGCTAGACCTATGAATTTCAGTTTTTGGCGAAAATATTACGACAAAGTGGTTAAAAAATGTTCCTGTTCAGATGCAAAATCTTTGCTTTCCTACCACAGCAGTTGGATGTGGCACATGACACATTGAGACAGCAGGATATAACATAGTGAAAATGACAGACTTGAGCTCGCGGTGCAGAGGCTGCAGTGGATAGGTCTGAGGAAATGGTCCTGTGGCCAGTGACAATCTAGATAAAGTCAAAGCACTTATCTCTGCTGAACAGCACGGCGGAGAAATTTAACAGAGGTGACCTTAGGTCGCTAGTTATCTAATTTGTTGTGCAATCAAGTAAAACAACAGTTGCCACAGCATAAGCAATTTTACTGTTGTCATATCCCATAAAGAACATTTAAGTTGGCTCATTAAGGGGTTGAATAACACTGGGTCGACTGTGCGAGGAGCTGTACAACTCGCTCAGAAGCTGAAAGGAGCTGCTTTGTGTCAGAAAAAACAAAGGCTGCCTCTCACCAATCTGGGAGGTAAACAGTCACAAGAAGTCATGCCTAAATGACAACTTCATGGCAAAAGTGTAATAGAATTCTGCATCTATCTGCATCTCAGGGCCTGTCAGTATCTCATGACTACACAAAGCTGCAGAGCGATGCACAGCAGGTATCTTTGTTTCACTGTCACTACAAATTATAGAGAGTTTGGGGGTAGGTTTAACTGTCGCCTCAGCACAATTATGGTTTAATGTGTCGTTGAGAGGGGGGGTATTTGACACCGTAATCAACCCCAAACTGAGTGACACACTTCTAAAGTGAAGCTACCAAAGAGTCACTTTTTCATCAATAAAAAGAAAAAAAGAAAAAACATTAGACTGAAATATTTCATATATGAGGTTAACACTTCAGCCTGAATGATTTTTTGTTGCCTGATACTATCAGCCAACGTGAGCCTATCGCAGACATGTCATTTATGAAATAGAATTTCATATCAGCAAATCAAAAGGAAGAAAAGCTGCTCTAAAAGAAAAAAAATGTTTGGATTTTACTTCAAGAAATGTTCATTAGAAATGTTTGTTTTCTTTAATTAATAAGCTATTTGTAATAAAGTTCAGTACTTTATAATATTACCTCAATTACGTTTCTTTGTCATAAGAGTTGGATTTACGCCCTAACATCACCATTGTCCATGAAAAATCTATATCATCACGCTCTATGTTAACACACAGAGTGTTTCTCTCTCTGTCCTCCCCAAAACAATCATGTTGTTTAGTTGTTTACTAAAGATCTCTGGCAAGTTAACAACCAAGCTTCAACAACATGAAGATCTCCTTCATGGCTGCCATCAATGTGTGATGAAACTTAATAGGAAAAAGAAACAATTAAAACTAGTCTCCACTGAAGCAAGCAGCAACAACTATATTAACATTTTAATGGATTTTATAAAATTTCAATGGATTTGAACAAGCTGATTCATGATCAGAGCTACATACTTATGCTGTGCACTGTCTCCGACTTTACAGACCATGTTGTGTTCTGTACCAGTGCAATCTGTTGAGTATGATTCACGGCTGCTAAATATACAGCGTTGTTCCTCTTCGCTTTGTACACAACCATGACAAAACTGAGGCAGGCAGGGAAAAGGAGAGTTAACAACTGTCTGGCTAACATTCCCTCCTGGTCCCATAGAATACACAAGCAGCCAATTTCCCTGTGCTCCTTTGTTTTCCCTGCCTACAGGCTATATGCAGCCCTCCCCAGATGTTATATTTAGAAAAAAAAAAAAACTCAACAGATGGGGAGGCAGCAGCTCTGCACCACAGCCACACTGAACAAGTGCTGTGCAGGACCAGCTCGAGAGCAGGAGAATCTCCTGAAAATGTTCGGGAGGGAGGGAGGACGGAGGCAGTGTCTTGGCAGTTTGTGGTGGACACAATAAGTGAAACACCTGGGAAATATAATGCAACAAGCCTGCAACACACACCACCGTTGTGTTTTGTCAAGCTTTGTCTGTTTTTGTTAAAGCTGAATGATCTATACTCATTTCGTAGAGATTGACATCTTACTGTGATTTTCAGTGCCAAATAATGAGTTGAGTATTGAATATTCAATCAATGTTATCAATCAATACCATTGATTACTGTCCACATGCTGTATCAGAGCATTGTAGGCAATACTACAAATCAATGAACCCATGCTTCATGGCACCTTGGGATTCTGATATGTTGCGCGAGTATCTTCATTTTTCCAGATGTTAAAAAAACAACCCTGTCCAGCAATTTATTTCATAAACATTTTGTCGATGTAGATTTACAACAGCAGAATATAAAGAGGTAATGTGATATGATCAAGTCAAAAAGTTTTTTTATCCACAGTGTCCATTCTTAATTATCAGTGGAGGTCTATCAACTAACAAGACTAAGAGTTGAGGCTGTACTTCGTCACAACAGCACTTTGAGCTTCAAGTAAAATATTAATACACCATATTTATCAGGTGCAATGTTCACCATCTTAGGTTAGCACATTAACAAGATAATATCTGTCAATTAGTGCAAAACACATGACATTCAAGGCTGCTGGGCATGTAGTTTACTTGTATGTGACATATACCAAAGTATCTAAATAATTCAAATATTGACCCGATGATGGTGCTGGATAAAAAATAAATGCAGGGATAACCAAAGTTAATTAGATCTTGGCGATGGAGAAAAAGAAAATCTAATTGCAATCCATCAAAGAGTTGTGAGGAATTTCATGTCTGGACCACAGTGGCAGACAGACAGACAGACCTACTGTGCAGACAGTGCTGGCCCTAATGCTTCTTACACTTTCTAATGTGTGAACTGGCTGCCTCTCTCCATCGCATATTCTCATAAACTGAATCTGTTTGACATTCTACATGTGTTTCATAAAAATAAGCAAAAAAATAAGAAGACACTGAAGAATCTGGAACATTTTTAGGCCAGAAAAACAAAAGACATGAAACATCAAATTGATGTTAGTTGGCCTATATTTTCAACTCCTTCTTCTACATTGTGTACTTTCCAAACTACGTCTTTGCCTTACATACTTACATTCCTTCTTTCATAATGAGGCTGCTCAGCTATGATAATAACAATTAATGGCATTAAATAAGCTGAAACTTCAACATCTGTTGGCAATAATGGACTTGGTCGACATCAGCAGCCCTCAGTTTTTGGTTCTTTTCTCTTTTTAATGGAATATTTTGGTAGTGTTTCCATACTCTCGTTGAGGGTTAGGACAGAGGATGTCGCACCTTACGAATAGCATTTGTTTGATTGAGTTTGTGACAGCCTGGAGAGGACAGAAACACCAAGGCCACATTATCAAAACAGAATAATCTTGATAGTTACATAAGAAATCCAATGAGTGGCAGGTAAAGAGATAATAGGCCTGTTTCAAAACACAAAACAATATAACTTTACCATTTGATTTTCTGGCTTGTGTGCAATTTGTTCTAACACTAGCAGCTCACTTGTGGCAACATCCTCTGATTGGATGAAATGTAGGATTCAGTCATACTTTATTTGTATAACACCTGATCATAACATACAATATCTAAAAGTACTTTACATTGCGAAGATGAGAGCTTAAAAAAATTAGAGAAACCCAACAGTTCCGCAAACACTTGTGGATAAGGGGGCGTGGAGGAGGACAGGGTAAGGTTCAGAACATGTGTTTCAAAAGCAGGGTCATTTGGTATTGATTCAAAACAAGCAGCTCTACTTGTATACAGATATACATGGACAAAGTTATATCACATAGGGAAAAAAAATACTGAGAATACTTTTAATTTGACATTTCAACACTGACAAGACCAGTGCTGGGCTAAGAGCGATAGACAGAGAGCTGTTACTGGCTTAAATTAAAGTCTGTGAGAGGAGACTATATGCAGTGAAATGCTTACTCAAACAAAACAGGAGTGAAAAGTGCTGACTATATCACACAGCGACAAACTCTGGCTTTAAAGCTAAGCTGCTGGTGTTGTTATCTTAAAACTAAGTCATTAGGTGGACATGACAATTTTATGGCAGCGAAGAGGAACAGCAAGTTTCATGCTTTTTTTTTGTCAGGTGCAAAATAGAAGTTATTGAATGTGTATCATGTTATGTAACATGAGGACAGAGTAAATGTAGTGTGATAGAGAGCTGGGTGGCCAACGTCAGGAGACGGTCCTTATGATGTCAGGGCTTGTGGCTGCATTGAGAGAGTGAGCTCTTACGCCACGTTTATCTCCAGACAGAAACCCAGACAGACACAATCCACGCTGAACTTTTAATGACAGCACGACAGGCGCTTTATCACCTTGTTTAATGCTTTGATATGAATCAGAAAGAACACGCTTTTTTATTTGACTGCTGAATCATTGCAGCTGCAATAGGCAGACAAGTTGCACCAGTCTTAAAAGACTGGATAACATTCACTATAGTAAAGACAGTTTTTTTATATACACTGTTTAATACATTAAAGGGAATCTTTTATGCTCATTTCCACTTCTATGTTTTATTCTGGGACTCTGCAAGAGCAGCTTTGCATGATTCATGGTTTAAAAAAAAGGCTGTATTAATGTCACACTGCCTGGCACTCAGCTCCTCATTTAGGTCTGACTGAACAGGTAACATTAGCCCTTCTGATAGGACGAACATCTGTGAACACTTGTGATCACTGATTCATCCTCTTAGGATGGACGTTCTGAACACAACTGTAAAATTAGGTAACTAACTAAAACTAACTAACAGAACATAATTGATTGGAAATGGTGAAACTTCTCAGAACCATCTGTATTAGTGTATGGATACCTGACCCCACCCTTCTTTACCCAGTTTTTGAAATGATATTCAGGTTTGGGTTAGGTTCAGATACGTTGGCTTGGCTGGGCTATGTACTTGATCTTTACACTGCCTGTATGCCTGTATTCAGGGTACAAAAAAACTTGAATACCTATTGAGTTCGGGTCAGGCTTTGTTAGAATTCTGATTGGGATGGGATCTTACAGAAAATTGCAGCCCTAATCTGTTCATGCTCAAGCCTGAATTCGATCAAGCACTAACCTCTTCAGCAACAAAGATTACAGCAGGATGTCTGTGTATTATTTAACGTAGCAATAGATGTAGTCTACATGGATAAACCATTATGCTTGAATATAGTAATTGCCTAAAATACTACTCCGATGGAGTGTTTTGGAAGAACTTGTACCTATACATACTGTATACCATGAAGGCTCTAATACTGGGGCTGTGTTTGGAGTGGATGAAGTGATGAGCTGAAGTCAGTTTGTAGTAAATGAATAGCAGACACCTGAGGTTTGTCTCACAGGGATTAGTCTTAAATACATTCACCTTATTATTTGGAACTTTGTCCACATTTAATATGGACATTTGACAATGTCACTTTATAAATACAGAAAACAAGGCAAAGCTTAAAAGGTCCCCTTTAAAATTCCCCCAACCTGCAGGAAAGTAATTACATTTATGGATCTTCTAATTATGTCTCATATTTCAAGCTGCAGAAAGATAAAAGCAATGCATCAAACCAACAACAGCTAATGTCAACTTTCTTAATGAAAAATCCCTGTATGAACACCACTGAAAAATAACAGAGGAAAAGTGGTCCAACAGCACTGTATCAAGAAACAGGCCACTATTGCTGTGCAGCTTCACTGTCTTGCTAGCAGAGGCTCCAGTCTTTCCATTGTAATGAATATACCATACATGGGTCTAGCAGAGCTGTCAACTTAAACACAGAGAACACAGTGTGACAGGCAACATCCCTTTGCCAACACTCTCAGTACCACTCAGCTCTATATTACACAGCCCCCAGCCGCCAGCCTATACACCACTCTGCTTTTATGGGAAACTTTGCTGAACTGCAGATTTGTGTGTGCATGTGGGCATGTCCGTGCTAGAACAGGAGGCTCTGGATCTGCCCTGTCCTCTTATTAACTCTCTCCATGTCGGCTTATCTCTCTACAGTAGCGTAGCTGGTAAAATGGTTTAAGATCTTCTCACTGTGACACATTAAAAAGATGGACTCCAGTCTGTCCTGAGGGACGTTATTGTTAATACATACTCATTCAATTAATATTCTGACAGCGTGTACATGACTGTTTCCATAGTGACACACTTGGTGCAGATTTAACCCTCTGAACCCCAAGTAGCTTCTGGGCAATTTATGCTCCCATAGGCGTTTTTCAACTACTTACACGTTTTTCAAATCCAATCTATACACTGCTCAGTACATCAACGCTAGAAACACATTTCACCATGTCGAGGCACAAGGGTCATGGCTGTCATACAACTTATCCACATATTTGTATGAGTTGCAACATAATAATATGATGAAATATACTCAAACCTTCTCACATGGTTCCTTGTGGGAGCCCGATTATCACTGATTTAACTGGTGTCACATGAGACAGTCATGGCTTGTGAGGTGCGCAGAAGACTGCAATTTATTATTATTCCTATTCCTATTATTAACAGCATCTGAATTGTATGAATGGTTTATTGTTGGGAAGTTTAAATGAGACAAGCAGTGTCAAGTCATTTTAATAAGATTTGTTTATTTTTCCTGATGAAAACAGTTGTTGATCTAAATAAATGTCACAAACCTGTTTGCATTACACAGTGGACATATTAGCTTGACCTGATGGTGGCCCTAAATGATAAGTGGGGATATCATAATGCATCCTGTGGGTAAACTGATGATCTGTATTGAATTTCATGGCAATCACTCCAAACGTAAACAAGACATTTCCTTTAACAAACAAACCTCAACCTAATGGTGGCACAAGAGGAAAAGTCAGAGAATTAGAAATGTTCATTCATGACTCTAGTGTGGCAAAAAATCAGTTTAGGATTGTTTTGTTATCAATAGAAAAACTGGCGTCATATTAGCTACAGTATCTAAATCTTTCACTTGATACCTATTGCTATCTTGTATATTTGTAAATTAAGACAGGTTAATGAATTTTGACAACTGTTGGTTGGAGCCTGACACAATTCTAGGTCTACACGCAGACGCTGGCAACCCTGTGATGAAACATCCTGCATCTCAGTAACACACAGTGAAATATCTGATCCACAGTTCATGCAGCTGGAAACAGGAGGTCCTGTCTGAGCCCCAGACCTCCCGTCCTCCTCCCTTCTACTGTCACATGCGCTCAGACTCCAGGCTCACTGATCACACTGTGATTCATCCAACCTCTTGCGTTAAGGTTATTGCACTCAGAGCAATATTTCTTTCAAAGTCAAAGTTGGGAGAGGGAGGGTGTGTGTGGGTGGCTGTGTGTTTGTGTTGTAGAGGGGTAAAATGGGGCATGATGAATGTTATGGCAGAAGTCTAACTCTGGATCGATAGCGATGACACACATAAAGTATGCTTGCAGTAGCTTCAATAACAACTCTGTGATTCATCCTTACCATGACAGTAATGCAACGCTGTGACTCAACTCGTGTGTGATGATGTGCAGAGGGGCGTTAATGGCCACTGTCTATTCATTGTTATAATGTAATCCCCCCTAGAATTAATGAAATAACCTTTGGTCTGTGTGAAGACTGGACTGCTGTCTTGGTGGAGAGCAGATGGTAGAAAATGGGAGAAGGTTTGCATAAGCACACCTTTGGACATAAGTCATCCACCTTTATGGTACGATAGAGCATCTTTATTGGTTTACATCACCTTTTGGAGCCCTGGCACACTGCATCTCGGCAGCAACACTACCCTCTCAGGTTACGGCTCCAATCAATAGCAGGAGAAGTGATGAGCTCAGCTATGAGAAACACAAACTCTGCATTATCAGATCTTCTTATTGAGCCAAAAGCAAAGGCTCCTGTTCAGGGATCCGATTAGAACAGGCTTTAGTGTGGTACAGGCCAAACCCAGGTACAGGGTGTACATTATGAATACACTGGGGTAACATTCATGTTTATATTATATATCATATTATAATAAACATGTGAATTAAAATCACTCAACTTACTCAGTTAAGTTCATCATATACTATCAAATATATATGTTTGCTAACATTAGTCACTACAGGGATTAGTCTCTTATGGTGGATTATATTAGCTAATTTAAATTAAGACACAGACAGAGTCAGACTAGCTCTTTGTGCTATGCTAACTGGCAGAAGGCTGCTGCCTCATATTTAGCATATAAACATGATACCAGTGTCAAACTATTCCTTTAAGGTGTCAATCTGTATCTACACCAAAACTTTAATGATCCATACTACATTCTTCCAAGTTTTGTGGTAATCTTTGCAGTAGTTTTTACATAATCTTCCCTAGAAACATACAAAAAAACAGAGGTGAAAAAATAACCTCCTTGGTGGAGGTAACAATCAGACAGGGTTTAAATTTTAATGCAATTATAAACTGCAAACTTCTTAAACACAGTATTGTTACTTTTACTTAAGTAAGTTTTGAAAATCGTTTCCATTTACTGGATTAAATAAAGGCGATCTGTAACGTGAGCAATGTAAAATCCTCTACAACTACAGTGCAGCTCCTGTCTGACCACAGTCTGTAATGGAAAAAGTAGCAGCAGAGACTGAATCACCAACACAGACTGCTTAATTTCCATAAAACCAGACAGGTTTGCTGAGATCAAGAGGAAAAAATAATGATAGCGTATCCATCTGCATGACTAACAATCACACATGGAGGATGAGATTTGACAACTTAATGAATTGTCCTCCTCCTTTGCAACAAAACAAAACAACAATTTTAGGTCCAAATGTTAATCCTGTTCAACACAGCAAGCTCTTCATTAAAGGTCAAGAGGAATAACGCCTCGGTTAGGGAGAAATGTGAAATTGTCCTCAGAGTTCCCCCATTCAATATAGAGCATGGCTCCAAGAAGAAGCAGAATAACACATATAAAACCACAGTTCAAAACACACAAACCTTTGTCAAACAACAAAGATGAAGGATGATCATTGACCTCATTTTCCACCTCAGCCACCCTTCAACGTCACAAGAACAAAATTCTTATTTTTCTGCACACTCTAAAAAATGATTCATGGGGTTAGTAAACTGCCCTTACAATTAAGACATTTTTCTACATAAAAAGTTACGTTTGTTACGTGAACATGTTATTGTCAGTTGACAACTTATTGTTAGAAGTTAGACAAAATTAATATTAGTGTTAACTTGTTTACCACTTTTGAATAAATATTTCTGTGTTCACTAAACGGCAGAGAAATATTAAGTTAGCCCAACTTGTCGACATAGTGAGTTTCAACTATGTATTTTTTTTTTAAAATAAGTACACGCCCAAATTTGCCCAGGCACGTTCTACTGCAGATGCCTCTATCACAAGAAGACAAAGGAGGAAGTGAAACAGGAGTTTTAATATTTGAATATCATAAGGGTAAGTAACTATCTTTGTTTGTCTTATTCACAACTGCTAACTGCATCAGCACACAGTGCAAGATATTATTGTTTTTTACGCAGCACTTAAGTTA
The DNA here is from genome assembly GCF_024713975.1 of Paralichthys olivaceus. Lineage (NCBI taxonomy): Eukaryota > Metazoa > Chordata > Actinopteri > Pleuronectiformes > Paralichthyidae > Paralichthys > Paralichthys olivaceus. The sequence goes on along the minus strand of NC_091105.1, from coordinate 23,334,820 downwards.
AATTATGATGCTCATTTGGAAAAGTCCTATAGGCATTCTTAGCTAGCTAACATCAATGCTGTCTCTTTTTGTCACTTGTTTTTGTTTTATAGAAGCAGTAAAATTACGTTACGTGGCACTGAACTTATGTAGCATTAGTTTTGCCACTCCAAAGGTAAGAGAATAAGTGTTTTACTGCATTTTAAGTTAAAGCTGGCACTGGTAGTGATGTTAAGCCATGTTAACGTGGAGCATTATTGAAAAGCCAATGGAAAAAATTGCATTGGCTTTTTGAGATAGAACCAGGGCGATGCTAACATTCGTAAAGCCTCTGTGGACGAGCAGTTGTAAAATATTTGTTCTTGTTCACAGGATAATTCAGTAGAAAGGAGAGAGGTCACTATCCGTTATCTGGTGGTGTTTCTCAGAGAAGGAGAGGAGGACCTCTTCAAAGAGCACTTGGTTAGAAATACTAATGTTCAAACAGTACACTGTACTTTGTGTTGCTCTTGCTGATGACTTAAAACACTAAAATATTTCCTGTCCTACTTATTGCAGGCTACTGATGAGGTGATGAAGATTGTCATCACCAGAGGTGCCATAATGTCTGACACAGGTAGTGCAATGATAGTGATTGAGGGAACACAAGTCCTGGAAGACCTGAATGTACCAAGAGCCTGTGCCTTGCTAATGGGGCCGATATACGCGCTCCACCTCAGCTAATCAGAAGAACTGATCAAAACATTTGCGGTATTTACAAAAGATATTCTTTGGACTAGATGGTCTGAGGGCGAACCCGAAGGTAAGGTCATAGACTGCTTTCCTAAAAAACAATCACGAGGAAACATTACACTGTGGTGTTGTTTAAAACACAGCAGCTGTACTGTTCACACTAAGTTGCAAGTTTATTGTAAAGATTGTTATTTTGAATTGTGTAGAGGTTGGACAGAGGTTTTTCTACTTTTTGATTATGATAAGAGCAGGATTAAGTTCAGGATGTAATCCATAATATTTTTTAAGAATGCAGTAATTTTTGGTTTGTTTTGTTTGAGGGCAACTTCATGGTGAATGTATGCAAATATTGGACTCTGTGTTCAGTTGAGGCACTGAAATGCACTGTTTGGTTTTCACTCCCACCATTTTCACATGTCATAGAAGAGTAAACTCAGCGGTAATTTTATAATGGTCCTATTTTATTTAGTGAGTCAAAGCCACTCCAGGGAGCATGTGCAATACTAGGTCCATGGAACAGAGCCATAATTTACATTATGAATCACACCATCACACTTGTGTTTATCCTTCAATGACTTCTGAAAATGGCTGCTAAAGGGCTGTTTATGAAGACTATCTTATTTGGGGATGAGGAACCAGCTAAGCACCATCATTTTTTCTCCCCAAGTATTGTAGGAAGTGGCTGGGCATGTATATTTTGTGAACATAATTGTTAAAGGTTAGAATTGTTTGAAAAGTGTTTATAATAAAAAGTCTGACCATATTAAACTGGAATTGCTATGTGTTGTTCTTACCTAAGCTACACAAATAACTGATATCAAAAAATGTAGGATTGAAATGAAATAAAAAAGTTAATATCAACACAACCTTTGAGTATATATTAAGTTGGTTCAACTTAATTAAGCTTTAAGAGCTCAAAACAATGAGGAAACAACATGAAAGAATTTCAAACACAGGGTTTCAGATCTGTACAAAAAGTATAAACTTTGTAGTTCAAAAGTAACTAAAAACAATCAGAATGTTCATATCATGTTTCTGTTATTTCCCATTTTCTGTTGTGCTTGAATTTGGTATTGAGAATCAAGAGATCTCAATGGTATTGGCAGAGACTACTTAATTGTTGTTATTGCGACATCCCTCTGTGCCGCTGCAGCCTCACAATGATCAATGTGTTGTCAAAGCTGCATCCACATGCATGTAGCAGTTACTGAAACTGTAAATATTTCCTGGAGACTGTTATGTAAAAGTTAAAAAGTTTGTCTTTTAAATGTATTTATTCCAAGTTGTAAATGCAACATCCAGTAACCCAGAGACCACTAATGGGAGCAACCAAAAGAAGAAGTAGGAGGAAAAGGAGAAGAGACTAATAAAAACTGGGAGCTTTTTTGTTGTAAAAATGTTATTTTCTGACTGAAGAAAATGGCATGGAAACAGGAAACACAGACTTCACCTTTATTCAGTTAAATATGTACATTATGACACATATTTCTAATGTATTTAGGGCTTCTTCAAACGCCACTTCAATCAAGATGTTGCAAAGCTTTTCCATATTTTAAAGGTATATTTGTATATACTTTATATACAATTATACAATACTGTGTAATACACACTATATTTTAATACTCGTATCATCAACTGCACTACAAACAGACTCCAATTGTTCACCAAGCTCCTAACATAAAACCACTGTTACTGTCATATTTGTGGAGTCACACAAAACACACCAAATCATAAGCATGACTAGTTAGCATTGGCCTTTTTGGACAGGCAGTCTTTTGAGTTACTCACTGTAGTGGTACAATCTCTTGTAGGAGTAAACTGTGATCATTGGTAGCCAGTATGTTGAAACTAAATTGAAGCTGCAGCATTGAAATGACAAACACAAAGTTAGGATCTTTGAAATTGCGCAGCTAGAGATATGATTTTCTAGTACACTTCACCATGAGAAATCCTCCGACCCTGAGTCAGTGAATGAACTTGCTTTTTCTCTCATCATCAAGAAGAACTGCTAAATGGTAGCAGTAAACCTAAACTCAAAGCTTCAAAGCATCCCTTTAGAAAATTGTAGCTGACGTCACATTGAGACAGTGTATGGTTTAATTTATCTGATGTTTTCATACGAGGAAGAAATCACCACTAAAGAAGGAGAGTCTTTGGGAATAAGAGAAGCATTTTTCCCGAGGCCGGGTTTTCTTTTCAGCTGGAGTGATGAAGATGCTAAAGATCCAGTTAAGTCACTCAGAACAGGTCTTAATTACCTTCCCATAAACGTCAACTGTGCTCAGCATTTGTGCTCATCATCTGGCCTCTTTCAAACATCTACTGTTGAAATGTCTCAGAACATCGTAATCAAGACGTACTGTATAACATGGTTTAGTTTTTTATTTAAATCATTTTGGGTCTTTCTCTGTGTTGTTTACCAAGTCATATGTCCCACTCAGCTCTCCTCTATCATCACTCAGACATTCAATTATTGCTCCTGAGCTGAGCCCCTGAGTGTGTGTTTTAGTCTGGGTGTGATTTAACCTCTAAACTGACCTGCTTTCTTGTTTTCCTAGCAGGGATGCACCATCCTGTTATTGGGACACCCTGCTGCTATGTTGTTGACAAAGTCCTTGAAGAAAGACATGGTTTCAGTACGGTAATTGATTCTGTTGCTGACTGAAACACAGACCAGTTCACGTGGACAGAACATCCTTGAAAAGTCAGGGAGCAGTCATGAGTTCAGACCCCGAACACTCTGTTTGAGCCAAGCAGGTGCTCAGTGCCGTGGTCCAGTGATCCCACTGGGACTCCCGCCACTTACAGTCCCTTGACGGAGCCATAACAGATCGTCTTAATGGTATGCAGGACGAGTGGCATGCTCATACAAGCTGCTCAAGGACTTCCTAGAAATTAAGGTGATTAAAATCACCTATTACAGTGAGCACCAGGACACTGCACCGTCTGAATCATGCTGATAATTGCAGCAGAGTCAGTGTCAGCCTTTGGGGGAATGGGGATGGTGACAAATAATTGAGGACCCTGGGGACAGAAAGAACCTAAGAGTTCAATGTCAGGAGGACAAAGCTGCTCTCACACCGAGGCCCTGGTGATTCAATGGTTATTAATAAAAGATTTCTGCACAATTGGTTGTGTTTTTACATATGTGAAGGGCAAAAAAATTCCCAAGCAATATTTTGCCATTCCTATCCATCCATCCCTCGAGAGAATTAACAGGATATGAGGAATATTTTTTTCTTACGCCATATACAGTATTTTTCTTTATAAACTTATCACACTTTTACCTGGAATTTTACCTCTTTTTAACTCAAGTAATTCACAAAGGAATCAACATTTTGGTGGATTTGGTTATAAACCATGCAACCACTGATACACAATCTATTACTTCACTATTTAGAGATCACAATTCAAAGAGAGTTGGAAATCAGTCTGAGCGGATCTACAAATTATCTATAATAGATTGCACAATTCATAGAAGCTGCACAGAGCTGTGCGAACTGTGCATATTTTTAATTCAAACTAGATAAGAGAGAGATTAAAGGACAGATTGATATCAAACTGCACTCCTTCAGAAAATAGTTGGTGTTACTTTCCTTTAACCAATAACACACTTGGCCTTCCGCATTTGCCAGCAAGTTTTTCCCCATCAAACATTTCATTAATACATTTTAAAACTTCAGAGAATTGCATAAACTCATCTTTAGAAATCTGGAGCAGAATGGAAAATGTGTGCTTTGCAGTATTCACATCTCCAGAGATTTCAAATATAAAGGTTCAAAATGCATCTGCCTATCTCTTGTGAAAACAGAAAAACCATCAGTCAGGATGTAATGTTTCTAGTTTTTTCACATGCTTTATAATCAAATCAGAAGAAACAAAGTACATTACAAGAATAACCACGACTTTGCCTGTTAAAACCGTGTCATTTTACGGACTCTATGAGAGCAGAGTCACATGCTGCTGATAACAACTGGGACAGGATCCTTTTCAAACTTTACTGTGACATGTGTTTTCAATGCCTGAAGGTGTGACACTTCTGTGTTTACTGTAGATACGATACATCCAGCTACTGTGTCTCTAATCACAAGTATTTATTCTCTATTTGCGGTCAGTGTTTGCATTACCATATACTGTATCTCAGTCAGCACCGTGTCTGCCGGATAAACCGATATCTAAAATGAATGTGTGATGGGAACAAGAGTAAAGACAGCAGAAGTGAAACCAGCCATCGCAAAAAACATTGCATGTGAAAGCCTAATTGCATGTCTTCTCTTATATCTTCTCTTAAATTTGTCCCAGTGCTGACAGAACAACCACTTCTCTGTTGCACTGAGAACCCTTATGAACTCAGATTGGACACACATTCCCTGTGAATGTACAGAACCTAAGGGTCGTTGCACTGTGAAATCAAAAAGAAACAAACAGACTTTTTCAAGCCCTTTATGCAACTTTAACACACGTTGGCTTGAGGGATTTACCCATGATTGATGTTATTCAGATGCAAAAGCTGAAGATGACACTTAAGGAAGCACATAATGTGTCTACCTTATTCTGTGAAGGCATCAACATTCTTTACTATTTCCAGACATATTATTGACCATTAAACTCGATTAACTGAGGAAATAATTGGCGGATGAAAATAATTTTTCGTTAACAACATTTCACAGCTCAGTAGATGGAGTGGACACACATGACTTAAATGTGGACCTTCGATCATGTGATAAATGTTGGTCATATGCAGATGGAGATTATAATCCTTGCCTAAAGAAAATTTGGTCTGCCACATGTGAAAGGCCTCTTTGATTTTCTATGGTAAAAACATTTCAAATAACATCCAGGAATGCTTCTGTCCCATTTAATGTGACTTCACAACGGGCTGTCCCATGCTTATAGGGTTTTGGGTGGACAGTGCAAGCTGGCCCATTATCAGCAGTCCCTGTGTCTAAAAGGGCACTGCCCACCCATGCTGTTCACCACCTCACCTCTAACATCCTCTTCTCTCTTCCACTACCTGACTCCATGTCTAGTTAGTCTCATTCTTCCTCCCCTGAGTGGGGCAGTAGCCTGCAGACACAAGCCGCCCCATGGTCCACTCTGCTGCTGCTGCGAGAGAGAGGCAAAGGGACTGCTAATGAACCCCACCACCATTCGTGGCATTTCAAGAGCAGCAGAGCATGAATCTGATTAATCTTTGTCCTAATTAGATCGAACAATTAACCTGCACGCCACCGACTTCTGGAACCTGATGACTCTGCATGAGCTGCGAACCCCCTGTACATTAAACCCGAGCAGGGGTAAGAGTGTACCCTCACACTTTCAGCGTGTTTTCAGAACAACCAATTAATGCTAACTACCAGCGCACAGCACTCTGTGTGACATGTATCAGTGGACGGTGTGGCCCGAGAGCTCAGATCCCAGCTCTGCTTTTTAATTTCAACAGCACTACATTTCTCTGCATTTGATTCAAAGTCAGAGACGGCACTGATGGGCCTCATAATAAATTATGTGTGAGAGGCAAAGCAGAATGAGGGGTGAAAAAAATTTCATTAACATGGAGATACTCCCTGATGTAAAAAGCCTTGAGGACATACTTGTTCACTCACTGGCTGGATGGATTTGTACATGCAATGCCTGCTGATCTGAAATATTTGGAATGCCTGAATTGTCACAGGCAGTTGTGTCCTCAGACTGGACAGGCAGCGAGCAGCCACTGAGGACAACAGATTCACTACGCGACACAATCTGTTCAAAAATAGGAAATCATACTGACACTCGGTGCAGGAAGTCTGCTGAAATATCTGTGCAACAACTAGTGTTGCATAATGCCACTCGCCTTCCCTGTTCAGCCTGAGCATTTATTCCACACATTAATCACACATTAGTTTAGTGGAATGGATTTGAGTTTTGTGAAAAGGGGGTCTGGTGACGGGCAGACAACTTTGCATCTGTCAGGATGATACTTGGAGTCTGTTATTTCTGGGCTGGGCAATTTATTAATCATTATCGCAATTTGTTTTGATCAATTGAAATAAATACATAATGATAGTCTTTATTTCGTATTGCTGTTGTTTACTTGTAGAAGCCTACAGCTATTTCACAGACACACCCTGTGAGACCATTTGGCATGAGTTTGTTGACAACACAGAATGAGACCTTCACTGTCACATGTAAGATGCGAGATGAGGAGTGTTTGTTGGAAACGGTGACGAATCTGAACCAAGCTCAACTTCTCAGGTCAGTCGGTACAAACGCATCTAACGTGGCGTATTTCAGTGACAGGGTGCTGCGAAAATAACAACTAATGCTGAACTCAAGTTTCAAAGTTGACATTATATTGGTATAAGAACTGAGCCGAAATGAAGAGTTACAGTTCCTCTTTGTTTCTAACTGTAAAACTCTGATCTAAAAGGTAAGACAAGCGCACGACACACTGGTTAACTTTAAATTGAACAGGTTCTGAAGGTGGTTTGGCACGGTGGGAAAGCATGCATTGGAAGTTTGGTTTCTTCGCGTGGACTCGTGTTGTCTGGTTACTACCAGCGGACGCAGAGGAATGGAGACACGTTTACCTGCTTTGCAGTGGACGGAGACGTTGTGGTGTCTCGGCCCGACGTGGTGCTGCTGCATGTGGACCGCGTCCTGCTCGGGTCCGGGCCACAGAGTCTGAGAGATCGCGTCTCTGACAACTCTGGCTCCGCTGCCCGTGATAGAGAATAAGTAGTCCATACTGCTGGGTTAACTAGTACTACTGCTACTAACTACTACTAACTAGTACTGTCTCAAAGTGTCAGGACGTCTGCAGACATGTCGCTCTGGTGAAGGAGCCTCCAACAGGCAGCACATACCGAAACAGGAACTATTTGACGTACGTCAACAACTGCAAACTTTGTTTTCGCCCCTAGTGGAGCAGAGCTGTGACACACGCACGCGCGCGCGCACACACGCACCCACCACTGCCCTAATGGCCTACATTCACTGTCCTGACAAATTATATGGATATTCAAAATATATATATATATATATGGCATCTAGGCAACAAGAGTTTTAAGGTCTTGACCTTCTGTGCAAAGTGCCTTGAGATATTGATACTATGATTAGGCTATACAAATAGAACCAAACCTCAGATTGTTCTGGTTTATTGATTGTTGCAGCTCAAAGCTGTAAAATGATTGTGTGTGTGTTTGTGTGTGTGTGTGTGTGTGTGTATATATACACTGTATATGTGTGGGGGCTTTCACTGTTGGTTGGGCATAGCAGGACATTGGATATTGGGATTTTGTGTTTCTATCATTTTATGTACAGACTATTTAATTGTACCTAAATGTATTTTAATTTCTATTGTCTAAATAATTATTGTTAGTTTGGGTTAAATCAAAATGTCTACATTTTCTTTAACAGCTAGGTTTTCAGGCCAACTAAATTTAATTTGAATTAAACAGAACTGTAGATTCTGGACTGAGTGGAGGTTGATTAATAAAAGTAATGATTAAGTACATATATGTGATTTTCACTTATATGCGAATAAATGTAAGCATAAAAATGTGACCCAGCTCATCCTCCATTCCGTTTCCAGGGAATATATCAGAGCCATGAAGAGTGGGGCTTTATGACACTCGGAAGAATCACATCCATCTGACTCCCACCATAATAACATTCTAATAAATTGAGACTTACACATTTAGTGTCAAAGTACCCTTCTGCACCCGTATGCCACTCGAGGGGGCACAGCGAGAGCCCTCAGACCTGTGACATATAAGCTTCTGCTTATCAACGGAGGGATATAAGGAGATGGCTTTTGCAGGGACGCAAAACGACTGTGGAAAAGTGCAAAACCCACAGACCAGAGCAAGGTGTAATAACCGGGCAGCAGACTCAGGTAAGACAATGATGCATTATTCATTTCAGGGCCAGAGATGTAATGAGAATGGAGTCAGAGGTGAAAGAAACCCTGTAATGATTCAGGTGAATTAGAGGGAGCTGTGATTGTTCACACATTCACAGCAGTAATGGTAAAGATGGAAGTTTTTTTTTTGGTGAGCTAATCTCTGACAGGAGAAGTATCCGGTGTGTGTGGTAGGTGGGCTGAGGAGGAAACAGCTGTTGTAATTGAGTCCAATGAACCAGTGTGATCTGAGGCTGCATCAGGCCACCTTCAATACTGAATGTGCTCTATCTGCTGGTTACACAGGGTATTGCATGCTTTAGTGTCCCTCAGTGAATAGACAGCATTTAGGGTCGTAGAATAAGCATATAGATATTGCAACAATGAAACCCATGACTACGTGAACATTTATTAAAAAGCCATATTTATTACATTTGTGTAAATCAGGCATCGCTGCTCCTCCTTATCTTTTGCTTTGCTCAACAGGAATCAAGAAATAGCTCATGAAGTGGTCGACTAAATGTCAGAAAACGAATGAAAAGTGCTTGTCACAATTTTCCACTTAGTTCTGTGGTCTTATCAACAGACCAGCCCCAGAAGATATCAAGTTAACTGTGATATTAGACACAAAAAACAATACTACTGTATGGATGGTTGTAAAAATGTTTGGATTTTAATACTTGAGAAATTACTTAATTTAATTATTTATCATCAAAACCATTAAGGAGTCATTCTGCTTGGTCAGAGGTTTGTAAAACAAAGTTTGAAACTTCTACAAGACCTGCTGTATGTAAACCAATTGAAAAATCAAATGCATAAATGTTCCGAGAACATTGTCTGCACACTTGATTGATTCTACAACCACCATTTCAAACTTTTCCTTAAACAACTCCCGCAGGGATTTTATTTGTTCCTCTGCGACCTTGCAGAGGGCCCCGCTGGTTCACTTGGCTCTCAGACAGTGTATATCTAGACGGGTCTTAAGACTGGCGCAGCGCCACCCTGAAGAGCCTTGTAGCTGCGTGATATACTGTGTTGCTGTACCAGCTGCCCAGAGCAGTCATCAAATCATCCATAACATCCTCGGAGGGAGCCGGGCTGGGTTCCTCCTGCATTTCAGCCTCATGGATTTAAAGATACACTCAGCAGTAGTGCAGACTAAACAATAAAGCTAAATGTAGTTTTAAAGGCTTATTTCTCTCTGAGAACTCCTCCACTCTCTCATTAAGTTTTAGTGTGACCAAAGACAGAGAATGGAAGAATTGCAAGTTACTTTGTTCTACTGAGGCTAGCAAGTCTGATGTATCGTCTGTTTCTGTATTTTACAGGTGATTAAATAGGCTAAATCCAATTAGTTAACTTACATCCATTATGATGGTATGTGTATGTCTTATTTTAGTTCTTACTTCACTTTTCCTTTTAATTTTCTAATAAGACCAGCTCAGCACAAGTTGGGGAATCGTTCTGTTTAATGCCTTAAAATGTCTTGTTATACAAGCACCCGGATAAAAACCTCCTGGTGTAAGCAGCTGCCAGCAGAAGCCCTCAGAGGGTCTCGTGTGAGGCTTTGTCATCATCTGGGAGAGGGGCACTGGGGAGTGAGTGCTAATCTCAACAGTCCACCCATTGAGAGCCAGGTAGGCTGCAGCCTAATCCTGAGGTGGGGGAAAAAAACGCTTTCATTGCAGAGCCACAAACATGAAGGCGGACGGGGAGCTGCCGCTATTCTGCTGTCAAACGACAGGAGGACTTCACAAGCCGGGTTACATAAGCAGAGCTGAGCAGAACGCTAGTGTGAACGCCACCATGTGTGTGTGTGTATATCTGTGTGTGTGCTGGACGGGCTGTGTCAGTATGTACACACATATTCGCACACTCACAATCTGCTCCTTTCTCCCAGACATTTCCCGTTTACAGTGGAAATTACTGTGACATAAACGCAGCGGAGAAATCATTCATGTGACACAAACGCACCTGCTGGCGAACACAAACAAGCCTTTCAGTGTGTGCTAATGGGGGGGTTAGGGCGGGGGTCACCGAGGTATGTGAGCCAAAAGAGATAGCTTTCTCAGAACTGATGGTTCTCACGTGGCATCGCGGTGCACCTCTGGAGCCGCTGTGTAAACGTCAAAAGTACAGCACATACTGTCTTGTGTTTCACAAGCGTTATGCTCTATTATCCTGCAGCCCGTACAAGAGGTGTAAACAAGGCGTGACGACCAATGAGGACAGTCAGCTGCTGAAGGAATCATTCCGAGGCATCCAGACAATGGCTGCAATCAAGGTGTTTAACAGCCCTTGTCAGGAAAACCCACCCTCTCGGAGCTTTCTCATTGGGTAGGTGCAGCTTCGTCTCTCAGGAGCTGTCAGCTCTACAAAAGATGAACTTAGGAAGCAGGACCTTAATAATCACAAGAGGGCAACCTGAATTTCATGTTGTGTGGTGCCTGTGAAGACAGTGACAATGTCAGGCTGAATCACCAGATCATCTGGAGGAACAGGGCTGTATAATTACTCACCACTGTGGTTACATAATTCTGAGTGCTGTCACTCAGACCATGCGTCTCTTTTTTTTCTTGACTTCACATGAACATTGTTCATTTCTCCAGCATCGCCTATGCTTGCAGCCTATGTGGGCTGCCGTGAAATGACTACAGCAACATTTATGGAGCTGCCTGTGATTCATTCTCCAATATGTGACATCAGCGTTGATATTCTAATCCGAAATGAGTTTCTGCTCTATCACTGAGATTACTATCACAGAGGAATAACATTATCTTTACAGAGAGTGACTTGCAGCCCTGGAGCTAAAGTAAATGACTTGTTAAAGGGATAGTTTTTGTAAATATGCTCTGTCACCAGAGGAGTTAGATGTAGTTTAGAGCTAAAGTCAGGAGGCGACCAGTCTAGCTGGGCACAAAGAATAGAACCGAGGGGAAAGAGCTAGCTTATAGGAGAGGTTATGTGAAAAGTGGCAAATTGAAAAGTTGATGTAAGTTTAAAGGTTCACTGTTTTATTCTACTTATGTCCACCACTGTATGTTTAGCAGCTCTATCTCTCAGTAGATAAATGGTTATTTTGCCAGTTCTCAAGAGATATGCTGGAGGTACAGTTGGTTATTCTGTTATGCACTCCACACAAATTAAATTCAGTCAGCCATCCATCTATACTGCTTATTCTTTGAGGGTTGCAAGGGGGGCTGTGGCCAATCTCAGCTGGCTAAGAGGCGGGGCATCATGGACCCATGACTGTGATTTTGGTAGCAGTCATCAATTGATGAAGGCCACTAGATTTAGTTGAAAGCACTGGATGCAACATGTAATTTTAACCTTGTGCTGATATATTTTTTGGGGCGAGGTCAAAGGGCAACCTTCATGCTCACACCTCAACTTTTCCCAGTATTGTGAAACACTTATCCTAAAGTAGAACATCTTTGTGACATGCAGGACACCACTGGGTCCTGACCTGTAGAAGACCAGAGAGGGAATAAGGGTACCAGTCGTTTCCGCGGCAACCTCACATCCCATCCCCAGGAGGTGTTTCTTTTGCTACATGCCTGTTAATATAATGTCAAGGGCTTATGGCTGGAACCAGCATTTTAGCGAATAAAAATAACTATCAGTGCTGAAAGATCAACCACAATGGTATCCAGCCATGACAGAAAACAGGACCTATGAAAAAATCGGAGGCTGTCCTAATTTTAGAAGATTATCCGCCTGTCACAGTCCATTGTGCTCTTTTCTGTATTCAGATTTTTCCCTTTGGCTGATTCAGGAAATCCTGGCCAATAGTCTTTCCTCACTTTAACACAGAGCCAAAAACATCATCCAAAAAACGGGATCTTTTGTTGCTATAAATGTGTTATGTAAATACATGATGTCAGAGTCGAAAAAACCCTCAGTCCAGCTTGGTGCCTCTAAAAGAGAGTGAAAATGAGGAGGTGGGTCTGAGGCGTTGTTGAGCCATCCAGTCTGACTCTGACCTGCTGCTGCAACATTTCAACCTGCTGTTATTGCCTGGCCTTCTCTCTCAGGACAGTTCAGCAGGGTGGCTAGTGGTGATCGATGAGCGGTGGCGTCAGAGCAGGCTATCTTTCAGCACCACTTCCACTGCCCCCGCTCGCGGTCATCTATCCTCTGTGGGTGTCTGTACTGTCTGAGGCTGCCCGGAGAGGCTGGGTGGCCCCGACGACTGATGGCAGCAGGCTTAACAGGAAGAACACATCTGTCTGCAGAGCAGAGGGCTCTCTCCTTCAATATTTTCACCCTCCTTTTCTCTCTTTGTGCATGCATTTCATCTTAACGCCTGGAGAGTGTACCGTGTGATGAGGAGACAGTTAATTTCAGCTGGAGTTAGAGAGAGAAAGAGGAAAAGCAGGAGGAACAGCACAACAGTGGAGGATGGAAGAGAAAGAGAGGGTGAAGGAGGGAGGGAAGAAGAAGGGACGGGCATCAGACACGCACCACTGCTCGCTTCATACAGGGCAATTTATTAAAATAATAAAGCCCAGCCTTGTGCTGAAGGTTGAGCCCACAATAAACCTGACAAGGAGACAGAAAGTGCGGCTGCAGGACTGAGCATTGTCAGGCAAATAAACAAAACAAATGTCCTGTTATGTCGGTGTCCACTTTATTATCTGCGCTGAACTCTTTGGAAGGAGTTAATTGCTTGCTTTTAAACTCAGACACAGTCATATATTTCATCATTACTCTATAAAGCCCCTCGTGAATCACTCAGCTACAACACAAAGCACAAAGATTGCTCCACATGAGGCTCCCTCTTCGCCTCAACAAGCATGAGAATCAAACTGCGACCACATACAGCAATGTACTATGGGAGGATATTAGAAGCAAATGGACATCTTAAGTACAACAAAGATGGTAAGTGGCTCTGCACTGTCTCTATCTGCTGTAAAACTGTCTTAACCCTGGACACCCCTCATCTGTCACCTGATAGTTCCACAAGTGTGCTGAATTGGATAATGAATCTGTCTCCCCTGGAGATGCAGTGGACGGATAATTTGTTGGTTGCATTACAAGCCAGGGACACATTTGTATGAGGTGTGAGAAGTTGGTGTTGTTTAAATGGACGCGTCCTTTTTGAGTCCATAGGAACAGCACATGGTGGGGACTCAATGAAGGCATAATTAAATGTGATGGGAGGGACTCATTAGTAAGAGTCTCTGTTCATGACATGTACTCCAGTCAAATATGTTGTAGTCACTTTCTCGGGGGCAAAAAAATGCTGAATATACTTTGCTTTTGTCTTTTATTTTCAGTCATTTTTTTAACAAACAACCTGTACTGTGAGAGCAAAACACAAATCAGTCCGCTACTTTTATGGTGTGATAAGAGGGAGCAGCTTACAGAAAAACGATATAACTGTCTTTCAGTGGAGTCATTGTTTCAGGGGTCTTGTCTTCCAGATTTATATGGCACACAAAGGAACATGACAAAGGGTCCTGTGCAGGTTCCTGTGTTCCCCAGCTCTGTATATGTGCTCTACCATGTTCCCAGCTCAATACAGCACATAATTATTCCCTTAATGAGTGATTGTGTGGACCTGTCAAAGGGGTTTTCTATTCCCTAGCACAAACATTTAAGTTAATATAATGCACTAATGCCCTGTTTCCACTGGCCAAAAGACAGTAATGGATATGTGACACTCTGGAATAGGTCAGACAGCGAGGTAAGAGGTAGGTATGTGTGTTTGTGTGCCGCTGATCGTGGAGCACCAGGAGAAGAAACAGAACCTGGCAATGGGAAAGAAGTCAATCTGTGGGGTTTTACTTTTATTTGTAGTATGTGTTTTTAGAACTAACCTGCAGTGTCTGTTTACAGTTGACCTTTCCTATGCCTAGAACTCAACAAGGGGCACACTCCTGGATCTTTACACACACAAAGCACCAAAACATTTGCTGCTGCTACTCTGCCAACATGCTGCTCAGGCTAAGCCATGTTTGTAGACATTTCTGGAGATTGTGTTACTACTATTACAGGCGAATATGAAAATCATTCAGTGTTACTTCAAAGAACATTTGCAAAGTGAATAGATCAGTAATGCAACTACGGTATGTGGATGCACTGTGAAGATGTGGAGGTTATTTATTTCTATACGCTCCTGCAGTCAGGGCACTATGTGAATGTGTATATTGCTTAGATGGTCATGACGACATGCATCAATCAAACCAATGTGGCAGCTTAATGCCCACAGCCTGCACTTTGTCATGTCTGAACAGGAGACTGATACCAAACCTGAGGCTCCACACAGAAAACTGATGTCTGAACACAGAGGGCACACAACATCCATTAAATACTGTATAATGATTTTTGTCTTGTCATTTTATTAAACAATGTTTTGCATCTCTCTACAAAAACACAGCATAATAATTAATTGCAGAGTGTCCCAGAATCAGAGGCATAACCAAATTCTTAGATGAGGCAAGAGCTCAAGTAAAACAGGCTTTTTAGAGCCAGCATTCTTAAAAAGTTTGTCGTTAAATGCCTCTATGTTTTCCACAGCTGCCGTAACTCCAGTAATACTCTTTGCAGCCAGAGTGGAACAAAAGGAGGTGGCATTCAGATCTGATGTATGTAACTTCTGCCGCCACGCTTCTTGTGATAGTTTTCCAGAGCCCTGCCATCCAGTGAATGTCCAGAGCAATGACCCGTGTGGAGAAGACAGCATACTGCGCTGGCCGGCTAAATCCTGTCCTCCAGCTATTCTTCCTCTTGGATAAACCAGTGCATAGCAAATGTGGCCCCGAAGCACGTGCAACACAAAGTCCTCCACGTTTTAATAAGAAGAGCTAGAGGAGGATGCAGAGGGAGGGGAGTGGGGCTCAAGGTGGACAGGGATGAGTTAGAATCTGTGTGAAGCTCAACTCCGCTGACCTGACTGTTGGCCTGGATCCAGGATTCTCATCTACTGTCACTAAGCCCACGGATACCCACGAATCAGAAAGACCCACAAGGACAAGGATGCTACAAAAGTTAAACCCAAAAGCACTTAATTCTGGTCTCTTTCAATACAGAGGATTGTTGAAAACGTGTATAAACATTTGCAAATGAAGGACAAAAAACCATTTTTTACCTTGAAATATTTAGGTTTTTTTGCTCAGTATCTCAGAGGGCAACCGTTTTTAAACTTTCTGTATCGCACCAAGCTGTCATCTAGTTCCATTTCTCTCGTCAGATACTTAAAAATTGACCATCAATCTGGCATCTTGTTGTACCATCGTGGTCAGCACTTACCCCGGCGAAGAATGAATTGGGTTTCCTGTGATGGCTTTAAAGAATGTGAAGCATTGGCAGCAACATCACACAGATCAGCAGCCTCATGTGGGCAATGACACACTCACTGACAATAAAACTACAAGATAATTACTGAATGTAAATACATTAAATGGCTATTGCACAAAAAGTGCAAGTTAACAGTATTATTTAGTGGTTCAACTAAGCAAACAATGAAGTGAATAAAAAATCTCATGGTTTATAAATCACAGTCAGTATGAAGATACTACAGAGCTTTCATTTTATTACATTTTATGGTCATTCTGAGTGGATGGGCTTTGCTCTCTGGACCTTTACATTTCAACAAGGATCTTACAGTCCTCCTCAGAATGAGCAACGGCTGTGAAATATGATCGAAAGCAAAGGATAAAGCTAGAATGTGGACCTTGAGTTAAGATTTTTTTATAGGCAAACTGCTGTTCGGACCTGGGAGTTCATTTTCACCTTGCAGACTGAATAACAGTTTGATGATGCAGCTGTTTCAAAGCTGACACACAAGACGCTTTCAGACATGCACTGGATTCCGGATAATCTCCTGATATTACCCAAAGGGGCTGTATGTGAGAACACAAACGTCCATGTAAATTGCTGCAGACATTCACTGGGGTAGACACATTGATCATGTTTCTACGATGCGATAGACATAAAAGCAAAAGAAACAAAAGGAATGCTTTCTTCATCTGTGATAAAGGCAAACTCTAAGATTTAGGTGAAAGGGATCTATTGGCTGAAATTTTATGTAAAATAATCCTTGTGATGTTTTCACTGATGTGTTTAATCAGAATTATATGAGTTGTTGTTTGCTTTACCCTAGAACGGGGCCTTTATATTTAAATACTTTATATTTACATCAAGGGGGTCCTCTCTACAGAGGCCGCCATGTTTTCTACAGTTGTTCACACTCTACAATCTAAACACCTTTTGAGTTTTTATGACAACTGAAGCTACCACAGGTTCTCTCTCATGTTTGGAAGGGGAGGGTGAGGTGAGGGGCATTCAGCTGTAACATGCAATTTTACCACTAGATGTCCCTAAATTCTATACACTGTACCTTTAAGTCATGTTGTTGGGAGTCAAAGAATGAAATGAAAGTCCCACTCATGACAGATAAATAAACAGGTTGGTTTGATTTGATCATAAATATTATTAAGGATCCACATGAACACAACATGTGAGGATTGCGTTTCAAATCTATATGACTGCAAATGATTGGTTTTCACTGTCACTTCATTCTGTAAATTAAATTACTGGTATATAAATATTGCCCATAACTATGTCATAGTTTATCTGCTCCTTAGCGAAATTGTCTCATTTACTCAGTTCTGAGCAGAAATGCTGATTTGCGCTGGCTGACTTACATAAACAGTATTCTGCTGTGTTTAGCTCAGCACCAGCACATGCACATTACAAACAAGTGAAATAGAGCTGTTTTTAAATAAAAGCAGCCCATGAGTAAAAGGGAAACAAATATCAACACTTATATGAAGTGGCAGATCTTATTTTCTCTCCGCTGTAAAATGAATCAATAGCAGGGGCCGGTTCCGGCGTTCGACAGAAGAAAACTGCTTACTCTTCATTTGAGCTGTATGTAATCAATCGTAGCCAGAGGATGGCTGGAGCCCTTTCCAAACTAAGCGGGGAAACTGTGGGATTACTCGCTTTTTGGCATTTATAAATTGCATCCAACGAGAAAAGGGCCACCAAGAGACTCCCGGTCAACATAATTACACCAGCAGGCCAATAAATCCGACCAGCAGATCTCTTACACTAGCACTATAGTAAATTCAGAAGTGAGCCTCTTGCCTTACTTTGCTTTCTTGCACTACATAAGCAAACATTAATGTTTCCGTTGCTGTCTACAATAGAAAAACACACAAGCTGCGAGTCAGTGTAGAGATTTAGATCTACACACTGTGGACTCATACATATGACAGCGTAGTGTGCTGCTGATGAAAAATCTGCATTTAGTACCCTTGAAACAGGTGAACATAAAGCGCTCTCGAACTCCATCTAATGTTATTCGCTTTTGAAAAGATAAAGGACACAGGAGCTGCTTAAAAGCGCAGAATTGATTTAAGGGCCATGATGCATGCTCTCTGGGGACATTTAGAAATGACAAATGTCAGACAAAATATATCATTTGTGGTGGAGATAACATCATACTGATTTACTCGACATTGAGAAGGACCAAGGATAAGTGATTCTCCTCCCAGGTGTGTGTGCATCTTGCATGCACAAGTCTGTGTACAGCAAACACCTTGACCTCTGCTGTAATTTCTTGATAGCGACCTTGCTATATATATACCTTACAGGACAGTAAATCACTGTAGCGGGAGCTGTTATTGAGTAATACAATATAAAAACCTCTATAGATTTGGAGAATTGTTGTTCTAAGTGAGTGTTCACCTAAATTCAGCCAGTGATCCTTCTCTAAATGCAACTGAGATTGATGAAACCAGACAGAGCCGTGTGCTCTGCATTCTCTCTGGGGGTACACATAAAGCCAAGGCCGGAGTAAATGAATCATTGAGCGTTCGTTTCATGCTTTGTAATACGACCAACCACCTTAGGTATAAAAAAACTGCTTACATGCTGATGCTGTTGTCATTTGCATCAATTCTTATCTCTTATTATTTGCAGTTGAGCTTTGAAAAAAAAGTTGTAGCTGTCACCACAGAGCGGTGATTAATTCTGGTTAGGATAAGACTATGAAGGGGCTCATAGAATAATAAGCACAAAGTAAAAAACCCGGAAAAACAGAGGTGACATTCTCTGCCTGTAACCAAGTTAGTGTCCATTCTGCTCCATTGCTATCTGGGGATGACCGAGGCATACTATTAACCTTTGTGGAAATCGTTTTTGAGCCCACCGCTGAGAAGTGTGTGTCTGTAATTTGCGGTGTATATATGAGGGAAATGTCTAAATACAGACAACAAGGACACTCCTGTCTGTCAGAAGCACAACAAAATACAACTTCCATTGGATGTTCAGCCTCGGAAACGCTGTAGGCTGCTTCAAAAGGAGCAGCAGAACAAAAAGAAATCTAGACGTGTCAGATATCCCAAGTAAGGTTTGCAAGAACAGTGTGATTTGGCTGCCTCTAGTGCTGTTCAGTGTGTACACAGCCCTGGGGGCATGCTTGTTGTCGGGCCTTTCTTATCAACGCACAGTGTAGACTGTGCTACCCTGTGAGCAGCACCACTTTTACAGGATTAACTGTGGAGGTTCTTATAATATCACCCAGATCTGCCCTCACCCCCCCAGTGTGCTCAGAGGACACCGAGTCTGTGTGGGGCCAAAGCCACGTGCCTGTTTTCTTATGAATACAAACCATGTCATGTATGTTATATAAAACAAATTCATACAACACTGCACTTCTTCATTTGGAATCTTTTTCATTTAGACCACAAGCTTTATGCTATTCAGCATTTAAACATTATGCTTGGGGATTATAGATTTTGTCTATCCCACAAAAGCTTGAGCTTTATTTCCATACAATCCTCCCAGCTGCCACCTTCTCCATGTTGCTGTTCACTCAATGGTTGCTATGAAAGGTAAAAACTGATCTCTCAAGTGAATATGTAGTGTCAAACAGTGATGGAGACACAGGAAGGGAAAGGCTGGATACAGAGAAAGACAGGAAGATGGAGAGACAGAGGAAGGCTGTGTGGGAGGAAGTAAAAGTGCAAGCGGGTGAGAGAAAGACCCTGCATTGGATTTGTGGTGGTGCTAAGCTGCCTTCTGGTGCTACGTGACCAGCCTATACCGCCAAGGCGAGGAGGCTCGGGCTTATCTCAGCGCACACAAGCAGCTCTGCTGGCAAAGGCACCGTGGCATGGCTGTGGGTGCTGCTGTCAGAGCGTGACGGATAGCTCTTACTCTCTCCATCTCTTCTCTCACTTTTCACTCCTTCCCTCCCTCCTCTTCGCTCATTCACTGGAGAAGAGCATGGGCAGGTTTGATACTGATGCACAACATGGGGACGATTCATGGTTAAAGTGGAGGAGTGACATCCCACAGTGCCTGTAATAACAGCATAGTGAGTAAATGGGGTATTTCCATTCTCAGAACAAAACAGATACAGTAATTGACAAACACAATGTTGACTGGGCTTATTTCTTTCTCTGTGAGGAACTGTTTGAATGATTTAATTTTAGCTTACATTCAATCAACACTTCCAGCCTCAAACCCTTGGAGAAAACACCATTCAAACAAGTCCATAATGACATTTGACATCCTATAGTTGATGTCATGGCCTCTAACATTTACTACGGTGCTAGGCAGTCAATGAGCTAAGGTTTTGAATTTTTGATGATATATATTAATTATATAACTGTTACTTGTACTTCCACTCTCATCTATTTATATCCACTTTCTTACTGTAAGCTACACACTTTATTTTGCTCGGGATACAGGATATTAAAGTCTTTTATCATCAGTGGTCCAATTATGTCACCAGTAGTTAACCAATGATTATATTGGTTGATTGTAATCGTTTTAAATCTTCAACCTGAGGAAAAAATCTGCACTTTAGCTCAAGATAAACACATTGGACTTAATAAAATGGAATCATTTGCCATTTTTACCTTTAAACTAATGGTTGATTGTCAAGTGAAAATTCTAATCATCCAGATAAACTACCACCAAGGTCAAACACATGATTTTCATCTCTTTTGAAAATGGTCCCAGTCACGAAAATTGCCCCTCTTCCATAGAAAAACACAGAGCTGTGTGATAGTGGCTGCTGTATAATTGCCACCCCTGGCTACGATCTGGATGTGTAAACACAACAGAGGTGCCACCTGAGACGATTGCACCAAACAAAACAAGAGAGAAACGCCGGTGTACCGCCTGCAGCACTGGCTATAGCTGTCAACTGCCATAGTGATTAGCTCCTCAAAGGATATCCTGCTGTGACTCTACAGCTGCTGCTCTGCTGAATACTGGAAAACACTGTTTTCTAGATCAAGTGGTCCAGCTACGAGTCCACACCCCAGCAAACATGTGAGTATAGCAGAAGTAAAGGAGCAACAGGATGGCCACTTTACACTCCCAGACCCTTCCTTCGATAAATTCAATAGCTGCTAATTAAATTCTGGCCACAGAGTCCCTTTTCTTGAAACTGCATTTCAAGCAATGCTTGGTGGGAGCGCGGTGCAAGTTAGTGTATTGCTGCCCC
Source organism: Paralichthys olivaceus (assembly GCF_024713975.1). Classification (NCBI taxonomy): domain Eukaryota; kingdom Metazoa; phylum Chordata; class Actinopteri; order Pleuronectiformes; family Paralichthyidae; genus Paralichthys; species Paralichthys olivaceus. The sequence goes on along the minus strand of NC_091105.1, from coordinate 23,313,752 downwards.
AGCACTGGTTTCTCCTCATCTTCGACCCTGCAGTGAAAATCCAATGAATAACTAACAGGGGAATAATCAGTCACAAGGCGGTGGTGGTGGAGTCTGCCGCTCTCGGGGCATTAGGCTACGCCAACATGTGTGGTTCTGTCTTGCTTATTAGCATTTCCTCTGTCAGGTGCTGTAGATACAATGCTGCAATAGCAGAGTCAGGCCTATGCTTCTGCCTGCAAGCCAATACCTACTGAGGTAGCAATACATGTCAGGGGTTGAATAATTTGACACGCACACACATACACAGAAATGTACACACCGACACACAAAACATTATTACACACAGCATTATTAAAGGGACATTATTTATGTTCTGACTGGTTTGTCACAGTAGAATTAAGCTGTTTTCAGATATGACCTGCAGAGAATTGGCTACGGAGTTTATCCGCAGTTTGCCTTTCACACATGCACAAGGCAGCAGGAGGTTTTCTGCCCCTACGTCGTAGCCTGACGCGCACCTCAAAAAAATCCTAACTACGCGTTGCGTTGCCGCGGACCGCAAGCGCTGTGATTGGTCCGCTCCGAACGTAAGTTCCGGCAGTTGCTTTGTCCGGTCTTTCTTCCTCGTCGTACAGACCACCACCGCAAACGTCTTCTCTGTCGCCCGGGCTTCAACATTTGCAATATAAGCATTTGTTCTTCAATATTGATGAGCTCCAACTCCAAATACAGCTGCTCCACCTCTGTCGCCATTGTTTAGTGTTGTTTACTCTACGGGAAAAAAAACGAGGATTCGGCTGTAACCACACAAACACACAGCCACACCCCTCTAGCAGCATGGCGGTGAATTGCAGAGCAACGCATTCCCTCGACGCAGTACTTCAAATGCTCAATGACGGCGTCACTTCGACGGCGTAGGTACGGCGTCGACATGACGCAGAAGCATAAACTAGGCTTAACTCTCTTGACATCTTCAACGGTGTCTTCTTTGTCTATGACACAGCTTTTTCACTGGGAGATATTTGTTTTCGCTTCTGTCCCACTCGTGGTGAATGGAACTACTGACTTTTTACTAGAAGGCCAGGCAGAGAAATCCAAAGAGCACCTCCTCCAGAGCACCCCCTCCAGAGAAAATATGGAGGGAGTCCAATACCTCTGGAGAGGTCAGTGCATGTCTGAAAGCAGCCAAAGTCTGTGGATAAAAATGTATGCAGTCAATGTTTTACAGGCTATAGAGTTTGGCGGCCTGAAAATAACCAAATTTAAAGACTGTAAATATAAAATATCTTGGTAGAACATCACAGAAAGTTTGGTTTTCAAAACTGAAACAGGTTAGACCCTTAATGAAAGTGTTTGGTGCTACATTTAAATCAATCAAAGCAACAACCTGGTCACTCGTGTGTATTTTTACATATGTAGGGCTTTTGCCGTCTCTTGTGAGTGAGACGAGAGCATCATTTGATTAAACGCCTCTCCTCAAGATTGCAGCCTAGGTTGGTGCCACATTTTGCAGCAATCTGTTGGTGCTGTCTGTCCGTCCTTGAGACAGATTACCCTTCTGCCTGTGCCCCCCGGTCAGACACACAGGAAATAGATTAGAGGATAACAAGGTGGAAAGAGTGAGACAAGGAAGAGAATGGGTGATGGGACCAGAGGAGGAACAAGAGAACAAAATGGCAGAGGGAGCAGGAAAAAAAGGGATTCGGAGAGAAGCAGTGAAGAGATGTGAGGAGGGGGGGGGGGGTGCAGCAGCTCTCCTCTATGAAGCCAGTATCTGCCATGACTAGCTGTGAAGATTCTGCTTCTTCACCCATACAAAGATATCTACAAACTGTACTGTGGGTATAAATATGAAGGCTTAGATTATGAGTCAGCCTTGGAAAACACAGACAGACGAGTAATTGTTTATCCATCACAACACAACATAATGAAACAGTTTTCAAACACACTGCTTGTAACAGGAGCACTAAAAGTTCTACTTAATGAATGGACTGCTGTGTTCGTCAGACACTGTGCACGTCTCTTGTTTGGCCGATCTCTTACCTCTGAGCCTCCAGTGTGGAGGCTACAGGTTAGCTATAATGATGTAAAGGTCAGACATGGAGGTGGGACTCGGCGGCTGTCAGACAGAGACGCTGGGAGCCTGGGGAGGTTGTCAAGAGTCACACCCTCATGAGGCGACACCGCAGGCATCTGGGAGATCACAGGCTTTACCTTTCTTTTCCTATCTCTCAAGTTCCTTTCATTTATTTTCCTTTCCTGCTATTCCCATGCTATTCCCCCTCTCTCTTCAGTCCTTTCTCTCCTTCAGGTCAATTCTTTTCCTTTCAATGTTTCCTTTCCTTTACAGCAATTCCCATGCCTTTGACTTTCTATCACTTCTGTCTCTTCTCTCCTTCGGGTCAATCCCTTCCATTCCCATTTCTGTCTTTCTGCCTTTTTTCCTTTTCTCATTTCCTCCTTTCTCTTTCCTTTGGAATTTCCTTGTTTATTACGTTTCATTTAAAATAATATATATTCTGCAATGCTCAAGAATGAATATATTCACATGAGAGGTGACAAATGAGTTCACTCTCACCTGCTGTGACAGCTCAATAGCAGCACTTTCCTCTTCCATCTCCTCTCTTTCACGTTTCCTCCCATCTTTGCTTTGCTTTGACATCACCTCAAAGGACGACCGACTCTCATCACAGCGTGTTAAGATTGGACTGCTCTTCATTTCGAGTTTAAAAGACAGTTCGATGAGTATGAAAACGTAGCACACGTGATGTGAGAGCATCATCAACGCATCAATCAGTGCCTCTTCATCAGAGGTGAGGCGTGTGGCTGGTGCTGGTCCTGGTGGGAGGCTCATCCGTCGGGTTATTAAAACGTCGGCTGTGATGGTTCTATGTGTTTCTAATGACTGGTCTGTCTGATGCCTGGCAAACGGCACAGCATGCTGCCTGCCACATTATTACTATCCCATTAGAATAAATTAGTATGATCACCCCCTGTAGGAGCAGCCTGGCCTGAGTATACAACAACGCCGCAGGGCCCTGCTTACAGAGGCCCTCCACAGATGGGAGCTAGAGACACGGGACAGTCACCAATCACTGTCTCATTATGTGACAGAGTAACATGATGACTGACAGATGCAGCATTGTGTATGTGATTTATGGTGAATTGAATGTGGTGGCCAACAATAACTATAGCAAATGCTATGACTCATGCTTTAGTAGCTATAGTTACATTGTGGACATAAAAGCAAAATAAGAGACAACCACATTTGATTCAATTGCTGAATGACTGGGACCTCTGACCATGTGCTTTTCAAAGAAAGAGCCTTTAGTTGAGGGTAGTGGTTGATAAGAGCAGGCTGAAACATCAACAGACAGTCCACTTGTCATGCCAAGCTTTTATCCCACAATTTCCTTTATTGATTATCGTACAATGAACTGATATGGATGACAGATCGATCTGCTCTGTGGTCAATTCCTGGCCTTAGGAGCAGAGTCGATACACAATGACTCTGTAGGAAGCTCATCAGAGTGCGACACCAGCAAACACACAGGAGGAATGACACACCTTCAACCACTCCTGACCTTATGACCAGCATGGCACCACCAACACAGGCCTCGCCACCAGAGCAGCCACTGCTGCAAAGTTTAGAGCCACTATGGCGATGTGCCTGATTGATCGCAGCCCCTATGCTCAAGGTCTTTGTGGGAAATAAAAAATTACCAAAAACTCAAACATTAAATAAGATGATCGATCAGCATCAACTCAGCTGAGGTTTTATCCTGTTCACACTACATTATATTTAGCCCGATATTCAGCCAATGAGCTTTGCAAGTCACAGACAATCAGAGCCAAACTCCATCTAGATTTCTAGCGAACTAAATATCTAGACAAATCGGCAACAACTACAGCCAATCAGATTGCAGGATGGGGTGATGGTAATAAATGTACATGGAGTGATGAGATGCTTTTGAATATTGCTTTTATGCAAAGTTCTTTACGAAGGAATTGACCGTGGTAACATACATGCATGAAAGCACATGCAATTTCACTGGACAATCATAGGTAATAGTTACAACAGAAGTGTGTTTTGTTTGTGTGTCTGATTTTTAAATAAAAAGTGAGTTAAAGAAATATTACAATACATGATGTCTCTTTTTTGTCCCATTTATACCTCTTCATCATTTTCAATGACATGATGAGGATGAAGTGCAGGCTCATAATTGGTTATTTTTTTCATAAGCTCTCAGTGACACAAGATAAATACACATCAGGCTCAGTAAAGTGGATTTTCTGTCAAGCACCAGAATTTAATTTCCTCATGTAAGTGTGGAATGTCACACTTTTCAAGTCAGACTCAGTATTTTTGCCAAAGGACACATCGTCACGTAAAATGGAAGAGTCAGGGATCAAAACATCGACAATCTGATAACGGGTCGACCTGCTCTTCCTCCTGAGTCACAGATTGTCAAGATTGATAATACTAAATCATAACTCAAATCTACACTGTACTGCATCGTTCACTGTAACACACACACACACTAATGTGGAGACAATTATTGATTATTAGTTAATGTTTTCTCCTCAGCAAGGTGAAGAAAATAAGACAAACACCATGATGTCATCAGGGACACTCACCTTAAGAAATGTGTTAGCTCCCTTTTGGCTTTTCTCTTTTTTTTTTAGCTTTACTATTCTTTGATTGCACCCTCTCATTTTCTTTATCATTAGTGAACCTTTCAACATTTTGTAATCTCCATCAATCTCAGTCATCATCCTCCAGTTTCTATCTCACAGTCTCTAACCTTCTTTGAGTCATTTAAGTTTGATTTATTACACCACCTGAAACTTTGTTCCTTAAAATGACATATTCTAAAGCTTTGTCATGAATAACTTCCCTCAAAATGACTTAAGTGTAATTCTCCACCTTCCTTCTTTATTTCCTGACTGTGATCTATGATGCAACTGTGGCCCTGCCCCTGCTCCCACATCCTCATAGCTCACATGTTGTTGAGGAAACGTTTACTGTGCCCTATCCACAAGTTGACAGGATTGGTAACTTAGTTATCGACATGACAAACCCTGGCTGTTTTCTGTTTTTTTCAGACATTTGTTTACTGCAGTGTTAAGGTGGAAATACTCAGCTGTGGCGTCATCTCCTATTTTCTCTCTAATATTATCATAACATATCCCCAAAAGGATATCATTCTTGTGGTGAACTTTCCATACCCAGGATATCTGCTCCATTACATCAAATACAAAACTATAAATGTCTTGTGCATATTTATGCCTTGAGAGTCAGCTGCAGAGTGGCTTTTTTGAAAACCTATTTTTTCTACTGGGAAAAAATAAATGAAACTAAACTGATTCCTCTTGTAAAAACTTTTGTATTGACAGTCTTGAAAGCAAAGAATCTGGACAAATAGAACCCAGCAACAGCAGCAACATTATTATATTTGGAATACATATGACTGTGTTAATGAATGCATGTCAACAAATTATCTAAGAATAAAGAAGAGGTCAGACTACAGCTACAAGAAGCAAGGAATAGAGATCTTTACCTAAGCAGCGTTTTAAAGTCACTTTCTAACCTTGACCTGAGCAGCTTGCTAACTGGATCACATCAGTGAAGTGAACAGAGATGTTTGTAATTAGTTTATCTCAAACTCATTTCATCATCTGTAGGAAGTCAGCTCCCTGAAGTGTACTTAGTCTCACAATATACAACCCACACTCCAACACCACAGTGGACCTGCAGCCGACAGAAGGAGTCAGCACAGGGATAACTCTCATCAAAGTCAACTAACTACAGTTTGCACTGGGCAGGAAATGAATCAGAGGATGCCACACGGGGAAACCGTGAGAGCCGTTCCTGGATCTGGCCATGTTAAGTATTTCTGGAGTAAGAAGGTTGTGTCAACAGATCAGAGAATGCATACGCTTCAAATGTCTGCAAGCTCAGACTAAGCCATTCCACACAGACCAGGTAGCAACTGATGAAGTGATAGCTGCTGGATAGTGTAATAACTGCACATCAAAATCGAATTCAACTTTCTTGTAAATAGTATTGTACTTGTACATGGTTTATGTGGTGCTTGTCTGCATTACAAGTTTACCTTTGTTTTTGGACAAATATCATTTTATATTTAAAACAGGGTCCAACTGATAATGTTGGTCGATATGCTCTTATGTTTGACAATTTACAAATAGAACGATTATTTTACATAATAATTCAGAAAAGATGTGCATAATTTTAGGAATCAGTGCTTTAAAAAAATGTATTGGCATTGCATTACGCCTCAAACATCCATCATCATCATCAGGGGGTTCTAGTGTGAAATGATGATGATGAAGGGATAAAAAGCTAATTTTTAAAATTATACGATCAGGTACATTTTATTTCATCAAACAGATGGATCAGAACCCTGACCCTGGTGTCACTTACCTATGGTGTAGCCTCTCTTCAGCTCCCCACACCGGGGGCTGCGGCGCTGGGAGTTAGTGGTGTTATTTTCCTGCACGACGAGGACGGTAGCGGTCTTGGCAGCAGGTGGTGCAGCCTTGTTGAGGGGCGAGGCTGGCACCAGAGTCGGGGAGAATCCCTGACTGGCAATATCCACTGACTGAGATTTCTTCTTCAGTCTGCAGGGAGGTAAACAGACCACAGAATAAGAACATGTTATTGTCATGTTCATACAATGTAAAAACTCCTGTATGTGTCAAGGGGAAATGTTGTGTGACCTCCCCTGTTCACAGGCCAGTGAATCAAAGCACATTTGCATCTGAGGTTGACGTTGTCAAGGTGCTGTGTCACCGAACTCTAATTGTGCAAGACAATTTTTGCAGCAGCAAGGAAGTTGGTAGAACAAATCAATAGGCCAATCCTATCCTTGTTAAGGGTGAATTTATTAGCATCACTCTGCACAGCCAGTGCACAAACTGGCACTGCTCTACCTCTAAAAAACAGGATGAAGCAGGGTGATACTGGAGGAGGACAGCAGGAGTCCTGAGTTACAATAGTTGTTTTCAGACATGACCTACAGGTAAAATCCAGAGGATTGGCAACAGAGTGTACTCAGAGTTTGCCTAACACACATACACAACACACCGGGAGGTTATCTGCACAGACACGTTCACAACAGCATCAAATCCTCTGCATTATTCAGGCAGGAGGTGGAGCAGCCAGATGCAGCAAACAGAGACAGGAAGTGACGTATTAACTCTGCTGCTGGCGAGATCACAAGATCATGTTTGCCCAGACACCGTCGGCAGCTCTTTCACCACAAACTCTCTTGACATCTTTCATTGGTGTTGTCTTCGTGTATGTCACCGCTTTTTAACTGGGAGAGATTTGTTTTGTTTTGTTTTTTTTCATTTTTGTGTCTTTGGCGTTTTAGAAGCGTCTTCAACCCCCCCACTCACTCGCTGGAAGACCAGTGGGGGATCCCCTGCTGTGACTTCCTCTGGATTTCTACAGACTTTATACTAGGAAGTTAGGTGGATAAAGTCAGTAGAAACTACCGACATTTGCGTTCACACATATAAAATATGGAGGAACTGAAGAGTCGAAATTGAAATAATGTCTTATTCAGAAAAAAGTCAATAGTCAGATCATTGTTGTCCATGTAAATATAATCAGGGTCTCCTGCAGTAAAACTGTTCAGGAGCAGACTGCTTTAATAAAATGCATTATAAGTGGAGGCAATGGGTCAAATAAAATCTGCCAACAACAACAAAAACAACAACAACTTAAAGCCACAAGAAGATCCTGGGTTTGGATTTGCAACAGTTAAAAATGGGTTCACTGGGCTAATCTGAGCAGGTAATCCCATAACTCTCAGTAGTAGGTCTATCGACTCTCTCTCTCTCTCTCTCTCTCTCTATCTATATATATATACAGTATATATATAGCTCATGCCTACACATGCTCAGGGGCAACATGCACACAGTGACATACATCACATTATAAAAAAACTAAATCATACTTGGGCACTCCAGTAAAAACATAGGGATAAAAGAAGTGAGAAATGGCACTTGAAATACTATCTTTAGTCGTAAAAAGTCCTGAAACAGCGGTACAAGATTCTCAGCACTCCGCTCCCTCACACACACTTTCAATCATTCCAGCAAAACTGCTGAAGCGAACAGAATCTTTCTGGCCATTTCACCCAAGTGCCCATCCCCTGATGGTCCAAAGCAGCAGACATGACATAGTGTCTAACTGGCTAATGAAAATGCATAATCTCTATGGAAATGCTGTCCATCACTATGTGTGTATGTGTGGGTGCATGTGTGTGTGTTTTCCAAATAGAACACACCCACACGGTCTGGGGAGGGACACAAACAGACAGCAGGCTGAGCTATGAATGAACACCAGCAGACACTATTTTCTACCAATTGTATTTCTAATGATTTGTCTCTTTCTTAATGAATACAATCTTTTATTTACAGTAAAAGAAGTTCTACAAAGCTAAAGAGAGGCAGACAAAGTTAGCTGCATGGACGTGACAGATTGCATTAATCACTATTTTGAGGAAGCTGTGTGTTTGTTTGGATGGAACATAATGAGGTTGCAGAATGATTATGAAGCAGAGACCTGCTGCTGCTGCTAATGGCTTTGGGGGACCAGGGGGACACAGACAGAGAGCGTGTCAACCTGTGTGAAGTCCATCTCAACTCCCTCAGGAGTTAGTACTAATTACTGCCTCATCAGTAGAGAAGGAGCCCCTCTCCTTGCTCCATTTCGTGGTGTTACAAGGCCAAACAGTATCAAAACAGTGTGTGTGTGTGTGTGTAAGTGTGTGTGTGTGTGTGCTCTTTTAGCTATGCACTGATATACTCCTGACATTATCCACAGGGGCTGTATTCGAGAAGCAAATCACAGAGGCCTCTGACAATCTGCCACAATCGGTTTTTCCTGCCACCCCCTGATAAAAACTCGAGGAAGGGGGCAGTTAATGATATTTCCAACATGCCACAGACACAAAACCTAAAATCTCTCAGGATGAGAAAGGTGTCATACACATAGAAGTGAAGATTTCAATTGGCAAGACGAGATTCCAGAGCTTTTGGTGATAAGGGCCGAAGCAGATGTTGATGTGCTGTAAACAAAAACATGTGTAATGGCCTGCCTGACTGCTGAGGAGATTTTTCTGTTGTTGTAAATGTTTCTGACGACCTCATGTCTTACTCTGAATCAAGCTCAAAATACTTTGGGAGGTGCTGAGAAGAAAGAGGAAGCATGCATGGTAGTGTAAATGGTTTAATGTATCCTCTCTTCACCAAGAGTCTTTTAACTGCGTGGCCCACTTTATATTGAGGACCTTTACAACCCAAGTAAAGCTAGAATCACTCTCCCATCTCCAAGCCAGAAAAAGGTCTCGTTGAGAAATGGCAGCAAGATCAAGAGGCTTTTCTTCTCACACCACTGAGGACCCCGCTCCTTGTGATGCCGTTGGTTTAACATGTGGAGTGTTCTTTTTTCCCCCTGGGTAAATAAGCTTTGTACTGAGCGGTGATTGTACCATTCTCCTTCTGCACTGCAAGCAAAGAGCTCATGAGCACCAGAGAGGAAAGAGATGCGCACATCAAAAAAATCCCCCACCTCTGACAGATTCCAATCTGTGGGCAAATGCTTAAAAAGATTAATAGAGGGAGGGAAAATGAAGGCAAACAGACACCAAGGCATTTTGTTTTCTACCCTACTGTTGTGATCTGACCTGGGCCAGGAGGCAGCGGTATATTAGCAGCCCTGCCAAACTGGCATGACTAAGATTATCCGACTCTACAGGGATCCACGTGGTTTGGCAAAGGATGCATAAACAACAGGAAATTTGGGGCAAAGTCAAAACATGCTTATCGCTCTCATACTAAGAGGGATTAGACCTAGGAAAAAGAGGGCTGCATTTGCTTTGCCTTCCATTCTTCCTGTTCGCTTCGCTTCCCGCTTCTTGCCTTGCAGCAATGCCATAACACATTTTTTCAGTGAATCAGTGTGTACATATAGCAGCAGATAAGGTGCTCTGCTCTATAAAGCCCATAGGGGATGGCTGATTTGACATCATGCTCTGTTACTGTAATGGCAGCACAATGACCTGTCTGACAGTAATGAGTGCTGCTTATGTAACTGTGAGAGAGAGTGGAGGATAAAAATATCACTTTTTCATTGCATAATTAAATAAAAAAACAAGGGGGTAATGGAATGAGCAACATTGGTGCTCAAGCTCTCTTCGCGTAAATAAATGCAAGACATCGAAGACCAAAAGTAAGATGTTCAAGGTTTCCCATGTCTTTATTGAGTTGTTGCAAAGTATTCAAAGTGGGCAGATGTTGTAACCCTCGTAGGTCGTACACATTCTTCTAACTCTGCAAGATTCTATTTTCTTTTTAAAACTGCAATAATACATTTTTATTATATCTGAAAAATGACACGAATGACTATAGCTGCTTTCAGACATGCACCGGACTCCACAGATCCCCCGTTTGGAGCATGGGTGAACACAAATGTCAGAGTGAGACGCTCTGCAGTATTTAGAATTTCTCTGCCTGACCTCCCAGTATAAAATCTTTAGAAATCAAAGGGAAGTCACTGTGTGAGCACAGCAGGGGATAGCCCACTGGATTCAGAGCTAGTGGGGGGGGTTGATGTTCTAACATGCGACAGACACAAAAAGAAAAGAACACAAATATCTCATGGTGATACAACGGTGACATAAGTCGAAGACACAGACAAGGATGTCAAGAGAGTTTGTGGTGATAAGAGAAGACACCGACCGGTGCTGTAAACAAAATCATGTGATCTATGCAACAAAGTTAATACCTTACTTCCTGTCTCTGCCTGGAAGGTGTCGCTCGTGGCGACAAACCCACAGAGAGTTCCCCCTGGGCTCTATGTTGTTTTAATATCTTATAGATAAGAACTTTGGTTTTATGGCCAACAACTTTAATGTTTGGTTCAGTCTCACCGCTCCCAACAACCTAATTCTGGTTGCACAAGCTTTATTCAGCAGAAAAATATGTCAGATGCCTACACGACCTGCATGGTATGAAACAGCAGACACCATTCAACATGGTGGTGCTTTTAGGAGCTAACATGCCAGTTATGTCCTGCAGGAGTTACCAGAGACCAAAAAAAGAGATAAAACAAGAGTGAATAAAGCACAACACTAATAGTAGACAATGTTTCAATTCTGTAGCCAAAACAACCAACAGTTGAGTATCTATTATGATGTTTTTTTGTGAATCTGTCCATGTCTTTTGTAACCGATGCTTGATAAATTAGAACTCATTCATTGAATAGCATTCTGAATTTGTAGTAGCATTCAATGAACTAGCAGGTTTTTACTTCATCAATCGTTCACCAATGTGTATGCTGATACCAAACCTTTGTTCCAATATCAAGATGAAACTTTCACAACTTTTTCCGAGGATTATAAAGACACATTTCTGTATAATTTTGTCGAAATAAAAGCAGCCATAATTTAAATTTAAATTATTTTCAAATGTCTGTGCACCAGAAGTGAATTAAAGCTGCTCTGCACGAGCCACTATCAACTTAATTTGACAGCCTTGGTAAATTACCTTTGAATTATAAAAACTAATATGGAATTTTGCAATCCTCATCGCAGGAAACTCAGACGAGGACTCATTATGTGTGCATACGAGAACATGAGGATATGTCTTCTAATTCTGAGGAAAGAATCTCTAGAGGATCTGCTAATCATCTCTGATAAACATCCATCAAACCTGTATCAATTACTATTTGAAATGGATTGTGAGGATTTCACTTCCTGCAGTCTCAGAGGCAGGCAATCATAGCAAAACAATTGGACAACTGCGGTCCGTCTTAGAACTAATAAGAATCAGTCAGTGGCTGACAAGGCTGTCAGACTGAAACTGTGCTCCATATTGTTGCATACCACACACACACACACACACACACACACACACACACACACACACACACACACACTGGAAGAGGGTAACAATAACCTGTGGCCATGCATTTTAATGAGGCGCTCTGTTGCATCCGGAAGCCTAATGAAATACTGCTGGACCCCGCCGCTCTCTGCTCTGCTGTCGGACACCTCTGCATAATGATTATGCTCATCTACCCTTGCTAAATGCCAGAGCAGCAATTCTGTGTCAGAGGGTTATGTGGCGGTTTTGACCAATGAGGCTTTAAATTTAGGCTGCTTCTGTATCAAAGTGGTGTGAGTAGCAGTGAAAGGCCAGTCACTAAGCAGATAAAAGTCCAATGAACTGAAAAGTGATAACCTGTACTTCATTATTAATTCATGTGTCCTGGATTCTGTTGAGATTGGACTTTTTATTGGCATAAAAAACTTGTTTGTCATCTGGAGATGGAATGCTCTATTTGAAGTCAATTGTTAAGTACTAGACCTTGAGCCGAAGTTAAGGAACCCCCTCCTGTCTCTTTTATTAGTTATGAAATATATTCGTGGGGGAAGTAGATGTGATAGATGGGAGACGCAACTGACTATCTAGTTTGATGCAACTTTTCAGACGTACACATCTCCTGTTCAGCAAATTCTTCTTTTCTCCTTTTTTTTTTTTTATTCGTTGAGAACAATAACTTTGATCTTGTTCCCCACCTGCCAGTGCAGAGAGGCATACCAAATATTTTGGATTTTTGATACAACCATAATATTTCTATTTTTACAATTGAGTAAAACAACTGCTGGGCCCTATTTCACAAGAAAGAAAAGACTCAGCACAAGTTTTAAAAAAGGATTACATAAAGTATGTATTGGTGATTTCTTCCTTGGGACTCTTCTACGGGCCCTGTCCCCTACAGGTTGGAAACAAGTGGAATATATATATATATCCTGTATACATAATAATATATGAATATATATATAGCACTTGCACTAATACACTAGCTCTATGTCAACATACTACAACAATAACATGCTTATATCATTAAAGTGATATTATACAAAAAGTTGTGGTGTACTCTGAGTCCACATTCTGTCATCCTTCAAGTAACTTTAGTGGCAAACCGTTCAGTAGTTGAGTGTAATCCTACTGACAGAGAAACAAACAACACAAGAACATAACCTCTTTGAAGAGGTTCTGAACTATAATGACTTGAATTAGTAAGAATTGGTCAAAGTGGCCATTTTTCTTCAGAACAAGACACTCTTGATACTTGAAGACCATTTTGTGACAAACCAGACTAAACAGAACAGAAACTGTGTGTCAGAATGTTGCCTGCCTGGCTGCGAGTTTATTAACTGCATATAACTGTTTGCACACTTCAATGAAAACAATACCAGATGACGACACCAGCACCCATAATGCCTCAGCAGCCAACCAGGCCTGGAGCTGCATCAAATGATTTCTCCATCACTTAGCAGCACCTGCCAACAATGTCGAACAGCTCCATTTTGATCGAAAAAGCAGTCCATCCATCAGCAGCTCAGCTCATAAGCACACAGCTGGGGAAACGGCTGCTATTCATTTTCTAAAACGTATCAATATCCCACAGAAACACTCCTCAGCCATGGCCTTTCGCTTGACTTACAGAGGAATTATCTTACTTGACACAAGGCGGTGAGGGGAAAGGGGGAAAACTGCTTCATTATGTTCCTTGCTCTGTTTCCAGGCAGGGAATGTTTTTCTCCTTCACTTTCTGGCTCTCTGTGTATCACTCAAGCAGCAAATACAGACACATACAGAAAAAAAAACATGCTCACTTGCTCTCTTTGTTCCTATCTTGGCAACAAACACAAGCACACACTGTCAGACTCAGCCCCTCAATCACACACAGCCTTCAGCGTTTGATTCAGTGAGTATCTGTGGGGCCTTGGGACTGTTACTGCAGTCTTCCACTGCCCTCTTCCTCCTCCTCCCTCTCTTCCTCCCCGTTGCTAGTCTCATTCCTGCTCTCTTACTCTGATTCGCCGAGTGCTGGTGACAATCAGCGACATGATTGGTCAGAAGCAGAGGTAGTGGATGCGACGTCATGCCACGGTGGCTTGTGGTGGTGCAGAAATCAGAGAAGCGCTCTGAGTATTGGCAGTTTTCAGCAGCATGTGGAGTATCGTGTTAGATCATTACAGAACAGGAGGGGCAGCCAAGACACCAGAGATGAAAAGGAGAGTTTTAATTACCACTTATTTGCTTCCCATGCTGCATCTAATTTGCTAGAAAGAATTACTTGCAGAGATATCTCTCATCAACAAACGTGCATTTGTGGAAATTGTATTTTGGGAAAGTAATGTTTCCCATAACAGCTACAACAATTAATTTAATACCAGAGAATAGCCAACATGTTGCAATAGAGATGGATTAGACTGGAAGATAATTTAATGAAAGGTTTTAAGTTGAAACGATTCCTCGAGTAACTAGAGCAAATCGATTACTAAAAATCATTGATTTAAATTCTTTGCCTTGAAGCTTCATTAAATCTATATACTGCCAACAAATGTCTGTAGACGGGCCCTCGTACTGCTCAGTGGCCACTGTTGATGATTAATACTGTTGCAGAACGACTGTGTTCAGAGGCCAGAGTTCCCCTAAAAGTGCAGACGATTGCCTGAGAAAGTTCACAGATCATGTTGCCACCACCATTCCTTGTTCATCACGATGGTTCAACTCACGCACGCAAAAGTATTTCTTATCCGATTACTCAATGAATCGACGGAATAATCGATACAGAATACTCGATTACTAAAACAATTGACCTCAATGTCGTGTGTGTACTACATACAATACAACAAAATTCATGATAATTTGCTAGCTAGCTACAGGTACCATGCTCTATTTTAGCATAGCATAACATTCAAGGAAATTTTATTTTCACAATGCAGCTTGTTTTGTTTAATCCATAAATAAAAAGGAATGCAGAAAGAAGCAACTGTCAAATTTGAGCTCGTTCTCACTACCAAAACTGCAAAACTATCCTTGGCTTAATACACTCCGATACAAACCGCTGATTTCAGAGGACTAATATACGTATCAAATCAAATCAGATTTTTATCCAAAAGAAAGCAAATTGTGGATATATTCAAGCTAAGGTTGGTAATCCTGGAAAAGCTAGCTAGAGCAGGATACATTTTGCAGCCGCTTCATCCCACACCTACCAATCACCCCCAAACACATGAATGTGAGATCTGATATCTGCCAGAGGCTGACTTTTTCGTGACTCGCTCGCTAACTTCATTTCTGCTTCATTGGTGTATGTCTCCTTGGCTGTAGACTGACATGTTCATGCACTGGTCAGTTCATTTGGTCCAAATTAAATGATTGCAATCAATCAATCAAATTTTAATTGTATAAAAATATGTATGTATGTAACAACATGAACAGGAAGAATTTACGGCTGCATTTTACTCCTTGTTCAGACAAGATGTTCTATTGTCTGCTTTATTTATTCTAACTAATTAGTCTTGTTAATAGAGAGACTTTGGACCAGTGTGGGCAGAGGGCTCAGTGATTCATGGTGCTGTGATTGATGCTGCATTTTGGAAAAAAGAAAAATCAATGAAAAAACGAAAGCATTCTCCTCTTCCTTTCTCCGCTGCATTTGTCTGAAAGACAGATAAACAAGTACTACCAGCAATATAAACATCCCATGTGAACCAGAGCAGAGGTGGGGAAGGCATGCTCGTTTATTGAAGAACAAACTTTTATTGGCTGCCCACTCTAATTAGCACAAAAAGCCTGTGTACCAGACCACATCCATTTCATTTCTCCCGTGTCCTTGAAACAAAAAGTGACCCCACTGTCTGTCTTTGTGGACACACTCAGGCTCTACTCATGAAGGGCACTTGTTCAAGTCGACTTAAAGGAGAAGTTTGTTTTTTTTCAACCTGGTCCTTATTTCCAGCATATGGTATGTAGATCTACTCACCCATAAAGGTTTGGAGTAACTTGGAGTCCTTTGGACGCTATTAGATCCACACGCGATCTGCGTATATCCATACAACGCAAGTGACTGGGGCATCCACAATACAGCCTCTAAATAACACATTATCTGCCGCGAAACTCTTTATTTACTATGAATCACCAGTACTAGTCCCCTGAGTTGAATTCATTCTCTGTTTATTTGCTTTGAGGTTATCAGATCCTGAAAAGCTAATTTAACACCATGTTTTGCCTGTTGCAAAATTCGCATTGTATTGGAACAAATCTCGAAATTCCTAGCATTTTTATAGTTCATGATCTACAGTACTCCCCTCTCTTCTGTCTGAAGGCGGTCTCTCCACAGCCATAGGATTCATTCACTGATTGTATCCACCGTTTTGTCAGCCACGTCTGTCACTAGCACATCTGTTAGTTGCAGGATAGAGAGCGATACCTGGCTGCAGGCACCAACATCTGTTACCACTGGAGTTGCTGGCACCAGCTGATCAGGTGACACAAAGTCTGGATGTTGTAAAAGGGATATGTTTGTTTTGGGTCAACGATAAATCAGGACGTGGATTCATGGCAGGAGTATTAATGTATTAAGGCTTCTGTGCAGCAGCTGCCCCTACACACAGAGCAGTCAAAGCTGCAGAAAGAAGATAATAATATAATAAACTTTATTTGTATAGCACCTTTCATAGAAGAAATGCAGGTCAAACAGCTTTCAATACAATAAGATATAAATAAGATGTGTCGTTATATGTGTGGCTTCAGTTATCTGGAGTGACCACTGCTCCCTTCAGAATATTCACTTGGCATGCGGACCAGCTCAAGCTGGTCAACCTGATGCCCTCCTGCAGCAGGCCACTCTGGCAGCACTTGGCCCATTATGTGGCTCACTGAAATTCATTGAGCACGCACATTAGCTTACTCTACTGTGATACAATTAAAATGATGTGAAAATGCAAGCCGTGTTGTCTTTTTTAATAAATCTAATTTGGTAATCTCCAAACTGCAATGTCTTGCATTATCCATACTTTCAACAAATCGAACTTTGAATATGTTTGATTTATTTAAAACTAAAGTGAAAAATACAAGAGGCTCTGGCAGGTGCTTATCCTTTTGGTCAGAGAGGATGTAGGGAGGACAGGGCGAGTGTCAGAGGCCAGATCTACAGCTCAGAGAACAAGAAGGGAGGACAAGGATGTTAGAAGAGCTGCTAAAAGAAAGAACAGCTCCTAAATAGAAAGTGACAGGTGAGATGGACATGACAAATGAAGACAGAGCCTCAAGGACGTCTCAGCTGTCAATCACATCAAATTCACTCTCTACCAAATCATTACAGAAGAGCCAAAGCTAAATCCTCTGACTCAGGATCCAACTGCATGTGAGGCTTTCTAGTTATATTAAATCGGTCATTATCAAAGTTATATCTACAACGTATTCACTGCCAATAGATATCACACTAGCCTCCAACATTAATATTTTCAGAGAGGCTTTGCAAAGCGCAATGAAAGCAGCCTGTAAACACACCACCAGAAGCACAACGGAGTGTTTAGTTTGGTTTAAAAGTGAAAGAGATCAATGAAAACATATCAATTTGTCAAACTCAATAAGTGTATTGTATCTTTAAGGTTCAGCTTCTAAAAGCTTTGATGAATATGGAGCTTTTAAGTGTACCTTTTCTAATCCACAAGCCTTGTCACCCTGAATGAATTATGTAACTGGATATAACATGCCTGAAATTCCCTCATTAAAAGCCGAAGACGTAAATGGCCAGAATTTATACACCTCATTTATAATGTGTCGCATTCACCCACTGACAAATATATATATATCTATGTTATTAGCCGCCTTGTTGCCAATAGGCGCGACTGTCACAATCTAACACAAGAAAGACAAAAAAAAATTTGAAAGACGAATCCAATTGTATTTTTAAAAGATAATTGAGCGAATTAGGGTAAAGTGTAGTTTTCTTTGGTGAAAGTTACTGTTATAACACAGAGATGGAAGTTCAAGTAAAGTATTGAATAACTTTTTGGAATAAAAGTCATTTCCCAAACATGACAAATAGAAACTGAATCCCTACTAGCTTTTCAAAGTTTAAGTATCTTAAGGTCTAGATTCAAATTCATGGTCAAAGTGCAACAGGACATTTTTTTTATCTTAAAATGTACTTTCATTGTAATCTATTGCTTTGCTGCTCATCAAACTGGCCGTTTGGTATCTTTGCAACCAGCCACGATTAACAGATGATTGTGACACCAAACTGTATGAGAACTAAAAAGGTTTAGGACCCTTTCAGACAGAGGGCGGTTTGTGCCAAAAGCTCTCAAATCTCGTTGTCTTTTCAAATTAAGATCTTCTTTTCAACCAACCACTCGCTGTGCATTTTTCCTGACATTTTCCTGTATTGCGATCTCACATACAGCCCCTCTGAAAACCCTCACTTAAATGTTCGCCGTTCAGTAAACACCTGAAAACAGCTTTATTCTGACTCTGTCTTTAGGTAACTAGATACTTTGTTTGCAGCGGCGCACTAATTCTTGGCATCTTGTCGTGACCACAAGATTTTAAACCGTTTTCTGTACAAATCAAACAATGTCAAACTATTACCCTTAACCAATTACATATGATTTGTTATATTTCTTTGTAACTTGATACTTGACTCGAAAAATAAATCACAGCAAAGCCACAGTGGATGGACACGCGCAAGTCATATTTAAATAGCATAGTCACACCTGCCCAAAAGAGACTACAGGCTGTCATGTGACTTGCGTTAGAGTAATCTTAAAGGGAGAAACCAAGATGACTGATTTCTCAGCAGCACTTAGTATACAACCTGTCCTCTTGCTCCAGCAGCCAACTAATACCACGAAGGCAGCTACACTTGATATTCCCCACACAGCTCAGCTCAAATGGGACATCTGTTGGCTTCCTGCAGCTCAGCCTCCATAAACCCACCTCCCTCACAATAAGGTATCGTATGAGGAAAATGAATGAACTGCCCAGCTGCTTGGATGTTAATCAGCAAAACAAACTGATGAAATTCTTTTTTGGATAATAGTTTGGTGCACTTTTAGAAATGTATTCAAGATATCCTCCTTACAAATCAATCAATACCCTTGTGTATCTGAGTGTCTGCTGCCTTAATGCTGCAACAAACATGTACATGTGGTGCTTCAGGAGGTCCAGAGTAAATGCTGCTGAAAGGTTTATCCAGTTTATCCACAACCTTTATTCTACTCCTCTGCTTCTGGGAATATCAAATAGCTCCTCCTTACGTCGTGCCGAAGATGACTGTGGCTGAAGATGTCACTCTGTCAAAAGAACAATTATCACAGTGGTGGACAGGGTTCTTGAGGAGAGAGATAAACCATTCACATTCAAAGCCTCATGATTGTTCAAAATGACAGTGTTTGAGCGAATTGCTCTTTTAACCTTGCTCTTTTTACCCTCTGGTAACTGCTTTCCACATCACTTATCTGCCATCAGAAGCCAAAATGAAGCAATTTCAGCAAAAATGCAACCAACACAACGGAAAAGAATTAATAAAACACCACTGCTGTCAGTAAAATAAATCAGAGCCCTAATAAATGCAAAAAGAAAAAATGCTGGGAACTATTGGCACTTCAGAGAAACTGCAGATTTGCAAACACATTTATAAATTGTGTTGACATCTCACTGACTAGTGATAAAATCCTACTCTCCAGGTGCATGAACTAGAGTGCACAGCCATTAATGCGGGCCTTTGCGTAGAGGCTAAGCTGTTTTAGCTCCCAAGCCAACAGTAAACACTGAAACCATGTGGGTGACCTGCTTGACGGATTAGTGATGGTTAGTGTGCACACACACTTTTACACAGGCCTTTATTTTACCTATGTGCCACAAATCCATAGGATTGAGACTCCTAATATGGCCGACAATAGTTATTATCAGCTCTGCATTATCCTCACTAATACCTCCCATTGACTGAAAACTGCTGGGTATTTTTAGCCTTGAATGTGACACTTTGAAACAGATAGATGCTGCAGTACACTGAGCATAAAAGGCCAGCTGTGGAGTATGCGATTTTGTAAGGAGTGACTGCAAATGGCAGCTTTTTCACACCTTTTGCCATCTTTTTCTTTAGGAGACTTCTTAAATTCCTGCACCATCTATTAGATACCTGGTGCAATATTATCTGATTACCTTGAGCTTTCAGACAGACAGATAATTTCTGGCAATTATCCGGATGGGCTGTAAGTGAGAATCCACAATCACAGCGAGCAAGTGGGCATGTGGATGACGTGTCTTACATGCAAAGCACTCAAAACAGGATTCAATCAAACAGGATGAAAAATAGGAGCAGACACAAAAACAAGCACATGTAGTCTAATACAGTGCATAACAATTGTGACAAATTTTTTGTAAGTATTTTGTAAGATGTGTTGTAGTACGTTGAGCGTGAGCATTCAGTCTTGACCTTGGAAACAGTAATTGACAAAGAAATCACCTGTAAAGGGACTTTCTCACTGTTCTGCAACTACTTCTGCAGCTATTTTCACACTTGGAGGATTTGTATTTAGGGTAAGTTTTTGAAGTAAAGTAAATTATGAAGTGGTGAGGGTCACAGGTTATGGTTCAAATGATCAGTCGGAGGTTATTGTCAGAGCATTGGGATGTTAACATGTTTGCATTTGTGTGTGTGACAGTGACTCTGGCTGCTTTTACCGCCTTTGACGTCTTATTCAGCGCAAAAGGCGGTAAAAGCAGCGATGATGCACAAGTTTGAGTCCTCATGAATTAAACAATGATTCTCGTCTTTCTCCTTCGCTGGATGATACTGATGGCCACTGGTTGCAGCAGCAGTGTGTTGATGTGGAAGGCTGCAGCCACATTATAATACACATGTTTTTGGGTTTTTTACCCCTAACATAAAAAAAACACAGTAAGCCTGTGGCTTGTCTTTGCTTTGTCCTTGTCACGCTGACTCTGCCTCCCTCCTTTCCTTCCCCTCCTTTGCTCCCAACCCTACCCCACTACCACTGAGTGAGTGCCAGTCTGCCAACTAGGTTTTTAGATGCAGGGAGAGGAGCATGGGGGGATGGAGACTCATCATCCCTCCATTCCCTCACTTTTCTCGCTGTCTCTCTCTCCCCCAGGAGCATCTTCTGCACCACTGCTCTGCCACCAACAATTCATCAGTGAAAATCTCCTGCAAACTTCCCAAACAAATAAGTGCGCTGACTTCTGCTCCTCAACACGCAGTCACACACACACACACACACACACACACACACACACACACACACACACACACACACACACACACACACACACACACACACACACACGCGCATGGGTCACCCAACTCTAGACCTCCTCAGACACAGCCCCCTCCCTGAGTTGCTGTCTAACACACTGAAGTATGCTGTATTGATATTTGCTCAATGATCTAGATGGAAACGGACATTCTGCCTCACTTTGTGTTTGACTTAATAGCTGCTGACATAGATAAGTTTTCTCATTCAGCTTCTTCCAAAATGGAAGTGCAGATATGTCTGTTTGATGATGAGTGGCTAATGAGTTTATCCACTACGTGCTTCACATCTGTTTTGTTTACCTCACTCCACGCTGAAGCCCCTCAGGGGATGTGCACGTGAACACCAACGCTATCAGCCCATCAAAACCAACTGGGTAAACAGATCTCGTGCTCCTGTTTATTCTGTTCATTTACAGTGGTAGTTAATTATTTGGGAATAATCTACTTGCTTTTCAAATAAAATAAAAAAAGTCATAGAAAAAATTAGATGAAAGAACAGAAAACACATCAAGAAAGGTAAAAAAAATATCCCTGCTTACTCTGAACTAAAAAGAAGAGGAGGGAGAAGAAGGAGAAATGTTCTAATATGATGACAGGTTGGATTTGATTCATGGAAAACACCACCATAAGTCTTGTTTATCTCAAGAACATAAACTGGATAACATCCAGGCTGGACAGGGGCTAACCGGTTAGCATGCCAACATAACGAGAAGCAAGAAAAGGGCAGACATAGAAGCAAAATACAACTTAAAGTCCACCCATGATGAAAATTTTAGGAGTTTAGGAACATGCTTTTGTGTCCCTTTGTGAATTATATATGATAAAATACATTTTGAGTGGTATAAGTAGTCTGCATCATGGATGAGATTTTCCACCAACACACTGCAACGCCAGTCTAAAAAAAAGATCAGATTCAGAATGCCAGGGTTTTGTGATGTCACAAACTTTGCAAAACAATTCTTTCAATTGTTTTACAGCCACAAATGGTTAAATTGGATTTTCCTTTCACGACAAACATGTTGAATATGTAATTTTGAGGGACAAAGAAAGTTTGATGCTGAACGTGACATTTCAGCTTGATTGGCAAGCAAATATTTGGCAATGCTAGCTAGCCCTATCTATGTAGGAATACCACGACCTTATATATAGCCAATTAAAAGTGTTTGGCAGTGTTCAGGACTTTTGGTTCTTGTACAGTATAGATATTGTCTGATTTCTCTGTAATAAAAACATAACATTAAGATTTTTTTTAAAGGATTTCGATAAATTTAATCATTCAAATTATTTTCAACGCTTGTTATTGAATTATGAAAATGACATACACTGTGTCAATAAAAAGTAAAGTCATCATTGAAGCTTTTCTTTTAAGTCCAACTAAAACTTAATTTAAAATGTACTGTTCATATTTCATTACCCTCCCTTATATCTCTATTCCAGCCCCTCTGTGGGCGGCAGCTTAGAGGCTGAGAAAAGACAATAGTATGGCAGATTAAAGACAACACTACAAAGGATGCATGCACAGATCTATCTATTCCTCCCAAGACCAATTCCAGTACATGAACTCTGCATATCAATAGATCAAATCTATAGTACTGTTTTGGAATCTGGCGTAGAGTGAATTTTATTACAATGACAAACTATTCAATGCAGATAATTGGTGTCTTGCAGATTCCTGATCTGTTTACTAATGTCAGAATCGGCAAGTTAGTGAAAGTAAACTGCATTTAATTCTTAAACATTCATTTTACATAACCCCACAGTAGCTGCATATTTGTCAGAGCTTAACGTCTTTAGATGTGTCTACAGCGCTGACTACACACACATGCAGCACGTTGTTGCCCTGCAGCTAAATGTTAATCACAACCGACAGACAACAATGCAGCTGCCACATGTGTGACTTTCAACGTGTGACACCCGTGTTGTGTGTGTGTGTGTGTGTGTGTGTGTGTGCGCACACAATAAGGGCACACGTGTATATATACTGACAACAACAGCGCAAAGTGATGTGAGAGGCATTTTCCTATCACTTTATGTGTAATAATCAGCATACAAAACACAGTTGCTGCATTATTCAGCATTTTCAACTTCCTTTCTGTTCAATAAAACATGCAATACATTCAACCATCAACCATTCCCTTAGCCCTGTATACAAATACTGTACTAAACCAAATACACTGCATGTAAAGTGGCAACAGCATCTCTCACCCTTCTAGGTGAAGCCCAGTCTCATCAATCACTTTACTCCTTAGGAACAGATGGTGCCATTCGTTGGTCCAGGAACGAGACACACTGCTGGCCCTACGTGTGTGTGTGCGTGTGTGTGTGTGTGCGTGCGTGCAGATGCATAAGTCATGTTAACGAACACGCTCATCTGAAAAGATTTACAGTGGTGACTCATCAAGTGTTTATGATCCCTGCGGACTTTACACATGCTGGCATTGACATAACATACAGCATTAATGTCGCTTGAGCGATTATCGTCCAGCCTCATATGAATATTAATAGGACACAGGAGTGTCACTTGTCAGTCAGTTCAGTGGTTGTAGATTCCTTTCACTTGCCATGTTCACCCTGCAGTTAGAAAGTGTCCTGAATTCTTCTAATGTTTTTTTTTTCTAGTATGTGATTCAGATTTGCCTTGACATTTGTACGGCATGTATCCTAAATCCCATATGCCGTACAAATGTCAAGGCATATCTGCAAATCATCATGTGAGGGAGAGTGAAGATTTTAATTAGTACTAACAGATCCAGTATAAAATGACACCACATTCCCTTCTCCTCATCCTTCCAGAACTTTCATCATACGGTCTATTTGGGTCCCCAGGTTCCTGCCTACATGCAACAAATCCACTTTCTGATCAAAGTGGATTTAAGGTAAAGTGGTGAAGATTAGAAACACATCCTGGAGTGCTCATTTCACTTGCTCCAACAAGGTCTGTGTCAACCGAGGTATCACAAAGAGCTGCTTAACCATCCAGGCACTAGGCCCTAACCAAAACATTAAGACCAAGATCCAATAAGGTGGCATTAATAAGGACTGAAATGGAGATGCACACTTTGCCCCAGGTAAGGTTTGGATTAAAACATCATTGCAGATTCATTTAATATAGTCATTGTACAGGGTGCAGAACGCTTTAGACAAACTCGGTCATTCAGCCATGTCTAAAATCACAAGTGTTTATACTTGTTTCAAATGCTCCTCTAAGGGAGAAAGGTGCACACCGTTTGTCAGAATAGAACTGGCATATGCAGTGCCTCCAGTGTTGCAGTCAAAAAGTGTATCACATGCTGTTATATGTTCCAAAGTTTCATTTTGTCTGAATGTTGGATATTTTGTTAAAAACTATTATCACATAGACAACAGCTGGTTCTTCTTGTTTTGAATCATACAGCAAAAATGAATAAGATAGTTCAATGTATTGCTCTCGAAGGAATATATGCACAAACTTTCATCTGCAGTGTCTACTCTGGTTATTGACCAGTTATTTTTTGTGAACACTGTGAAAAAGTTAAAATAAGATAATTCGTCAGCCCTCTGACCAGTGTGGGGTCTTTATTCTCTCAGTTGCTGATCAGACTGCAATGAAGCTTCTCGATTCAGTCAGACCGTGATTGATTTTGTGTGATGATAAGACAACAGAGAGATGATTTTGCAAATGGATGATGTGTCTGTGAAAAGCTGGTATGTAAAGTGACACACAAACACTCGCCCTACTCAGAAGGCTCGTCATTGCAGTCTAATGACGACTGTACCATCTGGTGTCAAAAACCAGAGGGCTACTTTCAAGCGGCCTATTAAGATTCTAAAGCCAGTGCTGGAAAAATCACCTACTGCTTGATGAATGCGTTCAGACTCATCTCTGACAAACCAATTGTTTTCTCCACAATCCCACTAAGCTTTTCAAATCTCTCCTTCCTGCTCTCCGGGGAGGAAATGCCAGTGTTGTTTACAACATCTTTCCATTAGCTAGTCTTTCTTTTAAACATGCAGCATTAATTGATTAAAAGTGGTTCCCAAACTATTTAAAATCATTGTAAAATGATTTCAAAAAACAAGCTCTCAACAGAAAAAATATTACATTACATTGATATATTTAATAAAAAACACAAAACAACAAATCGGCCCTCTACTATTTCTCTTCAGGTTATTTCCATTCATGTAGCTCTCATTATGCCTTCTCTTCCTTCAAAACAAACCTTGATTTAAAATAAGCTACTTTTTACACACCATTATCAAGAGATTAATTTGGGGTAAAAAGGAGACACCGTGAAAACAGTTGGTACGTACCCAGGAGGTTTCAGTAAAGGTTCCATTGACTCTTGCGCAGAGGAGATAATGGAATCGATCCCTCCAACTGCTTAACTTAAGCGTAGGAAAAGACCTGTCATGTGACCTTGTCCACATTAGGGAGGGGGGCACTGTGCTAATTTATTTACCCAATATAACCTACACAGGCAGGGACTCACAGACAGGAGGTTAGAGCTGGCCAAGCCGATTTGAGTGTGTTACTGATGCCTGAGCCAAGACCTCAGGGTTTGGGAGGAAGAGGTGTGTATGTGCGGGGGAGGTACAGTAGATAGAATGACAGAGGAAAGGATTGAGATGGACAGGATGGAGAGGAAAAGAATGGGGAAGCTGTCAAAGCTATAGCAAGACAGAGACAGGGGGCTGGTTTTGCAGAACCAGCAAAGAAAAGGAACAAAAAGATGAAAAAGAGCCAGGCTGGGTGCAGTGAGGATGGGTGTGTGTTATTTGCCGTGTTATGCCTGGTTGCCACCATGTATCCCGGGTGGCAGGACTCCAGGGGCGTGTCACCTGGTTCTGTTCCAGGTGGTAAAAGCATAAGGGCTCCTGGTTGCGGAGATGTGTCACACTCAGCCATCTGGTGATGACTCACTGTCGCCTGCTCCTGTTTGCTCTGACTGGGCACAAGATTCAGGGCATCAATGTGTGTGTGTGTGTGTGTGTGTGTGTGTGTGTGTGTGTGTGTGTGTGTGTATGTCTGTGTGAGTCCTTAATGCATTAGCACCCTATTTTATGTGATGGCCACTCAGCAGAGACATAATTAGTAGAAGCTTGAATTATCTGGAGTCCATCTGCGATATGGTGATGAGAGAGGCCTCGACAGTGCACTTTATTTAGAAAGGTTCTGAGCCTCTAAAATAAAAGTTCTATTTATCAAACAGCAAGGCACACGTGTTACCTGAAGGCATCATGAGTGTAGCATAACACATTTTGTCCAAGTAGTTAGAAACAGATGCTTCAAACATGCTGAGATGCTATTCATTAGAAGGTCATGGAGAAAAGTGCCAACTGCTAACACAGAAATGCACATATCACACACAGCCACACATGGCTTAAAATGTGCTGCAAATAAAATGCAAAAGTATGCAAGAGACGGGCTGAGGGCGATGCTCACAGTAATCTCTCCAGTACTGTGTACGCCTGATGGGGGCATGCATGCTGCCTCCTAGATAGATGCAGCCAACTAACAGACCTGCTCCTGTGTGACAGCTCCCCACCTCCAGGCCACAGCTGACCCAAATCTGTCTTTTTTTGTCCTCTGCTTTGCCCACAATTCCACATCAGATGCTGGGACAGTGGAAGCTGCACTTTCTCAAATCCCACTATACCATTTCTCATAAAATCATCATGCTGAAAAGACTAGTTTACCATACTTCTACTGCCCCCTATCCACCAACATGAAGCCTTACTTCACTGGACAGACAATTACTGTACATACAGCAGGCACAGTGTATTGCTCTAAAGACGGGAGCAGGATTTATTCTCCAAAATGTAAATTTCAGGAATAATAGTAGTTTGTATAATACTATAATAATATCCAGCAATCCCCACCATAATGTTTTGCCTGCATGCTCAGTCATTTTGTTGCTCTTACAATCATATCATTGGTATGCTTGTAGAAATAGCACTAGAAGATTCAGCTAATGTTATCAAAAAATCATGGAAAAGTCCAAAAATATTTAGTGAATTACAAGTGAAATAAGTGAGAATAGTCAATCTGTTTATATGATAAAACAATGTAAAGAAGTCAGAATTAAATCTAAAATGTTGGTTAGAAAACATTTACATTAGAAATTGAAATCAGGCAATTTTGACAGTTTTCTCTTGTTATAAAACAATAAACTTAAAGGGCTCAATCATAAACAGTGACGTTGGCATATTTTATATGGAATAATGATGAAATGTAAAAAACCTTGGAAAATACATATTTTTCTTTGGCTGTACCTTTTTCCTAAAATTTTTAAATGGTGAAAGTGACTGAAAGTGAACTCATCCTTTGCATCCTATAGCTAAAATATTGTGGAGCTCTTCAATAGCCAATCAGCCTCTTCTCTCATGACATTTTGACATCACGACTAAAAAGCATATTATCCACTGCTCTACACAGTGACCCAGCATGTACAGTAATAGTACATGAAAATTGAATTCAGTCTTTCGTGACAGAGGCCTGTAGGTGAAGAGTCTTTAAAACTGCCTAGCTGTGAAAAAACTGAAGTGGAACCCACTGAGCACCACACACAGACAGTGACACCCAACCACTTGAAATGCAGCTTTCATGTGACAGAATGATGCACTTAATATATATTTCATTAAACTGAACCTGTTTAAACTATTAAATGGGGCACAATGGGAATCAATGAATATATTCAACATTCATTTTTTTCTACTGCCACCTTGGTGCATCAAAGGGTTCTAACCCCATTTTTACGCCCCCAAGATTAGGATTAGTCTGCAGTTTTTGAGGATTTATTACAGGACCTGAGGCTTGCACTGTTAAATGCAATATTAAAGCTAAAGAATCCACTTCTATCAGTAGAAGAACAAATCATGCTAATGTGACCAGACCAATGATCCTAGATCAGTGCTCCTATTGTGACAGTATGGGTGCCTTATGGAGGCAGGCCTTGAGCACGCTGTCCTGTTACATTATATCCGTTAAGGGAAGCAACACATGTTCTAGTGCAGGGATTCAAAACGAAAAGCTTTAAATACACACATGCACGCACACAGGTCACAAACTGTCAGTAGTGTTCTGTCCTAGAACAGCAGCGATAAAACCTGCAGCGGTAACATTTCCGTTAGCTCCACATCATCTATCATTGTCATAGAAACTCAATAGCGCCTCTGGCAGCCAGGGATGAAGAGTTTCTGGCTGAGGACTCACACAGTGAATCATAATTAGGCTGCTATCTTTCATATTTAGCACATTAGGAATTGTGTCATGTCTCTATGAAAGTCAATTGATTCTCATGGACCAGTAGCAAATATTTGGTAACTCAACAATATGACTTGTATTGCCAAGCAGCTAAGCTTTTATTTTTAAGGTACAAATAGTTTGACATTTTGCAACATGCTAAAGTTATTTTTTGGGCAGGAGCAGTGATTTTATATCTTCCGCACTGTAAGGTTGCCAGTGAATACTGAGTGAACCTGAAAGTTAAGTTGAAGTAAACGTTTTTACCTTTAAACCTGAGCTATTATTACTTTAAGTCCTGACGCTAAGCTAACCTGCTGCTGGCTAGAGTGCTATCAATCTTTGCATTCAGCTCTCGAGTAAAATTAGCCAACTTGTTTCTGTGTAACGGAGGACTCGCACATGCAACACTGAAACATTGCTAATCCACTTTGAATGGGGTAATGTCATGCGTTGCCTAACTCTATTGTGGTTATGTTGCATTGCGTTGCTCGCAAGTTAAAATAAACACTGAAGCGCAGGAACCAGCCAATCAAATCCTGTTAATCGGAAAGAGGAGTCAGAGGCCGGTGTCTAACCTGTCGTGGGTTATATTTAGCATTGAATGGACAGTTAGCATAGCACGGTAGCACAAATATGATGTTTGTCCAAAGCCTGACATTGTGATAGTTGTTATGACGATCGCACCAGCACCAAGCATCAGGGGCATTTACCACATTTGTGTCCTGCTTAACCAACACCACCGAGTCAGTTAAGAGCTCAGTTACAGATTTCCGCACTAAGGACCAGTTATTTTGAAGAATTGTAATGATTTTGCTTGAAAGTGGTTGTCATTTCTCCTGTTTAACTTCTTGAGTAAAACCTTTGTTAAAAAATACTATGAATTGTAATACTATTGTTTTCTATTTAGGAAAACAGATGAATTCAAATC
This sequence comes from Paralichthys olivaceus, assembly GCF_024713975.1. NCBI lineage: Eukaryota > Metazoa > Chordata > Actinopteri > Pleuronectiformes > Paralichthyidae > Paralichthys > Paralichthys olivaceus. The sequence continues at coordinate 23,284,439 of NC_091105.1, read as the reverse complement.
TGACATGTTTAGCAACATCCTCATCCTTCAGTAGAGAACACCCAGTAAAGGTGGGTATGGATGGTAAAAGTATACTTCCTTACAAATAAACTCTGCTGTCTTCATACTGGCTGTCACTTGCCTGGTAAGAGAGTCATATGGCTCAGCAGTTTTTATGGCTGACTAAACAACAGGATTCTCCGTCACAGTGAAATCCTGCCAGACAGCTGCAGAGAGCAGAATAAAGAGGTTGGGACCATCTCAGGTCTCCTTCTTCTTGAGAAACACCACTCTCACCCCGAATATATCTGGTGATAAAACTCCTGCCAGGCCAATCCGTATGCTGGGACATTTCAAGTTGGGCAGAGCATAATGTTTCTGAGCATAGGGTGAGAAAATGGCTGAGCACTGAAATGCCTTCCTGACAGACAAGCACTGCAGAATACTGATCTGCCTGCCTGGGTGTTAATAACTTAGAGGAGTCGGTTGTAAGAGAGATGTTAAGTAGAAAAAACTCAAACAAATGCACAAGCATTGAAAATAGTGGATGATGAATACAAAAACAGCAGTACTGCACCATGTTGTTATTTAACGAATGGATTTCCCTTGTACACAGTCCAGCACTCAATCTATATCTCAGGCCATCACTCTGTCCAAGCCTGACTCTCTATATTATCCATCCATTTAGTATAGATTTTGTGCACAGCTGCAGGGTGATGTGGAGCACCTCCCTGCTCCCACTGGACGAGCGCTCTACATTATAAACAATCAAAAAGTGATGCAGACATTTTGTTCTCAGAGGACCAGATGGCTGTATTGTGCTCTGCTTGTTCTTTACATACTCCGTGATTTAAAGCTGCATCATTTCAAAGATTGACAAGGATCTTGTCACAAAGTGTTGTAAACACACCATAAAATTAAATAATGGATGTAACAGTTGATATAATGAATCTGTACAAGAGCAGTTTGAAGCTTTGAATTTTTTTTTCACAAACTGAAAATGGCATTCTGTCTTTTTTAAGGCCTTTGTGAAACATTATTTAACATGTTATTTTCTTGTGTTTATTTTTTTTACTAGTTATTTTTAACCAAGTTTTTTTCCTCCATGTTGCCAAAGCAGTATAAATAATGTACTCTGGGCAAGCGAGTGAGAGGGAACAAAAAAGGTTTAACCCTAATTTATTGAGTAAAAAACAATGGGCCTGAAATCAATAATTGATTTCTATTCTCCTTTCTATTTGGAACCATGCAATACTGTACATTGTTCAGTATTTTTAAACAGACAGACATGTTTAAATAAGGACAATGTACTGAAGACATATTTGTAAAATTAACATATAATTTAGTTTGTTTATCTGCCCCTAGAATTTTTGACCTGTTACACCACGTCGGCCGTTAAGAACTACAGGTGTCGCCAAATCAACCAGGACTGAAATCTGCCACTTAAAGAGAACGTCCCGTGGAATCATTAAAATAAATCCTTTGTTGGCAAATAGGAATGAAAAGAGCTTTAGCTAGCACCACCCCCCTCTCTCACTGTCTCTGATGTATTGAGTAAAGCCTGTGACAACGGAGTGGCGGAGAATGGGCTTCTAATCAGAAAGGCCAAGGCCTGGAGAGGAGGGGGGGTGCTGGGGCAGTGTTACATAAATAGTTTTATGCTACATGACAATTCATCATCCGACCAGACATTAATCTTGTCAGATATAAATTTAGAAAGGGCTTACACATTACCATGGGAAACCAGGTTAATCCTTTACAGTGTACAGGAACAAAAACAACTGTTTATGTGACACACAACAACTAAAATACATGTCAACATACAAACTATAACCTTACAGATAAATATAAATGAGTAAAGATTATTCTTCATCTTCAGGCCTCTATTGGTGTCTAAGGGCAGTGCAACTTAACAGGTGTATCACAGCTCAAAGGAGTGCAAGATTACAGTCACACTTACATGACAAGTAAAGTTCTAATAGAACCCCAAAAGAAAATGCTCTCAATATTCTTTGCCAGGAAAATGCTGGGATAAAATTTTTTTAAAAACACTAGCGCAGTGCCAGTTCTAAACCTGCCTGTGTAGAATAGACAGTAGTTTTGGCCTGTGATGATCCTCTAGAGTCTTTAGATTGATTCCTTGTCATTAGTGAGCCCTCTTCATACAGGCCTACAATATGCTATCATTTCTTTAATGTCGTCCATGTTTTTCGTAAAATGGAACTGACTTAGCTTTGATTAAGTTCATGTGTGTGGTCTATACATAAGTCTGAATGATTTGCTGAACTGCTGTTCTTTCCTTATAAATTGCATCTCAGCTATTTCAGAGGTCTATTAAGCGATTGACACTCTTCACACCCAAATTTGCACCTTTTCAAATTAAAAGCTCTTTGAGTCAGCTCTCTATAATGCATTGCAGCAACAAATTAATGTTTTGATTTTATTTTGTAGACAAATTCCTGTAGTGGAAGTGATTCTATGAATGTTGCACCCGAATGCCCATTAATGTCTGTGTCAGTCCAATATGGCGAACAGACATTTAATAGGTACATTTCTGTTTCAACCTGACATCAGGCTTATTAAACTATTTCTTTCCTCTTCAAGATGAACTAACTGGTGTCATTTTGTATCACCTAAACCTAACTGTAACTTCAACCAGTTCCTCTGTGTGAATGGTTTGGTGCAGGATGCCGGTCTGGAGATGAATGAAGATGCCCAGTGACAGCCCTGTCCATCAAACAGAGCACACATAGGAGAATTTACTGTGTCCTTGGAACTAACTGGGAAATAACAGAATTATTTTGACATTACTTCAGAAACAGACCGCCAAGAGCACATAGATACATAAAGATCTCAGGGGTGAGCAATCTCGTATTTGACCTCATGTGTGAGTACACTGTATGCTCTCACACAGCTTGGATTCCCTTTCACTCACACCTCAGAGCAGAGCTGAGAGGAACTCTTAGGTGTGATTTTGCTGTGTACTCATTCACCACACACACACACGCACGCACGCACGCACACACACACACACACACACACACACACACACACACACACACACACACACACACACACACACACACACACACACACACACACACACACACACACACACACACACACACAGCCGGTGACTTCTCACATGTACACCAAGAGATGACTCTTCATTAGCAGGAGGAATCACTGCATAATTTATAGCTATTCAATTTGAGACACACACACACAATTAGCATTTCCAGTGTTTCCTGCTGAGCTTTCGAGCCATGATACAATGTCACCATACTATTGATTTTAAAAACTGAGTGCATTAAAATCTCCCATTTATTGTATATTGGACTGTTTACTTTATGTGATTGTTTCACTGACACCATGGTGTGAAAATGAAGGGCTGAAATTAATTTCTTACGGTAAGTAAGGCTCTTGAGTGATATGACTCACACTCTGTCCTTCATCCATTGATTCTTATGACTCTGCCATGAACTGTGCAGCAGATCACTCCTCTACCACTTAACCACAAAACTAATTTAATTCCTTTCAATAAAATACTGAGGCATGAAAGAGTTGCACTGTCTGGCTGGTAACACTGCCTACAACACAATATATTCTACCCCTTAGCTTGTTCTCCTGAATTATGTATGCAACCGGGTGGATGCACTGTATTCCGCAAATGACCTTTCATGATAACTGTGGCTCTGTGTCCTTGGGCTTTCAGCCTGGGAGTGGACATTATGCAACTGGGATGACTTCACTGGACTACATAGTTTCAAATGTCAAACATGTCAAGGATAACAGGGCCAGATGAAGAGCGTACGTTTTGTTGCATCTTTTATGGAGCGAGGCACAGTGTGTTGAAATAACTCTGGCCTGCTAAATGAATTTTCAACATGACTTAATCCCTGAGTAGACAGCCTGGGATTCTGCTGCCTCCTAATGAAAAGATGTTGATTGCAGCTATACACAAGACTCTGGTAGTCATCACAATGTGCCTGCAAGTGGTTCTGTATTTCCCTTTATTCTTTGTGGTCTCTTTTTTTATTTTACATTCAAATCCAACTGTAATTACTTCATTTTGATCTTATCTTATCTTTATCTTTTCATTAATTATTCTGCCTTCATACACTTACCAAGCACGGTATCAGGGAGGCCATTCTCACACTGGGTAGTTCCTCCCTTTGCTCTCAAAAAATATTCTCAGTTGTTTGTACCACTGATTCTTCAATCCCTTCAGATTCTGTTTAACATGACAGCATCAATTCTGTCAGTTCTACAGATTTGTCAGTTGCAGATTGATGCTGTTCTTTTGGATTCAGATCTGGGGCCTCATTTATAAAACAGTGCGTAGGATTCATACTAAAAAAGAACCGAAAATGGCATACTCAAAAAAAATATTTGTTTCAGAAAACCGTGAAGGCAGTGTTCCCTTTATAAATAAATTACAGTCCACCTGGAAACCTTCGTACGTGGATCTGCCTCATTGTCCGCCCCCTACACGCCCACATTCAACCATAAATGGTCAATGCAGAGCACCTAATGAATATTAAATTATCCTTCTGACCAATGGGTTCCTCGGGTGAATCATGGCATCAAGAAGAAGAGCAAATTTTTGACACTGACATCATGGTGTTTGTCAGTGAGATGGAGGTGAAGAGCGATTTTATGGGACAGCAGTGATGTCACTAATAGAGAAAATACAACGATACACTGCTGCTACTGCTGCAGATAATACAGTGAGTGAGAGGCTCTAGAAAGGTAAATATTATACAGTTAATCAGTTAACCAACATATTTATTATACCCATCTACCTATAGACCAATGATGCCCATTAACCACTCACACTCAACGACCTACAGTATAAACGTATGATGTCAATCTACCTATAGACCCATGATACACATTACACGTGGCATGTATTGCACTTCTGTCCATCCTGGGAGAGGGATCCCTCACATGTGTCTCTCTCTGACATTTCTACGTTATTTTGTTTCCCTGTTAAAAGGATTTTCTGGTAGTTTTTCCTTACTCTTGTTGAGGGTTAAGGGCAGAGCATGTTACAGCTTGTTAAAGCCCCATGAGACAAATTGTGATTTGTGAATATGGGCTATGCAAATAAAATGTGATTGATTGATTGATGATACCCTGAGGCATATCAATGTGCCTGCTTAGTTCTACTTCAATATTAAAAAAAACACAGCCCTATAGCATTTCAATTCCCACTCAACCAATCATTTCATGTTTATCATCCTTTGATAAAAGAGCTGTTGCAGGCCTGATACCACAAAGTATTAGCTTTGATAGTATCTCCTCTTGACAGGTTGACAGGTGTGGGTCATGACTGCTTGGGTCTCATATGTTTCCACTACCTCTGTGTGACATTGAACTTGGGGTAACCCTGAAATGAATGGTAAGGAGCACACTACTATCACGAGACCAGGACCTGCAGTCACAAGCTGTCCCCAAGGACGGCATCGCTGTCTGTCTTGGCAGCAGGGGCTACGTGATTTAATAGGATTCTATAGGATGTAAAGATCATATACTACCAGCAGACACTTCATTTTGTATCCCTGTAAGGTGCCATATATCAGGGGTTGTCCAGCTGGATTATGTGTAAGACTATTTTTAAAATGTCAAAACAACTGATTTCACTGGTTGAAAGTAAGCTAACCTAGGTTAAGGTCCAGCTCAAAGCATTAGTTTTTTTGGATTAAAGTCAAAGCTGCAGAATATTGACAAACTTAATGTTAACAGTCACCTCAGCAGAGCTTTGTCCAAGTGATGCTCTAAAATGGTTTGGATAGAATGAACTGGTACCTCTAATTAAACAAGGAACTCTGACCCAATCGCAAACAAATGTATTATGTAATTTGGTTTTGATGCACACCATCGTCATTTCCTGCAGGCCAATGAAGTGGCATTTTCAAAACAGTCTTCTTCCTAGTATTGTCAAAGCATTGGTTTTTCCTAGGCTAAACTATTAGCTTTGCCTTTAGGCATTTCAGTGACACATCAAGCGGAGGAGGTATGGAGAGAGCGTATTGTGTTAAAGTTAAGTGCTCTTTCTTACAGGTGGATTCTCTAAAGCCGAAGTCAAATCAGGTATGGCCAGCTGGGCCTACAGTTGTGAACCGGCTGGCTTCTACTGCAGCTGCAGCAGTATGTGCTAAAAATTGTTGACATTTCCTATAGATGCTTCGTGGTACTCTACATTTCTGATTGTAATTGGGTTATTTTAATGTTTACTCTATAACTTATTCGTCATTTCACTAACAGCTCCTTTTACTATCATTCATTTTTAAATTTAAAAGCACAAGCTGAGGTGTAGCCCTAACGCTCTGGATGGTATTACTCTGTCAGGGTCATTTGCAGATGTTACGAAATATAAAATTTTACTTTTAGATAATTTGCCCCTTTAACAGTAGAAGCCATAAAAGCCTGGTTGGTTTCACTGGCCTGTTAGCATCTGCTTCCTGCACCATATTCTAGAGTCAGAGAGCATATCATTTATCAGACCTTGTTATAGCGACTGTTGGTGACACACTGACTGGTGTGTGGTGTAGGGGCTATGAATTATGAATGAACAAACCTGTGTTGATAGCTCAGACCTAAGTACACTGAATACACACTCATCGTTGTGTAAATCTCAGTAGATGAAATAACACAATATGGCCAAAAGTATGTGGAGACCCATGAGTGCACAAATTGGTCTTTTGCCTTTTTTACGTGATCTGGGTTGCATCCCTTAGCTCTGGTTAAAAGTTATATATGCACATGATTTGTATATGTCAAGATACATTGGAGTATTTAATGGCATCCTCTGCAGAGAATGAGCCCACTCCCTTTGTGTGTGTTGTGATCAGTCCTCCACTGTTTGGTAGTCCCTCACTGTAAAGCCATTGCTCCCCAGTCACCTGTCTGCCATATTACTGTTTACCAGAACCACTGTGGTTACAAATTATTTTCATCCAGTCCATGGGCTAAACACAGTGCGACATGGCTATAATAATGATGCTAGCCCTACAGCTTGAAAACTGAACAGGAGTTCCAACCCAAGCATGAGCCACATCCTTTAACCAATCTGTTCTGCAGCTAGCTGTGTTTTTGTTGGATGTCATATGGAAACTTTTCAGTTGTGCATAAAGGTTGTCCAAAGACTACATCCATCCAGACAAAGCCTTTGTTTTGGTCTGAGATGCTGGTGCTATAGTGCAACATCTGGTGGCAGAAAATATTTTGAACTTTTTAGCGTTCAATGTTAATGGAAACTATAGTGTGTGTTCAATTTATCTTTTTTTTTTCCTGTTGCACAAAGACATTAGATTCATTATTTCAAACATCATCTTTTACAGTTTCTGTTAAACCTGTAAAGAGAATGGTCCCAAATCTTAAAAGGGACAGCTCACCCAAAAATTGAGAGATGAGATCCCCTATCCCACCTCACTAATCATGTTCATGCATAATGAGATTCCTACATTTTGCAAAAAGCATTCATAGAAAAGTTGAGGTACTTATAAAAGATTCCTATGTGGTCTTCAATGAGATTATGCAGTCACAGTTGGGCATATATAGTCACATTTTTATATTTATATTTTTTAAACATTATAAGTGGTTCCCTGTGTGATTTTATCTCACTTGACATTTTGTCATTACACCATGAACAACAGGATTGCTCCTGTAGTTAATCAATGAAAAGACAAAAATTCAAGCAAGCAATGAACAAGCAATACACATAATTGAAACTCTGGAGATATAGCTAAACACTTTTTTATGATGTGCTGTATTAGAAAACAAAATGATGCAAGAAACAAGAGACTGAGTACTGTGAGTCATTCTCTGTTCCTGGAGTAAAGCCTCTGTTTTGGGCGACTGATTAAATGAGAGTGAGATCAACAGAGTGCCTTATCTGACCTCACCATTTCCCAGCATCATCACAGATAAGGCCACCTTTCTTCTTTGGTAAGATACAATCTGTTAGTATATCAAATCCTTCCTGGAGAAGAACAAGGCTCATTACATCTGGGAGTCTGTCTGCATTTCAATGAAAAAGAAGAAGTATAATGGTCTGTATAATTGAACATTCATGCCCAAACAGCACTGAATCTCACTTGCTGTTAACCTGTCAGATGTCAACACTAGCAAGTTAAACTTCATTCATGCAGAAAACTGGCTGTATGTGCCTCTGCAGGCGATCAGGCATTTGTAAAGCTTTGCTGCCATATCGACAATTTAATTCATGACTTAACTGCCGCTACTACCCAGTTGAAGCTTGATATGTACTTTAAATGGGATTCATGCATTTCTCAGTACCACACTGTCACATCCACCGAGAATTGTTGTGAGGACCCAATGGATCCCATAGAAGATGACATCAAATATGAATGTCTCAATTTCACAAGCCAAGCTGAAATGAAAATGCATATGCTCACACTTTCACTGATAAACTCCTCTATCTGAAATAATGTTGTATGCTGTTATTGGTTTCTATCCACTAGAGATGCTGAGTCAAGTACAGATACGTTTTTAGCACCCCTGTGCTCTTGATGGAAACATACATTTTGCTATAACATTCGGCTAAAGCTATAGAAAGTCTTAATGTCTACATCCTTAATGATCAATGTAGAAGTGATGTAAATAACCAACAGCATTGGTCTTGTATTGCAGTGTAGCACAAGTGAGCCCTTGTATTATTTTAATAATGAAAAATGTCATTGTATTACATTTTAAATCTACTCCCATTTAGTTGCTCATGTATTTCAACAAACAAGACATTGCTTGATTAAATGTTTATGTTCAACCAGCAATCTTTAACATTACAAAAGGTGAGCTTCTGCTACAGAGCGCTGGTCGTCTGTTTATTCAAATTGTATTAGTATTGAAACTGTAATGTTTCCAAATCACACCAAATCTGACACTGCACTAACTTGGTCAAGCTGATAATAGTGTTTTTTGACAAATTCAAGCCATATATATACAGAGATTCCTGGATTTAATACATAGATATGGTGTCAGATATCTAGTTTGACCTGGGTTCCTTGAGAATAAACGTCTCCAAATCCTACAGATTAAGTCAGGGCAGTTAATGTCAGCCTCAATTCTGATCAACCAGGACCAGCCACCAAACAGTGGGGATTTAGTAGTGCTCATGAAAAGGACATTTTTAAATGAGCCCAAAAAACACTCCCTGACTAATAGTAGTTAAGTATGTAGTACTTTAAGTACTAACAGTCAAACATGCTAATGCTGGAGCTTATATTAGAGCATAACAACCATCCTGGGATTTCACTGGTTACATCTATTTCCAAGTGTAATGCTGATTTACTATAAAATTAACAGGTGAGAAAGCAGATGCTGACTCTGTGGCATACATCTTGTGTGTGAAGTGTTGAAGCTGGTGATAACAGGAACTATATCTCACCTCCTCGTTTTAATTTAGCTGTGGCTGGTGGAGAACAACCTTGCCAGTTCTTAATCAGCACCAGAAGACTGTAAACACATCGTACGCCACAATCAGACTGCAGAGCTCATACTTTATAGTTCAGGAGAGTGAATTAAATTTGATTAGATTCAGATTTATGAGCTAGCAGTTGCTCGGATCTGGATCATGTTCACATACACACATACCCCCATACAATACGAAAGACTCTGATGCACAGATAAAGACAGAGTAACAGTGCAGGGTGGTACAAGACTATGGGCCTCCTTGGAGCAGATTTGTCCTCAAGACTTAAGAACAATGCACAGGAGAACAACGTGCAATTCATAAATATACAGTAAGGCTTGGAATTCATGTTTGAAGAATGTCAATTGTTCTTCGCTCTGATACTCTTCTTCCAGATACAAAGCTGCCAAATAGCCTCTAACCCTAAGAGGCAATGATTTCATGAACTTCTTCACAAATAAAAATTATAACTATCAGGGGAAAAATCCACCACCTCCTCCCCATGAGAAGCACAGATACATTGTCTTGTCCTGAAACCATAGACCCACCTGTAGCATCAGATTTATATTTGAACCATTTCTCTTCTATTGACCTTCCTGAACTGACCTTATTAGTTTCATCATCTAAACCAACAACTTGTCCATTAGACTCTGTCCCAACTAAACCTTTTAAGGAAGTTTTCCCCCTAATTGACAGTTCCATATTAAATCAGATTAACATGTCTTTGTTAACCGGCTACGTACCACAAGCTTTTAAGGTAGCTGTAATTAAACCCATTAAAGCCCACTCTTGATCCAGAGGTTTTAGGTCATTATATACCCATATCAAACCTGCCCTTCATTTCCAAAGTCCTAGAGAAAGCTGTTCCTAACCAGCTGTGTGATTACTTAGATAGTAACAGTTTGTTGGAAAGCCTTCAGTGAGGATTTAGAATCCATAACAGCACAGAAACAGCACTGTTAAAAGTCACTAATGACCTTTTCATGGCATCAGATGATGGACTTGTCTCTGTACTCATCCTGTTGGATCTTAGTGCAGCATTCGACACCATAGATCATAAGATTATGTTACAGAGACTAGAACAACATGTAGGGATTAAAGAAACGGCACTGGACTGGTTTACTATCACTCTCTCTTCTCTCCTCTCTTTTCCAACCATCTCTCCTCTCCTCCCCCCTTATTCTTTGCTCACCCCAACCGGTCGAGGCAGATTGAGCCTGGTTCTAGAGGTTCCTCCCTGTGAATGAGGGAGTTTTTCCTCCTGATTTCAAGATTTGCTTTGACAACTGGGAACTGCAGGAGGCAGCTCTCCTGTAACATGATTTATTAGGAGGTATTTCATGCTTATTTACAGTGCATTAACAGTATAGTATGTGCTATGCACTGTATAATATCCAAACCTAATGAGGAGCATCTTGATTGGGGTAAATTACCCAGATTAAATCAATCACATTAATTATTTAGAGAAAACACAAGTGACAGTTAAACATTACTGATGTCAAGGACACAGAAATGTATCTATCCTTTGATTTATCATTCTTAGAGTTGATATCAGAACAATACTTTCTTATTACACAAGGGAGATGGATGCTGTAATATCAGTTTTATAACACATTCTACTCTTTGTGAATGTATGTGAATGGCTATTCTTATTTTTACATGATGACATCTCCTGTATAGTAGGCTCACATCATGCATTCACATTATGTCCACAGAGATTGCTCTGAGGTCAGTTATTGCAACTGACCTTATTTTTTTGCTTTAATATTGTATTTCTTCCTATTTATTCCATGTGCATAATGTTCTGGGCACCACATCATTATCCAACTCTTCTTTATGATGAGTCACAGGCCCAACCTTAGGCAACAGAGCTTGGGAAAGAGGGAGAGATGTGATTTGAATTCAGCAGCAGTCAAGAGGAGATGGAGGGAAAAGGGCAGTGTATTTTAAGATGCCTCCGTACCACTGGGCAGATTTGTCAGAAATCATTTAGAGATGCTCCAGTGGAAGTCAAGAATAAGCCATACCTGGAGTGTGTGCGTGTGTGTGTGTGAGAACGACTGAGATATCATGAAAAGTCAAATGTGATGATGTAACGGAACTTCTCAGAGTAATATATATATGATCATTACGTTTCTCGACATCATCCTGTCACTTCGTCATGTTCTCCTGCTTTGTGTTAAGCAAAGTTAATTGCTAATTCTCTGTCACAATCATGTCTGCAAATCCATACATATATTCAACAATTAAGATCAGTGTGAATGACTGAATAATAAAGGCAGTAACACAGGTCATGCCCCAAAACACTTTACCTAGCTCTCACTAACAGGCAGTATTCTCAATTTCCTTGTGGAGGCCTGTGATGTAAGAAAGTGCAAACATCAGAACTGTCATGTGAATAGGGGTGTTCTTAAAAGCTCGCAGATCAGCCGACCTCAGTCACTTGTCAGACAGATGGCATACTCACTCTCTCTCACGATATTATCTGCAGCAGAGGCAGTGTATTTTCTTTATTAGTGACATCACTGCTGTCACATAAAATCGCTCTTCACCTCCACCTCACTGAAACACCTCGAAGTTGGTGTCAGAAAGTTGCTCTTCTTTTCATAGTACAAAGCCATTGGTCAGCAGGATGATTTAATATTCACGAGGTGCTTTGCATTGACCATTTATGGCTGAATGTGGGTGTGTAGAAGGCGGACTTTGAGGAAGATTACGCACGATTCCAGGGGGACTGTGATTTATAAAGGGAAAACTGCCTTCAGGTGCGAGAGCGCATGGTTTTATAATTTTATAATTTTTTTTTTTACGTGCGCCATTTTCGGCTTTTGTACTTGTTTCATATAAATCCTCCGCACTGTTTTATAAATGAGGCCCCAGAGCTTTCAGGTGAAGAGTGATGCCTGTAGAGCATGCAAGAGGATATGGATATTACGTATAAATTCCCATCATCACCGCAGTCGGTCCTTATCACCTAAAGCCCTTAAATCTGGCTCCTCATGACATATTTGTATTCTTTTATTTATTTTTTTCAACTTTTGCATCAGGGCACTTACTCACTCTCAGTGAATTCATCTGACAATTTCCTGCAGAATTCTCACATGGGCTCCTAGGGGGGCTGGCTAGAGATTCTCCACAGCATCTGAGTCGGACATTTACGTTCAATCATACAGTGCATGTCCAAAGCAGCTGGTTTCCTTATACAAATGTACCGTCAAGTTGTTTTCCTCAAATTAAAATTTTTCTAGGTTCAAACTAATCTCTTTTCTTACATCTCTGCACAACAGGAACAATTTTAGCCGAACTAGAGCACATTGTCAGTCTCTATACCCTTCCAGGCCACTTTCCTACTTTAGGACTGAAGGAGGAAAAAAGAAAGACAGGCTGCACAGTGGCGTAAGTGAAGCGAGCAGTCGGCTCTGTGTAGGAGGCTGAAGAGCACTGGTGTGTCGTCGCTGCTCCCCTATACTTTGTATGAATCCTGTGCAAAATTTAGTAGAGCTGGCACTTTCTTCCCTCTGTCCTAAAACCTCTGCTCACCATGAAAATGTCTGTATGCTCTGATTTCTCTACAACTCTTCAAGTGCCTCTCGAACTATATTATTTCCAACAATTTGTTGAGAGGATGTGAGGAGTGGGAAACTGAAGGGCTTTTTAACAAGAGGGCTCCGCCTCTAGTGCTCTTTATGATATATGCAACAGCCTTTTATATTGCATTCTCTGACACATGCAATCAGCTAAAGAGCCTGCTTAGGATGTCATGACTGCAACATGTCCGCTTCATGATGATGCTTCATTTACTCCATTTTTCAAACTAAATACTTCACTTTTTATATGAGTCATGCTTCCCAAAATGGTTCTGAGGGATTAGTTTGAGTACAGGCCTTGGAAATTCTGTGCCATCTGCTGTAAAGTCATAAATCAGAGTCAATGCCACACTGGGATACCTTTCAATGAAGAAAAGCTTGTGGCTTTTAGGTTTTAATAGCGCTCTGAGACCAGTATTTCTCCTCCTCATGTATTAAAGAGACCTGTAAAGTCAAGCTCATAAGAAGGTCTGCTGGCCACCACTGCAAGCTGTATCCAATCAGATCCAAGTGAACATAAAAAACCAAGTGTCTGATGATGTGACCAACAATAGCATTTGTGCCTAATTTCACATTACATTTCAAGATTGCAAACCGAGAAAAAGTAAAGAAAGCTCATGAATTATTGTTTTTATATTTTCAGTGATGTATTGAGGACTATATTTGAATACATTGAACAATTGCTTAATAAAAATCACCCCTGAATATCTGATGGCTCGAAACAAGGTTCATGTCTTTGCTACATTCTTTCAATTCATCATTTGTAATCACTTACCATTTTTTGAAAAAAGCGCCTAAATAAATGTTTTTTCCATTTGAATGAAGAAAATAAAAACAAATGGTTATGATAATATAGTTGCCAGTGTGTAAAATCATCATTACTACCAGAAAAATGGATGTCTTAATCATTCAAATATTATGTGGTTGGAGGAGAATACTACAGACAATCCAGTGAGCAATGTCCAGACCAGAAAAAACAAGGTGTGAAGCTTACAGTGTTGCACCTGGCATTTTACATGTAAAATATAGATATGTAATGTTTTAATAATTTGTAAATATCATTTCTTTATATGAAAATGTTCTAACATAAGACAATTGTTACAAATTACATTTCTATAAAGATATATCTTTCATTTGAGCCATTTAGATTTTTGTTACCTTAACGCATGTCGCCGGCCTTAGATAACACTGAGAAATGGGTAGTCTCAGAAAGGCCAGAAAAACAAAAAAGGTATGATTTATGTTTTAATGCTTCCTGCCAGATAAGGATGAGCTCAGAGCACATTAATCAGAAAAAGCTGAGGCCTCACCGCAGTAAATTCAGCCCCTGCACTTTTCTACAATCACAAAAATGTCACGGTGGTCAGCAAATTGGCTCGGATGCAATGGCAGGGGGAAATAGTCGTACATGCTGCATATCTGACTCCGAACGGATGGCTGTTTGAAGTCATTTTGTCTGGATGCTCTCTGTCATTGTGGAAGATATGGAATCATCTGAGAGAGCCTCGAGAATGAAAGCTCAGGCAGAGAAAACGCCGCACGGCTACACAGGCGGACAGTCTCTGAGATGGGTCACCCCACACTGAATTTCCACACTTAAACACATCCAAGCACCCAGAGGTGCTGTGTTTGCTGCTATTTTCTGCTGGCCCTCAGATATCTAAAGAGAGGTACCGCAGGCATTACAAATAGCTGTTATTGTCTAAATGCATATCAAACATTTTAATAATCGGCAGCTTTGCTTGCAGCAATGCGGATGTGGTCGTCCCATGCTGTGATGGTGCTGTTGATGTTTGTGTTGTTTCCCCCTGGTTGAGCAGTGTTTACCCTCTGGATGACATTGCTGCCTCTGCTCTGCTGCTGGTGTTTCAATGTGAGTAATGAAATAAAACGTTAATTTGACTCTTCTTCAGCATTCACCCCAGGTCAGTGATCTCCTGGGGCACTGGCTGCTGCACCTTGCTAAGCTGCAAACCATCCATCCAGCAGGAGAACGGGCAGAGAGGAGGAATGAAACAGGGGAACAGAGAGGGGGAGGGAGAGAGACGTACAAAGAGGCAGAGTAGGAGTGAGAGAGAGGTCATAATGAGGAAGAATAAGCCCAAAGGGCAAGGTTGACTGTACTTGAATGCAACATGGATATTTATCATATGCCAGGGACTGCAGTATAAATGCATGATCATTGTTATCTTACCATTTTCTAGAGCCAAAATGAATGAATAAATTACTTCATCTGAAAAAAACCAACAGTAAAAGGAAAGTAGTCATTTTTGGGCCACAATACCAAATGTTCCCTCGTTTCAGCTTCCAAAATAGGAGGATTTTTGTGTGCTATCATAGTAAACTGGATATAGTACATCTGGGTTCTGAAAAGTGAACGTTTTTATTCGCGTATCATGCCAGTTCCCCCTCTGTATTTGAGATGGACAACTGAGAAATGTATCGGAAACACTTCCTGCATAGTTAAACTATAAGAATAATGAACCAAGACCATTTCACTTTTGTGCCTGACGGTACTACTGTTCCACACTAAAAGAGTGTTCTAAAAGTGTAAGTAATTTAACACCTGTATTTGAAAAAGCCAAATTATCCCTAACTCTAGTTTTAAGCAGATTTTACTGTCACTCTCTCTCTCATTTTGCATCGACTCATTAACGTAACCTGATATAGCCTGTTGGATTTCTGCAAGGATTTAAATAGTTTCACTGTAAAAGTTTCGTTTTTGTTGGCGTTCTGTGCAAGACGTTTTTTCTTCCTCCACACTTTACTCCTGTCTCTCACTCACATTAGACATTGATGCCTGCCAACCACTTCTTCTGCAGATGCAAAGTCGAATGGACTAACGCACACAGTAGCAATCATTTGTTGCAACAGCTTAAGGAGAAATTGCGTTGGTGCTTTGGGTGGATGTGATGGCTCCCTGCACTAATGCAAACGCAGCAGAAAGGTAGCAAAAATGAAATTGTGATGTTGATGTTATTAATCACAGAACACTTCTACAAGCACTCAACACACCAAGACAACTGAAATATACAACCAGTGAGATGTATTTGCATCTGCTCTAAGTTTACAAACGCGAATATGAACATCATCGAAAAAAGAGTGTTTATTCTGAGGGTAAATCTGTCACCACTGCAGAGCTGTTTCAATGGAGAGAGCTGGAAGCTCTACACCCTCCCTTCATCACTCTATCTCTCATCTAGCCACAAGTGATGAAAGCACTAATCTAATCGAGAGCCACACACAAACCTGCTGCATATCTCACTTGATAGATTAAGAGACCAAAGTGAGAAAAGGATGAAAAATAAAGTGAGTCAGATTTGAAGTGATTACTTGAGAGCCTTATGTGTGATGGAATAAAAAATGTATTAATAAAAACAAGCAGAAAATAGCCTTCTATTCTGAGGAGTGGTGAGGCTCGGCCTGCTACCCCCAGCAGTGGTGAAAGCTCTGCTTTGAAGTTGGAAATGGAGCCTGGAACGTAATCCTGTAAAATATAGTTCTAAATAAAGCTGCATCAAAATTTCATTAGCCGGTGGCCATGGCCTGCTGGCTCACTTTCACCAGTTTCACTGAGTGACATTCAACCTCTGTGCATTGATCTGATATGTGAGGAAGTAAATATTGGGAAATTAAGGCTCCTGACAAACAGAGATACATGAAGTCATGTGTACATGTGCATGAATTCTGCTCCTGCGGGCGTATAGCATTTGCTTTTGTCTTGCGGCTGGCAAACACAGAAAGGTCACAGCAACAACAGGAGAGAGCAGAAGCAAACATGTGACCAGTGTTAACACTGATCGTGTCACCAACCGCTCACTTTGATAACCAATAGTGCCAGAGAGGAGCCTCGTTAAAAAACAACAATATGGACGGGGTGTACAGGCATACAGGGGAAACGTGACATGTGCTGCTTAAGCAGTAACGATATTTGCCCTGGTAAAACATTAATACACCCGAATAGAGTTGGGGACATCATATCTGCCTTTATTTCTGTGAGTGCAGACACTAATATAAATGTGTGACAAACCATCACTATAGAGGCTTAACTCTATAGTGAGGGTTATAGTATAGTCTCTCGTATGAATCCAAACTGCTTGCAAACTTTTTCCATTGATTTTTTCTTGATTCAATCTACTTTGCTTCCCCATTACTGCACATGTAGAATAAAATTGTACTACTAGTACAGCACAAGCACATTTCTCAACAAATGATGTTGTCAAGTTGGATTTCTATCTGCATGTTGATTCATTGTTTCATTGTTTATGCTCCGTGTGGAGAAATGTACGACTTGTGTGCTTAAAGAAACTTGTCAAACTGTCAACAGTGTACAGAAGGGAGACGGAGTCCTGGCCCGGATCTGCTGTCTACACTGGAAGCCTCTAAATATTGGCCGTTGCGCCAAGAGGCTCATTGCTCGATAGCCAATGGGCTCTCAGATTTGATTACAGGTAATGTAGACACCAGGTCTTAAAAGGGAAAAGCAGATGATATCTCTGGTGCATTGATTTTTGATACTGTTCTCTGTCCATCATTAAATGCTAAATAGATACTTATTGATTTTAAGATTGCTTTATCTAAGTTGAATTTTCTCTTATGGAAACTATGGTAGCAAGCTATGGTAGTGAAAAAAATGCTCTTGCTTGTGTGGCTGTGGCTGCTGCAAGATAAGAGTTGAATGTTTTCGTCCACATTTTGGTGGGTCGTGGAGAAGTCTATCCTTTATGCTAAAGACGACTCTGGTAACCTTTTGTTTCCCCTCACAGCTCCAACACACAGGTCAGAGGAAAACACAAAACAAAAGAGTGAAATAGGTCAGGGCTGCCATTTTGCAGCATTTTTTCATCAGAACACGAAGAACACAGAGGTGAACTTTGCTCAGATTAAAGTGGGAGGATATAAACTGGCATGAAAGTTGCTCGACTGCACTTGAAATGTGCAGAGGCCATGTGTTTTTGACAGGCACAACACTTGTCATGGTGATGATGATAGCTTCTCCTTAATGACACTGAACAACTGTGATGCTGCTCAGTCCAGCGGCTGAAAGGCTCAGCTGGTGGTCTGCATGTCAGACAAGAGCTGTGATTTTTATCTCCGGCCAATAATTATCGAGCGACGCTCAGTTCATCTCCACGCCAAAAATCACAAACCCTCTTTAAATAGGACGCAAAATCAATGGAGCGGTAGAGTCAGTCAAATCAGCTGCCTTCAATCAATGAGAGAATGTATTCTGAAAAACACTTTCATCATACACAGAAACTGACAAGTGCAGGTGAAGCAGACAAGGCAACGTGAAAGCTAAACCAGAAAACACTGAGTGACCTTTAGCATCAATAATCGATTAAAAAGATGATGAAAGAATGGAATTCCTGAAATGTACACGACATTTCTACGTGTGTTCACGTGCACAAACATTGACGCATACAAGATGTTTTCCTCCGTATTTACTCAGTCTCACTCTGCTCAGGCTCATGAAGAAACAGAAGGATTAATGTGGCCCTTGACATTTGATACCTCCCTCTTTCCTGTGTCAGCAGAAAGCCCCTCTCCTCATCACTTTCCTGCAGAGTTTAGCAGTCCTCAGGCTCCAATACTAATGCTGTCATTTTCTGTGTTCAGGCCCTGCCACATCGAAGGCTGGCTGATCAACATGCTGCTGCCGTCTGCGTTTTTTAACTAAGCAGCGGCGGTGCAGACTAACTTCTCTGGCCAAAAGAGCGATTATATCCACATTGTTCTTACAGGCTTGTTTGATGGGTGGTCTCTCATCAGTACCAGAGTTTAGGTGCAGGACCAATGGTTTACAAAGTCCTTCCATGGCCTGCATAAATAAACTGTATATGATGCCATTTGTGATGCAGTTTCATTTCATATATATTATGTTGCTACCATTATCTGCAGTTTAACACAATGAATGTTGTGCACGTCTTTAGTAAGAAAGTTCAAATCCTACGGAAGAGTCCCGTTTCTGTGATATAATTATATGACTATTGTGACTTTAACAGACATTCGCTTATTCGAAATACAAAACTCAACCATGCACAGTCCAGCCTGACTTTAAGTATATAACATTACAAAGTCCTCAGATAATATCTTTAAATGTGCAGGTGTTACTGTAACGCTGTTGCAACGCTCCTCAAGGTCAGTCCAAGGAGAGTCGGTGTGCAGTGTTGGGATGTCAGTTCATAATGATTGAATCGGCAGGCCTTTGCAGGGGGGTTAACACATCCCAGCATGCACTCTGCTCCCCAGACACCATTCTCTTCCCACCGCATACATAAGTAATCAAGTGTAAGGCCCCTTGATGTTGATCATCAGCTCAGAGCGACAGACAGTCAGATATCTAATTACTCCTTATGAAGGTCAGGAGAAGTGGGGAAACATAAGCCTAACTGCCATGATGAGCATGTGACATATTGATAGGGGTATAGTTGAGGGCAGAGGTGCAGGTACATGTGCCACGATGCATGGAGTAATGGTACACACTGTGCATATAATGAGTACGGCATTATTATAAAGGTGTTTACTTTCTTCATTGTTTGCACTGTTTGTGATGAGTCATCCACAGCTACCACAGGAAGGCACCTTTCACAATGTGCTCTCTCATTATAATGAGAGACATTGCAGTGTATTCAGCACTACCTCACCACAACACAGCAGAATACTTACTGCTAAACTTCACATGTGGAAAAGCTTTGAATGGATTTGGTGAAAAACTCTCCTCGGCTCCACCATTTTGCCAATAATGAGTCCAACTCACATTGTGGTAATTTCATCACAGTGCCCACTGAAAGCAATTACTGGTCCAGTGGTGACACCTTCACGCTGTCTCTCCAACATCTCTGGCTGAGCTGCTCCTGGCATGGCAGTTATTTCCTGTTCCTGTCGCAGCAGTTTCTAAAAACAGCTGGGAGGAACCTGTTCTGAAACATGGCTGACAACCAGAGGTGGCAAATGAATTACTCTTTGTGACAGTCATCCAAGCCAACGCCTCCGCAACCCAGAAGATAATGCTGAGTGACTCCAACTGGACACCTGGGGTCAAATTGAGGCTGTTGTAGAATAGTTCTACAGCTTTCAGAAACCTGAACCGCATGTAGCTACATTCACAGACAAAACTTTACTACAGACAAAAATATATGCAAGCATGAGGATAATATTCATTGTTAATACTTAATAATTACGGGTTCTTAGAGCCAAAACACAACATTGGCTGTTCTACCTCCCGAGCCACACCCATCCGTAGATGGCATATAGATAAGATAGAATGGAAGAGGGTAGGTTGGAACACACACACACACACCCACCACACTTTTTCCATTTAGAGGGTGAACTAAGGCAAACGTTGATAATCTGTGTGCTGAGAAACTCGGTTTAGTTGAGGATTAAACTGTGCGCTTGATCATGAACATGTGATTCACATACCCTCCCTTTTATTTTCATTACATAAGTGGTTTGGAATACATGGTTGAACTTCAATAATGGTTGGTTTATTTTGCTTCACAGGCTTTGTTGATCACCATGTCTGCACTCAGAGCAGAAAGTCACCACACGGGACAACACTTCCACTGAGAAACATCAAAAAGTCAAGGTCTTTAAAAAAAATGTTTTTTTCTAAATTAGGACCACACTGTTTGGCTGCAAAATGTGAAAGCCACAAAACTTTAGCTTATGCTAATTCCCCTAATCCAGATTTTCATTTGGGTCTGCACTAAATAGCAAATGTTAGTGTCTTAAACAGGCCTGATTTCTTTTTCAAGAACCATGAAGTTTTCTTTGAAAAATCAAGGAAAATGTCACAATGTTAAAGAGAGTGATGGAAATCTTCATAAAGAAACATACACAAAACAAACAAACAAACAATCAATCAAGGCCTGGATATGCTGCACTCTCAGTTTATCCATCAACATATTATTAGAGAACACTACAAAAGTCAGAGGCACAAATGTTTTGGATTTATTTTGTTTCTCTGGTCCACATTTCTGAAGTTAAGATATTTGACTAATTCAATTTGAATGACAGACTTCATTACGCTCTTGTACTGTAAGAACAGTAATTGATGCTAGAGATGACTCAAGGGAACCTAAGAGGAAAACCAATATTAAAAACCGCAGATAAAGCCACAGCAGCACACAGCAGTCTCTGACAGATAAACAGATTTCCTCAGCCACTTTGTTTCATTCAGCAGTTTGGAGAGAGAGAGGAAAAAAAAGATGCTTTGTTTCATATTCAGCAAAAATGCATATGAGCTTTGAATTTCAGGATGGCAGCCTATTACAGTCATTTTGAGCGTATCCGTGTCATCTACTGTGCTGACACAGCTCCCCTGAAGATGGAGAGCTGGCTTGGTTTAATCATCTCCGTACCCACAGTATGATGGTCGCACTCCCTGCGAGGAGACAGGTGGATGCATGCAGCATTGTGACAGCACTCAGTTCCCAGCACATTATGATACGCTAACCTTGTCGTCACTTCTCAACAGCACAGACGTTCTCCTGTAAACACATCCCTTTAATCTTAAGGTCTGTGCACATCAAGTCTTTTGACTAAAATGTTTACACATTTAAACACACACACGCATGCACGCACGCACAGTATATATGAGCATAATGTGAGCATGATCATATATGCATATCAGAGTAAAATATTTCACAACAACACACCGACTATGGTCCATTGTTGAAGTTTGTTTAGCTGCGTCTGTCCAAGGTGTTCCATAGCGTTGTTTGAGCTGTTGCAGATCGATTGGATCGCAAAAATATGTTTTCTTTCGTTTTAATATGTGGTTTCAGTGCTAGTAGCATATAAAAGTGGACCACGGACATTGTGAAATGGATTTGGAAGTAGGGCTGGGTGATTTGTATCATGATATAAATTAAATCACTATTTCTGGCTTCAGATGATAAAGACGATTAGTGGTATTACCTGCCTTTGTGGGAACATGCTTTCGACACATTTTGGTGTGCAAGAACCTTTAGGCCTCATTCAGACCTGGTATCCACATCCATCCTCAGGGATGTGTTGACAGCTCTAAATGTGAACTCCCCTAAGCTGCTTTGAGATCTGATCACTCCACACGCCTTTCATAGATGCTCTGGGATGCATGTGTCAACCTTCGTGTAGCTGTGCTAATGCAAATATGACCTAGGCTAGGACATATTATTGGTCTGCCTACTCAGCTGACATGTCTCTATTTTTACACTTCTCAGTGTGCAATATATTGATGTATTTTGTTGCGAATGCCACTATATCAACATTCACTGCCACATCATCATTTACTTTAGTTTTTTTATTGATTATTTTAAATAAAACAATAAAAGAATGAATACATTGTAGAGCTGCACGTTTATTTGCTTAGCCCCTCCTAAGTCAATTTGGTGGACACATCTGTATCTTCGGACAGGCTAAAAACACCAGAAATAATGTATGCGATTATTTGCATATAGAGCGGGGAAGTCAGATCTGATGACAAGAGGTCAGACAAAACACATGTGTAGATAATCTGATGCCAGGTGTGATCTAAGAGCTGTGATAGGATCCCATGAGATGAATGTTAACACCAGCACTGAACAGGTCCTTTCTCTTGACATCTCGTCCTGACAAAGACCTAAAATAAACCTAATGCAGCTTCTTTTAATATCAGTGAAGCCAAAGCAGCAATCAATATCTTTAAAAAAAAGTCCCTAGTTTAGTCCCTTAGTTTTTTAAAAATAAAATAAAATAAAGGGAAATTGATGCAAACTAGAGAAATCAGGCTGCAGATTGGTGGACTGAACATGCAGCTGCTCTCTGATCACAGTCAGCAACATTACAGCACTCTCACTTCAAAGTATCTTCAACTCTCCTCATGAGTTTAACTCTGCTCGTCACTTTGTTGGAAAAGTTGTTGAAGTGTCTTAAAATGTTGCAAATCTGTCAGTTCCACTAGACTCTGTAAGACACTAAAGCATCTTAGATTTTTTTACACATGCAGATATCATTCATTTAGTAGGAGAGTTAACAAAAAAAGAACAGTTTATTCTTTTATCAAATTTAGGATGTGATTTCTGGATAATAGCATAGCCAGTACCACTCATAGTAAATTATATTTCACCGTTTAAATGTTTCATTTCCTGTTAAATAACAGTCAGGCAAGCCGTCATTTCCACACAGGACCTCCCTATAGGTTATGTGGCTTTAGGCTGTTTAAACAGAATAAGGTTTAATGTGAAATGACTACAAATTAAACACCTTATTGATTTAAACGCACTCTTCTATTAGAATTCAGGAATTAATTGGCCAAGAAAAATTCAGTTGTGTCCTCAATGGGTGAACAAATTCGCTGTTCTCGGTAATGGATTCAGCACTACAAATACAGAGGCATAAACCCAAGTGTGCACCTCATATTAAAGCATCAAATAGACAAGTGGACACATTTTGTTTTGATCCGGCTTACACAGACTGGTAGAGCAATGTGACTACGTCCAACTTACAGTCGACATCCAGAAAAGCCAAACTGCTAAATGATTTATGCAGACGCTACCACAGGCCACATTAAATATACAGAATGTACACACAAGCAAAGAACACTGTAAACTGGCTTCCTTGACTTACAAAGAGTGAATGAGTATATTTACTCCTCAGTTTGAAGCTTTATCTCTATTTAGAAATACAGTAGATGGATATATCAATTCAGGTGTGTGGGTAAAGATATACTGTGTCACATATTCTATAATTTATATATACAGTTACGTACATAAGTCTGGGATCATGTTTTCATTAGATTTATGGACCTGAGCATATAAATATATTAACATGGACTTTACACTGGAGAGATAATGACAGAGAATGTAATCTGTGTCGTGACTTGACCATCAGCTGATGTCACATCTTCTCACATCCCAAAAATTTGTGGAACACAGCTGACAACAAATGTCAACAATCATCAACACAAGCCATTTTAAAAAGCCCTGAGATTTCTTTTTTGGAGTGGATGAGAACAGATCAGAGGTGTCATTGTTCTGACCTTTTGGTGCTGAACATCTTGGCAGCGTCTTCTTTTCTCCTGCTCAGAGGCTCTGGGAGGGTCAAGGTTTGGTGTTGACTTTTCAAACCTGCAGGAAGCACACACACACACACACACACACACACACACACACACACACACACACACACACAGACAAGGGACAGAAGGAGATAAGAGTGAGATTTTCAGCATCACAGTCGAGTTGCCCTCAAGTTGTCCGGATGCCTTGGCCACGCTGACCTCAACAGCCTCCATTAGCCGGCTTCCGACTGAGCGAGGCAAATTGACTGGGCATGGCAGGAGGCGGCGAGCAAGAGCGTAAGTCAGCCAACACGACAAAGACAAAACACAGAGCTTGGTAATTATTCGGCTTTACCTTGCCACAACAGCAGCCATTAAAAGAAGGAATATAATCAATTAGTGCTGATGCTCAGCTGGAGCTAAGAGGAATAATTAAAATCCAATTAAAAAGAGGAACTACATATCTGCTTGTGTAGACAAATATTACATCCAGAACATTATTGTGGCACAGTCTCTGAATGGATAAATCCCCACCCAGGGTACTTCTCTATAGGTCTAATGCTATACCTACCAACTGTATAATTGCTGGGAGTTAGCCTCTGCTCTTTTATGTAAAGGTTATCAGAGACTTTGGGGGAGGGGCTGGAGTAAAAGAAGATGGGGTTCAATAATTAATGCCAAGGTCTGTGCAGGCCTCACTTCTCACCCTCTCCTGTCTGTAATGAGATGAGTGGAGGGCCAGAGGGAGGGAGGGAGGGAAAGAGAAGGAGAATGGGGTGATTAAAGCTCCCGGCTCAGTCCTATCAGCCTATTTCTCCCCTCCATCATTTAGACGAGCATGTGTGCTCATACACACCATCTCATTTGTAATACTCGGAGTATGAGCGGGGAGCAGAGGAGAGGAGAGCTGAATAAGCAGCCATAAAGGTTAACAAAGTACTGTGACACTGGAAACATCTGATTATTCATTCAGGTGACATGGAAACCGCAGATGTACTCACTTCTGTAAGTAAGCTCACAGTGCAGAGCAGAAGCCAACTGTGGATCTTCCATGATTCGCAGAGGATAACAGCACAGGCAAGCTCATGGTATCAGGTTCAGCAGACTGGGCTTGTGGCCGAGGAAATATCTTAACTACGGCCTGTAGTCGAGATTAATTGTAGTTCCGGTGTATTACTTTCAAGGTATGATGGATGTTTGATAATGCAGTGAGATGGATTAAGGTTTGGAGCAGTCTCACTTTTAGAAGCCAAACAAAACTAACATTTTCATTAAGAGTGAAAGCTTTTTGTCCACAGCTCTTCACGCTCCATCATGGCATGTTTCACCACTGTACACAGAAAACACATTTGAACACAAGAGTCTGAAACACTGATGTTTAGCAGGTAGTTAACCACTCAGCTCAAGGTTTTACCATTAGAATTTATTAAACTCTCAGTAAAAGCTGAGGCTGATGGGATTAATGTGCAGGTATATACGCTCTGAAATTAAACATATAACCTGATGACCTAAATAAAAGTTCCATTGTGTAACTTTACAATATTGGAGGTGAGGTGGGAAAATGAGATGTACCAAGTGTGACTACAATCCATCAGGAGTTATCCATCTCCATTAAACTGTTCAACACAAAGGAGGTTAGAGGTTAGATACTTTTGTTACACACGTTTGTTCGTTGTTTATTAGTTTGTTGGTTAAGCAGCAGGAGATTCTCCCCTCAGATGTGTTCACAACACAGACATTCAGATGAGGGGGAGGCACAGTGGCAGGATGTAACATATTAATTCTGCTGCGGATGTCAGGTGTTTCTGTTTACACCACATCAACACCAGCGTCTGTTGTTATCACCAAAAGCTCTCGTGACATCTTCTCTGGTGTCATCTGTGTGTGTGGCTCCGCTTTTTCATCCTTACATATTTGTATTCTTTTTTTCCATTTTTGCATCTGTCGTGTGTTAGAAATTCTATCAGCATGCCCACTCGCTTGCGGTCAATCCTGTGGAGGATCTCCTGCTGTTCTCTAGGGGAATGGTCAGACAAAACTCCACAGAAAGTCCTAAGACTCTCACTACATTCACACATACAACCCCTCCGTGTGAATGTCCTGAGGATCTCTGGAGTTCAGTGCATGTCTGAGAGCAGCGTTTGGATTATATAAAAACTACAGAGATAAACACTGGGGAAGGATGGGACATGGGAACATGTTCAATTGAAGAACCCATTCAATTGTGATGTAGATCCAGACAAAGGGAATTTTATTTTGTGAGATTTTGTAAAGACACTGTGAGATATATTTTAAACATTTTGATAGATTTCACAGGGAATAGTAAAATGGATCTTCATATACATATATATATATAAAATTTAAGGGGACTGTTGGGCCTTTGAGGAGGTATATGCTCTACAAAGTTCATTCTAGTATCTGCCATTCTGTGACCTTAATATAAATATATAAGAAATAAAAAATTTACATGGGGTATTCATTTGAACCTTAGTGACACAATCTCAGCTATTCAACTACTTACACAAGTTTGAAACATGGCAACACCCAGTGACTCCCAAAGCTTCCTGTTTTTGTCTTTTTTTCCTTCACTTGTAAAAAATGGTGCTCAGGTTGTTGTTGAAATGTGTCATTTAATAAGACTGAGCAGCCTTTTAAAAGTCTGCTCCAATTAGGTGCTTAATAAATGCCACTTTCTAGCAGAAAGGCTTTAGAAAGTTAGCATAGACAGAGTCCCTGTAGAGAAGAGGCTGTGGTGGATGACTGTGTCAAACACAAGACCTCCACACACAAGACTGAGGTCTTACTCGTATGTAAAATGGTAAATGGTTTGTATTTATATAGAGCTTTTCTAGTCTTGATGACCACTCAAACACTACAGTTGCCATTCACACACACATTCATACAGTGCATCTATTAGCAGCACTTTTCTGTTCTGAGGGGCAATTCAGGGTTCAGCATCTTGCCCAAGGACACGAGATCAGGCTGCCGACCTTCTGGTTGGAGGATGACCGCTCTACCCCTCAGCCACAGCCGGCCGTATGTGAGATAGAAAATTCATATTGACTATTTTTAGAATTTGTGACTTGTTATCCTGAGTTACTTTAAATATTCAGCTTACAGTTGCAGTTAAAAAGCCTTTCTGTATGAACCTCTCTCATGTGACTCATCAATGTCGTCCAGTAGAGCCTAAAACCCAGATGTAAACCTCAAATACTACAGACACTTGTGTGCAAATTTAATTTAATTTCTAGTATTTGTTTTCATTGTTGAGCACTTTATTTGTTTTTTAATCATTGCTCAAATCGTATGTTTATAGGAAAGGTTAAATGCCTGATTTTTAACTGGTTTTATTGAAGGTTTTTTTTTTATATGATCATCTTTATTGTTTTTGTTTGGTCTTGTTGTATTCTGTGTAGTTTTATTCCTGTGTGTTTTGTGCAGCACCTTGTAACCTTGTTTCCATAAGTGCTACAGAAATAGAGTTTTATTATTATTCTATGATTATCATTTGTAGATTCCCTCATGTACAAAGACGGAGAACTTGTTTCCATACAGACAATAATACTGATTTTAGCTGGAGGTGAGCCTGTCAATCAAACACACACACACAGACACGCTCCAGGAAATACTAATGTTCCCTAAACGCCATTTTACGTTTACGCCATTTTATGCTTTCCTTCCTTATTGGCAATTAACCAAAAAAAACATTACAGGACATGTTTTACAGGGATGACTAAAAGGGATTGCAGTGTGATTTTAAAACCAGTATGTACATCTCATGGTGGTGCAAGAGGAAGTTAAAGGAGAAGTTCATTTTTTTTCAACCTGGTCCTTATTTCCAGCATATGGTATGTAGATCTACTCACCCATAAAGGTTTGGAGTAACTTGGAGTCCTTCGGACGCTTTTAGATCCACACGCGATCTGCGTATATCCATACAACGCAAGTGACTGGGGCATCCACAATACAGCCTCTAAATAACACATTATCTGCCGCGAAACTCTTTATATACTATGAATCACCAGCACTAATCCCCTGTGAGTCTCGCTAGCCTCGGAGATAGCGTTAGCTTAGCGAACCGAGAGCGAGTTGTCTTCCTGTTTAATCAACAAATCGGTTCGCTAAGCTAACGTTAGCTCCGAGGCTGCTCGTTAGCCCGCTGAAGTTAGCTAGCCTTTAACCGGGTGAATACGCCCGAGCACCAGGACACAGCTGCTATAAAAGAATACTGTACCGTAAAGCACCTGATGACTATTCTGCCATGTTGCGCGAAACTAGCAGCAGCAAACTCCGTGTAAACAAACACAGCTGATTGTCACCTGAGCTGCGCGTCTCGGTGACGTCACCTCAGTGAAAGCCCAGGATGTAAACAAAGCAACTCATTAAGCTAACGCTAGCTCCGAGGCTGGCGAGAGTCACAGGGGATTAGTGCTGGAGATTCATAGTAAATAAAGAGTTTAATGTGATAATGTGTTATTTAGAGGCTGTATTGTGGATGCCCCAGTCACTTGCGTTGTATGGATATACACAGAACGCGTGTGGATCTAAAAGCGTCCGAAGGACTCCAAGTTACTCCAAACCTTTATGGGTGAGTAGATCTACACACCATATGCTGGAAATAAGGACCAGGATGAAATAAAACGAACTTCTCCTTTATGGCATCACTAATCACTAACATCACTTCAAGACCATGGCTGTGTCTGAAATCACCCACTCAGACCCTACTTCACTATAGTGACTTCTACATAGAGCACTATATAGTGAGCTCATAGAGCACTATATAGTGACTGTGAGTAATTTCAGACACTGCCCATGAATTTAACTTCAAGATTACATGGCAATCCCTGCAATTGATGGAAAGATGTATCAGTTTGG
This sequence comes from Paralichthys olivaceus, assembly GCF_024713975.1. NCBI lineage: Eukaryota > Metazoa > Chordata > Actinopteri > Pleuronectiformes > Paralichthyidae > Paralichthys > Paralichthys olivaceus. The sequence continues at coordinate 23,255,536 of NC_091105.1, read as the reverse complement.
ACCCAAACAGCAACATTCCCATCCCTGGAGAGAGTTTCCATGTTTGACAGTACATAACATCTCAACAGGCTATGTAATTATACCTTTAAAACATTTGATGCAATTACGCCAGCAACGAAACATTAACAAGATGAATGCATCACCATAAAAGGCTGCATGTACATGCATAGTGAAAGCCAATTATCATAAAATATTTCATTTCATTAAAGCAAACAGTTTATCTAATCAGAGGGGAAATCCTGAGCCCAAGGAGTGGACAGGCATAATTTTGCACAATTTCATTTTGCATCGCTTTTTAATGTGACTCATCCAGCCAATCATCACATTGTTGCAGGGTTTTAAAATGATCACACAGAGTGCTTCACCAAACCCAGCACGCCCCTCAGAAAAAATACTTACAAACCCTCACCCTTTCCGAAGCGAGTCAGAAACTGAAAATGCACTTATTCGAGATTAAATGACGACAGCTTCACTTGAATGGTTGAGAACAAACCAAAGAGTTCAGTTTTAAAGCATATACAGTAAAGAATGAAATGCAACTTCAAATCACCAGAGAAAAAAAGCATATCCACATACTCCACGTGTAAGAACACTTTTATTAAACATACACACATACTAAACTATACTTTAAAAAAAATTACATAAACAAAAACATAGTTTAGAAAGAAGAAATGAATGAACCTGTTTGTTTGTTTTGTCGCCTCTCTTATATCATTATCGTGTAACTACCAGCAAAATGAACTTCTTTGTTGTTAAAACATTATAGAGGCAAAGACTACAAGCAATCCTGTAACCTACTTCCACTTCTTTGTGAACCATGGATCGTTTGATCTGGGTCAAGACCACCTCTTTTGGTCTGACTAAATTTTGGTCTGTTGGTCTGGACCACAGTCCAAGGCACCTTTCACACCCGTTCCTTTGGTTCAGACTTGGTCCGGACCAAACAATGTAGGTGTGACAATGCCCTTTGACTCTTTACTTTTGCTACCTTTATTCATAATGTTGTCGTTCATGTTGTTATTAACCCTTGCTTGTGTTCAAACAACCAATTTAGCAGAATAACTATCTGAGTAACATCATGATAACTGTCATCAGTTAAGCAATGGATGAAAAACATGCCCCGGACCAAAGCTGGAGACCCTACAATTCAGATGTACCTGATATGGCTAAGTTAATGCAAAAATTTCACTGGGATATTTTATAAGCCACCTGCAACTCAGAAAGAAGAAAACCTTGATCACTCAGATTGCTCACATGAAGATACATTTAAAAATGAAATCTTGTCAAAATCTGCCACCTGCAGGAATCTTTACTTTACTTAGAACATGTAAAGCAAATCTGCTTTAACCCAGGATGCTGTCTGTGATGCTAACTATGCTGTGTGTAAAGTGGTAAATGGAGACTATCATTATCACATTAACTACTGCATGTATTAAGTTGCATAAACCTAAACCACAACAGTGCACCAGTCGAGCCTGGTTCCCCCGGACACCGATGGACCTCATCTAATTCCATCTCTATGGCAAAAGAACCTTGTTTGAGGATGTTTTTCCTGCCGAGCTTCATTAAACCAGCCTTGTGTTTGAGCTTAATTGTCTCTGGGCGTGCTGAGCATCCTGACAAACACTATCAGCATCCAAGCATGTAATGGATTGAGGCGAATCCCTCAGACAGTCATAGGCACAGCAGGTATCGCCGATGCTCGGGTGTGCAATTCTGCCATAAGCGGCCAACCATAAAAACAACGACCACACAAGAGTGACGCGTTTGGCCTAATGCTAGATGATTTAAGATGAAGGCCGACAGAGTTATTTCGCACAACACGAAGATGAGCTAAGCATGTATACAATGCATCACTAAATGCGACCACATAAACTCATTCAAATACAGTAAGCTACATTCACTGTACCAAATCCATACTAATTTAAATGCAAATTCCAATTCTCCATTTGCCATTGGGTTTATGAATGAGCGGTGTGAAGGTGAATAAAGACATCAGCTGTGCTGCTTCCTGGATGAGATCCAGAGTATGAGCAGGAGAAGTGGAGTATTGATCAGGGGTGGGATTAGTTGGCTCAGCATACAGCTAAATCAGTAACAGCCTCGAAGACACACTGAGGAAGGGAAACAACACCACCAACCTAAAGCCGCAGATAGAGATGACAGATTATTCTTAACAACTTTAGCAACATTCAAGACAGAGGAGGAGAGGCTGAAAGGGTTTTGTATAATTTACATTCTGATGTCTAAGATTCCTGTAACTGTCTGTAAAATTACCAGATACACCAAAAAGTGTGTATTTTCTTAAAGAACAATACTTCTGACGAAAGCATTTAGTAAAGAGAAACCAAAGCCTAATCTGATATAACAAGTATCTGTTGAGTATTAAATATCAGTAGTGGGACGCCCAAAATCTGAATCAGACAGACTGCTGCAGCAGCATTTCAATCAGGGCCCAGTTTACTGCATTGATATGACTCATCTTCCCTTCTGTTCTCCACCCATGTCCCCTGGTTGTCCCATTGTCTGCACCTCACCATTGTTTACATCTCTGCTCCTCCGGTCCCTCATCTCTCCCAATTCATTTCCTTGGCTGCGTTTCTGGCGGCGCAGACAGAGCCTTATTGTGGTACGTTTCCTGAACTAATAGGGGTCACATTAGCCTGGCAGGAAACACAATGCCATTATGGAAATGCTCAGTCAATTACTGGGCAACGAATAAACACCCTCTCTGTCATTTTTGACTCTCAGTGTTTGAGTTGGGTTAATGGTCGCGATTCACGATTGTTATCTTCTAAGGGGCATCTTATCCCAACCCCTAGAGGAACTCCACAGTACACTTGAGGTCAGACGTGTCACTGTTGGTCTGCGCTGCATGAGAACATTTCCCTGGCAAATTAAAACTCTCACTGTAAATTTTGCCAGCCACACGTCAGTGGAAAACGGCTCATGGATTTATCTTGTTTGATTACACTGCCCAAACATCACGTAGCGTTAATGGTGCTTCTGTATTGACACTACTCAAATATCTATGGGAGGCGTTAGAATGACAACGGATGCATGTTTGACTTCGATAATTCCTTTCAATAACTGGACACGTATATTGCCTCCTGCTGTTAGAAAATCTGAGCTCCTCAGTTTACTTCCTCATACTCCATACTATAGAGCACCAGGAGACTCATTCTACCCTGAAACATCACGGCTATATCTTTTACAGACGCCGTACTTTGGGTGATATTAAAGGCACAATTTATGCTGATGGAAATGTCACCACAATGAGGATGAAATATGTAATACCATAAAGGTTTCTTCAAATTACCATTTCCACTAACCAGAATACGAGTTCACACTGGCGGAGTTCATTTGTTTTACTTAACGTTTTGAGCCCAGTCCAGAAATAAATTTAAAATACAAGATAACAAGTGAGCTCCTTGTAAAACTGATGGTCTTTTCATTTTAAAAATCACCATCAAGTTCGTAATAGTTTAAATGATTCACCTTTCTTCCAAGAGTAAGCAGAGAGAGCTGGTTGGTTGGTGATTTGTATCTCAGCCTTTTACCGTAAGCTACTGAACAGATTTCCACAAAACTTAGTGGAAGGATGGCACATGGGCCAAGAAAGAACCCATTGACTTTTTGATCCGGACAAAGGGGCTAATCCAGGATCTCCATCACGAGATGTGTTTCCAAGGGATTAATAGATGGATCATGATTAAACAGAATCAGGCACATTAAGGGGACTGATATCTATGAGTGTGTGAAATTTGGTGCAGCTGGATTAGTAAGGGGACTGTTGGGCCTTGGCAGAGGTATGAACTCTATTCAGTGCTCTATTTACATGTTCTCCAGCTCACATGTAAAAACCACAACAGTTTATCCATCAGCCTATAGCATTATATTTATGAACAAGTGAATTAAAAACTGGACAACATACAGCCCCAAATCCTGCAAGATAACAATTCTAGATGAATAGAGGTCGTAAGTACATCAAATGAAAGCATGACACACAAAGCTAGAGGTGACGGAATTTAATAAGAGAAAGGTGGATTTAAATAGTTTTACATTTGGGGTTTTTACATTTACTGCTCTCTTGACTAATTTGAGAAGATGAGAGGAGTGCCTCAAGGACCAACTAATAAAAAAAAATATTAATATAAAAAATAACAGAATTAAAAAGCTGTACTTTCGGTTTACAGCAGTGCTGTAGTAAGCTGTGCCTACAGATTTGTAAACCCTACACACAGATTCGCACTTTGGCTTCAACTGCTTTCAGACATCCACTGAACTCCACATAATCTCCTGAAATTATCCGGAGGGGTTTAGCCTGGCTGTGTCAAAGATCAGGAGCAATTCTTTAAAGCCCTCAAATCAGCATTTCATATCTTGATTGTTATATTGGCACAAAAAACACAATGTACACAGTATTTGCAATCGTCTGGTGAGCTATGTGCTTCATAGGTGTGTGTGTGTGGATGTTTGCTGCTGCCTCTCTTCATATTCAGTGTGTAAACATGAGGGTGATTTCGATCTTCTAATCTAAAACTAACCACACTATTTTATGTTTGCTTGGTGTTAACAGCTTTTTAAACATGATTTCACCTGCAACCTGATATCAAGGGTTGAATTTTAATAGAAAAAAACAGTCTGACCCTTAAAAGTATAGTTCACTTCCTCTACTCACCATTACGCCGTTGGACAGTTGGGTGAAGGGTTTGAGTCCACAAAATGGCAAATGGTTTGTATTTATATAGAGCTTTTCTAGTCTTGATGACCACTCAAAATGCTTTACTGTACAGTTTGCCATTCACCCATTCACACAGATGAGGAAGACTGAATCAGATCCACACAAAAAAATGTCGGCACTTTCCTCGGATCATGCCCCACCCCTCTGCAAAATGTCCTTTTTCATGGAAATTGGTTCAGTAGTTTTTGCTTAATCCTACAAACAAACAAATAGACAGGCGTAGAACATAAGCTCCCTGAAAGAGGTAATATTATCTGTCGACACCTCTACTGTGTTTACAGCATCAAAAGCAGCTGACCATTTTCCACAGTTTCTATGTTCTTGTTTCAAGCCTAAATGTGCAGCCTCCTGCATATTACATACTGTAGCAAAGTTAAAGGCCACAAAGTCAATCAAGGGGCTGATAAAAAATGAATCGCCTAAATAAATATTGACATGAGGGCATAGCAACAAAGTCACTAATCCAGCTAAGGTTTGATGATTCTGCTCCTGCTTCATGAAGAGCATAACATCATTCGAGTCAGGAACAACACAGCCCCCATGAGATTACGTGATGCAATGAAAACTACTGAATGTCTTTTCTTCAGAGCTCAGTGTTCACCTAAAATAAACCTCCGCCTTCCTGGGTTGATCTATTTTTGCCTGTGAGTGTTGCTAATGCATGGAGGCTGCACATGATGACAGTGGTGTTTAAAAAAGAAAACAGGAGGGGAAAAAAAAGAGAAAACCTCAGCGTTCCTGGCTAATGGCAAGGTATGTACGAGAGCTGGAACACTGTCAGTTTGAGTTAAAGACATGCACACAGTTGGATTGGGGACGGCTCTCTGCTGACTCACTTCACTGCTTAATATTAGGCTGACAGAGACAAAATGCCTGTGGAGTGTCGGTAAAAAAATGACCCTATCCCCTTGCTTTGATTCAATTAGCTTTCATGCAGTGTCCCGCAGTGGAACTAAAGGCAATACTCGCTCAACTTCAGCGATGGAGCCAAATCAGATTTTAGTTTGCTGACAGCGTCGCCTTCTTCCCATCAAGTTATGTGGCGTGCGTTGTGTGATGCATGTCATCTGGCTGTCACATTATCACTCCATTGGCAAGGGAGGGAGGAAGGGGGGTTTGATTCAGAACTTGCCCTTAACGCACCCTGACAGCTATTTGGATGATAAGTTTTGTCACTAAGGTAAAACTTTGCACACTTATCAGAAAATGTCGGCCTGAGCAGCGCTGAAAAATGGGAGAACAGAGGAAATGAGCACAGTTTCATCACTCTCAAATCAATTTGAGGGAAACTGATTTAATCACTTTATGAAACATCAACATCTAAAGAGTGCCAACGCCATACTTTATCCTTTATCCTATCCATAATCAGTGACTTGGGTCACATGGCCAGCCCCCAGGGCATCATGTGCCAGGAAGACTAGGAGAAGAGGAAAGAAGTGGGTGGTTGGTTGCTTGGTTCAAGGGAGGAGGAGACACGGGGGGGGGGGGGGGTCACTGGGCTGGGTTTCTGTGGCTTAGTGAGGCAAATCCTCTGTAATCCTCCAACCAGTCCCATGGTGCTGTTTACTGTATGTAGGTAAAGCTATTATGGACCCAGACCAAGCCCGACCGGCTACTAAACGCTACATCCTACGTCTGCTACTTCGTATGTCCGTCCTCCCAAATTGTTCACCTGGTCTCTCTGCTTAGATCTGCTGAGGTTGTTAACCCTTGCTATCTCTCTTTAGAGATAATCGTCATCAGTCAGTGGGAAATCAGTGACAAAGCAAACAAAAGATGGAAATAACAGTGGGAGAGCGTTCAAGAAAACAAACAAACTAATCATCTGTCTGGTTTTTATACCAAGATGAGGAGACCTGGGGGGGTGCACTTTCTTTCACATACAACATGAAATCATCATGAGTGAGTGGATGGAGACGGATGTTTAAATAGAAACTTCAGATAAAGCATCAACATGCCATGAGCATCCTCCTGTCTGGGAATCTCTCGAGCTACTTTGTAAACAACGTCTGCAGCCAGCACGGAGCCATAAAGCAACATAATGGAAGGAATGCATTTCTTGGAAGCTTTAAAATTAATTTAAACAATTTTGAACTGGATTCCTAGAATCCCATTATAACAGAAGGCAACAAATCACTGTGTCACTGCCCTTGTCATTATCTAATTGCTTTGTTGTGCATTCAAGAGCCTCCCTCACTCCCTGTCTGTCTGTCTCGCTCTCTCTCCATCATTTCATGTTTTACAACAGTACCCCCACGCTCCTCTATCAACTCCATAAATTCAGCACTACCAAAAAGTACAGTCTGTGAAAGACTAGTAATTGCAGAAAGGCTGAATAAATTAGTTTGTCAAGCAGTTTTATTGCTGGTACCAGGGTTGAATTCAAATGCACATCCAGCTGCAGAACTGCTCAGCATTTCTTTTACAACATTTAAACTGAATACCAGTAAGTTTAAAACTAGTGAAAAAGTAAAGCTGCAACAATTAGGGCATTAAGTAAACAATAGAAGGTAAATTTCAATGTTAACTATTAGGGGTGTAACGATTCATCTACTACATCGATGTATCGATTTATATTCCTACGATCCAACTACATTGATCTGTGCTCAGCAAGTTGGCCTTCCGGACGACATCGATCTGAAATCGTTTTAAAAGGTAATCAATCGATTGTATTGATACTAGGAAACAACGCATTGGATTTAAGCACGTCAGACTTTATATGGATGTTTTTTTTTAGCACTTTTAATGATAAAGGCGTTAAACGTTACTCGATTCAGTCTGCCTGTCTGTGACCTCATCGCCACGCGCCGGCAGCAGCGCATATATGAAAACATAGCATGTTGGCGGATGGCAGAGAAGCCGGCGAGCGAGACATTATCAAGCCACCATTGCGGTCCAGTGTGTGGAAACACTTTGGCTTTTGCAAAGACGGAGATGTTCTAAATAAGTCGCTCGCTGTTTGTAGGATATGTAAAGGTCAAGTAAAGGATTTTCATTGAAAATGTATTGAATATTGAAAATGAGAGCAGAAAAGGTTAACTTCCTGTTAATTCAACCTAAAGTGTTGGTTGCACTTTATTCAAATAGAATGTGAATGCATTTATCATTTATTGTTGTTTACTTGTATGTTTATATCCATAATTTATACCTGATTCCCTTACAAGAAACAACAGGAATCTAGGAAACTTCACCTGCACTGTCCAGTATCCAGGTATTTATTTCAGTCACACTGGTTGAATTTTTGGCTAAAAAGTTAGTGAATCAATTTCAAGTCACTGAATCGTTTCAGATCGTATCGTTCTAAATGAACCAATATGATCCTTGAATCGTATTGGCGAAACGAATTGTTACACCCGTATTAACTATGTAACGTTGGCTGCTAGGGAGTAGTAGTAGTATTGATGAAGTAATGTATTACGTTTGTATTCATGTGACACAGAACACGACAATGAATAACCATGATCCATTAGGACTGACCTATAGAAAAGAGCTGAGTAGCTAACTGGCTAACTGGAGAAGTTAGGGCAGTGGTGGGTAAAGCCACAGGTAAATTGGACATGATGCTATTATGAGGCAACCAAAATAAAATGTCCCGTTACTTGAATAAAACTGGGTATTTCTCTGGGTTGGAAACATTTAGGATAAAGTCAGTATATAAGTCAACAAAATATATAACCTAGGTCTCGTCGACATTTTAATGAAGAATTGTTACATTTTATGTTATTATTTTTGCTTATCAATCAAATATTTAAATGTTATTCTCAATCACAAATTCAAAAAAATGTCAGGATGCAATCTAACAATTGTCAAAGTACTTCTCTCTGTATTCAACTAAATGGCAATCATTTTTGGGGCCAAAACATTTGATGTTATCTGTTTAGAACCACACAGAGCTTACAGACAGCTTTGTTGACAATCTGAGTTGAATGATTCCCAAATGTATCAGTTACTTGGAGAATATTGAACTTGGTAAATTACACCCATTCTTTTCAAAAGTGAAAGAAGGGAAAGAAAAACTTTCACTCCAGCCGCCAAGTCTACCATGCAGGAGTAGTTTACAAATACATATTGATCATTCAATCCATTTCTTGGACTCTTAAATACTATGTTGTCAGACTGATCAACCAAAATATCATTGTGAAGCCTGAACAAAGTGCTAAACAGAGTCAACACTTTGGCCTGTGATCAAAGGGAAGGTGAATTTGGCTACAAACAATCCACCTCCACCTCCTTTTTAGAGATCTATTATTCAAGATCACCATTCTCACATGGCAACACAGAGGCAGACGTAAGACTGTCTCCACCAGTGATGGTGGTTCCTTCCTGTCTGATTGATTGAAGAGTCCTTCAAAACCCCACTGGAGAACCATATGTATTGTAAATAAACAATATGGCAACACTGCTCTATTATAGAACAAACAAGTACCATAATCACTCAGAGGGAATGTTATTGTGAGCCACTCCGTATTCTACAGTGCCACTAATTTACCTTCATATTATGGAAGGTCAAACAGCATCGGCTCAGTGTAAAGGGAAGTTGGTTCTATATATTGTTCTAAGAAACAGCTCATTTAAGGTTATAACAAACTGCAGCAGCTGAACACTGATTCATTTTGCACAATGCGTGTTTTCAGGAAACAGTCTGCCTGGCAACAAGTCAGAACTGATGCTAGTAATTCAGTGTTTGTATTCCTCAGGGTAGCACAGGGGTTCTCGGCTCTGCCTGGGAGGTGTGTACGTGTGTGTGTGTGTGTGTGTGTGTTTGTTTGCATTAATGAGGCTGCAGAAATAGATGAGATAGTTGCAGCTGTTGAAATACCACACAGCATTTTACAGATGAATCTGAGAGATACTAGGTTTTGCCATGGCCACCTTAATACGACATCTATCCTCTTCCCTTGGAGATAAGGAAACATTTCTATTCTATTTTACTAATTGAATTTGTTTCTTTTTAAAATAGCATGTAAGTAATCATTTTCTATAAAGCAAAATAGTTAGGTTCCATCAACAGGAATCTCGTTGCAGTAATCAATTGGTAACAGCAATCACTTACTGATGATGGCAGGGTGAAGGATTAATCAAAACCAGCAGGACCAAACATGATTTGATTACTAAAGTCATCATTCAAGGTGTGTGTGTGTGTGTGTGTGTGTGTGTGTGTGTGTGTGTGTGTGTGTGTGTGTGTGTGTGTGTGTGTGTGTGTGTTGTTTGTGTGTGTGTGTGTGTGTGTGTGTCATTGCCATCCTTTACAGAACTGACAGGGATGAGTTCTGGGGTCATATTTTTTCCTGTGAGGTTCATTTCAACTTAAAACTGTATTCGTAGAGCAGATGTTGTACAGTGTTAAAAAAGCTGATTAAATGGATAATCTTATATTATAATAAGTGAAAAAAACACCAATCTTGACCTGTAACTCCTGTCACCTCCTCTATCCCTCTGCTCTGACCTTGAACAAACTACTGGACACTTCAGCAGAGCAGTGTGTGTCTGGACAGTAACAGTAACACAGCTTCCTCTCTCAGTTCAACATGCTGAGCCCTCCACTCTGGACTGGTATGTTTTATTAGGATGTATAATGAGAGATTAAGGAGTCTGGACAATACAAAGTACAGGCTTTTGTCCATCTAACCCTCAGAGGCCGCTCACTTTTTTTTTTACCTTATGGGACTATACCTTATTGCATTATGCAATGGTGTAATAGGCTTAGCTGCATGCTACTCTGCAGGAGGGGAGTTTGAGGCTCACTCTGATGACTCACTTCATTAAGTCCACTCCTCAGAGCTTTCTAGGTGCTGAGGAGTGAACTTTCCACACTCCCACATTAAAGGTACAGTGTGTAGAATTAAGTGACATCTACAGGTGAAGTTTAATGTAGCAGCTGGAAAAAAAATAAAATAATAATTCATAAATTTAGATGACACACACCAGTGAAAACATCACTAGGATTATTTTATATTCAATTTCTGCCAAAAATCCCTTTCACATAAATCTTACACACTGACCTGAGATAACATATACAGGAGAGTAAAGGAGGCAAACATTCAATTCATTCATTATGTTAAACTATTGATTTTCTAATAGCCCTCTTTCATTTTCTGGATTTTTATTTTTTATATGCTTTTACATTTATATCACACAATAAAAATTCTACAGTGGCCTTACTGCACTTAAACCTGCATGTACAAAAACAAACACATGGCATCAATAAATAATGTAATATATAATATCCCTACGGGAGCCCCACACATGCTGGGATATTTACTCACTAAAGCTTGAAGAGATGTATTCTAGGGCACAGACAACCCTGATATATGTGTTACTAGTTGTGCTTAGAGGTAAACGAGGAATAAGCTTCCCCTTGATGGTAATAGAAGTAGAGTTGTAAGACATAAATGGCGTCAAACAACGTGCTTCAGAAGAATTACGCGCGACCCTTTACCTGAATTTCACCTGCACACTCACAACAACAACAACAACAACCAGCATCATCCTGACAAAAACATGAAACTCCTTCCAAAGAGCTGCAGAGCTGCACGGGAACACAACACTCCACAAACATTAAAGCTTCATAAGGAAAGCACGCTGGAAGCATGAAGCCGGCTGAGTTGCTTTAGGAACAACATCGACCTTCGGCATCACCGTACTTACTTTCAGCGGGGACACAACGCGACGGACCGCCTCACGCGAACAGCTTCTGGATTCGGAGCGTCGTCGCCAGGCGTGTGCACCATTACGAGGGATGTACACACAGGCAGACATGCGGAGTCATTTGACCTTCTCCCAATAGGAACTACCATCGGTGAGACGTAGGATAGGGGAGGAGCGGACCATACCAAGCCCGGCGTCCCAGCATGGCGAGGGGGGGGGACGAGGAGGAGGAGGGGGGTGAGCTGTCATCCTGGGTTGTTCTGCAGGGATGAGCATGCTACAGTGTTTGCAGGGAAAAAGTAAAAAGGGCATTTTTCTGATGTTACATCTTTTGCAGATCAACCACTCTGAGTCTGTAGGGTCATTTTTGCACTGGTGGATCAAGGGTTTTCAAAATCGGGGGGCCATAAAGGGGCCACAATATACACAGAGGGGCCAATTAGATATTCACCATCAGTCAATCAATCAAATTTGAATTGTAAAGCCCATATTCACAAATCACAATTTGTCTAATAGGGCTTAACAAGGTGTGACAGCCTCTGTTCTCAACTCTTAACAAGAGTAAGGAAAAACTACCAATTGAATTAAGCTGCACCAAATTTAATACTGGTTCCCTAAATCTGCTTGATCTTGAGATCCAAGTTATTCCCTGCAACAGTATAAATACTGAAAAATGCCCGATCTCACAATGTTAAAGCAAGTGAAAAAAAATCCTGGATCCACCCACTGATCTGGATCCACACCAAAAATTGACAGGATCTTTCCTGACCCATATCACATCTTTTTCCACCAAGTTTCATGGACATTTGTTTTGTTGTTTTCGTGTGATTTTGCTCACAAACAAATAAATAAGACTTTATTCAACAAGCTTTTTCAAAGAAAACAAATATTACGATGTCCAGCTGGTCTGGACCAAATGTCTACCTGTCAATCCAGTGCTGCTTAAAGGGGAGATGTAAGTATGAGTGTTGGTTATGTCTTTTGATATGTTTGATATGTCGTTGTGATTATTTTTGAAAACCAATTTCCCCAAGGGGACAAATATAATCAATCCACAAATCAACCAACTAACAAACTGGGGTTAAAATATAACATCCTCTGTAGAAGAAAAGAAATAAACCTAAATAGAACAAACCCTATATTTTTTTCTGAACAAACGATTGGATTTACTGTTATGTAAGTTTTTGTTCTTATATCATACTGCCTTTTAGTGCTTGCTGCTTTTGAGACCCTAGCTCATCAGTTAATGCTGACAGTGGACAATAACTGCTCGGTTACTGTAAGTCCCTGTCTGACTATTAAGGAAAATAAATGACAGTCAGAGCAAAAAACTGAAAAAATCAATAATAAAGCACAGTGAGGTTATGGGAAAATAGACCATTTTAAAGGCCTATTAAACATGTTGTTTAGGTACTCTATATTTTATTGGTATATAATACTATAACAGGTAAAATTACTCTTTTAACTCATTTTAAATCAGTAAAACAGTGCAAGGACTTCAATGTGACAACTGCATATAAAAGTAGTTCACTTGCCCTTCAGACTCATTGTACATCCTATTAGAACAGTACTGGAATATACTGTTGTGGCAAATATGGATCATAAATAAAATTCAGGTCACTGAACTATACAATGAGTTTCTTAGTCAACTAAATGGTACAGTACCAGTTCTTGGACACGCACAGTGGCTACATCAACTACCAGCTGCAATTACTCTGCAGGTTGCATAAATATAGGTCGATAAAATAACAGTAAAGTAGCAATGATGAATTGAGCTTTTGCTTTAGTTAATGAGTTAGTTAGTCTGTAAGTTATTTTATTGACACAAAACATATGGGTCCAAACAACATAAAAAACATTCATATACAAACAAACTCATGATAAAAAAAGGTAATAAAAGGTAATGCAGTCATTCTTGAAGGCTTACTGGCATTCTAATGTTGCAAGACAAGTATGTTACCTAACTATGGTTGGTTTACATTAGGTATGTGGTTACACAACTTTGTATAAGCCTCTGGTACATTTCCAGTGCCCTTATGCACTGTTAAGAAGAAAATGTGACACCAAAGTTAAAATGACTCAGTGGTTGCAGAAATGTATTTGTCATGCATTTGAAATATTGTTGTTTATGGTTATGCTTGCATTGAACATTATTTTGTGATGTGACCCCTGTGCTGCTGAGGTGTTGTGACCTGTGGTATTCATGTGTCAGTCGTTGGCCAAATGAGGCCCAAGGTCACATGCAGACCACTGCCTCTCTGGCCGCACTGACAACACCAGGACTTCGTGCCCACTGAGTTGGAAACTGCATTTCTCAAGTATAAATGAAGACTTGTTACTGTATTGATTGATGGTGCACTTCAGCAGCGAGGGGCTAAAATCGATGAATGCTGCATGGAGTCTGAAGACTGAGGACTGAGACTGATGCTTGTGATGCCGACCATCCTGAACACCCCAGAGCGCGCTCATAAATAAATGAAGGAGACAGCACATTTCCTGAGAAATTGCTTTATTTTGTCAAAGGAAGGGCCTCTGTGTCCTTATTCACACTGTATCATATATAGCACTAGGTGATATCCAGTAAGAGATCATATACACTCTAGAAATACATAATATAGCAATGATTTATATATTCTAACAATGCATGTCTGGGTTTTTGTTATCAAACCCATCATAAAACTGTGAACTGTTTTGCCCAAGTTTATTTGGCTTGAGAGTTATTAAAGTAATCAATTTCTCATCTTAGTGATCCAGAGTGAAAATACCTGAAATACTTGCAATGTTAAATGAAGCTCAATGAAATGGTAACCGTGATAATTTAAATAACATAGAGGTCCGTATCTGGTAATAGAAATTTGATTATTAATAATAATATATGGATATGACTTATGTATGATTTTTATAGACTCAGGTATGATTCTTTAACATTTCCTAACTGGCAATGCTGGGACAACTGTCTTAACGTGCTGCTGGATATCTTATGTTGGGACCGGGTATTTGTGAAGAATAGTTGGGCCTACATGTGCCTGACCACATGTCTCCTTGGTTCTGAAGACAAAGGAGAGCTTCCAGAACTCAGTCTCCCAGGGTGCTTCATCTTCACACATAGGTGTTAAAACCGCTCCTGGACACGACTCTCAACCACTATTGGTCACTGTGTGCCCCGTGACCCATGTCGTTATGAGGCCAATAAAAGCCGAGCTTCCCCTCTCCTCTATCTCTTTCTACTGACCTCTCCTGGAGGAGAGTGCAGTTTTGAAATACTTATACTTCATTTGATGAGGCTACATGTGTTCTTCCACTCCTCTCTCCTATATTTTAAATTAATCTAAGTGGTTGCTAGTCTTAAATATAGCAGATTGGAAAGTGTTTCACTCTAGCAACCACTTAGATTAAGTTAAAATATATGATCAGTTTTAAATACATGAAGCACTGATAAAACTACAAACAATGTATAAAGTTGTTGAAACTAGCTAACCTATGCATTAGCCAGCTTCACACAAGCCTAGTTATTAAGTATCCTCTTTGACATAATACTTTTAGGTAAGGCCCATGGATACACTCAGTAATCAAAGTCTAAAACTAAAAGTATTTATGTTTTGTTGTTTATGATCAGTGACCCTTGAAACTTATTTAAATTTTCATTGTGACACATTCAGTAGCTGTTGAGATGTTTCATTGTGGACCAAAGAAGTGCACACACAGACAAACAGATGTCTGCCCAACATTTCCATCCCACATGGCTTTAAATCACAGCCAGACGGGGAGCACAGTGGTGTTTCCTTGAGCTGATGCTGTGCAACATCATACACCATTCAGTCAGGATTTAATAAAGGCAAGCCAACATGATGTGAGATATGAATGCCCCCGCAGTATTTAGCGATGGCCTTTGGTGATACAAATAGCCTGGTGCGGAAATGTCACCCAGTTAACATGCTCTATGTGACAAAACAGATAAGACAAACAGGAAATGTCTTTCTATCCACCTGCCATGTTATCTCAATTACGGTTTGATATAATTTACACGAGGTAGTCTCTCTCCTTACGTTTTTTTCAAGAAATCAATTTTCAGGCTTGGAGGAGAAATAGAGGAGTATTACTAGGAAAAGAGCTGAAACTGAACAGGGAGAAACAGGTGCAGAGGCATGTGAGACATGTCCAAACAATGGGTTATTATTTGCACAGCGACTGTGCTCTGCTCTCCGTTTTTAGTGGCTGCTGCCTCCAGACATAGTACAAGTGGCAAAGATGGTGTCAAGGTGACCTGGTGCTGAAGGGACGCATGCACCAGCAGTGTTAAGATGTTACATGTGGCTTGAGGACAGATGAGGATTAGTCTAATTTAGAATAGCAAAGTGCACAAAGCATTAAACTGGAGAGAACATTGTCTTCTGTTCTGTGGGCGCTAAAGGACAAGGTAACATGCATACATTCATTGCTGGTATGTCTTGGTTTGATTTAGAGCTTTGCCAGAGATGCGTAAAGCTCCGAACCCTGCTCTGGTAATCCAAGTCACAAACTACATATACCAAGGCTTATTCAGGCAGTCAAGGACATCGTGTATCAATTTATTTCTCTTCCTGTGTTCCAAAGTCAAAACCTTCGAGGGGGGCAGACAGAAAAACACTTGTGTGTTTTGCAAAGACCTCATAGGTATTGTAGTCAGCCATCTAAGCAACGCCTCCGGACAGATATTTCTGACTATCAACACCAGGCCAGAGTCTAAATGAATGAGGAGAGAGCCAAACAGTTACTGGGAAAAGCTACATGTATAGAATCAGACTGTCCACTCAATAAAGGCAAAGAGGCTGAAAAAATATGTAAAAAATAAATAAAGAATCACTGGTTTGGTGACTTTGTCTTAAAACAAGTTTAGATTTTTTCCCCCACATGTTACATTTCTCTGCTATGATATATGTACAAGGTTTCAGGGCACCAATCTTTCAAGTTATTGAGTGTCCGATGTTTGAATAAGTAAAGTAGATGGACCACACCAGTGTTTGTTTTGGTATTGTCCTCTTCCATGCTAATTCAATTCTCTGTTCAAACTGTTTGTGTCAGTGCTATTATACAGTTAGCCTGTCGTCTTTGGAATCACAGATTTTCTATGCAGGGTTCTTTAAGTGGTGTAACTCCTCCCTGGTAATGTCTCCGGGGGTTTCTTCACTGCTGTTCAGTCTGACAGGCCACAAGGAAGTCGAAGGCCAAGGGTCTGTTCTTTGTTTGAAAGGCATCCGCCAACTGTGGAGGGGAAACTACAGTCGTCTGATAAGATCATCCTTCTCTCTGTCCTAATTATTTTGAGCTGGAACAGACGCAAGAGGCTGAGAAGACCTTGCGTCATTAGCTTTAATCAACCCTGGAGACCCTGAAACAAAAACAGCAAACAAACACACACACACACACACACACACACACACACACACACACACACACACACACACACACAGAGCTGAGTCAATACCTGACATTCATCATTTTGGTCCAGCCAGGCTTTTTAATTACTGCAATGAATTACCTACATGGCTCCAGTCACCTGCTATCTAAACAAGGTTTATTGTTGAGGCTTTGCTTTGTCAAGACACTATTTAATGGATAAATGCTCAAGGTAATCTGCCAATTTGGGGAATATTAAAGGTAAATACATTAAATAAAACTAAAATACTGTTTTTATAGTCCCTGATGTCAATGATTGCTTAAAACTTGAATGTTTTGTTTAAGCCAATGCTTAATTATCCGATGTCCCCCAGTGTCTGAAATGTGCAGGGTGATTACAGACATGGAGCACAGCCAAACTGCAGCCACAGTTTGCAACAAGTGCTATGTGGAGGTCTGTGTGAATGATGTGGACCATCATCAGTGTTACAGTCCCTGAGTGACGCAGACCAGCATGGTTTGGCATACTTCACATGTATGACTGCATCAAAACAGCAATTTGCATATATTGCTGGTCTTACAAGCAGCTGCCTTGCCCACCATAAGTGCGTTATTAAACATGATGAGGGTCTGATTGGCTGTTGTAAGAGGAGCAGTGGGACACACAATCACAACCCACCGGTTTCTAATTATCTTCATCTATTTGGCCACATCGAGATGCAGTTTCCATATGTTCACTCAATGACCTCCAGTTTGTATTGGAGTCATGTTTCGTTTGAATGTGTGGCATGTTTAAAACAAGTGGGATGGAGAGTATAGGATGGGTTGGCGGGATACAGCGACCCCTGCAGATCAGTAGTTGTACTACAATATGCAATCCTGGATGCACCTTACAAAGAGAGAAAGACAGAGGTTAAAAAAGCAGATAAATGAATATAGGAATATATTCAAACATAAAATTATTAATTATAATTATACTACTAATAATGATGGTAATAATAATAATGTTAATAATAATAATAACAATAATACGAGTAATACTTTCTCTTTTTTCATGAATGCCTTTCGAAATATAATTGTTGCAACTACCCAACCACTGTCATTATAAGTGTAAAGCTGTGACATTACAGACATCAGTGGTTCACAATAATCAAACAGTCATTTTAAAGTATGCCAGTGGAAATGATCATAAAGAGAAAGAGGATGTGATTGTGATTGATAAATAATTTCGATGAAAAGACAAAAGAACACATCACTTGCTTACTTGAGGTTTTGAAGTTGCAGTTTACCACGGTGCATAATGGGGAAGTTGGTCCCCTGTCGGCTCCCGTACCTTAACCAGGAAGTAGCTGTCCCTCAATTCATTCTGTTCCACTTCATCCTGGTTTCATCACAACACCTTTTACTTCACTCCATTACTTTATTCCAAAATGCGTCGGAGACCGGAAGCTCAGGCGTCAAGCAGCGAACCCGCTCGTGCAGATAAGAAGGTAAAGCAACGTTGATGCTAGTTAGCTGCTGATAGCTCCATGTGACAGCTCTGTTAGCTGACAACATGCTAACCTGCTCAAATCAGACACTCTCATCACAGTATGTCTGATACCGACGTTTCCATTCTGTCATCAACCGATCTCACAGCACTCTGGTGTTGTGTGGAGCATGACGCTGTGTTAGAACGCGTCCAGAGAGGAATGGAGCTGAATTACATTAAAAACACTCACATTTGAATCAGTGTTTGCTTATTTATATCTTAATCCCTTTGAATATATTAAATATGTATTGTTCTCAAGAATCTATTGCATCAGTTCTGTTATTCGGCGGACATCCTGGACAATGAAGTAACAATATCTCCCAGCAGTTTGCAAATTACAGGGTGAGATGGTCATCCACTACAATATAAGGTGGTTAACCCTGGTGCCCTTAGTTGACTTATGGGTGTTGATGATGTTTGACTATCATTGCAGTGCATGGAATGATAACCTAAATTGCAAACACACAAATAGAGATGGGCAGAAGTGAATGAATACGTCTGGTACTGTGCAAATGTTTAAAGCACTTGATTTAAAGTAAGGATGCTTTAAAAAATTGTTTGCATGTAGTCATTTAACTGCAAAGTGCCGTAAATATACAAAATATACCAAACATTAAATTGATGAATATTGTGAATACCCTTCAAAACATCAAGAACAATTCTCCTAGGTTAACTTCTGTATGTTATTGTCACACTGCAGAATTAATTTGGGAATGATCAGACCCCTTTACAATATTAATGTTTGAGAATGCATCACACAGTGCATGATAAATGTATGTATGTTTATAAGTGTGTGTGTGTTTGTAACAGAAGAGGTTAATGTGTGTTCACATCACATTTTCTTCTCTTATGTAAACCAGGATCCAGACCAAAGACCCCAGCGCCAGGCTGAAGCTAAAGGCAGATTGTCTTACCGTTCTGTGCTCATAAATATTGGAAAGTGTTTACTCCTCATCATCCTCATCCCTCCTTTCCTCAACTATGCATCGCTGCAGAGAGAAGGACAGATGCTCTTGCCCAAAGGTTCTCTCATCTAAGTACAACACAGCCATTGTTCTTTTTAATTAAATTCAATATTTACCTGTTAAGTGGGTTTTGCTGTATCAACTGCCTCTATTAGCAGCTTGTTATTAAGTTCCTGGAGTGAAAAACAAATCCTCTGTTTCATGTATTGTTCTCTCTCTCCTGTTCAGATGGCCAGATTGTTGATGTCAGTTTGGGTCAGAAGATGCATCTTTTGTGTAAAGGACAAGGAACACCAGTTGGTAATAATACATTTTCTTCGAATCTGCCATTGATCATTTTCCTGTGGCTTGTTTGTGTTTTAGCTCAGCCTAAACATTTTGTCCTTCTTCAGTTATACTGGATGCACCAACTGGAATGTCGTCAGACGTCTGGTTTCATGTCCAAGAAAATGTGGCTACACTAACAAAGGTGGGGAAATTATGTAGTGTTTTGAGTGTATTTACTCTGTTAAACCAAAGTAGCTCATCAGAGCTTCAATAAATATCTCAGATGAATCCCATTCATAACATACACTGAGGGTGAGTTAGCTTTCTGCCATTGGTTTGTCCTTCTGTGGATTCAGCTTCTATTTATGTGGCCATGTTATTATTTGTCAGTGCCACCTAAGGCCAGTCCTTGCAATGGCTTTGCCACATTGTCTCTGCTCAACAAGGACTCAGCACAGCACAAAGTCGGGGCTGACAGCCTGTCCCATGTTGTTTGTCTGAAATGTGACCCAAATGAGGTCACAGGCTTAATGGGGAAGATCCATCTGAAGAACTGCATCACAACATCAGTTTCTAACACAAACACACCACCATATTTACCTTATATATTAAATTCAACCATTGTGCATTCTAATGGGCCTCTGCAGGATGAGAAAGGGCAGGGTGTGTAGTGAGAGTCTCTTATGTGTATGTGTCATGAGGTTCTTCAAAAAATATTCTAAACCTGAGTTTGTCACACTGCTCAGGTCTGCACCTATGACAGAATGGGACTTGGCTTCAGCAAGCGGCTGATGCAGAATGAGACCACAGGAACTGAGAAAGTTTGGGGGATGTCAACAACTGGACGGTGAGAGTTACTTTAATTGGCATTTATCCTGATTCCCTCTAACACACGGGCTGTTCAGTCACTGTGCCCAGAGTCTACTTGTATCAGTCCTTTCATTATCATGAACTGCACTCCGGCAGAGTGAGTAGGATGGTTTACATATGCAGGGCCGTCTGTCTTGTTTACCTGTAGTTGCTGAATATTTGGAAATCGTAAATGATATGCAGGCCAGATGTACAGCACTGTAGTGTGAAGCGCAGGTGAATCTTGATTTCATAAGTGTTGATTGGGGGGAGCCAGATTCACAGTACTGTGGGGGGCATTCCTCATGTGAAACAGGCCTGTTGTAACTGCACCTCTTCAGTTTCTATGGTGACCTACAGTGTTTGTTCCAGG
Organism: Paralichthys olivaceus; assembly: GCF_024713975.1. Lineage (NCBI taxonomy): Eukaryota > Metazoa > Chordata > Actinopteri > Pleuronectiformes > Paralichthyidae > Paralichthys > Paralichthys olivaceus. The sequence continues at coordinate 23,234,783 of NC_091105.1, read as the reverse complement.
ACACTGTAGCCTAAGTGCTGCGAGAGGAAAAATGGTCTTGGTGTGCGTCAGGGTCATGTGTGGCAGGAGAAACAGCAATACACTCATATACTCTACCTTCTCCTCATCAAAAGAAGCAGCTGATGAAGGTCAAGAATGGTGTCACCTGTGCATGTGCATAATAAAAGGCAAATGGGCAGCTACTTCTCTTACCTCTGTATTTAGTTCACAAAAAATGAAGAAAAGCAGCACGTCCTTACTTTTGAGAAGCTGTAACCACTGATTAATAATTTTTTCGGATGAATACATTTTGAATTTTGGTCAAAAAATGTCTGAAGAAAAGTGAAATCTCCAGTATTATTTCCAACTGCCTGTTCTGTCTGACCAACAATTTAAAATCCAACTGTATTTTTTATTCAAAGTGAAATATAACAGAGAAAAATCAAAAAATCGTCTGAGAAGCTGGAATCAGAAATTGATAATTAACTGATAATAATTTAAAGTATGAATTGATTATCAACATAAACTGGCAATACAGTTACTGTTGATTGGCATATCTATTAATTGACGAATAACCATTATTAGGTATGAGGTCAACTCTGGTTCTCATCGATAATAAAAAAGTGTCAAGTTAAAAAACTATTCTGCTTCACTACAGTACAGCCAGAACTGGATTAGAGCAGAGTAAGTATCCACAGGGAATCAACATTCCCTAGATAAAGTGGCCATTAGGGACGTTGTGTAGGAAAACCTGGTGTATTGCTTTCCTCCTTCATGCCCACCCCTGCCTTATGCTGCTGAGGGACTGGGCTGTAATCTTCCGGCCTCTGACACGGTAACGCATTTGTTGAGTCTTAAATCTGCCCAACAGATGACCAGACGTCGTTCAGCAAAAGGTCAGCAGTATAGTTTACCTTGGCATCTGGCAGCCACACATTTTGAAATGCAGGCAATTTCCCAGAGATCAATATCTCAAGGAGTTTGATGACCGCTTGGCCTAAAGTCTCGTGAAAACTTTTCATTTGTATGTGCCTCCTCAGTTTTGATTTATAAGCTCGGCAAACCCAGGACGACAGCTGGCTCTCTGAGAGGAGCTGCTCATCATGCATCTCTGATGATATGTCCTCACCAGCAAACTTATATATATATACAGTGTTTAGCAGCACAGAGGAGCCAGCAGTGCCCTCCTTTATGCTGTCATATGGGTTTCAGCAGTCCTGTTTGTAGGTACCATGTGTGAAAATACTTCATAGTTTCATTCAGTTGTTCAGAATTAATTAATTTTTTTGCCCTTCTCTCTCTAGCTCATTTCTGGATCTTACTAATAACTCTCCACTATGTTCTTAATAAACCTGTGAGAGCAGTTCCGAGATTAATGAGACTAACGATGTCCTGTTGCATTCATCTTTCATGTTGGGAGTCCTTGTATCACCTTGCTGAATAAATAACCCTCCTGGCCCAGTTTTCAGACTGCCCTGGTTTTGTACAGAGAAAAATGAGTGTTGTTGTCTTCCAGGATGGTGGATGATTTGCACCGGCTCCTGCAGGCTGCTGGAATTGCCAAACCCTTCATCCTTGTGGGCTCCGAGCTTGGTGCTTTCAATGGCAGGTTCTACAGCCACATTCACGATGCGTAAGTATTGTACATTGATGGTAAATCTCCTTCTGAGCTACACTTGGAGTATACCGATTTATTGTTGATGCAATTCAGCCGGTGTCAGGGCCATCATACAAAATTCAACAAGCATTTACTTAGCTGCCATTTTAGTTTTAAAAAACAACACCGTTTCTACATTTACTCCTGCCATCAACACTACTCCAAAGTTTTTGAGCACCTAAAACAGATACGTTTGGAAATGCTGCTGGCGCCATTTTAGTTTGGAAACTCCAGGGCTGCGCTGTAGTCTGGATGGGCAGAAACTGTGATTTCACACAGTCACTCGCTCTTCTTTCCTGATTGACTACCAGAGGTGAAGGCAAAGCATTGCACTTAAAGTTCCACCTCATCGTCAGTCAAAGAAAAAAAAACCCTGCTCTTACTTTTCGAAATTGTTGTCTCGTGTCTTTTCTGTAAGTAAGCAACCAACTGATGAGTAGAGCATTAACTTCCTGATTGCAACAGCACTCACATGCCAGGGAACGTGAATGGTTACGCGATATGGATTTTCAGGTGTGTTAGAATGGACATGGATTATTACACATACAAAGCTAAACCGCTCATGTGGCTGGAGGATGTTTTAGTTTTTAAATGCTCTTTCAAAATGAAAACGCTTAAAGCCATGCCTTTGTAAAAGGAGGCTGTGTTCAAAACCACAGACGTGGACAGGTACCAGACAGAAAGTGTTGCATTGTGGGAAATGTAGGCGATGCTGCTTTTGGACCCTGGCCTGTATTTAGGATTAAGAGCAAAGATATCTTGGCCTCACCTACTTTCATTTTGACGACTACATTTTTACTTGCCTCTTACAAGTAACCTCTGCCAAGCTTTCATAAAAAGTTTTAATAAAATGTATTCTGCAAAGCCAATTTAATAATCAAATAGTCAAATTTAATTTTCATATTCAAATCAGTTAAACAATGTTAAACAATTAAAAATATATATATATATCTCCTGTTTAAGATTGCAAATCTGTGGAACATTTAAACATAGCATAGGATAGAATGATGTGCCTCTTGAACTTACAGTTAACTAAATATATTGCAGCGTCCCTTCAACCCCAATAACTCAGTCGTCTCAGAGACAACGTGGTGATTAACGTGACAAGTAGGATGTACCGGGAATGAAAGATTTATTATTTAATCAGGCACGATGCTGCTGCTGTTAAGAGGGAAAATTAAGTAGTGGTGAGTGGATGACACCTTTCCAAATGGAAATATTGCTCCTGGATGTGGTATACGTGTGGTTATCTTTCTGTGGGGACGCAGGACAGACAAATCTACAGGATGACAGATGTGATGACATCATCCATCTCACACTCATTAAGGCCCAGGCCAGGAGGGTAAAGTGGACGGTCAATGAGTCTTTCCTCATCGGAGTGTATTTGTGTGTGTCCTGTCATTGTCTTCAGGCAAGTGTCAGACCTGGTGCTGATCGATCCCATCCCAGAGGCCATTTTCGAGGAGGACCAGTGGAAGGAGTACTGGTGAGTGCATGGGGGGGGGATTCAGGGGCGTATGAAGGACAGGTGGGCTGATAATTAAGGGAGGAAGGAGCAATTCAGTTTCAATTCAATTTTATTTGTATAGCGCCAAATCATAACGTTAACTTATCTCAAGGCACTTTACATAGTAAAGCCGAGGATGAAAGGAAAGAGGAGAGAAGATGGAAAGATGTTGAAGGAGCATAAGGGATGTGCAAAATGCAAACTGAAAAGAAGATTGAGAAGGGAGTAGCGAGGAAAGGAGTGAAGAGGATGATAATGAACTCTGTATGGAAAGTACAGAGGAGCAGATAAAAAGCGAGAGGCAGGGAAGAGAATGAATGAAGAAAAAGAGAGGAGTAGGAGAAAGGAGGCAGAGATGCCTGCATCTTTCACAAGTCAAGCACCAAACTTTTCCTTAAATGGCTTTTATGGTGAGGGTAGTTGATTATCTGTGCTGGGTGGAGCTCATTAGCATGATTAATTGTAGGCCAGAGAAACTCATTAGCTGATTGCGCTTTTTTAGCATGAAACAGATGAGCTGAGAGCGAGGGTTGTGGCGGTTGTCAGGACTGACTGACATAAAGTGTTATAACACTGCTTTAATCCTCCAGAGGAGATATATGTCAAGTGGCAGTCATTTTCACAGCATATATCTGATTATGTATTAATTATCATGAGGGGTGGGCAGGCTGTTATTAATGATAAGAGTGCAGAAGAGGAGTGTTGGTAGACATGTCAATTATGAAACACTGATGTTGGAAAATTGATAACTTACTCGAATATAATATTTGAACTCAACGACAATGGAAATACAGTCCTCCTTTTGGTTTTCCTTCAGAGGCTTAAGCCCCAAAATTCCTGGATGCGCGTTGTCAAGGTAATGAGACAAGCAACTGCACTAGCTGCCCAACAGAGGAATATGAGGGAATTCAGAGCATCTCATCCAACATGGAAGCAGATTATCTTCCTCATATTTGAATAAGCAAAACCACCCTGACACAAACACAGCGGTCAAATCACAACAGGCTAAAAGCTGGTGACATTATAGATTGATTTTTTTCAAACTCACAGTACAGACGAGAGGACCATGTGTTTATTGACCAGATTTGTAGCTAAGCTCACAGGAGGGTATTGCTATTTCCTACAGCATTTTGAATATAAAAAGAACGTTTTTGAAGTCTGTACCGGCCCTCACCACTATGTGCCTCTCATGTCTGTCCCAGTCCCATCATGCATGCTGGTCTCTCCACCACTGGAAAGCCTCACTTATGTTAACCAATAAAGATGGACAACATTACAGCTCCATAAAAGTGATGCCAAAACATTTTGACAACCCTCTGCCCCATGGGCCAGCGTACACGCCAAATGCATTGTCAAAAAACAAGGGCGTGTTGCATGTATTAGCTTGTAGCTCAAAGCGTAGCTTCCTTTTTAAATTAGTTTCCACAATAAGCATATTCCTCTAAAATAATCTTGACAGCTTTTGGATACTTTTGAGAATTTAGTTTTGACCTTTTGCATAGTTTTTTCTTTAAACATTTACCATATCTGAATCTTAGACCCTTTGATTGAATAAAGTTTTAAACTTGGATTTGTATATCCTTCACTTAAACAGTATGTGGTATGAGTGAACAATTTGTATGAAGTTGGATTATGCTTTGACATAATTACATGTGGTTTTTAACATTTATTTATAATCACTTTCAAATTTTTCAAAATTTCCGACTCTTTTAAAATCACCATTGAGGAGTTAATTTGTGCTCTGATATGACAGAGAGCTGTGTGGTTAAATCAGGTCACATTTTTAGGCCTGACTCCATGACTAAGTGCATCTGTGGTTCCAATGGTAGCTCACAGCTTACATAAGTATGAGTTGAGCCAGATAAGACATGGATCCCTGAAAATGGCCTAATTTGTACGTGACTCAAAGTGGAGCAGCACCATTTATCAGCGGTATGTGTCCAATTATCCTCTGATTAATAGGCATTCATTTCACTGAGTACATGACAGTGTAGCCACAATCCAATTACTCTGCGGAGAAGCATTGGAGAAATGAAATGAATCAAGGACTTACATTTACTCCGTAAAAAACAATTTTATCATCTGCGTGGATATCCATAGAAACAGGAATAGGACACGGCAGGATGAAGATGTAAGAGAGCACAACACCAGGCATCCTGACATTCCAGCAACCCAGTGCCATTTGCATCATGGGCTCCAGCATTCTTTTTTCTTTCTTGTACCTATTTTATTTTTTTTTGTTCAGAACAGTTACATGTTGGTGTTATTTCTCACTGGTAGATACAGGTGTATTATCTGTCAGGTTTTACAGTGTTGGTACACAAGATAAGTAATGCAGAAGGGAGCAGGGCTGCACCTGAGCAGGATTGTGAGGAGACTGTATCAGCTTTGCTCTGGGACTGGAGGATTTACACATCAAAGACCTACTCATTAACAGAGGCTCGCTTCCAGAATTAGTTCAGTTACATCCTACAAAATGATTTGCCATCATCTCCTGAGAATGCTATTACCCTGTGCTTGTGCGTGACTGTGTGCATAGGCATTGACTTGTGTGCACTATGCTGTAAGGGGTCAAGTTTCTTATTTGGGATTTTCCCCTGCAGACATGGTAGCATGTGTCTCATTCCCTTGCAGGCACAGATAATGCTTCCTGATGAGAAACCAAGCAATGGGTCTAGCATCAGAGATTAGGAGAAGCCCCAGTTTGAGTCTGGCCAAATTGCATTCAGAGAATAAGATGCAGTGGTTTGAGTCACTCGGAGCTGTCACTCTATGTTTCACCAGAACAATCAAAGGAAGCTCTACATCTCTTCACTTCAAGACAGACCACAATATTCTCTCCATGATGGACCTGGCTTTATGGACTGGGGCTGTTAAAAGGGAAATGACCTGCATCAAGCTTTAGCCGCATGTTTCCACTATGTATCCATGGCACGAGTCCTTCTGGGCTACAGTCTTCTTCTTAAAGGGATAGTTCACCCAAAAAGGAAAATTCAGCCAATATTTGCTCACAAATATGCCGATGGAGGGGTGGGTGAAATGTTTGAAGCTGCCTGGAGCCGCGTCCACGACAATATGCAACAACCAAATGGAGATGGGAAGATGTCAAAGAAACCAGGGGTGGTGTCAAAGAAAATAATGAAAAGATCAGCCACGCAAGCTTTCAATACCTGGGTGGCGGATCTTTACATTATTTTCTTTGACACCACCCCTGTACTCATGGCTTATGGTTTTCTGATCCAAACTGCAAGCACCTGATCTTCAGCTTGCCAGGGAGTGTTGTATTGTCAATGGTCTCCAGGCCGCAGGCAGCAACCTTCCTGAGCTGTTGGATAAAAGCTAGATGATATGTAATGTATGCAACAGTTTCCAAATGTTTTTGGTCTTAACTATATTTGCTCAGTGAATCAGTTTTCAAATGAATGTCTTCCACCTCGCCGGCTGCCCCGTGGAAAACCACAGCACTGCTTGAAAGGCTGCTGATGCTTATGGCTCAGCTCGGTGTGAGTGTGCCCACACTACTTGAAAAAACTGCTTTGAGGGTGAAGCCCAAGCTACGAAAAAAAAAACATGTCCGCATACTTTTGGTCATCTTGTGTACTCTTTATAATAACTGGTCTCTGTATTCTTTAGATAACCCTCTCTAGATAGAGCTTTAACCTATAGTTTGACAAATTACAGCAAATGTATGGATACATTTCACTGAATTAATTCAATTGATAACTCTCTCAAAATGTACGAAGAAGGAATTTAGCTGTGCATGTACACACAGCATGTATGTGTGTATCTCCTGTCTTTCTGCAGCCGAGTGTGTGCATGGGGTATTAAACTAATTTACCCCATGGGGAATATATTTGCTTAGAGAGCAGAAATGATTGGGAGTGCTCTCGTCCTGGGATGGTCCTTACGGTTTAATGAATGCTGATTGATTGGCAAACTCTCCGTTTTAATGTACCATTACTGTGTTTAGTGCAACTCAGTTCTCACAGGAACTCCACTTGAAAGTCTTCTCAACCCTTCCCTCTGCATCTCACTTATTTTAAGTGTTAGTCATCAGTAGTTTTTTTTACTTGGGTTATATTTTCAACACTCTGAGTTTAATGCTGAGACACAAAGCTTGTAGTTAGGTTCCTAGTGAGATTGTTTCACCTTCTATGTATGTGTATGGTGTTTAAAGCCAAAGTACAGAGTACGTGCCCTCTCTTAATGTGGGTGTAAATGTGAGATGCATTTAAGTGGCATCAAATGGATCTCTTAGTGTGCAGCTGCTCGCTTGGACAGAGCCTGATTTATGAAGTTCAAAATGAAAAGAACTCTTTATGTCCCATTCATCATCGTACCTGTCATTAAAATGCTCATCAAGACCCGCACGCACGCACGCACGCACACACACGCACGCACGCACGCACGCACACACGCACGCACACACGCACACACACACACACACACACACACACACACACACACACACACACACACACACACACACACCTAATTACATAAGCTATTATACAGGTGCATACTGTACTATGTACACATACATGCTCAAGTTACCTGCCCAGCCTGCTGCTGTGTGTAGCAGATAGGCATGTTTTGCAGTTCACCTCGAGTCTACTCTGTATGACAGGCAGCGTATGACTGTCACTTTGACTGACGAGCGTTCAGAGTCACACAACTGCTGCGTTCGGTTTGATTTATAAACCGGACAGGGTTTAATATCGAGGCCAAGAAACCCTCCCCACAGCACTTTAATAGAGGATAGATTTACAGACATAACAGAGTCCTCTCCTCTTCTCCTTACATGCCTCTAAGACATTTAATCATTTCAGTTATATTCTGTTTGAGTAATTAATGGCATACTTTAAATGGCGTTTTTTAATCTCAGAGCATTTGCTTCCTCTCTCTGTCTCCTCTGCCCTGGTAAACAGTAGCAGCCAGCCAGTGATGACATATCCAGTCTCCCCCTCAGAGCCCATTTGCTTTTACTACATTCAATAACCCACTAGAGCACAGCTCTGCTCTGAGCCCCTGCAGGAATCCATGGCTTAGATTGGCAGCAATCACACGGCCATGGGCCGATGGAGGGAGGGAGATAGAAGAATGGAGAAAGAAAAGAGAGACAAACAGAGGGAAAGTTAGGGCAGTGGGAAATAGAACAAAGTAGTATAAAGGATGTCTATTGTTGAACATTACATCTAACAATGGGAAAGGAAATGGTTGATCATCCCTTTAGCTCTTTACACACAATATTATCTGTATGTTATGTAGAATACTGTGCAATGACAATCCAGCTTGAGTGAGCATCAAAAATCCTGACCTGATAATATGAAGCACAAACTCCACATTTAATATCATATGAGTGTGTTGTGCTGTGTCTGACCCTGCAGGCTCCAACAGTGTGTGATTCATTATGCTTCGTACTGTGGTTCTGTAATGGCTCCCAGTGTGTTGGCCACACAATCGTCTCTCGACTCGGCTGTCCCCCCGCCCTCACTAATTCCCACCCCCCTCATCCAGGGACTCCCAGACGAATCGGGAATGCCAATTAATTGTAATTAGAACCACTGTAAGCGTAACTATTGCTGTTATGCTCTGCTAATGAAGAAGGGCTGGTGCGGCCCCTGTGTATTTACCCTAGTGTAATCTATAGTATTGATGCAGAGGAAAGGCTGAGCAGGCAGGGGATGCTGGGCTCAGACTGATGTGGGCTCTGGTACAAGAATGACACCTTGTGTTTATACTGGGTATTGCGCCTTTAAATTATAATTCGCCTATGTTGAGACAGTTTTTAAACATTCTCTTTGTTCCCTGTTTAAAATAATTTTTGCAAAAACCTCTACAAGTTTGCATTATTTGGGATCAAAAGTTACATTTACACATATAACTGATCTTCACTTTATGAAGCCTGGTTCACAATCAGTTCACACTATTTATATAGTGTGCAGTGACACAGAATAGCAGTTAAGTCTATTTATACAAGAAATAAAGCAGATATACACATTAAATATAATGTACAGTCCTTAAAGCAGTTTGATAACATGTTTCTTAAAAGCAGAATTTGTTTAAATCCAATAATAAATAAAAAATAAGAGCAGTGGTTCATTGTTTTGAGAGCCCAAACCTCCAAAAGCCATTTCAATACCTCCTACTGTTATAAAATACTGTGAAGGTTTAATAATGAAATCAAACTTAAAAGCAGACTATTACATACTGATGGTATAGATAGATATAATTTGATAATAGATACAGTTGGAACACGTTGTAAAGAATCTGGCATTATATTACAATAAGTACAATTTGTAAGAGGCTCTAATGTTAGAGACTCTAATGAGGCTCTGATATGAGCAATATGTGAATTGATTTGTTTCTGTGTCCCAAAGTATGCTACGATAAAACTGCTAGTATGTGAACAGTGTACAGCCCACTCAGAAATACAGAAACATAATACTTCATACAATAACTCCTCTATTTTATATCCTGTAGGCCTCAGGGTACTGTTATGTGTTTGGCTGTTTCGTAAAGGCCAGATTTAGTTTTATCTTTGTTGTAACATTGTGTTTTACTGTCACAGATAACGCCTGTATAACAAAGCCATTGTGGACAGGATGACGGAAATGTCAAATCAGATCTCTTTGATTGGATTTGAGAAGTTTTCTGTCTGACTAAATTAATGTTTAAATTTGTCACACACTTTTTCGGCCTTTTCTACAGTTTTTTCAATGTAATATTCTGTATATTAGATGGGGGGGGCTTCTCTGTCATCATATTTAAATATATAAATCTGTATTTTCCATTGTTGTCTGTTGTCTTTGCAGACCAGCACATCGTTCCAACCATCCAACTGACAAACAAACGGACAGGGCTGAAAAATTAGAAGCTTGTGTGTTGTATAAGGGCATATAAGAAAGAACATGGTATCACACACAAATCCAAAATGTCAAGGGGAACACCGTGACAATCATACTGTCACCAAACCAACACAGTAAAACACCTCTTAAATCCTCCAGGCAGGTCACTGCTCTGCCTGAGGGTGGAGGTAATTTGTCTGTTTCAGAATGGTCACATTAAAATATTGGTCATCCATCCATTAGCTACACATCTTATCCTGTGAGGGTTCCTGGGGGAGCTGCAGCCTATTTTCCTATTGATCAGTTTGTCCAGACTTCCCGGCTTCCATATTTAAAAAATACAATATTTGTTCACATACTAATTATTGGTTTTACTGATGATATGTCAACCCTGGAGCTGCAATCAGATACAAAATTGAACTATAGGTACTCATGACCTTATTTTTGATGAATAATCATTGAAACCATTTAGGTTAGGGTGCAATGTTTGAAGATTTGATTATACAGGAAGTTCATATAGTCGAGCCTCATGTAATAGTCCATGTTTAAATGTTCTCTACTCATTGTAATAGTTGGCAGAAGCTCGTGTAATAGTTCGTGTCTTGTGTGTGAGCAGGCTCTCAGGTAACGGAGGCCCTGCATATGAAATGAGATGGTAATGAGGAGGAGGAGGGGAGCCTTATCACTACAGGTCCAAATTCCGACAGTGAATTGCGCAGTTGTAACAAAAGTAACAGAGCGTCCATTCAGCCTGCACTAATCCAGATGGGAAAGTCAAACAGCAGAAAGTCCACGGCACAAACTCATTTCATCACTTTATTAATTTAGATATTGCCTCCTCGCTCCTGTGGGGAGGAAAAAAAAAAGAGCCCCTCTGAAATGACCAACATCGGTGAGGCGTTTTGCTCTACATGGTTCCCCCACCTCGTCTCCTCCCGTTATCTGTTTAATTCATCCCGCCAATCTTGGCTGTCTTTACCCACTAAATTTCCCTTTGACACGCATGCCTTGCTTCGCATAATCCTCACTCCGGGGCAGAATTAAAAATGGAAAAAAAAAGAGGAGGGAATAGGACAGGTGGCTGGAGAATCCTTGAAATAATGTTCAATGCCAGACCCAGGAATGATTCGACCAGATTCAAACTTGGGGGCCTGATAGAGAGAGGGTTTTTTCCCCTTTATTTTTGGAAACGGGGGGGTGAGAAAAAGAGGGACAGGTGGAAAATGCACAGAGACTGAGAAGTCCCTAAAGAGCCAGGTCAGAGAGTCGAATCTAAATTGTGGTGCCAGAATGACTTCAGGGGAAAATTGTGGCAAGGAAGATGAAAATGTCAAAATGTCACTCTCTGGAGGTCTGATTTGAAAAGTTTTCTCTGTGTGCTGAAGACAGAATTAGAACGCTCGACTTGTTTCTTTCCCCTCTCTGCCTATATCCATTATTGACCTGTAGGGACTGTTTGTTGTACCATGAATATGGCAGATACGTTATCGCACACAGCCATTTGTTGCAGCTGAAGAACCATTCTCTGCTGTTTCTATCAGCTTTATCTGACCAATCAGTGCTGACATGCTTTGACGGAGCACAGCTGGATATTTCAAGCCACAGTTCTGTGGTTGGTGACACGTCATATCGACATCGGGTGAAATGGGTTATTTTACACATGGAAAGTGTATGTTTGTGATGTAGGTTTGATATGAGCAGTATAATGGCAGTGAAGCAGTGCTGAGGGCTGCCTGTTGTAAAATGCAGTTTGCTGTGGTAAATACTACATGTTTGGATTGTGACTGAAGATACTGATACTCATGTTACTAAGTTTTAGTGCTTAAACACATTATCAGTTAACTGAATGGTTGATTGAAGGAACAATTCCATCTATATTTAGGCAGATTGGTGCCTTGAGCCAAATGTTAACGTCAGCATGGCAAAATGTATGACATGCTGATTTGTAGCAAGTAATGCTAACCATTTTCATCATGTGTATCAAACTATGACTGGACGATATGGCCAAAAATTATATCAAGATAATTATCACAACAAATGTCTATTAGACTGATCTTTGGTCCTGAATGTTGTTTTTATTAGTAGAACAGTAGAAAGTAACGGAAAGTTAACAAAATTAAAAAATCCATCCAATAGCTCTTGAAGTATCTCATGAAAACCCACAAATGTTTGAGGACCATGACATTTTGTGCCATTGCATTTTCCGTAGAAGTTGAGTTAATTCAGCCTGCACTAAGGTGGTGATTGCATTAGCAGATTGGTATTGATATCTATAGATCCACACCACAAGCTAAATAATGGTTAAATAATGCTGAACAAGCTTCTGAAGTGGGGAGTTCCCTGTTATTTCTTTTTTATATGATTGAAAATGGGTTGTTGATTTTTAGAATGTTATTTAGACAAGACATCGCCTTGGGCTCTGAAAATTTCCTATAGGCATTTCTCACTTTGATCAATTCTATCATTTTATATACTAAACAATTGATCAGGTATTCAGTTAAATAATCAACCAATGAATCAACACAACTTTACATGAATAGGGCTGTAGTTTATAAGCAGTAAAAAGGTGAGTCTACTGAAGGATTGAACATAGAAGAGAGGAACTGCTAGGACACAGGAGCACAGTGATATTAGTGTGGCCCAGATCAAGAGTGATACTAAAACAGAGATGAGCGTCTCCTGGTGCACGGGGGCTGGTCTTCAGTGTGTTGGCTGAATGTAGGGGCAGGCTTCGCGGCACGGCGACGGCGGCAGCAGGCACACGGTACTATTGATTGGGCTCCACAGGCTGAGACCAGCCAATTCAGAGCACCAGTGAGCCGAGACCGATTGGGCCTCCTGAGTTACAAAATCCCACTGCTCTTCGTCTTGGATCTGCCAAAAAAAAAAAAAAAAAAAAAACATTTCTCATTCCCCAGGCAAATGTTTTCGGAAGAGAAAGTTTGAGGTGTTGGGTTGAAAAAGCAAATATCATGTAGGTCTTAACTGGAATATCTATTGTAATCATGACATTAAACATGTTTTGATTCAGAGATTAAATAAGCAACACATATAAAACCAGTGATAGAGGCTCACTTCAATGAGAGGTTAATTTGATTTTGAGCTGGTATTTTTAACCTTATAGAAAATTATAATATTACTCTGCTGCCTACCCTGGGTCTTTGGTCCTTTTAAAATCTTTAACACACTGTTTTGGATTTAAAGTCCACAAATAGTAGCAGGTGACAGCAAAGCTCAGAAAAACGGAGTGTAAAATTGTTCGATAGACACACTGTGTCAAGAATATAAGGTATTTAGAAAGCAAATAAGATAAATGTTCTCCATTTATGGTTACTTCATAAAGTCTGGATTTGTAAGTAAAAATGTATTTGTCAAATCATGAGCCAGAACGCCTAGCACCATAATGTCAGTGCTGTGATTTTAGATGGTTTTACTGCCATTACACGGTCAAAATATCAAGCAGTACATCTTTTCAAACCAGTGTTTCAGATACTGAAACTTCAGTCAGTCTCCTGCTTAAGTTGTATGTGTGTGTGTGTGTCTGTGTGTTTGTTTAGGTATGGTAAGCTGCTGCCGTCGTTCCAAGCCAGACAGTTCTCAGCAGCTACAGGGCTGAGCCGCATGCTGATTATCCTGGGGGCGATTGAACCGACTGTCACAGGCAAAAATGTCTCAGAGGAGGTCATCCAGCTCCAGGTCAGGCAAAGACACACACACACACACACACACACACACACACACACACCAGTTGTAATGTTGATTGTTAAAGTGTGATCCTGCAGGTTACACAGTAGGTAAAGAGTAATTCAGAGGTGATTTATATATATATCAAGTTATCAGTGTGGAAAGGTGCTATCATACATAAATACTTTGGCTTTGTTCCTCAGCACAGGCCTTCATTAACCTATTTAATACCATGGAAGAAAAGTGATATTTTACTCTGGCATTTTAAATGCACACCCCTCATGTTTCCTCTACAGCCACAGGGTGGTGCTAGTGTGAGAATAATGGTGCCTCCTCCTCAGCAGAGATAGGAGTGGATTATGATTGCAGGAGCGTTTGTCTTCATATTGTCAGAGGCTGTGAATTTGCCATGATATGACAGCAGACATCATTTTTAAATAAATGAAAATTGAACCCATTCCCGGGGCTGACATGACGCCGCGAACACACTGTATCTGTGGATGCCTCCTATATTGTAAAACTCAGCCTTTTGACAGGTCATACAGTTTGTGAGGAAACGGCTGTTAATATAAGCTACACGCTTTTTGCTGTGTATTGCAGATGAGCTTTTTTTTCCTACAGGGGTTTCGCACGACTCAGATCTGCTGTGAATCTATTTAAAAGAAACATTCAGTCGTGGCACTTCTGTCTGTCTTAAAGGCCTGTAGTCATTTTTTACTTGCAATGGAAAATGTTCTAGGCAGAAGAGGAGTAATGGATTCTGCTGATGAACAACAGCCAATATCTGGGGCAACATGGGAAAGTATTTTAGTGTTGAAGTGAACCTTCAAAACATTCATGTAGGGCCCATTAGGGACAGAGACAAAGAGAGATTATTGCAGGAAAGCTAATTCTGTAACCATTTATTACATTTAAACCATACAGTCCTACTTCTGTTTCTTTTATGTCTCCATTCAGAGAAACAACTTACACTTTAGTGGCCCTCTGTGAACGCTCGGCGACATTTCTAAAATCTGTTCAGCATTAAATGTTTTTCAGCAGCTGTCCTCATGATGCAATGACGCCTGCGTCGGGATGAATGTGAACAGTTCGTTAAGATGCCTTGTTCTCTGCTGCCAGCCACCCACGATTTGATGGCAGTAGTGATGAGGGACCTATTTCAGCTTTTCAAGTATTACAGTTGTTGCCAAGGAGATAAGGACATCATTGTGCTTGAATTCTCCAAGGACAGAGTAAGGTTTTGTAGACAGGCTAGTGAAGGTTATAATGTTCGCACATGCACACGCACGCACGCACGCACACACACACGCATGCACGCACGCACGCACGCACAAGCTCGGTGAACTCAATAGAGCATGCAGTCCATTTCTCAAGGGCATGTTCTGTAACCACTGCTTAATTGAACTGGAGCAGAATTGTTTGCTGCTATGTTAACAGCACCAAAGCTATTTGGTCTCATCACATGTGGGTGATGGATACAGTTAGAGGGGAATTCTGCTCAGTTTGAGAATACACATCTATTTTGGTAGCGCGGTGAACTTTCCCTGCCCTGAGCCAAAGAATCAGGGAACTAAAGATTGAGATTTCAGATGTGATATCAGTGTTTTGGAAAATGAACTGGTCACTGACTTCACTGCATTCATATTGTCTTGTTAAAGCAATCGCTAATGTATTTTTCTCCAGGAATTTGAATTTGGTGTGATTTAGGAGTTTGGAGAATTCTATCTTTCTCATAAGACGTTTGCAGTTCTGTGCAGCTGCTGTAAGTGTTGGAAAGATTTTGATCATAACACTTCGTAGTGACAGTGCAAAACAGATTTTTAAGTGCTATGCAGGTTTTTGGGGTTCGCTAAAATGACCCCAAAACTGTCAGTATGTGGTGATATGTACTGGGAACTGTGAGAAGTTGGGAAAAAGGCAAACCTGCTATGATTGAGGAAAAGTTGAATTAACCTGCCAGTAGAGCTACTGAGCAAATCTTTTATTAGAATTGCTCAAATCAGTTGGCAAGATAACATGTAGACTTATTGTCTAAATTTGGTTTATGGTTTTATTGTGTAAGTTGCTTTAAGTCTGCTATTTCAAAATCATATCAAATTACAAAAATGGTCAGAAGAGATATTAAACCAACCACGGACAGAAAGCGGGGTTTATATTTTCTATATTGATCCAAACATATTCAGTACCATTTATTGGCTTGCTTTGTTTTTGTTTTGTCTTGCCTCTGAAACTAATATAAGTAGTATCATGTATATATAAGAATCTATATTTTCTTCTCTATTCAGTTACTGATTTTCTGTATCTCTGTCCCTCACAGAAATACCTGCTGAGTAACCCTGCGCATCAAAGCAGTGCTGTGGATGAGCATTACTTTGTGAATGAAAGTGCAGCTCAAGTAAGGTATGGAAAAGATTTCCCTTCATTATTTTAACAGTCCTGCTGTTATCATGTTGAATGAGAAATTAGAATGAACATTGCATTATTCAAATGTGTTGTGCTGTCTTTAAAGGGACATCACAAAGTTTAAGCCCCTTTCCAGCAGGGTGTCAGTGAGTGTGATCACTGGAGATTCATTTGACGAGCAAATACCAGAACACCTCAACCAGGTGAGCGTGTTTACCCGAGCTACACAGCTCCAGCCTTGCAGTGACTGAACAATATGGTAATATCTGTTGTGTAAAGCCCATAGTAAATCATCTCTTCCCTGCACCAGATGGTAGCTAAGCTTCAAAAGAAGTTTCTGGAGGAGTCCTACCCATCAGCCAATCAGATTCACATAAAAGGAGCAGACCGACGAATGATCTACAAGAAGCCATCTGCCATCAGCCAGCACCTGCGAAGACTCATCAACCAGCGACAAGCCAAACAGCAGAGCGAGTGACCCATGGCCAAAATGTAACTACACCCCAGACCTGGACAGAATAATAGTTGAATATGTTTTAAATATTCAATAAAATATTCAAGTTATCTTTTTACCTTTCCCTGGAGCAATCTGTGGAGATTGTCTACATGTCTGCTGAGGTTCATCAAGGAGTCCATTTTAGAGCACAGCTCTGCTTCATTGGAAGCTTTTTAATTGAAGATAACTGGAGGGTATTCAGTGTGATTGGAATATTTGCTGTTTTAGATTCAGAAAATATTATCTTTCAAGTTGTTATTTCAGTCTCTTTACCTGATTGGTCAGTGCCAAAAATTAATACATGACTTCATATCATTGTAAAGGCCACACATTTCACTGCTCAACCTGATACTTTTTATCTCATCCGCTTCTTTATAGCCGCAGGCAAAGGTACATTGAGTTCCTCTGTGTCTGCCGCATCAGCTTCAGTCATCTGTTATGTGCACATAATTGAGTTACATCACTATCAGACACAGAGCTCTATTTTTGGACTTGATTTGATTAATTTTATAAATTGCCAACAGATGTACCTGGCTGGCAATCCCAATTTTGTATTTTTCTGAGCAAATCTTAATGTACTTTTGTCTATTTTTAACTATGGCAAACATGAACTGTTTTTAATGGATGAACGGTAGTATGAAAGAAAGACCAGACAGTATTGGTTTATCCTGAGGATTTAAGTTTAATTATGACACCACATCAAAATAAAAATTTCCAACAGATCTGGAATTTAATTCCATCCATATACATGCATAGCAACAACGTTTTAAGAAACATTTTCTCCCATAATCAGGACATTGGAATGATCATTTTACATCAGTATCCCCACTGACCTCCCACCCATCTTGTTCTTCAGCAATAAACGTAATTCTTGTACAACTTCTTTTTTTCCCGATGGGGTTACAAATAATTATATGCACAGTCCCCATTTCATAATACTGCTTTCAGTAATGTTCCCCCATTTACAAAGTATTGCATTGAGAGCAAATTGCAAAAAGGGAGACCAAAGTGTATCATCAAACAGAAATACGAGTACTATACAAGAATGCTGCCATCCTCATGAAAACATCCACATCTGAGTTGAAGAAAAGAGACAGGGACAAACAGCCACATATGTATGCAAAGCCATGTGTATATGCCAAAATGTGAGTTGCAGGGATGTGCCTGGTCATCACACCCAAATGGTGATTATTAAGGCTAACAAGTCAATAGTAGCAATCTGCAAGTGACATTTTGGGCATATACAGAAACTGGTACAGCAAATAAGAATACACAAGTGCCTCAGTAGCTATTTTTGTGTCTAAAATGCATCTCATTTTTGTATTGTCTATTGTTTCATTGAGCCTACATTACAGTGTAAACAATATGTGTGCTACACAAGAATGACTATACAATAACATTACAAACAACTCTGATATAAATTTCATTTTGAATTTAAATTAAGATCACTACTCCTATTAATACTGATTGTAAAATAAATTAATGTGAAAGTGGCACCAATATTATTCTTGATTCCTTTTTTCTTTTCTTTTTCTTTTTTAACCAATGGTTTTGCATTTTTAAGTGTTAAAATGATGAAAGAAGAAGCTTCTCTTGATTGTCCACAAGCAGCATTTAGCACTGCGTGATGCACTATTCCAGACACAACAGTGTACCAAAACAAAGGAGAAAAAGGGGTTAAAAGTTGGGGGAAGGTGTGGGAAGGAGGAGAAGAACATGTCTTATTCTTCAAACTTATTTTACATGCTCCGCAGCATGTGATGAACAGTAAAACTTCTTATGGGTAATAAAGTTTGACAGGTTGTTGAACTGAATATCACAGAGGCGGCAGTACTTGCCACTTCCAGAGCCGTTCACGCCTTTATTGGCTGTGGGGGCCGCCTCCTCATTTGGGGACTTGGAGGAAGGTGACATGTTCTCATTGGAATCGGCCTGGTTCTCAGTGGCCCACGTAGGTGAGGGATTGGGGGGTTGGCCGTCTGACTGTGGCTGGTTCTCCTGCTGGGGGGGAGCTGTGCCTGAACGCTCCTCTGGCTTGTGCCCCCCATTGACAATGACCATGCTCCGGTTTTTGGGCAGTAGCGGAAGGGGCTCTTTGCCGGGGTGGGGGCAGCCATTAGCAGCAGGCTGCTGGACCTGCTCTCTGGTTGTTCCTGTCTCTCCTCCTCCGCCGCCTGCACCTCCTCCCCCATTAATGCTCTGCTCTTGTTCGCTGGCCTCTCCCTGCATCACTGGTCCCCCAGTCACATAATCGGTTGGCTTTATCCCAAAATACGGCGATATTTGCTCAGGACCTTTCACCTTCTTTATTGCTCCGGGATAAAGGCAGTGGGGCAGAAACATATTCTTGTTCTCATCTTTTGATGGGATGAGCTGGGGCTCAGCGAAAGGCTTGAGTGCCGGCACAGGCCCCAGGTGAGGGGGGAACATGCCTCCATTCTGCACCATAACCTTCCCATTGCCATTCTTCTCACATTTGCCTGGGCTCTTATCATAGACATCATCAGGGTTGTTATTGCCTTCACTTTTCACATCTGGGAACACGGTCGGATCCAGGCTGCCAGTCTCATTGTGTTGTTGCTGTTGTTGTGGCTGTTGTTGCTGAGCAGCAGCAGCAGCGGCAGCAGCGGCAGTTGCAGGGCAAAAGTTCTGTTTGTGTGCCAGGTAGTTCTCCACTTTGTTAAAACTTATCTTGCACACTGCACATTCATGATAATCCAACAGTCTTTTAGGAGAGCTACATGTCTTGTCAGAGACTGGCGAACACTTTTTGCTGAGATCAATGGGTGCGTCCAGCTCCTGCTGCTCCACAGTATTGCATTTGGGAGCCAGAACTGGTTTAGTGACGGTCAGAGAGGCCTCCAGGTGTTTGGGTACCATACCTGGGAAGATGTCACAGCGGGGGTGGAAGCGGTCCACTAGGCTCTCTACAGCCTCCTGGGATGTACAAGGGTTCATTGTAGGAACTCCAAGAAAACCTGTCTGACCCATAGGGGGCCTCTGGTGGTCCTGGTCGGGGAGACACATCTCGTACATCTTCCTGCGCTTGCGGGTCCTCATGGTTCTCTGCATGGATGGCACCTTGTTGGTGGACATGCGTTTCATGGGGGGATCATGACGAGTTGCGCAGTAGTACTGCTTGTGGACCATGTAGGTCTCATGACGACTGAAGGTGATATTGCAGGCTTCGCAGGTTGTCTTGTTTGGATCATTGTCACTTTCCACCAAACCTGTACTGGGGCTTTTACCCTCCATCTGCTTTCCATTCATCCTCTCCTCTGCCCCAGTCGGGGTAGAGACCTTCTTCACCTGTCCTGGTAGATCCTTATCAGGCCCTTTTGCCCCAGCATTGATCATGTCCAACACATTGGAGTTCAGACAGGCAGACTGCATGAGGTGGCTGTCGGCCTCTGTTGGGTGGCAGCTGGCCAACATGCTAACAGAACTGTGACCACTGTTCGGGCTCACCGCCTCAGGGACCTTATCTGAGAGGGCAGAGAAGTCAGGAGACTTTGCCATGTGTTGCCAGCGACTGTTACAGTAGTGCTTTTTGTGGACCAAATAGTTGTCCAGGTTGCTGAAGGTGATATTGCATTCAAAACAGGTGGCCCCTTTGGGCATAAGAGGACTGTAGATGACAGGAGGGTAGCTGTTCCCTCCATGGCGGAGCCTCCGGTGAACGAGCTCTGACATTTTAGCCAGAATCTCAGAAGCCTGGGGGACGACTGAAATGTCTTGGGAGAAAGCAAACTGAGACAAGAAGGGGCCCATGGGAAATGTAGGCATGTTATGCTGCACAGGGGAGGAGGCCAGTCGGGGGCTGGAGGGCTCAGACTTGATCCTAGTGTAAGAAAAACTGGCTTTACTGCCTGGGTGCGCCTCTCCCTTCTGAGCAGACAGCATAGGCTTCTTCTCAGCCTTGTCAGCCTCTCCGTCTGTGCTGGTCTCCTTGTTGAGGGCCCCTTTGGGACTTCCCAGCAGAGCATCCTTCCTGTTGGCCAGCTCAGCGCGGGCCTGCTGCTGCTGCTGCTGGAGGCTTTCCTCAGGCCCCCTGGGGGAATGCTCACTGCCGTCGCCTTCCCTGTGAAGTTTGCTGCCGTGCCCATGTAAGTCCTGATGCTGTAAGAGTTCCCTGTGGCTCTGGAAGCTGATATGGCAGTGATTGCATCTGAAGGCCGCCTGTGACAGGTGAGACATGATGTGATGCTGGAATGTAATAAGAGAATCTGCCGTGTAGTTACAGATTGTGCATTTCAAGCTGGTGCCAGGAGGGAGGCTCTCTTCCATTTTGACACCTGTGAAGGAGATAAAAGGGAGAAATGCTCAGAATCTCGCCTCCCACTTCTCCTTTAGAGTTAACTGTGGAACCCATCAAACGCTCATGCATTATGCCAAGCTTATTCCCATCCACAAGGTTTTTTTTTTGCTCAAGGATAAACTGTCAGCTATGATAGCTGACAGTGGGTTATGTATATTTGAAAAGAAATGACAATCATTTCTCCAAACCTATGTCATTTTTATGTCAAAACTGTTTTTCAGTAAAACTGGTTGAAAGTGGCTGTCTAATAGAACTATAATATTAAAACAAAATTAAAATCTGTTGTCTTGGAACTCTACTGCACAAAGTCTTATATTCACTCACCACTGTGAGAGGTGCTCAAGTGCATTTCCAGGGCTCTTGCTCCAGAGAAGCTCTTGTTGCACTGTGGGAAGGGGCAGATACTGGGTGTCTGATGGGGTACGGTGTCGTTCTCCTCCACTACTGTCTCTGGCTCCCTCTGTCGCCCACTGCAATAGTACATCAGGTGGGCCTGCAGGTTCCGCTCACTCCGAAACCAGATTCCACATGCCTTGCAAGGGAAGATGTCCTCTGGAGAGAGATGGAGAGGAACAAAGAGGACATGATGTCAGGGTACCAAAAGTCATTTCACATTCATACACATGTAAAAAAAGAGTTTGCCCACATTGATACGCACATGCTGCTCTTCTATACTTCTACAGTTCTGAGCCTGTGTTAAAAGGCTTTTCCACCAAATCCTCAGCTGCTGCATATCGCTGTGTTGCTACCACTGGGTTGGTGCCCTTTCTCAAGGGCAAACAAGAACACTGGACCATCTGCTTACAGAAGCCTCCCTGTCGAGCTGAACCCAGATAGCCCTCGCTAAGTAAACAAACACACTATTTGCATGAGGCATCTATTTTGCAATTAACACGTTAGTTTGAGCCTCAGTGTGTTTATGTGAACCCAAAACTTGAAGGTCGATGGCTCTTATCTCCAGTGCGGAGACTCATCTGGGTTAATCTACGCCCGGCGGAGACGACGTTCCTTGTTAAGCAGGTGACTGAGTGCAGGCTGTGGACTTGTGTGTGTGTGTGTGAGAGAGAAAGAAAGAGAGAGAGAAAGAGAAAGGACAAGAACATGTGTGTGTTCTTGTGCATGTCTGAACAAAGATATGTCTCCATCCAGCTCCTGTGTGTGTGTGTGTGTGTGTGTGTGTGTGTGTGCGTGTGCGTGTGCGCTTGTGAGCATGGACACTTACTATTGACGATGGCAGTGGGCAGGATGGAGGCCATTGCAGCTTGCTGTGGCAGGAGCTGGATGCTGTCCAGCAGCCTGGCTGGGTACATGCCCTCACTCAGAGACATGTGGTTCACTGCTTGCAGACGTGAGTCAAAGTCCACCGCAAACGCCACTAGCTCCTCGCCCTCCATCATGTTCTTGGTAGTGGTGCACCACAGTTGGCCGCCTGGACGAAACAGAGATAATAAAGACATTTAAAAGGTTGCTGCAAGAGAGGAGAAAGCTGGACCGCAGATACATGTGAGTAACTGTAGTCCTAAATGTTGCAAGCTATTTGTATGCGACTCAATTGTGCACACAAATGGTCTGTTGTACTACACTGTGCAGTTGAAACATGTTGCTTGGTTGGACATTAAGTAAAAAAAAAATGAAACAATACATGCTACATACTGCATTGCCACAGGAATTTTAAAAGGACTTACAAGCAGCTTTTTACATGTAAAATGTAAAAATTTGCTATTTCAACAATTTACAAAGAATGTGATTTTTTCACTTAGTTTTCAGGTTTTTTACTCCAATCTGATACAATGAAGGTGAATAGAAATGTGTTTGCGGTTTTAAAAGCACAGAAAAATTTGACTTAAAAAACGTCTTTCTAAGATCAGCGCCCACATTACTCTAGATAATCAATAAATTCATTGGGACTATTTTTTGTGTGGTTCCCGAGACGGCTCTCCACAGTGAGGTCTGAAGGTTACACACAGAGACAGTTTTTGTAATCACCACAAACAATAATTATCAATGATATTTCATTCACTCTGACACATTTGAAATAAATAAATCCAAATATATACATATAATGGTATGTGAGAAATGGGTTTCTGTGTTTTGGGTAAACCTCTTAAAGGTCATTTCTTTATTTATGCTGCCAATAAAATGTCTTTTTCGGGCTACTGACATATTTAGAAGCCGGGGTAAACTGTAGCCTACAGTAGTGTTGTCAGCTAGAACACTGAGACAGGTCCTCCATATTATTAGATTGTTGTGTTTTGGGATTAAGCATTCCTCTGAAATCTTCTGAACATATTCATTAAGTCAGAGAAAGGGGGAGGGGGCAGGAGGAGGGAAGGGGGTAGAAGGAGAGAGTGAAGGTTTTAGCTTAGATAATATTTATCTCAGCACATGACAGGCTTTTCAGCTGCACTTCATTTTCCATTGAAGAGATTAAAGTTTTAATATGACTATTTACAGAAATCTGGCTGGGGAGATAACAACAAACTATGATACACTCCCGCTAAATGGCAGAATTAGGACATTGTTTCTGAGGAAAGCTGGACAATTAATTAAAGCACACTGTTAGCTTTCAAAGATGTGCAAACATACCGACGGAGTGTCAGGCTGAGAGGGGACATGTGATTTGAGCCCTGGCTGATGTGGAATAAAGAGAGTCCTCAGGAGAGGTGCGAGGACTCGGGGATGAAGCTAGAAAGCGCCCTGCACATGTGGAACACCGATTACTCATGTTTACACAAAACCTATGAATCACCAGGTTTAAAAAGAGCCCTGCAGACACGGTGAAGGTGCTCATGTGAGGCTCTGTATGAAAACAATTCACTTTTCTGTGGATTTATTGGAAATGGAAACCTAATGTGCAGTGGAAACAGTGTCACAATGTCTTTGCGCCACCTTCGCATGTATTATTTATGAATCATTGTTCCATTTTTAGAATGAGTTTACCATTATTTTAATTCAAAATAGACTGTTTCAGATTTCACATCACATGTTTTGATTAAAACCTTTCTAGCCCTTCCTATCTGCTGGAGCCGCACTAAAAATTAGAGCGGTTCGAACGTGTCGAAGGAGTGAAATGGTATTAAAATATGCTATCTTTCAACTGCACTTGTGTGCAGGCTTCCTCTCCTCCTGTGTGTGTGTGTGTGTGTGCGCCTGCCTGAGAGTGTGCATGTCAGCGCCACTTTAAAGAGCAGTGCCTATCTGTCGGCCAATCTGCTGTGACGAGACACACACTTCAGGCCGCTCCACTTCATCGTTTTGATTCTGTCATACCACACACTGCCTGGAGAGGCCCTTTGAATTTTTATCTCCTAATTAAAATAACAAAACTCCCCTCCACTGTCTGCCCAAGTTACCATCAAGGTAGATACAAACTGCCACTGACAATGGCAGGGAATATATCGCAGTCATAGCCACAAAAGTTTCTCTCCTTTGTATGGATCTCTTAGTTCAGACGCGCTCAGCTTACAAAGAGAATGATGAAGTAGGCCCTGACGCTCAGATACAAATCAGTGTTTTTTGGATCAATCCAAATCAAAGATACTGTATGCGCTCCGCATCTGAAATGAAGCAGATTATGTGGAGCCTGATGAAAATGTTTTACTGCATTTTGACAGCAGAATATGCACTCCGATTGCAGCCCTTCAGCCAAGAATGCTACAGATCCATCTGTTGTGTGTGAGAATGCTGGAAGTGAGTTTTAGGACTGCATGTCCCACTTTTACTGAGCCACACAAAACACTGAGGCAGCACTCTGCTTGTTACAGTCACTCAAGCAAGACAGGATAGCATGTGCTCTGGCTGCAGGATTATAGTTTAAACTACACTTAAATTATCATTGGAATTCAAAGTCATTGCTCTTTCTGATTTGTCCGATTTTTTTCTTTCACCAATTCGAAGTAGTATATGAATTTAGCTTTAAACTTTTTTCTGAAAGAATCAATATTAGCACATTTCGCAAGTGGATCAATAGTCTAAAACTGAAATATACAAAAAGAGTGATTAACTGCAGCCGTAACATCAGCACATTTGCACACGTATAAATAGCAACACATACCCACAGTACATCTGTGTCCTGTGACGTGTGTTTAAGCAGATGAGCAGAAACGTCACTTTCGTGCACATGTGAAAATGCAAAGCAGAGAGAAGTGACTGCACGGGGGCATCAGGTGGGCAACAGACAAAAACAATATTCCCTGAAGAAGCTCTCTGGGAAGGTTTGTCATGGCTGTTTCCCTCTGACGGCCTATTCATGACAGGTGATTTTAGTCACAGAGACACAGGTGATCCACCTCTGACAAAGGCAGGATCTGCATGCATGAGAAGTGGTGTTGCTGAGGGGGGGGGGGGGGGGTCACTAGTAAGAGCTAAAGACCAACACTGTAAGTCGAGCAAACTGGGGGAAAGGCAGGGGAAAAAGTGGAGCTTGAGATTTGCACTTGTTTGCCTGCTAACTGTCTGCAGTGAGCTGCCTTTGTGCAGTGGCCAATGCAGTTGGAATGAAGGCTATTGTCTAAATCCTCCTGCAGAGCACCTGATAAAAGAATAAAGAACTATGACATATTCTAAAAACAATGGAGGAATTAAGGGGAGACAATAGGCCAGCTGCCTCATTAAAACAATCAAAAACGGCATCCTGTACGTAGTCCAGATAATTAAAAACCACTGCTTCCTACAGTCTCTCAATACCATATCCACCCGCTCATTGAGACCCGGAGACTATGGCTCTGCTGGCGGAATGCCCTCTTCCCTCTCTTCCTTTTGATTAATGGTTTATTTGAACATGCAGTTGAAGATGAACATATGAAGGAATTCATGAAACAAAATTACAATGCAAACACCCCCCCTCCTCTGCATAAGTACTTATAAACTAATCAAACGTCTCAGGATGAATCGCTGGGACTCCGGGGCGTGTGTCCCCTCCCCTATTGCCTAAAGCCCCGAGAGATTTCAAAGGCCAGGCATCACAGGGCATTTTTTTAATTTTCTCACTTTAAATGACTTTATAAGAAAATGGGTGTGTACAGTATCTGTGTATTTATGGCGGAGGCTGGGAGAATAGAGTATGAGATACTTGAGCAGGAATACATTTTTTTTCCGCTCCCTGCAAACCACCACCTCCATATCTTAATGAAGCCGCAAACAAATCTCTCATGCCTCGTGCAAAAGCTGAGAGACAACAAAGCAGCAGAAATAACAGAAGGGCCCGGATAATTAAACTGGCCTGAAGACAGGTATTCAAATGTTGGTGTGTAAACAGCACAACTCTTTAATAGTTACGCTGTAAAATGCGTAGTTAAGCACATCAGCACTTGCCTCTCCCATCTGTCCAAACACATTACCGTTGCAGAGGCCATTACGGCACTGAAGTACAGTCCCACTGCACCATAGCCACATATTCTGGGAGGGGTTGGATAGGGATTGGTGTGAAAACCCACACAGGCCCATTGGCAATATCTCAATGCATCATGGGGCCGTGTATTATAAAGCATCGCGGTGTACTTTGAGAAACAGGAGGCTGATGCGGAAAATGTCTTTCTTCTATGCCCCCTTAAAGTTGTCGTCCCTGTTGATTGGCTCGGCTCTAACTGCTGGTCCTAATTGTGAAGTGAGGCCAGTGGTGCCTGAAGCCACGGGGGGAGAGGGTTGTTATTAAAGAGCTCTTCTCCTCTTGTCTTCAAATCAGCTCCAACTCCTCGTGGTCAAACGGGAACGAGCTCCTCACACCCACGAATATCAAGCAGCTGCATCTTGTTAACCACCGCATATTTATTTCTTTATTTACTTTGAACAAAGCTTTATCACAGGAGGAGTAAATGACAACAAGGCACACAAAGCAACTTCCCGGTCAAACTCCCCTGGATCTTGTGAAAATATTAATCACAAATCTCGGGTGAATAATATCTGTATCTGCACCTGACAGCAGACGGTGGCGGCGACAAACACTAAACAAATCCTCCTCATGAATACCGGTAAATATTTGGACTGTTTCTGGATCATCAGAGTTGAACACATTAGTATGACTCATGGCTGTCAAGCCCGGCGTCACAATCCCGAGCTGGAGGAAGCGAGCAGCAGAAAGGAAAACGCTGAGTTAGACACGAGCGGGAACATCACTCACAGGGTCAAACAAGCTTACTATTATTGACGGTACACTAAACTAGAATTAGCTGACTCTACTATTATTTCACCAAGGCTGTGACAAAGATTGACTCTCTCCCTCTCTATCCCTCCTCGACTCTCCTCCTCACGCTGCCTCCTCCTTCTCATGTTTTCTCCCAGCCACTAGGAGGCACTCTTCTCATGCTCAAGCTGCAGCCAGTGGCTGTGTTTTTGCTGTGATGATGCAGAGACGTCTCAGACATGGCCGAGGAGCATAGACGCCAGTCTGCCCATGCATCCTCGCAGGTAGGTGCGAAAGATCTTACTCTCATGAGAAATGTGTTTGGATCAAAAGGCCTTCGTCTAACCTCACTCTCACTCCATCTTTACCTGGAAATCATGTTGTAAGCTTCAGTGTTTGAACTGAAAGGACGTTAAATCGTAATGTTTAATAATCTATTGTCTCCTGATGCTTTCCTGTAATGACAATAATAAGGAAAGCTGGGATTCTTTTGTCACTTAACACGTTTTCTTTCTTCTATGTCTGAATGTTTTCAGAATTGTTGCAGGGAGAACACATTTTCCAGGAAAATAAATCTTTCTCTGTAAATATGTGTTTACACAGCCCTGACTCGCCTTGTCTCGTCTGACACCCCCCCCCCAGATTTCTCTCCTTTTGCACTAGTGTCCAGACTAATTTTAGCGTCAAGTGTTTTTGCAGATATAGCCAGTTCCGAGAGCTCATGGATGGCCTTGAGCAAATGGCACGCGGGTCAGAATCCACAAATTAAAAAGTCCTCCCAGGGGAGCCTCTCACACACGCCGCTCTCTCTACGATATACATTCACAGGCAACAAAGACATAAAAGCAGCACAGCACACGGAACAATGTCATTCACACACACATTTATGAAATGTTTGAAGACAAAAAGAAAAAAAAACATGACAATGATGTGATTCAGCAAATGTTATACTGGGTAAAAATGAAATGTGTCACTTTGAAATTAAAAGATGTTTCTGCGCTCAGTCTCTGGAGATTTGTTTTTCACTACAGTGAGAATGACACTGGCAGGGGGATGTTTGCCTGGTAATAGTGTTGTAATGATTTTGAGGGAGGTGAAAAAAAAAATGGAAATGTGAATTAGCAGCTATTTCTGCTCTGTTGAAATGCAGTGGTAGAACTTGACTATTTAGATTTCAGCTTCTAATGTAATCTATATTCCAATGAAATGTATTAAATTAAATGTGGAGTAATTAACACACCAAATGTTTTATTGACACTTTTAAGACACCAATTTTTTTCTAAAATTCCCTGAGAATTTTCTTTTTGACATTTTCCTTCTTCCAAACCAAATTTAATGCTCTCCCACAAACAGTAACTGACTCATATTCTCTCATTATACACTTTCTATGTTGCAGGTAACACACATGAGTTCTGTGCTGTCAGTCTGAGACAATACCAGCTACAAATTCCGACAGTACAAAGCTGTTCTCCCTCATTAGCTGCCACACAGAGTCACTCCTCCTTGTGCACAGTAAAGTGGAGGACACTATTAAAGGAAAGCTCTGACTGGCTCCGCTCCGCTCCGCTCTGCTTTATTCTTTATTTGGACAGGTTTGTCCCATTGAGCTCTCTATTAGCTCTCCTTCTCTGCGGGTTGTGCTGCCTGTGTCCTGGTTGTGGCCAGCCGACATGTGTTTACTGCGGCCCCCGCTGCGGCGGCAGGCTGGTTTGGGGCCCATTCTGACCAAGCCCTGCTAATGGGGCCAGGAGACCCCTCGTGACAGGACTCCGCTGTGTTGAGCACCGCAGCAGACCCTACCCCTCCCTCCCCTCCAGCTGCGGCCCCATGGCCCATGTCCCCCTACCCATCATGCCTCGGTGGGAGCAGGTGAACGGCGGATGGCCAACGGCAGCGAGCTCGGTTTTCCTTGGAGAGCAGTGCGCCATCGCCACGCGCCTCAGTGGTTCCTCCAACATGGCTCCAGCCCTGCACCACATGGGCTGGCTGGCCAGTCTGCGTGTGTGTTTAAGTGTGTGTGTGTGCGTGTATGTGGGAGTGTATGGTGGATGCCAGCCCTAATGCAAATGCTTGCCGTTTAAAAAATGGGAGCCTCTCTCCTCCTCTGTCTCTCCTCTTTGGAAAGGTCTATGTTGGCCTTCTGGTGCTGGCAGTTCTATTTTTTTCTTCTCCACAAGGACAGAGAGCCAGAGAGATGCACCTGTCATCCATTTTGGAATTCAACATTATTGATCTGGTCGGGAGGAATGAAATTTATGAAGTTATGTCTTTCTCTCTCTTGACGTGTGCATTAAAACATTCATTTTTTTAATTTGCAAAGTGTTTCTATGGCTTATTTATGGTCATGCAAATTTGGTATTCACAGCACAGCAATACACAGAATGAAAATGTACATGCACATACTCTCTCACACACACACACACACATACACCCACACACATTAACACACCAATCACCTGTGCAACATCACAGCATGCCCTCTGTCTCTGCACCCCTGTAATTCTACATATTGCTTTAAGTATGGACTAATTAAATTTTCTGTCGGTTTGCACGAGAAATAAATAATCTGCAGCTAAAAGGCCTAATTGCGTTTGTCACATTGTGTCTCGGTGGCTGGTGCATCGGGAGCACAGCCGCTGCCCTTGCTCATTGCCATTCTGTCGTCCTGGCAAGCCCCTGCGCTGCCCCAGGTATCACCACGCGGCCATCTGGAGCCGACATCTGTCTCTCTATTGATCACAAGGGTTTAGCACTTGATCAAACAGACTGCGACAGGAAATTGCTCTTTTCCCCACAGAAAAGGCCAGTCGCCTGCGTGAGGGTAATAGAGTGGAACTGAGATGCAGCACCAGCGTGGTGGGCAGGCGGGCACATGAACAGCCAGGCAGGCAGGCAGTGGCACACCAGTGTCGGCCGCTGTGGAGGTTTCGGGGATGGCACTTTGTCCGCTGCCGTGCCTCCAGGACCAGGCTCCTAACCTTTCTGCTAATGCAACAGCAGCATTCATGTTTTTGCAGTCACAAAATATGGATTTGTTGTTTTTTTCCATACTAAGCACATCACAGAGAAACCGTGTGTGTGTGTGTGTGTGTGCAGAAGGTGCAACCATCACCTATGATTAGAAAAAAGCTGTCTTTGAAAGAGCAGAATTTATCTTTCAAGTCATTCAAATAACTGTCTAAGCCAACAGCTGTCTGAAAGTGTTAGAAAAGCTGGATGCAAGTGAAACATGCTTCATGATAAGTACACCAGATGGTGGAAATTAATGTATTTCTTAAAAAAAAAGAAGAAAAAGAAACTTATGCATTAGCACCAGGGCTGCATTCTGGTATATGAGGAGGCTTTTCTGTCAGTTTTCCTAATAATCAAAATATGTGACAGAGGGAAGAGTCGAGTAGTTAGTGCACAAATCTTTTTTTCAATATATGTTTTTTAAATATATAGCTGAGCACCTGGGTGTGATATTCCAAAAGTGGGATATCCCAGACGAGACTGCACTTGTCTCGAGCTCACTTGTAACCCCTGTGGAGTTGAGCGCATTATTAGAGCCTGAGGTGTGCAGCTCCTGCATGATGTGTGTTACAGTACTTTAGCTGAGGCTGGGGTCCACATCTAAAATACTGGTTTCTCTTTGCTCGGGCGTGCTTTCAAGGCACTCGCTGTAACATCATGTTTAGCAAGTATGGACAATTTGATACTGAAGGTGACATTTATTCTGCATTGTAGAAAATATTTAATTGTTCCTGCAGAGAGCGAGATATGTGTTCCCCTTGCCTACAGTGCTGGGATTGTCCTTTGGAATATGATGCAAATTTGGGATGAAGCAACTAATTTCATCCTTGCACCCTTGCGCACCCCGTCCGCCCCCTCCCTCAATCCTCCGCCAGCCTCCACCTCCCCAGACACGAGGATTCTGATTAATCGTGTGACCGCCCCTCGTTTTTGCATTTTTACACAATCTCACGGCGCCACGGTGAGATGTGTGAGGTGTTGTGCCACTTTTGGCAAGCTGAAAAGATGTAGCCCAAGGAAGAACAAGTCGAAAGTATGAGGGGAAAAAAATATGACCAGGGGACGTGATAAAAATTATCAGCCAGTGTGTTTTCCTGTTTGGTTTTAATCTACATTTAATTAAATTCTTATCTGCTGTGTGCTTATGGCTGCATTTGAATGGCGAGGCTGCATTCATTATGAATGGTAAAATTGAACTCAGTACATTGTGTGTGGCCCAATAAAGAAACAAGACTCTTATTGCTGCGCATGCACAGGCTCCGACAGACATGCGGAAAAAATAAGTCAATTAAGATCGGTCTTTAAATTACTGCTGTATCAAAACAAGGGGCGGGAGCATGCTCCATAATAGAATCCTGACAGGGGAGAGAGCACAGTTGACTGTTGTTAATATACATCCCATTTGATACAGCCAATTGTATTAGCCTGTTTATGGAATGCACATAGATGATGCACAGTAGATTTACTGGTCTGTCATGATAGTTCATAATCAACAGAGCTGGGAAAAAAAGTTGACTTCTATGAATATAGAGGTCAAATGAAAAATGGCTGCAGCAGTATAATAGGAGTTCCTCATAAAGATTCTACTGGTTTATCTGAATGTTAGAGGTCAACAGCAAAGGTCAATGACATAATATACAGACAATATGTGGGCTGGAGCAGATACGGAAGAGTTAAATCCAACGGAGCACAGAATAGAAAGAAAAAGGAGATTCCGCTCCAAAATTGTAATGCTATTGACAAAAGACACACAGCTTATAAGGGGCAGGCGGCACTTCATAAGCTAAGAACAATATCCCATAGGCAGCACCCCGGAAAACGTCGAAAAAGACCCTGAGCCGATACTACAAAGTTGGGCCCCGGCAAAATCCCTAAATCTTCCCGTTTGCTTATTCCGAGCAGCGTGGAGGGGGAGAGGGAAGCTCCCTGCTGCCTGCCCATGTTTACAGAGCTGTTCTCATCTCTAGGCCTTGCTCATCCACGGCACTGACACACGGTGTCGACATGATTAGGGGTCTGTCTTTGCATAGGGCTGCGTGTGTGTGCGCGGGGGGCGGAGGATCGGCAGATGAATGACTTTGGCGCATCGGAGAGGGATCACAGCAGATAATCGCTCCCGACTGCTGCGCCGGAGCTCTCAGATCTGGTCTTTAAAATAATGTTCGGAGTCAAGTCTCTCCAAAGCTTTTTTTTTTCTCTCACAGGTTATCTTCTGCATTTTATGTTTGCTGTTTAAATCTTAACAGGACACAAGCAGCAAGGGAGAGCAAATATGTCTGGAGTCGGAGGAAGCGGAGTGGAAATGTTATTGCGAGGGGTTAAGATTAGCTGTGGCAGGGGCTGACGAGATGAAACTCCCCTCTATTCGAATGGCTTTCATTCCTCGAGAAAAACTTGGAATGTTGAATTTAACCTTGGGAGGCCGGATTCCTGTGAGAAGTATGG
This sequence comes from Paralichthys olivaceus, assembly GCF_024713975.1. NCBI lineage: Eukaryota > Metazoa > Chordata > Actinopteri > Pleuronectiformes > Paralichthyidae > Paralichthys > Paralichthys olivaceus. Next base: position 23,202,313 of record NC_091105.1, on the reverse strand, counting down.
CGGGGATAAATGAATCTGACCTCTCGCTAAAACTGACAGTATTCAAAGGCTCAAACACAAGACAAACACCAAATCTACTTAAGGACATTTAAATACAGACCACCAGCAGCACACAGACAGTGTGAATACAGTACAACATAAATTCCACTATCATAAATACTGCTATCACACAAACAGAGGAGCCATAAAGTACGGCTGCCTGTGTCTGGGACTATAAACCTCTGGCGTTACTCATAGGGAATAAACACACATGCACAATTTACTGCAGTAGATCCCCCTTTGTTTATCTTTTAAATAAGCACACTTTATCACTCTCCTGCATAAGCAAATTGCATGCAATGTGTGTTGTTTTAACATTTGATATGCTGTCCAGAAGATTCATTTCTCCCTACGAATTCAATTGTCTTTGCAATATCCTGCTGCCATAGGCATCAGGCCCCATCACCTGTTCGTTATCACTGGCCGTCCTGTTTGGGAGCTCTTGAAATGGTGCCATGGCATTGACTCTGCGTTAACAGCAGGTCTCTGAACTTCTCACGGTTGATGGCGGTGGCTGGGAAATTACGCTAACAACTAATTAACATCATAAAGAGCGCTTAAATGGACGGACGACACCTGCAACCTTCATTTGCACACGCTAACGCAGAATTACCTGTGTTTTTATTTTTGCAGATAACGCATGCATTTTTTAACACCTTTTAGAATATTCATTTCCACGGCTGGCTTTAGAATTGGCACCACTGTCCTTTTTACCGTGCACTGTAAAAAAAAAAAAAAAAAAAGAAAGAAAAAAAGCCACCAAGCCAAAATAATAATAGTCAAAACAGAGCGCTGGCAGAATTCCTGAAGCTGTTATTTTTTGAGTTTGTGTTCACCTTTAAAAAAGTGCACTGCCATATTCTGTGCCTGAAATAACACATTCCGTTTCTAATTTCTATTTGAATGCAAAATATTTTGAGGCGACAGACATGGACCTCCAGTTACTGGTCCGAATAACAAAGTGCCGCCTGTCAGTCTGAGACACTTTGCTGGCTGGCTGAACTAAGCTGGTTTAGACTGACAAGTCTTCAACAGTGGCAGCCTCAGCTTCCTCTGGCAGCCCTCTGGACTCCTCTCTCTCTCTCTCTCTCTCTCTCTCTCGACTCTTTCAACGGAGATGACCACAATACAGTCGAGTATACCTCGCTCTCTCTCTCTCTCGTTCACTCTGTGTGTCTTTCCTTTAAAGGTCTGAAACAGCGGCTAACTTCCACAGGACGGTAATGCACTCACACCTCATTACAGAGTTACATTATGGACTACAGCAGTAATACGGCTTTAATCTTCTCCAAATCGTTATAAATGTCAAGCTGGGGCCAGGGACTTCCCAGCCTACTGCACCAATGGCTTAGCCTGCTATCCCCTCTTTTCCGTATTAGCTATAGCCAGAGAATTACACTCAGTGCCAGATCCCCTGGAACTTTCAACCCCTTTGTTCCAACATTCAATGCACCATTAACATACCCTTTGAAATTGCCTCTCCCCCTTTCCCAAAAAAGCCCCAAACAGCTAAATATGAAAACAGTTGATACCCATACCCTGCCACATACACTGCCTGTACCTCCCCCTTCTTTTCCTCAGCCTCTCCTAATGAGACGCAACATCCCTGTCTCTCCACTGAAGGATCCAGACTTTCTGTGTGATAGAGAGACTGCGGCTGTTTATTAATAATGAATTTGGATGTTTGCGTGTGGAATGTTATCAGCGCGCACACAATCCCACCAATAGTTTGCCCTGATGGGGTAGCTGGGTTCCTCATTAGCAGAACATATTTAATCCAGAAGTTTCTTATCAAATGTCACACCTGCATCTCTAAATGGCATTTTCACATTCATTCCCCTGTATTTGGGAGATGAGGCTCCAAGGTGCTTTGCAGAGATTAAGAAGGAGAGAGAGTGCAAGCTTATTTTATCATTTAGCGGGTCTGGAAGGAATCCAAGGAGTTTTTGTCTTGTTGTTGTAATTAGAAAGCCTTTTAAGTGATAACGCCTGCATAGGAATATGAATATGTAGCGATCAGACCAGCCCCCCCCCCCACCTCTCCCTCTCTCTCTTCCCTTCTCTCCCTCTCTCCCTCAGCTTTTTTAAATTGTTGAATGCTGAGTTTTTGTTCGCGTACAGCAAGGATTAACTCCAAAGCTTCAAAAGTTTAATGAAAGACTTGAAAGTACACACTTTTTCTTGTTTCTGACTGTGACTATTATTTTTTTCCCGCAGACATGACATGAGTGCATTTTTTATTTTACACCGAAAGCTTGAAAGATGGACTTTGCTTTACCTGAGGACCCATTCTAGCAGATACAATACCCAATGTATGAATGCTATCTAAAATTAAAAAAGATTGTTTCATAAAAAAATACAACTGACCAATTAGTCTGTATTATTTTCTTACAGCGCTCCAATAATTTCTAATTTCATGAATGTTATAGTTTTCACTTTTTGTAGAATTTTCATCAGTTGATCATTTCGGATGACGTAGTTTGCGATGATGTAGTGTGTTGCCTGGTGCCCCTTTTATTCAATCAATGAGTTCAGGCTAAACAACAGACACCTCTTTGTATAATGCAACCCAACTGAATGAGGGGAAGGATTTATTGCAGGACTGCTGTATTACACTGCATTAGTTCTAGCCGAGTGTTCCTAATAAACAAAAGACACTTAAATGTACAGTGCTGTTCTATTTTTCTATTGATTCATGAGGGAAATAGCAGCAGAGAGCTTTCCAGCCCACACTGAGCCCAGGAACCTATTAAAAATCAGAAGAGAATTGAGCCTTTCCTCAAAAAAAAAAAAAAAGAAAAGTTCAAATATTTAACATTTCCTGTTACAATGCTGCTCTTCTGAAGAGAGTGCAGCAGGTATGCAGTCTCCTTCTTAGTAGTGGCATTTAGTCTCTGTGTATATCCAGAGAAGCTGCTGCTAACCATCTGGCCAGAGATAAGTGCAAAACTGAGAAGTATTGATCCAGTAATAGTGGTTTGCGCTTTGACTCTGACACCTTAACCCTGCAGACATAATGTCATAGCCTCTTATCCTTTCCTCTTAACACAACCTGCCTATCTGCCACAAGCTGTCACCTCTAGTAATACGCTTCTCAAAACCTCCCTTAAATCACTGAAATCATTGCACTTTCAGACATTATTTATTTTCCCGCCTCTTAAAAGTGAAGCGTGATTTACAGTTTGGTAAAAGGTTGCCCCACCATCCCACCACACCCCTCCCTCAGCACCTCCATTTCGCAGCCGACATACTAGCGCATTCTGTCAAGGTAATTCCATTTATACCATTGTAAGAGCTGCTACGTAGCAATTACTATGTTAGGCCTGTGTAATTGTGTTGGCTTACAGCGCATGACAAATACAGTCGAGCTAGACCCTGCATAGTGATCCCAGATGTATGCTGGTTTAGACGTTTTCATTAATTGAAAGCGTCACTGTGTAACAGTGCAGTACTACACTCTGGCAGGTATGAATGAAGTTTAATACAGCTTAATTACTCTGCAGCTAAATATGCATTGTGGGGAACCCTTATGTGGGGCTTTTTATCTGTTACAAATCACAAGTATAAACCACTGGAGGGTGGGAGTGATAATTAGTCAGGATTTAAGCATCCAGAATCCTAATGGAAAAAATGCTTGAATGAATGCAAACCTCTCTTTCACATACAAACGACTGCGAATGATCAGACGCTCTTGCCCAAACTTTTTTGATCGATGTGTTTCAAAAGGCTGCCATGAGAGCGGTTAGGCCATCGCTGAAGGATGCCAGACGTTGACATTATATGCAAATTCTGTTTATTATCTTGCAGGCAGCACAGATCCTGCCTTGGTTGGGGCTGGTAGCAGCCCACAGCAACTTCCAAGCAAGGTTTATGCACAAGGGTTTCTAATTAGCTCTCTGAGGGCCGCAGTTAGTGCAGCACTTTTCACAACAGCCGTTGGGAAGTTGAACACTAACTTGGAGGGCTCCATATGTTGCCCAGGAGGCCTGAGAGACAGACTGATCCTGCGTGTTTCACATTAGGAGACACTGTGTTCACTCCTGAGAGCAGCTTTTCATTCTTCTGTGGATGGAGAGAGAATCTGTGGAATACTGTCATTTAAAAATATAGCCTTTTAAATACGAGGCCCTTGATGAATAAGAAATCGGTTTCAACTAAAATAATGAGGCACCTATAAATACATGGACATGGAAATGGGATTTCTGAATTTCAACTTTGTCCCTGGTTGCAAGCTTTAACAATCTGAACATTTATCTGCACATATTCATGCATAGTTCAACAGATCACGAGGGAGTGAGTGGGAGCACAAGACTTCAATGGTGACGCTTTAAAAAAAATGTTTAGACCACAATCTAATCAAGTTCTATTACACTGCCTACACATGACCATAATACGAGTTTTATTATGTATTTTTTTCGCCATGAGCAGTTATATTTTTTCATGAATATTTTTCAGATTTATGTTTTTGTATTTATAATTATGATCCATATTTGCAGCTGCAAATGAGAAGCACTGTATACACATTAGCCCTTGCAGATAATGCTGTCTGAGCACAGGTTTCAAAAATCATGCTGCAAAAACAAAAATCTCAAACCAATAGAAATAAATTGAGTCAATTTTAACATACCTCAGTAACTCTGGCTTTTATTTCATGGCTCAGTCTGAACAGTAACACTGATTCACTGTCTTTTTGAATGTGCAGCAACCGGAGCTGCGACATCAGCAATATCCATATGGAGTCCATGTCTCCCTCACAGGCCTCAGCTCACCCTCATCTCCAGGTACTCACTGAGCTTCCATTACAAAGTTCTGATGATCTTTACTGAAGGGAGCCTGACTCCACCCTCCCTCTCTGCTCTTTCTTTTCTGAATCGCTATCTCAGTTTTTCTCCCTTCATGAGCAATCAGTGTGCGTTCTGCTTTTGACCTCGACAGCGCAAAAATATATATAAATAAATAAATAAAACGATGTGCCTCATTAAATGAGGCATCACACTGGGTTTCTCAACTTATTGTCTCTCACACCTTATCCAGCCCTTCATCTTAAAACTTGGAATAAATTAGAATGATAACGATCGCGTGTGCGCCATTAGTCACAAATGAAGTGGTTAACGCAAAGAAAGGGGGAAGATAAGGCTAAGATCTGATGCCGATTCATAAAAGGGAAGGCAGATTGTTGTAAAATGGCAGATAGACCATGCAAATTGGGTGTCGACATCACGGGGCGATGTTATTATCAAATTAGCTTGCGCTTTATTCCCGCCCATCCTGATCACAACCCCGGGAGGAATGGCAGAGAAAGGACACGATTGTGTGGCACTCACTGACAAGTACTTCAAATTACACAGGAGGCTCTGATACTGCGTTTACCTCTAAGATGTATTTGCTTTTAATTCATACATTCAATTGTAACATTTTAAACAATTATTCTATTGAGACTAAAGGCATTATGGGCCAAATGGCAGTCCTGACTAAATAGAAAATGGGAGGGGCTGGGGCCTAGATAAGAGAATAGAGTGTTTGTCCAAGTTAAATCTGCTGCTACTGTTGGCTAAGGAATGTCTTTTGTTCTCAGGTAAAGCTTGGTCTCTATCTAATATTTAGTCATGGCCTTACGGCTTAATATTGCTAATGTTTGGGATATGATTTGTGCAAAAAGAGATTTTCAGAGAAGAATCTTCTAGCTAAACTTGAAAAGGAGAATGAGGCCAACAGCCCGATGCAGTGCAGAGGACAATTATTATCTGAAAAAGCAAAGCGAGTGACACATCACAGGCCGAGGTAGTATCACTTCTTTCTGAAGAAGACAAACTGGTAGATTGAAGGTCTCTTGAATCCGGGCTGTCGCTGGGGGTAGGGGAGCTCTTGTAATTTGCAGAACTGAATCCATGGAGCGGGCATAAGGGAATAAGTTGGAAAGGGAAGAAGACAGAGAACAAACCTGGCAGGCACGTTGAGGCCATGCCAGTCCTGCCTGCGCCACGCGGTGTGGCAGGGGGGCAGTGCCAGGAAATGTGGCAAGAGGAGGAAAGATCAAACAACAAGGGCTGCAGATCTCCACCAATCTGCTCTGTATTAATGTCAGAGCCAAGGAGCAGCTGAACCAGACGTGATCCACAATGTGTGACAGCCATGCATGCGTGTGTATGTGTGTGTGTCTATATGACCATTCAAACTGGACCAAATTCATAATGGCCTGGTGGTATGAGAGACAACTCAAATCTGTCAAACAGTGTGAAACATTTTTCCAACTTTAAAAACTTACAACACGAGAGTTTCGCTTTACTGTGACACTTTGAAAGTGAACGGCATCCGAAGCTCTGAGGTATTTAGCGCGTGCCTCCGGATGTCAGACGCACAGTAGCCTATGATGGAGTGGTGAGAACCTGGTTCCTGTATCGACACGCCTCTCAGCTCCAGTGGGCTGCACACCCAGGCCTGCATCCTGCTCCAAAAACTTGTTCTGTATAGCTGCAATAAAGCAAGCAGACGGCAAATGAGCTCCACGCTGCCATCGCTCCCTCCCGGACAGATGGCAAAATTAGACAATATGCTTTCCAAAATTACACTGAAATCACATGGCTGGGTGTCTGTCTGCCTGCCTGCCTGCCTGTCTGTCCATACTCCCGCCTGCCCGTCCTGCGCCGTATTCAAGCCATCTTTGCCGGGGTGTGGTGCCTGGGCAGAGTGCAGCGCTGCGTTGTTTGGGATGATGAGGACGATGGAGCCAGCCTTGTTGCTGTTGATTGATATCGGCGCGCTGCGATGGGATGTAGGGCCAGCAGGAACATCAGTGGATGTCTGGATGAGAATGGGGGTGTTGGTGGTGGTAGGGGGGAGCAGTAGCCTCTATGACAATGCATGATGAACAGCCTGCTATTTGGAGTGCATCTGCGGGACCCAGTTTGTAGCGCTGGGTCCTTGGAGAGATGTAGGAGGAGAGCAAATGTTTGAAGAGCAGGACTCTGCAACTGCTCAATCTCCCAGAGCTCCATGTTGGGAGCGCCACAGAGCATCTAATATGACAATAATGACAATATTAGCCTCTATCCCTCCCTGGCTTTTTGAATAGAATCTTTAACTGGGGACTGATAATGGTATCTCCAACTGATAGCGGAGTCTCTGCTGCGAACTGGGAAAGGTCTGCTGTTTTCACAGAATCTCTGTTGAAAATCTTGTCTGGGGGAAATTACGTTATTCCTCTGCTGTACGCAGCGCGAGATAGAATTGCAGAAGTTGGCAGCTTGACTATCTTGACATGTAAATAATTCAGAAGAGTGGGCTTCCTCCTGTCCTCAAACCCCCCCCCCCAAAAAAAAATAAAACCCTTTATCGTTGCTGTATAAACAGAGATACAGTATATCCATGACAACAATGAACCAATCTGACCCAAACTTTTGAAATATAATGATCCAAATGAATATCAAAGCTTTAAATACATTTAAAAGTCACCCTAAGCTCTGTTTTGATGATTAAAGTATCAATTTGAAAGATTTAGAGGAAGAAAATCCTCTAATTATCTAAATAAACAGAAAAACAGCCATTGAGGATGAAAGCGGAGCTGCAGATGGCAGGACAGTCTGATTCTGGACTGACTCATCAGTATAGTAGCCAGACAAAGTGAGTAAACGTTAGGAAGTTACACAGAGTTGGGACTTTCTGAAGACTAATGGTATATATTCAGTGGAATGATCACAACCACAGACTGCTCATTGCCGGCTTTGATTGGATTCTCGGTCTGTCGCTTGGGAGAAACCTCAGTCCCTTCGGTGACGGCTCTGTCTCCGTCTTTGTGCCCTATTCAAGCAATTACGCCCAGCTACATGTTTTCATATGGGAGTGGATGAGGAAGGGGGAGGGTGGCAGTGGAGAGGGAGGGGGGTGTCATGTGAAAAAGTCATTTTGGCACTGCTCTCTTCAGTTCCGGTCATGCTCTATACCGACGCAAATTAAAACCTCCCCCAGTAGCCTATGTAAATATGCTGCCTACTGCGCTGCGCTTTAATGAGCCATGATATGAAAGACACCTAAAACCAATGGAAAATCACCGGCCACTTAAAGTCTGACAGGTGACAGGTAGAGGTTGGTTTAAGACAGGGTTGGGCAGTGGGTGTGGGTGGGTGTGGGGCTTCTCATGAGGATGGGGGCAGACCAGCTCTGGCATTCAGGAATAATCTGGAACTGTGAGCTGCAAGCCAGGGGAGAGTAACCAGCTTTTTAGCCCCAGGCATTTCAAAGAATTCTGGGTGGTGGTGGTGGAGAGGGAGAGGGGGAGCAAGGGGGGGATTGTGCGTGTGTGCGTGTTTGTGTGTATCTGGTGTCTGCTCATTTTTAAGGGGGTGGGATGTTGTTGAAAGTGAAAAGTGAAAGGAGACAGTTACTATGTCTCCTGCCTTGAGACACAGCTCATTGTCACCAACTTAAAAAATGTACATAATTCCCCTCTGTGCGCAAACACACACACACACACACATACACACACACAGAAACACACAGAAACACACACACACACACACACACACACACACATCCCTCAATCCTCTAATAACCTGTCTTCTAAAAACCTTACAAGGATTACCTATCTGTAAATCTGCTTTGTATGCAGAATGTGATGGCGGAATGGAAATGAGCAACTGTTCAAGATGGCGCCTATACCTAAAAAGGGGACCACATCTGCACAAACCGATTAATCCGAAACATTCAGAGGAATCTCAAGTCATTTACAATATCACAGAATCCATAATCAAGATTCACTGCCAGAGACTGGGTCTGCAGGCACAGAGTCAATGCCCAGTTCAATGAGGGCTGATGGGATGTATAATTTCATGACAGATGCACGCATTCACAGGGGAGCGCTGGGTCAGTTTAACATTCACAGGCAGAAAAATACAACAACTTACCCTAGAAAAGGAAATGCACACCCAATTATTGACGGGCGAAAGGAGGGAACAGCAAATGAAATATGCAAAATGTTTGTTCACTGATAGCAGAGTATTCATAAAATGCAAATTCATCATTTCATACAAATATGTGTGTTGCCCTAAATAGGAACATGTCTATGTACTGTGGCTATTTAGGAACACAGCATCCTATGGATATAAGTATGCGTCTCTAATTGGACAAATCCCTGTGTATGCATAACATTAATTAGGACGATCGTGTTTATTGTAAAGATTATGGGCTTATTTGTTCGAACAGGTGTCTCACTGTGAAGACACATTAGAAACAAACTGCTGCAGTCTTGGACTCATCGCGGGATGAGACCAATTTGGTGCGTGGCGACTTCAACGCAATGCATTTCAAATGTGAAAAATGGGGCAAACACATATGTAGATTTTGTGGAAATCTGTCCTGTATCCGTGGCATGGTTTGTTGGATTGGACCGTGCCAAGCCATGCTAAATCCAGTCTTTAAAGCCATGCAGCTAGCTTTAAAGGTAGAAGCTGGCTGATAGGCTGGTGAGATCCATTGTTGTTTGGCAATCTGACAGTCTAACTCGTGAGGAAGCGGGGAAACAGAGGAACAAGACAGTGGGGTGCCTTATGAATTTAGACTAAGTTGAGATTCAACATTTGGCCAAAACATACACTCTCCTGTGATCTGTCAATGAATGCAAACCAAACCCACCGGTGTCTCTTTATAATCGCGCCTGTGGTTTTACATGGGGACCACTTTGGCAAAGCCTGCCAGAATGGATCTCTGGGGTGAGGGAAGAAACATTCTGCAAAAAACATGTAATAATAACGTTGATATATCATCTGTTAATTCATATTCATCCAAAAAGCTATAAACAAAAAATACATGTTTAAAGCTGCTCTATTTTAGACATATATAGTCCCAATGGAACACATGATTCAGTGTAATCTGAAGGTGATTGTGATGAGACCACAAAGAACAATCATCCACTTCTGCCACCCCCCTCAGATCCATTTAGAGCTTTTTAACCTCTTTTAGCTCTTTGTTTTGGTTTTGTGGCCCATAGAGTCTGCTCTTGTTACTCTCCTTTGTCCAGTTTCAGAAATAGTAGCAGCTTGTTTTCAGGCTCAAAAGGCTCCGATGAAACCGTTGTGGGCTACAAACCCATCACGAAATGGCAGACTAAGTTCAGGCCTAACAGTCTGTTACTTTCTACAAACACATATTTACCAAAACAATTCTTATGTCCAGAGTGGCCAAAAAATATATACCAGACAGGTGTCTAAATGCAGGGGCAGGTAAAACCTGATTGGCCCCTTAAACACCCCTGTCCTGTTACTTGCTCCCAATACCAACAATAAATACAACAATATATAAAGAATATTTTTTGAAGAACACAATTTTTAAAATATAGTCAATGATATGAGGCTTTGCTCAAAGCAATAGAGAACAGTAAACAAGGAGTGACTTAAATGTGCACTTTACTGAATCATGCATGGGTGTTGGATATATTTGGCCCCTTTGTGAAAACCGTGGCCCCTTTGTGGCCCTTGATTTTGAAAAATCCTAGATCCACCACTGTACGAGTCATGAATATGAGACACTGAAGCCAAAAGTTTATAGTAGCTGCTGCTGTATGTGAAGATGCTGAATCAATCTGACCAGTTTGGGTTTCTCTCCACCACCCTGATTGCAGAAAGGCTTTACAAGGAGCCATCTCTCGCCCTGGCAACTTTGTGTGACCTTGTGTGGCTGAATAAGACTGTAAAATTGATTCAGCTCCTGTAATAAAAGAGCACACACATTATCAGCATTCTAATTATAATTAATACAGGCAGCAGAGGCAGACCCATTATTTACGATGGGGGCCCATGGTAAGCAAACACAATAATAATCTGCTCCATATTTTTATTGATATGTTGATGAATGGCTCTCTTTCACAAAAAACACCAATGGAATGTCTCAGTGGCCGATCATACAAGTGCTGATTATTTCACCGCCAGTTTCCTTCACCCCATTCGCCTCCCGCCTCGCCTTTTCTTCAGCCGCTCCTCGGTCTATCATTAGCCCTTTGTTTGTATCAACTCAAGTCCCTGACTCCAAACCTCATTACTGAGAGCTGGGTCAGGTGATAGAGTCAACTAACCTCCACAAGGTGAATTAACTGTCAGAAATAAACAGTCCAATGGCAACATCACACAAATGTCCACCTATCCTTTCTGAAAGACACCCAGCACATCGTCTGTACAGAGACTGAGGTCTGAAGGGAAGCAGTTAGAGTCTTTTCAATAAGGTGTTGAATGTTACATTTTGCAATAGTTTGATCTTAAATTCAGAACTGGTACAAAGAAATATTCTCATAAATGATCTTTTGGCAAGACCACTTTCTGTTTGTTGTTGTACTTTCTGAATCATGAAAGAGATTATAAATATTATATCTATTCATTTGGTTTCATTGTTTGTTTATCTGAGACCCCCGTAATCATCTGGTCCGTTCTCTGATACAGTAAAAATAAATAAATAAAAGCTTTCATGCAAAGTTAAAATCACCCCTTTTCTCAATGGATTATATACTCATCACAGATCTCTGCTGGCAAATAATAACAGAATACTTCTATATTAAACACTCTGCGAATATTCTCGATCCATTGAATATCTGGTTTACAGAGCACAAAAGATCCCACTGCCTCACAGTCAAAGTGTGTAAAATAAAAAGACAGCAACCTTCATATCTAGGTTATCCTTTATAATTAGGTGTCTATGTAGCTTATGCCATTTCCCCTGTTTGATAATTGTCGTCCATCCCTCCTAATTTTGCAGAGAGTCAGAAAAAAATGCTTATTTGTGCCTATCTTCCTTATTAATTCTCCTCACAAATCCTTGATTATTTTCCAATCCTTTTCTCTGATATCTCTGGCTCTGTTTGTCTATTTCACTCACTCCTCCACTGAGCAGTCTGCCTTCCTTCTCAATCGCCTGTTTTGTTTCCCGTTTTAATGAACAGTTGGATTCTTTTATTTCTCTACAAGTGCTGGATTTGCCTTATCACCCCCCGTCCCTTTGAGGGTTGCCAATTGGTTTTATCCATGGATGTATCATTTCTTAGGCTTCCTCTTTTTTTCTCCACAAAGAGAAAGAACCACTCCGTCAACAAGCCTCTCCGGAGCCAGAGATTAAAAACCTCAACATCACCTACCTTCCAGCGCTACTCCCAACTGGTTTGTGTAAAACTCAATTAAACTTGTCCCCACTGAATTTCACATTACAGTACATTAAAAGGAAATTCTTCAAGCGTGATGACAAAGCTCAAACCTAGCTTCAGAGCTGCTATTTAGGAGCTTTCCTAAACGTTGTAGTCTTCGGGGTTTTAGCCTCATGTCGATGCAAAAGGCGCTGAACACAAAGACAAAGAAAAGGATTCTTTTGACTCTGTGAGGAAAACAAACTTTATGATTTATTTATTTACAGACACGCTGAAAGTCACGGCATCTGCTCCATACTCTGCATACAAATGACAAGGTCTGAGTCTATCAATTAGCTCACAACAAAAGGTAAAACGCAGCCTTTTAATGATTAAAGGTAAATGCTTTCAAAAGTAAGCAGGACATAATGATGGTTGTCAACCGTGTGACATTAGCCGTCTTTGTAAAATACAGATGTTAATCTTTGGGGAGTTTGTAGATTTTTGATCTCAATTTCAGAGCCCTGGTGAGTCGATAACAAATTATTCCACCGCCTTCATACAATCTGTCTGGGTGAAAAGGAAGTGATCAGTCAAGCATAGCACTGATGCAAAGAAACATTGCAGGTCGATGTGCGTGTTAACTTCATTCACATGTGATAATGTGCTTTCAACTACATGATAGTAAACCTGCGATTCAAGCCAGGGGGAGGGGGGGGGGGATCCTTAAGATGTCGTCCATTAATAAGAAGCCTCTACTCTTTTGTAGTTTGTGTTTTCCTACTGAGTGGGAGTGAACGAGCACGGACAGAAGATGTGGAGGTTTTCTACAAAGCAGAACAGGGGGGAGAAAGGGGAGGCTTGGCTTGGCTTCAGCCAGGTCGGCTTTACAAGAGGAGAATCTGGAGACGCACTCCTCTTCCACTCCCCTTCGCTCTCTCTCTTGTTCTTCCCCCCATGCAGCCATCTCCCTCCACAGCCCAAGAATTTAAGGGCAGCTTTGAACCCTCTCAGTGTTCTTTGACACTATGCAACGTGCTCGCACTCGTCTCCACTGTCAGCCACCCAAAGGTGTTTTCGTGCTGAGATTAGTGGAGGAGTTGCAGTCTATGTTTTGGGCCAAACATGCCCATCCTTTGACATGAGGGCGGACTCTGACTCTGACTGGGCTACTGACCAAGATCACTCCCTCTTGTCTCCTTTGCTCCCCTCGTCCTCAATCCTCGCATGACATGTGTCACTGCCACAGATCTGCACTGGAAGATACGAGCAGTTCAAGGTCAGGGTGAATCCCCAAAGTAAATGGGAGAGAGAGAGAAATATCTTGGACTCTCCAAACTGAAGGACTATTTAAAAAGTGAATTTTTCTTAAATACTTAGCATATTTCATGGTGCTAATGTGAGTGCTATAATGTGAAATCTCCATTAGCCAAAGATGGGTGCTGCAGTAATGCAATGGATGTCAATTTTCTTGTTCTGTAAAAAAAAAAATTTTTTGCAGGGATTTAAAATCCATGTAATATTCATATTTTTCTATTTCACAGCACAATAGCGAGTGAGGAACTAAAGTGATTATACATAGCCAGAGTCAAATTCCAGGGCTGTTATCTAAATAGTTTAATAAATCAACAGAGCGAGAGAAGGGGTGCATAAAAAAAAAAATCTGTAACCACGTTGGAGCTGTTTCCGGAGCCAAATATGTTTGATGAGATGAAAATATGGGATAAGTAATATTTAAACTGAGGATCTTAAATGGAATATATGCACAAGTGAATCAGTAAGTCTGTGGATCTTGTATTTTCATGTGTCTATTTTTTTTTTGCAGGTCCTGAGCAACAAAACTTCAATTAACTTTTAAGTTTCACCAATGACAACATATGATTCAGGCCAAATCCTCTCTGAGGCCAGGTTAACTCAGACAGGGAGAAAAGGGGCCACCGTGTAATTATTTGGCACTTACAATGTCCTACACTTCAGATTTGTGAGGATGGTGAGCAGAAAATCTGTTTACCATGGAGCCGAGTTCCTCACGCTCCTCTGTGCGGATGAAGCCTCTGAATAATTCATAGTGAGAGCCATAGGCATATGCAATGGAAAAGTGTTGGAGACTATCACAGCAAAGATGGCATCCTCCATTATGTGCACTATGCCCGGTGTGCCCACAAACCTCACATAATGTAATTGGATAAAAGTCAGATGCTGCATATTGAGAAGCTACATAAGGCAGCGACATGCCTCAGACTCTCTGAAATGTGCTAATTGACTCAAAGGCAGCTTCAGGAAACAAATTGCATGGCTTATTGTCTTCATATATTTATCTACAACACCTCATTACTTTTTTGTGCGGTTACAAGAAATAAGTGGAATAAATTTACTTACTACAACTTGTGTTCAGAAAGCATGACCCTCCCAAATAAAGCAAGGGGGTGGCAAGTCTTAAATTAGTATGTCATTATTCTGATTTAGTCCAGCAAAGTTGTTTTTGTTGTCACTTTACTTCCGTTGACAACTTGTCCCATCAGGATGTTACCGACTCAAACAATGTGACATGTGTTTTACATATCAAAACTGCCAGGCCTTTCATTTCACGGCACTTCATCTTGGCTGACAACATTTTTATTGACAGGTAAAGCCTCGGAGATTAGACACACTGTCTAATTAGTCTCTTCCTCCACTGTGGTATTTACACACCTGAAGCCCCGCGACAGGAAGGTGATCCAGACAAAGACAACCACCGCTGAGAGAAGTATTCAGATCCTTTGCTCAAGTACACGTAGCAGTAGTGTAAAAGTACTAATTTGCTAATAAAAATACTACAGTAATGGCATGAAAGTAGATGTGTTTCAGTATAATCTCAAAGGTAAAAGCATACTCATTGCATCCCCTTTACTTAAAACATGCTTAAATGATGAATTACTTATCAAAACAGTCAGCTAATAATCAATTCTTAGCAATTGATTTATCAGTTTCTCAGATTTTACAAACCGTTTAATGGTTTAAATGTTTAATTTTAAAAGTTAGGGTTAGGGTTAAGTTCATATTTATATATTTATTATATTTTTAAGTAAAATCTAGATTTGTAAAGTATAAATTCTCTTTATATTTAATGAAATATAAAGAACAAATGCAGTTGTAGTAGAAGTAACACTTGTAAATATACCTATTGTTACATTCCACCACTGAAGGCAACAAGCTGAAGAGGGGACGATGATGGATGTGGTTGCCGTCTAACTGTAGAAAGCAGTCGGTGGGTAGGCTTGCTAAATTCCTGACATGAAATATTACCTGCAGCTCTCGACAGAGCAGACCTGCGTGGATGGCGGGAGAGATAGCATCCATCCTTTCAGTATAAGAAACAAACAAACAAACAAAAGCCCCAAGACCCCTGACCCAACAAAAGGAACTACAACTGATAAGTTCCAATTTCCTTCTCTCTCTCGCTTCTCTCTCTTTTCTTTGAATAGCATTTCTCTGCCTTTGGCCCCAGTTTCACCTTGCTATGCCGGTGCCCTTCTATTAAAGGTGGTAATGGCTGTCAACTTCCCTCAGGCCTTCTTTTTAATATTTGTCACTCATGAAAGAAAGGGAGGGGGGGGGGGGGGGGGGGGGGGTGGTAGAAAGATGATAAATCTTACTTTTGCCAGCTAAGGGCTTCTATCTCCCAAACAGAATAAAATCCAGTCCAAAACACTGCTGTGCGCATTAGGAAGCTGTGGGTTTAAGCCTTGTCCGCCATGATCAAACCAGGATTTATGAAGCATCATAACTCCCGACAACATCCAGCGGCTTATTAATTTTATATATTTCTGTCCATTCCCTGATATTCCCAGCCTTGACAGTCACTCAAGATAAGCCAAAAGCGTTCTGACAGGATGGAGTGTGTATATATTTTTCACTGTTCTGCCGCTCCCCTCCAGTTGAATAGGTTTAGCAGAAACCTTGAGACTGCCGCGGTGTGATTTGTCTCTGGCTTTTGTCTTCACTCGCAACTTTCCCATTTGTAAGGGCCCTTAAATCAGCCGTGCACTCTGCTGAGCCATGAGAACAGGCCAGTCCGAGACAGGGCAGGAGGAAGAGGAGGAATTTCCTGTGTGTGTATGTGTATGTGTGTGTGTGTGTGTGTGTGTGTGCACGTTGTAATGTATGTTTAAGCACAGAGAGACACAGACAGAAGAAGGGAGAGAAGGAGGTGAGTGGCTCTACTGTAGTATCACACATATGATTCAATTTTAATCAAAACACTGACTAATCACCATTTACAGGCCGTCTATATAACGGCCTGCTCTCTGATATGACAGGGCAACATGCTGATAGGGTTTAATTTAACTAGAGTCTGGGTCGGAGGCTTGATTTAATGTGGCCCACAGGAAAAGTGAGCAATGTGAGAGAGAGAGAGAGAGAGGGAGAGATGGTGGTACTTTATGCAATAATCACATACATTCACATCAATAAAGCTCTAACCCATTAACAGAAACAGTACATGAAAGAGGAGGGGCCCTCTGAGAGCACAGCCTGCTCCTCAGCATGACGACAGAACCCGCTTTAACTCTCCTGACGGCTGCTTCACTTCGCAGAACAGGATCCTGACAGGCTGTTTCAAGATAACTCCCTTAACCTCTTGAACTTCAGGGGAAAAAAAAGATATCCCATATGCATTACTTCTTGCAAAACTCACTATAATTTTGTTTATAATATTTGTTTCAGCTTAATCTCAATATAACTGCTTCAATCTGAACAACACAGCTGCAGCATCAGCTGTCAAGGAATGCCATATTTTGAAATTTTGAGGGACTTTGTTGCCCAGAAGCCGAGTGATGTGATGTCACTGTCACCCTTTAGGCATGAATTTCCAGCTTTATAGCCACATAGAAAAAACTGAGTAGATGGGCTTTGTGTCCATTTTCTGAGTGATATAAATTTTACAAAAAAAACTTAATGAAGAAAATATGTATTCAAAAATTCCATTCGAGGGACGCATGTAATCATTACCTTACTTATGTCCACCTTTAATGTTTGTCAGTGGTAGATTTGTCTTATTTTCATGTCCCCATGAGTTATAAGAGAAAAGAGAGAAAAAGAATAGCTAAAAATGCATATTGCACAAAAATATTATTTTTATTACTGTATCCTTTTTGCAGAGATGGTGAAATGAGAAGGTTCGCTGATTTCTAGGGTTTACATTTCAATACAATATAAGGGTTGTTCGCAGAATCTGAACCTCAAATTACATCTGATGCTTAAATTCAGCTTCTTCAGTATCCACGTCTTTCTCTCAAACATTAACACACCGCAGTTGCCATGCACATATATATGTTGCAATAGCTGGGCTGTCGTAGTCAGAACGATGGGCTTCTGAAGATAAGCTGCTGCAAATCAAACAGTCATTCCATTCATTTCCAATTAATTCATTACTCAACTGTCTGATGTTTCTTTTCACTAAAACAAACCCAACTCTCCTCAAGTGTCCACTGCGTCTCCTGAGGGCCCAAGGCTCAGATACATACTCTGATTCTCTACCCTCCACGTTTTCTTCCACCTTCACTTCTCTTCCAGCCGCCTGCACTCTGGCTACGACCACGACAGAGCTACGCTAGCCACAGTGGCTATCACACCCAGCAGTGTCTGACTAAGACCCTGGCATGCACTGGCCGGCTCCAGCCCCAGTGACTGAAGCACGCAGCAGTGAGGAGGCAGGCAGGATGTAATCTCCACGAGCTGTTGATACAGGGAAACACACAGGGTTTGGGTCAAAGGGATTAAAATGGTGGAGGTGCTGGTTGTAAGAAGGAGAGGGGCTGTGAAATAGTGGCGGGAGCAGCGGGCGAGCCACCCCATAACAGAGAGGAGTGGGGAGATTACAGGGAAAATGGCGCAAGGGGGATTCCTGTGAGGAGAGGGGAAGACGTGACTCTAAATGCCATTGGAACATAGCATTAGCAGACTCTATTCAACAGTATGCAGGCTTAGTGAGCTCAGGGCATCAGGAGAGGTGGTCATGTTTTCTGCGCTGGTCAGGTGATGCTCGGTTTCCATAGGTGACAGGTGTAACATGGATGGAGAGGAGGGAATAGGAGGATGGGATCTGAACAGCTCCGCTTGAAGACTGCTCTGCTACACTGTCACCTCTTTGTGTCTACATACTGTCAATGCCAGAAGGAAAATACAAATCTAATCTTAGACAAAGGAGGCCAACTCTGCAGGGTAACATCCAGCTAGGGGGGTTTAACAGAGCCCTTCATGCTTATGCAAACCTCACATGGTTTGGATAGAGTTCCATCAACAAAACATGTCAATCACCTACCTGTGAAAAAAAGGCCGCGATATGAGACTGAAACCTATCTCACACAGCCCAAAATACTGTACTCACAGCTTCCATTTCACAGTCTGTGGGAGAGCGGGGTTCAAAAATCTTACATCAAATTTTTTTTTTTTCAATCCAGCTATCCAAGGGCTCAGATTCCAGTTACATTTCACATTGAATAGACTTGTGTTTCCAGCAGTCTAGCCCCTCTTCTAGTATGCTGGCTAGTGGAGCGATGACAGATTGGTTTCCACTCACTGCACGGGGGAGCACAATGGAGTGGCTTTGACAGAGTTAAGAGAAACAGTGCATCAGTGCACCCCCCCACCCCCCACCCCCCAATCTCTCCTTTTCCTTACACACACACACACACACACACACACACTCCTCTCTTTCTCTCTCTTTTCCTCTTCCCTTGGGCTTAGAGAATGGATGGCCCTGTCTGACCTGGACGACACTGATGTCTAGTCCTCTACACTACTGTACCTACAGCACGCCTGTCTGCTCGTACACCGCTCTGTTCACTTTCATTCCCTCTCTCTCTCTCTCTCTCTCTCCCTCACACACACTCACACAATAGACACACACGAGGAACAGGGGCACCCATCTCTGTCACCCAGCGCCGACAGGCAGAGGTCAGCAGAGCTCAAGCACTAAAGCAACCTATTGAGCTCACAAGCAGCCAATATCTCTGTCATGAGGACAGACACAAGGCTTAACACACATAACAATGTTTAATCAGTGTTGGGAGGTAACAAAGTACATTTACTTTATCCCCGTCCTAAAGTATCATTTATTATTTAACCATACTTTAGTTAAATAGATTTTGTTCAGGTACTTTCCTCCTGTACTTTACTACATATACTAACAAATATCTGTACTTTCTACTTCTCTTCATTTCTACAATGCTTTCAATGTTCACATTGTTTTTTTAATGTTTTTAAAAGTAATCAGTAATGAGAGGGGAGTTGGTTCACTGATCCAACCAGAGTGGGAAGGTAACATGAGACCACGCCTCCTGCGACAGCACCATCCCTGGTCAAGAAGAAACAACCTGAAATGTTGTTCCATTGCCAATATGAGGTGAACCTTGCAGGAAGTAGTTTGTCCTACATGTAGTGAAATAAAAAGTGTGGTATGTTTTCATCACTATTATGCAATAAACCTTACTCAGCACCTTTTAGTTGCCTGTGACCATGGTTGTTGTTTTTTGATGCAATATAGTCTCCACATTAATTCCATTATCTCAGCTGAGGGTAACTGACTGAACAGAGTCAGTACTGCTCTCTCTTCATCTCAAGTTTAAAACCCATAGACTTCACTGCCTGGTACATATTTTTATGTCAGGTAACATGAGGCCAATGCAACTCAGCCTTTACTGAATTATTGTCAGTGAAAGCAGAAACATGGGATGGAATAAGGATAGTGACAAAACTAAATTTAATTTGGATCATTTGTTACCAACCATGTAAGCGACCCATCCTTCATATGTATATATTGCAAACCTATAGTGCTTCTTGGTAAGGTTAAGGAAGAATCAATGTCAGGGAATCAATTGTACAAGTCTACACACTCGTGCTGCTACAGTCTCAATCCAATCCTGCTTTCGGGTTGTCTTACATGAAGAACTGCTGTACTGAACCACACTGGACTGTCATAAAACAACCTTGATTGCAGCTATTCAAGATTATCTCCACACGATTTCAACGCAAGATTATGATACAGGATTATTCAGCTCACCACACATCACATTTTCAAATTGCTACAACTTCACCTTTTAAGCTCATTGCTGAACCCACCTTGTTCATCCCCGTGTCCTTACCCATGGCATTGGACTTTAAGAGGGGTAGAATGGCTGAGATCCCTTGACCAGATTGCATGATAAAACAACCCACAGATAAGGCACTGGTGCTAGAGGTGGATGTTCCTCCTATGCGTTCCAATGAGAAAAGAAAAAGTGTGATATCACACTGATACGGCCCTGTAAAGACTATGGGGCTGTGTGTTTTTCTTTCCATCCTGGTGGATGTACAATCAATAAAATGGATTAGCTGCAAACGTATGTATAAAGGTTATCGCCGAGCTCTCCTGCATGAACACAGTGGCGACCCCACAAAACAATTTTGTAATGTGTCCAGCTATTTCTTCAGAGGAAATCTGATTATGTTTTGCCCAACCTAAAAATTGATTTGCAGGGGTATACCTTATCAAAGGGAAAATGGACCCTGCACCATCAGACCCTCTACGACTTGAATTGTTCTAACTATATTCTCTAAGCTGGTGGTGTCATCGTAGTGTTGTGAGTTTTTCTTTGAAAGGTGCATCAGTGTTTTTCTTCTTCTGTCATGTTCTTTTCTCCCCTCTTCTCGGTGGGATTTTTTTTCATCCAGTATGATCATCTCCTCTCTCCCTCAGTGCATCACAGTTTCACCTGGACTCACTTTCACTTGTTTAGTTCCACTCTCTGCAGAGTCCTGTGTCAACCCTCAGAGAGACTTTAACCGTGTGGTTTTCCATCACGCTGAGTGACGATCTAAACACCCCTCCACCCCAGTGATTCCTCTATCTCTCGCTCTCCATCTCTTTTCACTCACTCTCTCCCTCCCTCACACACACACACACGCAAACTGTGCCCCCCCAAGCCTGATAAAAAGACACCCCCTTCCAAAAAAATAACTGTGTGCGGATGTGTATAAAGGCCCCTCTCTCTACAGCTCTCAGCTTTTGTCTCCGATTACCCCCCCCACACACACACATACATGCACGACCTCTTATATCCTCTCCGTCCACACACTCATACACTCACACATTTCTCCTCAACCTGCTCCTGAATCTTGTGTGCGTGTGTGTGTGTGTGTGAGTGTGTGGCGGGGGTGTTGTAGGAGGGTTCGACTCTGACCAATGGCATCCAACAGCAGGGCTTTATCCCGAAGCACACTGACAATGCTTTTCACACCTACTTACCACAGCAGAGATGGGGGCGGTGGGCTGGATCATACCCAGGCCTAAAAGCAGGCTAAGGGTTTTTAGAAGACACACACAGAATGGACTCTTTAATTACTGACTCAAGATCCTGCAGTAGATTAAAAAACCTCGCGGAGGCTTATTTTCATATCCGCAGAATTTTTCAATGAATATAAAAATGGTCATTGATTATGCCGTTAAGGGAGGGAAGCTAAGAAGGGAAATATAAAGTACATATAATCACATTAACTTGCAGTGATTAATGTAATAAAGTGCGATCTTTCTTCCCCATCTGTATTGAACACATTCAATACTGAGGGGACATGCTCCAAATATTAAGAAGCAGCTCCTAAAAATCCACTTAACCGGTTCTGTGTGAAAAGACATCTGAGAAAGCGGTGCAGATAACTCATATAACATGCTTATACAGTGTAGATAGAGCGGGTGCATGTGCATGGGAGGAAAAGTGAGAAAAATAATCAAAAATAATGACTCATATGTGCCTCTGGAGCCTGTGCACGTGCAGTATTTCAAGTCCAAGCAACTGTATGTGCCTCGCCTCCCAGACACACTTCCAGCCCTCCTGCATGATCAATACCGAAGCATTTCTCATTATTGATTTTACAATTATAGAGAAGTTAAATCTGCAACAGACTCTCATGTAGAAGCCTGTGGAGATGGAGATGGAGAGAAGAAGCTTCCTCTTCACTCGTTGTTTTTTTCCCCCTTTTCTTTTTTTAAATGTGGTGCTTAAAGCGAGCTCAGTGTAGTCCAGGTACTTCACTCAGATGATTATAATGCCACGAGGGTGCAATACATCACTCTTATTAGCCACACTGGAGCACAATGGTATCATAATTAATGGTCGCAGCAGGATTGAACGCTGCCCTGACATGGAAAAGTGGGCCTACTTAAGCTCTACAAGGCATTTAAATATGCAGAGTGAATGGCACAACCCAAACCCTCCTGCTCTAAGGACAGCCCACGCTCATTAGCCTGACACCCTCCGTGGCATTGATACAAGGACGACGGGCTATACTTTCACACACGCAGACACACATATAACACAAATCACAAGCACATACGCAAAAAAACGTGCATGCAGACCACAGCTACAAAATGTTACATGAAAAGAACAGTCTTGTCCCTCATCAGTGCCCATCACTTCTTTTACATTTTCTCCCTGTATTGTTGTTTTTGTCTCAAGGCTTAGTCTACACACAATGCAGATGGACATATATGTGTCAGCAGCCATTATGTGAATTTTCGGTAATGGCGTTTGGTCTGTGTGTGTGTGTGTGTGTGTGTGCTGGCAGTGAATATGGGTGCTGTGGCAGAGTGTGGTATCTGGAGCCTGTGCTATACTGTCTCGCATGGGGAAACTGGCTGTGCGTCGGGAGAACAATGCACATAAAAGGCTGTCGTAGGAAGCGTCTGGAGCTGACGTCTTTTTACGTGGCTCTGAATGGAGCAGCGGCAAAGTGCGTGTGCGTGTGTGTATGCATGTAGTTTATGTGCTTACAAGTGAGACTGAAAGAAGAAAAAAACCCACCCCCTTGAATATGTTTGTAGACAGAGACAGAATAAAATAATGTGTGTTCCCGACTTAGTCATGTGTGCTGAAATGTGTGCGCTTGCATGTGCATGAATGCCGCCTAAATAAATGCGTGGGATTGTTAAGTCCTCTCAGATCGCCGTGTGATTTGGATTTTGCTGTCCTTAACCCACCACATACCCCTCCTCCTCCTCATCTCCTCTCCATAAAGCCAGCTTTACAACTTCTTCTCAATTGCTAATGTGGAAGCTTCAGCTAAAAGACATGCTCCAAACAGCTGCCAAATGCCTAAACCAGCCTCTCCTCTCCACCCGGCTCGCTCCAGCCTGACCGTACCGAGTTATCGCGTGGCTCAGTGCAATCAATTATTGTTGCAGTGGAATCATTAATAATTTCCTAATGAAAACGATTCTGTTGATCTCTGTTGTCTTTTAATTAAACATAATTAGTCGGCTGCTCAGAGCTGTGGTGGGGACTCCTTTAGGGTACAATTTTGTTTTAATACACTGATAATGAAATTTTTACATTGTGTCAGTTGTTTAGTTATTATTCAGTCACACTATTTCGCTATGTTCCCAGATAAGAGATAATAACCCTCGCACCTCCTCTTCGCCGCAGTCAGTTTAAAAAAGGAGGGTTGAAATGAACAATTACATTTTTGAACTGTAAGAGTCCTCTCCTCTCACTGGTTCATGCTGCCACTGAGCAGTGAAGGAAACACTGGAGTTTTAAGCTTCATTTCTGAAGAGAAAACCAAAAAAACAACCTCAAAATGTCTCTTTACAGTGAGTCTGTGCAAGTCTGGTTTAATATAAAAAAAGTCAAATATATACTACATCTGTCCAGACACTAGTTCATCTTATGCCTCAGAGGTCTACAGCTATGGAGCAATGGAAAGAGCAAGTGAAGGCATAAAAAAGGATCTGATTGGGAGGACTTAGAGAATATGAAATAATACAAAGACACAGTGAGTTAGCTAATTCTGCGCTGTCTGGGCTTATGTAAAACGGCCTAGTTACATTGGTCAATTTCTCCACGAACAATGGGCTAAGTTGCTCTGGAGACTTATTGGACATGCTGTATCTGAATGTGGTCTGGCCTAAGAGGCTTACAGTTGAAAAGTTTAGGTGACCTCTGAATAATGCCACATAATGTGGTCATACTCAGTGTGTATAGTTTCACTGGGCTCTGATATCAGGTAACAATGGAGGACGCACAATGGGGCTCACATTGAGAAAGAATTGCTTCGTATATTTTGCTATAGGTCTAAAAAAATGAACTACTACGTGTTGAACGTACTGGGTTACATATCCCTCCATTGCACTGAACATGGGAACTGTACTTTAATTGCTCAGTACCACGTTCACCGTCTTGCTGCTGTGTACTAAATGTATATCTTCTATTGAAAATAGTCCAAATGCACAATTTACCCATTTGCTGAAAACTACATGGTCCAAATGTTTTACAAGATTCTTACTAAGAGCTTTCAAAAATAAAACATGTATTTATTTATGACCTGTTTTTAAAGATTTATAGCAAGGAATGGTGTTGAGGCTGAGTGCCACTGAAAGAGTGGTATTACGAAATGAACTAACACTTGTTTTTTCACGAAAGGAAAAATTGAGAATAACATCTGCCTTAACACAGTTTGACTACAGTGTACCTAAACGACCCAAGTACTAGTCCTCACCTTCGGATACCACCCAAAGAAGCATCTCCTGAAATAGGGAGTCATCATCGTCATGGTTACAATAATACAAATTTGGTTAGTGTTAGGTTTGGTTTGGTTCGAGTGCAAAAAGTGTGTGGCAATACTGAGGAAAAGATTTGTTTCAAAATAAGGACTTCATTAAGGTTTAAGGGACCTGTGTTGACATGGTTACAGTAATAAATGAGATACTGCTTTGGTTAAAAGCATTGACAGTCAGTTTCAAACAAAAAACAAACAAACTGCAGACTCTCGTGTGAAACTTTTCTCATTTGTAGAATCCAAGCACCCACCCACCCAAACCTAACACAGACCTCGCCACACTACGTCACCTGACTTCCTCCTTTGCTCCCATCATAATTGCTACAACCGTTAGAAAAGACGTAACAATAACACCTAACTCGGCATCGTTATAAGCTGCCGGCACAGGCGACCCATAGGTACGTTTTTTACAAGACCACAGTCTCTGTTACAACCGTTGCTGCAATCCTTCCAATCAGGCAAGTTTTCTGTGTCTGAACTTGGTCTCTGCTGGGAACATATTCAACCAGGAGATGTGATATGAAAGAATCAAAATGGGGCTGACTTTCCCTCTGTGTTGAATCTCTCCTACTCTCCAGCTGTATTGTTTATCAATCTGTTGTTTATCTGTGGAGAAAATTCTCCACTGGTTTCTGTCTCTCCATGTCCCTGTCTGTCATTCTCTTTCTCCCCCTCTCCCCCCTCGCTCCCCTGCATTACTGTAACATATAATTACTCTGCAGACTTGCTACCTGTTTCTATAACTTCAGCGCTTCAAAGAAACTGTCGGAGTGTGGAGGAGAGCATTGTGGGAGTTCCAGGTGGATTTCTCGATAATGAGTTAGCGCAGTGGTAGAGTTGAGAGTTTTAGTAATGGCTGGCTGCTAAGACTCTTCCTGGGAGTTTAATGTAAAACAAACAGGGCCATGCTGACAGCCTGGGAAAAACAGATATTGCACATTTCCTGCTTCCACTTCAGGGCTCTCGCTGCCACTCATTTTAAGAAAGGGAATTCAAAGAAGAATTTATATTCATGAAATGACTCTGAAATGTGAATCATAATTTGAGACATTTAAATGCCTCGAACATTACTCGTGCTCTTTGACTTCACATTTTTTAAACGTTCCTGTCTTTCTGCTCATCAGGATGAAAAGATAAAGACAGGAAAATAGAATACAAGTTGTCAGGGAAACATAGTTTTGCTGGCATTATTATTATAGGATCCAAACATGAGGCGAAAAAAAGTATACTTGACACTACAGTTAGCTTGTCTAGGTGCTGATGTCCAAGGGCACCCCGCGGGGGACCGGACTACACCACCCTGCTGCTTGTTACACATTGCCTCTGCATGTATTATACATAACACACTGCAGGAATACAACTCTCAGGGGAATTATTTTGCTGAATCCTGTCCGCTCTCCCTCTGCACACATTTCCCCGACTTCCTGAATGACAAGTTTCGGGGAGAGAGGAAGAGCACTTCTGAAAAATATGAAGCAGAAATCATAGGACAGAACACCCAACACCTACGGCCACTCAAACCAATCACCAGTCCTTACTTAAAGATACTCCCCCATAGATTCACACTGGCATGCATCCAGAGTGAACTGCTACTATCTTTTCAGGCAGCCATAAAGAAAGCCGAGACCACTGAAACGTGAGCCAAAGCATACTCTGCAAGCATACTGTGTATTGAGATATTCACTGTTTTCCATAAGTAACGCATCTCAGGGAGCAATGAAGCAGCCAACAGAGGCGAAACAGTACAGCAGTGAAGATATAAACAATCTGGGCCTCAGCTTTTCAAGGTGGGAAGAAAGTTCCCTGTTGGAACGAGGCGCCTTTCTCCCGTTAGTCAGTCCACGCTGGTGTCGACACGATAAACACACTCCCAGAGCTGCTTCAGAAACCACAGCGAAAAAAGACCAAACTCAATATTGAATTTGACAAAGATTTGATATTTTCAGCACGCGGACATTCAATTTCAATGTCACCTCCAGAGGGTGCACACACACATGCAGATTGGAATATTTAACAGAGAGCGATGAAGAAGAATGTGCAGTCTAAATCAAGTCGAGACGCTAGAGTTAAACGGCTGAATGGCATCAAACACTTCGCCACTTTCCGAACTAAGTCCAAGTCCACGTTAAAAAAAAAAAACGTCGCTAGGAGCAAAATGTGGAACAATTTTGGTTGGAGAGCTGGGAAAAATGGCCACCCATCCAATTTATCCAAAGCTCTGTGGCAAAGTTGCTACAAAGCAGTTCGAGTCAAGTATGGGATTACACAGCATGAATATTTCTCTACCTCTTGGAGTCATAGTTTATAGTCATAATTTTCGATATTGTAACATTCATTTCAGATTCTGAAATGAAAATTCAAAGTTTTTTGCGACGTTATTTAAATAAATCAATGATTCCAAAACTATACATGGTGAGACTGTAGTAAAAAAAGAAAATAATTAAACGGTGTCTGTCTATTTGATGCTGTTGTTCTCAGCTCAGTGATCATCTCACAGCTACTATGAAGTGACAAGATAATTTACGTCTACTTTAAGATTTAAATTAATTCTTTGTATTCGACGTCCCCCTCTATTATCATGTATCATCAGTTGGCAAGTGTGTGCTGCTGCTTGTGGAGGATTTAGAGAAAAGAATTGATGCAGTACAACACAGAGCAACTCTCACAAGGGAACATCTAGAGATGTTATTGTGTTTAATTTAATAAGGTCAAAGTAGAAGTGACAAACAAAGCAAATGTCAGTGGTACACAGCTGAGGTGATGCTGCTGCACGTGATGTTATCTCCGTGCACGCATGAGGGAAATTCTCCAGACGTTAGAAAAAAAAAAGAAATCCTGTTATTGCCCTTTTTTTTTGTCTCATACAGTCAGTCTCTGAGCAAAAAGATTAGAAGATTTTAAAGAAGTGCATAATCTTCTTTAACAGCTTATCAAAACTTTAATGATTTGGTGATAAAGAGCACAAAGTTAAGTAGCCGGTTAAGAGGATAACTCCCCAGTGCAGTCTAGTGATTAGTAGATGAGAATTGGGAGACCGAAAATCCGGGTTGCAAATCCCACTCCTGCCACTTATACACTTTGAGAGAGAGGAAGCTCCATTTCAGCTTTGGGGGTATTGTCACGGGGTAATCATTTTTGAAAAGTGATAAATGGAGCCCCCTTTCCCTCACTCTTTGGAATCCAAAACACATCTTTATTTACGTATTTATTTTTTGCTCTGTCTCCCTGGTTAACACCCGTCAAGACCCAATTATAGGCTGCAGAAGTCTGGTGCTTTCATCAGAAGTGAAGCTATACAGGCTGCAGTGTCAGGGCTGTACACAGTTTGAGCATCTCCCCATTCAACGTGCAACAAAGTGAGCTCTACACATCCATGTTGGGCGGTTTTAATGAGGGTCTCCTCTGGACACAATGCAGCAGATTGAGGAATTCATCTTAATGTCCGTGGGTTATTTGTGTTTTTTGTACTTTTAGGGTTAATTCTGAATAAACAACATGGATTTTATGACACATACCCCCCACACATATTTACATAAATCCATTTCTAGTGGGGCTTGTATGAATGTCTGATTTATAAAAGATATACAGCTAAAGCTTTGCCGAATTAGTGAGAGAACAAATGAAGCAAAATGGCAAACCCATCTCCACTCGTGCTTTGCCCGCTATCTGCTCTGAGATAGGGATTCACTTAATATAAAAGAGAAAAAAAATGGGGGCATTAATTACCTTGTGAAATCTAAAGACCATTAACTCTGTGTGTCAAGTGATGTTTCTCAGTTCCTAATCAGAGTTATAGTGATATAAATTACTCTTTGGATGAGAAAAACAGATATGGTGTGGGAGCGCTGTGCACGTATGTCTTTTTGTGCGTCCTTGTTGCTGTGCACTCACAATTATTTTGTGTGTGTTTGTGACTTTGAGAAGCGGGAAGAGGAGAGAAAAAGTAGGAGAGAAGGAGAGAGAGAGAGAGAGGGAGAGAGGGAGGGAGGGAGGGGAGAGAGGAGAGAGACAGGCGGGAGGGGATGGAGAATTGTCAGTGTCTTTGCCGCGGTGCCGTGGCGTGGTGTGTTGCGCTGCGGAGAGATAACAGGATGCCGGCGCTGCTTGCTTACCTTTGCTGTACACCACACAGTTGTTTTTGTTGTCTTCCGCTCCCTGCCAAGTCACATCCAGCAGCCACCTGGGGCCGGCGCTCAGCACCACCGGGACCGTGCTCTTCGTCTTCTGGACAGGAGGAGATAACAAACACTAATCATTTGCTTATTTTGCTGATTAAAGAAACATTAATAACCACTGAGCTGTGCTCCACTGCTGCTCTGAATGGCCATAAACAGACAATTTCACAAACTATGAAGCACGTAACTTAAGTCCACCCAATCCCCCTTTTTTGCATTGCTGAGAAGATTTGGGGCAGGTTGTGTGCGTGTGTGTGTGTGTGTGTGTGTGAGATCTGCAGCCGTAGTTTGAGTGGTGACAAATGGGTGCAAGAGCCTGCATTGTATAAAAAAAGAAGGAATTCTCATGCAGGATTGAACCCAATAATTCAGCATCAGATGTTTTGGTTTAACACGAACATCTCAGGTGTCTGGGAATTATAAAAAAAAAAGGAAAAAGGCTGGTTACTCCCTGAGAGGAGGAAGCAAGTGTTCTGCACTGAACTTGGGGCACATTGTGCTTCGCTATCACAGTGATCTCACTATTTCCTGAAACATGCAGTGAAGAATTTAAAGAATCAGTATCCATTTCAAAGGGCGATTGAGGTTAGAGTTTTTATAATATGCTGCTGAATTATTCTGAATGTGTAAGGTCATTTTTCTTCCTGGTCAGAGGTCAAAAGTGGAGTTTTATTTCTCAGAAAGAAAAAATAAAACAGAGTACAATATCCCCCATAATAGATTCACATGCGGCACTGTCACCAGATTTACTAGCTCTATTTATCCTCATATGCTTTGTTCTGTTTTATTTCATTTTGTTGCTGCGTCTTTCAAAATGTTGTGTTGATGGTGTTGTGTGTGTGTGTGTGTGTTTTTATGAGTGGGGGTGGGGGTGGGGGGGTATTGGTAGCAACATCTCAGGCAGCTGGGTACAGTAGCCTTTTACTCAAAGGCAAAATGTCAGTATTTCATGGCCATTACTTCTGAACCCCGGGGCCCTCCTTCATTAGGATGTTACAAAAATAGTTTAGCAAAGAGAAAATGGGTTGGGGTGCAATCTCGACACTTCATTTCTTTTTCCATCTGAGGCAGGCGGCGACAGGACACTGTCCATCTGCCTAATGCAACAGAAAAACACTAGTCCTCTCCTGTGCTTTTCACTTATTTCTCCCCCGCAAAAGGCAACAACCTTCAAGGATAAATGCAAATGTCACTTGAGCATGTTAAAGGTCTGAATTGGCACAGATATGCACAAGAGATGAGCACTGTGCTCCGGCAGTGTGCCTGCATGTCCCCCCCCTCCCTCCTCCTCCTCCTCCTCCACCTCCGCCACTCGCCCATTTCTCTTTCCATGAACTCTATCTAGTCGGAGGCTGGAGGACATACAGATTTTTTTAGAGGGAATTATTCACCAGCACCAAATACATCTCAGCGAGACGATAAGAATCTGTTTGGATTTTGTCTGCAAAATTAGGAAGACAAATGCATACGCTAAAAAAAAGGCAGATTTCTAAATAGTGCTTATATGTATAGCTCTGCACATTGGCAAACTACAGTGCCAAACTGATCAAACACAGACAGTAAATTGTGTCTATTGATATTCTTATTCCTTCTTCTGGCATCTTCTTATCCCGTCCTGGCAGCAGATGAGAGAGGACCTCTGTAATTTAAGCCATCCGCGATTTCACATTTCAAATTAGCCTCACAATAAAGTCTTCTATCTGGCTAACCTGAAAATCTCACACCCCTGTCAAAGGAGCAGAGCAGACCGGCCGATTGTTGCTACGGCGACTATCTGAAATGGGAATCAGATTAACCCTTTCTTAGATCTCCAGACTGGAGCCATCTCTTATTCAGCAGCGAAAGGCCTCTCCGCCGTCCCTCTGACACTCTGGGAATTCATGATATTCCAGCTGCTCTTAATGTAGCCAACAGGGACATAATTCCACATTAACCAGACACCTCCCCACTGAAGAAATAATCTCACTAATCACACATGTTCCTTTAGTTATCGTTTTAACAGAAAGTTTGAAATTCTGATGATGGCTTTTGTCTATTATTTTGATTTGAATGTCAATTGTTACTTTCGGCTTTCTTTTCTTTTCTTGCTGGAAACTGAGCAGCAACAACCCGTGGCAGCCTTGGAGCAAATTTACATAATGCATCTATAGTGACAATGGTGGCCAATGTTATCTGCGAGCATGCTGCATGTAGCAGCCGTCACAAAGACAAAGACATGCAGGGGAGCAACTGCACACACAACATATTAAGGATTAAGACGGAGTGGCGTCACTGCGGGGAGGAGCGTCTGCAAATGCAAATGAAAACATTTGTAAAACCGGATCAGCTGGTCTGAGTGTCCGAGTCTAGAAGAAATGCAGATTGACAGCCAGAAAATTACAATTTCCCTGCAGCGCGGGAGTATATGATGAAATGCTTTTATAGAAACAAACTCACTTCACTCCTCAATAACAACATACAGCCAGTGGATGTGATGCATGGAAGCTCTTTCCTGTCCAAAGCTGCAATCTGAGTGGAGTGTGTAAAATATGCTGACCCCGAAATCATACATTAAAATGTCAGTTGCAAACAAACGAAAAAATAAATATAGCAAAAATTATGCATTTTTCTTTTTACAAATTTTGAATGACATCTTTGTGATGTCAAAAATGAAAAGAAAAAAGAAAATATTCTTATTTTTCTGAGTTATATTTATGGTTTATACATTGTATATATTTGTAATAGATATTAGATAATGGTCCACAAGTAAATTGTATACATATATATGTGACATTTTTTTCATAGAGATACAGTGTTTAATATCAGTTTACAGTCTATTATCACTGTCAGAGCCTGTAAAATCCCCTCTGGCCTTCTTCTCTGTGTAGTGTGTTATGGTTTATCCACCCACTGCCTTCACTCCAGTGGTTTCAATACTCTCTCCGTAATTTTTTTTTCCTGAGCTCTGTTACCGTTCCTCGTGTAAGAGATACAGTGACCAAAACAGTGTAGTCAGCGAGGAAGTGATTACAAACTGATGCTCCAAATTCGCTATAAAATGAAAATCAATATTTCCACAAGTTGCTGCAACATAAAAGATAACCTTCATTGATTTTTCTAGACTTAGGCCTCTGTGATAAAATCTAATATAAATTTTCAGCCACACGGATTTGGATCAGAGCGGAGCAGGGGCTGAACGATAAGTTCCGTGCACATCTCTCAGACTCGAATTTTTTTCCCCCTTCCCCTTTTCCCTCTTCCAAGGCAGGGCTGTACTATTTATAATTGGCCCTGTGTGAGCAAAAGCTTCTATCAGGAATCTGTTCTAATTTTTATTACTGAGAAGCTAAAGCCTGTTCCAGATAATTTGGAAATTTCAGGGGAATTGTGATAGAGCTGATGGCACAGCCGGACTGACTCCAGAAAGGAGCTAACCTGTAATAGCCTCTGTGGCTGCGCTGATTAAATGTTGCCATAGATGAAAGACCTGCCATCACCGCAATAAATTAACCAATCACACAAATCCCAAGTCGCTACTAATCCCTCCTTGATACCATGATCCTCTGATCAGCTGAAGGAGGTGAAGAAGAAAGTGGCTTGTGACACTCAGCCTTCCTCTAACTCCCTGCTTCCCTGTGTAAACAACAAGCTAATGATATCACGGCTGACCATTTCACCACCACTGGCTACTCTTAACCCGCTTCATGGTCAGGGCAGGTGAAATCGATACAAACCTGGGTGAGAATGATTATTTTCCTCATCGCAACTCTTTTTTTTTTCTTTTCCCCTCCCTCCGCCAAGGTCACTGACTGGCACTGTATCTTGTCTTGATCCCACAGCTGCGGGATTTAGACAACTGAGAGATCAAAACCACTCTGTCTGAATATCTCGAGACATTCACTGGCTTTATATCCTGCTTTCAACACCCACTCGCTATGGAGTAGTGCCATTTTGAAACAAAAACACCAGTTGAAATATTTCAGTGAATAAAAGTATCCACATATTTGGAATATTGTCTTTTTTCTTCAATAAATAACAGCTTTTTCCCCTCAACTTGTAAGGAAATACATTTTTGCTTTATTTTTTTGAACCCTACAATACATTTGACCTTGTGTTAACGTGCTGTGGTGATAATTTTAAAGCGTCGCATTTATACTGCTGCTACAACACCAGCAGCAGTATAAATATAACAAAAAAAAACAAGCTTATGGTTATGGGTTATGTCAAGTTTATATGTTCTCTGTTTCTAACATGGGAGTGAGGATAAAGGATTTGTACCTGTTTTACCAGTCAGTTTACAGCAGACAGCACACTCACACCTTGATAACGTCCATTGCAATTAGTTGTTCACTGCGATGAAACAAATTGCATGTGGTCAACTGGAAATTTCATTAAGGGAGATTTTCCTCCAGCTCTCGTTATCGCTCTGCGTATTAATATTTTCTTAGCCTCAAGGATGGCTGAGTTGCAAGGGTCTTTTTTTGTTGAATAAAATGGCCAAAGCCAAGCTCACAGTCGGTGTTCACCCACTACCATATCCACGCTGGGGAAAACTGTGTATATGCTTAGTTAGGAGCTGCATATTTTTCATTATGCCCTGAAATAAGACTCTGTCAACATCCTACATAAAGTGGGAAATACCTCCATTTCTCAAGTCTGCTTTTGTGTCATTTTCTCCTCTTCTAAATGGCCACGGTTACATCTGCTGAAATGAAAAGATACCTACATACTGCTTTCATTCCTTCTTCACCCCCCCCTATCTCCTTCTCTCTGAGGCTATAGCATCTGCTATTGGGAGACTAAATAACAGAAATATGCAGGAATTGCACACTAATTCCCTTTAGAGATAGATCTTGGCTGGTGCTCTGTCATAAATCAGAGAATTTCGATATGAAATGAGGCAAGCTGCTCTAATCATTTCTGCATTTCAAATTGGATCACTGGCTCAATCGCTTGGCTTTTAAACTGCTTGCCTAAGAGCAAATGTGAGGTGGGAGATAATTCAGCTGAAATCTCTGCCTGCTCTGTGCGGCGGTTAGTTTACTGCTTGAGTGCAAGAGAATGCTTTTTTTTCTTCTTCCCTTAGCCCATCTTTCTCTTTTCAACTTTGTTAAATTGACTTTTCATTTTAAAATCGATTAAATTGAGAGAGAGACTCACTGCTGTTCCCGGAATCTTTAAAGGGACACCCATCACTGTGCGCATGTCCCTTTATTTGGCTGCTGCTATCATGGCGGCGCTATGGGGAATAAATATTTTCTCATTTAAATCACCTTTTATCCTGCTGACTGGACTGTAAGCATCAAAGTTCATGTGCTGCATTAGCTATTGCTTATTTCACTCCATTTAAAAGCTCGCAGTGGCTGTATTCATGTTGACTATGGGTGGTATTGCATGATTACTGTATGTTCAGTGGCCTTTCTAACACATCAGATTGGTAATAAGGCAGATTAATCATTGGCTGCTGCTCTGAGTTTTGATTGAGGGGAAATGTAGAACTATCTATAGAATATTTTGTAATATTTTCTACTAGACAAAAAAGCAGATACTTCTTTCTAAATCAGGGAGGAGAGGAGTGTAGAATAGAGATTCATAGCAAGAGGAGACTCAATCCATCCTCCATTCTTCAAGACCTTCAGGCACACTGAGGTGCTCCAACTCTAAAGCCAAACAGTTTAGTGTAAGCTGTTACCTGCCCTGAAGACAAGCAACCCCCTTTCTCCACCCTTGCTTTCCTTCTTTTCCTTTCTTTTCCTTCCTTCCCTTTGATTTTTTCCATTTCCACTTCTTTGCCTTTCCTTTTCTATCCCTTCCTCTCCTGTCCTTTACATCATTTCCTTTCATTTTTTTTTTCACCTTTTATTTCCTTTCCTTTTTCATTTCCTATCCTTATCTCACCACTTCTGTCCTTCCCTTTTCGTTTCCTTCGTTTTACTTCCCCCCTGTCATCTCCTCTCTACCATCTCTCCTTTCCTTTTATATTTATACATCACCTGCACCATTCTCTACTCATCCAGGAGGAACTTTTATTTGAATCGTCTTTATTTCCAGCCATCTCTAGCCCTTCAGCATCAAATTACAATGTCGCCAACTTTCTTTGTAGTGGAGGATGTTAAATTCAGAGCCATAACCCTGCAATGTGTACGTCCTGAGAGCCATTTAAAGTTGTAAACAAGAGAAAGTTGAATTTGTAATGTGTATGCTCCAGGACTTAATCATGTCTTGGCGGTAGAGTCATGTACTTCTTGTGTTTGGCTTTGGTCAGACGACAGAACAGTCCTGTCGCTTCACTGCTCACCATTTGAATTACTCAAAATTTCCCATTTGAATTCAATTGGGGAAGGACTTGTTTGATCTTTTGCATGTAAGTTGGGGTTGACACCCTGAGCAGTGAGAAGCTCTGCAAGGAAACATAATAGGGAACCTGGAGCTGGTAATGTTCAGCTGTATGGATATTACCATGGCCCCTGGGGGTCACGGCGGCAGGTGGCGTAATTTCTGGACAGAGCCATTCTTTCACTGATGGTAATAAACATGTGGATGGGGGGGGGGGGGGGGATTTCTTCAAAGAGGAAGAAAAAGGAAGTCAGGAGTCAATCAGTCAATGGGGTCACAAAAAAAATCCCTGCTCTCATAACCACACATGGCAGACTTGGATCAGTCACAGGCAGTAAATAAAGACAACAATAAAATAGTAGGCATGATGCTTGAATAAAGCCCCTGACTTTAGATAAACCTCTGTGCTCCTTAGGTATTGAATTTTAATATTCTTTTGAACTCTCCTCTCTTCTCCGGTGGAGTTATAAATTGTGTGGTATCTAATGTATGTGATTTTGTATTTCAGGGTACCCTCTCAGTCAGTGCAGCCAATCTCAGCTTGTAATTAAAAGAAAAACCCAAGCTCTGTCCAAATCACTGTTTTTATAAACATGATGGAAAGTATAATTAATTAAAAGAAACACTCCAGGCAAATAACAGGCAGAAACACATGAAACGCATCTCAGACGTAACTTTGTGCTAATGATGAACAAACTGAACAAAGGTATGTGTTTTGCATACCACCTGATCTACTACATTTTTCTGCAGCACTCCATAGTTTGATCTCTGAGTGCACTTCTGAGAAATGGGGTCTCACTAAATCCACCGTCAAAGACCAACAATATTTACACCAAGTTAAGTAAATAAGATAAAGATGGTGAACTTGCCCCTCGCTAAATGCATTAGACGTGAACTCTCTTATCAGAGTCTCAGCACATGCACTGTTAAAAGATGGGTTTCCCGAGCTGGAAGTGGTCTTTGTTACCCAATTAGTTTGCTGACGACCCCGTGGTATAATATTCCTGCTTTGACAGCTTCATACACATCCATCTAATGAGGCGCTGCTGGACCACCACGGAGTGAATGGACACTGTCCAGACCTTCATCTCCTCCAGCATCAGCTTTCTTATCTTCAACGCTTACCCTTTTTTTTAGTCAGAAGACTTTTCTTTTCTGCTTGGTTGTTCATTCGTCCAGAGTCATTTAAACAGGGTTTTGTCTTGGGTAGGCCGAGAGCCAACTAGGCTGAGGATCAGAGGGCTAAGGCCAGGGCAGGGGACAGTGAGGACATATCAAGGTCTACCAGCAGGGGTTTGCCTCTTTGCAGGGCGGCTGTCCTTCTCTCTCTGAGAGCGGTAAATGCCTCTGTGCTTCTCCACTTCTCTCACCAATAGGGGTGTCATGATTCCCAACACACAACATGATTTGAATTTTGATTTTAAGGTCTCAACTTGATTGATTTTGAATGTAAACAGTACTTTTTAGCACTGATGGCTATGCCATTGTTAGACCATAGAGTCCTGATTTGAGCTTGGATGATATTAATTAATTGAAATTCTTTGAAAGGATAGCCAACATAGAATGTAATATAGTGTTATATAAGTATAATATAACCATCATTTTTAAGGGTTATTTTTCGGATATTTCACCTTTTTTGATAAGACATTGATAGGACAAATTGGGAGAGAGAATGACAATCTGCAAGACACGCTAGCTCACCTGGTAGCATTGGGGCCCTGCATATGGAGGCTTAAGCCTTCCATCATAACCACCATTTTTCTTTGGAATGTGCCACAAAGTATTTAAAATGTAAAAACAAATTGTAAACACAAGAAATAAAATAACTTGTTTTGTGAGTAACTACAGTGTGCACTCCTCACATCCAACAAAAGCAGGTGGCATTGTCTCCGTTGACATAACTCGCAGGGAGTGCTATATATTTCTACACCAGTGGACTTCAGGGAGGCTGGAGGATTCTCCAGCTTTAGTTTTTTTTCCACCTCTGCCAGTGGCCATGATGTCTCGAAGGTGCAGATGCAGGTAGCTGTTACTATGTAGTGATACTTGCAGTGTCAACTTTGAACGCTGATTATAATGATGGGTTTGATAAAGAGAAAACAATAACAGAACAATCAATAATCGTGGAATTGATTTTGATGGTCAAAATTGACTGGTCAATTACTGTTTCAAAAGCATTGAGTTCTTCCAATATGCGCAGTGTAGTACTACGTAAGCTGAGATGGTGTAGTTTCATTTCACTTACAGCTCAAGAAATAAAATAATAAAATCTTATAACTCCATCTAGACACCTGCTTGTTATTTCTACAATCACAGCAGGGGCATGGGTCAACTATCTTCTGTTCATCTTCCACCAAACCCTGCTCTGTTCTCACTTTGTCCTGGAATACAACGACGACCGGGGGATTGCAAATGGAAACAATGGAGGATTATCTGCACCACTTTCACTTCAAGAAAGTTGTTTCAACATATCATAAGTTACAGCCACGACAGTGACAGATGGCAAAGCAGCTGGCATCACTCAACTTTGTTTCACTTTTCTTTCGTTTTGCTTCTTTTTCTACTTCTGCCTCATGCGCCTCGCCTGCAATAGAGGTCTGCTGTGTATTGAAGTGTTGGATAATCATTCACTTGGGAAGACATATTGCAAACTGTAATACAGGGCAATATGTGTGAAGCCAGAGACTTGTGAGCTTGACTATTGTTGCCTGTCAGACTAACGTTCTGTAAAAACTGAAACCTGGCTTTGCTGAGGTACATCACAGCTACGACATCATCTCCACATATCTGTTGCATGTAGAAATTCATATTTATAAAACTCAGAGATAAGAGTGTAAGTGATAGCGTGTGACTTGCTAAAGTGTTAGCCATCGCAAATTAATAGCGCTATCCCAAATGGAACAGTTGTTCATGAATGTTAATGCCCATATTAAGCTGTTTGTGTGCTTTCGACATACAGAAACCATAAGCACACAGATCGCTCATCTCTCCAGTGTGAGTCTGTTCTTCGGACTGTGGGACGGGCCACTGGCTGACAGTTAACACCAAGAGAGTTGTGAAGGGGTCAGGGACATCCAGCTCACCACTCAGCCCTGTGGACTTCAGGACTTCACGGGTGCTGCTCTGCGCGTACTGAACCATTTCTAACCATGTGAACTCTGTAGGATAATGTTAATGTCTTTTTTGTTTTGTACTTCAAAACAAAGAAGGACATGACTAGGGAAAAGCATTTTAGTGCTTTAAATTATAGGGGCTGGAAAATATATACTAAACATGGATGGTTTCCAACTTTGCTGCGTTCTGATACACATATATAAAAACAGGAAGAGGGCATTATGAGTATTTATTCAGAATATTTACTTTGGTAAAGTACCAATACAACATCTCTTTCATTAAAAATCCTGCTTAATGCGAGTATCAGCGATCAGACTATATCAGCTAAATCTAGACCACATAAAGTAGAAGTACATGTTTTGCTGGCCCATATAATTTCATATTATATCATTATCAGTAATGGAAAGTATAAATAACAACTTAGATAACTTATTGTAGGATTGTAATACGGATGTATAGTGATTTAGGTAGCGTTTACTTTACTTTCTTTATGCAGGTCGAGATATTTTAACTCGAAGTTTGGTCTTTAAGACAATACTGTTCCTGTCACTAACTGTCACACCTATTTGAAATTAAAATATTTCGATTTGAATTATGCTACAAATGATCTTTGTGTTTTGATCTCGTCACTGTATCCTGGGCATGTCTGAGGAAACCATGCAGCCATTACAGTGAGCACAAAGCAAATCAGTGAGTCCTGCTCTGCTTATCAGGAGACCTGCCATATCAGTTTGGGTAGTTGTGTTGTGATGTAAGGACAGCAAAATGTCAGGTTCACTTGTAGATCAAGTCAACCATGCATTATCTCTCAAACAGCGGCGCTTGGCTGTGGCTGTAATAGCTCTGACTAGCTGACTGACTGGGTGCGTCACATCTAATACATGGAGCTGTGAGCAGCAATGAGTTCCAGCCATGCACACAGAAACTTTAAAAGTGCAGGCTAAGGAAAATAGAAATAGCACTAAACAGAATGGTTGTGTCTTTGATTTGCCAGAGCATTACACTCTTTCTCCATCAAAGTCACAAACAAACATCAGTGTCATGTCGATCTGCGTTAAAAAAGCTCAGATTTAAACGGCTATATTTAATAGAATGAGCTTGAATGTTCTTCCCTTTTAATATATTTTAATATAAGAACATAAAAACCATTGATAAAACCATTGATAAATATATAGATGACATTGAGCGAGGGAGAGCAGGCCAGATAATTACCATTTTACCCATCTGAAGAGACCCTGGCCCCGATATTGGTTTAAACCCAAGAAATAATTGATGCATGCAATCACAAATTGGTTCTCCGCCTAAAATTTGGGCCCATTATTTCATTAGATGAAGCCACATTCTTTGTGCCAAAATTATTTGTGTGTCCAACACAGAAATTCAAATCCTGTTAGTCCTGATAATGTGCAGTGTTTTCAAACCATATCCAAGACAGTGTGACTTTGAGATGGAAGGCACAGGCCACCTTTAAATGCACACATAAATCAAAATATTTGCACTTCCAATTGTTGATTTTTAGTTTTTGTTTAAAGGTTTGTTTGTTTATGTGCATGTGAATGCATATTTGATTGTGTGTGTGTGTGTGCGTGTGTGTGTGTGTCATTTAGCAACTATGCTACAGAGAGGTCCTATCCTGGGGTGCCTTCTTGCATATGTAATTGGATGTTACTGTAAATAATTGCCTGGGCATGTGCCAGTGTGATGATGGTGATGATTTGTGTGTTTGTGTTTGTGTGTGCGTTGGCTAATGTGTGACTGTATGTGTGCAGAACATGTGTGCATCATTCTGTACGTATGGGTGTGTGTGTGTGTGTGTGTGTGTGTGCGAGTGCATCTGCCCCATCCGTACTCCACTCTCAAGTCCCACTGATTCTCCTTTCCAGCCATGTTGAATCCTCTTTTCCTTATCAGGCGAGCCCAGGCCTGCATCAGGCTCTCCTTGCTATGACAGAGGCTACAACAATAGGCCTGCGATACCGCTGCTTAGCGCTGCGTTTCGGAGGGGAAACCTGCCACGGGCGCAGATTAACTACAACACACACACACACAAAATAGATTGCAGCCTCCAAAACAAAACATTTTTCAGAATGCCTCCTCTTGATTAATGAAGCAATGACAAGAAGAAAAATATAATTTCTGAAACAGAAAAATCCGCCACCACTTGTTAAAGTTTAGGGCTAGCTAACAATAAACATATTGGAGGGAGAGGGTGGGCAAAAGCGGTGAGATAAATGGCTTGAGTGATGGGCTGAATAATTTCTGGAGCATTTTTTGGTTGCAGAGGCCCATATTCCTACCCTTGTACTAAATTACACAATAATCACACTCCATCGGTTGACAGCCTCTGTTCTCTCTCTGTCCCAGGTTAAAATTAGGACAGTATCTTGACATTTTCGCTCTTCTGTAGTCTACAAACTAAAGCTCTCTGTTCACAGCCAAAAGCGGCACACAGTCTGCACAGGC
Source organism: Paralichthys olivaceus (assembly GCF_024713975.1). Taxonomy (NCBI): domain Eukaryota; kingdom Metazoa; phylum Chordata; class Actinopteri; order Pleuronectiformes; family Paralichthyidae; genus Paralichthys; species Paralichthys olivaceus. Next base: position 23,161,540 of record NC_091105.1, on the reverse strand, counting down.
ACGCATGGTGCGCTCATGCCCTCCCACACATGTGCACAGACAGACACTACGGTATAACCCAAACCACACACTTATGTGCACGTACACTCACATTTGGGGACACACCCTGTTTAGGCAGAAATACATTTAACAGCTATGTTCTCATGGACAAATCACCAAAACAAAATCTCCACTTAAACACTTTCCAATGATAGAAAAAAAACAGAAACATGTTATTCCTCTCAAAAATCTTGAGGAGGAGATGCTTTGATATTGTAAACATTTTTTATTTTTTTATATAATAATGATGATGTATGACTTAATGCTAATATTTGAAAAACTGTGTTGGTTATTATACTTAATTAGCCTATAGCACCTACTGACTTTTATTATGTCCTTGTAACCTGTTTCATAGTCTTCGTATCAGGGCCCCTGTGCAAAAAACAGATTACTGTTTTTTATCATAAACCGATGCTCACAGCAAATTGAGCAAATATACAACAAGTGTATTAAGATGGCAGAGAAGATAAAGAAACTGAAAGACTTATGTATTTCAATTACTATGTAATTTGCACTGAAAGGCCCTCAAAACATATAAAGACCAGAATTCTATTGAATCCAGACTCATTACAGTGCACCTTGACTAAGCCCTAGTAATTAGCATTGGTAAGGCATTGTACAAGAGGCGGCAACACTCTCATCAACACACATACAACAGAGCTCTAAATCTGCTCCTCATTAATAGCTTGCCTCCCAATCAATTATTAACACCTACAAAAGGAGCCAGGCTCACCAGGGCCAGGCCTCTTACTCCAGGCAAACCGTGGGCCACCTTCTCCTCCCAGTTCTGTCCAGCATAGGTAATTACCGCTTTTAAAGACACCTGCTACTCAATAGCTTCGACCCAGACTGTTAATTTAGCTCCCCGATTGCAGACATTTATGTCTGAGTGTCACTATTAATTTGCGTTAATTTGGAGAGCGTGAGGAAGCCGGGCAGAGGCGTTGTCGGCAGCCGGCTGAATGTGCTCGTCGCTCACCTGCGCCGGGGCTGCGGCTGTAATTGGAGTCTAATGGTCTGATTGATCAGTGAGAGAAGTGAGGGATGAGACGAGGCTCTGGCAGCTCCATCAGTCAGACAGGGAGAAGAGAGGAGAGGAGGAGGAAGAGGAGCAGAGCAGGGAAAGCGGCTGACAGCAACAGCAAAATGTTGGGTCCTGGGTGTTTTATTCACTTTTGATTGTCTTTTCTCTCTTGCTTTTTGTTCTTCTGTCTGTTACTTGATTTGAGAGCGCCTTCTCCTGCTTTCCTTAGAATCTACAAAGGAATCTAACCCAGGCCAAGTACTAAGCTTTCAATTTAGGTTTCGGTCTTTAATATGTATAAGATCCTTTTCTTTCCCTGATTAAACTTGTTTTGCTACCTAAGCAACACCCTGTTATTGTCTTAGCATCTTAAAATGCATTACACATGAAAACGACTTCTGTATTGGGATAAACATGTTTAATCTTTATGATAAAGAGCATAAAAAGACGGCACAGTAAGACGAGGCATATTAGCTGTCCAATACAGTGCAGTGTGATTGTGCTAACAGGTCTTCCAACAGCAATAACTATAACTCCAGTGCTTCATGCCAAGCTGAGCCCCTGGGGTCTACAGACCTGCCACGGCCGACCCATCAGCTGTGAAATCTGCTTTCCTCTTTGATAAACGGTCGAGATGTGACCCTATCTCTGTCCTGCAGATGCCCAGATTTCCTGTCATGCTTTTTTCCACTCTGTTTTTCTCCCCCGCTTCCTCTCTCTCCCACACTCTCACTTTTCATTCTTTCTTTTTCAAGCTTTATACAGTGCCTCTCTTTCCAGGGCTGCCTGGACAACTGCACAAAACGCTCCACTCACCGCTCTTTCTCAGCATCATCCATCACTCCGCTCGGCTACCGAGGCCTGTCGTCCACAGGCAAAAAGACCCACACCGGCTCCCAGGCCACAGCGCATGTAGCTAGGCCAGCTCCTATTCGCTGCCTCTGAGGACTGGTAACTATCCTCCCCTTATATCCTATCCTTCCATCCTTCCCTCCACAGAATTACTCTCCAGACGCAAGTCATACCTAGAATCTGTTCCTCCTAAATGGCCTTGCTTGTGCTTAAGTCCTGCTCCTGTCCAGTTAAATGCAAAAGCAGCACAAATTGACTATATTTATTGTAAATCACTTTAAAGAGTCATACCACTTTAGTCCCTGTGCTGGCAAGATGCCAAGGATTGAGAAACAGACCTATGAACCATACGAAGCTGCTTGCCAAAAATAACTTGACCTCTAAAGAGCCCTATCTTAAATGACATGTCTGGATGAAGGGATGAAACATGTTTGATTTCAGAGAGGTCAAATCAATATCTCACTTGCAGGCCATGTGTTTTCAAGCGGGAGAGAGGTGTCACTCTTGCTATATAATGTACCTGGGTGTCTTCGGGTAATTCATTCACCTATTCACATCTACGGGTTGAAAAAAATCTGAGAGAGTAAAAGGAGATTTAATAGTCTGTGGAGGTCGCACATCATAAGAATAACTGGGAGAGCCTCCTAGCAGAGGTACAGACCCATGAAGCAATGAGCTTTTATTTCTATCTCAAACCCTTTGTGCCGCCTGCTGAACCCAGTGCTGCTGCACTGGCCATCCTGACATGCATCAAAACTATTGAAGTTTTTTTTCTCCCCCTTCTGTCTCTTTCCTCCCTTTCCTCATCTCACATTTTTTATTTCAACTTTCCCCCCCTTTCCATCTCCAGGTGAGGCATTACAGTTTGTGCCTGTCTTGATCTGTTTGTGTTTGAAGATCTGCACAACTCCCTCGCCTCCCACTGAAATAACTGAGATATTAGGGATGTTGTCAACGGCTGCATGTTTAACAAGGCAACCGCTCAATGTCTTGGTAAGAAAGAAAAATAAAGAAATAAATCTGTGCAACTGTAAATGAGATGATTCCCTATGGATGTGCAAAAACACAAAAATTGACTGATTCTGGCACATTCAAAATCCAAGAAGCAACTTACACTATGTAAAAACTTGCACTGAAGCAAGAAAGGAGGCTCAGTAACAACACATGCCACTTGGGTTGACCTAGCCCTTAATGAGAGATAGTGAGAAGCTGCTAACAGCCAGTGCCCCATTTGAGAGATGAAACTTGGGAGAGGAGGAGGCCAAGAAGCAAAGCATTGAAAGTGCCCCCATGAGAATAGACACACATGAGATCCTAAAGCAATATGCCAGAGCGTCTCCCTCTGCTTTTAATTGCGAGGGAGGTTTGGCATATTCTATAACCCCTCCACAGCCTATTACAGGTGATGACCAGCACCTGCTCACTTCAAGAAAAAAGAAAAACGGAGGAAAGTAGCAATGAATTCCTCAGAGGGCACTTAGTTAAGAACTTATCACTCTCGCCAAGAGCAACAGCCAGTTTATGCATGTAGCTCAATGGGGAGTGTGATACATTTGTAAAGTTTGGATCTACTGAAAAAAACAACACCCGAGCAACAAACAATTCAAAAAGATGTTTAAACGACATCACTTGGTAAGTTTGAGGGTCGCTTAAGGGACAGCTGAAGGTTGGTCTTTCAGGGAAATTCATGCAGAGATTGCTGGAGAAATACATTGAGAGTGTTACTTTGGAAGGCAACTTGAGGTGTTGCTCTGTCAAATCACTTTTCCGCCCAAGGATAACTGGCTTTACCCTGAGAGAAGCCATATTTCATGGCTATAATGCGGCCTGAGTTATTTAAAGCCACTGATGACTTCAAAACCACGAGGGGAGCTTAGAAAACAGTCAAAAGCGCTCTGAAATGATTTAATAAAGTTTTGTGTTGAAGGAATCTGGGAAAATGGGGGTGAGGGCATCTGAGACCAAAGTCCTCATTGACTTGTCCTTATGTTTCTTAACAGGATGAATGTGGGTCTCGTCACATATTTAATAGGAATTTCTTAATTAATCCAAATGCAGAATGGAGTATCAAAACCTTAGAGGAGTTGTCACTCCAACAGAGCAGCAGGTCAACACGAGCCTCTGCTGGGATCCTTGAAACAAGAGATATGAGGCGGCCGTGTGCACATCAGAAATAATGGAGTGTGAAGATCGAGCATTCAGTCGAAGCCTGCAATGAGCTCAAAATCCACCAATTAAAGTGTTTTGTCATAGAATATGCAGATAAAATGATTAAAATAGATGCACTTCAAAGGCTTTTATTGGAGGCCAGTTAGATCCCCAGAAGAGTCACCTCAACAGCTTTGAATGTCACAGGAATTACCATTAATACACGTTTCACACGTAGGACTAGTAATCACGTTGCCATGGCTGCTAAGGCAAAGTTTGACCAAATAAATGCATTTCATTTCAGGTTTTAATGATCCTGACAGTTTGGGAACTTGTTTTTAGTCCAAGCAACAAACTATTTTAATGAGGCATACTGCATATAATGGTGAGAAGTTGTAACGAATCATGATGGTTGATAAATTATTAATCCATTACTATCAGATCATGGATTAGTGTTGAAGAACAATAAATATGTAGCATAAAGAGGTTCATATAACATTTTATCCCATTTTAAACTTCCAACTCCAGCTCTGTTTTGCTTTCGGGCCCAAAGATTTGAGAAATGCTCAGTTTTAAAAACACTGCAATAGTCATTCACATCTCCTTTTGGTCACATCTTGATTATTGCAATGATCTTTTTACCTGCTGGAAACTATACAAGATTTGGCCACCAGTCGTTTAACTGATGGGATCACATGTTGGAACGTCTTCATACTAAAGTATTCTGTACTATTGTGTTTCATTGAATGGGTCGCAAGGACAAGGACATACCAGTGCAGTGCTGTCAGTGCTCATCTCGATCTTTCCCTCGAAGGGTCCCCATGTTGTCCCCACTGGGAGCTGCTGCCGGCTGTGGATCCGACGCTCGCCGTCTTTAAGGAAGCCATCCAGCTCTCCTAGAAACACAAGGGAACCCAAAGCAGTCAGCCATATTGTTTTGTATAGCACGCAAGTTCCACATCAAGTCACAGTGACGTTCACTCATTGTCCTGTCCCCTCAAACCTACATGTGCGATGACATTACTGCCGCAAACCCCTGCAGTAAACAGTGAAGGTTAAAGCTGAGAGTTTCAGAGTGGATAAGCAAATCAAGTGAGCATCCATCTGATGTTGTTGCTCAGACACATGGCGCGCTAACCTAACTTGAAAGGTGTCTTGTGTTGAGATAATCTCTGTGAGACAGTGCAGGCTTGCTGCTACTGAGAGGAGAAGCGTATTCCTGCTGTTCCAGGAAGGTTGGGCCCTTGTTAGTGCTGTGCAGAGCTCCATCTAATTAACAGTGAGACCGGATAGTGCTGTTAGTTCTTCTGGTGCTCACCTCCCTGACAACCCCTGCTATCATATCGCAGAGATTCACTGCACTTTTTCAGGATGGTGATTAATCAAATAGTTATAATAAACCCCATGGCAGGCTATGACATAGTTTATGGAGAAGGCTGTTTTCTTGTTTATGAGTTTGAGTGTGTATGTGTCTGTTTATGTCCCAGAAGGTAAGTGAGGAAAGGAAGCAGCTCTCACCTATACATTTCCAAGTGGTTGCCTTGACAACACTAAGAGGTCTTGCTGTTTGTGTGATGATTCAGACATCATTAAGTACAAGGTCTAGTTAGAAAAACTTCTGGATGCACAAAGTTCACCAAACTCAGACAAAGAGCATTTTCATATGAACTGAACCATGTCGAAGAGTTTTTAATTAAATGTGACTGTTTTAATCATTGAGTTGAATCATTGAGGTCAGAGATCAGGGTCAGCTCATTGATCTGAGACACAACAGCCACCTATATTTTACAGCACATACCCAGCCTAATAGTTATTATGTATTCTGGTTCAAACAAACTCTACACGAGTTGTTAACATTGCATCTTTTTAACCTATTTGTTCACATGTGGCTAATAGGTACTCAGGGCATTCGGTTCAAGCTGAATGGGCTGAAGTGATCACTGAACTTTCTGACGCGTATGTGGTATAATGACCTATTCAGCCCCGCTCTACTCTGTAAATATCAGCCGTGTATCTGCTGCACGCTGTTGTGCTCGTATGGAAATGTGCGCTTATGTGCTCCTTCCCATGCATAAACATGATCGTAACATCAGCCATGTCTTATTTCCTGCTACAAATGATGCCTTGCTGATCATATACTCCTCAGTGGTGGTCACTGCGAGAACAATAAAAAGCTAAATGTCACCCATAATAAAATTCACTACATTGACCAGGCCTTTTGTTTCAGTAGATATAAAATCTGTGAAAACACCAATGAGACTGATACTCAATAATACTGCTGAGAAAATGCATGACTATTTTTGGAATAGACCCACAAACAAGAGAGTTGGGGCAGCTTCTTTTTTTCCCTTCCTCTGAGTCCTCTCTCCATGTTCCTGCTGTTGCATGCTGTCTTCCCGGTGCTGCAGTGGAAGGTGGGTAAGCTCATTACAGAGAAATAATTAAACATTGGTGCACAGCTGGTCGTCATCACTGAGAGCAACAGCCACCGCTTGACGCATTCTGTTTGTCCTCAGATAAGACCCACGGCCTTTAACCGCTTGGATGCAAGTTCCTGTTTAGCCCCGCTTGACACACACAGCTACAGTCGTCCCCAGCCAACAATTTTGATTCCTTTCTCTTTTTTGGGGGGTGGGATGCTTGGAGTAAAAAGGGGGTAACGGCTAGTGTAGGTGCGAGAAGGAACAGGGAGGGGTACGATTCAATTTGTGCAGTTTGTGGTCCGCCATGTTTAGGTGCCAGTTGTGTGCATCTCACACCAAATGTTGCCTGAGGACCTTGGCTCACAGATGGCTTGTCACATCTGTTGCTGATACTAGTGGAAGATCTCCACAAAAACACCCGTGGATGAATAATGAGTTCCCCTCATGGACTGTCTGTATCTTCTCCGTATGATCACTTACAGGTTAGACTATACATACAGATGTGTTCTGTTATCAACTGAACTGGTGACAATTATCATTAAACCTCGACGTCATTGTGAAGTCATATCCTTACGAAGCACAAAATTACTTGTACCCATCAAAAATGAGAGTAGAACAAAGACAGAAGTTGTGGAGTTTAACCCATCAGACTGCAAACAACAAACACAACCTGGTGGAAAGCTCCTGATAGGCAATAAGGAGATTTAACAAAGCCAGCAGCAGCGTTCTTCTCATCATCCAGTTCTCAAATGCCACACACTTGGCAAAACATGAGCGCATGATGTGGCGTGAGAGCTCTACCCCCTCCTCTGAATCCCAACTCTCCGCCACCTTCACCCTTTACACCCCCCTCCCAATCACCACCCCCACACCCCTCCCTCGATAAGATCATCATCTGTCGCTAGACTCTAGGGTCTGTTCCTGCACTCCACAGATACTTGGCAGACCAAAGAATGTCCCTTTGTGTGGAGAGATCCTCCTCAGATAGCACCCAAGATGCTTCACGCGGGCATCTGTTTGTTTTTTTTTTCTTTTCTTTTTAATGTGCGTATGTGTCCTGTCTTTCTTTACTGTTATGGTGCGGAGGAACCTCATCTCTCCATTCAGTGGCATACGACTGAATGGTAATGAGTTTCTTGGTGGCACAGTGCCAGCCTGAAATAACTTCAAGAATAAGTGGGTTTATGGACAATTGACAGACAGGGACCCTAAAAGAGGGGGCCATTTTTACTTACTTAAAAATATAGTATTTCAGATGGACAGATATTCATCAATCTCCTTGGAAGGACATTTTTCCTTAAAAAAATTCTCCTATTCCACATCTCACAAACATATTATATATTCGCTTGTTCCAGCTTTTCATTTAAACTAAATTATGTTTGCACTGATTACATGTTTTGCTAAGGCTGCACCATACAATTAAACAGGAAAATTGTATTTAGATGATTATTGTGCATAATTTACACATATTTCCCCAGATCTTTGGTTTTATAGGTTGGTCATTTTTGCTAACTGGAATTTAAAACAATTTATTTGTACCTTATAAAAATAAAAGGACTTCTCACCACACATTACTTGTTAAATAAATAAAATGATAAAATAAACACACCTTACAGGGATGTAATGATGTTCACTAAATAGCACTTGTTAAAAGTATTTTTTTTAATTACACATGTTTTTATAATTTTACAATTCTATAAAGTTCTAACAGATTTTGGTCATTTTAGGACTGCCTCACCTTTGATTCTTTGGAATTATTAATCTTTCACTGAGATTTTTTCTATTAATGCACATGAGACGAGAGTCGAAATGATCTTAATATAATTTCTGGTCCAGAATAAGGTCCCTGCTAATGGTCAGAGATGACAAATGACATAATCAACTCACTGCTGCAGATTAACATTTGTTAAAGCAATGGCTCTGCTCCAGATATTTTCGCCATGAATTAGACGAGCTAAAAAAACTTCAAGTAAAATAAATTGCCTGCAGCACAGAAACATACGCTGATTATTGGCTGGGCTTATGGTTTACTTCACCTTTTATCACAAGTATATTAACAGTTAGGACGGGTGATAAAGGGAAACAGAATGGTGGATTAGAGACAAGTGGGAAAATATGCTAGAGCTTGACACAGCTTGACAAAATCCCTCTTGATATCAAGCAGTACCTGAATCAAAGCAAATAAATGACTGTTGTTCAAAGTTCCATAACCTGTGTGTGGCAATTCACTGATGTCCTCCTGAATCCCAGTCATCTCCACAGATAGGCCGTGTTATAGAGCCAGCAAATTGGCTATAAATTAATATACTATGAGCGAGGCATATGGGGTGAAATGGAATGCACTTTATCAGTTCAACAAAAGGTGCCACATCTTTAAAGCAGATATGTGATATGAAATTTTCCAGCTGAAGGAGAAATGTCACAGAGCTTTGATAAGAGAGCAATGAACTTCTCCCCCTCCCCAAACTGCTATTATCAGGTCCTAGTGAGCAAAATGCATCATTTATAACCCACAGCCCACAATATAATCTCAGAGAAAGGTGCTTGTTTTAAAATAGCTGAGAACCCCCCCACCACCAGGAGCACCACCTCTCTCTCCTTCCACTCCTCACCCACCTCCTGCACCCCAACCCATCCTAACCCTCCTCGACTGCCTGCTCATAGTCCAAGACAGCATTGAGAAAGTTGATTGTGCAAGTCTCCAGGCTTGGCCACATGAGGTGGGGGCAGTGTGGGGAGATGGAGGGGGGGAAGGTTTGGTGGCGGGATTCACCCCTTCAGGTCAGGCTTGTTTTTAGGCGATGGACAGCTTGGGGGGAAAGAGTTAAACAAGTCAAGGGGATTAGGGCATTTCAGCTGTGACAGTCCACACAGGCTGTGCAGGGGGTCGTGGGGTGGTGTGGGGGTTGTTGGGGGGACCCTCTGAGGGAAGATTCCAACCTACTTGTGGTAGAGAGACCCAACAACGCATATAAGAATTATTTTCAAAGATGCATAGAAAAACACAAGTTTCAACCCCATCGCCAGGCTAGATAGTTGATATTAGATGCCTAAATACACTTTTTTCATGCAAGGGCAAAGAATTAAATAAAAAGAGAAAACACAAAAAAGTATCTGTCAGTTAAGGTTATGGCTACAGCTCACAGGCATTTAGTCTTGCTAAATCACAAAGAATGAAAATGATAAAAAACTGCTGCCCTAGTTGTGTACAAAGGGAACACAATCTACAATTCAACATTTAAAACATTATACTGTCATATTTGAACAAAAATCTAATTGTTAAATTTAATATTCTTGGTACCTAGCAACAGCTCCCACCCAAAATATAATCCAGCTAAAACCCCAACATAAAACTGAAGTTTTTTAATTTATACGTCAGCTTTTGTACGGATAAAACAAAACAAACTATATGTTAAATATTGAGCTTTAGAGGAACTGGTAGATGGATTTTGTTTCTGCTGAACAGAGCCAGGCTAGCTGTTTCCACCTGATTCCAGTCTTGAACCTTAGCTAACTGGCTGCTGGCTGTAGCCTAATGAACAGGTATGAGAGTGGTATCCAATGTTTCATCTAACCCCCCAGGAAGAGAGAACTATGCCTTAAATAAAATGGAAAAATCTTAATTCCAGCTCTGTAACAGGACTGTGACAAGTCTGACATTCTTCATTCTCAGCCACCAACCCCACCTCCACATCCTTGCTTTCTGCCTGCAATGCTGTTGGACCAACATCGTGAGGTGTGGAAGTGGTTGGACAAGGACTGAGGGTCCAAACCTAACCCATGATTATGCTGTGACCATAATAAAGAAATGGGAGTATGGCTTCACACTCACACGCAACTTGGTCCTGCAGTATATTATCAACAAGCAGACTGTTGTATGGTGTCACTGAGTGAATTGAAATATACCAGCTGTCAAGCACTCCATTTCATCAAGAGCCCGGCAAAGTTAGCAGCACGCCTGCTGACAATGATCTCGGAGACATCCATCTTTAGGGAAGCACTGCAATTTCTATTGATAGCATGTAAAGAGAGACAGCAAAACTTAAAGAATGACTGTCCTCACGCCGAGATACCACCGTATCTGCGACAACATCTAGAGGACACACACCACTCCTGCTGGAATCTGATTACTTTAAATGCCTTTCTTTAAAATTTCACAACCATCAAAAGGACATTACTGCACCTGAGTGTGTCAGGATGAATGAGTAATTGATGGTGTGTTCAGTGGGAATGCATGTATCTAAGACAGATGGATTAAAAACGCTGCAAGCTGCAGAAGCAAGGTGCAGTTCTTTCTATTCAGCTCACCACTAAAACACAGCATACCGTAATATATTCATATTAATTAAAAAAATATGACTTCTCTTTAAAATATCAACAAACAAGATTTTTTAGCAAGAAACACAAGTTAACATTGCTACCTTCAAGTCTTCATATTCTGTTGTTAATTCAGGAGGAGACTATTTTTAAAGTACTCCTGAATCTCCTCCCAAGTCAATTACCAGGCTGCAACTTCCCCTGGGTAACGGGGAATTCTGTTTTTTTCCTGGGTGACCTAGTTGTCTTTTGTGAGTAGGTTTTAGCCGGAGCAGTTTGACAGTCAACAGATAAGATGGATTAAGCTTTTTTTTCATCCAGTTTTGATGTGAACAGCGTAAAAGCGGGTTAAATCATTGAGTTTCAGGAGTATTTTTAAATGCCTGGAGATACTGCGATAAAGGAGCTAAACCTAAGACTTGGGCTGGGAAGGTCAAGGTCGTGGCTTTTGAGAGCAGCTACCCAGTGACGGGGGCCAGCTCTCGCCTCTCTGGGAGCGAGCAGAGAGCCACAGCAGAGCCCACCTCTCATCACTCCCAGAAAAGATACACGAAAGGAGTGAAACAAAATCCAGCGAGCTCGACGGGCGGCATCAAAGAGCAGCGCACCCTTGCTATGTGTGGGTTTGTGTGTGTGTGTTTGTGTGTGCGTAAGTAAGCATGTGTGTGAGGGTGGAGGGGTGTTGTTTGGTTCCTGCTTGCATTTGCATGCATGCATGAATGAGATGAGTATGTATGTGTCTGCCTGTGTGTGTGTGTGTGTGTGTGCGTGCACTGTAAATTCTTCCTCCATGAGCAACTAGCTCCATAATTATGTTTTGATTATTTGCGAGTACTAAAATAAAACAGCAATTAATCTGTTGATGTAAGACAGAAAATAGAAGTGCGACGTACATATTAAACAAGCATGTTTACAGAGCGATGCAACATTAAAACAAAATCACATTTTGAGGGTATAATTTGTACAACTCCCCAACACCTCCCCCTGCCACCCCCCTGAAACATGATCTGACGCATGCCTAACACAAGCACAGGAGTTGACAGCCGTACAATCACATGACGCAGCTCAGCCAATCCTCGATTCATTCGAATTTTTAAGCTTCACAGTGACGATGCCACTTGAGCATATGAAAAGGTGAAGGGGCGACTGAAATAACAAACAAATCAGTGCAATGCGCTGGGGTCAAACACTGCCTGTAACATGTTTGTTTATCACATGTCACATCTGGCCAACACGCGAGAGGTTTTTGGTTCGAAACATTTCTGAGGGGACATATTTAGACACATTTTTTGTGGACATCTATTCCCCCACTGCTCCTCATGTCGGTGACAGGGGAGAGTAATCCTATACACAGGCTGCTATTGTGAAATGAGAAACTAGCCTCCTTCACTGCCAGAGACCAGATGCACCTCTCTCCCTCTCTCTCTCTCTCTCTGTCCTAATCTGTAAACGACTTAAAGGAGCCTTATCTCCGGGCTCTTCTGCTTCATTTCATGCTTGATTTACTTTAATTTGTCTGATAGGGCACAAGGATTTGGAAATGGCCCATCTTTCGGTGGAAAATGTTCTGATTTTTCTCTGGCATTGTTATGTGGAGGTTTTTGACTTTTCTCTCCCCCTCTCTCCCTCTGTCACTCCTCCTCCTTTTTCTCCATCTCCATCTCTCTCTCTCACACTCTCCTCTACCTCTCTCGCTCTTCCTCCCTCTCTTTCTTTCTCCATCATCTCTCTTTCTTTTCTTTAGAGGGGGGGGGGGTCTTCCTCCAGTGCAACAGTCTGTTTGAGTGCATTTATATTCAAGCTAACACAGCAGAAACAAGTTTTCCATGAGGTGTGATTTTGTGATGGGCGACTGCAACACTGGAGTCGTGTTTGCCTTTCAGATCCACATTGGGCACAGAGCAGCCGAGTGCTTCAAACCACAAAGATCTTATGTTTAAGTTAAGAGGCGACTGGCCCTACAGTTTTGCAAGTGGGTGAGCGGTTGGTGCTGATAAAGTTGCTCCACAATGAAGGACAGGGACAAGCGACATGTCTACAGATGCCTCGAGTTATTTTTCTGCCGGCAGAACTCAAGTGCTTGCATGACTGTCTGGCTGCCCCCATCACCAAGACATTTTCCCCACTTCTATTTAGTGACTGAATGACAGCAGAGGCAGTCAGCTATGATTAGAGAGAAGCTCATATCTTACCAGATCCTGAATAATCTCCATCCCCTCCCACCAATGAGGAAGGCACGGAGGCGGCACGAAGGAGAATGGGCAGAGCTGTCCTGATGTACAGACATGTCATATGCTGACTCCATTCAACCTCAGTCAGTCTGATTAATCTGAACACTAGTCTTAATCAAAGAGAAGTTTACATTCAAATCTTGTGCAGGGAAAAGATGATAAAAAAAGAAAAACACATGACTAAGAGATCTACTTATGTTCAACAGTATAAGTCATTGTCAGCTGCTGGTTACATGATGATATTTAGACAAAAAAAAAGGATTTCAATTTCCCGTAAACAGTGACATCAAACGTCACCGACCCCACCTCCGAACACAATGTGCATAAATAAATGGTTAACTACACACACATACAAGAGCACAGAGGAAGAAACAGGGAGACGATTGAAATTCATCTCACAGCCTGAATTTACTTAACTGCGGGTCTGTGCACGGTGATAAACGGAGTGATGATCCGGCAACACGTCTTTATCCATGCTTTGCTTTAATTAACAGCGGCTTGTTTGTTGAAAAGATGATTAATATGCCAATGAAAATTGCATAATTGAATACCACAACACTCGCACAATCAGGGAGGTACATGCCATTTTTTATTAACTTTTTATTATCATTATTATTGCTATTATTTGGTATTTTAATTCACTTGACAAGTGGGCCCCACCCTCCCCCCCCACCACATCTAAACAGAAAAAAAAAGCAGAATGAGGTAGAATTGGCGTGACCAGCGGGCCAAGCTGGGCCCAGCTGTTCATCACCAATGGGAGGCCTTCACATGCGGGGGCTCTGTTCGGATATCAATACCTATCAGTGTGAAGGCTGTACACGAGTGTGTGTGTGTGTGAGAGAGAGAGAGAGAGAGAGAGAGAGAGAGAGAGTAAGGGGGTAGGGTTTTCAGAGAGATGTGGTTTGGATGGGACAGAGTGCATTCTTATGGCCGAATACAAATGTAAAGAAAATTGCATGCATACGAAACGAAGCACTATCTGAAGCACTTGCATCCAGATTTTACAGAAAGCCTTGCAAATTCATGCATGAAAAAGAACTACAAACCAAAGTCACTCAATCACACTCTGTAGTGTTTTATTTAAAAAGGCCAAAAGAAATGAAAAATTCCACATGCAAGTAAGTTTCAGTTGAGCAATCCAGAGTTTACCCAGTATTATATCCCCCGTAGCACAGCCTGCACGAGCGTCTCCATGTTAATGTTAAATACACACATCAAATATTCAACCAATTACAATGATACCTCTTAGAAAAACGTGTGCAGCTACAGCCCCTGGGAGGCGCGATGCAGAACAAACATATTCAGAGAGCTAAAGAAAGACGCAATGGGTGTCAAGTCCCCGGGGGCAGAAGCACCACCAGCCGCAGCGCTTTGACTCAGCCTCAGATTTAGCAACATCTCTCATTTTCCTCAGAATTCTTTGGACTTGCTCATGTTGAAATAGTAATCGCAGTAAAAAGATAGCATTCTAAATGGACACAAATTGGGTTGAAATGCAGACAAAGTGGCTGGGAGTGAATTATCTTATTAAGGGCATTCTCAGTGTGCTGTATATCCCATGTAGCTACACAAAACTAGAACTGAATATAGTGACATCTTCCTCAGATGATAAGAACAGTGATTGCATTTTACCCTATTTTAGATTATATAACTAACAACCATGAAGTTCCTTCATAAAGCCTCTTAGTATAGCGGATCAGTGACTAAATTTGCATCAAGGCGATGCAGCAAAGGAGTACAGTGATTTGTCTAATCTCTTGTTGCATATTTCATCATTATAATCACACATTGTGGGTTTGTGAGTGTGCCATGTGTGCCCTGTTTTCTCTGCACACAGGTGATCTAGACAGTAAAAAAAAGCCTTCATCAACGTTTTCTTAAGAAATAAAAGTATTTGGAAAAAAGACAGACAATGTTTGCACATGGCACTTGGATTGCAATTTAATTTTACATCACTCAAGGCCCAGAACTCACAGAGAGGCTGATGATGGACTTTCATCATCAGTATCAGCAATCTGAGTGTCATTCATGTTTTGTGAGACTTGTCAGAAGACTTTGAATAAACCACTGGAGCAGCGAGATAAAAACCGTCCTTTTCTTAAAGGAGAATTGCCATGATGCACGTCCAAATTTCTTGATTACAAGACGGAGGGGGAGAAAAAAAAAATAAAACCTCGAATGAAAGCCTGCGCTGAAAGTTTTCAGTTTGCTGATATAACAGTCAAGTGTGTCTATAAGTCTACTTAAAACGCTTAGGTATCAGTGGAGACAGCTGCGACACCCTCGTCTTATGATTCTGTCGAGACAGTACACTATCAAACCTTTCATACCGTTCCCAAGCTACATTTCCGGTGACAAAAGCTTTGCGAAAGCCTCCTGAAGGATTCATCTATATCCTAATATTTCCAATCCAATTTAACTGGAGCAGCCGGAGTGGTCTGAGCACCAGTTTACGAATCTTTGCTTTCCAAGACTCTGTGTGCTGAAGGCTTGAGGGGTTCAATCAATGGTGCTTTGATCTCGGCTGGAACCATAATTATTTAACATTGTTACAAGGATTTCTCTAATCCATCCTACCATTAAATCCCTTTTACACCCTCATCTTCCGCAGCCTAATCTGCATCTGGGTGCTCCGTTTGTCTCTCTCCCTCATTTCAGCTCGCCCCTCCTTCCTTGACGACACCCTGACTTTATAATGGACTTGGGCACCGAGTTAGAAAATGGCTTGTTTACTGAGAGCAACCTGACTGAACTGTCCCTGAAATGAATGTCGCTGCTCAAGAATTTAAAAGTTTTCCTCTGTACTTGTGCTGGAGTTTTGGTCAATTCACTCTCAGTTCATTTGGGGCCAAATGTTGAAATTGAATGCCTACATATTTAAGAATAGATTATGAACTGCTGATTGCAGCTGGAGGAACTGTATTAATCGGACCCTGTAACCTTCCTAGTTCCACCTTCATCTTAGTATTTTCACAATTTCCACTAAGTTTAGTTGGATGAACTGAGGGAATTTCAAAGTTCAGGTGACTGATGCCCAAAAGGTTTAATCCCATCTGTTTATTTCGCTGATCACTTTGACTTCCAACAAAAAGGGCCCACTGTCCTTTTGCAAATATTTGCGTGTCTGTGTTTCACCATGATATAAATAGCAGCATGGGCAACCGCAAACATTTGTTGAGGCACCTGCCACACTATCGTGGCCATCTGGTCCTCCAGTTCTCCTAGCATGACATATGTGCATTAAACCCGAAACGGTTATTGTTTTTTTTTCTTCTTCCTTTTCTTTCTTTTTTTGGGGAGACTGGAAGAAGATGGATTGGTCACAGACCCTTCTGGGTTGGCTGGAGTCAAAAATGAGATTCAAGAGTTTTTACATCTGAGTGAAGCTGCGTTTTCAGCTTGTGCCTGTTTGATGTCTTGAAGGGGGAAGGAAGGGGGTTGATAGAAGTTTTTCAGGGTGGTGTGTGTGTGTTTCGGGGGGGCGGGTTCTTTTTGCTTGTGCTCCGTCTGTGTCTGACCGTCAGGTAGATTCTCAGATGGCCGCTCCTTCAGCTGACCCCTGCCTTGCCCTGGCTGCTGCCCAGCTGGCACCAGGAGCTGAGCAAGCCGGGCCACGCCAGCCATCACGGAAAGCCAAGAGAGGAGATTTGTGGACAAGGTGATCATATCGCTTCACTTACCGCTCTGTCACACTCATCTCCTCCTACTGCATCTCCTCCTTTGCTGTGTGCAGTATTTTCACCGAGTTTTCTGCAATATCTCAGATCCTAATGTCATCGTGTACGTTGCCAAGGCAGCAATGCACAATTATTTATTATGTGAAGTTACAGAATAGAGTTTACCCATCAAGAATGTGGGATTTAGAGTTTTAACACCTCAGCAGTAAACGGGCAGATATGTTCACATAAGCCCCTCTGCAAAGTAATGTTTTCTGTTGTGCTTTTACCCTTACAGATAGTATTGGTGGAAAGCAGCCCATGCTTTATGTGAATGATATTTGTTTGACAAAGAAAAAAATTGCTTGAAATCCCAAAAAAATCAATAATAATAATTATTTGAAATGTTGTCTCTAATGTTCTATGCATTGTCAGTGTCAGTATAAGTATGAGAATGGTCGAGCTGATTTCCCTGACTGAGTAATACTCTGGGTGACAAATAAACTAAAACATTACGTGTCAAATCAGTGGAATGCCCTTTTAATAATTCAATAATAACTGAATTTTCCACTACAGTGGATAATAAAGTTGTATTGCATTGTACTACTGATAAGACAGAAACTCTGGCTAATGCTGCTACAAATAAATATATTACACACACAATATATTCATCTGTGCATGCTGCAGATAAATAGGTTGACTGCCCCTTTAATAACGCTTTATTTTTGCAAAGATAATTTTCCACTGGAGCTGACAATAAAATTCTATTGTATTGTCCTGTTGTGAGAAATATTGTATAGGCTTGATGAGCCTGAAGCCCTGTATAAAACCACAGTGCAGCGCTCATCAGTTATATCTTAAATCTAATCAGCCTAACATCATGATATTAGTGGTGGTAAAATACTCCATGGACAATATCAGCTTGTAATCTTGTTTCGGCGGTCAACTAGCTGAGATCATAGATAGACAAATGCTTGAATAAATATCACACCAAACAAAATTCTGCTTAACAGAATAGAGGAAATGGCAACGACCGCAATAACAGGGCTCTTAACAAACCCTGGATTTCCATGACTTTCATGAGGGGGTGTAGTTTACATGAGCAAGCATTGAGATAAGGCTGAGAACAAGTTCATTAGCAGAGTTAGCTAGCTAACACACGCCATTCCCAATTAGCCTAGAGGAGAGCGAATGTGAGAGAATGAGAGACTCAGATTCCTATCATTGCTCCATGAAAACGAATAGAATAGCACGACACGCTATCTCCCGAATCAGCGGCTGATTGCGGAACATCCGTGACGAGAAATGAGCGAGAGACAGAAGATCAGTGTGCAGATTTGCTTAAGGACATAGTCGCGGAGACGAGCGGAGAGAAAGGGAAACTCACTGGGTGTTCCACATCAGAGACCCGGAGCTCTGAACAACAGAGAAGAGCCAGCTATCAGATTAATAGTGAGTCATTCAGTGCGGTTCTCTGCTGTTCCGCAGAGAAAGACAATCACAGAACAGGGGGCAATCGCGGACAGCACTTGACATGAGCTGCTAAAGTGGAGATGAAATGCAGGGACAAAAAAAAGTTCAATTACAGGATGTAGATTGTAAAGGCTTTTGTTGTTACTCAGCAAAAGGGAAACGGTATGGAGGTGCTTCAATAGAATCACCAAAGCAGGTGGGCATGTTCCGAGTTAGCCCACCTCATTAAAAGGCTTCACTCTCTTTTTATGTTAACGGCCATTGCACATCCTATTCAGATGCACACACGCGCAGTGATTAAAAATTATCTGTTGGTGATCATAATCACACCTGCTTAAACTTAAGCCAAAGAATAACAAAGAACTTTTGAATGCCGAACTATCAGACCATTTACAAAGAGATTAAAGGGTAGACAGTCTCAAACTAAATAAATTTGCTTTTAATCGCTTTGAACAGGAAGTCATGTCATTTCCAGCGTCCCTATCTGATTGTCTGATTCCCCTCTTTATTCAAATTATAACATGCCCATCTGACTTTTGCAGCACAATGGGAAAAATTAAAAAGGGAAATGACCTTTCATGGCAGCCATGATGGGAGAGTGAATGGCATTATTATGCGGCAAGATTAATTTCTGCCCACTCTACGCAGCCCATTGAGAAAACACAGGAGAGGCGCGAATGCCTCAGTGTAAGTCACTCACTAATTGGTTGGTATATCATAGCGATGTCGAGAAACGTACGTAAGAGGTAACAAGTTGATTAGGAACATGTTTCCCTATGATAATCCTGACTGCAGAGATCAAGCCTGTGCACATCCACCACACAGCATATCAAAGCACGTCTCTTAAAGTTGGATGCAGCAATGTGTTGAGTGCCATTTCTCTGTTTCTGATGCAACAGACTTTTGGACACAGTGCTGGAGTCCTCAGATTGGATGTCACTTGATAACTTGGAATGCTGAGGTTTAGTTAAAACATGAAAATGGACATCGTGTCTCACACCGCCTCCTCTGCAGTTCAGCAAGAGACACTTCACTCCCAGGAAACTCAAGTCTCCCTCCTCTCTCTGCCTCCGCTGCCTGTCCAGCAGCAAGTTCCTGAGCCTCTAATTCTCATTCTGATGGCTAAGTAGAAGAGGGACGTATAATTACAGTCAGTAATACATCTACTCATGCAACATCCATCCCTTCTTTTCAAAGGAGTATTTTTTAAGCTCAGCATTTTCTTGCCCAAAAGGGGCCTTTTCCCGCATGTGATGCCTTCTTTTTGTCACGGCCCCCATAGTTCTGAGCTGACCCCCTCAGCCCTGTCTCCTCACTGATCACAGTGATGGTTTATTACTGTCGTCCCAGCGCTCTTATCTTTAGCCAGCAATGCTCATTTCCTTCCCCAGATTTAAATGCAAATGTGAAATTTAATGATAAATGCATTATCTGATAGGTGCGATAACACTGATTCACTGTCAGTATAAAATACACACCCCGGGGGGCTTCAAGCTAGCGAGCATAACTTGCCCAAATCCACTTTTTTCTCTCTTTTTCTCTCTCTCTCTTCCTCTCTCTCATCTCTTCTTTTTTTCTTTTTTTTACAAATGCACATACCTGCCACAAATTCTTGGGGTCATTTTATGCATTAAAATGACTCATATTTTGTGTGGTCAGCAGTGCGGGTGCTGGCTGTTGCTGAGCAGTAATTGCTGAGCAACATTCTTGTTCAATGTATTATCCATCACTCCGATGGAGCTGCGTTTAGTAAGAGGCCAAAACAAGATGAATAAAACCAGCTGTGTCTGTCTTACATTATCGGATTATTTATTTTTTCATTAACGGAAAGAATAAACCTACTTCTTTGATTATATGTAGGTATTGCTAATATGGTGCTGTTAGTGGAATTGTGGGTATTTATACATTTTAGAAGCATGTTATATTGCATGTAGACATCTGACTAGTTTGTCCTGGAGACTTAGAAGTGTTTACAAAATCTCCTGTTGCTCCTTTTGTATATGCAAATCCAATCCTGGAGGCTATCTAGCAAAGTGACATGAAGACTTGTCCTTACTTGGACCATCCCATTCGTCCGGCCCCACTGCAGCGTGTCGGGTCTTCTCGCCCTGTGTGTCCATCTCCGACTCGCCTGCTTCTCGGTTGCCATCTTCCTCTCCTGCAGGACAGAAAATAAAATAAAGTTCCATAAAGAACAGATGAAACAAAGTGAAACACACTCAAGCCAAATTAAATGTTTGAGACACCTAATTTAATTAAGCACTGCAATGTGCTGAGTCTGATGGATTTTGGATATTATCCCAGCAAAAACCGTATAGTTTTACAGCTCTTTCCTGTAATATTGGTGTGTGCCATAATAAGACGTTGGCTATTGTGAATGTGTGTGTGTGTTTTGTGTGTATATGTAGTTCTATATGTGCATGTTTGCTGTGAGCTCACCAGGTCCAGCTGCACACTTTTATGTGAGAAGAGCTCCTGTGAGTGCTTGCAGGAACAGGAGGAAGCCCCATGGAACAGGAAGGAAAGCAATGTGTGGGAGCGAGGTGGCTATTTATTACCTTTTGATCTATTGTGGAGCGAGCTAGAATGTGTGTTATAGGATGTAGGGCTGATTTACAGTCTCTGGGCTCTCACAGACCATGCTAAGGGATATTTGGGTATCTCTCTCCTGGATGTAAGTGTGTAAAGACCTTACTAAACAGTGTGCAGGCGTATCACTGACAACAGAGCCTGTTGAGCATTCTTAGATGCACTTAATGTAAAAACATTATAATTAAAAATGTTTTTGCAAGTCTACAGTAAGCACAGTTTGTACTCAAAGTTTACAAGCACATAAATCATTGCTTTGTAGGTGTCCCTGGTGTGGTGCTCTAAATAAATCCGATGTGGCCGACACAGTGGTTGAGCGGAGTGTCTCTCCGATCTCGGACAAACCTGCTTGGGGGGATGTGGTGGTAGTTTGTGGAGGAACATTTTCTTCACTTTTGTCACCATATCATTTTCATCCCTTTGATGTTTTAAACCCAATCGTGAACTTTCAAGGACAGACCTGGATTACCACAATGGATTACTACACTTCATACACTACAAAAGTGCTGCAAATGTGCAGTTATAATATTTTGAAATTTGAGACAATATCATTTTAAGATGTGGTCAAGATGGGACTTATTTAGAAATCAGACCTAAGACATACATACATGCTGTTGTCACACATCTGAGAGGGATAGCATTTCAGAATATTAGGTCATCACATTTCCAGTGACAACTGTTAATAGTACACTCCTGCGCCGTCTGTCCTCAGGTTAATCTCCACATCAAGCACACACACACTTTGCTTGTTTAGCTATTTTTATTTTTTTATTTTTTGACACGGCTCACTTCAAAGAAAGCAGAAAAATGTTGCCAACAGGATGTCAGCTTTCTGCCTTGCTCTAGAAGAAGAGGTGTGTACGAAGAAAAAAGTGATACTGCAAGGGAAGTCTGCAGAAATGTCCTACTTACAGTACATGAGGTCATTATGACCCAGTTTTGCTTATGCAAGTGTCTGCTTGGGCTGGCGATTTCTCCCCCTTCTCCTCTTCTCTCCCAGTATATTATCAGGGAGCCCACTCAACTAAATTCCCCCACTATTTATTGCTGGGCCTGGAGTACCTCTTTAGCATACTAGGCTCGTATTATGACGAGGATAACAAAGGCGTATATCAACAGTTCCTTCCAATGGAGCGGAGTTTAAAAAAAGCTGGCAAGATAACATTAAAGGCACTACCTTGATCTCAGGCGAACATGTTAAGCCCTGTAACGAAACGTATTGGAAGTGTTTAATTACAGCCCGGGAAATGAAGCTACAAGATGATTCCTTAATTAAGCAGTGATTAAGGATTTTCTGCCGTCTATCTAACACAGTTTGCAATGCATTTTAAACACAATCGCCCCGGCAACCTCACAAGGGAACAATGTCACAGGGCTTTGATGAAGTTTCCTGAACAAATGTCACAAGGAAAAAGCAGAGCAGAGGAAGAAGTGCTGGAGCAGCACTTGTTTGCTTACAGTTTGATAAAAGCCAGAATACAAAGAATATGGAGACCTATTTTTCTGGTTTTATAAGACATAGGTATCTGATTTAAATATAAATCGATCTTAGTGCTACAATTCACTTACAGGGGACTACAATAAGAAACAGAGACTTTTTTATCATTTGAATTGAAACACTCTGCAGTCTTATTAAGGGAGACAGATTGTCAGCGATCATCCTCCACATTATCGCCTAGATCATAATTTACATCTGGCTGAGATTCCTTTTCGTCCGCAATCAAACGGAGATACTTAAGGTTGAGCGAGGGAAGGCTGAGGAGAACAGAAGGGACGGGGAGGGCTGGGGAGGCGAGGTGGCCTGCTGGGTGCAAGGTTGGCGGGCATGCAAGAGGAGCCAGTGAGCTGTTAAAATCAGCCCTATCGCTGCTTTATCAAAGGACAGCTCTCTAGCCAAATCGCAGTCGCACGCAGCGTGCCACACATTCAGGTCAATAAGCTTATAGGCGATTTACACAAACAGTTCCTCGAGCAAGGTAGCAACAAAGTCATATTGGCTTTTTCTCTCCCTTTTAGCATTGTATCTGCCAAAGAAGCCCTTGAAAATGTCAATCTCTGGCATGTGACTTTAAGGAGCCCTGAGAGCTCTAATCCTGACCACTGAGTCTAGAGACAGGTCGCACTTTCTGCAAAATAGAGTATAAGTGGTTTTAAATCTTCGTATGGGATTGCACAGTTCTATGTGTTACTGAGTTCTAGACTCAATGACTTTAACCCACTGCCACTTTTCCGAAACCCATTGCAATCTTCCTGCTGTTGGAGCTCAGAATGTGATTTTGTGTGGGGGGGTAGCTGCTGTCCCCCCAGCAGTGGTAGTGTTAGTCAGTTGATATTGCATATTTGGTTGTTGATGCAGATTATGCTGCAACAGATAAAGTCAATTCCAGGAAGCAACCTTTTTCACCAAAGTCAAGCATAGCTGTAAGACTACTCTGCTATCTGAAAAATAGGTTTGAATTGCATGCAATTTGTGGCAGGCAGAGCACTCCAATAGAGGGAGGCTATTAGTGAAATGCTTTGCCACTGTCTCTTTAAATGCCAATAAATTCCCATCATTACAGAATCTGGCAGTTTTCCTCCCTGTCTGCAGCCTGGGTCTTTATCTCGCTCTGCCTCAGTCTCTGAGCATGTAGATCTGGCCCAGTTAGATTGTCATACTTAACAAACATTAATGATTAATTTCCTCCACTGAGTCAAATGGGGCTAAAGGGATGACTCGATTCATCTTATCGCACCACAAATTAGCATTTCCCCATATTCTCCAGCATCAACTGTGCATTAAAATTCCACATTTACCATTCTGGGCACTGGCAGCTGTGGCAAAAGAGCCAAGGAGATCTTCCTCCTCTGTTGCCGGAGATTCTGATTACTTCTGTGTTACACAAAGAGTGGCATAATTAATTCTGCACTTTCTGTTTGTTACTGTAAGGCTCTGACTGCTGTGGTTCAAATTACCCACTGAGAGGTTATTTGAAGGGTCAAGGTGGGATTGTTCATTGCAATGTTGACTGTGGAGTCCTGAGCTTTTACTTGTCACTTCTGCTGTGATAAAATGTTTGTCCCTACACTGCAGCTCTGTAATTTAACGTGAGCGGTGCAGAAGAGTGCACATTTTTACATTTAGCTGCCCTTGATGTATCCGTATCCTGACACTCACCCAATAAACACTCACTATAGCAGCAAAATCAAGCAGTTTGAGCTGAAAATGCTCGTGTTATCTAACTCAACCAAAATATGTTTTACATCTCGGAAATGACACACATGAAATGACATGTAAATTTACTGTCAGAGCTAACTAAGGAAGTCATTTGTCATCAGACAACACTTGGAACGCAGAGAGGGAACAGCTTGTGGAAACACCCTGTGCTGAACTTCACAGATAGCCAACAATAAAAGAGGGGGTAAAACTGCAAGGTGAAATTTCACAATTTCAGTAAAAAAAAAAAAGATGCCACCCAGTGTATATAAACCCGGTCTATATTTCCAACAATTATGAAGTCAGGTGTGTATAAATCTTTGCTGTGGAATGTGGGCTCTTCACAAGCAGAGCATCATAAATGTGAGTGTGAGTTTTTGAGTTGTTGTTTGAGGTAAGACTCTGTTTTAATCATAAAGGAGAGTCAAGGTTATTTCTTATTATACGATTCTTTTTTTCCTCACAATGCTCTTGCTATGTCGGCAGACCTACTCTGAGTGTATTTGTATTAAATGTGTTCCCCCTCTCCTTGGGAATCTACTGTTCAACCAAGCTGCTTCATTTCACCCCCATATGGTGTTTCAGAGGCATTATGTTGAGTGTCACTGACAAAGGACTCGTACATTTAAAGGTAGATTAGTGCCATATCTGTAACTGTATTAGTTTAGGTCTGCATTATTTGGTGTTGGCTATTATGGATAATATTGACCAGATCTGAAGGTTGGTGTTGGAATAAATACAAAAGCAGTAAAACCAAAGAAGTAAATCAAATCAAATTGCCAAATAACACTTGCTTAGCAATAGTAAAAGCACTTATCATGCAGAATGCACTCTTCCAGTGTTCCACTGTATTCTTCTGTGAGATTGCCTAGAGCATCTTTTGCTAATTTTAAGCTACCAGTATGTATGTGATGGCCCTTCACAAACCACATCCATGTGAGCCACCAAAAACCAACGAGAGCCATGACACCATTAACTGAACAGGTGATAGAGCCAACCACCACCCAGTTTAAAGGTTCCCAAGCCCGAGACCAAGATGGGACATCAAGGTGCTCCATGCACTTATCTGGGGAGTCCCTTTTCTGCAAGGGTAAGGCAAATGACTGAGTCTTTGGTGGCATTCAACTTCTTGACCTTTGCGCCTTTAAGCGGCTTTACTACTTCACCGCACTCTGATCAAAGTTAATAAGTGCTTCATATGTTAATGAAAATTGGTACTCCTCTTTGTGTTCCTACAGCTTTTTAATACCTATTATAGACTGAAACTTTTAATGGAGGTTTTAGGTCCCCCTGACAAGCCCATTTCAGAGAGTGACTACACAGATACAAGGCTAAGCTAAGACCAGAGAGTCACTGCTCAGTGGAGGAACCTTACACGGGAGACCGTATTCTCCGGGAAGCAGCCGAAGATAAAGGCCATGGGATGAGTGGCTGCTTTAAAATCCACGTTCAAGTCCGCACAGGGCTAATTACAGCACGCCATCACATTTGAGAGGGTTTAGTTAATCAAGGGGCTCTCTTTTTCCTCCTATAGTCGAGGAATAACACACTTAAACCATTTAATGCCGCCAGGATTGCGTCCTGTTTAATTCACGGCAGTTTCACAGAAGTGGGGTAAATTTAAGCCACTCCGACATTAGTTTTAAATAGATCTAATTGAGCAAGGGATCATGGGGAAAATGACTACACCTGATGATTGCGCACAACGTGGCATGAGGAAAAGGGACATTTGGATAGTACATCATTCGGGTCTTAGGAGGCAATAGGAGACTTAGCTACTGTAAGCCTAGATAGCAGAGTCATAATAAAAAATCTGACTTGGCTGGTGTATGAAAAAGAACAGATTACTACTGTCCCATAAAAGTAGTATTTGACATTTGGGATTACTATTTAGTGTTGACTTTATTCATAAACACGGGGAACAGACAGGAGATTTGAGGCCGAGTTCCTCATAAGGTTTTATCCAAAACAATGGGAATTTTCGAGCGTCTCTGACAAAGCTCTTTGAAAATTTCCAGAAGTTGTACTTTTTTTTCTTGCTGTAACCACCAATGTGTACTGTGCCACCTATTTCATAGCTACTGGGTTATTACAAGACCATACATTGTACTTTGAAGTTTGAGTAAGGACACATTACGAAGGAGACAAAGGGTAAAGCAAACGAGGCATCGCTGGTAATTGCAATTTCCGAACAATTGTGCCGTTCAACTTTCTCCAGAGAACAAAAGGAAAACATTATTGATACGATTACTGGGGCATAGCCCACCTGAAACATGAAAGATTTTTTTTTCCCTTCAATAATGTAATCCCACGAGGCACATCAGTTTAGAAGTGTGAAGAAATAATTCTAAACAAATTTCCCTTTGAAAGGAAAAAGAAGAGGCAGACATTCAAAGCATAGGTTCTTCATTAAAAAGTCAAATTTATGGCATCCGCGAGCCTGTTAGAGTGGGGACACCTGGGGTAGCGAAAGCCACGCAACCAGGGGGTAGGAGGGGCGGGGGACTTAGGGGAAGGGGGAGGAGGGACAAGTCTGTCATCTTCACACTGTAACCTGGAGCAGACCACAAATTAGCTCCTGTGATGGCAAGGTGTGACCGAAATGAAACAAACATACAAAGAAGCAATCTAATTGAATTGGAGTTCAAAGAGGACTCGGGCGCATTTGGCGATGCTTTATAGTGCTGGACCTCCGAGCAGTAGCAGGTGCTGCTGAGTGTTCACAGAGCTTCAGCGCTGGCTCAAAGGGAAGTACTACGCTCTCCAGTGCATTGGTGTACCGTAGCACACCTTCACAGCACTATCACAGAGGGAGAGCCGGGGTTGCCGATGCCATCTCCCACTTTCAGATCAAACCACTGCTCTTGAGTGGATTGCTGGGATCACATATCAAAATGGATAGTTTCAACTCAAGGCGGTGATGCGGGAGAAATTCTCATACGGACACAAGTTCTGCCAGGTCTGATTTGAACATGTTGACGAATTTTATTAGACGCCATTGGCAGGAGTGAAACTTATTTTTGAAGCTTGGCACGAGGGTTGCTCAACATATTGTCTCATATTAGACGTTAAAAAGAGCACCGCACACTGTTTGCGGAGAGCGGCTTCTGGAATTATGGATTGTAGAATAAGTACGTGATCGTCACCTTTGTTGCAGAAGTACTCCATATCTTCGCAGCTCATGTTCTCAGTCTCAAACTCGCCGGTGAAGTTCTCCTCCGCCGAGAACTCGTCTTTGGCCAAGAGCTCATTCTCTTCAGAGACGCACTCCTCCTCTTCCTCCTCCAGGCCATCCTCTAGAGGACCTGAGGGAACACACACACATTCACACATACACACATACATACACAGACACACACAGACACACACATGCATACACACATAAGGGAGATGTTCAGCAGTTTCATCACATCCTTCAGGCTTTCATTAAAAAAAGAACTTCTGCCTTTCTTTGTTTCTTTTGTTGCGATAATGCAAAGTTATTCAAAGCGCAGCGCTGCACTGTCTATGCATTCCATGTTCAGACATCCAGTATAGACAAATATAAAGCCATGTCAATAAAGAATATTATTTTACCTTAATATTTCATTCCAATTTTATTTTCATTCCATTATGGCATATTGAAAAAGCCCTTTGAGACTGTGTGCTCTCTGAAAAACAAGCTGACATGCAGCCAAGGTGAGCTGTGATGTTAATCCTGCTACCTGCAAAACAAAACCTCACACAGATGGAGGGAAGGAGGGAAAAAAAAGTTCCTTTCCAGACTTTTCATACAGGCATCAGCATGGGAGGAGGAAAGAAAAATACTTTTATTAATTTGTTAGCCTTATCACAGGGTACAATGTTGATTTTCCATTTACATTCCATGCCTCCGGGTAATACACCAGTGCAATCTTAAAGGAGACACTTTTCCGT
Source organism: Paralichthys olivaceus (assembly GCF_024713975.1). NCBI lineage: Eukaryota > Metazoa > Chordata > Actinopteri > Pleuronectiformes > Paralichthyidae > Paralichthys > Paralichthys olivaceus. The sequence goes on along the minus strand of NC_091105.1, from coordinate 23,133,674 downwards.
GTGATTAATTTTCCCCCTCTCTGCGCAATATTATTTCTTTAAATCTAAATGATTTCAGAGTTTTGCTTGTAGCTGTACATCTCTTTTGGTATTTGCATATTACCATTTTGCTTCAATCAAGGGCGTTGATGGAATTACTGTACTGCTACCTGAATTGTATTAGCTGTGAAAAACATCTCACCCGGCATTTGAATGTTATTAAGATAATGTGCATCTTGCACACCTCTCCTTCCCACCAAAACACGTCTCCAATGTCAGCACATGAATTACCATAGCAAAGACGCGACAGAACACTTCAAGTTTAAGGTTAGTTTATATTTGAAATAACTCACTCCGAGCAAAAACAAAAAAAAGTGTCCATAAAAGTCACAAATCTTGTCCTCCAAGTATTATGAGCCGTGTTTAAACTGAATAATCATATCAAAAGTGGTGCCACTGTTGCCTGCTAGATGTGGATGCTGTCTCCGTCTCTGCCTGTCACACATGAGCTATGTTGCAGCCTCCTGTGCATCATCCTGGAGCTCAAACAGAGTGCACTGATATCCTCTCGACACCTTTCAGCGTGTTTGTTCTATTGTAGAGGGAGTGTGCCCCTCAGCTTTAATAAAGCAATAATTTCAGTTCACAAAATGGGGCTGGTGTGCCTCTCCTGTTTCTCTTTCTTCCCACACCGAGCCTCATAAAAGACCCCCCTGATGTCCACAAACTGCCTGCTCTTTTCATTAGTCTTATAAATTACTCCTTTGTAGAAGCCTACATCTGCAGGAGCCCCGGACATGAAAAGAATTAGCACACAGATCTCTAATAGACACTGTGGAGCCAGAGTGCTGCTTTTAAATTAGGATACAGTTTTATGATCTTATCTGATGCCTTCTGCTGATTCGCTGAGGAGTGAAGTGAAGCGTGAAGTGACTCGATGAGTCTACCATCGCTTAAGATGATACTGGGAGATAAATATCGCAGTATCAAGGGGAGATTGTATGACTGCCGTTAAAAGCTCCTGCCAAGCCAATTGAAGACAGTGTGAAAGAAAGCGGGGAAATACATTTCTATACGCACGCTCTGTACACATTCCATTACACAGCTGAATAAGAACTGTGTGTACAACTAAACGATTCTTCCTCTGTTGCCGGCAAATACAGCAGCGCCATTGCACCATAGAAAATAGACCTACAGTGTTGTGTGATAATAAGGGTAAAGGGAGATTAAAGATAAACTTCATGGTCAATAAGACACAAAGATTAGGGAGATAAGATGAGATAGAGCTGAGGTTTAATAGACTCAGAATAAGGGCATCTCACTTCCCCACTCCAACAGATAGTAACTAAATGGAGCATTTTCAAACTGATAGAGATACTGGAGGCCGTGCTGAATATGGAAAAATGAAATGCTCCACCCAGTTTGCGACATTAAAGGGGGTCCGACGGCTACTTCTTGGGGAACCGCATAGATTACCAAAGTTTGTTCGCATTCTCACGTGTTTAGTTTATTATACAGTATTCATTGCATGGAGAGACCTGAAATTATTTCAGAGACAGCAATGATAAGAATAATGACTTTCTAAACGACTAGCACCACACTCCTAACTCATTTTCTGATAGTGGCGTTCCTGCTATATTTAGTTGTGTACTGTTTAAAATCCTGTCACATTCACTGTGTGACCCGCGCTTGTTGGTGCATTTCTATAGGGTCTGCTGACGAATTGGGCCAGAGGAATGTCTGCCGCTTCACCCTCTTATCAAGGCTCCTCCGGAGTTTAGATGGCCAATGGCACCGCAGGGAGAGCGTCCGCACTTCACCACGGAGCAGCCCACTTTAAATAGGCGCGCTCGTCACAACAGACGCACAAATTTGTAAAACCAAGGAATTTGAATGGGAGGTGACAGCACAGCATAAACACTGTTTTTAGAAAGCCACAAATCCTCTGGGAAGCTGTGGGGCGTTTTTTTCTCGTTTTCAACCAAGTGCATCTGTTTTGTTCTGTCAGTGTAATCAGAGAGGACGGCTCTGCTCCGAGTGGGTGTCTCAAAGTTCCCCAGTGTTTACAGAAGAACAAAAAGACGCCACCGTCTTCTAATGATTTTTCTGTTTTTTAAATGTTGTAATAATATGCCTCGAATATAACCCCTGTCTAGCACATGTTTTTGTCTTGTATTGAGGTGAAAATAATGGGCCATGATTTTAATTGATTGATTTAAGTTATCAAGCAAACAATGCAGTCAATTGTTCCAGCCTCTCACATGCCACTATTTTGTACTTTCAAATTAAATTAAACTCCTATGGGTTTTGTTCAGATAAAAACAAGGCTGCATGAATGAAAGGAGATATAAACATTAATAATCATAATAAGTACATAAAAACAATATCACACACAATAATGTGTCATCTTTGCCGTTTGTCTGTTGACGTCCTGGATACTTTTACATATTCCAGCCTCTAAAAGACTTTGGGATTAAATAATGTAAGAAAATCCCTCTTTGATTTAATTGCTCCTTTTCTTCATTAACGCATTAACCTGTGATGAGGGTTCACAAGGACACTTCACTTCACTTCTCTGAGGTCACAAGCTAAAACGGTTGGGAACCACTAGACTGAGTAATAAATCAGTTGACTGTGTTAAAGAATCATTAGAATTTAAGAGAATAGTTGCAGTCTGTTCAGTCGCGTAATCCACAAGGTTTGCTTTATAGAAGAGCTAAACTCATCACAGCACAATGACACTATCTACTCAACTTTATCAGGACTGCAACCTCTCCGAACTTCTTCTCAATCTGGGTCAGTGTCCAGGTATCCCCACACCCACACCACAGCCCTGTCACCCACTCCCTCTACTCTGAACTGTCTCATCCGCAATCATCAAACTCTTCCTCTGCTGAGCAGCGCGCGACATCTCAGCCCTGTTCAAACAGTCATGCACCAGGAGCAGCAGGCAGGAGCAGCCAATGCTAATAGAGACATTGGTAGCTGAATACAGGCTTGATCACAGTGGCTCTTTTGTTCATGGCGTGGCCTCTGTCTGATAGGGATCGGCCATGTGGAGTGGAGCTCCAGAGAAGGATATGGTAATGCCCCAACTGAGTCTATAAAATGGGGTGATACTCTGAGACCATATGATGGACAGAGGATTAATGAGTCACAGAGGAAGGGGAGCAGGGAAGAGAGGAGTACGGACGGAGGTGGCGGTGGGAGCATCTTTCAGGAAAACACACAAGTCTGTGTCTGAGTCGACTAAAACAGGACATGAGGGGAAAAAAACACACAGATGTGCCAACCTTGTCTCGGAAACTCAAACTTTTGAAATAAACCGGAGCTCTAAACAAACGTGTGTATGAGCAAAACTGTATAAGTGACTGCTAATTTCATGGTGTGCCTTGTCAGCCGTCCGCAATGTGGTGAGCTTGTGGTCGGGCTGCGATAGCGATACCTCGCATTATCAGCAGGCTCCACAGTGTGATGTGTGGATCACAAACCCAGCCTCCTCTATAGCTCCCTAATTAGAGGTGAGGTAATTGAATCTGACAGAACAAAGCAGCAGATCTCTATAAGCATGGAAATCATTTTTGCTCCCACCTATACAGTTTTTCATCCAAAAGGCTCATTGAAAATGTGTCCAAGCTGGCCTGGGGATAAAACGTAGCACCTGAGACTAAACATGAATGCATAATGCAGCCCTAAAATCCAACAGGGCCACGCCGCTCAACCCCTGCCAGCTCTGCTCCGTGTGACTGGCCCTTTGTGCCAACACTGATACGGGGCCTTCCTCACTTCCAGGTGAGCACACACACATACTTTGCAGGACTCCTCAAACTTCTGCGTGGGAGGAATTATAGAAATATAGACTTTGACTCAAGTTGCAAGTGGCTCTACGCTGTGATGCAGGTAGGCTTATGTTTACCACACAGCTGGGGAAAAAAATGGATAAACATTTGCTCTCTGACAAAAAGAAAGTGAAACAGAGAGGAAAAAAAACCCCTCTGTTTTTGCAGGATGGGTCGGGAAGTGTGAGACAGAAGAGAAAGTGAGGGAGGAGAAAGTGGAGGGAGGCGAGGAGAGACTGGGGGCCATACTCTCTCCTTAGCTCTAATGACCTTTGGGAAGCAGAGGGCTCCCTCAGCCTTAGAGGAGACAGAGTGTATATGTTACAGGGCTCAAGCCTCTAATTTAATCCTTGATCACTGTAATGAAATAGATACCATTTACGCAACTCTTAATAGCTTAATATGCTACAGGAACCCTCAAAGGAATTTTTCATTTCAATCATCTTTTTTTCATACTGGGTAAATGTTTCAGAAAAAGGAGCCTTTTTCCTCCATGTACACTGTGATCAAACTAAATGTGGAGCTAATGCTGTAACACAAGTCAAAAGTAAATTACCATTTGTATATTTTCTGTGAACGGTTGTTTGTGTGTAAATATATGTGTGTGAGTTTGTGGTGTGTGTGTGTGTGTGTGTGTGTGTGTGTGTGTGTGTGCTGGGAGGAGCGTGGAGCAGCTTCAGTGGAGACTGATGTGTTCTCAGAGCCGCAGTCTGTGACCAAGAATAAGCATTGGTATTGTTTAACTTGATTTTCCGGTTGCTAAGCAATGTAATTCTCGTGATTAGAAATGGCTGCCTTCCTAAATTTGGGCACTTACAATCAACAGTCAACAAACTGCTTGAAAACTCAGCACCAATGCTCATCTGGAAATTGTGGTGAAAAAAAAAAGGAGGGCGGGTTCGGGGGGGGGGATGAATCAATGTATTCACATCCTTTTAGAACGCACACACACATGAGAAACACACAAATCCTCTGCGAGGCTGCAGCACGAGAGATGACATCTGATGACATCATGCATGTATGACCCACTAACTGTACGTTTCTGCTTCGTGCAGAAAGAAGTATGCACGCCTGCCGACTGGGAAACCGTATCACTATCACTGTCTGCGGAGCTGCTGAAAATGCTACCCAGATGCAGAATAATGTTCTGATTTATTTCTGTTCACATTTTCAAATGCTTTAACATAATTCGGTGGAGTATCTTACTCCAATCAGACACAACGTTGGATCCCAACATGTTTGCAGACTTGCTAAGTTCTGTGTTGTTGCGCCCAGTGTTTCTGTCTGGACTGTTGAAGGGGAATAACACACGCTTACTTCTTTATCCAATGAATTTGAATTGGAATGGCATGAAAACATGCTGGCATTTGACTATGCCATTAAAATGCTGGAGGCACCTCTGAGCGTGCCCGAGGGCTTCAGCAGATGCCAGCCAGTTTCTCTGTGGAGTTAGCTGGGTCCTGCTTCACTCTACTGCCTCTACTTGTCTCTCTGGAGATTACAGACACACTCACACACACACACACGTGCATCCAAGTGGACACTGGTACAACGTCTGGTCCATAAAAGTCACAAAGCTTGTCCTCCAAGTAATATGGGCTTAGTTAATGCCTCTCTTGCAGGGTAACATTTGCTTTGCAGGGGTGTCGAACATATTAAAATGCTGCAAAATTGTTAGTATGCTGCATTTCCTGTTAGAGACTTGCTTTTCCTCTTTTGAGTGATTTATTAGTGTCATTCTGTTACTTCTAAGGAAATAAAATTTAACCATGTGCCTGTACACCGGACGTGACAGCTGAAACAAAGCAGGTAAAATATGTGTGGTCTTAATTACTGGTTTATAAGCAAGCTTTTCACTAGAACGTTCACTTTTAATGAAGCCATTGAGTGAGGCTCCTCCAGGGAGCTATCATGGTTAAGTGGGGGCATCCATCTTCAGCCATTGGCTTGTCTGCAGACGAGTGGAGGCTCTGTCTACAGCACGCTCACCTCATATTGGCTCACTTTATCTCCACTAAGTAAAAAGTCTGCTGGAAGGTGCTAACAGTGGCGAGAAAAGACTTTTCTCCAGCAGCTCTGATGAGGCTGAGGGAGTTTTCATCCTGCAGAGGCAGCGGGCACTTCACTGTGTCTAAGTCAGAGCTTAATAAGACGCTGCTGTTTAACCTGAAAAGTGTTGCATTCATCACATTCAGTGGCCTCACTGTGGTGCTTGGAAGAGCAGCGCCGGAAATGCTAAAACTGCTTCTGTAACAAATAGCTTTTAGTCGAGCGTCATTTCAAAGAATTTAATGGGGAGCCTTCAGAAAAAGAAAAATGATTACTGTATCAAATAATGTAGATAAAACAATATTTTCCCATCAAGGAATTTCTATGAAATGGATATATCTAAGATGTCAATTTCATTCCAGTATTGTGAGGGATGGAGGGTTCCTTTTGCAATAAATTCTTCATTAATTCAATTCTAATTTGCCTCTGGTTCCTATTTCTACTATTGATAGTTCCACTTCTTAATACCTCGGATAAGGGGGAGAAAATCATTGCAATAACTCAGTGGAGACTGTGAGCAGCAGATATGATCTAAATATTACCAATGCCAAAAGAAGTGTGAAGTCTGATGAACATTTCAAAAGAACAATTCTTTATGGATCAGCTAAATCTTTTCCACTTTTTAATTAAAAGTAAAGAAAATAGAAGTTAATTATCCTGTAAAGATTAGCTGGTGGGCATCTTTCTGTAAATTAGTTCTAATTAAAAGGAAATTGTCAAATGACATTCAAAGCACTGTCCTTTAAAACACAGACTGAGATGGGCTTTTTTTTCCCTCCCGCCTTCCTCCTCCTCCCCCCTCAGCCTCGCTCCTAATTCTTGATCTGGCCAAGTGAAGCTTCTTGCTGGAAGATTAGGATTCTGCCAGTGCTACAGACAGCACACACACACACACACACACACTCCGTGCTCCCTGGATAGCGGGCTTCTAGCACACTGTGAAATACTGCTGCATCAATGGGGAACTCGTGGCTGCCGGAGATAAATACTCCTCATTGATAAATGATTGCACTGATTAGTTGCAGTAGTTGGGCTTTAACTTTTGTATCAGACTGATATTGGCTTTTTAATGAAATATCAGATATTGGCCATTTGCTCTAATTCAGCCTAAAAACTTGGAAAACCTTTTATAGAAATCTTCTCTTGAATTACAGGTGTAGAGCTGCTGGAAAGCACAGGAACGAGGCTACCCTGTTTTTTTCCCTCGAAGTGAGGAAAGAGAATAATTGCACTTCATATAATCCTGTTTAAAATCATGGAAATGTTTTTTAAACACTGGAACCCAAGTTTCTGTCACGCAAAAGATGCAAAATAATGGAACAAATGGAATGGTCATATTTGTCACGTTGACTTCACAACGTCAGCTCATGTTTTTAGTAACGCGCAAAGAATTCCTTCTTAAGAGCGTCTGCTGGTAACCTTTGAGCAGCAGAATGGATGACATGACTTTTCCTTCCCAGTTATCAGTAACTAGGAAAGCTGAAAGAATATGTGTTCATCCATCACTCACTCTGGTAACATTACAAACTCAGCTTGTTAAACTTGGCCAGTTTGTGCTGCCTCCACAGCATCTGCTGGAAATGAAAGTTAACTTGGCTACGTTTTCATAGCCTCCACCATTAGATGAGCTTGACCTCGGTGCTGCACTGCTACTTTTCCTCACAATGATGTTTCCACTGCTACCACTTAATTTCCAAGCTAAGTAAATAAAATCTAAATCCACTCGTGTTCATTCACCTGTGATGCCTAATGCCACATTTTCACAACATCCAGAGTATGTGATGCGTCCTCAGTTATATGAATGTAAAAATGAATGTATGCAAACTTGACAACTGAAGAATTTGATTATGCGTCTTCATAGACTATATTGAAATTTAAACAAATGTGAGGGAACATTAAAAGCTGGACACACTGGTTTATATTTAATGATATTGAATTCAATGTTTTAACTATATCAGTAACATCATATATATTAGCCTGCAGCTAATGATTAGGTACATTTTCATCTTTGAGTAATGTGCATATTATTTTCTTAATAAACCCTTAAATCATCAGAAGATAGTGAAATAGGTCCATCATGAGTTTTCAGAGCCCATGATGACACATCTTATTCTCCCAAACCAACTGACAATTGACTGTGAAGTACAACATTTAACCTTTTCTGCATGAAAAATGACCTAAAACCATAAATTGACTATTCATAAAGTCACATTTGTTTTCTGTTGACTGAAAAACAAATCAAATTCAGCCTTTAAAGACTGTTAAGACTTTAAAGACAATTATAGTGACACCCGTTTGCCTGCTGCCTCCTTTCCACTGAAACAAAAGAGCACAAACCTACAGTGTGAACACGCACAACACTTAACCAACAACCACTCTCACCACTTCACTAATAAATGATGAATCAGTCTGTGTGTGTGTGTGTGTGTGTGTGGGCTCTGCAGCTTTCATCTGATTTCATGTGGATTTCATCACTCATTGTCTGGGCTCGGGCTGTTGCTCCCATCCACCCGCGTTGTATCAAACCAGATTCCAGCAGTATAGTCTGACAGAAGAGAGAGGAAAACATTGCTGAAGCCCCTCCATCTGCTCCGGCTAATGATGATGCTCTCCCTGGCCTGGAGCAGAACTGTGTGAGGGAGATTTACACCCATAATACCCCTGGGGCTCTGGAGCTGCACCGCGCTCCAAAAACACCGTCGCTCCATCACTTTCTATATGATAGCTGGCAGAGCAGGTAACAATGGACCAGCAACAATGTCTTTTTGTATTACTGACAAGTGCCTTATTTGGTTGACATAACCTGCCTCGGTGTCTGAGGAGTGGCACTGAGCACACAGGAAAATGGATGACAGCTACACCATTGAGACATTGTGCCGTTGCAACAATCATACCGGAGTATGTTTTTGAAAAATACCCAGTAGTGTGTGATATGAGGTAGGCGAGGACAGCAGTGACTGAGGGAAAGGTGCCGGTCTTAGTGATACACTAATTGGAATGATGGGGGGGGGGTGAACTAAACTGAAAAGAGCTGCTTCTTTCCATCCACCCCATTATAAAGGTTTATAAGTTGTAATTTTACTTCAATTTGGAGGCTTTAGACCCATTCTAAGGCTGTGTGTGGGACGCGCCTTGACATATATCTCCTAAAACAAGTAAGTTAAATGGTGAGAGGCAGAAAGAAAGACTGTGTATGTATGTGTGTTTGTGAGGGAGACAGAGAGAGGGGTGGAGGCATATGGGGGGGGGGTGTAGAGAGCTCTACTCCTCAGGGATTGAGTGTTCACACACAGTAAATGGAAGTGGCACAGCTCTGACCTTTGAGCTGCAGCATACGAGTAAAGTGAAGGCGCTGTCAAAATATTGCTTCAGAAATGACAATCCACCTCGCCAGTCCCAAGTCTTGACATGGCAGGCAAGTGGAGAGCCGTAACCTGCTGATCCCGACATTACAAATGAGGGGATTATCATGACAACAAACCGCAGCTCGACACGCTGCATACCCTAAAGATATTCTGGCATTGCCCCTTATTATCAGCAAAGTCCCACACAGATAGCCAGCGATGACACTCGGAGCAGGCGCCCAAAGTCGAAAAAGGAATGGGAGTGGCTATGTGTCAGAATCTCAAATGAAATTTCGAATCAGGTTTGTAAAGTAACTTCTTCCCATCAGCATTAACTGTGGCAGTTGAGCGGCTTCCTTGCATCTTCATTTACACCCACGTAATGCTCAGGTCCACAGAGAATAGCTCAATCGTAAAGAATACCAAAATATCACAAGCAAATTACTAGTGCTCTGAGAGGAAGCTTGGGAGGAACAAAGACAGGCAGCCATAATTATATCTTGGCGTGTATAGCATGTCAATCGGCCACCTTCGTTCTGGAGGGCATTCCCCTGGGCCCCTCAGGCATCAAAATGATGTCCAAATTATTTTGTGCTCTATTGCAGCATGATGCGATTATCATATTTACTGGTGGTGCATTATGACAAACATTGATGTTTACACCTGTCTCTGTGAGAAGGCAAGGTTTACACTCTGTAATTTAGCAAATGTACAGTATGCATATGAGCTTGTTGGCAGGGATTTAAATTAGGTCAGAAATGGAATATATCAATAGCAACCCATATGTGCATCTTTCTTTTCCTTTTTTCCCCCCTTCCCCTCCCCAGCCGTCTTTGCTCAGAAGCTTGGCGATGAAGCAGCTTGACGACTGCAAAAGTGTGATATGTGCAAATCACATTTGCAGATGAGCTTGAAACTCCTTTTAATATTCAGATATCAGACATCCCGCACTGAGAAGCCCGCTAAGACGCGATTCGGGGGAGAAAAGCAAGATCGGCGTCATTAGGGGAATCGTTAGAGGCTCGGTTTACATTTTACATATTTCACAAAAATGTACAACCAAGTAAAAACATCACCAGTTATCTGTGATAACAATGCAAATTTTTGTCAGAGAGCGCATGAAGATTCTGTCAAAATCCAAAGTCGCTCAGGTCTTTCTTTTCCCTTTTTTTCCCTCTCTGGCTTAACACCCTCAGCTTATTGGCGCTTTGATTTCTTTCATATTTTTTCCCTGAGAAGACACACAGGCTTGTGGAGTCAAAGGCGGTGAAAGGTATGTTTGCCACGAGGCACGGGAACACGTGTCCCCATAGCCTGCCAATAGCTCATCAAACACACAGGCCTGTGGATGGATGCAAGCCCGGCTGGCGTTTAGGACGTCTAAACAGCATCCGCTCTGCCACCATCCCTGACTCCTGTTTACTTGCCTCAGTCAGAGCCACAAAGAACAGCCCCATTTGCCGACGGTTTTCTGCAAATACATGCAGCGCAGCGACAACAACGCCACCACAAGGTAGCATTTTTTCCCGCTCTGATACCTGCTCCTTTGTGGCATACAGCAGTGCTCTGACAATAATTCTGCTGCTTTACAGCCTCAACTTTTTCATTGGATGACAGAACATAGCCCCTGCAATTTCCCCCTACCTCCTTCATTTCCCCGTGTCTTAGCCCTGCACCAAATTTGTCTCTGTGCCATTTTAATTACAGCCAAGGCAATCTTTATGGTGGTATTCTGCGAGAACACCAATCTGCAAAAAAGGTGATAAGTAGAGCCGCCACCCAGCTTTGGTATCAGTAATAAACAGACACTTAATTGAATAATTTGACCTAAGAGCCTGATCCTGGGAAATAGCATGCTGGAAAAATTATTTTGAATATTGAAGACAGTTCAGTGTTTTGCATGACGCCTGCAGTAGGAGAACACACAGTGGATTTGGCTGGTTGCCCGCCAACTCGCCAATGTGGGCCATGGTGAGTCTTTACAGAACAGATAAGTGAGCCTTTGGTATCCTGGAAGCACTCAGTTGTGCGTGCGTGTGTCTGTGAGTGTGTGTGTTGGAGGAGGGGGTAGACATATGTATGCATGAGTCTGTGTGCAGGCGTGTGCATGCATGTGTCCGATATGTACGAGGGGGGGAGGAGTGTGAAGTGTGCCCACTCGAGGTCCATCTCCAGCTAGCAGCCACATGGGCACATCCCCCTTCGTCCCTGTACCCTAAACACACACACACACACACACACACACACACAAACACACACACACACACACACAGAGAAGCTTTCCACAGAGCCTTAGAGACAATGACTCGCGGCCCCTTCCTGTTTAAGGATAGCTGTCAGAGGATGATGGCTCCGATTCAACACTGCAGCAGGTTTGCACAGAGCTCCCTGATAAAACAGAAAAAAGCAAAAGCCTCCACTCTCCCCTCTTTCTCTCACTCGCTCCATCACTCTCACTCTCCCTCCACAGTTCAACACTGATTTGACTGCTAGCATAATTTTGCAGAGAAGACTATTTGCAGATGCAGCAGAGTTATCAATCCGAACAGACACACAATCCGGGTCCAATGTCACTTCTCCTCATTATGTTAATGGTTAATACATGCAAATGAAAACATTCCGGCAATTTGATTTCTTTGAAGATAGTTTGCATATTGTCTTAGCCATAATGATGGTACACTTTCTCCCCAGCTTCGATTTATGCAAGGCTAGTTAGTTCATTTTTATCAGCTCTGGGTTCATTTCTAGGGCTACTGGAATGTGTTTTCCCCTTCCCCTCACTATTTAACTAATTAGGATTCAGGTACCATAAGCAGATTTTTCACGCTATTGGTGTTTTTCTTAATTAAGAAACAAATGAATTCTCCCCAGCAAAATAGATGGAACAACGGGATAGGGTGCCAGGGGCCAGATGCGGCGCTTCTTAATTAGAAGTCACTCCATTGTCTGAGGTTTTTTAATGAAGCTCCAATCTAAATGGATATCAAAAAAGCTTCTAGTGAAGAAAACACACACACACATACTCACACACACCGGCCATTTAAAATAATAAGGAAATAAAGATAATGAAAGACAAAAGATATGTACTGGCAGCCCCGGCTCACACCTCCAGTTCAGCGCATGCAGTGCTCTCGTCACCTCTGGATGAGCCCTATTTAAGCAGCTCGATCCCTCGCCTGCCCCTGCCTGCCTGCAGCCATGTCTAATGTTCTGCCAAGCCAACAGTGAACCACTCTCTTTTCAACTTCTCATCAAAGGTGGAAGTTTCATTACCCCGTGGATGGTTATCAACTAACTCTTTCTGAAAGCTGTTGCAGCTGTCAACTTCCTGTTTTGGTCTTGAATAACAGTGGAGGCTATAGCAGAACCCATGCTCAACATATCAATGTCATTTGTGATAGGCTGACGTTTTGGTGCAGGGCAAATTTGCAATTAGCTGGAACAAATTGTCACCTGAACACAATATGGCAGATAGAAATGGTGGTGTTCAATTAGATTTAAACACCTGGGACGCATATATACGCCATAAAAAGAACTGTGCGCAGGGAACAAAGGAAAGTTTTAGTTTTGAAGTTAATTTTCAGGGTTTTTTTTGCTGTGAAGTCCAATCATCATGGTCAGCCTTGGTGATGCTGCTGTGCTGGTGACTGAAGGCGATAACATCGGGGGTGTTTTTGACTGAAATAAAACCCGTGGCATGCCCATATGTGCTGCCAACCCCATCAGTTCTTCTTCAGACGGCATGGCTTAGGAGCTCCCAGAGGATGGGCCAGTGCCCACTGATACGGGCCCAGCAACCATCTTGTCCAGGCCAAGTATCCCTGTGCCCAGGGGCTGTGCCATCAATGCCATGACTTGTGCCAGACTGGATCCCACCCAGCAATTCATTTCAAAGGCTTTTTTTATGGATCAGGTATGCAGTGTGATTTTCCTTTCCCTTTGTAATGTGCCATGTCAAAGGCGAGCTAGGCTGACTTTAAAGTCATATACTAGTTTTTTCAGCCTTTCATTTGCGAAGGAGACATAATTGATTTCTGACTTTTCAAATGTCAAGTTGGAAGAGATTCGGAAAAAAAAGACCAATGTCCTAAAAATCAATCAGCAATATAGGCATGTTGATTTGAATGGTATTAGGCTTTATTTATAAGTTTACTTATTAATACAAATTGAGAAAATACTAATATAAACCTTCTGACTTTGATGGTTCATCAATTTCTTCAGGCAATAACTAATATTTGTTGTCTGGAAATGTAAAAATAAAAAGAAGGAAAACAAAACAAAAACCATGAACGGATCCTCACTTCATCAGGTAGGATATTTGAGACAAATACTGATTAATCTCTAAGGGTTCATGGAGTCAGAAAACAGAAAGAAGTAACTTCCTTAATAAAAAGTCAAATTTTTGAACACCTCCATTTATCCACAAATTACCATAATCCCCTGGATGTTCACTCATGTGCTCTCTCACTCTCATTTAGAGCATTACTTGTTTATTTATATCTGTGAATGAGATTAGAGGGGAAGATTACTTAGCGCAGACACATGAATAGCGATCAAAGACTGGAGGATAATGTAAGTCTTTCAGTGATTGCTCAGCTCTTTTCAAATCTACCGGTGGTGTATTAGAACAATGCGAGTGGCTGTGCTCCATATAGTGTGACAACAATAATACAAAATCCTCAGGGAGTGAACTGCATGTAAACACTCCAGATCAACACACAGTGCACTGGCACAAAGTGTCCTCTAATGCAGCAAAAAAAATTAGCTGTGATCCTGACGACGGCAATCGGTTCAGTGGAATGACATCAGTTGTGCACAGGCGTGAATGTAGCTAGAGAAAGGTCTGATTCTGTATCTGCACAATGCAAAATGTTTTACAGCCCACACTGGTCACCCAGGGAACACCAGCCACAGGTAAACATGCAACATTATGTCCTTGTGATTATTCTAAACAAAGAGGTTGACACAAATATGACACTCTCTCATCCAGATGATTTATGAAGAATGTTATAATCGCTGAATTCTCTCTGCTTGTGCCGCTCACATTCGGAGGAAGCACTGCTCCGGCCAATTATTGGTGGCAGGACAGAGAAACTACTCGGTTAAACATAACAAATAACGAGGGGACAGGACAGAAAAAAACACCAGAAAATTACTCCAAAAACCACACACACATGTATGCAATCAAAACAACAAAAAAGAGCCAACAGCGTCAGCTTGCGGATTTGACAAACAAACTTTCCGAGCAGAATGTATTTGTAGCTGCAAATGAAGGAACGGATCTGAGGACCAGTTGGCTAATTATTTATCCTGCTGGCTTTTATGGCTCTCATTAATTTCCCGCTTCTCTCTCTTTACCTTCCATTGAAAGTCTGAAGTCAACCTGCATCTGGTGCTGATAACGCCAGGGTCTCAGCAGCCTCCCAGCCTCCCCTCTAACCCGCCCACACGCACTTCCACGAGAGAAAAGGAGCAGCTTTCATAATAATGCCATGAGAATTAGCATTCCATGTTCCAAATCCACAAAGATGTGCTCACTTGAGAAGGAAAACACACAGTACATGGTTTTGGGGAAGGGTTAAGTTGCATCTCTTAATTCAGTGGGTTAATGGCAGCAATCGACTATGTCACTCGGCAAAGACGGTGCTACAGAGAAGGAGTACGAGATGGGAGGATTGGAAGGGTAAACTGAAATATTTGAGCTGAGCTTCAAAGTTTGTCCTCAAAAGTTGGCACTGAATCTCTGGTCAGATTCTTACACCATGTTTACACGACTGGATATTTTCCCCTCTGTTCAAAAAAAAAATCTGTCCACAAGACCTTCATTAAAAAAAATATCTTCGTCCAGATGAGAATACAAAAACAACTGCCAAATGCTCACTCAAGCATGCCGTGCCAGTAGGTGGCGATAAAGTAAATCAGCAATCTGTCAAATATGAGAGAGAGTAATATTGGGTGAAGTAGATGCTGTGATGATACATTTTGTTGCAAAGCTGTAATTAGACCTAGCAATCCTAACCAGGGAAGCTGGTACATTGTTGTTATTTCCATTTTACATGGACATGTGAATACGCGCGATCCGGACTTTTAGAAAATCTGCACTTTGGAAGGCGTTTGCAAATATCTCCATTTTAGTGAATTAAAACACTGTTTACGTTTTCAAATGCAAAGTCCTTTTAAATCATGCATTTAGAACTTTTGACTTATTTTGGTAAACACTAAAAAAGTTTCCTATATAAAGAATAATTGATATATTATTCACAGTGTAACTGTACATTATAGAACACTAACCTGACCCTTTTAGAAAAAGAAATGACAATAAGGGGTAAATACTGAGGGAAGTTGGTGAATTATCTTGCCAGAAAGTGTCTGGCACTGATTACACCTTTCCCCCTCTTCTTTCTCTCCCCCTCTCTTTCTGATGGTCTCCCTCTCCTTCACCCTCTGTCACTCTTTTAGACTTGGGCGGAGGTTGACTGAGATTGGCCCACTCTTGATGCTTTGGTGAGATCACACCCCAGCAGGTCTGAGCTCAGGCTATCTGCCTCTCCCTAATGGCCCAATCTGGCTTTGTGCACCCCTCCATCTCTCTTCGTCCAACTTCCCCCTCACCCTCGCCCCCCTCCTCCTCCTCCTCCTCCTCGTCATGCTCCTTGAGCTGTTGGTCACGTTCACCCCACGATGGCGACGACCCTCACATGCAAGGACTTCATTGTTAATCCACAGACAAACCAAATGCCCAATTTGAGCCATTCCATTCCAGGAGTGAACTGATAGAGACTGTACACTGGTCACACTTTCAAACGCCACGGTGAGACACAGTGGGCGAGATTTGTTGAAAAGCTAATATCGGCGACTTCTGCTGACTTCAAACATCAGTAAGGTGGCAGAGACTACCTAGGCAGTATAGAAGCTGCATTACACACAACACAAGAGAAAGGGCCTAAAGAACTCTTGGTGATTCCTTTTATGTCTGTCTTTACAGGGAACCCAGGGCATTTCCCTTCTTATATGCAAAGGAAAGTAAACATGGCAACCCTCCGCAGGCTCATGAAATTGAACAGTAACGGCCAGTCTTTTCTTTCTTGTGTTTTATAGTTAGATGTGTTAGCTCTACAGCAGCTTTAGGAAATTCTGTATTTCTTTTGAAAGGGCCTCAAAGATGAATTTGCATTTAATTCATGATACGTATTTCATGCTAAATCTGTCACCATTCATGTGCCAGTCCGGTAAACCCTGTTTGAAGTTTCCAGACTGAACTTTTGCTCAAAGAGTTGAGCGGACACATGTGCGGGTCAGTGAATCAATGAACACACACACACACACACACGTGCAAACTCAAGCGCACAAACTTAATGGGAGAGAAAACTTAACCCAGTTAAGTTCGGTTTCAGTCTCAGCAGTGACCCGGTGATGCTCTCTCGCAGGCTTATTGGACTATCAGTGCTCGGGGTCATGGGCCTGGCCAGTCAAGATAAAAGAAACCCTGATGAAATGAACCATGTGGGAGCAGAGAGGGCTGCTCTCTACTGATGGAAGAAACCCATTCACTCAGAGAGGTGAGACTGTAACAGTGTCGTATTGACCTGGGTGACCTGGTTGACTGCCTCAACTCCACAACACTCTCTTTAGAGAGCAGGGGGCCGACAGTAGGGTTTCTACTGGAGTGTTTGGAAGCCAAAACTAACAATCACTTGTGACTGTAGATGTAGTGGATTTCATACATCTTCAGACACATTTTATAAACACTTCAACAATTACTTTTTGCTCATTAATAAACAATTTAAATCGAATCTAAAATAAAATAATTACTGACAAAAAAAGATTATTGCGAGTTTAGCACATATCAGTGTCTAAGAAAAAATTATCCTAATGGTGCATTTGACCTTTACTTAACCTGTTATAATTATTGTTATTATTATGATTATTATTATTACATGACTATTTCCATTCTTTACTATTTCATACACAAAATTTAAGATACTATGGTCATATTGTTTTATTCGGGCAGGTATGAGTACACTCACTTACTGTACTGTACTTAAGCAGACTACATTTTTATTTTTAACTAAGAATATTTGGCCTGGTATCATCAAATGACATATGATTAACAAGCCAATGTCCTTTACTAATTTCAAGTGTCATCTTTATGAATTGTGTTTGTTTTCAGCAGCCATTTCATACTGTGACTTTAGTTCTAACCCTAACCAAAACAAGCAAAGTAGCATGCTATTTATATTCATTCCCAAGATCATTTAAGGAAATGTTGAAAGCAAGCTGTAATTGAGTGTAATTCTTAATATTATGTTGCTATTTTAAATCATAATTTGACAAGATTCTTTCTACATGAATGAAGACATAAACATGAAACTTGCTGCCAAAGATAAGAGAGTTACACCCACAGTGTGAGTCTGAAAGCTGCTCACAAGTTTGTATTATAGGTGATCTGACTGAATGATTGATGAACTTACTGACTGGCAAGTCCTTCATGTATTTAGAATTCATCAGCCCCTGCACTCACTCACTCACGGTGACATTTTAAATATTCAGACGGTGACAAAGTTGGAGACTGACAACAATAAGGACATTTTTCAATATTCCTTGCCATTTGATTGAGCAGATGACACAAATCGTTATTTACCACTCTCAGATCAGAGACATGCACAGTATCGCTACCATTGAGCTGGTCAATATACATCACTTCGCCCCAAAGGATTACACCTCTTATCTGAAATGATATTCAATAAAGTATGACCGCAGAAATACAGAGTGGAGTGTTCTTGCTTGGATCTGGCTTATGCTGTGGAAAAAAAAAAAACACTTTATTGGAATTAAGATCCAAGTCAAGATTACCTGAGGAAACAGCAGTTAGATTTCTGTTCCAGTGCCATGTCCTGCACTTTATTCTCTGCTGCTTGGGGACTAGACCACTGTGTACTGTTCCCCACAAGCAATGGGGGTGTAATAGGATGCCTTTGTGAAATATATAAAGACGCCCCAGCACCTTCCACAGATCATAGCATGGGCTAGGTTTGGTGAGCCTAGCTGGAGTTTCTGTGTGTGTGTGAGGAAGAGACAGGGAAACTGCTGTGTGTGTCTGACTAATGTGGCCTTGCTGAAATGCCCTCGCAATCCAAAAAGTCAATGAGGCAACAGCAAAACTTTCCCCTGGTCCCTCTCTGATGCTCCACAACCGTAATATCATCAAGGTGCATGGGATGATATCACTTACTCATTTGTGCTGCCTAATTAGCTGCTGCAACTTCCCTCCCCACTGCTGCTCCATCCATTCGGCTTCTACCAACGCAACCCTCATTAACTATAGTGGGGTGAAAGTGAACTCCTCTGCTGCTGCCACTGAGTGGATCCTCGCTGAATGTGGTCTGGAACAGTAGCTGGGTGGTGTCTTCTCAAACAAAGACATCTCTTTATAGTTAAAACTTGACAGCTGCCATTAGATTTCCCCTGTATGAGTTGTTTATGAAGTGGGTTTCAAGGTTAAATGTTCACCCAAATACTGAAATAACTCCTGTCGTTATGTATTCTCTATTCGTTTTCTGTTTTATTTTTCCCTGACATCAAATCCCACAAACACACACACACTCACACACACTCACACAGCCCCCACCCATTCACCCAAGCCCCCAGCCCTGCACTGTATAGCTTTTCTTTCGTTGTCGGGAATTTGATAAAGCCTTTAGTGAGTGTGGTTAGAGCACTTGGGCTGAGGATCTGATGAGAAGTGTGGGGTCTGTCACACACAAACACACACGCTGTAAGTACATTCTAATTAGCTGATGTATGCAGGACCTCATCCATGTTGGAGGGGTATCAAAAAGTAATCAACGCCCCATCCCTGATGAGCTCAGAGAGACACAGATTCACATTGTCTACGGAAAGATGATGCGTGGCTGGACCTCGACTCGGCTTTCCAAACCACCATAATGCCATGCAATCACAAGACATTATGCACAGATCTGAACCCCAAAGCCACAGGATAGAAAGTAGAAAAAAAAACAGAATATTGAGTTCATAATTCAAAAGCCTGATTATGATGGTCGCTCTCGTGAAAAGCTGCTGTGGAGAGCCAGAAGTGGGAGAATTGGCCTGTGAGAGCCACAAAATCAGGTTCTAAATGCAGAGGAGAAACATGTTTAAAAAACTGTCATGATCAAGAGCAATGCAGTGCAGATAGCAGGGAAATCAGCAAGAGTTAAGATGACAACTCGTTGCCATGGAAAAGTGAAAAAAATGAAGTCAGCGGCGAGTGTATGAGGAGAATTTATGAAAGTGATTCTTCTCAGTGGAGGGAAATCAAATAGACATACAATATCAACCACAGCAGAACTCAGCGTTATCAGCATGAAATGGTGAAAAAAAAAAACTTAACGTCCTAAACATATGATCTAGGATTTTGTCACCCATTCATAATCTAATTTGACCTGTGGCCATACAGCCGATTGGTTTCAGTGAAGACCATAGGTGTTTTAGCTGCAGGCTCCAACAGAGAGAGAGGCATGTGTGTCACACAAAGACCATCGGTTAGCGACGTACCGAAAGGGACTCTGTATCACCATCTTATCTTCAAAGGACTGGGCAGGGGCTCAGGGGAGCTGTGCCACCGCCTCGCCTCCACACAGACACACACAGAGGGGGGATTTGGACCTGCAAGCAGGAACCGGAGATCTCTCGGCCGGCACCCAGGCCTGGACCCTCCTCCAACTCGCCTGCGGAGAACAGGCAGGGTTCCTGCACACGCGGCACGACATCAGTGAGCTGATCCCCCCACCACCAACACCACCGCCGCCACCACCACCACCCTCCTCCTCCTCCTCCTCCTCCTCGCTCTCTCCTCCCCTTCTAAACCCTCTCCGCCGACTGCCTGCCCATTCGCTTCCTGGCCTCAGCTTGACGGAGGGGATGGGATCTGAACTCAACTTAGACACAGAGTTTCCACATTTCACAGATGGCTGGGAGAGGCTTTGCATGGAGGTGAGGAAACAGAGAGAGAGAAAAAAGAGAGAAAGAGAGAGAGAGAGAGAGAGAGACTCATTGCCGCCGCCGAAGCGGGGCCGATTTCACACCGCGGTAGAGTGCGCTAAAGCAGGCCGCCGTTAATCCACTCACTGAGGGGAAGGCCTGGAGCTATTCCGCCGCCCGACCACCATCTCCCTCCACAAAGCCATAAATGGTGCATTATACAACTGGGCTTCAGAGACACTGC
Organism: Paralichthys olivaceus; assembly: GCF_024713975.1. Classification (NCBI taxonomy): domain Eukaryota; kingdom Metazoa; phylum Chordata; class Actinopteri; order Pleuronectiformes; family Paralichthyidae; genus Paralichthys; species Paralichthys olivaceus. Next base: position 23,113,239 of record NC_091105.1, on the reverse strand, counting down.
TGATATGCTGATAGGTGGCGGACAAAGACCAAAGCAACCACAGGAGCGGAGCCACATACAGGACTGAGGGCCTTAGCGCAGCAGCAGCACACATGTATTCAGGCATGATCTCTCAAACGCTGAACCTGCTGAGGTGTGGACTGTTAGAGTGCTGTATCTGCACTCTCCATCTGAGTTAGTTCAACCTCTGGATTCGGCCTCGAGACACAGATGGACATGCACTAACACTCCCTCTTCTCCTGCTCTACAACAAAATAGCTTTTTTTCCCCCTTCTCCCAACTGTGAATTCATATCTATAAAGTTACCAAAAGTCTTGGAGATGAGTCTTTGAACTCATGAAAGGCAATCATTTTGAATGAAAGGAGACAGGAAATATATAAACATGGGGGAATTTAAATAAATTGCCACAAAGAAAATCACGGGAAAGGGCAGTGAATTATATAATGATAAGACAGCCACCAGCCTAAGCCACAAAATGGGATGTTTTACATGAAACGAACAGCGGTCTAGATTAGAGAGCCATCCTGTTTAGACATGAAGCCAATTGAGTTGATATCACATGTGGAGAAAATTTGAAAGATAAGTGGGGACTATGAGAATTGTTATAATCCAACAGTAACAAAAAGCTGGAGTATATTGGCTTTTCCCCTAGAAGCACAGCACGATAAACATCTTTGATGAAAGAAGTTCATTACTTGTGCTCTGCGTAATGTAACATGCTGTATTATGAGTCTATGCCAACCTACAGCGAGGCAGACTCTAAATGAAGCCTCAGGCATTTAATGGACATCATTAGGTGAAAACATATAAGAGATAATTATGGTAATTACAAATCCCTTTTATTCGCCCTGAGTCTTTGACAAGAAGGTTGTCATATCAACCACTTCAAACAAACAAAGAGTTGTTGTCTCTTCCCCTAAATGATGTCCGGTTTCATTTGGATGGGAATTGTCTTCGGATTATCCTTTTTTTATTGTTTGGTTCGTGGCTCTGAAAGGAGGCTAAATTTCTTTCAATGAAAACTTGATTAAAACAAGTGATTCACAATAGTAGAATTTGACTGCCATTAGCATAGCCACTTCATTACAAGTGAGACCTTGATCTTGAAAGCAGCCCCTCACAAAGCTAATGGACATGTCTGTTATGTCTGTTACAGATGGACTCTGAGAGGAACCACGGCCTTTAATATCATCACTATGGGCACCCAAGGCCGATCTTATTAAATTTCAGCTCCACGACAATAGTCAAAGGAACAAAATGGCATCACTGGCAATATTACAGCCGGTTCTGACAGTAAAAAATCTTTAAGGAGTCTGTTTTGGTTAAACCTCATCCAAGTGTTGCTGTTTTTTGCCACACAGGGTCAAACCCAGAACAACCCTTGTCACTTCATCTCGGTGATGCACGATCGGCAGCGAGAAGAGATAAAATGTTGCATGGCACATCTTTATGGAGAGACTGAGAGCAAGAGGCAACTCGCGAAAGACTTGGGTGTTTATTTACAATATGCATCCAATCATCCTTTGTCACAGTTCCATGTTCGTCTTTTTCCGAAACCACAGAGAGACACTCGCTGGAGATTCCATTTTTGGCCTCTTTGCTACACAAACTCAAAATATGGTGCCGTCTTATCAGATCCTGCTTACAATAACAGATTCACTGCGAGTCAAAGCTGTTGTTTAACTTATTCAATCCCATGGGAAAATTCAGTTCAAACAAGTCAGGAGACATCTGCCAGTCCACAGCAGTTGATGATGTCAACGGTTCCCTGCTCGTACCAGATTCCTCCAGCACTTTCAATCATTCCTTGTGAGATTACTGCAATAGGATATTACTGAACAAACTATGACCATGTGTCCTGCTGCCACAAAGCTTAGCAACATATTACAGTTTGTCAAAGCAAGCTATTGCGAGGGAGAGATAGATACAGAGAGGAGGAGAGAAGCCATTGACCTTTGTGTCCTTCATATTTGCCTAGCTTCCCCTCGACCCCAATCTTAAGAGTGAAATCATCTGATCCCAAACTAACTGTCAACTGGCTTGTGATGGTGGCAAAGCCAGCAGACATCAATCAATCAGATTTTTCTCCTCGTCTATCAGAAGAGGCTTTTTTTTCCCTGTTTTGCTCGAGCTTATCATCTGACCCAGTTGTTATCCTGTTTCTGAAGCTTAGAAAACTTGATTATGGTCAAATGTATTTCTCAGGGATTCACAGACACTTCCTGGAGTCAACCAGGAGGAAAAAAATAGATATTTGCTATCAGTATTTCTCCATAGAACTGAATGCAGGATGTAATGATTGTAGTTTTGCCAAATGAGCCTCTTAATTCCACACCCACGCTGGAAATAAGGGGTTTGAGGCAGTTATCTTCGGTTTTCAGGAATGCGTGATTGCGTGAACATAAGATAAAATCCAATCTGATATCATAAGACAAAAAAGGCATTTTAGTTGGCTACAGCACTTGCTCAATGTCAACAGTTTTTAGTAATTACTAGATAAGCATTCTCTGAAATACACAGAGAGAGAAAATTGGCTGATTCTGAAATAATAGCGGCTGCATTTCTCTCTGGATGTTTATGCTGTCACTTCACAAAGCCTGCCTTCAGATAATAAGAAGCAGGAGACGTGCACTTCACAACACGTCACCCCCTGACGTCACGGCCCGATATTGCACACACTCCGTCTAATCTGATTTGCATAATTTACTTGAATATAATCGATCATCTTCAACCCGTTCCAATTGGAATATGGCTCCATCGCGGCTATTTCTGTAGCAGTGCTCCCTGCTAATCACATGCAGGCAGATATGGCCTCTGATCACATGGTGTGTAAGCTGTGCTGTCAACAGCTTTACCAGCTTTGCAATGGTGCAAATCAAAACACAGCCTCTTTAAAGTATTAACATGTTTTGAAGTTTGTTTTATATTTTCAGCATATTTGACATAAATTGTTTATCTATTTACAAAGCTTTGTCATTAGTGATTTTCCACTGAACCCTAAGATGCTATGTGTTCTGTGCCTTTCGTCTGGTGGAAAATGCTGATGTACAAATTGAACTGAAAGGCTTGTTACTTAATCCCCTGTTGCCACCTATCCTTTAACTATAGAGCCTGGTGCTTTTCATCCCAATGCAGAGTTCTGCATCACACTGCAACCCCCCCACCCCCGAACACAGCCTCAGTAATTCCTGCCAAGCCACAGCTTTAGTCTGAACAGCTATTAGGGCATCACTTTCTGGTGTGCCAGCTTCTTTCCTTCTCTGGAAATGGTGCGCACCACTTTGTTTCATTTTATGAGCATCTTTATTTATTTATTTATTTTTAATTACCCTTTCAAATTTTGGGGGGAATTACTGACACAATTGTCGCACTATATGGGTGAAGTCAAACTTCAGCCTCGGCCAGTAATTTTCCTGTATTTTGCTGACAACATGACGATGCCTGCTGCAAAATGTGAGTCATATTTCCAAGGAGTCCCTTTCCTTCCTCTCATCCAAGATTCAGTCAAAAGCCTAATATCAATTGTGACATATTCCATGAAAATGTTTTGATTAACTGTGGCTAATTAAATTGAAATAAACAAAAAGAATCTTAATACACACATAAAAGTTATTCATGTCCCTACAATGGACGACTGACAGATTTCCACCCCTGGTCTTTATTTCTTCAATATGGCAAGTTCCTGTTGCAGGCAACTGTTTCTCTTCTGCGCTATGGAAATGTCAAATCATCATACAAATGTGATGAACCCAATATCCATATCCATGATACATCAAAACCTCTGTGTGGCACAAAAATAACTGCAATACCTCAGGAGCAACCTCAGAAATCCCCTTAATTGAGCAATATCTTCATTCCTGATCCATGAGCATCACCAAGGTGAAAAGGGACTGTGCAAGTTAAATGAAAGAAGAATTCATGATGTGTGGCGGCCTCTCTTACTCACCCTGGCTATTTCCCCTCTTGGCAGGGGCCAAATAGAGAATGTTAAATGAGGCAATTGTGTCCCGGAGGCAAAAAGAGGAAGAAAAAAAAACGCAGGCAGTGCCCCTGCTCTCTGCTCCAACCCTGAGGAGCATTCTGCTGCATGATGAGGTACATCCAAGCACCCAGGCATGCCGCTACCCAAATAGCTCGCACCAGACCCAACTTCCCACGAGAGCAGGCTGTATGTGCACAATGCACATACAGAATGAGTGCTCATGAGTCAAACTCCTAATCACGCTGGTGTTTCATTGCAAACTGCACAAAAGCAAAGAATTGCAGGTAAAAGAGAATGTGCCTGTCTGGAAAAATAGCCCTGAATTCCAGGCACATTTCAGGAAGCTCAGAAAAATACCACCACAACTATGATCCATTTTGTTATGCGCAGTAGAGGAAATTACGACTAACTGCATACATTTACTCAAGCACTCTATTTACTGTAGCCTCAGTAGAATTTTGAGATACTTATAATTTATTTCAGTGTTCAAATTTAATGCCACTTAATTTTGATACAAGGATTTTATATACAGAACAGTCTTGTACAATTTCAAGGGTAAACAAACTAAATTACATTAAAATAAGACCTACTTACTTCACTAGTAACATTTTGAACTCAGGACTTAAACTTGAAATTGAATAATTTATCATTATGGCTTCACTGCTTTTAGGATCTGAATAGTATGGTAGGATCTAAAATTTGTTTCTTCTACATTTGCCTGGTTTTCACAGAACCAAAATATATTCAGTGAAATATCATAGAAGAAGCTGCATGGGATTTTCAGTAAGAAAAAAAAAAAAGCATTAATCGTGAGGAAAATTCATCATCAAAATTTTTGCAACTGAATATTCTGTTCAGCCCTGCAGGCCTTTGTAAATCCCAACACCGAGAGCTCCATAAACAGTAAGTTTGAGTGTGGGCTGAGGCCTGTAGAACGACCAGGATGTAGAGTGTGCTCTGTTAATATTCTATGACAGTGGCTGCAGGAAACTGATCTCCCCTGCAGTCCCACACTGTCAGCTATACAGACATACTCCACGGTGACACCTCTGATAATCAAAGCTTTGTCTGGGTCTTAAAAGGACGTACTTGAACAAAAGCGAGACCAGAGGCCTTCTTTGCTGTAATGGCCTTTGGACATCAATATTTAAATCTTACATCTCTGTTGTGATTAGAATGCTGTCTTTCTCTGTTTTTTCTTCACCCCCTCTCTCCTGAAACAACAAGGTGGGGGTGAAAAAAGGCTTAAATCGATGATCTTTGAGTCTAAACTAGATTCCTAAGCAGTTTGCCACTCTCAGCAGCAAGATAAGATAAACTCTCTTTGACCTAAGAGATGAAGTTGCCATGACGATCGGGGAGTCCACTTTCTCTATCGATATTTTGCTGATGTAACAACAAATGGAACTAGATCCTGCTCTTGATAATGGTGATTAATTAATACCAATATTGATCTCTACAAGCAAGAGACAAGGCTATTAACTTAAAGCAGACTGAAAGTCAATTGTTACCTGGGGCTCAGTGGGCATCATTGATATAAAATCTAAATAAACAGAGAGGAATACGGCCACAGACAGAGATGTAAAATGACATCAGCAAATGCATTTAAACACAGTTAGCAACTTTGTAAAAATTTGTATTTGATCCGCACAATTCTGAAATTAAGATTTTGTTCAGAGTTACGCCGCCTGTATAAAAAAAAAAACACAATGGTGACAGCTCGAGCCAGCGGCTGTTGGAATAATAGCAGTGGAATTCAGGAAAGAGGAAGATAAAGAGGAAACTGCGTGAGGAAGTGACCTCCACCTTTGCAGCCACCCTGCCCACATTTCACACTGCTGTCCAGGCACTGTGAGCTTCAGTGACAGAGAGGGCAGGATTAGGCACCGTCAGTCCATCGGCTGCCAACCCCAGCTCATCCAACACATCACACAGCGCAATTTTCAACAAAGGAAACAGCAGCTGCTATACATTCCTCTCCCTATAGCAGTTAAGCTTGTGACATAAGCAGTAATAGCAGCGTTGTGAGTACAAAGCTTTATACAAAGAACATTTTTACTTTAGACACAACAGAAAAAAACATTACAAGGAGATGACATTCATCTGCATTGTTGTTTTGTGTCAAAAGTGAGGAGGCAATTGGGGATCCTTCAGCTAAGACGAGGCAACCGCGCAAGCTGTTATTGGCAGGGAACAGATGTTTGAGGGAAAGTTGGCATTCAACAACCATTCTTCTTCTGACAGAAATCAACAAGAGACACACTAGAGACACGCCGTGATTGTCACCCAATGAAAAGAGAGACCCTTAAATATACAGAGAAGCTGGCATGCAAAATTTTTTTTGATTTTACACCCCCAAAACATCTGACTGCTGAAGTTGCCAGCGTGTGCGGGCCAAGGGTGAAATCCAGTGAATACGACTTCCCCAGCATCAGAACGCCTTCCATGTAGAAAAGCAGAGCTGAGCTACGTCGTAGGAAATATGGGTGAGGAGTCTGTTCCCAGAGCAAGAAAAAAATGCATAGAATACAAGCTAACAGCTCTGATCCCTCTGCTAAAAACACATAACCACATGCTCATCACACGTACTGTAGACCCACCAACGTACACGCAAACAAACATACACACAAATTCAGATAGAGGATTTTGGCAGTCAATTCAGTAAACACTCCCCTTATCCCTTACGACTGTAATCTGCCTCTGATAAATGCCCCTCAAAGATAGAAATGTCACCTGATATGATAAACAGTGTTCTGACGTTACATAAAGTGGCCTTATGCTAAGGAGCTGGAAAGATTAACTGCAGAGCGGAGATGGAAAAAATGGTGGCTTGGATAAAAAGCAGACTTTCAGCTCCACCAAAGAATCGTGTTTGGCTGCAGTTCAGTTGCAAACTGACGAGTTCAGAAGAGCAGGCACCTTATTATAATAATCCAAGGGTTGTATGCAAAATACATTTGATTTGAGTTACCTTAAAGGTCGGTGCATTCTGTAGCAGTAAACAATTACAATCAGACGGTTGCATAAAGAATGTTTTTCTCCAGGATCACGCTCCTCAAAGGCCATAATATGACATGCATCAGTAACACAATGCATCTAAGAAAATGAGATATGAGATGAGAAACGGCAACGTTTACCACGTCACTTGCCCCACAAGGTATTATGGGTAAACATAACAGATAGACAAATAAGAAAAAAAGGCATTATTGTACAGTGCACTGGAGCAGCTTTACAGATGTGAGATCACTATCACATGAGTAGATTAGGCATTTTGACAGTCTGACATAGTGGTAAGCTCTGGGGAGTTGTGCACTTGCCGCTTGTCTGCTGCACAAACTTACAGTAAAAGAGCAGCATAATCACAACAGCATGGTGCTTGACTGTGGTTGGACGGTGTCGAGTAAAAGAGTCAGAGGAAGCACCATGAATTCTACGACGGTCCATATGGTGAAGACAACAGTAACGGGGAGAGCACTAAGTCAGTTTAATAAGCACATTTGACATTAGATGTCCGCGCATGGCCTCAGAGGGCCGCTTCGGTATGCTCCCATAAACACTGGCAGAGGCACGCTCCCTACATCATCCAGATTCCTCTTTACGCCGGGAAACTTTGGGGGGCAATTTTACAGAAAAATTACTCTGAGGGGGCTGGTTTCAATTCAGCCTGTTCATATCTTTCCTTCCTATTAAGCATCAAAATGTTCTCCTCTCAGTACGAATAGAGGTATGGACACCACCAGCAGTCGGGGTGAGGTGGAGGGGGGTTGGGGGGGGGGGGGGTTGCAGAGGAGACGAGGGAGGGAGGGAGAGGAGAGGATAGAGGGAGCGCTTGGTGGAATTCACACATCATATTACAGCAGCTAATCGCAATCCGCAGAGCATCAGCGATATTTTCATCATTCCTGTCAAATTCTACTGACCCGTCTCTGAACAGCTAACAATCTGGGCAATTTATTGGCATATTGGCACGGGGTGATAAGGCTAAAAACAACAGCAGCTAGCAGCTGGCCCTGGGAGATGAGCTGATAACATTGATATGTGCTCCCACACAAAACACCTCCACCGCTATCTCCTCTATCTATCAAACTCTTATTACAATAAAAGTGTATAGGGGTTTTTCGCTTTCTTAGAAAAGCAACCCGGGGAGGGGGATAGAGAAAGGGGGGCAGGGAATATATTTTTTATATATAAAAAAAATCAGATGTAACGTTTCAGAGAAAAAAAAACAAGGGGGGAAAATACATAATTTATCACTGTATTATCGGGATATCCAGGCAGCCTAATCAAGGAGCACTGAGTGACTATTTTTTGCCTTATCATCCAAAGTGGTGGAAACGGAGAAGGAATTATCAGCCAGCTGCAGATTGCTGGGCTGGAATTTTAATGGTAATAATCGGGTTTCTGATGGTATATCTTCCCTGCTTATCTTTCCCATTATCTGGCCTTATCTCCCCAGTCATCGGAGCAAATTAATGGTGCTCTTTCAGCATTGCCTTTTTATCACCACTCAGAGAGCACCCAAGGGGAAAGAATAAGCAAAATATTAAAATACTGCATAAATCACAATTTTAGATAACGGTCCAATGTATGCAGGGGAGCGGGTGGGGGCAGTGGAGGGGGCTGCGCCCAACAACCTTTTTGTCCTTTAGAATGACTGTCTGTGCTGACTTTCTGTGCACTGCCTCCTCTGCCTTTTTTCCCAGAGTAAGAGAGTAGGAGAGAGGATCTAGGCTCCCTGTGACCTTTCTGTTTCTAACTAGAGCTTGATTATACAGTGCGGCTGCAAACCGGCTCCATATTAACAAGATCTTACACATGACATACTAATTCGCACAAGGCCGGGTCACGGTGACGAAAGTGTAACACAAACGTTGGACTTCCTTTGCTACATATATATATAACAACAAAATTTGGTTGCTACAATGGGATTGGTTCAAAAAGATGAGTGGGCCTGTCACGTCACGCGGTTACGTGCCTCTTTTTGGTTGCAAGTTTTTCGGTGGATGTCAACAACAACACAAATATAAACTCAAAGATGGTTGAAGTAATAAGATCTTTAAGGTGACTATACTGTGCCAGTAAAATAAATAATTAGAAAATACATCATCATCATTCATTTCAAACAACTCACAAACTCGTGTTCTAATTGAGAAATTTAAAACGGGTTGTTTTCAGGATAACTATCACAAATTATTTTCAGGAATTTTCACAGAAATAAAATGTAAAGGTTTGAAAATACTAATGAATCATAATTTTATATTCTAAAAAAATAAGCAGAATCCTGATCAAAAATAAGATGCCCTTAAAAACGCATGAAAAAACAACGATCCATGAATAATCAAAAGGTGAACAGTTACAGTGTTTGAAATTGAACAGGGTGACACAAAGTCGCTCAATCTGTCTCAGACAAGCGCCTGTTTACCAACACATCAATCAATCAAATTGTATTTGTATAGCCCATATTCACCAATCGAAATTGGTCTCATAGGGCTCAACAAGGTGCGACATCCTCTGTTCTTAACCCTCAACAAGAGTAAAGAAAAACACATGGTCTCAAAAATTCACACACACACACAAACACACACGCACGCACACACACACACACACACACACCATGTTGCCCTGGTACTGTATTGTCAATAAAAGACTTGAAGCACATATCAACATTTTGACACTCACATCCTATAAACTGCTGCACGTAGTGTGATTTTTAATATTTCCACCCAAACTGACCAAAGTCTGTATTCAGCCTCCCATCAGCAGCAGCACACTGTAGACAAACTGAACACACACACTCTGCATGGAATCTGAAATGTGAAATATGAATGTGTGTGGGTGTCGGTGTGTATGTGCAAATCCCCACGTATTTATTGTGCTAAAGGCTCTCTAAAATGATTCACATTATTAAAAGTTGTGCAAAACATTGGATTAAAAAATAATTTTGTCTAAAATGTATCAATGTGAATATGACATACTTGTGAATGAATGCAGGCCATGAGGTTATACTTCTTTAAATAACGTCTCTGCATTAAAAACAAATATTCTTCTGTGGAGAGCAATCTAAATTTCCATCTATATTTTGAGAAGCAGCTGTGTTGCTGAGAGGAAAAATGAACTCCTCCCACAGAGCAGTTCAATAAGATTTAAAATCAAAATTAATATTAACACACATCTGCTTTTTTTTTCCTGCAGTGGCATGAGGCACAAATATAAATCAATATGTAGCATCTGCTTTTTGTAGGCTATAATGTAAAGTTAGGAGTATGTACACACACCTGCCATTCAGGGTGTGAGTGTGTGTGTGTGGAAAAAAACTGACGAGTGTGAAGGAGTTGGAGTGTGTGTGTGTGTGAGAGAGAGAGAGGGAGAGGGGGGAGAGAGAACACGTGTGTCTGAATCCCACAAATAAAAACATTTAATATAAATCAATAGAATCCAGAAACACACCGGCCTGTTCCTGCAGCTTCACTCTTTATTTCACTGGCCTATAATTTAGAATCGCTGCTGATGAATGGCTTTAAAGAATCCTCCACTGTTATGCACTGACGCACAGTTTTGCATGAAAACAACAATAGGGTGACTCCGACCAAATAAGCAAATAACTTTGTAATATTTTTAGTTACAACTTGGCAGCAGAGGTGAAACTTTTCAGCACCGTGGGATTTGGACTACATACATCACCTCTTCAAAACACACACACACACACACACACACACTCACGGAGGAGAGGGGAGATCTGCGGAGGGAGACTGGAGCGTATGGACCGTGACAGGCAACACATGAGTGGCGATAGTTGAGCGCGGCTCAATCGGCTCCACCAGTGTGGTCACTATCATTACAATATTGCGCAAACTCCAATGAGCTTGGAAACGCTGCGTATCGAGGGAGCGAGCGTTAAAAGAAAAAGTAACTTACGTTTGATCTGCCTGGGGTTGCTCTGCTTCCTTCGGGACATGCCTGCTGTGCGGCTGCTCACTGAATCCAGGTGTAGCACTGACAGATCGATAGGTTTTGGTTCATCCAAGCAGCCGGTTTTTGGCTTTGTTTTTTGTCTCTGATGGAAATTGAGAAAGAAAAAGAAGAGGAGGAAGAAGAAGAAGAGGAAGAAGGAGAAGAAGAGGAAGAAGAAGGGGGCACCAGTACTTTTTACGCACAAGTCTATCGTTCCGTCTGTCTTTCCTTTATCTTTCTCGTCTCTCTGGCTCCGGCTCTCTCTCTCTTTCTCTCTCTCTCTCTGTCTCTCTCTCTCTCTCTCCCACTCACACACACATACACACCCTCTCTCTCTGTGCCTCTCTCTCTCTCTGTCTGTCTCTCTCCCTCGCTCTTTCTTTCTCGGTGCACCGTGTCCCCGCGTGATGAGGCTGCACTTCGACGCACGGATCCGCACGGACTGACTGGGGAGGTGAAAGCGTTTCGCGCTTTTGTTTGAAGATAAGGTTTGTTCCTCCCCGGGTACCGTAGCCCCGGCTTCGTGAACTTCACTTGATCCACAATTACTTTGTCGTCCACTTCTTATTAATTAGCGTCGCCCTTAATTAGCACCCACGTGTTTGCTCTGCTGCTTTTTGGGTAAATATGAACAGAGATGGAGACACTGATCACCAGGAAGCAGAGAATCAAAATGATCAATTGTCATGTGTCTCTTTTATTTGACAGAAACTGCATTTTTGATTCATTTTTTCTGAGAGACCCTGCTGCCACCAGATGATGCTTTAAAATGATTACGTGACATTTTAATGTTTAATGCAGGTGATTAGAAGAGAACCCTGGGTAATTTAATATTTCCTGTGATCCCATACATGTCACAGAAAAAAAGAAAATTATAATAATCCAATATTGGTCAAATATAGTAGCCCAGCTGCTTGTTGGGTACTCATTCTCCCAGGATGCACCCTGACATGTGGTATGAATTGAGATGCCATAACTGTAAATCACTTGACCTTTTGACTAAAAAGCAGAAACAATTATATATTTTTTTTATTTGAAACATACACACAATCTACTCCAAGTTATTACACAGTATATAAGAGCCTGGTGTAAATTCTCTGAGCCTACTTGAAAACGTGTTCAACCCTTTATTGTAAAATATATTCAAATTGGCACACACTGTATCTCCAGTAAGAGAAACTGCTCTTTTTTCCGCTCTGTTTATTTATCAATATTTAATAAACTGTCAATCAGACTGTGAGCGGCTTCTCTTGGCTACAATTAGTTTGCCTATGGACAGGAAAAAATATTCTGAATATTAAAAAAAGAGAGAGGAGGGGAGGACTGAGAGAGAGAGAGAGAGAGACAGAGGGAGAGAGAGAGCCTTCAAATCATTCAGATTTTGACTGCCATGTTCTGAATAGTTGCCCAAACTGGAAATCACTGCTCTCAATTAGCCAGTTGGACTGCCAAGGAAGACAAGCAAGTGGCCTGTGAAATTATCTTGTAACCCAATTCCACAACTTTGGAATGGAGTCTGAAACTACAGAATAATTTATGTGGCAGACGGGTCAGTGGCGGTTCACCTTGAGGAGAGCATCTGTCTTGCGAGCCTCCTCACTTTGTGTCTTCCCGCGCTTCCTCCCATCCTCTGGTGGCTGAAGTTTTGTTTTTCTTTCTATTATTATTTTCCTGTCTTCCTCACACATGGTCATGATCCAAACATGGTGATGTCATGAGATAGCGATAGTCGTAAACAGTGAATCATTTCATTATCTCAGCCCTGTCACACTGAGCACACACACCCTTTTAAGAAATGAGAGCATGATGACCTACTCAAAACAAAGAGAAACTTGTACTTACACTTATCAGAATGAAATAAACATTGCATATTTCTGTCTGTGTGAGTGTGTGTGTTTCTGTCATATAAGTAAAAAAAGCCCCAGTAAAATAAAATTCAACATTATTAGATGTTTAAAAATGAAGCAGTCCCACACTCTCTAAAATCACTGAGCTAAACATACATAAATATAATTTACTGGCCATATTAGGGACCCAGAACCAAAATTAAGAGCAACAACATAGTGGGAGAGGAGAGCCAAATTGCCAGCTGAAGATTAATTTAACGCCACTCCTAAATCCTCTGAGACTGGAGCATGGTTCTTCTCTGCCGTTCCTGAGCCCCAGTGGCTTGTTTGAAGCCAGCTTTGATTGACAGGTACAAATCTGCGAGAGGAAGAGAACGGTTTTTTTCACTGCTCGGACCAGATGGTTGTGATAATTAACATGATACTGTTTCCATCGCAAGGGAAATCACTGACACAAGGTTGGTCATATTAATAGGTTAAGGTATACTGTATGCTGTGGCGATGCTGCACAGTGCACACACATAATCTGATTAAAAGGGGAAAGGTTGATTTAATGTGCTAAATCATTTGATTAGAACTGCCAAGTCACATTTGGGTATTGCCATTCAGCGTCTGGGCAGTGGAGGTGGGCTGTCCAGTGGCTCCGTCATGTCCTTTCCTGAGGAAAATCGGTTTGAGAACAAGAAGTTTCTCTGCAGCTCGTTGGTATGCCCAGTGGTCCTCTCCCTGACGCCATGTCAGCAGGTGCACGACCTGTCTGTCTCATTCACAATATGCCGTGATAGTGTCATTAAATGAAATGAAATAACAGATAACGTCCTGAACTACTGATGTGATTATTAACAGACGGCACTGTCACAAGCAATGACTGATTATTTTTTTCATAGTCAAGAGAAGGTGATGTGGACGCACAACCTTTTCTTTACTTTTGAGGAGTTTTATCATCGTTCATTATGAGTGTCAGTCGGCATGTTGCTGTACCCTAAGCTTGGTGGCATTTTTGCAGACGTTCATAATAACCCCTTTTTTAAAACACTATTTATTATTTTTAAAGGACTGTATAAAATATATTTTGAAGAAGAAATAGGTCACCTTTAAAAGCCTCTGCAGTATTATTAATATTTTCTTTGGACCTGCCCCTGACAAATGTAAAAGCTGATGTAAGACCCCTCCTTTCATGGCCTGTAATGTATGCAGATGAATTGGACAACCAGTAGTAATTAAGATGTATTGCACTGTAATTTAAACCTTAAAATTGTAGATTTTTTAATATCTTAGCCAACTTGCAGTTATAAAAATGTATGAAAAACCGGACAAAATATTATTTAGAATTATTCATTTTTTGCCACTTAATACTGTGTTGCACATTCGACTTTATTATAGCACTGCTTTCTGACGCAGAATAAAGTGAAGGTCAGTGCAATAGGGTATGTGTTGGTTTTGTAGGTAGAACTTTTTTGTCTAATATGTATGTGTGTGTTTGTGTATAAGCTACTGGTTGATTTTGATGCAGGGGAAAAAACAGGTGTCCAAATAAGGCAAACCACACTTTATGATCCCCTGAGTGTTTACAATTCATGTTTCTGATGGAAATATTTGATGGTTTATGATCTATTAAATTCTAATGAATATCATAAAGGAGGAACACAATAAAATGTTACTTTGGGATAGAGAAAAGATGAGAAGTCCCATCTGTAAAATGTTTTACTCTCCCCTTCATCCAAAATACAAAATAAAAAATATCTTCCAACTTTTCTGACCCCCGATACTCCTACAGTCCCTAAACGTGTGTGACTGCCTCATAACAAAGTTACAACACAACAGTTATCCATCGCTTGGGTCTTAAATGATCTACTCGTGCAATAACCTGAACAGGTGTTCACACAAAACAAAACAGTATTGCGTCCCAGTGTTGTGTTAATTTTACGAATATCCAAAATTGAATTATTGCCACAAAACCAGCTGCAGCCGTCCTCTCACACTGTGAGTGAGCTGCTCTGCTGACTGAGTAATATCACAGGGTGTCTGGCATGACAAATTACTGGGTTGATTTCTTTAAGGGATCACACATGTCCAGTGGCGCTGGGAGAGACAGCCATCGTTTGGACTGGAACTCCATCCGTAAAGAGCAGCCTCAGCAGCTCAACTTGGACATCAGTGTTATGAGTTTGCCTGCTGTGGTGTCAGCCTCTGGCTGTTGGGGATTGGTTTGTCTCCAGAGGATGTGAAGTGTGTGTGTGTGCGCGTGTGTGTGTGTGTGTGTGTGTGACCAAAGTGATGTGGGGTGAATGGTGCAGGGGTGGCACATACAGTCAGGTCCTTGATATATGGATATACTATAAGAAAGAGACGGAGAGACATTAAGGAGCCAAAACTAAAAGTTGTTCAGGAACAAATAAAAGCTGATCAGATTTTATATTTGTTTGGAATAATATCCTATTATTCTTTGACATTTTCTCTTCAGGTGTGTGTCCTTGAAAGCCCTGTAGCACTGCAGCCCCAAATTCTGCTGTACCCCGCAATTCAAATCATTCCGTCAAATGACTTAATGCCATATTAATGTGATTCACATCTTTTAATAGCTATGATGTCAGGTTGTTGTTGTCTGTCCTGGGTAAGATGCAGGCTGTGGCTGAACGCTCCAGCTCTCCAGCACCCCCATCCCCGTCCCCGTCCCCGTCCCCGTCCCCGTCTATCCATCCAGCCAGTAGCTCCAGCAGCAGTGAGCAAACAGATGTCTGAGAGAGTGCCCACTTCGCTGGCCGAGCTGCCAAAACCACCCGCGGCCCTGGAGGCCTCCGCGCCAGCTCTTTCCAAGGGAGGCTTCGCTCTCCGCACCACCATGCAGTGCCCCCCTCCCCATCATCTCCCATCTCCTTCCACAACACATCCCTTCCGTTTACCAGGGAGATATAACATGTGCAGTGAAACAAGGCAGAAGAAAAATACACATCATCAAAAATCTGACCTTAAAAAGAAAAAAAAGGTAAATGCCGCACATCCCCAGGACATTACACCAGATTACACTAAAATGTTAAAGTGTAGGGAAGTGATGCAAATGCTAAAAGAGGGCGGGAAAAACAAACTATGCTCCTCCCAATGGGAGTGTTTAGATCTGTATTTAAAGGCTTTTTGTAAAAGAGGAGGAGGAGAGAACCACGGGGCAGTATATTCTTACACTGCTAATCTTACTGTCTTTTTATGTGGTCAAAAGCTGAGATTGTGGCACCTCCAGAGGATAACCAGCAAGTCTTTTAGGGATTAGATTAATAAATATCTTGAAGCAAGAGGTTTGTTTCTTGAAATAATGGTGTTGCCTTAGAAAGGGGTGGGGTGGGGTTTATCTGACAGTGGGAATGCTGGCTGCAAAATGAATAAATGAATGAATGAATGTATGTATGAAGGACATTTCTCAAAAATGACTTGTTAATGACCTTTGTATAAATTCAAACAGAAATAGACCTGTCACTTTCCCTAATTTTTATATTTGACCCTGTGGAGGTGAACTGATTTGATCTGTTTGCAAAAAAAAATATTATTATTATATCATATTAAACAGATATGATACCTGCATAATACAGAGTACTTTAATCAATTATTGTTTAATTAATCAACCAATCAAATTCTATTTATATATGTTCACAAATCACAGTTTGCCTCATAGGGCTTAACAATCTGTAGAAAGTCCAACATCCCCTGTCCTTGACCTCTGATCAAGGTGAAGGGAAAATAATTTTGTATAATTAGCCCTATAGAATTCCTGCATATAATGATTCTTTTTTGCAAACATGCATACATATAATATTTTATTGTTTTCAAAAATATTTCCAAAATTGTAAAAAGAGGGAATCCAACTCGATACGTTTTTCATCATCCACAACACAATTAGCAAACCACTGATAAATAGTACTTACTCTTCTTTACTACATAGTAGATACAAGTAATATTGTAACTTAAATCAACTTAAATGTTACCAGACCTAAAAAAAACACTGAAATCAAACTATTTCAATTTGTTGTTATATTAACCTGATACATTTGGGATTTATTAAGTCATTCCGAGTACATTAAACGTGCTGAAATTATTTTAGACTCAGTTCACTTCATCTGTTTTTTCTCCTTTTTTGAATCAAACAACTTCAGCAGCCAGGAGGAAGAGTACTTTGGCTTCTAAATAAGCATGATTTTTTTCTCAACTAAATTTTCAGCTGAGTATAAACTACTCTATAAACTGCAGAATAAAATAAACATTGATTTTTTTTAGAGTTTGTGATATCTATTTAATCGATATTCAGAAATTGTGGTGTCTGTCTTCATAGCTCACAGAGTAGTTGACTGTATTGTAAGTGACAGTGTAGCTCACTGTAATGCTCGTATCCATGTTTCAATACATCACTGTTTGTATGTAAGTCAGAGGTTTGTATGCCAAGTGTCCAAATAACATATTCGCTGCTTTATACAAGAGCACCTTATGTGTTTTGACATCTTGTGATTTAATATAATTCATTTTTATGAGGTCAAGTAAATTATATTTGATATGTGTAGCTGATTTTTTCCTCCCCTTTCCTATATGTGCATGAGTAACTGAGGACCCACATCTGAACGCAGCATTATAATGCAGTCTCTTGATGTATTTTATAAGTGTGTCTGCTGGTTTATTACATATGCAGAGGCATCAGTGCACAGCAAAATGGAAAAATGCATCAATATATTCACAGAAAGGCAGGCCGTAGACAGCTCGGAAAATAAATCTACATCTGCCAGGCTCCATGCAAACAGCAGAGCCATTCTTAATGGTGAAACCATCGATGAAAACAGATAAAATATTAAATATTCAGACATTCCTTTCACCCAGTATCAAAAGCGTCCAGATGTGGGAAGCTGAAGTTGTTATCGTGAAGCCAACGACAGGCATTCAAAGAAATTCCTCTGAATTTTCAACCATATAAAAGTATTTTATGGCATGCAAATAAATGGTAATTTTTGACTATGGAGAAAAAAACATGCCAATAAACCCTATCATTTGGGACTAAAAACTCCACAAACAGGAGACACTTTCAATTTGCTCTGCCTGTCTTCCTGCGTTAGATGCTTGCGATTGCCGCGAAATTAATCCATTTAACAATCTGTGGCTTAAATTTGAGGATTTCCAGTTTTTTTTTTTTTTTTTCAGAATATCAATAAGTTCCAATTGAAGAGAGGATTCTTTTGCAATTCAGGCATGTGCGGGCGATAACGGCAGAGTTGGCATGAAGAGAGGCAAAGATGGATTAATTATGCAGAGAACATGGAAATTCTGCTTATCATCGCTTAGCAAAGGAGCCCAGCTCACATAATCAGAAAACGAGGATGAAAAAAAAATAACAATGCAATGGCACCTTCCAGCCCATCATCTTACAAGTTAGATTTTTCCTGTAATTAAAAAGTAACATACAATTATATTCGTATCTCATATGCAGACTATGAGTGGGTGTATATTAAATAATTGCATTGGGATATAAGGGTTGAAGTAAAAAAAAAAGAAAAAAACAATGGAAAAAGAAGTCTTAAAAAAAATCTTGTTTCACAGGGGTATAGCTCCCCTGGGTTGGATTGAACTACTTAGAAACAGAAAACTTAAATTATCTTTGGAAAGCAACAAAGACAAAGGCTAAAGAGAGAAGACAGGAGCTCCTGTATATTTACTTACTTATGTTTTTTTGAAATGTGCTCATGGTGCATTTTGCAAACAAGAATAATAACGTCTAACGGCAGTGCTGCTAAATCCCCTCTGAGGATGTATGATATGGAAAGATATATGCTGCATTTTGTTTCTCATTTCATGTTGTCGTCAGATTTCCCCATCACAGCTCTGCATTCCAGGATGTCGAGGAGCTGTGTTCAGGCTGCCAGTTTCTGTGAGCTGCAGCTAATATGTGCTGGGCTTATGCTTGCATTTCTCTTATTCCTCAAAGAGGGGCAGATTAAACAGTTATAATGTTGTAGTTGATTACAAACAGGCGAGAGGTTTAAAACCTTCTTTTCTGGGACACCTCTGGTAAGGAGAAAAAAAGGGTCAAAGGTTAATGCCAGAGCTGCTACCGCTGCGGATGAATCCATCATACGATATGAGTTGGATTTACAGATTTAGCTTACTGGTGTAAATCATAAAAATGTAGCATGAGGAGTAGCATGGCAACAGTCTTTGTCCCTACATGCTATCTGTCTAACATCTGGCTAATTAGGGTTATGAGCCCTTTGTGTGTGTCTGTTGAGTGGGTTAGCGCACAGTAACAAAAACATGTTACGTCATGGACGCCATAAGAGAATCATCCATAACACATCCAGCAGTGATGTTTCCAATTAGGGAACAGAATGGAAAACTTTTAGGTCTCGCGCTTACACTTACATTTCAAATCAAGCAAAGTAGTATCCCACAGCATGAATCACTGCACCTCCGGTTCTGCAGCTGTTCTATCACATGCTTTATAGATCATGGACCTTCTCCATGTATTTTACCCCTTCATGACTTTTTCAGCTGACCCCAAGAAGCAAATCCCTTGAAACTTCTTGAATCAGTCTTCTTCTTTCTTTTTTTTTTTTTTTTTTCCCGAGATAGCTTTCCAGTTCACTTGCAGATTGCAGCCTCCTTTCAGATGGCACACCTGTTGCTTGAGCCTTGATTTCGCTTTTTGATCAGAGGGCGCTCTGACAAAAGAGGGAGAGAAGAGGCTGAAGAAGAGGGAGAGGCAAGAGAAAAGATCCTTATCGAATGCTCTTCGCCGGACAATGAATTTTCCCCACCATTCAAATGTATCTGCAGAATGCTTGAGTGATTCATTACAGCAGATTCTGAAGTGTGACAATGGACCACAGAAATGAGTGATGGTATCTTTTTGCTGATTTCATTTCCCTGATCCTCCTTATCCCCCTGGCCTGTGTACCTCTATTAATTAGAAAGTGGGGATTTCCACTCATCAACTGATGGGTTTCATGCTCTGCTCTGTCACAAATCTCCTGTCCACGCTATCTCCTGCTCCTCTCAACCCATGACTGCCTCGGAATGCGCAGACGCCGCTCCGGCTTCAATCTCTGCCGCGTGTCAGGGTGGCTTTGGCGATTCATAAATATTTATAAACCGATTAAGAAAACATAATAAAGTTATAAGACAGTGGTTGGTTACCCTTGAACAGTGCTGCGGATGACTTCCAGAGGAGAGTGACCAAATGTGCCAAAATCCACTGCTGCTTCCCCCCCCCCCCCCATTTTGTCTTTATTAGAACATGTTCTTCCTCACTGTTTTGAACATATGAACAATTAGTTCATTATTTTATCAGTCACTTGAGCAACCGCATAAAACAATTAGTAATGTGAAATTTATAATGACTTGCTGTCACATGGTCAGAAGATTCATGAATATGCAACCAAAGAGCTGCAGGGTTGTACAGTAGCAGCAGAATGATGCAGGGTAGAACATTGGAGCTGTTCTGTGTTTTCGAGATGGACCTTATTGTTCCCACAGACTTCACTCTATCTGTAAAATAATAACATGTTTTCTACCAAATGTCTTTATTTCTTTATTCAACCATACAAGCCATTTTTTACAGCGGACTCTCAGACTATATACTCTCAGGTAATGCGTCTTTTCTTTCCTTGTCTGCAGGAGACTCAAACATGTTGTCAGTTCAAAAACAATAATAATATGTTCAAGCAAGCAATCTTAGTAAAAGTCATGAAGTATGGATTTGTTAAAAAACACACACAACATGCTTTACAATTAAAGAGCCTGTGGTTTCCTGGAGCCAGAACATGAGGTATAATTTATCATACACATTATTATTTATAGAGGCTAATGTGATATTGTTTTTAAAATATGATGACTTAATTTATATGATTGTGATGCATGTAGAGTCTCCTGTAACTGATATTAATTGAATTAAAGGAAATGACCAGCGTTATATTTGAGAGTAAACGTTTAATAGTTCATTGGGATTTTGAGAACGTGACAAATCGAAGGACAGCAGTTATCTCCTGCTGCAGAGCATCTCATAAAATAAAAACAGCGTATGTAAGAGAGGAAAAAGTTCTCTGCTGCAAACTGAAAAGGTTATATTTGCTATCAGAGCAAATGACACATAGCGTAGCTCCAAAAGTACCTCTTGCTTAGCTTTTTAGGGACAGTCTGACTCTTGAAAGTGCCATTAATTATTAATGACACCCAGCACAGCTGAAATGGCCAATTTCCCTGTTGTCTCTATGACTAGAAGGGTGCTTGAGGGCGAAGACCTGCAATTAGCTGTTATATGTGGGTGGCCATTCTAGACAGCATCAACTCTTGTTAGTAGCATGACTGCAGAGGAAAGGAGACTGAACCCCAAGACTAATTATCCTTTCCGTTTCCCTTAAATATGAAGACATTAAAGTTGATTAGTCTTTCTAATTAGGATATGCTTTTTGATACCACTTATGTTCTTTGCTTCTGGCTTTTATGTATGATAATCTCTTTTTTGCATACTTGGCTTCAAAGTTATTCCATTGTAGTCCTGCACACTGGGAGCACATTTAGGAAAAGTCTGTATTTATACATGCACATATTTCACAAATATCTTGTACGTAGCTGTGCTTACTCACAGGATATTTGGTAGTTTTGCTTCAGTACATGGAGACTTCATGCCTTCAAGTTTACAGAGAAAAGAAACCAGAAGAGCCACTTAACTCGAGATGTTGCTTTCACATAACAGCTGAATCTGATATGCCAACCCTTCTCCCCCCTTTGCAGCGCCACAGAAGGACATGACTGGGCAGAAAAAGGAGAGTCCTCATCTGTAAGATTAGGTTTGGCAACTGCGCTCCTCTGGATGTCAGATCAGCAGAGTAAATTATATTGAGATCCTCTCAGAGATGACAGATGAAATCTGTCTCTTTGGGCTTGACGTGGAGCTGCAGGTGATACATGTTATGTGATAAGGCCGTGATGTCACAGCCGCAGGTGGCTCGCCGCACCCCACACCCGCCCTCACCCCTCCTCCGCACGTCCCCTCTACTTGTGTGGAAAATGGCAGCAGTGTGAGCGCCTCACAGAGAACTTTTATCTCTCCCCATCTGTGTGGTCTCAGGCGCGATGATCTTGGACTCAAGCCATCTCAACCTTCATGCCATTTAAGTAAAAAAAGAGGGGGGAGGGGGCGGCAGGGCGGAGAGAAAAGAGAAGGAGGGAGAAGGGAGGGGGTGAAGAAAGCTGTCTGATACGACTTTTAAGTTTTACGGCAAGCGAGCAGCTGTTTGACATATAATTACATACTGTATCTTATTTTAAAGCATTTTCTGTCCCGCTGCCTTTCTTTCAAATAATTTGTGTTATTTTACATGTTTTTCACACAGCTTTTTTTACTTGGTGTATTTGTATGTGTTCATATTTGTATGACTGTGTGCATGCAGCGTTGAATGAAAAGGGAGTTGTAGCCCAGCATGTTTATTTGTTCTGCATTTTTATGGTGTGATTTTTATTGATGATGCAAGGTGTGAAAATGAAAGTAATAATTTTTTTTGTAATTCATGCTAGATGATATCAGACAAAAGTGCCCCCCCCCCCAAAAGCCCCATTAGATGACACCAGGCTTCTTTCAAACATGTGCTTTTAATGGAATGAATTATAAACTGGATTTTATTTAAGTCCACATTATCATGACTGTATTTTTGTACACTTGTCATTGTTATTGTTTGGGTCATGTTCACATTTGTTATCCAGCATTTGGAGGTGAAAAGTCTGGACATTTCGAACATTTATGCATGATACCAAGCAAAATATGTTTTAGCTCACTACTTATACTGTTTATCTGTTTCTTTAGAAAATGATTTGAAGTGCTTTTTTATCACTTTAGGATAAATACTTAAAGCATGTGTCCATTACTTTTTATCTCTGTTATTTCAACTGTTCAATATAATTAAGCTCCTAACCCCTTATACTCACAGCAATTTATATCTGAGTGTTCTCTTTTCATTGTCCTTGGCCAATTCCTTGTATGTGTGCACTTTGCACAAAAATAAACCTATACTGATCCTTTTCTTCACAACATGCACACAGTTGTGGACATATCTCTTCAAATGAAATCTTAAAGCCAATTACTATTCAAATTTTTAAGTTGATTAATTGAGTTTTCCAGAATTCTCCCTGACTGGGAATCACTGCTTAACAGAGTCAAAGAAAACTTTACACAACCAAACCCAGGATAAGAATATCTACTTTTGAAGTTACAAGCATTTTTTTGTATTCCAGTGCAGTGTAATGAGATACGAAGCACAAAAGGAGCAATCAGAAATGTGATGTGTTAAATATAAAAAAGAAATATGAAGTTAAGTTGGTTAATGGCTTCACCCGGCGCTGCTGGGAGAGAAGGGAGGGTATTTTCTTGCCAAGCCTTCCTGAACAAACAGGTACGCCTGTAGTTTTTGATAGGGACATCTTCACACTGCAGACACTGAGTGGAGCTTGAAGGACTTATCATTTTGAAACGAGGAAAAGTAAATATATGTTGCTTGTCAATAATTAGGAATGCCTTGCCTTTTGTTTCTATGCAGCAACTATGTATGTTGTTGTCAATGTGCCATTTCGGACTCAGCTGCACTTCAGAGATATAGAGGCTGGGCATGTTGTCATCCCTGTACTGCGATATTACAGCTTGGCACAGCTCTTTCATGTTAATGGATAAACACTGGTTAACAGTATATCAACTCTCAGGTTGTGTGTGTTTATACGTGGAATAGCTTTTAATATGGGCTATAACATCAAAGATTTTTTTAAGGTTATTCTATACAGTAATTCTACAATTCAATTAATTTCTGCGATTGTATAAGCAAATGAAACAGGAGGGCAGCACTAAGGCACAACATTCAGCTAAATAGCTTTGAACTACAGATAGTTTCCATTAATTAAACTGGATTGGAAGTTGTTTAATCAATTTCAGAGCCCCAAACAGTGACAATCAACCGCCTGCAGTCGGTGTGTGTGTGTGTGTGTGTGTGTGTGTGTGTGTGTGTGTGTGGTCAAAAAAAAGAGACAAAAAAACGAAAGCATTTTGTCTGTTTGCAATGCTACCAGTGGTGCTGGCGTACAGGGTCTGGCTAATTAACCTCCACGTTGATAATGTGCTTAATTACTTTATATTGTGATTTAGTTTCTTCCTAGAGGTTATTCTCTCTTTCAGATTGCAGAAATAATCTCACATGCCTCAAAGGTGTTGAGTGGAGAATGCGATGCCCCAGTGAAACGCTGGTACAAGAACAGGCATCTGTGGATAGACTTTGTGATTACCACCGCATTGACATCAATGGGAACCATTTGACACCTGGCCCAGAGAGAGGGCAGCATCAGGCTGCAAGAACTTTGATTAAATGAAAAAAAAGAAAAAAGACAAGCATAGTCGAGGGAGAAAAACTTGATGTAATTTTGTCTGATCACCATACTGGCCCTGTGTCCTATCAGACACAGGACCTCTCACCACCTTTAAATTTCTCTGGGCTCATGAAAAGACCAGACACAGGTTTGATAAAAATGAAAGGAAAAAAAAAACTATGGCAACACAAAATGAGTTGGAATGAGACTCAGATCCTCTGCCTTTTGATTTCTGGTGGAGTCACTGCGTTCAACAATACTTGTAGTACAACAATTTGCTTGTAGTACAATTTAAAGTCCTTTGAGTTTGAGGAGGTGAGAGAAGGAAGATACTGAACCATTATTGAAATATTGCAAATGCAAAGCCTGAAATACCATATCAGTGAGATGTCGTGCCGATTTGAAACATTGTTCCCCATGTAAAATGAGATTTAAATGTGCAAAACAGAGAGGAATTTCAGAATGACATTATTACGACAGTGTATGGTGTCTCAGCACTGAATGTACAGGATCTATTAGCTCATTTCACTGTGGTGTGTTTATGGAACAATACATTTTAAATTGCCACAGAACTGAAGCTAAGGAAATTCAGCTAAATACACCTTCACTTGGTAATGACATGGGATTGTTCATAGATAACAATACACACCTGCATCTCCGTCTCTCTCTGCATGGACACACACACACACACACACACACACACACACACACACACACACACACACACACACACACACATACAGTACACACTCACCGCCCCCTCTCTCCGTTTGTTTTGTTTTGGGCAGTGAGGATAACACCTGCCTCTTCCCAGTTAATGGTCTTTCTAATTCATGGCTTAAACCCATTTAAAGGCAAACCCTTTCACAATTTGCTTAATTTCTGATGTCATTTCCACCCTATAATTACTGTCCGCTCCCTCATATTTATCAGTCAGTGTACCTGAAATGAAAATATAAGACCTTGACACCACTTTTGCAGAATCAAAATAGTATTTAATTTGATGTCTTTGGCTGTCAAACAACATTGTTCGAGGGACGTAATTAGGACAAATGTATCTGTTTTTTTAATTTTGGGGATATTGCCAAGACATGTGGGACCTTTATGATAAGAAGGGGGAAGAAAACGTTTGAACACGGCTGCCCAGTATCTCATAGTTATTGTGAACGTCTTTCAGGAAAATTAATGGCATGGGGGGAGACTGCAGCGGGGCTGTGGTAAAACAGGATGCAGATGTGGTTACAGTGCATCCAGGTAAGGAAACAGTCGTTTCCTAGAACACAGCATGGACACGCGCACACACACACACACGCACAGACATATTTAATGTGAGGGACACAATAGGAATTTGGATCATTGTCACTGTGTGTTCCTTTTACCCCCACTGTTTTCTCTTTGGTCATCTCTGCCCTTCGACCCACTTCAGTTTTCCTTGAACATGTATATTTTTTGTGTATTTGAGCTTGGTTTACGTGAATTTTTTGCATCAGTGAAATTAATTTGAAATATTCCCCTGAATTGGTCTTAAATTATTGTGGATATAGAATATAGAAAATGATGTTTATCTGAATAAAACCATTTTATTTGTAACAATAGTCAATGACACTCAAAGCATCATTCAGTGAAAATGTATAGAGTATTTCCTCACTGCCACCACTTTATTAGACTACACTGATCTATATGCACATTAGAAGGAATATGTGCTCGACAACTGCTCCCAGCAGAGTGAAAAATTGCTCTGGGATGACAAACAGATTTTTGCGAGGTTTTTCTGCTCCTGTGTACGGCCAGATTTTCTGTACACAACCTGCTATATGTTATGTTGTCAAGACTGATTTTTTTTTTCTGTGGCAAAGGAAAATTAATTGCGAAGAGGACCGAGAATTTGTTTTCATATTGGCTTGGTGGAGCTGAGTGCCAGGATGGAGGAGGACAGCTGTGGGGGAAGGCTGGCCGACCCGCTGCCTTCTGCCTCTCCCATGCCTAGCTGCACAGAGTCTGTGACAAAACAAGCCTCCAGGAATACTGGGCAAACACTGAGAGCCTCTCACTGGGATCCGCACTATTTCCTGAGCCCACCACAGCCAAGAAGATTCACACTTCCAGTACTGTCTCCACTTCTTTCTCTAAATTGAATTGTTGCGTCTGCATCCCACTGCTATCAAAGATATGGCATAGTCATGATCAGAAAATGCCTGTTCAGTCAGTGGCTTGCAAATATGAGCACAGCATCGCTCGCCTAGGTGCTGAAATAGCAAACAAACATGTTCTTTTAACACGCTCTAACAACGCGGAACAAGAAATAAGGTCAAGCATGTTGTAAGTGATTCCACCTCTTCTCAATCTGCGTGCGCTCTCACTGTACGAGACTGCCGAGGCTCAGCCAGGAGAGATGAGCAAGATAGTGGAGGCTGAGGTAGGAACCATTTTCACACTGCCACAATTACAGGAACCGTCATTACATTGCTCACTCTTACTCAAATACAGATAGAAGCCCCCCAAAATTATGCGCAGGCTAGGAGGAGAAAGTGGCTCACTTCTGTTTGCTAAATTAATCGCTTCCTAAATGGCTCCAGGCCAGGCAAAGTTAACATTTGCAGTTTCAAAGGTTTTCAGCGCTTGCAATGAGCCATGAAATTACTGCATGCCGTCGAAAATGGCAGCTGATGAAAAGCCCAAGGAGCAGGTCCCACAGGCAGAGAGAGCTTGGAAGTGAAATCTTAAACACAAAGTCTCATTTCTGATTCGAATCGTGGTGAAATTCAGAACCAAAACTCGAGAATGTGGGAGTCCATGTCCGAAAGAGGGACGGGTTGTGACAAGACGGATGATGAGCAGCTGTTTGCGGCCTGGCAGGCTCGTCCAGGACACCGTGGAGGCATCGTGGGCACAGAGGTGGGGCTGAAGTGGCGTAATGATGATGTTGAGGTGCTCAGCTGCATCCAAAATGGACTGACCCATATTAGGTTTGATTAAATCACAGGGGTGACGCTGCACTTCTGCAGACATCATTAACATCGAAATGATTATGGCAGAGCAATTTGGCTGAGCTGAGCCCAACCAATCCACATCAACAGTCTGGAACACTTACATTTGCATATTGACAATGTTAAGCTGGGAGCATGTACATATACATTTTCTAGCATTTCGAAATTCACTTCACACTCCAGGGCTGCTCTGCTTTAACTTGGTCAGAGTTTAAGGGTTTGTAGCGACACAATGATCCATTCTACAAAAAGAAGCATTTACCCAACATCATTATTACTGTAAGAAACCATACAACCGAAAGAACACATGAAACCATTAAAGATGTTATTTCCTCAGGGCAAACCAGTTTAATAACAAATTCTATGGAAAATATTTGTCACAAAAAATGTAAGACTAATTTTACTATTGGTTCCACATCCCTCTGCAGCTGAGGAATAATATACATAAAAAATGAACATCAAAAAAAATAAAAATAAAATCCAACTGTGTTTGGGATCTCCCAATCCTGCCTTGGCAGGAAAAAAAGCCTCCCCCACATATCAATCTGCAATCATAGAGCCTAGCGGACACTTTGGATTGCAGAAACTTTGACCTATTTCTCAATGCTGGAGTGACCAACCAATTTGAGAGCCAATTTCTTTTTTTTTATTAAGCTTGTGTGACATGAAATTAGATCCTCAGTTAGCTGATATCTGGACGTGTTGGTAGATAATCATTTGATGTTGTGCATTTATCTAATGTCTACCTACTCTCAAGCTTATTTCAGTGTTATTATTGCTAATAGAATTTTTGAGTATGTTTATGTATTAATGGTATTTAAATATGTTATGCCTCCATCATAAAACATTAGATCCTCTATTGTTAGGTCAGATTTGGAGTGAGAGAGAAGTGCTGAATGTTTATAAATGAAAGCTTAATTAATTAAAGAATGCATTACATTTTAATAGTGAATCGTTATCTCTCACTGTAGCCTCATTAATATGTGCCCCATGGGCTTTTCTCTGCCATCATTTCACCAGCAACCTGCTGGCTGCAGGTCCTGTGGCTGTTTCACGTAGCTGGAGATTGATAGTTGGCAAAATGAATGAGAACATGGAGGACTGACCGTCACCTCCATGTGTGTGGATTTCATTATGAGCTAATGCAGTGTTTTTAAATATATATCTTTATAATATTTACCAAATTTGAAATAATAATTTTTCATTGTAGAAAAAATATATAGTTAATTTACAGGATCAGTTAATCCACATTACCAGTGATAGATTTTCTTGTTAAAACCATGCAGAATGTTTTACTGAAATGTATCATTTTGATACCTAACTCATATTTTCTGTCAACGAAAATGTAAAAAAACTGTTCATAGATAATCTGGGCTGAGAGGCCAGAACATTGTGTTTCTCATTGAAAGAGAAAATCTGAAAGTGTAATATGTTGTTGTTTGCTTAGAAAATTTAAAGTGATTCTGTTTTGCATTATGAAACGGACACTGCATGTGAAAACCTTTTAATATGAAGTGGAGGAAATGTTTAAAAGGTGTCTCTTAGCTAAATGAAAGGGCCGGTTCACATGTAATGATCACTTTGTCTTATGGTGCCTCCGCACCAGCATTAATATCACAATTAATAACCGCAACAGCAATAGCAGTGGTTGTGATAACTGTTTTACATTTGTGTAATTGTTTCATTTTATAATGTGGGTGAACTTTCCATTTGACAAACATTTGAATGTAAAGTAATTTGCAGTGTTAACTCACAAAATGGAAGAATGGTTTCCACAGCACAAACAATTTAGTATTATAGCCCTGATACTGTGGGGGAAACCTCACAGCATGTGGAAACATGTTAACATGAACAAAACAATGCCATGTTCACTGGCCAAAGGGCATCCAAGTCCCTGTGCCACTTGAATAGTGTTGTTTAAAGCTTCTCCCTGAACCCAGTTGCTCTGAAGCCGCCATTTTCTCTCCTTTCACTCCTAATTACCATAGGCTCTCCAGAAAGTCCTCTGTTGCTCCATCTGTCCCCTCAGCCACTGACAGAGATGCTCTAATCACCTTGCATAGCAGGGCTCACATGGGAAAAGACAACACGGCCACCATACTGTCTCAGATACAGAGCCACTGCTGGATGCCAACACTTCACAGGGGGTAAGCTATAAACACTGGCCGCAGCCTTGTATGGGATATGTTCAGTGATGTGCGCTGAAATGGAGCCATTTCATGTTACAGATCTCCCACACAGCCTGACAACGCTAATGCCAAATGGGGCTTTGTATGAAGTATATGTGACATATGCCGAGTGCACCGGCAGTCCATCAGTAGCTCACATCAAAATGACACTCAAGGGATGGAGCTCTGTTTTTGGAAGGATATGGCAGGTTTACATTAAGCTACATTAAGCTACATACTGTATGTTCTCATGAAATATCACAGCGGGAAGCCTTGGAAGGAAAAGTAGATTTTAATGTTCAATAATATCAGAAAATAGATCTAATTGAGAGAGGGGGGGGGGCAGAGAGGAGCAGCATGAAAAAAACCTTTATTTTAAAACCCTGTATATGTTCTGGAGCTGTGCCGGCACAAATCCATGCATTATATAATCGTACTCTGTCTGCCCTGCAGCTTGATATCTCACCCTGCTCGTATTTGATTCCGTTACTCTCACCCAGGTTGACACCTCCTGACTTCTCATTTTTGCTTTACCCCTTCTTGGTGACTTTCATGTGTTCCTTTGTGGGGCACTGCAAGTTTCCTCCAAAACTTTTCCTGAAGCTGAAAAGAGAAACTTTCCGGTTCTGCCAGAAAGCCTTCTCATCTTGGCGGAGGAGCAGCCGAAGAAACTCTCAAATGATGACAGCCATCGTGAAAGGGCAGATAAGCCCGTGTGGCTTTGCCTCTGATTGTATGTTCATCTCATTCTGATCCGGCCGCGATTCTAAGCCCCTGTCTCGCAGTCCTCACTCTCCCAACAGTTGATCTTCTGCATGTCATTGAAATCGTCTTATAGCTGATCCAAGAGACAGGGGGAAAGTGGCTGTTTGTCACCCAACTTCAGTCTTGGCATAGAAGACAAGTTCTGCTGTGGGTTTTTTCTTAACTTTACAATGTGACAGAGTGACCAGTTATTTTTTTTGGATTGTTCTTTGGTGCACCAGATGATTAAAACACATTGTGAATTATATTTCTGTTGAAAACTTACCTTTAAATAATGAAAGACCACTGTGATTTGCATTCATGAGCTCATGCGGTTGTTTAGACGTGTTTTTTAACCGTTATTTAACATAAGATATATGAATATAGGTTCCTCTATTTGTATTCACTAGGCGTAATGAAATCCATGCTAGGAGAGGCACAAATACCACTACGCCATTATTCCAAAGGAATCTGTTAATATTACTGATACTCTCTTCAAAAGCCTCTTTTCAAACTAAAACAATCTAATTATCATTAACACAGATAGACAACAGCAAAACCCAATCTGATCACCAGGAATCATCATGAACAAATTCCACAAATTCAACAGCTGAACATTTCAACATAAAATTGATGAAAAGAGACAGTCATATCAGGAGGGATGAATGTTAAATGGTCCGCAGCACTTCTTGATGACCACTCGCTTTAAGTGCAGTTTTGCCATTCACCCATTGACACACACATTCACACAGCATCTTTGTACAGCATGTTCTCTATCAGACCTCAAACACTCACTGCTGGCACAGGGGCAATTTGAGGTTCCGACACAGTGTACTCCATCTTATCTGCCATACATGTTCTATAAACCTCACTCATACATAAACAGCTCGTCATTCAAATGTGAACTCGCATATATATATATACCTTCAGATTCCATACAAGGAGCAATGAACTGCAAAATAAATGAATCTTCTGTGTCACCAAGATTCATACCCTTGTATCTGTATTTGTTAACAGCCGGTGGTGAGGTAACAGTGATTATTAACTACTCTGAATATGGTGCTTTTGTTCTCTAATACACACATCTTATATATGACCCTGTGTTATTTATTTTCTTTAATTTAAATGTAATTTCTAAGATATTACTTTTTCCATACACCCTCTCTCCATTGTTCTTATAGGTCTTACAAAAGACTACTTATCACTTCATTATTGTTCTGTTGTTCCTAATAATCACCATAGTTAATGCTTTCATGAATAACAAGATACACGCTGCTGGCATTAAAATTACCAATAAGGAAACAAATTTGCAAAAATGACCACAATGTACTTTATTTGTATTTATGAATGCAGCTTGTACCACATTGAGTTTGCAAGAGGTTTCAAAGCTCTGTAAGAAATGTACGGACGTGCTCACTCCCCCGACAATGTGACAGAAAGTGGCTACAGTACAAAAATGGAACCAATTACTGCTTACTGAGGAAGTATAAACACTGAGCTTAGATTGATGGAATCATATATGTTGACAAGAGTATCCAGTGGTTGAATTTATCTTTAAGGCAAGTGGAGCAAACAGGAGTCTGGGAGCAACGTGAGGCTCCTGACTTGGTGTAAAGCGATACACTATAGAGGAAGCTGAAAGGTTTTTTCCACTTCAAAAGGCACTGCTCCTCCACCATGGTTATCAAAGCTTAATATTTGATTTTACTTGACCATTTTCCATTAAAAACATGATAGCCACCGTAAGAGTGACGGACCCAGGCAGAGGGAGCGCAGCGCACTCACATACCCCCCCCACGGGGAGGTACATACCCTGCTTACTAGAGTGTGCAGGCCCAACAGTTCCTTTCACTTAACTTGACATTTCCAGCTGCACTGTCTGCAGCGGGTCCTGTGTGGTGTCACATCTACAGCCCCTGCAGTATGCACTGCTGAACGCTGCGGGTCCTAAATGAGGTCCCAAAGGGAAAGCAGAGCTGAGGATGGAGGTGGGTGTGTGTATAAGTGTGTGTGTGTGTGTGTGTGTGTGTGTGTGTGTGCGGGGGGTGGGGGGGCGCATTATCTAAGCCACTAATGAACAGTTGTATAATTTCTATCAAAAGCAGTCATGAGGCCTGCTCAGTCTTACGGTATCTCCTCTAAATAGTGTCGTGATAAAGGGACTGTTAAAAGAAGAGGGCTGGTGGAGGAGGTGGGGAGGAGAAGCTTGGAGCTGTCAAGAGGGGCCACTTTGGTCAGGAGGAGCGCTAGAAAGGAAAGTCTCTCCGCCTTTATCTGCCATTTCCTGCTCCCTTCCTGGCTACATTAATAATCTGTAAGAGCAGACAATCACGCACGGCCGTGAGAGATAAAACACGGATGACAAAATATCAACTTCCTGCTACAAAACTCAAAGCCGTTATTAGAATATCAGGCACAGACGGTAATTAATTTCAACTTTAATTACTTCCACTGTTCCTGTAGATTAGATCACAGGTTTGAGATGGGTTATTAAAACAACTGGGGGAAATCTGCAATAAAAAAAAAGAAGAAAAAAAATGTTAATTTCTTCCCACCCCGTCTCTTAACCTGCTTGTTGAGCGATGCAGTTACATCTTTGTGGTGCAGAAAAGGGGTTGATACGATGTAGATGTAAAAGACACCGATCGCTTTGGCTGGAAGCTTTTCACATACAGCGCTTATTGATAAGCATCGACATATCATCTGAGGTTATGATGACCTTGTGTTTTCCATCTTTATCAGTGACAGACAATAAAAGTGGCACAATCCACAAAATCTGAAGTGGGTGTGAAGCCGTGGCTTCCGGGATAACAGCAGTGTTTCAGTAATGCAGTAATGTGATCATTTCAACTGCTTGGCCTCCATAGAAGGAATAATTATGTTGTCCTGTTTGTTCTTTCACTTGGCCAGTAATCACCCTCTTCACACAAACATTCATAAACACAATGTACTTGCACATTTAGTTCTTTGTCCTGTATCTATCCCCCCAGGTCCTTCTATTCCTCATGCTTACTCTGTATACTACCCTCCTCTACTACTCTGTAGTTAAACATCGAATTGTCCTTTGTCTATAGGGGCTCTGTGTTCCTCTACCATTTACCTAAATATGAACCACTGGCTATCTCATAAAATCCATGAATAATTATCTGAGAGATCAACGCAATACCCCATTGTAATGTCAAAGAAAAGAAGAAAAAAAAATCCTGGTTCCGCCCCCCCAAGCCAGATCCAAAATGTAATAGATCAATACTACATCTCTCCATCAACTTTAGTGGAAATAGTTTTCATGTAATCCTGCTAGTTATCGGACAGAATACATGAGGGTGTCGTAGCAGCTTCACATCACAGCTTAGAAACACTGGAATCAGATTCATTGATTGTATTTAGCACATTATATGTCATCCTTTTCTTCTCAAAGCTACACATATATTTGTTTTCAGGGAAATGTTATTACTGCCTGGGTTTTTTTTCTTCTTTGAAGCGATGGAAGTGCACTTATTCTGTGTGACCAGAATTTGTAGGTAGTGGCTCATGGTGGAGGATGAGTGTAGGAAGAGAAGGGCTTTGATACTAGACACTGTCCTGACACCTGTTAGGTTTGAGCACTTGGTTGATGTTAGGGAAATACTGTGGTTGCATTTAAATGTTAATAAAGTAAACACTTCCTATCTTGTAAAGTCACTTTTGTCCCTTTTGACTTTAAAAAAATATTTGAACATGACCACAATCACAAATCCTTCCCAAACTTTAACTAACTGCTTTGAGTGTCTGATCATAACCATAAAAGATTTGATTATGCTGTGGTTGAGCAGATGTTGCAAGAGCTCATTCAATTTACATTAATGCAATTTATAAGTAACAGAAATATCCAGGAGACAGGTTGGATATATCTAATTTCTATCAAGCATAGATTTATGGGAGTGAACATTCTTCAAGCTATAAAGTTCAGGTGTATTTCTGCTATAAAATGAAGACAAAAATTGAATAGCTTTTGCTGTTGCATTTAAAGAAGTGTCATAGAGGCACAGCACACACAATGAGCAAGCAGCGTACAAAGATCAGTGGTGCAACAGCAGCAGGGTTGCCTCACTGTCATTAAACTGAAGTGAAAGTAGAATCAACACATTTCCCTTGTTTTTCATCCTGTATTCAAATGTGATGCTTTTAAATGTCCTTGTAATAGAGAATCCAGGGTTTTATAAAGAGGCCATTCAGGAGCAATCCTAATCTATCAACACATGTGACTTATGTGTGCAGCAGATATGAGCATGATGAGGTCTTGATTTCTTTACAGCAGATATGCGGCTGCATTCAGTCGTGCGCCTTAAATCCCAACCAGGCAGCCCGGCCTTATTTCAATATGACGACCTCGTATCAGGTTATTCAATGCACACTTTTCTTCTTCAATCAAAATAACATCAGACACCCTTTCATATTTTGCAACCTCCTGTATATGTAAATAATCTGCTGCGACTGGTAATATCATATGAAACACACAACATATTTACTGTGGATTATAGAAAGAAGAAAATGCATTGCATTTCAAATCAAACACACACCCTGTTCCTGCTATCTTTCCTTAGATAGCCTAATTAATTTACTTCAACTCTAAATACACATTCCGTTCCTTTCTCGTGCAGCACACAGACCAGAACTGGTTTGGTGCATCGAGTCTTCATTACACAGGAGTGTTAAGGGGTATGTGGGAACAGCTAATCTCAAAATCCCTGCCACACAATAAACAGAGTGACAGAAAGGAAGGATGTATGAGATAAGTCGCCAGTGATGAAACTGGATGCCAAAAGGAGAAGACAGTATGTAATGAAGAGAGAGCAGAGGGGAATGTTTAAAATAAGTTCAAGAACAAAGATAAAGCCCAAGGATGATGTTATCAGCGGGATTGAAGAAAGCATTTCAGTAACAGAATGGTCACAATCACTTAATCAGCCTGACTCCACCCAGCACCGTCCCTGTCTTCCATCATATGCTATTTCCCCAGCTCCTAACAGTCAATTTTCATTGTGTGTGTGTGTGTGTGTGTGTGTGTGTGTGTGTGTGTGTGTGTGTCTGAGAGGGGAACATCGGAGCAAAAGGGTTACAGAGAGCATTGATGGCTCTGTCATAGCGGCGGGTGGCCTTGCATTGCCAAAGCTAAAGCACTTCAGACTTGAAATCCGAAACATGAAACAAAGTACAGTAAGTTGAGATAGAAGGTTTTATAAATGTTCAAATGCAGTTACGACAAATCAAAAGTGTGCAAATGAAGTCTGATCGACTACCAGTTCTAATTCAAGATGAATAATTATTCAGTTATTCTTACATTGAACATTATTCAAGTGCTGCACATTTAAAACAAATGTAATTTACCTTTATTGCACTTTACTCAAGTATTTTCAGTTAATGTTTCTTTATACTTCCACTCGAGGCAAATGCTTTACTTCTGTCCTGTACAATATTTCTTCTGCATCTATCATCTTTGAGTTATGGCAGTTGCAAAAGACATCGTATGGTCCATTAAGTAAGTGCACCTTATGATAATTTTATTCAATTTTATTTTCTTTGCATAGCGCCAAATCATAGCATACATGTCAAGGCACTTTATATATGAGGTTGAAACCTTAGAAATTAAGAAACATGTTGTTAATGACGGCTGCACCCGTTAAAAATAATAATTATAAAAAGAAGAAGAAGAAGAAGAAGAAACTGATAACTGATCAGGTTGTTTTGTGCTGACGATGTTATTAGAATGTTTGTCCACTACAGACATTAACTTCTTATTACCCAAAATCTATCTATCTTCTGTTAAATGTTAAAAGAAAATAGGTTTAGGTTTACAGGTTTTGCTGTAAACCTAAACTTTATCTTTATTTATAGACTATCTGGAGAAACAGGATGAAGGAAAAATTGAGAAACCCTCAAGGGTCATAATATTTTCAATACTTGTTAAAATGAAATGTGTGCATGGAATAAGCTATACATGTAAAATATAACTTGCATGTTAAATTATCCCTCAGAATAATAATTCTGATTCTTTAATATTTTACAGGATTTTATTGTTGCTGTATTTTTACTCAAATTAGTCCTCCACTGTGAGGTGAATAGAAAATACAAACTGAGCCTGATGTCAGAATGATCCAGTCAACAGACTGAAGTCTTCTTCACCTTATCAAAACCAACAAGGTGCTGACTCTATCAAGGTGTCATCACTAATGCTGATAAAACTGCTGCATAGATTCTGTATTCTGTGACTGTGGCTCCCTCTAAACTTCCCGTCCATTCACTGTGATCCACCGCTGTAGTGCAGCGGCATCTCCCCAACAAGCTTATTTCTAAAAGCTGCCGAAGCTCTACTAAAATCCTCCAGATCCCGGTCCCTGCTGGGGCTGGACCGCTGGCCAAACTGAGATCCTCAGACAAAGGCTGGCCCCGAAACTTCTCTTGATTTGGACGAGCACACGACTGCAGCGCTCTGCAAACACCATAACACCATCTCTGCGCTCATTTGCGAGGCCTTTAGCTCTTCATGAGTTTGCGATTAGCAGCACTTTGGTTTGATGGCAGCTCACCAGTTGTAAAAGTCGGCACGGACAGTGGCCCCCCCTCCGAGAGCAGCTGGTAACTTGGCCTCTAATTCGCCGACCCCACATGTACCAGGAAGGGCCCAACCATGGCTTCAGGACCACGCTGCAGTAATGCTTCTCAACAAGCATTTAAAAAGATAATGGCACCACAGGCTGCACAAATGTTGAAAACCCATGTAAACACAGTGCAAGCATGGATGTTAAGATGACATCTGCAGTCACCCGTCACTGCTGTCTGCATTGTTTTATGAAATCAGGATAAAGGAAAAATCTCAACAAATATCATGAAGCATTCATATTAAAAAAATGTCTGACAGATTTGAAGAGAGAGGGGGGCAGTGCAGTGATGGCAATTGCAATGATAGAGGTGTGGTCAGAGAGACTAATACATGGCACATTGTTACGACCGGCTCGTAGGCAGCAACAAAGGAGGGAGACGCACGCGAAAATATGTTTAACACACACACACACTGCTGATTCGAGAACTGTGTTCCATTTAATTAAAGCCAACTTTCATGTGAATTGAACCGGCGTAGTCCACGAGGCAGGGACAACGTTGAATGAGGGTCTTGAAGGACTTTGTTGTGTTTAGATCACAACATCAAGGCAGGTGAGCCTTAAACAAAAATTACATCTGAGACCTCGGCCCATTACTTTCTATTCTGTGATGAATATATATTGTCAGATGATATAATAAGGTCAAAAGCTTGCTTCAATCAAAATCACATCCTGTGTCCTGCCACACAAAGAAAGAATAATGCTACACCAAATGTGAACATAAATGTAGCATAGGCCCACTACAGGTCAATATTCACTACATTCAACTGTATTAACTTCAATGATGTCAGAACGTGTGATTACATAAGCAATTTGTTAAATACAAATATTTGTTTAACAGGCTCTCGGGCAAGATAATAGACACATAGAATATAAAAGGATATGTATATCTAAATGGGAAATGGCTCATTATGCTTGTACCATAAAACTTTATGTGGCGATGCACACAAACGCTTTAGGGTCATTATAACACAGTGCTCAAATGATTCAACATGCATGTCTGAAGAATAAAGATGCATGAAATACTCTACATTAGAAGTGTTTTCAAAGAGCTTGGACATTAAAAGATTTGCTTTCAAGTTTTTTTTATTGTTTGGTTTTGTTGGAAACTGAAATTATATTGTCTGCGCGCAACATAACGTGTTTATATATTGAATTTAAGCCAGCAGTTATGCTGCATGTCATTTTAATTAACACAGGTTGATGCATACCTAAATACTTCACATACTCTTCTATACCCTGCACACACATGCACATACTTCCGCACATTTCCATTTGTAGCAACAGCACAAACAAAGACGCACAAAGACACACAAACACAAACTTCAGTCAAAGGAAAAATCAAAGGATTTGTCCATCTTATCTAAAGCCAGTCACCATGTTGCGTGAAACTGACATGCGCTTCCTCGTGTGTAAAACTCAGATGCTTCGGATTTAATTGTCAGCAAACATTGGATATATTTCCATTGAAGTAAGTCTTCTGGAAAGAAGAGCAGAAAGGTTGCTAATGTTCCAGTGGGGTCAATGCAGATATTTGATCATGTTTTCTTAACTCACACTTGGTTATTGGTGTAAATTAGTCCAGCAAGACTAAAGCAAGCATGGGATAAATACACGATGTAGGTACATTGATCTGGGATCAATATCTTTTATTTGATCACAACAATTCAAAGCATTCCTCGAGTCATTAGACATTTAAGGCTGCTGTTATCAAAGAGAGAGCCTCTGCTTATCAGGAGAATATTACAGAGGCTCAATGGTTCGGCAGAGACAAAGAGATTTCAGAGTTGACTGGCTGGACCAACAGTTGATGGCTCTGTGTGGTGTGGGCCACAGCCGAGCATTAGACAGTAGATCATGGTGTCGCAGCCTTGGACGGTGTCTCTCAGGCCACCACCATACTTCAGGCTGTCTGCCCGAGGCAGTAATGTCCACTGTCAGCAGTAAAGAGGCTTCATTCTAGGCTGAGAGCTTTTTGTTCCTTAAAACCTCATATTGTGTTTTTTTCATTAATTTTATGGCAGCACAGTCCTTCATTAAACATAGGTCCTAATGAAGAAAATATTTCTTTTAAAATTCCACTTATTCATTAAAAATGGATGTGCTGGTGCACGTTTGCTGACACCTTCACTACAGTAACATTGTACATAGCGTGCCATTAGGGATCCAGATTCCCTTGTTTTTCTGCTGCTCGGCAAAGAGAGGCTGCTGATTATATGAATGCTGCGTGATAGATCTTCAGAGCTGGGCTTAGTGGAATGTCTCCCCTCCTCTGTTTAAACAAAGCCCGAGATAAGATTTAAGGAGAATCCTTAAGGTGATCCAGCTGCCCTCCTCCAAGCTGCAGCAGGCACAGAGCCATAATGAAGACTGAGCAAAAAGGCTCAGGGACCCACCTCCAGAAGGCAGGGCCGCAGATGAATACATTCCCTCTCGCATTTCCTTACAGCTTATCCCCTCTCCAGAAAAAGAGACAGCCAAAGAGAGATGAGAGGAAGAGGGATGACTCTGTTTTAGTTTTGTCACACTCTTTACTATCGTTTTCTTGGTTTGTTTCAGAGTATCCACTGCTGTTGTCCACCGTTAATCACTAGTCCCTGTCACTTTGCTGGTGTTTTTGGTTCGGGATTTACATGAGAATTACTTGGAGAGCAAATCATTTATGTGTCACATCCATTCCTTACAGCACATTTTAATGATTACCCAATATTTGAATTTTCTCAATTACTCCATGTCCCCCTTCTCTCCCCCCCTCACTGTGGGCATGCAAATGCTCTTTGCTTTTTAATTACATGCGAAACTAAAACTGAGAAAAAAAACATGTCAACTGCCCAATTGCATTAAAAAAGCAGAGCATGCATATAAATGCACTTTTGCGTGATTACATAGCATCAAAAGAATGTTTAACATTTTGTTACATCAAGCTGTAATTAATGCAAAACATATTTGCAGGAACAACATATTTGAATATATATATATATATATATATATAAAATCATCATTCAGCCTAATGCTCCAAGTTGCCCAGGATAATCCAGAGAGAGAGAGAGAGAGAGAGAGAGAGAGAGAGAGAGAGAGAGAGAGAGAGAGAGAGAGAGAGAGAGTGGGAGAGAGAGGGAGGAAATAATTAGCAGAGAGAAGCGATTGCACTAATGAGAGGCGAATTTGACTAGGATACTTTACTTGACCCCCAGTGTTCCTTGGCTGTCCAAGAAAAAAAGGCTGATTTATAATTATACTCTGCAATGCACCATGAAATTGTTATTGTGGAATACCTTTTTGAAAATGTTATCAAACAATTACTTTAATTTTTCCCCCTGGAAACTGTTGCACGTCTACTAAAATGAGATGGTGGAGCAGAGTTTCCTGCCTGTCATCCACTGCTGTTCATGCAGATGAGCTCGCTTTTTTTTCTCCTTCTCTTCTTTTCCCTTCCTTCCCCAGAGTCTCTGTTCCGAGGGATGCTGTGGCAAATAAAATAATACTCAGATAAAACTGAAATATTTTATGACAGAATGATAATCATTGCAAGCATACGTGCCACTGATATGGGGCTGTTGCGGATGGGGGAGGAGAGGAAATAATCCTTTTTGTGGGCTTTAAAAAAATGAATCTCAGTTGAATCACATCAGAGAGAAAAAAACTCAAAGACAGTTCCAAGATGAGCCAACTCCAGGAGAAAATGACCTCCTCGTTTTGGTGATAAAGTTCTAGCCAAAATATGATATCAGCCTGCGACGTGACTCATTAGAAATGTGTGTATGGTGTGGAGGCAGCTCTCCCTATCTGCCAGTGCCTGGCTTGCCGACTGATAAGAAGCAAATGCAAATGTCCTGATAAGAACTGAATGCAAATATTTATGATATGATATTCCCTGGGAATTATGTGTGGATAAAACAAAGTGTATTATTTCCCTGTAATTCTTTCAGGTTTGCCAAAATGTCCCCCTTTTTTTGCTTTCGGAATTTGCATTTCTTCAAAATTGATTGGGTCTGCGTATTATGTTAAGCTATTTGTTTGCTGAGGATGGTAATTAGTTACTGTAATTACAGCGATGACAGTTGCTAAATTGTTTTTAAAGCATTACAGTGTGTCTGTGCCAGAAGATTGCAGTACTTATTTTAGGATTTAAGCATTTGCTGGAAACACTCCCACTCTAAGGCCAAAGTGGGAATTTTTTGAACTACAAAGCAGCCATTTTCTAAGCAAAGACATTTTTGAAAATGTCTGTTAATTTGCACTAATTGCTGGTTTGACTGTGTTGTGCAGTTTCTTCTCCGATCAGGGACTTGTTACTGATAGGATGTCTTGGGGGATCAAAATGGGCTTGAAATAGTTTAAATACATGTTTGTTAGCTTTGTACGCTCATTTAAGTCAGACTTTTAATGTTCTCTGTCACCCAAGAAACAAATTGTTGTTGAAGGCACATTTGTAATTATGGTTTCCAGTGTAGCCTATACAGGCTTTCAAGTTTAGTAAACATTAATTAGCGTGGACACAGACAGTTGGGTGTTTTAGAGGGCATTTCATGTACAGCATTAACAGCAAATGTCTGAATCACATGTATCAGGACTGCAAAAGCTGCTTGTGCATATTTCTAATCAGAAATATACAAAAACATTCCTGACATACTGTTGGCCATACTGATATGATATGAATTCTAACTGGAGATCGGTTTAGGGTAAATCAGAGTCAGGCACAGACACAACCTCCTCTAAATTAGAAGCATTTGTGAGTGCCACATCAAACTCTATATTTTCATTACCACCTAAACTTCTAGTCCCAATTAATAGATTCCAAACAAAATATAAAAAAAATACTGAAAATATGTCCATCATATTTTTCCAGTTCAAGGTTATGTCTCTAAAACGCATGTTTTCATGAGTGAAAAAAGCCAAAGATATTAAGTTTGATAAAATAGATTCAATTTCCATTTGAGAAGATGGAACCAGCTTTTTTGAAAACAACCCTTTGACACAAATTCAGTTTCTGTTGATCATCTAATTTGATTGATTGTGTCCACCTTTAACTGAGCGTCATTAAAGAGAAGCAGATATTTGAGATTTCAACCTATTAGATAATATTTTCGTTGACACTGATGCAGCACACACAGGTAATGACTGAGGTAATGACTATGTATTCAACGTCTCCTGAACCAAAAAGCAAACAACAACAAAAAAGATTCCACCGTTTTTTCTAAATGAAACACAACTGGTCCCACTACTGCAGGACCCCATGGGCAATGAGACGTCTCCTTCCCAAGCACTATGCTATAAGTGCATAATTGGATTTACTATTAACATAATCGGACAGCGTGCATGTTGACTTGGATATTCCCCTATGAGCTACATTGCTCCTCTAAACCTTAAACAAGGAGATGGTGAACGTACATCCAGGTCCCATGTGCTGCTCTTTGTCTCTAACTTCAGCCCGACCACTGGAGGAGGATGTCTAATTCCTCACGCAGGCTTAAAGAAAAGCAAAAGACATTTTCTGCACAACTTTCTACAACAGGGTCAGAGACATGGATTTGGTTATGATCACTTTCCCGAGACAAAAACCTTTTGTATTTCTGCAACCATCTTTAAGATGGATGGATGAATAGCCGAATCAATAAAAAA
This sequence comes from Paralichthys olivaceus, assembly GCF_024713975.1. Classification (NCBI taxonomy): domain Eukaryota; kingdom Metazoa; phylum Chordata; class Actinopteri; order Pleuronectiformes; family Paralichthyidae; genus Paralichthys; species Paralichthys olivaceus. The sequence continues at coordinate 23,070,929 of NC_091105.1, read as the reverse complement.
GCAGAACAGTTATATGGTAAAGTAAAAAAATTAAATAATAATCTACAAGGTATTGCCTTATAATTATTTGCTGACAGCTTGACAGAAGATAATCAGCACTTTATTGCAAATATAGGAAAATACTAAAAAAAAGAATTCAACCATGAACCATTTCTATTTCTTATATAAAGCAATAGACAGACAGTGCAGAAAGAAACACACAAATCAAGCAGCAACAAGAGGGAGCATAGCTCTATCTCGACTGGCACAGAAATATGGGGCCATGCTGTGTGAGGTGAATTCCCATGTTGTGTTTCTGTTGCGTAAATACTCAGTACCCCATAAACCCAGCCTGAATCCACGCCTGCCCTGACACACACACACACACACACACACACACACACACACACACACAGACACATACACAACATCCATATTAGATGCACCCGCTAGTTACTTCTTAATTAACACCTACTGCAGCCTTAATAATAGAATCACTTTCCCCCTTTCTGAAATCCCTTTGAAATTACACAGGATTAAGGAAAGTTGGTTGCTAAATTGGTGTGTGCATCTGTAATTTAATTGCATCTAAGGCCATTAATTAATAAGGTGCCTCCTTTAATAGTTAATGTATAATTGCTATTAATTAACAGCCAGTCTTGATAAAGTGTCGCCAAAATCAAACAAAAACAATTAGCTTTTTGAGGTAAGTGTCTTTTAAAAGCCTCATTATTAGTACTGGAGGTAATATACAGTAGTTAGAATGATAAAGAAGCCAGTGTAGATTTTAATTTGGATGGGGAGAGAGGGAAAAAAAACAGTTGACATCCATAAGGGAATTACCATGCGGTAATTATGGGATAAGCTCATTGTAACATGATAAATAATGCTGCGAATCTGTCCCCTCCAGTTAGGTTGTCGTCTCTTTTTATTAGGGTGGACTTTAATTCTACATCTTGTGTCGCATCAGACAAATTTAGCTGCGTTTAGCTTCTCATCAGTGTGCTTAAGATTGAATACAATAATTTAGTGGGGATGGCTGTGGCTTCTAAGGCACATGTGTATCTTTTTAATTCAGCATTTAGAGATACGTGTCGTCTTTAAATCTCTGCTTCTCTCACTTCTTGGGAAGAGTTACATCCCTTGATGAAAGCAGTCGTGTGAAGTCCTTGTGTCACATGGAGTCAGTAAAACAAGAAATCATTTAGACTACAGGTATGAGTATGAGCAATGTTTAACATACTGGGTCTAACTAGCAGCATTTGTGTTTGAACTAATGTCACCTGAGGCATATTTAAGGAGAAATAACACCAAAGTAATGTCTAAGGTTGATTCTTCTTATCTGGAATAAATCAGCAGGTTGTGGTTTTAGCTGAGATTTACAAGCAGAGTTGTCGTCGGTGCAGAATGAATTGGGTGCCAGGTTGAAAAGCATAAACATACATCTGGAGCATGGAACTTTAAACAAACCCGACTATTATTTGCAGTACCATATAACCATGAATACAAATGACAGCATGACCTCAATTTTCTGCACTGTGTGAGAGAGTGGAGGAAACCAATGGTTTAAGTGCTATTGCATCCCAAAGTGCTTGTTTGGTCTCAGTTTCACTCCTATCACAGAGTCAACAATCATGCTGCTTCGTATTGAATTGGTAGAAATAATATTCAGGGTGCCTATCCACAGGCAACTATTATAACAAGCCATTTCCCCCTGCTGTATGGTTGCTGATAGAAATACATCCCCAACATACACACAGCAACTGGAGCCTGTTTCAGCCTTTATTTAATGAGCCATCAGCGACAGAAAGGAACCTGCAGTGTAACAAACAATTAGCCTAAGAAGTCATTTTCACCTTGGTTCACTGTGAGAGAAGCTCCAATCCACTTGCTAAACAATTACAGCATATTAGCTACTTGTCAGTCAGACCTTTTGGAGACGGTACATCTCCATTTATTTCCTCTCTACATTTTCTCCCTGCGCTCGCTCGCTCGCTCACTCGGCTCCTCTGCCTCTCCTCTCCCCAGACAAGCAGGGATGTGCAGGGAGTCCACAGGGAGCTGTGGGATATTTCACTCTGCCAGTGAGGCACCCGGTGGGAATACGGGTTGAAACTGTGTGAGTATGTATCTCATTAGTTCAGTTATGTAATTTGGAGCACTGATAATCCTCCAGGACTGCCAAGTTGCACACCTCCGAAACAAGAGTCTGCGTCGTCAACATGCAGCCAAGTACAGACTCAGCTACTAATTGCTGGGTGTGGTAATTTGACTGGTAATGTCAGCTATAGTCCTCTACGGTATTAACGGTAAGCACATGGTACTGATGGTGAATGAAATGTTTTCAGACCTGTGTAAATTCCAGGTAATCAGCTTTGAATGAGACAGCAAAGCGAATGTGTCCAATATAGCCTATTTAGAAGGTCGGTCTCCTCTACTTTATATCAAGAACTATGATTTTTGGTAATGATTGTATCTGAATTAAAGCTGACCTAATCTACATGTATATTTTGTATTTATATTTATCTGTTTTATGTGTGTATTATAGTTTTTGAAAAGGAATCAAAAAAATGATGTGAGATGGGAGGTGTCAGAGATAGTTATCATTTTATTTAATTATAATAATCAGCTTTTCAGTGTCTTTCAGCTCATTGTTGTGGATTTGTTGCACAGTTCTAATTAAACCCCGTCGTCATAATCATCAGACAGAAACCTCTGATAAACCCATATGTACAATACTTGCCCAGCACAAACAAACAGACACACTTGGCACCTAGTTTGTTAACATAGTGGAGGAGTCAGGAGTTGGTGGAGACCAAAGCAGGACAAATAAGAGTGTCACTATTGAACATGACTGAAACAGGACTCCAAATCAGAGCTAATGTTGCTCCTTTTCTGCTGTATGTGTAAAATACTATGGTGAACTGTGTGCTAATGCTCTCAATATTGACTCCATAAAGTAATAATATGTGTGTTGTGTTTACAGATTGTTATGCTTCTATAGGCTTAAATGAACTAATGCTGTTTTAACCATCGAACAAAAATAAAATAAAAATTAAATTTTATTGAAATTATGTTTGTGTTAATGATGTTTTACCTTCACATCAGAGTATGACAGTGATAAGTGTCAATAAATGCTGTAGATAGATGTATTATATTTATATATGGTAGGAACAAATCTTCAAAAGAAATCTAAGCTCACCAAAGCTATCTGGATATATACACATATTTGTAATTGTAATTGGTGGAAACCATAAACCCATTCTTTTTATGGTTTACCAGTCCTCCTACTGTAACTGACACTGTGTTCGAAAACCAGAAGATGAGAAATGTCCACCACTATACATACATACATACATAAACCTGCCCAAGAGGTCATCAGCATTCCCTCTGAATGGACAGTGCTTGACTCACGTCTGCCAGACTCTTCATTTAGCTCACTTTTACCTTCGGTCGGCCAAAGTTAAACTTTGATATTTTTCGGAGCTTGAATTTCGGTGACCTCATCAGAGCATGGCACCGCCACCTTCAACATCAGCAGCGCCCTAATCAGCCAGAATGAAAAACACCTGTGTGGCCTTGCGGACCCTTTTGACAAACAGTTTACTCCGTCAACTTTAACCTCGTCCTACTTGATCCTGGTCTGCTGCACCCGGAGCTGCTGGTTTTCAGTCTCGCCTGCTAATCAGTGAGCGATGTACGGCTCAGGCACCAGGAGAATGCAATTAACTAAGCTGCTAGGTCAAAAAAATTGACATAAAACCATAGAATTAAGGTTGTGTTGCTTTTAGTCAGTGTGCGAAATAACTAGTGCTCTAGTGTTGTGCTAATGCAACCACCCAATTCATATTTATGTTCCTGGATCAGTGGGGTGGGGCATCTTCTGCAAGTTAAAACACTGCGTTGTGTCATTATCAGTGGGAGGAACTTCTCTCCTGTCTAAAGGAGTGTGTGTGTGTGAGTGTGTGTGTCTGCCCATCTCTCTCCACACAAACTGACCATCATATGTATTTAGTTATTAATGGATGTTGTCAGATCATGACTCCGGATCATTCCGGTCACTTTAACACTGACGCCCTGGCTGTGCAAGACTATTTTTCAATGTGTGTAAATACGTGTCTCATAAACTATAGAGTGAATCGAACAAACACAAAGTTAACTACAGCACTGTTCAGGTCCTAATAACTTCTGATCAGTGATTGTGTTTATTGTTAACACCAGTATATGATATCTTAAAAACACATATGGACAAATATTTGTGTATAATCGAGGGCCAGATATAATTTTGACCGTGAGACATTTAATTTAATATAAATCAATGTCTGTCAAAGTGAATCAATCCTTGACTCCCAATGTGAGACAGTATAAAACTGCATTTACTAGATCTTTAAACTGCAGCCGGGACAAACCTGTGTGGTCAGCTGGGACTCCACTGGCTGGGAGGCGAATGCTTCAACACTTGACCCTCTTCTTGGGATCATCCACCTCAACCCAACCTGCAGCAGAGGAAAGAGGAAGGGCAGAAGCTAAGGTGTCAGTATCATGTAGCGTGACATGCCATGTCCAATACAAACGAACAACATAACATCATTTAACCTTTACAACACATGTATTGATCCACCTGGTTATCATGGTGCGATCACAGCTCAGGGCCGGGCTCAGCTCAGCTCCAGGAGCTGTTTGAATCCACCCAGCAATATTACTGGGAGACAAAGAGATCTAGGCCTTCTGTTTTTTTAAGCCCTGTCCTTGGATCATCCTTTTCCCAAGACCACTTTGTCTGTGAAACAGTGGGGAGATGTGTCACTGGCTGTTTCCTTGCACTGACTGAATACACAATAGGAGCGATGAGATATGATCTTTCCACAGTGGGGTAGAATGATTAAGAAAAAACGCCCTCCCTATCCCCTTGATGATTTTCCAGTGATGCAATGAGAGTCTCCATACTCATTCAGAACATGTAAAGATGTGTTTTTTATTTCCTGGAAGATAGGATTCACAATACCTTAATCAAATGTTTTTGTCTCTATTAACATATAGTATTCCCATAATAGATGCAGCTTCAAAGTGCATATTAATGAACATTCTCATTGATATTTACATTCTTTGCTTTTTTTTAACGAATCAAAGATGCAATTGTGCATTTAAAATACAGCAAAAAACACAGATTACTTTGAAGAACTATATCATCATAATGTAAGCCACTGTTGAAAGAAGTTGACTCCCTCCCTCAGGAGACATGCACCCAGATGGATACACATACACCCAGATGGCCTGAGTTGTCAGTCTGTTCTATCTAAAGCTGTTGCTCAACAGTTCACCTTATTGCAAATATCTTTCACTTGCAAAATCTGAGGTCTGCACAACATAGATGATTATTTTGTTGTTATCCCTGCACAAAAGCCTTAGTTCAAAATTATGAGAAAAAAGAAACTTGCTAATGGAGAACACTGACTTAAACTGTAATGAGACAGACAACAGAAACAATGACAGGGAAAATATGATCTGCTTATGACAACAGAGATTTGATCGTCCCCCTCCCCCAGTAAGTGAATGTCCAATCATTGTTTAGGAACCAGAACTATATGCATCAAAGGCAGGTCAAGCTTTGGATTTCTTGAGCTAAAATCTAAAACATACTTCACACTCTAGGGTGGTTTGCTGTAATCACATTCCAAATAATAATGTGAAAGCAGAATTCTAAGAAACAAAAGTTAAGTTAAAATCAGTGTAAACTAGAACGGCACTCAGTAACTTATCCCCTCAAGAAACCACATTTAAAGTCTCTTGTTTTTCAAATCTTTATTTGGATCTGCACCAAATTGCTCTGATTATTATCAGTTCCCTGAACATGTCTGATTTGTTCCTTTTTCATCGAGATCGATGACATTCTGAGAAATGAAATAGAATAATACTCATCTGGATCCAAACAGAAATTGTATAGGTTTTTCCCCCATCCATACCACATCCTTCCTCCAAGTTTCGTGGTAATCTTTGCAGTAGATTCTGTGTAATCTTGCTTACAATCACACAACCTGTAATAATAAGTGATGAGTTGAAATAAATTGAAATGTCATGTAACAGTTCACTAATTTCAGTAGTAACCAGCCTTAATGAAACAAAACTAGTAACTAACACACTACAAACTACATTATTTATGGGCTTTAATAAAGCCATGTTAATAATAAGTGCAGTTGACCAAGTGAGCGTTCTTTAGCAAATACATTGGTGAGTCCTCATCCTGAAAGACTTCATTTTATTTAAGGGATTATTAAAGGGGGTCAGCTGGAGATGGCATATTCAACCAACACATGGGGATAGCATTAGCCCACCAGCTAGATAAAGCTGGCAAAGGTAGGCCAGTGATATTTCAGCCAACAAAACAGTGACCCACTAGAACTGAGGCTCCATTTTTTATACCCATGTTTGAAATCAAGGAATTTTAGTTTTAAAACTAGAAAAGAATATTGCATGGTACACCTGTCACTGTTATTGTAACATAGGAAAGGCCAAATGGAAGGTGTCTTATTGTTTCATTGTTTGTGGTCGGGGTGATTCTGGTTGCATCTGTGACTCTTAAGCTACAGTATAATGACTTTATTAAGACGAACAAATGCTAAAGAAAAGTGTTCACAAGCAAGAAAAATATGTCCAAGCAGCATCTTGTGGATTATAGTCAAACCTCTTTCCAATTAATAAGAGAATGAGACCAATGAGCACAGAACGAGCACAATGACAGAGCCAGAGTTATCAAATTTGCCATGAACGCTGATAATAGATATGTATGCTAAGGAAAATGGTGCTTTAATAGAGTTTTTAACTGTAGATCTAGAATAGAAAATTGGACATACATTCTAATTGAATACCTGGATGAAAATGCACCCAGCACACCGTTATAAATCATCTGGAATCAGTTTTCTCGAACTCCTCTCTCCCTCTCAGCCACTTTACAAACACAGAGCAAGGCTTTTTCAGCCTCTGATAAGTGTTAATAAATTACCTGAATTTGAAAATTAATGGCTAGCCGCCTGCTTCAGGGAGATATCATTGTGTTTCATGAATATTTTGATTTTGTGATTAGATCAAAATGCAGTGAATTCCTAAACAGCCCCCATGCCCAGGCTCCACTGATCATAAACTCTTCCCTTCAAAAAAATCCATTCCATGCAAATGTGCTGATACGGAATAATTAGAATGAGTTTTGCCAGTATTTTTCTGTTGTAACATTTGCATGACTTTAGATCTCACCTGACTGATCTGCTCCAAGCAGAGGGAAAATGTATGTTTTTGTGCAGCTCCCCCCAAAATTTACCTTGCCAGGCAAGATAATGGCTTATATTGTGATGTTAAAGAGGCTTGTATTTACAAAAAGAAACAAAGGCGAGACGGTTGCCAGTCCTGGAGGACATTGATTAGGCCCTTGCTGTCATTTCCTATTCATGCTCTGTATCAGTGGCATTCCAGCTCATCTGCTTCTGTGTGTGATAGGGATCAAATAGATTTCCTCGCATTGTCACAGCATTTACAGGTGCGGGAATGTGAGGAAGGAAGAGCGTGAATGGCCGTGCTAACTTTGACTTAATAACGTTTTCTTGCTGTCTCCTTTCCTACATGTGACGTTTCTCAGTTTCTGACTCCCACTCTCACACTTACATCATGACTGCCCAAAACAAATGCCTGCAATTGTATAGCAAGACACAAATAGATTAAATAATTCAATGTAATTTAATTATTAAATTTAATGTCTCAGCAAATACAAAATAAAACAACTCGATAGTTGTATTACGCTTCTTCCACAAGCAAAGCAAAATGTGCATCATGTGCGTTTTGTTTGGATACTTTTTTGTCACATTTCTTTTACACTGGTGTTGGCACTTTTACTCTAGTTGGCTCACAATGTGTATGGTGCAGAAAAACAGATATGTCTATGTGAAGTTGTGCAACTTCAGATCTTAGTTAGCTGAAGTGTGATTTCAAACACAGAAGGATGCGGGTGGCTGTGTGTGTGTGTGTGTGCATGTGCGTATGTTTGTGTGTGTGTGTGTGTGTGCGTATGTTTGTGTGTGTGTGTGTGTGTGTGTGTGTGTGCATGCGTGCACCGGCAGCTGCACAGGGCCCCAGGGACAGGCCTGTGTAGATTGGGTCTCCTCAACCCACAGCTCATTAGTGGAGAGTGAAAGGAATCCACACAGATGGCTGTCAACGTTCAAAAAAGTCGGCTGCATGAGACATGTCAATTGAGGTTTAGGTTCCTTCTGCTCATTTCTGTGACACTGCAGTATTCAAGCAATATTTGTTTATTCTACCCAAAAAGTACAAAAACACAGAAGCCTGGTGACATCTGAAAATGTGTTTTCTAATGAGCGCTCAGACTACTGAACAGGAGCCTGCACTTGTCATTCATCACCACAAATTACTCGTCCTAACTTGACATGTTTTCAGTGCTACAGATGATGGGCTTGTCTGTTCTGCAAACACTGAGAACGGCCGACGTTTAAACTGGAAATGTGGCATTGAACAGTCCGGCAAGACGCCATGGAAAATCAATTAGATTGTTTACCTGTCAAAGTTGGAATGGAGGCCGCGCCACTGTAACGGTCGCTCATCATTTTCACTCCAACACTGTCACCCGCTCTCCTCCTGTTATTCAATTAATGCAATTGAATACACAGTTGAGATACATAGCATCTTTATACAGCAGGGGGGGGGGGGGGGGGGGGTTTGACCGAGCTTGCTCTTATAATACAGAACACTGTAACCATATGGAAACTTGCCCTTGAACCTCATGAAAGTGAAAAGGTTTGAACCGGCAAGATAAGGGCTGGAAAATGTGTGATTATTTTCTGGGTCAGAAGTAAACAGGAAATACATACAGTCCTAAAGGAAACTTTAAGGATACTTGAATTTAAATATAATAATTTATATAATAATAATTCAAATTGTCCCTGACTACATGACTGCTGTACTGTAGTTCTACCATAACTAGTAATGAAAAACAAAAAGCTTGAACAGACTGTTACCCCTGATGCATGTTGTGCATTAGCACCACCAGTATTGCAAAGATACTGGTGGTTACAGAGAGAGAAATATGCAGTAACTGTTGAAAACAATAAGATCAGTAATATAAAATCTGTCTCGTACAGGAAAAGCTACAGCAACTGTACAAATTTATTGCAGCTATTTTTTAAACGCAAAACTCAAGTCAGGTACGCAAACAAAACCAACTTGTGCAGAACAAACTATTAGGGAAGATTTTTCTTTTTAAAAAAAGTTGGAGAGGGGGATGTCGACTGGCTCATTCACTGGAGTGTGGATTAAAAGTTGCTCTGGACTGGAGATGCTACTTTTCAGTAATTGTACATAACAGCAATCTGAACAGCACTTGAGCTGACCTACTTATGGGGCTCAGGAACTTTTTATCCTGCAGCCAAGTCTAAAAATAACCCTGTGGCCAGTTTTAGATTCATCTCAATGGTAACCCTGACAGTTTCACAGAGTGCCAGTGACAGAGTCCTGTTAAGCGGCAGCAGCTCAAATGCTGTTCACTGCATCACTGGACCCTGCTCTTTAAATCTCTCCCCTCTATTTGAAAATTAAGAGCACCATTAAATGCCTTAAATGTAGCCGAACATACATTTTTCCCCATTAGGGCCATTTAATTCAGTGGTAAATTCAGTGAATTGTAACACTACAATGCAACTCAGCCTTGTTTAGCGACAGTTGCTTATTGAGCTTTGTGCGAGAGATCAATGTGAAGGAGCTCCCCTTTAATCATTTACAGTGACTGGCAGTAAAATGATTCTGTGAACAAATTGGTTTCATGTCCAGGCGAAAATCACATGGAGTTTTTATTTTTTGTGTTGTTCTCTTTTCTTTCCCCCCTTTTCTTTTTGTGTGTGTCATTGTGAAGACATTCTCTCTTGCTGTACGCATCGCTCCTTTAAGATGATTTGGAATTAGAGGCTTTTCATACAGCACATATTATGTTGCTTGGTGGGACTCCATTAGCCTGAATCAAAGAGGACAGCAGCCTGCGTGGAGCCACAATAATGTGGCAGCCTGTGTTTCAGCAAATAAATAACAAATCCTCCGCTTACTGTACCAGCCAATGCAAACTAACTAATTAAAAGATGAAAGGGGGACGTCTTCCTCGCGGTTTGCTGATGATTCTTTCATAGAACGGTGGCGCTGGAGTCTCCAACACTTGGCCAAAGTGAGTGTGACGCTAATAAGGATCTGCGCCTGACAGTCCTGTTTTGGGTGTAAAAGGGAGTGGCCGACCATAATCTGCTGCAGTTGGAGAGTGCAATTAGGGGCAAAATGTTGTCCCTGAACTGACGCTGGCCTGTGGGAAGACAAAACTGGCTCTTTTTTTTTTTTCATTGAATCTGTGGTCCTCTTCCCTCCCCCTCACCACCTCCTCTCCTCCAGTATTCCTTCCCTCCTCTCGGAGCATCTTGGGAGCGTTGAGCTCAGACAGCGGGATTAGTCAAGGATCCATCTTGAGACGCAGATAATGTTTTTGTGCGCAGACTCCCCTGCTCTCCGCTGGCTTCTGCTTCACTGATTAGAACTCGAAACTCCACCAGAAATGGCTATTTGTTCTTAAGCTGTTTTTCCCTCCCTTTGTTGAGCTGTTTTTGTCAGCCATCCCTCTAATTCAGCACGAGAACGAGTCACAAGTAGGTCAAGACAATGCTGCAGCCGGCAGTGTCCCAGACTGACAGCAACATGGAAGAGCCACAGGGCTGTTTAAATATGCCCTCTGGTCTTTCCCTCTCACACTGTCTAAATGGCTGAAAGTGGGTGGCGCTGCTACAAGTTTTCTTCGTCCGTAATGCAAACCAATTTCTGAGTTGTTGTTTTTTTTTCAGCCTTTACCTAATATGAACAACTTTCTTTCTTTTCCCCAACACTCCGGGAAGCAGAAGTTCAGTGCACAGTTCCCTTATGGCGTTTGAGTAACACACACCTTAACAGTTGTAGTTGAAGTGAAGAAGTGTGTGCGCTCTCGGTGTCTCAACTGCCTGTCACTGTGAGTGACAGGCAGAATGTGTGTGCGTGGAGGGGTTCAGCAGCTGGCATCACACCTGCAAAACCGCACACGCACTTCCATTAGGGACCACCGCGTTTCCCTTCTTCTTTGTTAGCATGCAGTGACACTTTACAAATAATTTATTTGTTCGCTCTCCTGTTGCCGTTTCCTTCTGGTGATTTGTTGTTGGGAAAATTTACATTCCAAAAACGGCACAGCTAGAAATATAGTGAAAAAGACACTAGCAAAGTATCGTATGGCAAGTGAGTCATCTCTGCCCGTCATTACGTGAAGGCAGTAAAGATAAAGCTTACTACATACATTTAAACAGGCAGGTATTTGGCCAACCCTGTTTAGTCTCCACTTAAACTTTCACAATTATTTAAATCAAGCAAGTTGACATTTAAATATTAATAGTTTCCACTTGTGCACATGAAACAATTACATGTTTTGTGTGATTGTCAAGAGGGGTGAAAAAGAGCCTCAGTTCCTGCTGTTACACACACACACACACACACTGAAGCAGGGCCCGAGCAAATTTAATTTAGAGACATTCTCTCCTTCCCTCCACATCCTGGGCTTTTAAGACACTGAAGTGACTGTTCTTCGCCCATGTAAGAGAACCCCATTATCAAAGCATTAAGATATGATTAAACTGACATTTTCTTAAGAAAACGAAAAGAGTTGGGAATAAAGGGAAGGAGAGAACTACATACTCCAGATCTTATCAGGAGGGAGGTGGGAGGGGGGGGTGTACATACTGATCTTTGAAGGAGCTTATTACAGAGCAAGCTAAGAAGACAAGCACTGTGGTGTACTGATCAGAGGTATGCAAGCCAAATGCACCTGCTAGATTTCACTATCATTCACAGAGTGTCAGTCAGTGTTGAGGCCCCTGACTGACGCTGGTGCAACCTGAACGCTTCTCAGGGCACACTGCAAAAAATATCCAGATTAGTCCAGCACTAAGTCGAATAAAAAAAACTGATAACAGTCTGCTATTGGAATATATCTAAAATATTTTAACTATATTGTAACTACGTGTGTAGCTATTGTAAACCACTATATGTTTTTAAGTTTAAATGTTTTCACACCCTGAGAACAAAACAACAAATACTAAACATATACAAGTTGAAAACTCACAGTCTGAATAATAGATTTAACTAGATGGATGTCTGTCATTTTGCTTTGTAGTGAGGGGAATAGTGCAACTAACCAAACAGGGTCCCAACACGAGGAGGGTCCTCAACAGGTCTGGAATTAAGTTTTTCATTTTTATGTGCAACTGCAAAACAGACAAACTAAATAACTTGAAGTAAAGATTCTTTAACAAACAGCTAAACTTTATTTATCAACCACAAGCAAAGTTGATTGGTACTGGTTAAAATGAATATACATTATGAATGAGAGGTTTTGAGCGGAGCTGTTTTGGACAGCTGTGGTCTGTTTCTTTACAAAACAATTGGCAATTAACATTAACAACTAGGCACTGTCCAGATGTTTGACTGGTGCCATATGTTTTATCATGTTTTACGCATAAAATGTTTTAAGTAAGTTTTGCAAAGCTGCAGTTACTCAACTAAGCTTCCTCGACGATGACCAGGTGTAACTTTACATCGACAGATCCTGAGCAACACTCGACAAATTTGTAAAATGAAATGGACTCAGCTCGCTCCAAACCGGGCTTCACTTGTGCTCAGTGGTTCGTCTGTTGAATCCCAGTGATGGGCTTCTGCAACACGATGTGCATTGCAATGTTTGTTGCTGCACACGCTGTCGTTCTTTCGCCTCGCCGAGATGTAAAGGCAGCGTTAGAGAAGGGATGTGTGGCGTGAGAGAAAGAGGTCTGTGTCATTACTGCTGAATTACACAAAGTTCAAACCTGAACAAACACAAACTGTGGTAACAACACAGAGCATCAGATTCAGCCCTGAGGAGCTTTCTATCACACAACAACCTGATGTTGTTGCTTCCTTAAATTGTTGTTGATTTTAACATTGATTCACTGATCATAAACAGTAATAACAAACAGCATGGTGGGCTGTGTCCACGTTGGAAAACCAGCTGTTTATCATTGGAGAAAATTGTAAAAATATAGTTCAAACTAAATTGAAACTGACTTCACACAGGTAAGAAATGATTTTGATTGACTTATTTTTTGATAAAATCCTCAATTTCAAGGTGTCACAACTTGAGTGAGCAACATTTCATCATCTTCTCAGTTACTCGAACGTCACTCTCAGGGCAGGGAGGTCACACTGTACATTTCAAACAGAGATGAACCTTTAAAGAATGAGTTTGAATTCTTTAATTTCAGGATAAATGCATTCAATTAAAAAAACACAAATTGTTCATAACCTTTCACACCATCTCATATAAGCTTGTAAATGATATGGAATTAGAAAATAATTCAACTCTGGACAAAAGTCACAATGGAGCGATCGTTCTATCGTATCAGTGAAGAGATGATTTGTAGTTAAACTACCCTGACAGCCAAAGCTCCCACTTTATGTTAGAAGAAATGTTTTTTTAAAATAAGGAGTAAATGACGAGGATATTTTTTGCAGTGCTGACCAGGGAGTGGAAGCCGTGACCCCCTCCCCTTTTTGTCTTTCATCGTCCCCACAGACAAAATAAAGCCCACAGTAGATGCGGGGGCTTGGGGTTGGTGTGCATGAATGTCAGGATTTTCTTCTGAGGCTCCCAACTGTAGCCGAGGTATGCTCAGCATGTGATGTGAAATCTGTGTAATTTTTTGAAAGGCATCACATAATCAGGAGGAGTCAAAAGCTTTCTGGCAGTAATTGCCTTTTGGCCACAGACAGAATGTACAACACTTTGCAATCTTTCCCTGCAGAGATTTCTAACAAACAAAACCCAAGGAAAAAAAAACTGTTTGGTGCTGCTGAAATTTGCATGTGTCTCTCTGTGTTCAAGTATTAACTGAATCGGTGGGCTGTGGGTTTCAAATCATAATGTATCTACCCTGCGTCGTCCTGCTGACGTGTTTCACAGTCCAGAATGACGCCTCGGCTGGCGCCTAGCAGCTGACTTAGAACTGGTGCGCACCAACGGGAATCCGACTGTTTAATTCAAACAAACTCTGGTTTTGGATCTGCAAGAACAACCCCTTTGTAAAGTTTTTTTTGGGGGGGGGTGATGTGTAAATTTGATGCACTAGATAACATTTGTGCTTTTAGATTTCACAATCTAAGAGGAGATTGAAAATGTTGTTTGTATTTACTGTACATCAATCCTCTTGATGTGGAGCCAGCTGCCATGTTGCACGAGGAACAAGCAATATACTTTCCAAAGATCTGAACCAAGATATGACAGAAACGTTTTGATTTATAGTCTGATCAGCTCTGTTCTGTGAGAGGTGCATGATACCGCCTCTCTCTCTCTCCCTCCTTTAATTATCGCATCTTTTGCCTCTTTTTTCAGAGCACACTTTGTTTTTTTTGGTTTTTTTCACACAACCTTCATTCCACTAGCTTTCTCCCTGCTTCAACTTTTATTCATGTACCCCACACTGCCTCCTTAACCCAGTGGAGGTCGCATCACAGGTTCGGTTCGAGCTGTATCATCATCTTAACACTGGAGAGCACGAGCTGAGGGAAAGATAGCATCAAAGAACTAATCAAAAAGAATCGTTGAGCAACGTAACATTAAAGTAAATTAGTTCGGTTCTGTTCATCCCTTGTTTCACAGTGTGGTGCGAAGGCAGGGGCAGATCTGTGATTTGGTGTGTTGAGTGGCACAATGTGAAGCGTTGCTGATTTCCACAGCTTCACTCGACACACTCCTGCTGAGTTAATAAATCCGACCTCTGCTTAATTAAAATAACAGACCATCCTCCACTGAGAGAGAAAAAAAAAGAGGCAGTTTGAGAATTATTCTAACTAATCGCTAATTAAGATTTAGTGAAAACAAAAAGAAACCTGTCAGGGAAGCTGTGTTTGTTTTCACACTATATTATGAGGACGGAGAGGCTGCATGTGGACACTCGTAAGCAAAGAGAAGTTATTAATCCTCTTGAGGGGGCAATGTTAATGTTGCTCTTGTAAACTACCAGAAATCTAGTCAAACTCATGCACAAATGTTAACATATACACTATACCTCAATTAACATATCTGAAGTGCAGAAGCAAATCCCTTAAAATGAATAACCCAACATGAAAATAATCACATTTACAAGGGCTTATTTAGGATCTGAGGGTAAAGCACCCTTTTCTGAGGAAGGAGTCAGCATTGCCCCATTAATTGCTAATTTTGCAGTGTTGCTCTTTTGACCAAGTAAGGTGAACGGGGCCAGAAAAACAGTCACAACGTAATGATTGTGCTGTAATAACTGCATCTTCTGTCTGGTCTTGAATCTTGGCCCCTGCAGCCGCGAGGGCTGTAATTCTCCAGCAAGGAGTGTTAAGAGGATATCATTATCATGTGTTTTCCAAGTAAGCTGCAGATTTAGTTAAATATAGTAGCATTTTTTTTTTTGTTTCCTCTCCTTTTCAGTTTTGCATTAAAGCTGGGTCAAGCCGACCCCTCCCATGGCAATTCTTTTCAAACGGCGCTGCCAAAGCGCCTCCTCTGCCACAAATGTAGCCAATATCGATGCCATGCTCAAAAACTGATTGAAAAGAGACTTACATGTTTCAAAGCATGCTGGGAGCTGGGGGCCCGGCAAAATCCCAAAGTATTAAAGCTGAGATACTCACCAGAATATGCTATAAAAAGGCAACATATGCCCACAGGTCCAGCAGTGCACCAATCACTGCATGTAGACTGTGATTCTGAAGATTTTTAGCATGAAAATTATTTTTACAAAATTTCTTGTTAAAGCCTAAAGATCTCTCATATTCCAGTGGAAAAAAATGAGCAACACATTTTTAGATGAATAATTTAGGGTCAGTTGCAATGAAATTCACAATAAAACCTTCACATTAGACTAATACTCTAATTTAATAGTCTGTGTTGTTGCATTCCACTCCTCCAAAACCTCTGAGGTAATTCTATCACAGCGCTGAAGACATTTGTTTTGCAATCGCACCATCTTTATATCAAATAAAACTCATTTTGAAGGACACAGCAGCATGGCTGCAGAGTTAAAGACATGACACTGCTGACTAAGTTAATTGATGAAAGTGTGATTTATGAATCCCATTTTATTCTGACATTTTCAAAGATCTCTTCAGAAAGTATCAACAGCAGATTTGTGAAAAGACATTTTTAATTAGTCTAAGCAAATGAGTAAGTGTCTCGATTTTTTCTGCTGATATCCAGAGTTTATCGGAAGATGATAAAGAAGAAAACCCCCATTCATCCAAATCCCCGAAGAGCGCCATTGTTATCTCAATATACTGTTCGTCTCTAAATCTGAGAGCATAATAGAAATTCTATGGTGAAGTGTGGCACTGCGCACGGCGTTTGCATATTTATTCAGCTGTCATATCTATCTGAGCAGATCATCAGAGGAGATAAACTAAAGAGATGTGGGAATAATGGCTCTTGCTGAGAGGCTGCTGAATGACACGGGCATATTCCTGAAAAACAGGAGCTGGGTAAACAAGAATGTACTCTACAAAGCCATGCAATTCAAAATGAGCTGTGGTTAATGATAGTGATGACAATGATGATGAAGAAGCCATGAATACAATTTGAATGATGGAAAGTTTTTAAGAGGTAACAATACGAACAAAGCAGCGTTGCTAACTTTTCTTCTGTTACTGGAATAGATGCTTCAGTAAAAACACACTTTGACATTTGTTTTTGCGGAATTCCTGAACAAGACGTTAAGAGCAATCATTATTTACCTAATTATTCTAATCCTGATAATCCTGACCTACCTGCATGGAGAAAGCATTTTCAAGCATTTATCCTCACACAGATGCAATGGATGTGAGTGAGCGACGCTCTTAACAGTGGGAAAAAAAACCTTTGTGGAACATGTTCCTGAAAAGAACACGGCCCCTGACATTTGGTGAAAGAAACCTCTAAGGTCACGTTGTTGATGCCTCTTGTGAAAAAGCAAATTAAACATTATCAAGGGAGCGAGGAGACACACGGACAATGCTGCCTTGGATTTGCACTACATACGTGTAAATACCACGTTTTAGACAGAATGTACTATATGTGTTGCACTTGTTGGAAACACTGACCTTTCATTTCACAGATGCAGCGCTTAATAGACGTTCAACTGCAAGTGAGGGTATCACAGGGACCCCTGTGTCATCTACCCCTCAATGCATATGCACATTCACTCAATGAGGACAGTTAATTGAACAATATCCAGGAAGTGACAAGAGGGATGTGAGGAGAAACCCTGCTCAATGGTGCCATCTAGTGCTTCCTCAGGGTGAGGCCGGGACGAGCTCAGCTCTCCCCTGCTGCTGCTGCTGAGGAAGTTTGAATAACAATTATCTGTTGTATTTGCATTAATGTGATTGCTTTGTCTGCAGACTCATCTGACTGCAATTATAAAGAGTAGCATTAAAACACTAATTAATTAACTCAATTGTGGGTAGATTGATTAATTCTAAACAAACATGAGATCGCAGCAAGCAAATGAGCTCTGGAGTGCCGATGCATCTGGGAGTGCTGCTGCAGAAGACATTTTGATTATCTGCAGACACATGTAGTTGCAAATCTTTTAATTAACACAAATAGATAGTGGGAGTGAGTCGGTTGTGCAACTATGCTGCTTGTTACTTGTAATCATAATTTGGTCAGTTTTTAAAAGAATGAGGGTGTGAATGTGGACTGCGGGTTTGAGACAGTGATCGAGAGGCAGCTCAATTATTCCAAAGTTGTGTCGTGCACGAGCGTGTGGGTGTGTACATGTACAGTCTGTGTGTGTGTGTGTGTGTGTGTGTGTGTGTGGGGGGGTCTTGACATCAAAAGTCGTCACACAAAAAGAGATAATCAAATTATGATGAAAATAAAACAGATGGTCACATAAATCATCCATTCACATGCTGGACTGGTGCCTCTGTTGCAGAACAATGAATCACTGCCTATCAATGCTAGAATCAAAACATAAGAGCCGTTATGAATACAAAAAGCTCTTCCTGTTATTGTTACGTCCCAATACACAATATCACTGTGTGGACACATTTAGCAACACTTCAATTTAGACAAAATAAATGACGCAACTAAATCCGAGTGATAAGACAACAGCATTAAAGTAGTGGTTATAAAATAAAAATGTGTTTTATTCATGTGACTGTTTGTGTGTTTTTAGTTCAGAATGATTCTCCTTCATCAAACATTTGTCCTAGATTGAAGATTTTGGTGAAAAAACATTTCACAAATGTGTGCACCTTCTGTATCCACAGAAATCCTGAACTCCTGAACTAGATTTAAAAGGGAGCAGTCAGTCAGAGCTCCCTTTCTCAGTGTGCTGTCAGCATCTGTACATGCAGAAAAGCCTAATCAGAGAGATACCAGTAAAGTACATGTAATACTTTAGAGATTTAATGCAGTTTTTAATTGGATAGAGGCCCATTATTTTTCAATACAGAAGGGGCACTGAGGCACATAAAGCTCTTGAATATTTTTGCAAATCGTGTTCAACAGCATAATGATTAACCATGGCACTAAATTTGCCTCACAAAATGAAAAGCAAACTTCATGCAAGGCGTAATTTAATTGTTTCCCTTCACATTTTCTGCCTCCCATTGTTGGAAGCTTAACATTTTTAGAGTTTGCTTAACAGCTGCCTTCTGATGCTTGAGCTGCAACAATGTGACTGACAAATGTTTTGAAGACTTCCCAGTGTCTTTATAGGCAAAGTGTCAGGGAATCTTACATCACTTAATGTCACATTTGAAGCCTTATTACATGGATATATTTATACCTCTGTTTTTTTCATTGAAGGTTGCATATTACCGCAAATCATTCTGTTGGTTGGATATAACACATTGAATAATGCATCTAATGTTTCTGGTTGACATAACTCATAATATATTTCAGTTGCTCTATGAAACCATTGATAACATTACATAAAAATCAGATGTTGTTAAATGACAATTATATTCCGAAAGGCCCGAACCCTGAATTTGAATGTTGTGTTTTACAAACAAATATACTCCACATCTGATCATTCTAAAGTCTTCTTATAACGAGATTATTCATCATACACATCACATAATTGTGTGAGCATTTTCATGTTTGTACAATAATACATTTGAGCAGTCACAACTCCAAGTCACATTTCCTTTTCAACCTGAGGAGAACAGTGCCATCTGGGTGCAATTACTGGTAATGCAATCCTAAACCATTTGTTTTTGTGCATGAATATTCAGAATCAGAATCTGGAACAGAATGACGTTATTGGTCATGTCTGCTCACACATAATGACATGCACTGGTAACACACACAAACACACACACAGGGATTATTTTGTATAAACTATTAAATAGGTAAAGAAATAGGGAAGCAGTGTAGAAACAGAGGGAGACAATATCTATCCAAACAATGTTTCTGTGCAGATCTGGATCTGGTAATTGTAGAGGTGGGTGTCTGTGCGAGGCAAAGCACGAAGACTGGCAGTTCTTATGTGTTTGTGTATATACATACAACGTGATTCTACAGAGATTATGGTGACACATCTACACAAAGGAGTGAATTAGTCATCAGTTCACTGTACTGTGGAATAACTGGTCTTGCGGGTGCTTGTGCCCAGAGCTCTGTAGATGCCAGTTAGGAGGGAGAGCAGATTTATTAAGCTTTGGTATGGGTGTGTGTGCAAATCTATCTGGATCGATGCAGAATGATATTTATGAGCATGTGCAACTCAGTGCAAAACAAAAATCCAAATCTGTTGAATTTGGGGGGGGGGGGGGGGGGGGGCTGTTGGGCTTTGGTGGAAGGTGTGTGCTTTCTGAACACTATTCTGATTCAGTTTTGTGTTGTTTTTGTTAGCATGAAGGTTTCCTGTGCTGCTTCCTGTCCGTCAGGAAGTTGATGATCATTTGACGGTTGGAGGCATGCAGGGTGAACTGGGTGGAGCTTAGCATGGATGTATGAGTTGTTAGTGGTTGTGTAGTGCGTTGGAGCAGATGCAAATTGTCCACATTGGCTAATAAAACCTACAGTAATCCAGTCATGCAGGTAATTCATTTTTCCAAGTACCTCCACTCAGGCACTTTAATTTCCTAAAACAGCTTGTTGGTGAATCTATGTTGCATTTTGTAAGAGAGGTTAAGTTTATGTATCTTTAATGTTTAGCCCAGCTACGTAAAAGGAAAATATTGAGTAAAAATAGATTTGCATTTTAGTTTTACATAAATGTAGGACGAGCAAGTGTGACAGGACAAGAAAATAGATACATTGGAATTATATATAAAAGAGGGAAATGGAAAATATCAGGCACCATTTCTCAGAAAAACATATTTTGGTTTACAGAGGAAAAAAATTAAAATAGTCACAGAGACTTTCTGCAGTGCTGTAGGTGCAGACTGATGTGTGAAGTGAGAACTCAAACACACTAAACAGTCCTCGTCCTGCATGAGCAGAGTGAGCGCTGATAATAAGTCTGAACATGATCTTACTTTTCCTGCATGCTATGCTCTTCTAATGCCAGAGGTTTACCATGTCAACTCACTGAATCCCAGTTTGGTTGAAAAGAAATTGACATCAGTGTTGGTTTGTAGTGCTGAGGAAATAAAGTGATAACAGCCTTCCTCTAAATCCAGCGGAATGGCAACTTTCCTCATTCAGCAACACAGAGACTTTTGAGGAGATGCCATTGCTGCCTCATTGGTTTTTTTTCCCTCCCTCTGATTACTCCTCTCATCTTATGTAAATCCTCTTAAGTCACATGTTATTGTTTATTGCAACTGTGAAGGTTAGGTGTTCCTAAGCCCTGTGCGTGTGCTTATCTCACCAGCGCATGCATCTTTGTCTCTCCAATGTGTCTTGTTTTCGTAATACACTAATGGATGAGAAAAGTTGTCTGGACTGATGCGGTGCAGACAACCAATCCACTGCAGTAAAATGCTAATCTCTCCCAGTGGCTAACAACTCTTCATGAAAGAGAGGCAGTTGCATGCTCCAGGGATATCACAGCATTATCAGTGGCCTGCTGCATTTGAGGGGATTTTTAAAATAATAGATAGAAACAATTCTAGAACATTTTTTGGAGTGAGCTTCAGTTATTTGGAGTATGTTTGTGTAGTAAGTTTGGACAAGTGGTTGTGGTCATGAGTTTTCTGAGTGATGATCAATTCTCCAATGATGGAGCAGAAGAGCAGAGAATATGTGAACATATGTTTCCAGTGGACTCTTTGATTTTCAGTTATGACACGTGCTTTTCCTGTTCCTGTTTCCATCTATCCATTATCTCTGCAACTTTTCCTTTTTGAGAGTCACCGGGGAACTGAAACCAATCCCAGTCGACATTGGGCAAGAGGCGTGGTCCAATGTAAACAGTTTGCCAGAGCCAACATATAGATACAAACAACCATTCTCTCACATTCACACTTACATTCAATTTACTGTCTCCAATGAAACTAACCCTAATTTGCATGTCTCTGGACTGTGGGAGGAAGCTGGAGTACAAAAGGGAAACCCAGGTAAACACATGGGGAACATGTAAACTCCACACAGAAAGAACCCGGCCCAAATAAGTTTCAAACAAGGAATGAAAAAGGACATGGCAATGGAGACAAAGAGGCCATCACAAAGAAAACTACGATTCCATAGCTTGAGTACATTATATAAATAACTGTCTTTTTATTCTCTTTTTGAGTTCAGATATGTCATGTAATGAAAAAACACTTTCAGTGGAGGACAGTTCCACACTAACTTAGATGATGTTAGATCATACAACTACTAGCATAAACACATTATATTGTGTAGCTGTTCTTTTGTCAGTTTGAGTTTCCTCAGTTGCAGCCTGTTGGAATACCTACAGCAACCAGCAGTGTTGAAACAAAACACCAAAATTAAATGACTACTATGCACGAACCCTAACCCTTTAATTGAATTATTCAAAACATTCAAAATACTGAACTTTGTGTGCAACATTATTCCTACAAACTCCTGCAAAACAACAGACCTAGTTGATAGGACCCGAAGGACTAGTAATGAACATGGTACACTTCTAAATCTTCATCATTCCTTGTTTTAGTGTACTGCTTTCACTAAATAGAAATATTCAATTTGCACCAAATCATTGAAAATAAAGAAGCTAGACACACTTGTTATAAGAGACCATTCATAAAAACAGGAGAGTGTTTTGAACCTTACATCTCAGTCAAGATTCTCAATCATACAGGTTTCTTGTTCTGTGACGAAACAGTATTAAAGGGTTAGTTCACCCAAAAATGAAAATTCACTCATTACTCACCACTGTGCAGATGGGGGGGAGTGGGTGAAGTGTTTGAATCCACAAAACACTTTTGTAGTTTCAGGGGTAAACAGTGTTGCAGCCAAATCCAAAACAACTGAAGTAATTGGTGACTGGTTCCTCATAATGAATCACACAAGACAGTTGTGTTTTAATTGTCATTGGAATCTATGAATACATCAGTCAATGAAAGCACACAGTGTAATATCTATATATGATGCTCAGTCAGTTTCAAGCACAACAACTTTTGATTAGGATTTCTATTATTTCTATTGTTAATTAAAGTTAACATAGAAATGGGCTTGTAATTTATTAATAATCCTAACTCTTATTAACTCAGACTGTTCTTGTACGATTACAACACTGTGCGTGTTTATGGTATCAGATACCTTATGTACCATAAATAACATCATCAAACTTCACAAAACCCTTTAATAGATCATTAAAAACTTTATTAATTTAAAAATGGTTAATCTATCAGCAAAACAAGAAATATGGATACAATAATGTATTAAATCAATCAATTAAATGGGTGCAATTTACAAACTTTGACTTTAAGGACTTTTAAAAGAATAAAACATACAGAATACAGTAATGGATCATGGTGGAGGTAAGCCTCTTTGTCAGACAATATGTGGCACAGTAAAAGATGTCGATGAATCTAGTGGAACAAACATTTTACAAACAGATAGAATTTACAGTAAAAATAGCAGATGATAGAAACATAGTGGAGGCAGTACATGGTGCACTGGTCAGTACACTGTGAGAAAGTTTGAAACCCGAGGAAATGAATATAAACTGTATTCACATTAAAGTGAGCATAGAGTAACACTTTGTTCTTTGGCAGTTGGCATTTCAGCAGTGCTTCAGTCGTTGGTGATACTTGTGGTTTTCAAAATAACTAACCGAAGCCAGTAGAAGTTGGGTAGTGCTACAGTGTTGTCCTATCAAGGCCAGATTGTGATTTAGAGGCATTTAGTAATGATCCCACAGATGGCAGCTGTGCACCATTGGCTCCTCAGTGAAGCACATACATCAAGTGTCTGAACCTGCGGCTCCTCTTGTACAGCTCCGTATCTTTGGAAGCAACAAATCAGTGGTCGGGTAAAACTAACCATGACAGTGCAAACAGCTCAATTTCTGGCTGAGAGGGTAGAGAGGTCGTTCTCTAACCTGAATGTCGGTGGTTCAATTCCAGTCTTCCCCATCTGCATGGCGGTGTCCTTGGGTACGATACTGAACCTCTGAGGGCTGTGCTGTCATAGAGAAAGACCAATTGTCATCCTTATTCAATGATGTCTTATGTTAATATTGTTTTAATTTCAGATCAGTCCGTAGTTCACCTCCTGGGCACTGCCGAGGTGCCCTTGAGCAAGGCACCGAACCCCCCAATTGCACCCCAGGTGCCTTCATGGCTGCCCACTGTTCCGTGTGTGGTCACTGTGTGGATTGTGTTCCGTGTGTTAAATACAGAGGTCAAATTTCCCCATGTTTGCATGTTGCATGCTGTGTGTGGGACCGTAATCTAAATGTGTCTCCTTTCTTTTTCTATTGTCTTCTACTCATTATAGGACTAATTGATATACTTCAATTAATAAAATGTTACACATTTTTACACAGTGCTATTATATATTGTTTCAATAAAATAATACCACTATATTTCAACACTGTTCAGTCACTGACCTTAAAGTAAATATATGTGTAATGTGACTTCAGATGACTGACTTCACAGATTATATCTGCAGTCACCAGTGTCTAATTTAGGAAAACATCAGTATCAGCAAATATAGAAGATGACAGATGGCTTAAAAAACTACTTTCAAGAATCATATAGGGCCAAAAGCAACAACATCAAATACTTGGTATTTGCTACACACTTATGTTTTCAGTTGTGCTGTGATTGTCAGGAAATGAATATTGAATATAAAACATTACTCACTCAATTTCATATCAAAATAAACAGAATACCTGTTGAAAAGTTTCAATAATCTTGTTTGTTTAGAGAGAACGGTACAATCAAACTGATATCTGGGAATGGAATATTATGGTAAATGGAATCCATTTCTACTTCTGTCTTCTACCAACTTGAAATACAATGACTGACAGTGTTTTTCGAAGTGGAGGCTGCTTTAACTGCACTTTATTGACTTGTAATCTCTGACTGTTTACATACATTGCATGAGTTGAGTTGGACATTCACAGATGCAGGAGGAGTCTACACCTCTTTATATACAGTCTATGGTCTACACTGAGGGGTCAGTGTTATCTCAGTGAACTTTGGACCACACACACACGCACACACACACACACACACACCCTCACCACCTCTCTCCTCACTGTCAGACCTGTGTCAGCAGTGCACAGCAGCAATGGAGCCCAGCGGGATCCTGATCAAGGGAGGCACTGTGGTGAACGAGGACCACTCCGCCATCTGCGACGTCTACATAGAAAATGGGAAAATAGTAGAAGTTGGTTTGAACCTCCAGATCCCAGCGGGGGTGCGAGTCATCGATGCCACCGATAAACTGGTGATCCCGGGCGGCATCGACACGCACACGCACATGGAGCTGGCGTTCATGGGCACTAAGGCAGTGGATGATTTCTATATTGGAACCAAGGTTTGTTTTTAGCTGTATTGCATAAGCTGACTGGTCTCTGATGCGTTCAAGTTACATAGAGTTGTTAAAGTGAAACAGCTGGTGGAACCTCATTTCCTTCAATCTTCAAGACTTCTCAGAATCACCTTTGAATTAAATGTGGGCCAAACCACTGGACTCCCCTGCATGTGACTCTGAATATTTCTCTAAACTTTTCTCCAGGTTCGAGGTCAATACACTCTTATCCAGTCTCTGGCTGAATTCTCACACCACATGCAAAACTAAAGATTAAGAACCAGCTCACTGTGGAGGCTTTAGGCACTTTCTAATTGATAGTTTCCCTTCCTATGGATTTGCCACGTGTTGCAGGTCTGTATGCAGGACAGAAACAAAGAGCAGATGCAAAAGAACAAATCTATCATCTCGAAGAACCACTTTTTGAATCCAATTCAGAGTGCACGCTACCAGTGCCAGGATATCAATCAATCAAATTTTATTTCACAATTTGTCTCATAGGGCTGAACAAGGTGCAAATTCCTGTGTTCTTAACCCTCAACAAGAGTAAAGAGAAAAGACCTAATAAAAACCTATTAACAGGGGAAAAAATGTAGGAACCTCAGAGAGAGCCACATGTGAGGGGTCCATTCAAGGAAAATCTGTTTATGAGTCAAAGTCATGCATTCAAAATGTTAACTTACTAAAAGTATAAATAATATCAGCATCACAATATAACTCAAGAACCAACATTTCAATGATGATTTAATGATGTAGCAGGACCCATGATGATGCTGAATGCAGATCCCGTTAATGATTCCATTCTACATTCATGTAATAATTGACAGAAGGTGAAATGAGGATGGATTGTGTCAACGCTTAGCTTTGACTGAAGCAGTTACATTTTAACTTGTGTCTGTGTGCTAATGTTTCTGTTCCATCAGGCAGCTCTTGCAGGAGGGACCACAATGATCGTGGACTTTGTCATCCCCCAGAGGGGCAATTCTCTGCTGGAGGCCTACAACTGCTGGCGTCAGACAGCTGACCCCAAAGTTTGCTGCGACTATTCATTGCATGTTGCTGTCACATGGTGGAGTGACAAGGTGAATGAGCAAAGAGTTGTTGATACAAATAAAACTTCTTTTAACAATGCATAGTGTAGTGTAGTGTGTCATAGACGGCACCATGCAGACGTGTCTGTCTCCTGTTTTCAAAGGGACAAATGAGAATCACTTTTAATCAGAGAAATTCTTTCTTGTATTTCTCCAAACCTTTCTCCCCCTCAGGTCAAGAAAGAAATGGAGACTCTGGCCAAAGACAAAGGAGTGAACTCCTTCAAGATGTTTATGGCCTATAAAGATGTGTTCATGCTGGAGGACTCCGAGCTTTACGCTGCCTTCTCTCAGTGTAGGGAGATTGGAGCTATCGCTCAGGTTCATGCTGAGAATGGAGATCTGATCGCAGAGGTCAGTATGAGCACATGTGAAAAACACACACAGACAGACACACACACACACACACACACACACACACACAGTCGAAGACAAGTCCCCAAACACACAAATACCTGGAATACACACACACACAGTGGGAGGTAATGTGTGACCTTGTCAACAGCTGAGTTGTTTTTTATGTAAGATGCAGGTGCCATAAACCAGTAGTCAGAAAATTCAGGTGTATTTGATATCAGTGCAGAATTAGCATTTTCAAATCAACAATCCTGACAGTTCTCAATGAATAGATGTTTTAAAGGTTCAGTGTGTAGAATTTTGTGATATGTAGTGTCGAAATTGCATGTTTCAGTTGAACACCCCTCACCTCACCCTCTCCTTCCAAACAGGAAAAATAACCTGTGGCACCTGTTCAGTTCTCATAAAAACTCAAAAGGTTTTTAGTTTGTCCAGTTTGGACTAATGTAAAAAACATGGCAGACCTCCGGAGAAAGGACCCCCCTCCATGTAAATATAAAGTATTTCTGGGGTAAAGAAAACTACAATTCATACAATTTAGATGAAATGAACTAGTGAAAACATCCCGTTCACCTAAATCTGACACACTGGACCTTTAACTCAGTGTTTCTTCACCAGCTGGTTGAAAGTGACACTGATTTTGCAATGAGTTCAAATATTTATTTATATGGAAACCTTTCAACCTGGAGAATTTAGGATTGCCACAAGAATTTTTTTTTTTTCACCACTGATATTGTATCCTCTTACATCTGCAAAAGCACATGCACAATTACATCATTTACATCCAATTAGGTGCCCCATTCTAAATTGTAAGCCTTTCATGCCACAGTTTGAGAGTCAACATTTCTGCCCTGGAAAAGCCCAGTATTTCTCATTGTGTTTGTTTTTTTTGAATCAAATGTCATGGCAACAATTCACCACTAGGGAGTAGCAAATGCCAGGAAAGCAACTTGTGGTTCTTGTGGTGGGGAACACATGATTCTTGCTGGGAAGTGTGTATAAGGTTTATTAAGTGTGTGTGGATTGTTAATGTTTCTAGTCACTTTTTTAATTAGCTTTTCACCATACACACAGTGTTTCTGTTGAAATAATGTGTTTTGGCCACAACCATTCCAAACTCTGTGCTTTGCTTTCATCACATTTAACCTTTATCCTTCCTTGATGTCTCTGCTGGGGCCCGACAGGGGGCTAAGAAGATGCTGGCCCTGGGCATTACAGGGCCCGAGGGCCATGAGCTGTGTCGTCCAGAGGAGGTGGAGGCTGAGGCCACCCAGAGAGCCATTACCATAGCTCACTCTGTCAACTGCCCGCTCTATGTGGTCCATGTCATGAGCAAATCTGCTGCCAAGGTGGTGTCTAATGCACGCAGAGAGGGTGAGTGGGAGTTTGCTACCACCTGCTGTTTAAATAGAGGACAGCACGGGTTAGACGATAGGTTTGTCTCTGTCAATGTCAACATTAATTTCTCACTGGTTCCTGATCACCTTCACCGAGCAGTTCTGTTTTCATCTGCCTTTGTTATTTCCTTGTCTGTTAGTTAACTGGAATACACGAAACCTACTTGACAGATTAACTTGGTGGGAAGAACCCATTACATTTTGGTGTGGATGTGGATTAGGAGGCAGATTCATAAATGTTGAAATCGCTTTCTGTAATATTATGAGATTTTTCAACATTATCTTTGATTTCTCAGAGAATAATTTATAGATCTTAATGAAAAAAATCAGCCACGTTTAGGGGGCATATATTTATGAGTGTTTGCAATTTGGTGCGGATCCAAATAAGAATAAAGATCTAGTAAGTTTAAATGTTGTTTTATATGGGGACTGTTAGACTCTCTGTGTGCTACAGGTCGTGTGGTGTTCGGGGAGCCCATTGCAGCAGGGCTGGGTACAGATGGTACCCACTACTGGCACAAAGAGTGGTCCCATGCTGCTGGCTTTGTCATGGGTCCTCCACTGAGACCTGACCCCAGCACTCCTGGGTACCTTATGGACCTGCTGGCCAAGTAAGTGCAACTGAAAGTGTAGCAGGAGGCATATTGGTTACAAACTAATATCAGTAATTTGTATGTAAGAGAGATTTTAACAATATGAGATGATAATGTACAAATCAAATACTCAGACTCAAATGTGTCAACTGCAGAATTTATACATAAGCACTCATTTGCATAGAAGTTTCAAGAATAACTCTAATAATGTGATTTATTTCTCTGTCATCATTCTAGTGATGATCTCAGTGTGACGGGAACAGACAACTGCACCTTCTCCGTGTGCCAGAAGGCCTTGGGAAAAGACGACTTCACCAAGATCCCTAACGGCGTGAACGGAGTGGAGGACAGGATGTCTGTCATCTGGGAGAAAGGAGTGGTAAGTCCTAATCATAATAACTAACAGCTCTTTATCCGACGCTGCTCATCACTGAGTTATTAATCTGAGTAGAAGACATCTGAGCTGCAGTTGCTGCTGTGTAGAGCCATTACTGTCGTTACACAGTTTGCAATAATGTGGGCTGAAGAAAAGAGCACAAATCACCATATAAAGAATATAAATAATGTTTTACTAAATTGTTTTTAAAAAGCCCTGTTACGATGTGTCTTACGTCAGCTTGATAATTCTTACTGTGACTCACAGTCATGGCTGGTTACTCATCATGGATGGGACAACAGTGAGAAGGGGCCATTTAACATTTCTGCGTCATGAATATACAAACAATTTATCACAAGGCTTAATGTCTGACTAAGAATGTGTTTACCCTTTTAAAAAACTGAAATAAAAGAAATGAAAAGTATTTTGCAAACAGAAAATGAAGTAAACTCTTGGAGCTGCAGACGTTGCATTTTCTCGCCATTGTTGTGAAGTGTTTCAGCCCGGCCACCCCAAGGCCACGGGCAAAGATTTACCACATGTAACAGAGCTTGCAAATCACATTAGATGACATTTTGGCAGAAATGAGTTTTTCACTGCTCTGTTAAGCGTTTACCCCCGTCTGCTAATTCTTCACTGTGCCCCACCCCCCTGTACTCTAACTGGGTGCTTTGTGTATTTCTTTCCCTCAGCACAGCGGCAAAATGGATGAGAATCGATTTGTTGCCGTCACCAGCAGCAACGCAGCAAAAATCTTCAACTTCTACCCACAGAAAGGCCGTATCGCCAAGAACTCGGATGCTGATGTGGTTATATGGGACCCTAAACTGACAAGGTGAGGACCCTGACTCCAGCCATTCAGCAGACTGGGAGTAAGCCTTTAAAATACAGCTCCCAGACACTGTGTGTGTGTGTGTGTGTGTGTGTGTGTGTGTGTGTGTGTGTGTGTGTGTGTGTGTGTGTGTGTGTGTGTGTGTGTGTGTGTGTGTGTGTGTGTGTGTGTAATGCACATCCTGTTTTGCTGCAGATGGTGCTGCTGAAGCACTGGGCAAACTGTAAAGCATGTCAAGCTTTCAGTTAAATAAGATGAGGCTTTTGAGCTCAGCAGTAAATGATGCAGTCTATACTGGCAGCTAGACAGAGAAGAAATGCGTCTTTCACTTTGCGCCACATCAACAAACAAACAAACACATAATGCGTGTAAGGTGACGTCTGTGCTGTGTCATCTAAAGCTGCAAATAAAAGCCTAACACAGTTTACACGTTCGTCAGTCGGTTAAAAAAAGACGGGTTATTTTCCATGTTTGGTTATGTTTTTTGGGGGGAAGGGTTTTAAAAATGCTTACATAAGCGAGATGCACACAGCAGCAGTGGGTCTATGCTGATGGCTCATGGTGACGATCTTGAAGATGACGAATATTTCACGTGGGAGCGAAACCAATTTTCATAGTACAGAACACAGGCGGCTATTTTCAGTAACACTTCCAGGATATCATAACTGATCATGTCATTGTTTCTTTGCATTTTCTTATTTTCCTCCTAAAGTCCCCGAGTGGTTGGCAGTATGTAGCACTGTGGAGCACATGTACAGATGCAGGTACAGAGAACAGATTATATTCCAGTAGCTTGCATACTGTAGCACACTCAGACTTATATAACGCAGAACGCCACTGCTCTGCTCTGTGTGCTGGAGAATCTGGGCTGAGCCCCTCAGGGAAGTCACTAACCGCCGATGTGAATTAGAGAAGAACACATTGCATCACTGTGTAATTTGCTGTAAATGAATTCACTGGTAACACAGGGGAAGCTTGTTTGAGGCCTGAGACTTTGACAGTTATGACTGTAGATGAATTTAAAGCTCCTCAGGCTCGTCCTCCCTGGACATCACCTCCGTGTGTGATTGTTTATGTATCTTCCGCCTTTACCACGTGTGCGTGTCGGCAGATGCAATAATGCCTTTCAAGCATGAGAGCGTCTTGTGTTTGATTGCTTGAGCCGTGAATTCATCTGTGAAACTGTGCAATTAATTGCCCTCAGTGCAAGTGTCGCTTCATAACATCCGGGACCTGGGGCCACAAACAGTTGCATAACCAGAAACGCAGAGGAAGCTCAGTCAGTTGCCTTGTGTCTTGGTAATTGGGTATACTTGAATAATGAGGACTGATCTTGTTTTAGTCAGTGCACAGGGCTTCACAAATCAACAGGAAATGTGAATGGAGGAGAAGAAGGCTAAAAAAAGCCATTCAGTGTTTCAACTGGTTGAGTCAAATGTATTTCTCTGCTCCCCACTCAAGAATGATTTATGTTTCACTTCATCAAGTACTGTGTAAAGCTTTCGATACTTTAACGATCAAACGTTGTGATTGAATTCTTCTCTAAGATTCTGACATTTTCCAGAAGTTGTGTTTCAAGCTGCTATAACAGTGGTTTGCAGTTATGCATGCTTTAATTGAAATTTCCCTATTTAACATTTATGAGCAGTATATAAAGATTTAGTGTTTTTCTTTTTGCTTAGCTTTTTCTTATAGCTAACAGCTAACCCCGGCTCTGGGTTGTTGGTGTGTGAAATATGCAGAGAAGCATGTGGCACATGTTCCTGCACAATACACCACAGTGCAGGTGTTAAGCTGCGACAACACTGAGGCAATGACAGAGAGGCCATTCTAAAGGATTGTCCAAAAAATGGTTTCTAAAAATGGACAGTAAAATAAAACAATATCACAAATCACAAGCTCTTTCAACCCAGAAAAGTGTTTGTCCTCGAAGGCAACAAGTTACTTGGCAATAATGCATTTGTTTTTGAAAATTCTTTCAAGTCTTTTCAAGTTATCTATTAGATAGATAGATAGATAGATAGATTACTTTATTCATCCCCAAAGGGAAATGAGGTCATCATAGCAGTTCGGTATTTGGATACAATAAAAATACAATAGAATAGGATAATGAGGTCGAAAAAATAAAAACCAAAATAAAAACACAGAATAGGACAAGGACACTTTAAGAACACAAGATAAATAGGTAGATAAGGTGCAGTGGCAAGATGATAGTAATAGTACTGATTGCAAAAATTACAAATGAATGACTCAAACTGTTTTGTTGAAGTTAAGCCGCAGGACTTTCTGATGTTAAAGTCTGTACTGAACAGGAATACGATCCTTTTAGATGCTGCAAATTTAAGAAGTTAAGCTGTGCAAAGAAAGTATTGGTAACAATTTTTACATGCTCTATAAAAAGTGATCTGGGGTTGTAGACAAACAAAAAGTGAAAACAGAGCTATGTGATGCCCTGTAGGTTTGCATAACATGGTCACGGACAAAAGGACGACATACGTCCTTTTGTCTGTGTAATACATGAATTAACTTGCTAAACAATAAACTTACTAAACAAATCTTTGCTCAAGTACTTATCCATTGGTAAGTGAGCTTGCATCATTACTATCAAAAAATTCTCAACAATATATATTAAAAAAAGACTTAATTTTAAATATCTGCTATTTTAAAGTTGTAAAGAAAAGTGCTTAGATGTAATATCAAGCAAACCAGGCATGTATTATGGTTGTATGATAAAACTGTTATTTTGAAACTTAATTATATATTTACCTTAACCTGTCCTGATGTGTGATAATTAATCAGGAGTATGAGTCATGTTTCTTTATTCAGAAAAATACTTACGGGTATTATTTATTTGAAGATAATTATATTTATTTACATTATTAACATTACACATACTTTACATTATGTAACGCATGCACAAAGATGGCTGGGGGTCGAAGGTGAGGGCGGGTTGTGTTAGGGAGTATTACTGGGAGAGAAAGGTGAGGGTCTGTGATGTGGATAAAGGCTAGGCAGGGGGAATGGCAGAGAGGGTGAGGTTAGGAAGGGGATACAATTCCATTTATGGTTCAGGGTTTATATTTATATCGTAGCTGGTTTGTCAGGAGGCAGATCCGCTCCTCTGTCCCTCTTTCCCTCTTCCTCCTCATTCATCCATCTCTCTGCAGTTTACTCTGCCTCTCCTCCTCTTGCCCCTCCATGGTCTCACACATTGCCAGGCTTTAAAGAGTGTACCAGTTTTCTGATGAACTCGTCCTTGTGTTTGAGCTCCTCCTTGAGCTGCCTCTGTTCTCTATCCAGCAGGTTGACTTGCTCTTTTAAAAGCCCCATGGCTCAGCTCCAGTAGATTATCATCTGGAGATACCCTCCTAAGTAAAGATCTTACCAAATTTGGTTAATCTGTCCATGCACTGTTGAGTTTCTTTGCACACACACACACACACACACACACACACACACCTAACCCTGAATCCCATTCATTGTGGACAGCCTAACTAAACCCTCATCCCTAAACTTAACCTAACTACAAATCACATCTGACTTTCCGACTTAACTCGGAGCTCAGAAATTACGTTTTGCCTTGTTAAGACCAGAAACTGGTCCCAATGAGGTATACTGGTCTTGACAGGGTCAGTGTTCCTAAATAGGTTTTAAAAAAGTACACACACACACACACACACACAAATACACACACTCAGGCAGAGGGGTGAAAACAATGCCCTGCTGCTGACTGCGCCAGCACCCAGGATAATATGCAGCACTGAAAATGTTGAGGTGTCTTTTCCATTGACTAAAAGAAGCTTAGTAAGCTTCTTAGAGAAAAGAGCATTACATGAGCAAACGTTGAATAAATAATACATTACAGCGCTTGTTGCCTCACAGTAAGTGAGCTGCACTAACTACATGCTGTGTATGGGTACATCTTGGCCTGAATCAGTCTGTTTCAGATTGCAACACAATGCATTAAGACTTCACTGTGGGCTTTGTGGGTTTTTTGGTATAAAGCATGTATACATATCACACAGGCTGCATGTGATCAGGAACTTAAGTGTTTGCAATCATGTGGTTGTGTCTTGGTAGGAAAATCTCAGCCAAGACCCACCACCAGGCCGTGGACTACAACATCTTCGAGGGCATGGAGTGTCACGGTGTCCCCGTCGTCACCATCTCCAGAGGAAAAGTGGTCTATGAGGAGGGGCAGCTGAAGGTGTCACCAGGACACGGCAGGTTCATCCACAGGAAACCCTTCTCCGAGTTTGTTTACAAAAGAATCAATCAAAGAGAGCAGGTCAGTCGGAATCAACACTCCACTTATTAAAATGTTATACAGTCTCCTTTAACCATGTGCTCCCCTACCTTATGCACAAAATTAGCTTTCAGCCATTGTATGTAAACGTGTGACTTTTGGAAAAATAAAATAAGAAAACAATATGTAGTATAAATAATATGCAATATTCATCCACGCATGTATCTCGTAAATCAGCTATAATCAATATTCTTTTATAAAAGAGATCATTTGATAACTAAGAACATAGAAAAAAAAGTCTTCAGTTCTTCTTCGTCAGCAACCTTTAGTGATAAATCTTCATAAACATAAAGGAAAGAGGCAGTTAGCAACTAGCTGGTGAACATAGCGAAACACTTATCAGCCGATATTTCTTGCCGTGCTAAGCTAACCATTCCTAGATTTAACTTCATATTCTGGCAGTTGACGACTTGTAACAGGATGGGGGGGTGTCATCCCCTTTAAACCAAAATGAGTAAAAAACCATCCCCCTTAATAAACTGCCAATTCTGCCATCCCCTCTCAGAGAGTGCTGCATGTGCAGACAGAGAATTTGTGTGTGCAGCTGACCATCCTAAAATGAATGCTTCTGACTAAATAATGGGCCACGCAGTTTATATTTAAACGTTGAAACTATATGGTATTGAAAAAAAATGGAGGACAGCGCTCCTTGCCCCCCGTCTCCCTCTCGCTCTCTCTCTTCCACACAAACACACTGACCATCTGTCACAGTCAAAATCACCGTCAGCAGCACAGGAAGAAATCTTACCTGCATCAATGTGCCTGTGGTAGGTGGCCATGCATAAAGATTTTACTGTCTTTGGCAGGCGGGCAGGATTCAGCAACTGTGCTTTTGCTGTACACGTTCAGGCAACAAGTATACAGCTCCTCTTGTGGAGACACTGTCCCAAGGAATATTCACAGTTGATAAACATCCATCCATGCACACACACACACACACACACACACACACACACACACACACACACACACACACACACACTAACACACACAAAATGCTTAAAAGTCAAAGGTATATTTAACAGGTACTTAAATACATGGTACATGGTTATATAACAGTAAATGCACTTTTCTATCTTGATCACCATTCAAAGCTCTTCACACACATTCAGCACAGCTGTTAGGACACTTAGGCATGCTGAATATGGGAAACACGGATCTAACTGCAGACCGTCCGGTTAGTTGGACAGAGGGAAGATAAGGGGGTAAAATGAAAATGCAGTAGAATGGAAATGTTGGGGAGGCATATGTTTAACAGATTTTGTTGTGGACCTGATGAGGAACTCTACACAAAGGTCATTTAAACTTTCTCTCTGCTTTGTATCTGGCCTGCAGGTGGGGAAACCTGCAGCTGTGATCAGAGAACCCTATGAAGGCAAAGTCATTTCTCTGTGAACAACTGAACTACAACATGAAAGCTCCTCTGAGCTCCAGCTGAGTACTATCCAGGAGCTGAACACTGTCTGTGGCAAACGTGACAAACGGTTTTTACGTGTGACATGTCTTCAAATAATGCAATTCTACTCAGTCATTTTAATCACTGTGTGCTGCTAAGCTTTAGAGCCTTCAGAAAACTCAGGTCAATGTCCTGTTGGCAGATAATACCTTTGTTATATTTACTCAACCCTGTGAGGTTTTTCTAGGTCAGAGCCACCTCTTTGCCACTCAAAGTGATATTTGCTCTAACACACACACACACACACACACACACACACACACACACACACACACACACACACACACACACACACACACACACACACACACACACACACACACATAAAAACAGTAGTTATTATAAAAGGATTTGTATCACTTTTATATTGTGCAAATTGTGTTAAAAATATATATAATTGGGTAATAAAACATGTAAACCTTAATTGCCAATTTGCCAGTTTTTTCTCTTTCTGAACATCCATTTACACCCCCTTTTTCTATAATGTTTGTTGTCATTGGCAACAGGACTGAAGGTTCTCCCCCAAAAGCAGCTCTGCTGAAATATTGATGTCAAAGCCCTGACATTCGTGAAAGTATTAAGGTTTGCTTTGTTGACCCAGATTAACTCTTTATTTGCATATTCAGCAGCATCACACATTATCATATGCACTCCATCTATGTCCATGTATGGAATGCACTCGCTCCACTCCCGGTGAAAAAAGGTCTGCGGCTGTCGCCCAGCGTCATGTGGCAGCTTCCTATTGGGCTGGCATGCTAGCGTGGTATTATGCCACAGGGCCAGTTGAGACATAATGTGAGCTTATCAGGTTGCCACACGGGTCAGTGGCGGCGTGTGAGTCACAGAACGCCTACTCATCCCTGAGCTGTACCACTTCCTCTCGTCTCTGGCAGTGGAAGTGATGGTGTGGGGCTGGCTGTATTGGACTTTATAGTCAGGAAGTTTGTCCCACTGGATTTAAACCAGTCATCTGCAGGTAATGATTGCATTTCGATTCCCAGCCTTTAACTTCAAGTATTCCTCTACATGGATGTGTCAATATTCATGTACATACAATTAAAATAAATAGCAATGAAAATAAAAATAAGATAATAAGAGGATATGCTCACAAAAACAAACAAATGAAAAGGTGTTCAAAAACTAGATGAATAGAATTACCTGACGTTGTTCTTATAATTCATATACAACTGATTGATAAAGTACTAATACCATTTATACATTTATTTACCAACCCATAATGAAGCTTGAATGCTTTTAAAGAGAAAAAAAACGTTAAAAACTTCAAAAACAGCCTCACTTCTCTTGCCTGTGCTGGGTGAAGACAGTAACACCAGTGCGATGTTAATGAACAGTGTCAGCAGGTAATTGGAAAGAGGACATTGTGGTTCACTGCACACAGGGGGACATCTGTCTGTGGTTATGTAAGAAAATATTGCTGTTCTACACTCTGAAGAGATACAGTAAAGGGAAATGACCAAAGCTTCACTGTATTTTAGAAACTGTTTTAGATAAATACAGTAGTTGATAAATTATTATTAAGATTCATTGAATCCATAATTGAAAACTGAAAGAAAAAAATAAATAAATTAAACTTAAGTTGGTTATTGCAACTCCTAAAATTTGAGTTATTTAGTTTGTTGTAATAATGTGAAATGTAAAGGTGTACTGTACAAACTGTTCAGGATTATACTCACAGTTTGGGGTAGGTTATGGACTATTGTTTGCCTTGTCATATAATGAACATAATGTAAAATGTATGTAATGTCTCTGTCAAGCCAAATGACATTTCTCAGTGGTTCTCCAAGGTTGTTATGTAATATGATAAAGACTCATGAAGTTGAAGTGCTGTATACTGAATTACAACATGACTATAAGTGCAGTATACACTTTATCCATCCAGTCGCTGTCCAACTGTCCAAAACAATGACATTTCCATCCCCAGAGCCACGAGCAGGGCTGTAATATCCTGACGTCCTCACGCGACACTTTGTGGATTCTGTTTGGGTCGAAAGAGCAGCGGGCACCAGAAACGTGGCTGATGACAGAAGAAAAGAAAAACCCAGGATTAAAAACCACATTTTCATCCCTTCATTTATCAATATTTAGCAATGCAAACCTTGAGAATTAGTGATGTGAGGCTACACTGGTTTCCCTCCTTCCTCCTTTTCAATCTCTTCCGCAGGATTTTGGCGTGCAGGTACGCCACTCTCTCCTCCGCAGAGGTGGAGAAGAACCGCTCACACACCATCAGCCTGAGCTGGGTCACTTTGGCAGCCACCAGGGCCATAATGACCAGGACGAGCAGAATGGCAGCCAGTGGAAATATGGAGTTATAGAGCAGCAGCTTGGGTCTTGGAAGGCACTTCTTCTCGAACAAGGTCACAGAGTAGGAGAAGTCTTTTTGATGACTCTCCTCACTAAATGGTATACCAATTAAAGTGGCAATCCCCTGAAAGGATGAAACATTAGTAATCCATGGTTACATGACTGAAATGATTGTAATAAGTTCTTTAAACACTTTCATACTTACTTTGATGCTCATTAACAAGGGGACATTGAAGGGTTCCAGCTCTGATAACTTCTTTGTTACAATATCCACAAAGCAGTACAGTAAAGCATCCACAGTTATAAATATGACCCAAGTCACAAAATGGAAAGCAATTGAAGCACCAAACTTGAGAAATGTTTTCCTCTCTCTGGTGGTGGGACGGGCGGAGGTGATAGCAGTGTACAGCTTCCCCTCCTCTGGTGTGAGGGGGAGGACGTGGGGCTTTCCTTCTGCCTTCTGCTTCTCGTCAAAAAGGACAAATCTGCCGCTGATGTACCTGTTTTTGTATTTCATGTCACTGTGGTATTTTCTTATGTGCAAGGCTATGAACAGCATGAGCACGAGGAGGCTGATGGCAGGAAACATCCTGTCGGTCACAGAGGACACTGTTTTCACCAGGGACTGTGCAAATTTCACGGTCTCATTCAGCTTCTGCTCCACTTCACCGAGTTTCACACGGAATTTTTCTGATTCCAGTCTGGGTGAAACCTTGAGCTGGGAGTCAAAGTTCACTACTCCCAGGTCTGTTATCCCTTTCAGCATGTTTCCTATCCACTTCAACATCTTGACATAGTTACTGAAAGGGGCTGTGATGGACGATTTCTTCGCCTTGAGGTTGCAAACCATGCTCCTGAGGAGGCCTGTGAGGTTTTCCAAGGTGTTACGGATGTTTTTAAGAACTATCAAACTGGTCCCAGCAGTTAGCAGCAAGCTCCGACTCTTCTTCATGAAAATAGAGATCACAAAGAGAGTCCCTAAGCATCTTATTCTCTTTGATAAGAAGAGAGCGATGGTAAGCAATGTCCCAAAGCAGCCTGTAATCCCTCCGGCCACTGCTGTGTCATAGTCCAGGGTGTAGAGCAGGTACAGGAAGAGCAGGGAGCTGAGCAGAAGGCTGGAGGAGCTGCAGGTCAGGAGGAGGATGAGAGTTCTTTGAAATCCGTCCCTTTTTCCGGCTGTGAAAACATCCACGACCAGAAAACCAAAATCTGCCAGACTCTGTTTTATTGTTATCCATGAGAGAAGCATCTTGGATATTAAAGGAGACACTACTGTACATTGAAATTCAAGTACAAACCTGTTGTGCATCAGGGCATGCAGTCTTGTGAATGTGGTCTGCAGATGCCTTAAATACGGCTAAAACAGGAAAACAAACCACGTCATTAGTCATTTCACAGTCATCCCTATTTTCAACCAAAAGCAGAAGTACACAGGGACAGATATGAGACTGTGTGAGACACTGTGACACACTTGATGGTCCTTTTGGTCAAAGTCACTGTATTTATGATTGTAAGGCTGCAATAGGCCTAAATATCACTTGGTGTATACAGCACAAGACATTCAAATGACAGCAAACATGATAAATGCCTTTAAATAGGACTCAAAGTCAATAAACAACAATAAAGAAATGTAAGAGGTGCAAAATAGGTTGGAATATTTGTAATCTATCATTATAATATTAAGAGAGTGAACTGTACCACTATAGTCAAAGTTTAAGTTGTCGAAAGACAAAGCTGCTTTTAAGTTTCTT
Source organism: Paralichthys olivaceus (assembly GCF_024713975.1). Taxonomy (NCBI): domain Eukaryota; kingdom Metazoa; phylum Chordata; class Actinopteri; order Pleuronectiformes; family Paralichthyidae; genus Paralichthys; species Paralichthys olivaceus. The sequence goes on along the minus strand of NC_091105.1, from coordinate 23,031,466 downwards.
ACTTTGAAAAGGGGAAATCGATTTAGAGGTTGATGACAGGGTCTTGACGTCAGCAGCTTTACCATGAAAAGCTGCTTGGATGTCTTTCCATTTAATTAGGTCACTGTTCTTTTTTGATAAAGCCTATAGTTAGTTCTGGATCAGGTGAGTCATGAGCCATCCCTTAGTTATGCTGCTCTAGACTGCTGGGAGAACTCCCATCATCCACTGAGCACCTCTCCACTTCTCTCTGCCCCCCCACACTCATTTATTTATTTTAATACATGTCAATGACTATTTCACTTTGTACTCCCGTAGTCTCTCTCTCTCTTTTTCTCTCTCATTTCAGATATCAAATTACAATATTTCAGCAATTAATTGTTGTATGAATTGTGCCTGTTATCAATAATAATTAATAGTCTTTACACTCTTATTGTTTACATTTTAACTAGTCAGATCTGATACCTGATGGTGCTCAAGTGTTCCTGGTGTCTCTCGCCTCTCTCTCTCCCCCTCCCCAATATCACTCTCTCTTCTTTCTCTTCTCTCCCACCCATCTCTCCTTTCTTCCCCTTTCTCTCTGCTCACTCCAACCGGTCGAGGCAGATGACCACCCACATTGAGTCTGGTTCTTCGAGAGGTTTCTTTCTGTTAGTTAGGAAGTTTTTCTCTCCACAGTCTCCAAAGTGCTGCTCATTGTGGGAACTGTTTGGTTTTTCTATATTAATAAGATTTTAAGGTCTTGACCTTCTATGTAAAGTGCCTTGAGATAATGTCTATTATGATTGGGCACTATAGAAATAAAATTCAATTATTTTTGCATGCTAATATATTAACTTAAAAAGTAAAATGGTAAACATTATACCTGAATAAGTGTTCTTATCTTCAACATGTTTAAATGATCTAAGACACACAAGAAATTAATACAAATTTGCAAAAATTTTAATATCAATTGAAACCTGTCTTTTTTTTTTACAATAAAATATAATTGTAATTTAAACCATATCAGACAACTTTAGAATTAAACAATATATTATATTTGATTCTTTCACACGAACATGTCAGCAGTCAGATGTGTGTAACAGCTCTTCAGGGGGCATAGATTCTGTTCTTACCTGAGAATCTGTATGCAAACTGTGCAAGTGGGTTTTAAGAAGAAAGTTCTTCTATAGAACGGTTGGTGAATGAGTGAACTGAAGCTGCTATCATTAATAACATCATTACATCTATAAATATCATATCATATTATAATTGTCATTATAACAATAATGACAATTATAATCAGGACTATCTCCTCACCGTTTTCCCCTTTTGCCCCAACCAATCGAGGCATGTGACCATCATCCACGATGAGTCTTATTCTGTTAGAGGTTTCTTCCAGTTAACGATCACAATCATTTTTACTCTCTAACTTTTATGTAAGAAAACATTGACATAATGAATGTTGTGATGTAGGACTACTCCAATAAACTGAGTTTAATTAAATTGAATTAACACCAGTGTTCTACCCTTGTCACAAGTACCTACTTCTTCATCATCGCCAAGAAATAATTGAGCTGACATGACATGAGCTACAGCCATAACTGTAGACTGACTGTGGTTATATATACCACGGTGGTGCTGCGGTTTGCACTGTCACATTAAAAAGGTACCAGGTTGAAATCAAGGCTTGGCCGGGGTCTTTCTGTGTGGTGTGCGTTTTGTGCAACATGACTGTGTGGGTTTGCTCCAGGTCCTCCAGCTTTCTCTTACAGTCCAGAGACATGTAGAATGGAGCTAAGTTAATTGGAGGCTCCAAATTGTCCATGGGGGGAATGTGAGAGTGGACAGATGTCACTATAGTGTCTTGTATGATACGCTGGTGACCTGTCCAAGGTGTGCCTAACCTATCACCCAAAGACTGCTGCATTGTTCCAGTCCCCCTAGTGTTGTTTGAACCATAGGTTGTATTTAAGGTTAGACTTAGATGTAATCGACCTTCTTTCAGCATGACCACAGTTTAAACATGGATCCATCCAGGTTTAACTAAGACTGGATAATGACTTGGATAATGGAAAATGTGGTAAAAGTCAAGTCTTCTGGTTCATTGACTTAGACCAGTTATAAATATGTCTTCTAAAAACCTCCTAACTTTCCTAGAGTTTGCATATTTCTTGTGCGTGCGTGTTCATCTTATCACCCAACACTCTCCATCAGTGTAATATCATTTTTTTATTTTTAATTTGAAAAATAACTTACATAAATCTCTGTACTCAACCATACTTAACCAAGACATAGCCTTGGCATTAACACATTGCACCAAAAAAGAGAAAATTAAAAGGCATTCAAAAGGATAAATAACATATGTCTTTGTCATCACGTGAGGCATTCTTCCTGTTCCAAAAGAGTTATCTATTCATGGTAGCTTGTTTATTCAAATTCTGACATCTAAAGGTATGTACAATGGAAATTGAAATGAAAATATATACTGTAGCCTGTTACAGCAACAAGGTTTTGTTGGACATTAAAACACATCATCGTCATGTGGAAAAGGAATAATGCCTCAGTTCAATTTCATTCAGACATACTGCAACTATAAGATTCATATACTTCCCAGACATGAGAAGTATTTTAATTACTAAAAATAGTAAATAAAAAATAAACTGGTCTTGGCTTTTAAATAAAACTAACAAAAATATAGTAAATCAATTTCATTTTCATTAAAACAAGAAAAACAAAACATTTTCTGTGGCAATATCCCTTGTTATTTGAACTTGTGATTAGCTCTTCTTCACATACAGTGCCTGTAAAATTAAACCACAGCAACACACACATCTTGCATGTTTGCTGCCTCTTGATTAGGTATAGACCTCCTGCTGTACCAATAGAGATTATTTTTGCATGTTCGTCAACAATACTGAAATAAAATACACTTGCAATCACAACTGCTTCATCAACCTCCGTTAAATACAAAATATTTTCCTTGTCACTTTTTTTCTCAAAAACCTGAAAGAAAATATGACCTTGGGGGTGGAATGTTTTTGTTAAAACTTCAATAATTGGCCGTGGAAGACCAAGAACTAATTTGCTGTAGAATTCAATTTAAGGTGAGGGAGAAAAGTAATGAAGTTGACATGCACTGTACAAGAAACTGCAAAAATTCCAAATATCATCTTTATCAAAACATGCTGAGTTACTGTAAGGTGTGCCCAAGCCATGTTGCAGAAAATCCTTTTCAACATGCTTGTTAAACAAATCAAATCCAAAATAAAATACATACTGAAACAATACAGAACTGTAAAATAACCAACAGTCCTAAAATCTGGACAATATCAGGGGATTGAACAATGGTGGTAATGAATAGTACAATGAGAGGTACCCTGGGACAAGGAAGAAAAAGAGAAACATGTACAATTTGCACATTATGTTTATCTTTATAAGGCCTGAGCCTTTTTACAATGAAATAAATAATTTACATTTATTTTCATTATCACTTTTTGTCACATAAACATTTTCTGTTAAATAACTCCAAAAGTTTCCTTTAAGTTTCCCTTATCTGTATGTCTGTAAAACACAGACTCACGAATGGTCTAAAGAATCATAAACAATGTTTTTTTTTTAATCACGATGTTGCATTCACTCCCCTTGAAAACCATGCACTAGTGAAATTTATCTTTAAAAATAATATAAATTGTTGAAAACGGCTGATCTGTTTTATTTATTTTTCATCTTTTTTGCAAGTTGCAGCCTCAAGAAAATAATTTTCTTTTTTTATTCAGCTAAATTTGTGTCCATGCAAATGAACTAAAAAGGGAAAAAATATTTTTTCTCATTTCATTTTCATACAATATATCAACAGAGAAAGAATGATGGTAGATTGTACATCTTTTCATGGGGTTTGGGTCGTTACTGTATATTCTGGAGTGTTGATGGTAGCCACTTTAATATTGCCTCTGATTTACTGTCTTTCTGGTGATTTACCAGTACGGTGTGATTCAGTACATAAACCTTGAGTATGTCAAGCATTTCTTTCGGGTTTGGGGGAGTGCGGAAATAAGCTGGGACACACCTCACCCAAAGTGATGGTCTCCAAAACTCCATCTACACAGCTAGGTCTGTTGGCGTGGCGTGACCAAGCATCTGATTAGAAACACTATCACCCCCTTCAGATACAATTACATAGACATTTAAAGAAAAAAAAAAAAACAAGAAACAAAAAGAAAACAAAAAAAAAATTCAAAGCAAAACTTTTATTTTTAATTCGAAAAGGGCTTCTGTAGAACTCATTTAGCAGTTCCCAGTACTGACCCCCATGGCTTCGAATTGGATGAAAACCTGGAACTGACAGATTCCTCGTGCTAAGGAGTTCATTCCAGCTTCCTCCAAACAACAACAATAACACCCGGCTATCCCGGCCGCCAGGCGTTTGCGACACGCTTCGCCATGTGCACAATGTGCGCAACGCTTTTGCTCAAAACACAGGATCACGTTTGCACCCCTAGAAACAGGCTCAGAAGACACAACATCAAGCATGCAGTGTAACTAGGGGGGCGTGACCTGCAATCGCAACACCGGCTGCTACAACAACGCTATCAGTCCACACGCTGCTATGATCGAGAGAAACTGTCCAGTGAGGATTGGGAAGCTCTTCTTGTCAGTGGGGCCAGAGTAGGGTCCACCAGTGAGGAAGGAGGAAAGAGCTTGAACCAGCCAATCACCATGTTGGACAGGTCCAGCTCGTCTAACAGTATCTGAACTGCTCCCATGAATGATTTATGGTCCATACGTCCATAGTCACCCCATACGATGACCTGAAGGGAGAACACAGGAAAAAGAAATCAGCATTACTCAGAGTTCAGACATCTTGAAAATAGGTTGTTATTCTTAAATTGGCTCAGTGTTTCCAATTTCACTTCTGTAAGACCTCAATGTCTGAAGAAATCATTTTCCTACCTGTAAAACCTTCCCTCCCGGACTCTCCTCAAACGGCAGTTGCTGCTGGTAAAGAGGATCCAAGGTTTTTCTTGCTACTTTTGTTTTCTTTTTGGCTATGCAGACTCCGTTTTCCAAAAGGTAGACCTTTACATATGGTGCTGAGAGGAGAGGAAGTGTCACAACTTGTATTAGTCATATTTCTTGATGTTTATAATTGCCTGTAATAATCATAGTGTCAGAGCATAAATTACCTGGCAGTGACTTGGAACCTGGTTTTCCCACAAGGCCACGGGCTCTGATGACCTCCACCTCCAGTGCTCCTTTCTTCTCCACCATGCCGATCTGGATGTCACCTGGACAACGAGTCAAATGTAAAAACAATTTACAAATGGAATATGCAAAGAGATTCCAACGATTGACAAGCCACCAAGTAAATCAGCTGAATAGAGATTTGTGTTCTCACCCATAGGTGGAGTGGCCAATGTTTGACGTCCAACCAGCTGGGCGGGACCGAGGCCATCAAGGAAGTCACTGAACTGGGCGTCTGAGGAGAGCCGCACACCAGGGAAGATGAGACTGAAACAGAGGAACACACACATGGTTACCACAGAGATAAAGTCTTTACACTTTAGGGCTAGCAGGCGGCTGCAGCTTATTAGATGTCAGGAGGATGAGACAAAGCAAAGACATAATGTGTATGTGCTGTGTATGGGCTCCCAGTTAGTAGCAGCTTTTATTTTGTCCCCAGCTTCTTACTTTCCCTCGGAGCTGTAGCTGTTCATGCTGCCGTCAGTAGACTCCCGGCTGGCCTGCCGAGTCATTCTGCTCCTCATCTCCACCGCCAGGCCCGTCTCTGTACTCCTCTGGATAGTGCTGCGCAACTTCTTACCGCCTGCTTCTGCAGACAGATTGACACATGCAAACAAAGAGGGAGGGAAGGGGAGAAAGAGAAAGAGGGATATAGACTGTCAATCCATGACATTGAATCCCTTTGTGACTCATGCAGCGAGCTGCGTTCACAGATTTTTTTCTGACCAGGCCTCCTCAATCATTTGACAAGGAAAACAAAACACCAAGGACAACACTGAAATATAATTCATCTCTACAATGAGAAACGATGATTGTTTATTCTGGGAAGGATCATTTCACAGTGACAGTCAGACGAGGTCACTAACTCATCAAGCTCTACAACACTGTGGCTCTTTGTGCATCTGTGCAGACCTCCTCAGGTCAGTACTACTGACTGTCTACATGGGTCCTGTAGGAACCATAGTGAGTCCACGTTCATGACAGCTGATTTCCCCCATTAGCCCTGCTGCTGCTCCCCTCCACCCAGCCTCACGGACCTCGGGCTGTGAGCTTGTGGCAGACATACCCACGAAGAAGTATAGTATGATTGCTTCTCTAGTCCAAACACACCTGGTGATCAGCATACACACAACACAACATACAGCATCACTCCTCTATTTTATATTCCATGAAGAAAGGATTAAAAATATTCAGTCTTCACTCTGAGGATCAAGCAAGTTCTTGTTAAGTGTGGACTAGATATTTCACTTCAAAAGTGTCGTTTAAGCTCTGCTGAACAGGTGTATTAGCAGCTGAAAGGAATATTACCTCTAAGTTTAAAAACATGAAATTATGTGCATGACTATATAGCAAGCAAAGACTGAACATTACTTACTATTATTCATCTTTTACATCTCTAATCAAATGAATGCAGTATGAGGGCATCAGGTTATTTCCCAGACGTCAGATAATCATAACAAAGCCAGATGAAAGTAATAACGCTGAGTTACCTTCAGTTCAACCTCCAGGTACAAAGTAAAGATGAACAATCAGCTGTTAATTCTCAGATCTCATAAACTTTTACCCTTTAATTCCCCAGTTTGAGTGAATGAATCATGTTAGGACTGCATCAATACTACTCCAGCATCACCATGGGCCCTCTCTTATCGCCTGCTGCCTTCGCTCTCCCTGCTCGTCTTGTCAGGGGAGGAGCTGAGGAGATGAGCGGTGATACTGTGTCCTATCTCACACAGGCATAAACAGACATGAAGCCTTTTCAGCTATGGAATCTCAGCTATTCAGCTGTCCCTCGCCTCCTCTTCCGGCTGTACACACATTACAATAGGAGATGCAGCCACAGAGGTCGTCTCTTACGTCTGCAGCAAAACGCAGCTGAAAGACCTCCACTGCCATCAGCAGCGAGTCAGATGTTATCAATGAAAACTGAAAACCCGCCATTTTCAAGGTAATAAACCATTTCTCCTGCTTTGTGGATAAATTCATGACAAGCATACTTATACTTTGACACATGCTGCTGATTCAAATCCCTGATATGCAGCCCTGTTATTAAAAAATGAATCTTATCAAAATAATAGCAAAGAGGCTGTAACAGACCAATCCACAAACAAACCATGGTATTGACTTTGAACTAAAGACAGCAAATCTGAAATACTCTTCCCATATATATCACACACATGTGCACTTTATATAGTGTCGCAACTGGATCTAAAGTACTGGCAGATGAGGTATGTGTCAGAGACGTAGAGAGTATCATCACCACTGGTCGCAGATTGTGGCAGGGAGCATTTTTGAAAATTATCTTGTGAGCCTGAAGCAGCAGTAGACTAACAGTTCCACAAACTGGAATAATGCCAAAAAGAGTCATTGCCCTCAAATATCAGCATTGCCAGACAGGACAAGACAATGACAAGAGTCTAGTGGAGCTGCTCAGCTGCCAGCACAAGAAGTGTGAGTACAAGTGAGCTGGAAGTTGTTGCTAAATAAAGGTGGTGTGCTCGGGGAAAAATATGCAGATAGATAAAGATATAAAATCTTCTACATCTGTGAACTCTTCTATTTGTTTGTAAATGCACCATAATAGAATAGATAGTAATATAATAGAATGTATCATAATGGAATTGGAAGTGATTGCAGCATCTTGGGAGGTGTTAATATTTAGTTAACACACAAAAGGCGTCCTCGCCACTGGCCAAGTCACAGTAAGATAACAATGTGTGTTGTGTTTTTAAGTTAGATTAACACTACATTAAAGTACAAAACAATAATTCATTGCAGTTTCAAAATTATTGCTCTTGCCATTTACAGTGTCATATTTTAAACTCATCAAGGGCAAATAACAGATTGATAAGACAAACACAAGAAGCATGTAACAGAACAATATCACTGGCAACAGTACCAAAAACAGAAGCACTATTACTATTTCAAAAGTCGGCTTCAGTATCAGTGTACACACGGCTCAAGTGTCACATGATCCAAGCTGAACTGTGCTACCATCATAATTAAACTATCATCTTTCAAATCCCTGCACAATCAATAGCTCTGCATCTTCCCACTATTCCTACATCCATCTCCCCCCTCACTGCCATCCCTCACTCTAACCAGCACTGCTGCATCCAGCCAGCAGCCGATGCCGGGACATTTCCCCAGTCGTCATCTTACCTCCGTCCTCCTCATCGAAGGAGTTCATGCAGGGGAAATAGACAGCCAACGCTTCAAACGATGCAGACAGGCTCATCTTGCTCTGGGAGCGTTGGATGCGCATCCCTGGAGCCGGAGCAGAGGTATCGTGCCCCTGCCTGCCCATGGTGACCCGCAGCTGATTTTCTCAATGCGGTGATTGAATCCACTAGCTTGTAGATAAAGATCTTAAAGCCAAATTTGACTTGAAATTCTAAACTGATGAATTTGATAGATTCCTAGTAGAGGATGCTGCTACGCTCCACGAGATCACGTCTGTTTTATAATCTAGTTTGTCCCCAGATGCTCTGGAGACTGCATCTTACAGCGAGCTTCAGAGAAATGTGGCTTCAGTTGCTGAGTCTTGTGCTGTCTGGTCCTGACGTTTCTGCTGCACCTCTTTTTTCAGGGAGGGGGGAGGGGAGAGAGCTGCATTGCGCTCCACCAATCACAGAGTCAGGCTGCTCAGGCGCACCTCGACTGGCTCTGCGGGTGAACAAGCTCTACCCAGAGATACTGAGCCCCCCTCCCCAGTCTGTTTCTCACCATTCAGCTTTTCTTTTTTTCACACACTACTTTTTCTTCATTTGTGCTCTTCACCACGTTATTTCCCTCTTCTCTCCATCCTCTGCCCCATCATTGCTCTGTATACTCATCTTATCCACAGATTACAGTGAAAACAAGTTGTTTAAGGTCTGCCAGCAGCCCTGCTTCTCTATGACAGGGCTGTAGCTACAAGGTGGTCGTTTAAAATTCACCTGTCATTCTCAACTCATATGATCTTCTTTAGTTCTCTTCCTTCCATCACATCAGTATTACAGCTGTGTTGTGTTGGGATGAATTCACAGAAGCTGAGCGTTAGAGAATCAAGAGGATGATCATTGTCACATACTCTGGTACACAGATGTGTAAAATCAATCATTCAATCAGGCCGGCTCTTGGTTTATGTCAAACCTAAATGATCAAACTTTTAACTCTATTTCCACTGTCTGTGGACACCTGATGTCAGGAAGTTTGAAATAGTCCATAACCAAAAGGCAAAGTAGCAGAGCTCAGAGACAAGATTTCTTCACCGATGGTCCCTGAAATACTTCGGAATCTTACAGCAAATGTCTGGCTTCACTTCAAAGTAAACTTCTGGTAAGTGTGAAATCTAGTGAAACTATGCTGCTGGGAAATTGAGCTAAAGAGCCAACTGTGGAGCCTTCGTTCTGGATCGGTATCTGGCAGAATAGGCACAGCACAAAATAATAATGGGCCCCTCTGCATTATTATAAATATAACAAGCTCCCTGTGGTGTTAGCACTGAGAAAAAAGTTTGCCTCTAAGAAGCTGCAACCTACTTCCATGAAGGAGCCACTCTAATGCATGGCCATGTCCAGTTTCATCTGGGTCAACTAGCCAAAAACAACACTTCACATGCAAGTGGGAAATTAAAACAAAAACATACAATTAGAAATCAAACCAATTGGTCATTCTTAATGAGTGTTCTCAGAGTTTTCAGCAGAATTCAAATTTCTGTTAATTCTAATCATGACATGAATGAATCAAACAAACACGTGGCTCATTTAAGGAAGTTCTGTCTTTGTGAGCATTGTGCATCGTGTAGAGTTAGAGGTTTTTCGGCATAAATGCTGCATGGTAGCCTCACACTGAAATACTTTACCAGCTATTCGGTGGATTGTCATGAACTTTTCGACACAACTTTCCAGAGAAAATGATGTTTCCCCACCAGCACCATGAGGGGGACATTTGTAGTTTTAACAAACATGTTGCGAAAGAAATGTACTGTGGTGACCTCTAAACAGTATAATCAGTGCTAATGAGCTATTGTTAAACATCAGCATGTTAGCATTGTTACTGCGAGCATTTCAACATGCTAAAGTTTGGCTCTAGCTTAAAAACATTGCACGACCAAAGCCTCACAAGGCATAACTGCACACTTTGATTTGTACATGAAAGGTGTAGCAAAATGAATAGTTGCGGTCCATCCACTATACTACATTATACCAGGTTACACTGAGGATGCTACATTTTGTCAACTGGCTATGAGACAAAAAACATATTTGTATTACACGCATCACGCATGCAATGTAAACTGAGCTTGAGGTAGCAGGAGAATTTCTTAGATATTGAGGTCTTTTCACCTTCAGTCTGCTACAGTGAAAATTTAAAAACTGAATATCGTCCTCACACCAGCAGGAGGATAACAGATATTAAAGATATTATAATTACAGTTGCAAGAAGAACGGCCTCTAATTGATGTTTTGTATCGACAGAGCTTTAAAATGTTCTACAAAACACATTGACTTAACCAGTAAACCATCTCCATCACAGGTTTTTTTCAGTGAGTAATTTGAGTCCATAATTTGTGTAGTCTTTCACCTGACTCCTCAGATAACCAAACTTCTCTTTGTTAAATGATAGATGTGAATTTAATTCGTTGGGGTTCTGAGGTAGCACAATGCCAGACTTCAATCATCATAGTAATTAGAAATTCGTTATCAAAGAAAGTAAAAAGAGACCAGACTTTTTTCCACGTCTTCTCTATCTTAGTCAAAGCTAATGCGTCATTACACTCGGGCAGTACATAGCAATCACTCTGACAACACATACTGCACGTGTGGCTTGTTTCAGCTTTACACCTATGGCCACATCTATTCTTAACCATCCACCCACTGCACAACAGCAAGAAAGAGCGGCATCTCAATACATTTTCACTGTCAGACCCAAACTACACCTGGCACACCCGATGAAAACAAGAAACCTGTCATTGCAAATGTGTTCATGAACTCGGAAAACAGAGTTCACACCTCACTTGGACGCTATGAGAAACATTTAATTTGCCACATATAATACCAACTTTTATCAGCAACATTAAAATCTACTCTCTAAAGATTAGAGTTTTTCAAATGGTGCCCAAAGAAAATAAAGAATCAAGGTCTCATCACAAGCACATGCATCTCTTTATAGAAATTGTGCCACGTCAGTGACAAAGATCAGATTGTCAGTTACTAGTGAGATGACAAATGTCATCTCATGTCAGTTCATGAGTCATTATCTGATGGTCTTTTTCTTTAACCTTTGAATTCATTTGAACTCTTGTCTTCAGGTCTGTAAAGATGATCCTTGTTGTAGAGAATCTCCATTTTAGGTGATGACGTTACTTTGATTCCACAACAGCATGACTAGCACAGATGAACATTACTAACACTGTGCAATAGTATCTGGTCTCCCTCCAAACTATGACAAACCTACATGACAATGACAACATGACTGGAAATCACAGGCACCTCAGAAAATAGGAATGTGAAGAATCTTGCCAATTCTACTACAACAACGAAAGAGTGTAATGTCCCAGAAGTCACATGTAAGATGTGCCTGGCAGGCGGCAGGGATCACAGACTCAGGCCCTCGGAAGTCTTTCTAATTGATGAGACCAGGCCGGGCCAAGCGTCAGACAGTGAGTCGGGTCCAACACACAGTAAACACAGCTTAATGGAGGGCTCTAACCCTGGCAGTCACACGTACGGATGTAGGCAAACACACACTTAAAAGCACTTAAATACCTGGAAACCTGGACACTCACCAGTACTGCGCAAACGCAGGAAAACACTTTCTCATTCCTCAGTTTACATTCCCTGCAGCCTATACCTTGATGAAGACCAGTCCTGTCGTCTGAAAGTGCTACTTCCTATCTCGTGCGTAGCTCGAATATGACAAATAGAATTAAGTGAAATAGCTTTTCTTCTTCTATTAGCAGCACTTTTTTATGTTCTATAAGGGTCAATTTGGGGTTCAGCATCAAGGACACTTCAGCATGCAGATGGGAAGACTGGGGATTGAGCTGCCGACCTTCTGGTTGGAGGATTGACTGTTCTGGCCCTCAGCCACAGCCGCCCTGCTTATGTACCGCTTATTCTTTGAGGGTTGCTGGAGGAGCTGGACTAGCTGACATTGGGTGAGAGGTGGGGTACACAGGTCATCAGTGTACAGCAGAGCCACCACATAAACAATCATTCACTCCATCATTCACACCTTTCAGAGTCTCCAATTCAATAAACCACCATCCACATGTCTTTCAACTATGGTAGGAAGCTGGAGAATCTGGAAAAAAACCTACGCAAACATGGGGAGAACATGCAAACTCTACACACAAAAAAACACCTGCCTGAACTGGAGTTCAAACAGACAACCTCTTGCTGTGAGACAAAAGTACTAACCACCACACCACTGAAATACAGTCCAAATACAGTCCAACCACTAAATGTTAAACACAGTCCAGTCATTAAATGTCTTCTAAAGTTGTTATGGATAATGTGTTAGCATTGTTATCTTCTTATACAGCCTAACATTCATTTGAAATATTAATCAGAGCTTCAAATTCTGCGTGTTTTGTTTTTAAATGAAATCCAACTGAAAGCACAGTAGTAAGAATCGGTCTTGCTGATGTGACAGCTCATGTTTTATATACACAATAAAAAACTGAACACCCAAACATGTAGACGCACTATGTCCTGCCATTCCCTTCACACCCTCACAGAAAGGGTTCACACCTTCAGGGGAAGGCGTGAGGTAGGAGAGGCATATTCGAAACATGAAATGTGGGCGGTGAAGCACTTGGAACAGTTCGTCCCCCCTGGCTGCTTCCCTTGACTCAGTAGTGCAAACACTGAGGCTACAACAGATGGAGAGCTAACGAGAGAGGGAACGGGGATCTAAACACTGCTGAGCCGCACGTGTGTGTACGAAATATCATGATACAAACTGCTGACATCTATCCAGCCCCAACAAACTAGTGTGATACATAAAACTTCCCTTTTGTGTGGAAATTGCAACACAAACATGTCACCAGAGCATGATCACATCTCCTACTACAGAGAGGAAACAAGCATGTTTTAACCAAATTTATAAATAACAGAAACATCATTCTCACGCTCCATGACTAAACTGACCACAGTATTTTTCAAGTGTACGTCTCATCAGGCTTCCTCTTTGACGGACAGTTACGGAGCACTGCTGTCAGCGCTTGAACACAAAATCTGAGGGGAAGTCTAATTCAGTAATTTTAGCAGCAAACAAACCTAAAAATACAGAGTGAAAGTACATTTTTCGTTCAATTCATGCAAGAAGTGTATCCTTAACTGTGTCCAAGCCTCAGAGTCAGGCAGGGGAGACATATGGCACGAGCAGCTCTGCAGGCATAAACACAGTGAGCAGGTGGCGGAGCACGGCAGGGTTTACACATGGAATCAACAGCCTTTAACATGAGCTCATTGAGATGCTGATTGAATGTTAAATCTCCAAATATGTATTTTCATAAATAAACTCGTAAAGCTATTTATATGTGAGCATTTTTCATCCCTCGTGGAGCATGATGACTGTGACCTGCAGTAATTATTAGTTATTATGCATTTTAACATGTTAGATATAAAATATGAGTGTGACAATCAGTAGAATCATCATTTCAAAACAGACATTATTCACAGAATGTTGTGTGCTATCTGATCAAGAGTAAATTAGTCAAGCACACTTCCCTCTCAATAGCAACACTATAGAGATGTTGTTTGTGTCAAGTGGTAATGAGAGCAACGTCATCATAGATCAAATGTTTGTACCCACATGTGATTTCCACAGCTCTCATACTGTTCATGTTGATCAAGGCTCAACACTCACAGATCTGTATGCTTTGGTTGTTTGACAGCTAATTTATGCTGCAGCATAATTACCTCAAAATAGGAAAATTATATTCAAAACAAGAACATTGGTTCTTGGATAACACAAAGTACACTCCCTGCTAGGAGACACACTATGTGCTGCGCTCTGTGTGAAAACAATTAATTTAGTCCCCCAACTCTGACAGTAACATCACAGCTCATGTATAAACAAAGTCAACATTGATTAATGCGGCACTTACTAAAGATAAACACTGAGCAGTCTTGGTGAGACTTGTGATTCTAATACCATGAAAAGTCCTTCAATAATATGCAGAGTGTAGTATCTAAAGAGGACACTTGTCTCCACACAAGTATCCTATCCGATAAATGCACCAATCCCAAAATTATTTATTTACATGTACGTATTTATTTACACTGAGACTATTTGAAGATGCGTATCATTTGTTTTTCAGGCTTTTTTTTTTTCGACTCTGAAAACCTAACTCTCTATGACTGAGCCATAACTGCAGGGCTTAACATACAATTCACTTGGGCGGCTGTGGCTGAGGGGTAGATATGCTGAATCCTGAATTTCCCCTCATAGAACAGAATAAAGTGCTGCTAATTGATGCACTGTATGAATGTGTGCGTGAATGGGTGAATGGCAAACTGTGCTGTAAAGCACTTTGAGTGGTCATCAAGACTAGAAAAGCTCTATATAAATACAAACCATTAACTTTATATGATTGTACAATGCAGGCCAAATGTGTCTTTGTGTTTAATACTGATTCTGCTCCAGGTGCACAGAGCCTGAGAGAAGATGTATGGTGACCATGGGAACAGATACCATACCCTGCAAACACTAAGCCCTCTTTGCATCAACATGCTACACTGCGTGTAGGGAGAACATGTGCAACAGCCTTTAAGTGTAGAAGAAATAGACTAAGGCATTATTGCAAATGCTAACAATTAGATGTGTCTGCTTTAGATGCAGTAAGGTTTATGTGATTTTTAAAGGAGAATGAGTAGAAGCTTTACAAATAAATGGATCAGAGCACAGATGCTTCATCTGAAAAGATATATGAGATGAGATCTCAAGTCCAAATCCTCAGTGACAGTCCCACTATGATATCTGGTTACAACCAGATTTTGAAAATTGCAGTGGTTAACCTTAGTGGGCTAGTACAACAACAGCAACAGAAAACTGTGAAAAAGAAGAACCTATGGAAAGTATCTGAAGGATTTTCTGTTCTTAAGTGCCTGTATCTAGGTTACTTGTGCTCATGCTGACCATCTTCATCCCTGGTTTATTGCAATGGACCAATAATAGAATTAGAACTTTTAAAACCAGCACATCTCCTACACTACAGCCACACATATTTAGGTCACTGCAGAGATGCTCATCTGAGAGCTCAGGCTGATTAACAGCCATGAGTCCCTCTGTGGATGTTGTAATTGAGTTGGAGGAAAAGAACACAGGGGAAAGAGTAGCAGAGGGAGAGACAGACAGGAAATTATTCTTTAAATCCTGTGGGAGAAGTGAAGGAGAGAAGACAAGGTGAGATGAGAACGTGAAGAAGAACACAGAAGCGATGTAAAGATAGATGAATACCAGACATTTATCAGTTAGAACTCGAGGCTAAGTAAAGAGAGAGGGATGAGAAGAAAGCAGTGCAGGACTCTCGTGTCCCTCATCCTTTACTTGTACCTGTGCCGCTGTGTTCTTTTCATGCATCATCCTGAGAGCAGCATGTCTGCTCTGGGCCCTAGGAGATTAATTAGCGGCCTCAGCAATTGGAAGAGCTGCTGAGATAGGCACCCAAGTCAACACAGAAGACAAATTACCTCAGCTGAAAGCTCAAAGTTCAGCTACTTTATCACAAAGAAAACAGTCCGTGTGAAGACTGGAGGTCCAAAAACAACGTCAGTATCTGGTGTAGGTTAGAGAGCAGAGAGAAAGGAGCGGGCCAATGATTTGTTCTCTCTCCTGTATACATCTGGATATTGTTGGCCTTATAGGAAAGGTAGTATAGATTCTCTCTCTTTCACGAGGGAACATTACGCTCTCAGAATAGAGGAAATCTGTCAGTAGATGCTGAATGCTGAAATTCTTCATGTATGTAATAGCTGAACAGTGTAGTGTGCGTACAGTATGAACAGTTATCTAACAGCTGAGTGTTGGCAGCAGCACTTGATCAAACCTTTTCTTGCCTTATGAAAAAAAGTAGGACACTGATGTCACAGGGTTCTTGCAGGTTACAGAAGCAGCATCCATTAATCCATCTTGCACAAGGTTCAAGCTCTGAGGATCATTTTTGATCCAAACGGCAAATTTCTTTCAGAATCAGGTAACAAAAAGGGGGATGTAAGAAGAATCACAGAATACTCAAGGTTGTACCCAGGGAAACAGGAAACTGGGTATTTCAATTAGACCACATACACTGAATCCGCCACATTGATTCCCTTTCTCTATCACTGCAGGTAGGCGTGCCTGTTTTTGCCTATTAAAGCCCAATTTCCTGCGTCTCCTGCACTGTTCACCTCCTCAGCCTTAATAGTCAGTGGCTGGTGCTGAGCTGTAAATCTTGCTGTTGGTTATTTTTCTGGGACACTGTCAGGACTTGTAAACAGATTATAGAGTAGAGCTACAGAAACAGATTTCTGGATATAATGATTCTGTAGTGAACAAGAGAGAGTCCTCATATTCCTCATAATTTGCAAAAAGAACAAATAAATACCTGATTGGACTGAAAGAGCTGCCTTACTGATATTCCTATTGAACATAATGGGAGGAGACTTATTATATTGTTCCAACCAAGGAGCACAAATAATCCTCAATAATTCACATAAAGAAATGGAACAGAGTGCTCAGCAGAGTGCAGCGCAGGACGCTCATTTTAAATTCAGCTGAGTGCGTACACAACAAAACCCTCTCTGCAAATAAAACTACACAAATCTGCTAGATGTCAAACAATGGTACTGTCCTGAGTTATAATGTAAAAGGTCCCACACTGTGATGCTTTCACCATGAGTGATACTGGAGAATAAGGTTTTTGTATCTCATGTTCTATCGACCAACACATATTTCGACGGAACATGTGTTTGTGTGTGTGATTCACAGTAAAACTATAATGAAAATATAAACAGCAGGTTGTGTAAACTGCTGACAACATCTCCATCAGCATACATTTCATAACGGCCTTCCCACTGAGGATAAAGAAGCACTGGAATTAATATAGAACATCAGGTCTGCTTTTAGATGCCAGTCTGAAGGTAACTCTTCAAAGAAGTGTGCAGATAAGCGTATGCAAATTGATTTTCAATGAGCTTGCTACGTTTCAGTGTTACTGTATATTCCAGCTGAGTCAGACTGTGTTGCAGCAGTTTGGTTGGTGGGGAATAAATCTGCTCGCTCCTGAGTTTAAACATAATGTACCAAGGACTGGAGCTAAATGGTGGATGAGACAATAAACTTAATAAATCAACCAGATTTTTCAGCTTGCTTATGATCAGTCCACTAAACGATCATGTGTAAATAACCTGAGTATTATTCATCACCATTTTCATTTTGTTCTGAAATATTTTTTTTTATTGTTTAAGTCAAATTTTATAAATTAAGCACTGGCTGTAAAACGTCTCTGTTCCCTGGCAACCACATTGCAATTACCAATTTCCTCATGGGAAAATGTATTACTCTAGTCAGTTCTTGAATCTTGCTCTCTTTTGGTCACAGAACTGTTACTGTACTTTGTCTCCAGCTGAACTGCTTCATTGCAACATGCCCTGTTTTGTCAATGATTAATGAAATCACATGAACTCAATAATGAATCAGTTCCAGCAACAAGCTCAGTCTCCATCAAAGAAAAACATGTCCTAGTGTCTTATTACTGTTCACTGCTATTTGTCAACAGTTACTGCTGGATGCCATGCAGGATGCATACATACATATGAAGGACGCCATTTGTTGTAAAGTCTTGTCAATTTTGCTGTGTTCTGCCTCCCTGCATTCAGTGTCAAGTCCTGTTGTAGACTTCTGTTCAAAGTACTTTTCCCCTTATCACAGTTTGACAAATGTTTATACAGACAACGTGATATATTTGTATTTCACAAAAAGTCAAGTGCCTTCAGCAGTTCAAACCAAGAACTGCAAACTGTGTACACACTCATGGTGGCCACCTGGGAGAATATATCCATTTCCATCAGGCTGACCGGTGTTTGTCAGTGCTAGAGTCGTGCTGCCTGGCTGATCTGCTCATTCACCCCCCCATCTTTGGCAGTGGACACAAAGTGCTGAACAGCCTCTTAAAGTCGGCCATCCTTTGAATGCACCCTTATAGACGGCGATGCGCCTCTCAGGACGGTGCACAACAAAGTAGGGCAGAATGCATCTTGGCAGTGTTGATGGTCGTGCAGAACCAAATACAGATGGCAGATGTATGCACACTCTCACAAACTCTATCTGAGGCATTGAGTGAAATATTGATAGCTCCATGAGATTCAAGCTGCCCTGTGTGTGCATAGGGGAAGAGTGTGTGCATGTGTGTGTAGCTTTGTTCCTGTAATCGTGTGAAGACAACATGAGACATAGAGATCTGCTTAATAACACATTATAAACAAATCATCCTCTATTTTCCAACATCCATATCATGGATGGATAATTTTTCAATAAGAATGAAATTAACTGGTTGATACAATGACAAGATTAACAATTAGTACAAAGCATTTACTTAAAGAGATGAGGAAGCAGCAGCACATGTGCCAGTCTAATTACAGACTGGGGGGGGGGGCAGGGCAGCGGCACGTGAGAGCACTGCATCGCTCCTTTCGTACTCATCTCATCCAACATCTCTTTCTCCACACATCTCTCTCATTCCCTCTGCCATGCTATTGAGTCACCCCGGACAGAGTGCTGATGGGTCGAAGTGATTATTGACCACTCTAAGGTTGAATAGATCAAGATGAAAAGGCTCTTCATGTGAAAAGACCAAAGCCCAATCTGTTGGCCACAAACATCACTGCACGCCACCTGCTAGCCTTTTTTTTTCACGCTGTCTAGCAGTGAACCAGCCAACATCTCTAAAAGGGTAACTGAGCGCTTTGGAGAAGAAAGTAGGATAGAAAAAGTAACAGCCCTCTTTCTACTGCATAAAAATACTGCATTTAGCTAAAGGAAAATAGGTTTGAAAACACCAACACAACACACCCCTTCTCGACTATATCTTGCAGGTGCACGCATTCTCACATGCACTCAGAAACACCTTCATGTGAAGTAGCGTTTAACGCACACTTTCACAGACAGCATGACAACACGAGAGAGGGGACAAAACGTGACCAGCTACAAGCAGCTGAGGTCGTCGGTGGCAGAAATAAAGCAGTTATAGCAGTAACACATTTTCCAAAATGAAATGAGAAAGTGTCACTGCAGAAGCACAATAAATCAATGAAATTAAGTGCGAATACACAGCTGCAGTGGTGAAATAGGAAAGGTAAGAAAAACATGGAGGTAGGGTAGAGAGGGAGGAATTTCCAGGAGAGTTGCTTCCTAGAAGAAAGAGGGAAAAAGTCATTCCGCTGTCTTGACCTCCAGAAAAGAGTGCTAGATTCAAAAAGGGTGGGGAGAAGGAAGGAACTGGAGAAGAAAGCTCTGCGGCATTAGAACTCAACATTCAGGACAGACAGCGACAGCGACAGGGACAGATGCTCCTCACATATGAACGCTCGTACTCTTCTCTTGTCCTACCTGTTTGGCTGAGCTGAGAGGTGCTCCGGCTCTTGCGCGACATGCCAACCATGGCCTGCATTTTGGCACCAATGCTGGAGCGCCTCTTCTTGTCGTCAGTGCCTACCGTGCCAACCGCCGTGTCCGACTGGCTGCCGTCCGTCTTCTCCAGGTTACACATGTCGCCACTGATGCTTGTGCTCTTGGTGATGTTCATCCCGCCTGTCGAGCCCATTTGCCTGTTTTTCATTTTGGATGCAAAGTCACTGTCAGCCACCACCATTGATAGGGGGGGCAGGCAAGGACAGAGGAGAGAGGACAGGTCATAGGAGAGAGGACAGGACAGAGGAGAGAGGAGGCCAGTGGATGTGGAAGGAGAAATGATGGAGAAGGAAACAGGAGAGGAGGGTGGAAGAGGAAAGAAAAGAGGACAGGAGATGGCAGGTTGTGGGGTGAAGAGGAGAAAAGGACAGAGTTCAGGTACAGGATGTCATGACAGTATATTACAGTATAGTTTCGGCTTTAAAGGGGACATACTGTAGATGAGTACTATTACTTTCTATGACCTTTTGTTAGTATAAGTTGGATTTTTCACTTCTGTTATATTGTTACAAACACAACAAGTAAGGGAACACATGGATGCTTCCTAACCATTAGGAATATTTGAGCTTTCCTGAAGGTTTTAGATGATAACAAATATCAGCACTGACTGAAACTCTTGGTAGGTCTCCATGTTTTCTGTGTCTTAGTTGTTTTTGCCCTATAGCTTTCTTGTAAACATGTCAAAATGCATCAGGTCAACTTTTCTTGAAATCATACATTTATACATCAACGTCTACTTTGTATTTATTGTCTTCTTTGCTGCCTTTGTTGGTGCGATTCTGCCTAAGATTGGCTTTTGAGCCAACATGGACACAAAGTCATTAAAATAAAAATGTGAATATTTACTATTCCATAACAACTTCATCTTTGAGGAAGAACTCCAGTGGCCTAAAGCTCAGCATCTTTAAGATTGCTATTTCCGACATTTCAAAAAACTTCACTGTTTTTCTTTTGTTTCAATAAATTCTACATTATGTTCCACAATTGTTTTAATGCTAATAATGTCTTTATTTTTTGTTATATAAGGTTAACATAAAAGCAGTTTCATTCTACCAGTGCGCTCTTGCTTACCTGAAGATAGAAAATAATGTGCAACTTCTCTGTACCTGGGTCATGAACACACTGCTGGATTATTATTCCACAGTTCCTTCTATTTGAAAGAAATTGGCCACATTAAGGCCTTATTTCAGCTCTGCCAGTAAAATTATCTTTAGGAGACAAATTGCATTCTATCGTAGGTCCTGTATTCTTAATAGGATGAGTTACATGAAGTGCCCTCAGGCTACTATTCATTAATTAAAGTGTCCCACCTCCACTGTTAAAGTGTCAGGTGAAGAGAACTTATGGCGAAAAACCCTAAATGAAATGGTAGAAGAATAAATGCATTGCAACAATTGATTCCATCAATTACTTCAATTAGGCTCTTTCAAACTCTGCTTTTTCACACATGAGACATTAGTGTTCATCGCTATTGTACTAGAATTAGGAGAATATTAAGTATATAAAGGAGATTACTGTGTCTGCAACAATAATGTACTACCTTGACGGAAAAAGTGAGTGATGCCCTTGATTTAAGTGTTGCTACATCCCTTGCTACAGCTTCAGCAGTCTGTCCTTCTGCCTGGCATTCATTGCCTGGTCCGTGTTCTCAAGTTAATAAGACATTTTGTTTTGCAGCCAGTGGGGAAGTAAGGCAGATGTGCTGTGACAGGAAGCAAACACCATGTATCTTAGCCTGTCGTTGAAAAACTTTTGTTTATGCCAGTTCTAATTCCAGCAGCGTCTGTTATGGATCAGCCTGAACTTAATTCACAATCCATAAATATTGAATGTTTATTGGGGGATTAGTGGCTTTGATCAGTTAATGCAACCCAGAAGCTTTAAAGCCGACTTCATGAGTCTTGATTCCAGCACTGATCTGCTTCAGGTGACATATTGAAATATGTCTTTAATAATTGTGAGGCTGTATTTCAGCATATTTCAATGCTGCCGCTTTCATTAAACCAACATCAGCACAGGAGAGAGGTCTGGGACAACATTGTCTCGCCAAAATAATAATCCACTGAGGTTAAAATGGATCAGCACAGAGCCTGTTTTTAAACATATTCAATGATTTAAAATTAGATGCCACTGATTCATCTTAAATGACAAATGACCTTCTAGTCGCACTGTGTTCATATCTAGGTCAAGCCTCACTCGCTGCCCAGGAAGAAGGTGATACAAGTTAAAATGTTAATTTGTCTAATATGCAAACTACCATCATGTTCTTACAAATCCATACTGGCAATCTATTTTTCTTGCCGGGTACATTTCTCACTGCATGACGACTGGCCTGGGTGGACATGTTATAGATCTAAATGTCAGCCAGTTCATTATGGAACATTATACTGAGTTAACTTTGACTTGACTGACAGCAGCTGCATGGAATACATTTACACCAGCCTCTACAGTGCATGCTGCTCCTCTCTCCACACCTTCTGTCATCAGAGTATCGCTCCTCTCTGTACAAGTCTTGGCACTCAGGACAATCTCAGTGTGGAATAAATGTGCCTGCTTGGAAAACAGGGACCCTCCTGGGATTTCTAATGTTCAACCCCAGCAAAGAACATGGTGTTGCAGATGCAGATTGCAGACCATGCATTTTCATTTAGGCCAAGATGTTCCGAAAACGAAACCTGGAAATTTTCTGTATTGCGTAAGTTTGCTGTGTTGAGTACATAAAGTGTTCTGTGAAGATTTATATCAGCCAAATATACTGGCCCCCACAGCTGTGCTCTTTAAATGTGGCCACATACAGACATTTTAAAACTCACTTTTAAGTTTTAAATAAACTCAAAAATGATAATTAACTTAATCATGTTAGATGTAACAGATATGTTACATGACAGCTACAGTGTATGAAACTGTCAGGCAAGGTGCCTTCTGTCCTCTTTTCCGCTATTCTTGGTTTCCTTTCACACACAGGATCACTGCGTCTATATCAGGTGAGGCAGGAAAAATGGGTTTCCATGGCAACTATGCCCCCAGCATCAGCATTAGCATGCGCACACGCCTGTCAACAGAGCTACAAAGTTTTTTGTCAGAGACAGAAGTGACCCGGTGTGAAGTCTTTCATTAAAGTCTCATATTGATATGTGATCACAGGTTGCAGAGGTAACGCAGACACAGGTCTCTCCTTCCATTCACTGCACAAGCTGTTGTTGAGTGTCGTGGGTGGAGCGGAGGCTAAAGTAAACATTCCTTCCTTCCTTTTAGTAATGATCAGCCCGTCCTTCAAAACACCGGTCTTTACTCTCCCTCACATCAATGAGCCGTTACCTGGGCAACAATATTGGATGGAGGGGAGACACACGGAGGAGGAGAGGGGATGTGGGATTTAAAAGTGCTGATGGAAAGGTCCTTGCATCCTGAAGAAGACTGGACGCCACATCAGCCTTGAGCCGACTGAGTGTCTATCTATATGTGCAGTGGAAGAGCCCAGTGACTAAGAACACTCACTCATGATGCTCATACATCAAGCTAGTTTGAACATGCCTGTTTAATGTGTGCAGATGTATATTTACACTGTGACCTCAATACATTGGGGATGAGTCATAAGTAACCGCAGCTGGCAGGGATATTTCTGCAGAATCACACTGCTCCGCTGCTCTTATAGATAACCAGAGTATGATTGAACCTCCTATCATTTGAAGCAGGCAGCATCTTATCCATTACACAGCTGTTTGCTCACTTTTCAGTTGATTATTTATGGCATCAGTCTCTACACTCTCATCCAGAGGCTGAAATTTGAACTGTTCAGGTTCATCGTTCAGGCGGATGTGTGTGTTGTCACTGGCAGAGCGTACGTAAGAGTATGTGGAGAACAGAGATCCCTTTTATAATCACAGAGCATACTCCACATATCACACTGCCTAGTCAATGCCCAGTCTTCTTCTCTCTTGGCTAAGCCAATGATTGGTTATGATTCAATATTAATATTATTTAAGGATATTTCATTGAACAATACTAATTTTGCCTGGATATGAAATAAATTATAATAGAGCTAAAGCTGTAAACTGAACAAGGAAAACTCTAACTTGGTGCATCATTAAAGATATTAAGGTCGGAATCTCAAAATATAGGAGGACATTTTTCCCCAGAAATGATTGCGATAGATGATGAGCATAATCAAATAAGTCCACCCTTTCAAAGAGCAATGGACATTTCATTCTAAAGAATATTCAGTCTGACATTTGAATTAGAATTAAAATGGTTGCACTCAGGAGCTCTGATTTTCCTGTTTTATACAACTGAGATTTGTGGCTGTGAAACACACTACCACGCATGTAGGACTTATTTGAAAGTCTGAGCATGTCACTGAGCAGCAGCATGAAGGTCAGTGAAATATATTGAAGGGACGCTTTGCACAGATCGAGCAGGGGCAGAACTAATGTGCGTCTTGGCTCTGCAACCAAAGGAGTGAAAACAAGCTCATGCTGATATGAAAATATGGTTAACATCAAAAATGGTAGTTTCCTCTTCAAAAGGAAATATTTTAAACATTTGAATTTTGAGGTTGAAACAGGTCTGTGCATATACTGTACTATATTTTCTTTCTTTTTTATTTAAGTCTGGTGAGTAATTTAACTTCTGCGATGGATCACATTTCTTTTTTTACCTCTACCATCCTGTGTGTACACTGGACTTCTCCTTTACGGCAGTCATGGTGTCCTGAGTTGCCGAAACAGTATATCCTGACATGTCCTAAAAACATGTGACTAAAAAAAGCATCATACACACCAACAAATCAAAAAGCAGAAATGCTTGAGAAGTCACTTAATAGTTAAGTTCTGACTGCATGTTGTAAAGCATCTTAATATCAAAACTTTTGGTTAACTGAAAAATATATATTAATATATATAATGCTGCAAGCAACCACCCGACTTGAGTGACAGAATGGGCTTCAGATATTTATTGAC
Source organism: Paralichthys olivaceus (assembly GCF_024713975.1). Taxonomy (NCBI): domain Eukaryota; kingdom Metazoa; phylum Chordata; class Actinopteri; order Pleuronectiformes; family Paralichthyidae; genus Paralichthys; species Paralichthys olivaceus. Next base: position 23,006,651 of record NC_091105.1, on the reverse strand, counting down.
TTTGATTAAAACTGTGATGGTTTGAACATTTGGTTTATTTGAAGCTATTTTATAGGTTACCATCCTACATTTTTTTAAATAAAATATTGAAATTGCTTTTGGAGAATTCCCTTTTATTTATTATGCTATGTGAGCAGCTGCAACACTCACATGTACATCCTCATTATATTTGAGTGAGAAATCTAATACAGAATGTTTTTTTTTTTCTGTTGTTGTCCCAGAGAAGCAGAATGACTCACATGTGCTTAGAAAGTATTAAATTCTTGTTTTATACTGTAGCTGTCATGGGAGAGTTAGGGTTAAACACAGTGCGTTCAAATGGAAATACATCCAGCTCACTTTCAGTCAATGTGAATACTACAGCTGAATTTAAATGTATCTTCAGATAATATCTTCTCAAGCAGACTTTATTGTCAATCACAATGGTTATAGTTGCCATTGACTGAAGGTGAACGGCTGGTCGACGGTGTTCGCATGAGGACTGTGGTGTTACGGAGAGAGAGAGTGAAGAAGCTGGAGCGGTGTGGGTTGACATGTTGCAGGTGACACTTCAGAACTCAGTGTGAAGGACACAGACAGACAGACAACATACGGATGCAGCACTCCAGCAGGGAGCCACACAGACAAACATAAAGCAACACAGACTGCAGCTGCAGAGCAAACAAATGGACACCTGTGCACTGCTGTGTCTAGTCTGAACTGTGAAGGTGCTATGCCTGTACACACTTCAATGGGTCTGTTCACATTTCTGCAGGTTGCATTCTGCCTCCCGCACACGTGGGATTTGTTAATCAGATTGTACACACTGGTGTAGCGTTAATCGCACATAAGAGGGTACAGCTTTTATCTTAATGTGTTTTCTCCTAAGTCCAAGTGCTAAAGTTGGTGAGAAGCACAAACTTGGATCCTGCTGTGAGTGTGATTTGATAGTGAGGCCATCGTCTTAGGAGTATAAGCTAAGCTTTCATCCTGCTGTGGGATTCCAAATCACTTTGTTCTTGAGTCTGCTCGACATACTTTTTATTTCTGTGTCCAGCGGCGCTCAGAAATGAAATCATATAGTCTCTTGTGGCCGCAATGAAAATGTGTCATGTTAAATATAGTCTGAAGGTCTGAGATAAAAGTGTTCTGCATGCGTCAACTTAAACAGTAAAGATTTTCACATATGCATTCAGCCGTATGATTTATTACACTGAAATACAACAGTATATGTTCATGCTACCAGGGAAATATGATTTCACTACACTAGTCAAACTCTTCAAGAATGACACAGAGTCCACTGTACTGTGGTGTGGCTTCATGTGCCAAAGAGAACTGCATCATTTCACTGTAATCTGTCGGCAAATAGTGTTTGACTTGAGTTTGTGATGCAAAGTACTCTCTGAGTGTATCTGCCACACAATTATATTTTCCATGTAGATTTCTAAGGTTTGGTTTTAGTCATTTTAAAAAGTCTTTCCAGAGACAGTGTCCAGGTCAGAATAATCCACAGACCTGAATGTCAACACTTTTCCCTGTTTTCACAGTGACGTGTCTGGATTCAAGTTTTTTCCCCATGCACCATAGACACTACTCCTCTGTATTAAAGAGAGGATACAGATTTGTCAGATCTAATGCCCCCCACAATGGCATGAATAAAGAAAACTATTTCCTATTCCATTTTATTTTATTCTTCCATCTCTTTCTCTCCACATTTTGTCTTTTGAGCTCAGTAAATAAAACTGAACCTACATGTGTTTGATATAAATGTTTTTAGTGTCTTTGATTTGTGAGAACTGATCCTGAAGAGTAACTTAAACCCAGAAAGCTGTTTGTTTTACCATCCTCTGTGGTCACCCAAAAGTGATGTCATCACACGTGTACCTGGAGTACACGTGTGATGTCATCGCTGCACACAGGGTGTTAAGTTAAGTTAAGTTACACAGGGTGTTGTGTTGTTTTGATCTGATACTAATGTGTGAACAGGCTGCATGGGTTAACAAAGTGTTGTCAGCTCATGCTACTCTGCTTTAGTATTGGAAAGGGTTGATGGGATTGAAGTTGCGTTAATATCAAGGTAAAGGTTGGAGGATAGTCACCACACTCTGCGTTGCACATCGTCAAATAACCGAGGGGCCACCAGGAGCTACTATTTGTTAGTAGGAGTCTACAGTTAGAGGCTGCCACATGTGTTACCTGAGGTCAGTCTCTGAGATACTCCTCTGATGCAAGTCCTCTTCTGTCTCCACCAAATCCTCCCGATGTTCCTTGTCTGTGTCTACATTCCCCCCTGATCCTTTCCTCCCTTCCTGTAATCTCCCCTCTTTACTGGCCCTTCTCCCTCCCTCTCCTCCTCCTCCTTCTCCCCCTCTCGCCCTCTCCTCCTCTCGCACCTCTCCTAACCGCTCATCCCCCTCCCGAGACTGGCTCCTTGATCGCAACTGGCTGAAGACGGAAACAGAAGCAAAGAGAGCAGCACATGCAAAGCAGAAAGAGAGCCAAACAAAGAATGAATAATGTAAACAAGAAGAGAAAAAGAGACAAACACAGAGACACAGTGCAGCCAAGTTTAAAAGCAGACTGAGTGAAAATAACCAAAAGCAGAAATGTAGACTTACAGCAAGGCGCCATGCAAATGCATTTCTTTCTTTTTTTCTTTTGGTGTGAGACGACACCCAAAAATATGGAATGTGTTTTCTGTTTCTGTGTTGCTAGATATGGACCAACTTCCCCCACAGCCTGAAGGGGTGGAGTTCAACTGTTTGGTTCCAGATGTTTCTAAAACGGAGCCAAACCTGAACTCACCACAGTGAGAAAATGACAGACAGCGCTAAAAGCGTGCACTCTCCTCTTTTAACCAAGTGCAGACAATCTCGAGGCTGAAATTGTCTGGACGCGGCAACAACACACATGCAGAGTTCATGGCTGAGGGGAAGTGTCCATTCCTGACAACAGCTGGATGAAGTCTAATGAGTAAGACAAAGTGAACTGTCCCGTGGTGTGGATGTCAGCCTACCGGATCTTGCGATTTCCTTGCGGCCTTTCGGACTGGACAGACATGTAGCTCGTGCTGCTGAACCGAGAGGCGCTACTAGTTCTCGACACAGCGGACACGTCGCTTACATCGCTGTCCGATGACTTGGCCGACAGGTTATCTGAGCCCCGTGGATCTCTGCCTGAACGCTGCTGAGTGTACAAAACATAAACACAACACAGGGTTAAAATCCTGATGATGACTTTACACAAAACACAAACTTGTGCTGCAAGAAACAAATCCAAAGATCATAGTTGCTTTTAAATGTTCAGTGGTCATTCATACTACATTTTAAAGACAGACACTCATCTCATATCATAAACTTTACAAAGTGATGAAAGGGTGACAGCTGCTTGTGAGTCGGGTTTTTTTTTGGACAACTGTTCTTGATCAAAATGAGTTCTGCTGCAGAAGTAGGCTTTAGAATGTGAATCTTGTAGACGTATTAGTACACCTCTCATGATGCTTGTATAAGTCATATCAGGTGTGTCTTTTAAAAAGTCAAAACTGAATTGTTGGAGTTTTATTAGAAAATGTTTTGCTCAGAGTTGAACTTTGCATTTCTTCACGATGTGGGATACAGACTGGGAACGCAGTGTGTTGAGATCATTTAGAAAAAGTCTTAATTTCAGTTTCACTTTTCAGTTGTAAAGGCCACACGCACACACTTGAGCATCTATCCATTTGTGCCAAAATCAAATAATCAACTAGGATTGACGAAGGTTGTTTTTCTTTCTATTCTTATTCATTTGAAGAATTACTACTTTACATGAGTATTTCAATGCAAAATACTTATTAGGGAGAGATATCCAATTAGTCACTCAACTATAATAACAACCACAATTATTAGTTGATTTGCAGATCATCTTTTTACATTAAAAACTAACGATCAAAAGAACTAATTTAAGAACAACATAAACTAAAATGAAATCTTAATATTAGATAACACAGTAGGTCTCTACAAATCAGTTTCATAACAATTACAACCCAACTGAGTTCATACTTTACTTTTGTGGTACTTTTTGAATGTAATAGTTATATTTATACAGTATACAGGATATTAAATTCAGCCAAGGACATTATGTTTTACCTTTGTCTGGTTATAAGATTTTTTAATCCCTTTCCTTACCATTGTATGACGATGTGTAACAATGTAAAAGCCACATTCACAATACTGCGAGCGGGACAGACATGAATAGGATTGTTTGGCCTTGAGTGCCAATCCAGCTATCTATGTTTTTACTTTGGTAAAATATAAATGGAGGAATTTTACTCTTGGATGAGTGTAGCTCCTGCGCTGGAAGCCAGATGTTGTGACAACTATAGCTTTACTTTGAGGAATCCTTGAAGGAACAACTGGGATAACACACTTGGCATGAATCAGTGATGGTCTATGACTATAAAATATCCTTTGTGTGTGTTTAGTGGAATGTTTACAGTAAGAGAACCTGAACCGAGTGTTACAGTAACTGTTTTGCATTACACTGTAGTTTAAGAGCAGGCCCTCAAAAGTCTGGTTTAATAATAGTGAGAGCATTGTTTTGTCAATGGCATCTTCAAACAGGATAATGTTCACCAGACAAGGACAACTCACAGTTTAATCTGCTTTTTATAGACTCCGAGCAGACACATCGGGAGCTCCTAATGCAATAGCCTTCATAACACTGACTTAAAAGGAGAGCTGGACAGAGAGCCTTTGTCTTGGCCCAGACTGCATTGACACACCAGACTGAGGCCAAGCTTTCTAAACATGCTCAGCACCTCTCCAGCACGGAGTAGTAAACACTTGACTCTGCACACACTCACTGTCACATTCTTTGAATTTAAAACAAGGCTTAAAGGCTCAGTTCGCCCAAAAGGCATTTTCTGCAAATGCAAAAAACATTTGTTTCTGCAGTAGCCGTGCATGTGAGACCACCGCTACTTCATAATGAAAGCAAATGGAATTTTTCTTTGTACAGTTCAGAGAACTGAAGATAATGACAGTCCAGAGTGTTGAGCTTTTCCAAAAAACTTGTCCCATGGTAACCTGGTAACCCACAGACTTTGCTGTAAGCATGGATTATTATTGTCATTATTTTCACCTTTAGTAAATAATTGCACTATTAAACTATTACAATTCAGGCGAACGCAAAGTGAATATCACAGGTCAAAGTTCACCGAGGTTGAAATCCATGCAAGCCACACAATTTGCTTCTCAACAGGAACCACGTTGCTCACACAGATTGGAAGTGGACATTTCGCCCCTGACACATTTGCTGGTGTGACAAGGCCCTAACAGGGACATTGTATCTGGAAAGGTGTTTTGCCACTTCTTTTTAAAATTTATTTTTTCATTGAAAAATCAGCAAAACTATCTGCATGAATCCACATGAATAAAGGAGTATGTGGAGACACGTTTATTAGGCTGTTTTGCAATTTGGGTGAAGTGACCTTTTAAAAACACAGGTGACCCCAACCTGAATGAGTGTTCATCAGTTTTTTGTGTTTGTGCGACTTTGTTTGCATGTGTGTGTACATTGTGCAAACATCAATGCACATGCGCAGTGTGATGTTGATATGTGCATGTGTACATGCCTGACTGCTTTCAGAGAGTGCCACATGGCTTATGCACAGTGCAACTATGCAAACAGTAGAGCGTAGGTACATGGTGTATAAGTGTTGAAGCATAAATCAGGCAGACATGTTTTTACCTTGTGGTAGTCCTGCTCCAGTCTGGAGTCAGAGCCAGCTCCCTGCTTGTACTTGTTCATCTTCACTTTCATCTCCCTGGTTCTCTCTTCCATGTCCATACCTGAGCACAGAGACAGGAGACGATCAGATGGCGGCTGACACAGTGAGGGAGGCCTGATGGGATGACATACTGTTATGGTGAGAGACAAGCTTCTGCTGAGCTATGAGCCATGAGCTATGACGAGGACAGATCTAATGAGAAAAAGCTGAATGGTCGGCTGTATTGACAAAGAAACACAACCAAATAAGCTGACTGGTGAAAGTAAGCGACATATCGAACTGCTTCATTTGTTACCACAAGTCCCAACACCAGGCTGAATAAACTTTAGAAAACATTGGGACCGCTCTGTTGCTTTTTATAAAATCAAATGAACCCTACTACAAGGTAAAGGACTGAAGGATGCAAACAAAATGTTCTACCTCTAACAATGCTTTTGACCCATGTGGGGTACATTTCACAAAGAGTCTAAAAAATCTCTGCTAAATAAATCCTTTGAAAACAAATGTAATTGCTGTACGATCTCAATAATCGGCGAACACAAATGTTTTGTTAAAGCACCAAATCATCATGTTTGTCCATTTCATTTTGTCCTAAATTGCAGCTCTGTTCTTCGTTTGTTCTGTTCTTTGTCTCATCTTGTTGCAAGCACAATTTGCACTACACAGAAATCACGCCATACTCAACACGCAAGCTTAACTGTTCTCTATGAGGGTAAAAAGGCCACAGCATTCAAAACTAAACACATTGGATGTAACCAAAAAGAAAAAAAGAAACAATTATCATCTCCCACCAAGTGATTTCCTGCTGTCGCTCCATTCTCTCCACTTGCTCTCTGTCTCTACTTTTGTGTCATATGATGTCAATGACAAGGTGACTGCACACGTACAAGTGCCATGCGCACATACATGATGCTTATCGCTTCACATACACACACCAGAAAAGCAATAGAAGCTGGGAGTAAATGAATGACTGAACAGGTGAGGCAACATGATTTTTCCCTCATGAGGATTTTTTCGGCTCCTCTGGGTTAATTGTTTGTGCTGCTGAAGTAACATTTCAGCACCTCCACATCTCCACACCGTCTGTTTCTTAATTACACAGAAAGGTGCACATCAAGCACTTTGTCAGCTATTTATTCATTCTGTTGATCATCTCTTGCAGTTATGCTGCTTTTCTAACAGCGCAGTCAGAAAAGTATTAGGAAAGTGTTTGTTGTGTTGTCTCCTCCATGTCCCTGAATTTGAAATGAAACAATGGGTATATGAGGTTTTAGCTGCAACATTTCTCAGATTCACAGCTGCATTAGATGTAGATGCAGCAGTGCAGTTTTTTTAGATGTAGCCCCTGATTTTTTCATCTAATTATAATTTGGCAAACTCAGTGACAACAACACTTGGAGAAGTGTCCCTAAAATGACCACGCTGAAAGTCAGCTTCCAGGCATTTTTCTTTGGAAAGCAAATGTGCTGAAATAAAACCAGTTAATCAAAATCTTACTTATTCTTTTCAACTGCAAAGTATCTTTAGTTTCATCTGTAAAGGACTCGAAATTATGTTCATCATCATCATATATTTTGGCAATCAAATTTGGCTAAATAAGCCCCAAAATCTCTGAGGAAATGTTGCAAATCTGTGTCCATGGAGAGGAGAACTCGGCTGTCATACACTGACAGCAAGTTTATATTTTCTAGGTAGAAAATAACTTAGTGTCTCCTCACAACACCTGGTGCGAAGAAACAACACCAGCATGACCTTGACCATGATTATATGAACTGTAAGCTCACACCATCTGTCCGCAGCAAAATAAAGGAGGGTGAAATGACAAAAAGCCAGAAGTGAGAGATTGTGGGCAAGCGAAGCGGAAATAGAAAGACGACTGAGATGAGGGGAGGTAGGTGGGGGAGAAGAAACCGAGTCAGAATAGGACGGAGGGGGAGAAGTAGTAGAAGAAGAAGAAGAAGAAGAAGGGACAGACCTGAGTTCGTCCAACTTGGTGAGTCCGTGTCTTCTGGGATCACATTACAGAATGGACAGACACAGACAGAGGAGAGGAAGATGGATGTGAGAGGATTCACAAAGGGTAAGAGGGGAGACAGAGGAGGAGGGGGAGGACGGAGGGGGGCCGACGCCATCACCGTGGTCACTGAGAATGCCAGGTTTTGGAGGGGTCAGGGTGAAGGGGCAGAGGATGGAGGGCGAGGGGACACAACACAACAACAATACGACACCACAATGACAAAACAACAAGCACAGAACAACACAAACAAAATCATAGAGTACACCAAGAACACACAAACTCCACCATGTGCACAGTGAGAAGTCAAAACAGAGCAGGAGGGTGCGAGGCCGGGAGAGGCTGAAGTAGAGGCTACGAGTTAAGTGATTAGAGAAAGGTTGGACAGGTGAGGTTCTGTGCTCTAAAGGAAAAAAAGAGCTGAAACGGCAAAGAGATGTTAATGTACCGAAACATATAGAAACGTGAGACCTCTGAGGACAGGAGGGGAGAAGGAGGAGAGGAAAGGCAAGGAGGGTAAAAGGAGAAGAGGATGCCACTTGAGTCTGCATGGGGCAACTGTGAGAAGACAGCCTGGAGAACTAACATGAAATCAAGGAAAAGAAATAAGAAAAGCTGAAAGCACAGAGCAGCGAGCACACAAAAGAGAGAGCCGACTACCTTATAGAGTACCAGCAAGATACGTGAAAAAACCTGAGTGCACATTCTGCTGCATACACACACACACACACACACACAGCTACAGTATCACTCTGAAAAAAGATGTAACAACATTGATTGCCTGCTTTCTCTGTTGCTTCCGATTACATATTCTTCTTCCCTTCATATTCATCCTTCCTTCCTGAGCCTGCTGAGACCCTGGGACATTCGGAGGAGGGGTTTGTTTCTTTAGTTTGATAAATGAGTCTAATCTCCATCCTGACGTCTTAATCTCAAATCCAAAACCAACAGTGACAGTGGGTATAGGACAAAAGAAGCCCACCCATCAGACCTCATTTTCATACCCCTTACACATAATTTGCATTTAGCTCAATTAGTTCTCCATTAGGGTGAATAATGAAGTGTCACATGAATGAAAAGACCATGTGAGACATCTGCCTCAGCAGCTTTCATCTCTGCGTGGCAGCTAACATCCCCTCATTAGGGAGGCAAATGGTAATCAAGAGGGCAGGTGATATTTCCCCCTTAACTTCAGCTGCATCGTGTAGATCATCAGGTTAAGTGGGTGGGTGGTGTAATACGATAGAGATGGGAGAGAGTGAACCACCAGTGAAAGTTGGTGTGGAATGGTCTCCTGTGGTCACTGGGTCAATATAGTGTGTGGTACACATGTACATATATATATTTAACACAACATATCAGCCGTTTCAGTGTCACATCACAGACAATGATATCATGATATTTCATAGAGAATGAGATGTTCCCAAATATCTGTTTGACTGAGTTGAGGTGACGAAATTGCCACAGCAGAAAATGCCAGTAAGGTCAATGTGGACTGTTGAAATGCAACTCAACTGCCTTGAGATTAAAATCTTTCAAAAACAATGATTTGATTAAAAATATTATAACAAACCTTACTATTTGTGTAAAGATTTTAAAATGAATCATGCTTGTGCTGTCACCACAGTCTTCGTGTGTATCAGCCATGTTTTATAAATTCACATCAAGTCATCTGTAGTTTCCAGTAAGAAGTACAGTAAAAAACAGAACTCACTGAATTAAGATGCCAAAAAACAAAATTTGCTTTGCTTCCTCTTTACTGTAACATTCAGTTTCAACTATAAGTGATGAAACACACACATACATATGTTTGCTTTTTCAATAAAATCCATAAAACGTGATTTTCAAAACAATATAATCACAAATGTGCATGTCAGCATCAGCCAGTTCAAAGATTCTTTAGTTTCATTATTCCATTTTTTTTATAAAATGAGTAGAGTCGTCATCTTATCCACATTTCCCTTCTGAATATCTAATTTCCCAGTATGTGTAGTTTGTTCAGAGATGCACAGCATCAATGGATGACCTGGGACAACAGTGAACAATAGGTGGAAGTGAGGAGTGTGAGTAACCCCCCCAACACCCACTCTTCCTGCACAATCAATGTTCATCAATGCCATTAACTGACACTAGTATAACTCTCAGTCTGAAGCTGACATGACTGGTCAAGCCCTCCCAGGATGAATAAAGGTACGAGCAATATGCAGAGACAGAGACGAATCGACACACAGTCCGAGGAGGGAGAGAAGGTGGAGGCCAAGACACAGAGTGGTGAGGTGAGAGCGGGGGTGTTTAAAGAGAGGCAGCAACTGAAAAATAAAGAGAAAGCAACAAAGAGTGATGACCAGGCCTGGGCCTGCTGAGGGTCGTTACTGCTTCAATCTGGCTTCAGCACCACACTGCACATTACGAGCACTTCTAAAGCAGTAAATACATCAGTGAAAAACAGGTGATGTTATGTCACTGTGTCACTAACACAACTGCTTTTTCTCCTGACTTCGTTAAACATTTAATAAGGTCACTGCCTAAAATAATCCACCACTGTTAATCAGATCCCATCTAAATGACAGATCACCTAGTGACTTAACAGGTAAATATAAAAGAGGCTTCATTTAAAGGGAGGTGAAGATGTGTTTCCATGGGAGCCCATTAAGCCAGTGCAAAAAAACACAGCACCTCAAGACACAAGTACCATTACCTTAGCAACCCATCTTGTCTGCCAAGCATTCATGGATGGCAACACAGCAGCATTTCATCAGACATGACTTTTTATTGTTGTTGAAAGTAGGACACTGTGCTGGGTTTGAAATGTTTCACAACTCGTCCAACATCAGTTTTCGCTCAAACATCAGCTCCAAGCTGCACTGCAAAACCACGTCAAGGAGAAAGAGACAGAAATACAGAAGGGCGCCATCCAGAGGCTGACCTGGGCAATCATAAATATGAAGTAATTCTGCCTGCTCATACAAAACAAATAAATCAAGCTCTGTTTTTACTTTATTTTTGCTAATATTCAGCTTCTACTGCACATTGTCCAGGTCTCCCTTTGGTGAGGTTGAAATCCAGCAGTTTAGAGTCCACACAAAGAAGGGATTTGGATTTTGAACATGCTTGAACTCTGCATGAACAACCAACAACCCACTATCTGCTGTGGCTCTGAAGAAAAACACTATTCACATGAGGGATTTTCAGGTTCTCAATTTGGCTATAGGAAGATAAAATCTTTTTTTATTCAGATATGTCTACAGTCACATGACCTTAACTCTTGGTTGATAAACGTATGTGACTCCTGGTGCATATTAATTATCATAAGTGACACATTCAGTTGAGGGAATAATATATGAGTAAGTAGAGAGAGGACAAATTCTACTGAAAATGATGGATATACAACAGACTGATTGAATGTGAGATCATTTGGTTTTGGTCTGAACACTAAATCATAACTTACAACATTATGTATTGTTGTATGTACCCTTTTAAAAGAAGTAGCTAGTTTTTACATGTACTTAGACGTAACTATTGCAAGGCTAAAGATCATCACCTCACATGGTTGCTTACCCTTTTCTGGTAACTATGGGTTGTTCATTGTTCATGCTTTAAAAGAGGCAGAACTCCACACCCAGACACCAACTGACCTGTGTCTGTGAGGGAGGGGTGTGGCTGTGACCCTCCATCAGACAGAGAGCCATTCAGCCCTCGCTGCTGGTCCTCCCATGTCACCTCTACCGCAAGATACGCACGCGTTCGGATACACACACACACACACACACACACACACACACACACACACACACAGACAAACAAACACTCCCTGGTTTAGACACAACATTTTAGTTGAGGGCCTTGGAAAGTCAAGGAAGCGTTTTGAGAATACTAGCAATGAAAAAAAGTGCAAAAAGCTTTTTCTCCAAAAGAAAATATCTCTTGACAATTTAATACACAATTTACACATTAAAACCACAGTGTATATATATAATATATATCTATAATAGTGTAGATTGCTGCTTCAGCACTGAAATCACAGACAGCTCCTCATCAACATTATGAACTTTGCTCCATCTGCTGGCCAACTGAGGTAACAGTATCTAATTCTCGACAAAAGAGACACTGCACTGGGCAGGACTTCAACTTAAGTGACATGCACAGAATCCAGAGAAAAACAACACTATATTTTGTTCTTATTCTTGTTCATTTGTTCTTATAATAATCCTCATCATTAAAAGTGAGAGTATTCATGCAAAATATTTAATTTGACGTGTCTGACAGGATTTTTCTGAACATGACCTCCATATGACTGAGATCACAAGTCTTATTGTGCAGGACGTGTGTGTCTGTGTGTTCAATAATCCATGTCGAATTGAAGTGATTGGCAATTTCACAATGAAAATTGAAAGCTGTGTGTGTGTGTGTGTGTGTGTGTGTGTGTGTGAGCAGAGATCACAGAAGCAGCAGTCTGTACATATTAACATCATCTTAAACTTCAGTCAGCACAACGCTGTAATTCAATCGAACAAAGAGAAGTTTGAAGAAAGTGACTTTTCTAATGTGCCACGGCAAATAGCGGGGCAGAATCATCCAGAGTGGATGAGTATTGAGATCTACAGCTACTGGTGAGTGTCACACGTAAAGATCTTCTGTTGAGCGAGATCACCCACACAGCAAAGTCACACCATCACACTGGACTTGCCTTTCCTCCCATTTACCGGTGGGCCTTGGGGTTTTTCCTCAGAGTCTGCTGCTAGTAGAGAGACAGATGGACGCTCATGAAATGATGGACCTGCTGTGAATTACATGAATACTGCAGCTCATACACTCCACACTCAGAGTGTCTGCACAACACCAGCAGTTAACACCACGTCCTAGTTGAAGCTAACACCCAAGAATGTTGTGTCATTTTGTTTTATTTTAATGTACAATGAATGATTAAAATGAACACCATGCATTTGCTCCTGGACTTACAACATACAACCTTCTTAAAGCAGCATTTGGCCTGCAGACCATTAAGAAAGAGAATGTGGCTTTTTAGGAAGCTCACATGAGTCTCCACTGAGTCGGTCAGCAAAACAGCTATGACAGTGTTGAGTAATAGTCACAGGACAGAAGCAGGCCAGAGAAACAGATGGGAAACTAGGAAGTGCAAACTGTGGGGAGCTTCAGTTTCTGCCAACAGTCTGGCCACTCATTCAGGCCTGTGGATGAATGGAGGCTACATTAAGGTGCACTGCAGATCACTCTCATCCACGACACCAGACAACACTCCAACACCTAAACTTAGACATCTTCTACCCCAACTTGAGCGTTAACATTTTTCCAAAGAAAAGAATCAAGTATCATCACAAAAGGGAGGAGAAATCTGAAGAAAATGGAGAAAAGAAATGATTCAGGACACGTTTTAATAATAAACACACCTGGGCAACTATTTTGGGGTTCAGAAGCCCTAAGCGCTTCCCTTGCTCCCTCTAAGGATTTGCCACACAGAAAGAGATAGCACACAAGAAAATTAGGTCTGTGCAAGTGAGAGACAAAAAGACAAAAATATGAATTATCATTAGTCCAGCTAGTCAGCAATAATATGGATCAGGTCCATAAAAAGCTGCATGCACACAGACAAACACACACACACACACACTCACACACATTGGCATTACATAAGCTGAGTGCCATACAGCTCTGTGGGAGCTTCAGCACAAGGTCAGATCAATACCTCCCCCCACTGCCCAGACGTTGCCACTGTCCTGAAAGTTACAATACAAAAAGAGCGTGAAAGACACAAATACAGAGAGTAAAAGGGAGAGGGGGAAGTGGGAAAGGATAAAAGACCTGATAAACAGCAACAGAAAGAAAGAGGTGGGACAAAGAAGAGGCAGAAAACTCCAGACAGGGCTTCAGAGTGATAAAAGTATATCTGAAGAAGAGGGGTGGGACAGAGAGGGAGAATGTTAGGAAATTGGGGAGAGGGGGAGCGAGAGAGAGAGAGAGAGAGAGATGGTCCGGTTGGCGGCAGAACGACAGAGAAATCCCTCATGAACTCTGACAGTGATGAAAGAGTTCTGCGAGTGCTGTGACCAACAAGTGCCTGAGCTTTTTCCTCCCTCTCCATCTTTGTCCCCATCATCTGCTCTAGTCAATGCAAAGCTACTAAAGTCTTTGTTTCTCCACAGCACTTGGTTAATAAGAGAAATCATTGCTTTCATCACAGGACCTCTTACAGTACCGGCACAACACATATATTTGATGAAGGGGTGCTGAGGAACAGAACTTTAAAAGTCACTTTGTACTTTAGAACTGTTGTGCCTTAATCATTGCTCAGAGCCTGGAGAACACATTAGCTTAGGTGAAGTATATCAGCAGTCCTAAAAGTTTATGTAAAGCAATGTGACTCCCACACAAATGATAAAAACAAAGGAGGCAACATTTGAACACAACACTGGTACTGTCGACAGCAGGATCCAGACAGGTCTACAGGTAAGTACAACACAAAAGCACAGGACATCTCAACTGGAGGTGAAACACAGCCGCAACAGAGGGAGGGTTCGAGGAGCACAGGATGAGCTGAGCCTCCGGTGAACCCAGCCACCTGCTGTTGCAGACAGGGTTTTGGCCTTCAGAGTAAAGTGTGGCTCAAAAGCCCACCCCCCAGTCTGAAAGACTAAACCCACACATTGAGGTACAGACCTTCACAAGGCTCTGTTCCTTCGTCTCCATCTTCTGAGAGAGAAATTGGAAAAGGAACCAGGTAGAGATGTTACGGACGGAAGGTCAAAGTGAACACCAACACAAAACAAAAAACGTCTTGCACATATGATATGATCGGTAACTTATACTGAGAGATTCCATCAGCAAATAAGACTTCTTCCTTTGCAGAAGTCAGACTTCAGAAGTGAAGTCCAAAAACCAGGGCTCGTCCTCAGACCCAAACAGCTGGGCCACCAAGTAACAACTATATCATTATAAGATGCTGACCAAAAGCACACTTTGTCCTCACTCACAGTCTGACTATCCAAGTCTCTCCGTCAACCGTAACAACGTAATACAAATACAACATAGCCAGGGGACTTACTTCTGTCCTTCCCTGTGTGTGGAAGCTGTGGTAGTTGTCGTCCTCGTCTGCTGGACATCGGGGTACTGTTGGGACTCGTCTGGACCGATCCACTACGAGGATGCGCCCTACATGACAAAAAGCAGTGTATGCCGTTGTGAGACACAAATTAGGATAAGAGCTAATGGTGGATGGGCCAGGCCAGGCCATGTCACACCCACATCACAGTGTGAGAAAAGTCAGAATAGAGATATGTGTTTGAGAGTCTAAATGTGACTGACAGAAAACTAAAGCTATTTGCTACAGTGGTACAGTGACGTGTTTTAAGGTATTTATCTACGATCACTAATAATTTAATTCACACACACACACTGTATATTTGTTTAGATATAAGTGAGTACTTTTACTCACTGTACTATATTAATGTATGGGCTAACTAACAGTAGAAGACTACTTGAAACATACAACATGTCTTGAAGCTCCAAATATAAAACCAATGCACACAGTAATGATGTTTGGCACATGGCATGGGAGTGAAGGGAAACATCAACTGTTGGGAACTGAGCTGCAATAAAAGATGCCAGGTGTGAATCGCATGTACAGTCGACTCATCAAGCTGCAAAGAGAGAAGAGTTCAATGCAGAAAACAGCAGACCAGTGCGACCATGCGTTCATATTGTCCCCAAAAGACTTCAAATAACTGAAACCAAAGAAAATAGAAAGGAAAAGAAAAGAAAAGCAGAATGCCATCACAGGATAAACGGTGTCAGTTGATGTTAGTAATGAAATCAAAGTAAAATGTCGGTCCAACACTGCTATACTCACGCAAGCGTATAAGCAGTGTGTTCCAAATGAAAACGAGTTAGCACGCTATCTACGGTGTCGGGATTGTCGTGCCTGGGACATGTGTAAAGAAAATACAGCACCACTGCTTTTGGGGACAAAACAGAAAGTGGCTGGTGGGTGGTGGGGTAGTTGTGAGGGGGGAGTGAGGTGAGGTGGGGTGAGGCAGGGGAGCAGGGTATTGGGACAGGGGGAGGGAGGTGGTAGTGATGTAGTTTCTCTGGTTCATTCAGTGAGTTAGTCAGGCTCAGGGTGGGTGGAAGCTCATGGGACGGGCTCTGTACTGGTTTAGCTCTAAAGGTTGTAGTTGTACAAACGATTGGCAGAGGTTGAGCTGCTCTGGACGCAGAAATGATCTTACTGGTTGATTTAAACCTCAGAGTGGGAATCAAAAGAACCAGACACTTTCACAGAGTATTTATCCACTAGCCAGTAGCTGATTAACAATAAATTAACAAAGAGGATTATTTTGTATATTTGTTGATCAAATAATCGTGGCATGAGCAAGCTACCTGATTTATCCAAAGCCAACCTGGATGCTAGGCTAATTAACAAACCCAGTTACTATAAATTGCAGGACTC
This sequence comes from Paralichthys olivaceus, assembly GCF_024713975.1. Taxonomy (NCBI): domain Eukaryota; kingdom Metazoa; phylum Chordata; class Actinopteri; order Pleuronectiformes; family Paralichthyidae; genus Paralichthys; species Paralichthys olivaceus. Next base: position 22,990,427 of record NC_091105.1, on the reverse strand, counting down.
TCAATGTTTCCCAGTTACTAGTGTAAAATTAGGTTTAATGTATTCACTCATTTAACTCAAATAAAAGAGCTCTGGTTCTTGGTCAAGTTATTGTTTTAGCCTGATGTTCAAATTATTTCTCCCTCCAGAGCAGCTTCGCTTTGGGGAAATTATTGTACAACTACAAACTCCAGTCTGCGTCTGGGCTAAACTGGTTAGCGTCTCTAATCTGGGTCACACCTCGTCAAGGCAGGTGAGGGGGGGGCGGACCTCCCAGATGGCAGAGACGGCATGGACCTCATGAGCGAAGAGTCGTGGGGGCGTTCAGTGGAGCGTGAGCGGGATGTGGGGCGCTCTATAGTGGGCCGCTGGTCTGCAGAGCGGGACCTGCTGTGATACTCGTGTCTATCCATGGCTCCGTGGTTCCTACAGAGGTTAGTGAGAGTTAGGCAGGCACTCAGTGGGACCCCAGCAGGACAGGGACAATACGCTGGCAGGGTCGACAGTATGGAGGGCACAGATATTTGTGCCCAATCAAAACTCCTCTGAGATGTGCATCTGTTTAAGGGCTGCACCTGTGTTGTTGCATGTTTTAACCAAACTATTACACATCACATTCATTACTTACATTGTTGCTGACAGTTCTGTGGTCATATCAATGTTCTGAAGATTACAGTAGATCTATAAATCTGAGTGCAGTTGACATGGTATTTACTATCATGAACTAAACGTGTCCGTAAGCAGATTTTTTATCTCGTGTCGGATATGAATGATTCTTGTTAAGTATCAAAACACATCAGAACATGTAAATTTCAACAATCTGCTTTGGAAACTGGTTTATATAGTGTGGTATATATTTCCTGTAAACGGATCAAAACATGCAAAAATGCAGGTGTGGTCGATCATTCAGCAGCTCGTAGAGAATAGTATGACAACGATTGAATGCTTGTAGAAAACCTCTTAAAGGTGGATTATATAAAACTGGATGTACAACTGAAAATGTTTTGTTTTAATTTCTATAACATTTAAATGTTGTAGTACGACTTAATTTGACATTTCTGGTTTCTTCAAATGGTCATATGGTTCAACTTACAACTGAATTCTTCGACAATTTGTGTTTCAACATTACAGCGTTGTCTATAATTCTTAACGAGCAGATGAGTCACTTGATTTTCAGGGTGTAGACAGACGGCTGGGCGGCTCATGTGGGGTTTATGGTTCCTGTAGTGAATTGATGGTCAAGTCACAAAAGCCAGGCGGCATGTGCTGTCTCTCAATATGTGACGGGTGTGTGTTCATTTGCAATCTCTTTGAGGTGCAGAGAAATGTGAGGGAACAGTGGGGTGTATCTTTACATTGCACTTTGCTTGATAAATGTGTAATTTCCAAAATAAATGCCCAGCCGTTAATACAAGTATTTTTGGCACAGTGAGGATGAAGTTCAGATCTTGTCAGATTGAAGAGCTGTAGGGGGAAAAAAGCTGGTGAGAATCTCAACAGGGAAAATCACTGACAGTGTACGGATCATATTTAACTTTGTAAAGAGAAAAAAAAACACAAGTTCATGAAATGGCATCAAACCAGAGAAAGGAAACTTTTGACTTTAGAGCATGCACACTGCTGGGTAACCGTTGGTACAATATCTAAGTATACTGTCACGATAGGCCCCTCATAAGTGTTTCAACACCTTGGTGTCTGTGTAACACAAACGCTACTTTTAAAAAGGCGGACAGACACCAAAAGACTTTTATACATTTAAAGCATCATTTTGTTGAGCTTTTGCTTTTAAGTCATTTCATTCATTTGAATGTCAATGAACACATTCATCTCATCACAGTCTTGTATTGTCTGTGGCCTTTTGCAGTATGAAAAATTGTCCAGTAGAGGAAATGTCTTTTTTGTCAAAACATGAATCATTCACTTACATAAAGAAGCCTTAAGTTTCTCCAAGTCAAGTTATTTACAATGATGATCAACCTATCCATTAGTGGGTTCCAATCAAGAGGCTGTTATGGTTGAGGAATTATGGGAAGTGAGAAGGTTTATCTGCTACAAGTCAACATCTCTCTAGGTGCAACTCTATATAGGTGACATTTGATTAACATAGCAATGATATACAGTATACATATTGCACATTGGAATAACACTGCTTGTTCCATTCGGACTGGTTTCAAACTCAGTCCAAAATGTTTGCTCTCTGTAAAAGCTGTGCTGTTTTACTGCTGCAAGCTTTGTCAAACTCAAGGTGCACTCTGGGGCACAACAGAATCATGAAAAGCATTTTCTCATGTTCCGGGGAACTGACCTAAATTGAGACAATTGCCAAAAGGCTCAAATTCCACTATTGCTCTTTGTTGCTTATTTCCTTTTTCTTGTTTCCCTTCAGGTCTCACTATTGCTGTTACTCTGCCTGGTGCAGAGAGAAACAAACTGTGTAAGAAACAAGGGAGACGAGGGGAGATCTATACTCTACACTGTGATGATATCTGCTTTCCTTTTTCTCTCAGTTTAGACAAACAGAAGGGCAGAGAGAAGAAAATGGAGAGCTCTTGATAATGGCTATCGAGGCTATAGCCTGAGCCTGAAGTCGAGTCAAGTCAGACCTCAGGGAAACTTTGTAACACTTTAATAAAGTCTGTCAGGCTCTCGGGCTGATTTCTGAAGACTCATCGTTTTTTCCTCCATGACAGGAGAGAAATGGCACAAACATCACATTATTCCTGACTGAAAGCCAAATGGCAGCAGGTAGAATATTTGAGACTGAGAAAATTGTAGTCATTTACAGCGTTTCTCTGGAAGGGGCAATGTGAGTTCTTCTTTTTATCGGTGCACCAGAATGCTGGTGTGGGTCCTTCTGGGGACAGATGTCAGCAGGCCTTTCTTTAGGTGCTTGGAATGATCTGGCTGTCCATTCTGGCCAGACCCAAGAAGCCAAAGGGCAAAACGAAACCAAAATATGCAAAGCTACAGTGCAGCCCAGAGCAATGCATCAGAGATGCCCCTGTATGTGTGAGCAAAAAGCTGCTGCCAGTAGCATGTAAAAAAAAAGACAACACTAGCGATCACACACACGTATCAACGTATTACTGTTGGTATAACGTACATGGGTACATTAACAAAGACATCAATGGAGAAACAGTCAGGTGCTGGCCAGCAACCAGGTTACATACAGCCAACATCAGCAACACAAACTGCTCTGAGCCTCAACATATTGAGGCAGTTGTGTACCATTGCTGTACGTCTACACAACTTCAGAGCTGTGATGAGTCCTTCACAAAAAGCGATATCGGACAGGATATCATTTTCTGTCATCACAAGTACGATCACAGATAAATTAAGGATGGACAAGGGACAACTTGAGGGGACCACAAGATGGTGGATGCACAATTTCAGCGGATGTGCATATCAATACCTCTCATAGTCATAGTCGGAGGAGTAGGCGCCCTCAGAATAGGCGCGGGCCATCCTAGTAGAACGCAGTAACCTGACTGCTTCCTCTCTGCAGATGGGGTACATGCGATGGTTGCGGCTGGTGGAAAAATATATATATATATATCACAACTGGTCAGCATTTGTTTCCCACCAAAGGTAACAAGTTTTAAAACCTGGAAAGGAAGTTGGAATACACTTTTGAATTCCCATTACAGACACTGTCTGTAATCTGTCTGAATAGACTTATTGAATCCACAGTGATAAGACCTAAACTGAGGGGTAATAAATAACTCTACTATACAGGTGTATCCGCTTGTTTGTAGGAGAAACCACCTCTGCTGGACAAAACTTCACAACCATAGAACACTTATCCATTTTCAGTATTGCCATAGTCACTCTCAGAGGAACAAATTACTTATTTGATCATATAGGAATCACACTCTCACATGGTAAACGTTTGGAGTGAGAAGAGAAGAATGCTTACATGATAATGAGGTGGTGAAAAGATAGTGTAAGCAATGCTGATACTGGATGGATGAAGTGTATGGTCAAAGAATCACTCATTTTCCCTTATGTATTTTACTGCTGAAAAGCAACACACATTGCGTATATATTCAATCTTCTGCAGAAGAGATATATATACTGAAACACCACAACACAACACTCATGGCATTGACAATGGCCGAGTAAATCAAAGTGACTTCTATTACCAAGTGGTATGATAGTTTAGACTTAGTGAACTTCATGCAATGTCAGAAACTCATGGTGATCACTTAACATTGGCTACAGAGACAAAAACCAGTGTGTCAGTGCCATGTGTTCAACACCCAAGTGAAAGACTTCCTGGAGAAAACAAAGGGTTGTGGGCTGGAGTTTTGGGGGTAGGGGGGGATGGAAGCTGGAGATGCAGAGATGAGGCTTCATGCAAGCTCAGGTAAAAGTCTACCTGGGGTCCCTTTGAGGATCATCAATAGGCTGAGTATGTCTGGTTCGAGGTAGAGTGAGGAAATGGCTGCAACCACATGGAGGGAGGAGAGAAGACAGAGATGGATCTGAGATGGCGCCGAGGAAGAAGCAGAGGAGGAGGAGGAGAGGAGAGAGAGAAAGAGCATTGGAGATAGACAGAATCGTAGGCAGACAGATGTAGGGTGAGGAAACTGAGGGAGAGAATGAGAGATTTCTCGTAAATAGAGTGAGAATGCTCATAGGAAAGGTTGATGTAACAGTTACAAAGAGGAGATACAGGCATGGAAGATAAGATAGGCTGAGATATCAAATGGTGAGGAGATGTCTTCCTCAGCTTTACAACACAGACAGATGAAAGTGGTACACAGAGTACACCACCAGCACTCACAGAGGAAACAACGAATGCCTGAACCTGCGCAAAGTGTCACTTCCACTCAATGTAGAGGACAACACTTTAAAACCATGCACGTAACATAGATTAGTTATTTTAGACACACAATTTCAAGAGCATTTCAAAGAGCAGGAAAACTGTGGAAATTAAAAAACAGTTTTAAGCAAGAGAGATTTTTTTTTTAGACAAATCTAAAGTCCCAATTACTCAATTCCTGTCATTTTCAACTGTTTTCAATAAATAACTGGACGCTGTTAATTAAAGCGGCTGAAATACACTCAAGCGAGCACTGTCCCAGACAATTTAGATAAGTGCATTTGCTGCGTCTGACACTGATTTAGGCCGAGCCTCTGAAATATCAAATAAAGTTAATTGGACAGGGGGAAGTAGCTGTGGCCTGGCAGTGCCAAGGCTATGATTGGACTCTTGGAGCAACATTTTCCACCCCTCACAGAAAATAAATGCTGATGGAGGATAACTGACCGCATCGCTTTGACCACCTCTTCCATAAAGACAGGGAGATACATGCAAATACTGCATACTGTACGCAGCATTTACAGCATTGGCTCCAAATGCTTACTGCATAATCAAAAACTTGTTCAGAAACTTGTTAATTACTTCTCAAAGCAGTGTTTTCCCATCCAAGTCTAGTGTTCATGCAAGATTTTAACTCTCATATAACTTTTCTGATAAATTAGTGAGAGGGTACAGTTTATCTTGATCTCAAATACAGTAACGTTACTCTCTCAGGAGTCCAGAGTGTTTCAATTTGTGTATATTTTGGATTGAAGGCCCAGGAAGCAAATATCAAGGTATGAGAAATCAATGTATCAGGTTTATAATGATTTTCAACATATATTTGCAAGGAACAGAGAAAGTTGCTCTTTAAAAGCAGAAACACCAGAGAGGTGAAATCACGCACACAAAATCAGTTTGCTGAGAGTTTAAGGCAAACGGCATCTTGAAGTAAGTGTATGTGTGTATAAACCTCTCCGTGCATGTCCACTCATCACTTATGCTTATCAGCATCTGTACATGCATGCAGCTGCTGTGCACAAGTGTGAACTGGAGAGTGTGTACCTGTCAGGTGAGTAGTTAGCTGCGGGCACACTGTGGTCATCCACTCTAGAGGTGGAGCTGTACTGAGAGGGCCTAAGGTCAAAGGCTGGGTCCAGACTTCTGCTGTGTGATAGAAGTGGACCAGATCACCCCTCTCATAGTTTACACACCACACACGTCCCCCTACTGGCCAGGTGTGGGGGCACATGGCCTTGCATTTCACTAAGGCATTCAGGAGGCACTGGTCTGGAAATCAGGCCAAGCTCAGCAGCACTTGGGGCTACAACCCATTAATTTGATTAATGGCTGATTCGCGTCAAGTTTCTCATTTTTCAAGGGTAACTTGAAATACAATATCTTTCAGTTCAGCTGCTGAAGCCTCTATTTCCTTACATCTATCAACATTACTTAAGGCATCCTCCTTGACATGTTCATAAAAGACAAAAAAATAGTGTAAAATACATCATCGTGCCATGAAAATAACCATAGCAAACACTGAGAAAAATAAAAAATATACATGCGTATCCTGTCAAAGGTCAGTTCAGTGGTAGACTGAGCATTAGTTACCTGGAGGGCGGGGGAACGCTGGGAGAGCGTGACCGTGCCCTGTTTATATCAGCTGACCGAGAGCAGTGGTTAGATGACATCACCTGCTCAGGGACCGACAACGTGGAGCTCTGGAAGTCTCTGCCATTCGACCGGTAGTCTGACACAGGGACAAGTGCAGATAAGACACGTTTGAAGATGGTTTTTCAATCACTTACTGCACATATACTGTATACTGTGAATACTGCAGTGTAAAGATTTGAATTTACTTCTTAAACATGGATTCCTCTTGTGTGAGTAAATGAAATAGCTAAATATGCAGCCCTGTTAATGACAAATTATGACTGCTAATAATGCACATCCAGTTTAACCACATCCATAACCTCAAACATAAAGTCAGGCTAAAAGCCATTCAGCACAGGTTTCTAATTTAATTTTGCTGAGTCTCCATATTCCAAAATGGCAAACTAGGTTCTAGTAAAGGTGCAGTTGATCTGCTGTGTTAACATTGTGCATTTAACATGAAAATTACCTTTTAAAAATCTGAAATATTATAATGAATTTTCCCTGCAAGACCGATTAGTCCATTTAACTTTCAAATAGTTAATCAGCTGATAATCAGACATGTCTAGACGCTGTGGTTAAATTCAGTGCTTGGCTCTATAAACGTTGATTGATATTCAGTAGAGTGTATAGCACATTTAAAATAAGTAAAAGAAAACTCTCAGGTTGGAAAAGAAGAAAAGGTAAGAAAAATGGGAGGTAACGATAAAGAAATATTGCCCTTCACACAAGGAAGTTTGATATATTGATACCATACAATTTTCTTTTTTGACACAACGTAGAGGATCAGACCAGCTAATTTAAATCTTCAATATTTCTGCAAACCACTCAGATCAGTCCTGATTACAAGTGGATGCAAGTCAAATTATGAAAATGCCAAAATGTGTAATTTCACACACCAGCCCAATCTCTTTTTTTCTTTTATAAACCAAATGTAAAACCAAGAATAAAAGAGTTTTTTGCAACACATTTGCTTCATTATGATGCATATTAGGTTCAACAGAGAAAACATCTGCCATTTCTAAACAGCAGCTCCAATACAGAGCCTCCTGCAGCCAAGCAATTAACTCCCATGTACAGCCAAATTAAGTCTATTCTTCCTCCTGACATGCGGCTTCATGCATGAGTACAACCTGCCTGTTAAGCACATATTAAGTGGAGAGCCTTTACTGACAATTAAAAGGATTTAATGAGAAGAATGGGGCTGCGTCAGTGCAGAGGGAGAGAACAGAACTGAGGGTCAAAGCAAGATTAAAACTTTTTCACTTTTAAAATTCTACTGTATCAAGAAAAATCTAGTAGCAGCAATTTGACTTTGAAAGACAAGAAGACACAAGCATAACCTTTGCAGTAATGATTAGTGTCCACTTTTGCTGTACTGTATGTACCAGACAATTAGACACCTGGCAGTGAGTGTGCAGTTAAATAAAATGCACTGAAAATTATTTTCTTTATCACATTTAAAAATGATTGCATCAGCAGTTCAATGCAAAAGCTGCATGATAAATGAGATGTTGTGGAGGGTGTGACTGGAGCTGAGCGAAGGGGTATTCCCTTCACTGGTGAGGCGGCAAGAGGCTGATGAGAATGTTTAAGTGGCTGAAGGAGGATTCCCCTCAGCTACGGTATCAGGCTCATGCTTTTCCCTTTTCCATCTGTCAGTAACTGAATCTATTCTGTTCTCTCTCCAATGCATTTCCTCCATCCCTCTATTTTTATTTTGTGTGTTTTCTCTCTCTTCTTCTCTGCGGGTGAATGTGTTAACTGAGATGTGAAACATTCTCACATGCTGGATTAAAAAAAAAGAGAGGCAGTGATGTCTTTATCCCAGAAATAACTAGCTACTTTCCTGCAAGTAAGGTTGACGCAGATTCTGTGGTCTAAAGAGAACCCCCCCCCCCCCTCCCTCATTTTCAGCTTGAAAAACTAAAGTAGTCTTGTATTGTTCTATGACGCAGTTACCGATTTCAGCATGAATTCATTCAAGGTTGATATTTCAAACACATTTCAAGTGCTACTCAGTTTTTCACTCTTTTTCCTGGACCACCAACTGCCTCTCCTTGTCTCATGTGCAGTGTTGGTGAGTACAGCAAAAACAGCAACTAGCAGTGCAGTGGCAGACAAAGGCTCACTGGTCCCTCACCATGCTGCTGTTGATGGGCTGCAGCATTTTATTGTGTATTTCTAAGCTGTTCAGTCCTGGCAAGTGTTTGACAGATGCTGACTGAGTTCACCATAAAAGGAAGTGACCACAAATTGTATGAGACCTATGGTAGCAACATATCTGTGAGGAGTAAAGTGAAAGTGAAAAATCTTATTTCCCAACTAACTTTCTGTTACTTTTCCCTCAGACTCTTTCAATTAGGAATTTATTACCTCGCCAAGGAGGTTGTTTTCTCTGCACTGGTTTGTCGGTCTGTCTCTTTTTTATTAGCCGGATGATGCACAAACGATTTGACAGATAAACACAACTCCAGGGAGCAAGTGTTTAACTCATTCAATATTGGTGTGGATCCAGATCATGGGATAGATCCAGGAAATTTCAGATTATAATGTATGGATCTTTAAGTTAACAATTTGGCATGTTTAGGGGACTGATAGTGTGTACAATTTTGTGCAGATCCGAAAACAATTCCAGATGTATTGAGATTAAATGTGGTTTCACGAGGGGACTGTTGGGCCTTGGCAGAGTTGTGCACTCTCTAAGTGCCATTCTGGTTTTAAAGATTTTATTGACTTGTGCTGTAGATTAATTAAGTCCCATGTATCAATAGTCTTGGACTGCATGTTAATATGACCAGAGTATATTACCTGTTATTACCCCGACACCATCTTCACAATCGTAGTCTGAGATCTCACTGTCACTTATCCTCTGGGATCCTTTAATATAAAGAGAAAGAGAAGCAATGGGAACGTGAAAGGGAGGAAACAGAGGTACAAGATAGAGTTACGAGAGAGATGGGTGGAGAGAGGGGTAAACAGGGAAAAGTCATTCACATTCCCTGGTTCATTCATTCACAGTACTGCATGTTTGTATCATGCCTCCCTGGTCTGACTCTAATCTTAATTGTTTAAACTGAAGATTGTAAGTGGAGCCAGGAATATGTGCACTTAAACCATCAGACTCTAACTTGTGTCACTGCGCTCTACAAATACAACAAACCCTCCTACAAGAGAATGTTTTGGTTTACATGTGTGACAGCTTTAACAAACGATGCTGCATTTCACTGCTCGGCCTTCATCTGTCTGTACCGTGACACTTTAAAGGTTCAGTGAGTAGAATTTAGTGGCATCTAGTGGTGAAGTTTCGTGTTGCAGCTGAATACTCCTCATCTCACCTCCCCTTCCCAACATGAAAGAGAACCTGTGGTGAACTTCAGTTGTCATGAAAACTCAAAAGGTTTTAGTTTGTCCAGTTTGGACGACACTCAAAAACATGGAAGCCTCCACAGAGAGGACCCCCCCCTCCATGTAAATATACAAGCCCATTCTATGGTAAAGAAAACAACAATTCATACAATTTGAAACAAACCAGTGAAAACATCACTAGGATTATTTTATATTCAATTTCTGCCAAATATTCCTTTCACCTAAATCTTACACACTGGACCTTTAAATTACACACTGTGTCACTCAATTTACATGTGCAGGCAAAGGTGGGAGACATGATACAGCTTTACAGCTCTTTCTTCGTCCTCCCCAGTCGCTTCATCACCTCTCTCCTGTCCCCCTCTCTTTCAAGTATGATACCCTTCCTGCAGCCCTGCCCATTGCCTTCACCGCTCAGTCGACTTAAATCAACTGGACACGTGTGCTTTTCTCTAGAAATGACAAGTGCTGCACTCTGGCAACCTCTCATCTCAGTTGGCTGGAAACTTTTTACAGCTGTCAGCTCTTTCACCTCACACTGAGCAAACGCCCAGAAAATTGTCCTGGTGGGGAAGCAAGCAAGCCTGAAGTGTCTGGTGAAGGCAGTAAGGTGAAGTACAGTTATCTAAAGCCCATTCACCACTGACTGGCCACAGAATATAAAAGTGGGGAGAGAAGAGAGCAATGAAATGAGCGACAGTATTTTGGGTATTGCATAGAGGAAATATACAAATAATATATTAAACACATCTTTTTGGTTTCTCTTAGTTAAATATACTACCACTTTTTGAGATGATTAAAATCAAGTATGAATAATAAAAAAAAAAGTATCACAGTGGTATTACCACATCCCATCACAATTTCATGAACATATTCACATTAAAAATACACAAACACAAAAAAATCAGAATGGGCTGCAGACATTCGCCAACATTTTTCAAAGGGAAAACATTTATCAAGGGCAAAATAATAAAATATATACAGAAGGTAACACAGGGAAAGCAAGTGGACTCAGTCACATTATACTGTGTCTGGCAGGGCGGTCACTGGGTTTTTGAAGCACCACTTTAGGATGAGGATCAAGTGCATTTTTTGTTGAGGGTTGCAAGGTGGGATCACGGCATATTCAAAGGGTGAATACACAGAGGGGCACAGACCACTGTGTCCTAAATCACTCTTTCCGTGGAGCGTGCACATGTTTGCCACCCTGAGTGGATTTCAAATGAGTGGTGTACCATTTACACCAGCTCACCACATTGAAATCCAGTTAATGCAGCAGAGGCGTGCACCCTCCATGGAAAAAGGTGTGGGGGGGAATCAGGGCATGAGGATGTGTCTTTCAAAAAGGACAGGAGAACACTCAGATGCCCCATGGAGCAGCACTGCCTGCGAGTGCAGGGGTCCTTTACCTGAGTTGTATGAATATGAGCCTTTGTCTGTAAAAGCAGAAGCAGTAAGGTTGATGTAGCATGGATGACAAAGACAAGATATGCATCTACTACACATAACGCTTTAATCAACTAAAGAAATAAAAGGAAAACAGTGAGTAATGTGATGTGTCGATCAATCAAAAGAAACATTAGGAGTATTATTATTATTAAAAATATTAAAAATGCCTGGATCTATTATTATCAGCTATGATCTCTTTTGTATATGTTTGGTGGCACAGCCTTTTAACACACTCTTTATGTGTACTCTTGGTGAGTATGACAGTGATGGTTTTACTTAAGCTAAAAGAGCAAACTCCAAGGCTGAGTTATTAGGAGCCTGAAAAATACTTACTACATTGTTGGCAAAGGGCTACAAAATAGCTCCATATCTTTGTCAGCTCTTTATAACTAACAGTTTACTGAAAATCAATTAAAAAAGCAGTTTTTACTGACTTTGTAGATTATACTTTCACATTTTTTGTTTATCTATGAAAACAATTTGCTGCTTTCTTCAGCATAACACTGGAGTTTTGTAACATGTCAGGGATGGAGGTGTTACATACTCTGCAGCCGCCTTGTTGGACTCTCTCCGTGGAGCTGCCTGCGCTGCGTGTTCGGGGAGGCACGTGGGAGTGGGATGGAGGATACGTCGTGTGTTTGGAGCTTGTACCAGTGTGGCTCATCGTCCAGGAGAGCCGTCTCCAGTTCAATCAGAATCTATCAGAGAAAAACAACCATGAGCTACAGTGAGAGTCAATCCCCAAATATCCCTTCTCTCTTGCTCAGGTGTGTTAATTCATTGTAATAGTTCTACACAGAAAATGTTTCATGTTGGACAAACTGTAGACTGTCAAAATCCTTGAAATGGCCAAAAGCTTTATTAAGGCTTTGGCTGTTTAGGAGATGCTGCGCTGAGATACTGTCAGTGAGTGTCCCTGATGGGTGGGGTTTGGTTTTCTTACCTCCCCCAGGAATTCGCTCTCCTCCTCCCTCAACCTGGCTTGGTCCCACAGTGTGATCTCCAGCATGCGCTCCCGAAACTCCCGCCGGTGCACCGGCGAGTACATAAAGGTCTGGTTCCATTTGGGCTCTAAGGATTTCTTTACCGTTTTTGTTCTCCTCTTGCTTTTGTCGCTGGAGGAACAATAATTCAAACTGTTTTTATTTACAACCATGGTAGAGAAGAACCACGAATACAACAGATCAATAACAGGACACAGGACAGAGCACAGCAATGGGGCATGCTGGTGAGGATGAGGTGGTAAGACGACTGTGCTGATCTTTCTGACAAGGTCCACTTCCTGTATTCTTTATCAGAGCGTAAGAGAGACCTCCTTCAAAGATACAAAACTACACCAAACAACCAACAAAGTAACTGCACACATCCAATTCAATGCCTTCTGAATGCAATGAATGGTGTTACATCAGTGTGCTGGCTAACAGGCAGATCAGCAAAAGGTAACTCTTCCTATTCCTACCTTCTATCAGGGAGGAAATAGATTTTGACGTAAGGGTTCCTGGGGCGGCCATCTTCCCTGGGTGGCAGATCTTTGGCGCCCAGGATGGTGACGATTAGTTGATGGCCCACTTTGTCATACCACAGTTTGACCTGCAGGGGCAGAGCAGAGACATCCTGCTGAGAGACAGATCAGGGTCAATGGGAGTTACAGAGGGAGCACAGAGGGAGTAATGCAGGAGAAGACAACTGGATTTAGTAAGAAATTGAGTACTTCCATATATATTTTGGTTGTTTATTTACGCCTAAAGCAACAGTTCTTGTCTACAGCTTAGGGTCTTCTCCTGTATTTACCCTTTAGAGGAAAGGAAGAAGGTGTCTACCTGCCAAGATGATGTTAGGTCACATGCTTCAAAGCTTAAGAGTTGATTGAAACATGGAACTACGTGTCGTGGTTACTATAGTATGCTAATGCTAGGGATGTCAAAGTAAGATCGTACGTTTTGAGTGAGGTTTTAGTCTGTACAGCTAGAGATCTTACTTGAGAGAGAGACGTGTTTTTTCATTGTGCATATGGTGTATGTGGTTATTGAATGGGACTGAATGCAGCTGGCCTGAATGTCCTTTTGACTGAAGGCAGCATGCTCTAAAAGTAACAGCATGTGCTCTGTTGAAACAACACTGTCTACCAGTGGTGTTGATGATGCATCTAATAATGTATTTTTAAGATAATCAATGGGCATTGATGCAGAGAAATCAATCATGCTGTTGCAAGAGGAACTAAAGACAGTTCACACTAAAAGGGAAGTATGGACTCCGAAGAGGACACTTAGAAGAAAAAAACGTCCAACAGAGGCCTTAAAGGAAGTAGATGAAATGAGAAAAATAAAACCTTCTAAGATCTTGTCCATACTTCTTTTAAAAAGTGATTATGAAAAGGGTCTGTGCTGTTTAATGCTACCAGCTACACATGCAGCAACGCAAGAGAGAGCATCCAAGACAAGTCAACAGATCTGGTGTTTGCAAAAACAGACAGCAGGAAAGCAAATTGTACCAAATAATCTCTAAACTTGTAGTCCACCAAAAACACCACATACTGCAAAATATGAATATACTGTCTGTGTGTGAATTGGAAAAATATTTCTGAACAACAAGCTGAATGATTGAATTATGTGTGGTAACATCGTCCAATTGTAAAATGTGCACATATACAGTAAAAATATGTGCACTTCTCCAAGACTACAAACATAAGCACACACAAGCTCAGAACAATATGTGCCTCAATTCTAATTGTATATCATGTGTTTAGACACTAATAAATGTAAAAAATATCCCACAGGCAGCCTCAACCTTTATTATGCGTACTAACAATATTTTGTTTTTTGAGGACACTTCTAAGCAAAAGAACAAATAATGTCAGCAAGATAAATATCCAATGCTCCAAGGAGTAAAATTAACCTTAACACAGACTGGCTCATGAATACAGTCACACAAAGCGATTGTAAAACACTTAGAATTAGATAAATAAATACCCAATGCTCAACTGAGTAAACTTTTGAACCAAAAGCCTGACTTACTCACGAATACACTAAGCGATTGTGAAATACAAACCACAGAAACAGCCTGATATTTTTATTGAATATATTTGATTGACTCAATGAAAGAATAAAAGAGATTGTCCCAGTGGAGGAAAATCTTTGTAGGTGTGCTTGATTTGAAGTTTCTTATTTTGGAGGCAACATTTGCTTATTCTTTAACCCTCAACTGTAAAGTAGAATGCTTGGTTTTCAACTTGGTGTCTTCATGAAACTCAGACCCATTACCATGATCTGCTAATTGACAACACTTGAGCTCATGTAAACTGAAGTAGAGAACAACCCAGGAAAATTGAATAGCGACACCTTCCTGCAATGCCATCGTGGAGATCCCCCCCAAAAAAATTACAACACAAGATGCTGTCAGTCACTGGACTCAGTAGAAGATATCAGGCAATGGAAAAGTATCTGTTCATATGTTTTCAGATTAGTTGAGCATGCACCACCTAAGAATAATGATGTGAATGGGTTAAAATGAGTAATAATAACTGTCATCCGAACAGTGATACCAAGAAATCAAATAGAAGAAAAATGACACAATGCACTACACTGAAAGGGAAACTTGAAGCTGCCATTTCCCCGGGGAATGCATTTTCCAAGATATGGAAACAGAAAAGAGGCCAGTCAACAGTCAATGAGCAAAGACCAAATAGAGATTGTGCCCTGCAGACAGGGCCCATTACCTGGACCCTAGGGGCAAAAGGCGTTGTTCTTCTACTAAGGCTTTGGCTCTGGATAAGCAAAATTGAACGGCAAAAAAGGAAAAAAAGAAAAGAACAGAAAAGAAAATGCAATAAAACCAAAACCCCACAATACAACAACAAAAACTCACTATACACTATAAACACAACAACAGATGTTTGTAGTCTAAGACGGGAGATTTAGGTCAGTAAGTGTGTTCTTCCTCACCTCGCATTTATGTTTGGTTTCCCTGCTTCTTTCTACTTTATCAAAGATTACTTCTCTGCTCTGTTCTTCATAGACCCTCTGACAAAATGATCAATGGCTCACAATTATATCTCTCTTTCTTCTCTGGACCTTTTCTCCTCTGCTTCACAGCTTGCGTCACAGTGACGTTAACCCTCTGCTATTGTCCCCAAACAAAATCTAGGAACCGCTCCAAAAATATTACACTTGCACTTCTTCACTGTGTAGAAATACTCATCAAGCACTGCAGCTCTTAGGTGTTTTATTCAGTGAACTGTTTCTGTGATTAGCTGGTCATGGATTTCAAGCTAAGCCCTACAGAATATAACAAGGTAAGAAGGCAAGAAAGGTTTCAAGGTGGTGAGGAGCTTATTCTGATTGACTCACAGGATGCGGTTGTGTTATGTGTGGTTCTAATGACTCAATGGGACAGACTGAATGTTTACATTCAATCCCAGTGGCAGACAAACCCAACATTTCTCATAAATATCGATGTTGTGAGAGAGGTGTTCCTCAATGCTAAAGGTATTTCCCTTGTGGATCCTAAGTTTGAGTGTTGATTTATCTCTTGCTTTAATGCAGCCTTTTACCCATTCACCCCAAGAGGGATTTTATACTAGATAATGGACAACACACTCACAGTAACCTGATCTATAATCCTGTGCTGGGTTGGTAAAGGGCCAGCTGAACAGGCAGAGAGAGAGGAGCTGTGCCTGGTTGCCCTAACGTAGGATTGTAGATACATTCTGAGTCAAATAATGTGAACAATATGCTCTCTAACTAATTCATATGACTTCAGCACAAGCTATCAAACAATACATTGCCTCCAGAGGATCTCATGTGTTGTCATGCTGAGGCCACTTACTGAAAGCTGTCCTGACAGGTACTGGGGGGCGTCCCTCAGCATACTGGGACTCATGGGGGATGTGACGGAGATGGACGGACGATCCATCTTCTGAGACTCAAAAGAACTCGAACCTGACAGAGTGCAGGGGAAAGTGATTAGATTATTAAATAGTGATGTCGATTGTAGTTTGTAGTTTTAGTAACATGACGACATAAAAAAAGAGAGGGGGGATAGAGAGACACACACAAGAAGAGAGACTAGAGGAGGGCAAGACATCAGAGAGGCAGACAGACAGAAGCCACTCTCTCAGACATTTCCTTTACTTGATATTTTTGGGCTGATGTGGATACTCACTTGATTCCAGTTGTGCATGTGTGCTGTCTGGTATCCTTGGAATATCTCTGCAAGAAAAAAAGACAGAAAGTGTGTGAGACAGAAGAGAAGGGGATGGGGAGGACCAATCTGAGCTAACGATGAATACACTGCACTTTAAATGGTAAATGGTCTGTATTTATATAGACCTTTTCTAGTGTTGATGACCACTCAAAGTGCTCCATGGTACAGTTTTTGCCACTCACCTATTCACACACACATCCATCTATGTGCAGCACTTTATGAGAGGGGGCAGTTTTGAGATTTGAGAGATCGGCATGCGAGTGGGGGAAGACTGGGATCGAATTGCCGAGCTTCTAGTAAGGGAATGACAGCTCTACCCCCTGAACTACACTATTGACAAAAGCAAACTTTTTTTTCAAACAACTGGGGAATTGAGTATGATCCAGGCTTCGAGAACACAAGCAATAGTCCGACTTGGATTTCTCTACATGTCTCAATATTCCAATTCAAGTTACTCTGATAAATATAACTGATAAATTCTAAAGCACCATCATTTATTTTGGTGGAGTGGTGATAAAGTCAAAAGATGACATAGCCTGATGTGAAGTTTTGTTTTGGGTTGTATTTGTCATGTCTAATGTAAAGAAAAGTCTTTGTTCTAATTGACTTGATCACATTTCAAACTAGAATGGCACTCAGTAGATTACATACCTCCCCCAAGGCCAAACAGTCCCCTTATCAAACCACATTAAAATTCACTAGATCTGAATTTTTATTTGTATCTGCACCAAATTTCATTCACTCATGGATAACATTCCCCTTAATATGCCAGTTTTTCATAAAATGTTATCTGAGAAATCAATTAAAATGTGGAAAATGTCCTGTTTCGTGATGTTAAAAAAAGAGGGGAAAAATCAGATCTGCCGCAAACTTTGATGAGTTTTTCCCTGACCAATCCTTCCACCATGTTTTGTGGTGGTCCCTCCAGTAGTTTTTGTGTAATCCTGTTAATTAACAAACACCAAATGCAAATATAACGTCCTTGGCGAAGGTAAATTACAATGCTTGATGTGTTATTCAAAAAAGAAATACAAATTCAGCACTAACTGAAGGTCGTGACTGTCAGTGAAGGCATCTTACTGTATATTTCCACCAGAACTGTCTTGTCATTATTTGTGAGCTCTCACCCTATAGGCCGTGAGACCACCAACTCCACCTGCGGCTCAGGCTTGGATTCTAGTATGATATTGTAAACTTCTTTAAATGTGGCTCCTTGTAAAAGCTTCCCATTCCACTCCAGCACCTGGTCACCTGCAAAAACATCAGAGATACTGAATATCACATGAAATGTTTCAAACTGTGGTGCAGGCACTGTAAGTGCACCTGTGTTGTCAACCTTTGGAAGATACCATTACATGCTTTCAGAGCATGCTGAATACTACTCAGTCCTCTGATTTCACTTCCATTAACGGAATATTGAGTCTGTTTTTAATACCTGGTCTGAGGTGTCCAACAGTGTCTGCTAGACTTCCTCTCCTCACTTTAGTGATGAAAGCACAAAGTCTACCAGATTCTGTCATCTTGCCTCCCACAACCTGTAGAAGCAGAGAGGATACAGGAATTAGCAATGAAGTGTATGTGTAAACTTCTGCTGTGAGTGCTACTGTAACCAAAGTGTGAATGTGCCATGTCAACTCTTCTTTGCAAAGATGGAATGTGTGTTGCAGTTTGCAGGAGTACAAGGAGCCTTCCCCATCTTTAGATCTTGAGTCCCCTAACCCATGAGTCCCCAATAAAAGCATGACAAGTATAGAGGGTCAATGGTAAAAGTGCATCTCAGTGTCCATGGTTATGTTTCATTCCCCAGAGACACACTCTGATGCTGCTCCATGATTCTGTAACAGTGCAGGGCCCTGGGCTAGAGCTGTACTGTACAGTTCGAAGCTGTCGTACTCCACTCTGCTCAGCTTACATGGGCATCATACAAATAAAAATCCTTCTTAATGGCAGCTGAATGCCAACATACAAAGGAGCTTAGGGAAGTCTGCTAAATGAAATGGCTTTATGTAACAGGCAGGCGCGAGAGAGGAAGAGAGAGAGGGAGACAGGCAGCGAGGGCAGGGCTGGCAGCCTAACTGATGGACTGACAGGCTGGATAGACGAGTTGGTTGGCTGCTGCTGAGCCGACAGAAACGCGCAGAGGCACTGAGCAGACACAAACATGCCATTTCAGGAGGCTCATTCAATCAGTAATGATTTTTCCCCATCTTGCTGCTCACTGTTCTCCCTCCTCGTGGCCCACTGTGCTCCTCTGGACTTTAGTTGCTCAGCTTTTTTTTTCTATCAGTGTGCACCGCCCACAGATTTATGCAACGGCGAGACAACAAGAGAACAGAAACCAATATCTACAGCAATGCTAAGTATTCTAAATGCTTTGGCATTTCAGTAACTGCAATGAAATTACACTCCGAAGGTTTAAATCAATACAAAATATGTAATCATGCAATATAAATACATATGTGGGTATTGTGATTGGACAAGATATACACACTGCAATAACTGCACAAATAATATATTTAATTTTTGGTTGCAGGCTGACTAGTTTCGTCTGAGAGGCTGAACGCACTTCACTGAATTAGCTCAATGTGAGTGTGTAGAGAAAATGATAGATCTCAATATCAAATACTGCCTTTGAAAATGTATCATGAATATAATCAAGTCACTAATAAAAATTAAATAAATTTAGTAGCATATGATGTAATCAATAACCAGAAGCCAAGGTGAAAATAAGTAAGACACCCATAAAAAATTAGGCCACAAATTGAAATCACAGCTACAAAAGATTTGATGTTAAGTTGAAAGTATATAACCAGTAAAAAAAATCACATGACGCCATCAGATTTCCACAGAATTCTTAGGTATAACGGACATATGATAAACTCACCTTCAGACCAAGCAGAGCTCCTGAGTCTCGAGGCACACTTCCATCTTTCATTCGCTTGTTGAGCAAAATTCGCCCTATTAGGCGATCCCCATCTTTGGACGGCTGCCACGTCACCGGGTGCTACAAGGTCAGAGCAACAACACACCTTTCGTTTAACAACTCATCCACTTGAATTTGATCACTTAAGACCAAAGTAGACAACTGTTCATAGTGAAAAGAGGGCATGGGGGTAGTATTTATTCACTCAGGGAAGAAGGTTCACACAAACTCTGTTGAATCATCAAGACTTTTTTTGGAATTTTTGGTCAACGACATGCTTAATTAAATCTAAATGAAGGAATGTTATGTTCCTCATGGTAATCCTGGACAAGACAAAACTCATAAATATGACTCGACAGAAGTAGTCAGTGTTATTTCCAGAGCTTGTGTGAACCTGCCAGCGTGAAGGTGGAGTGAGCTTCATGCAGCGCCCCATGCAGAGTAAAGCAAGCAGCCACAACACTCCTCCTCAAACCAGCTCTTCAAACTGGAGCAGGAAGACCGGAGTCTCGCTCTGGTTCTTCACTACACACATACAACCACCATCAAGTGGAGTAGTGAGGGGATAGCAGACAATGAAAAAAAAGGGGGAAAATATAATCTATGATACAAGAACCAATGAGGTAGACTATGATGCGTCAGTTTAAAGAAGGATGAAGAACAGAAATCACAGAAAAAAGCCATGAGACACAGAAAGGGTGAATTCACAGATGCAGCAGTGGAAGGGAAAAAAGAAAACCAAATGTTTTTTGTGCAAAACAAGTCCAATCTTCCCTGTTTTCTGCTTTTACAATAATTTGAGTTTTGCTATAGAAGTGAATGGAAAGTTGGGCAGGGGGCAGGTTCTGTCTGGACTGGGTGCTGTGGGGTAGGGCAGCAGAGTGAGAGGGACGGGCCTGTGTAAAGGTGTTCCTACTGCACTAAACAGGACCGCTGCAGAGCAAGAACACAACATACGGAGGAGAACGAGCATGCAACTAGGAGAGACCCACATTCCTGTGTGCCATGACAAACAGAGAGGTTGTGCGTCAATGCGTTTCTTCAACAACTACTGTAAGATGTGTAGTTTCTGTTTAGGGAGCAAAAACAGCAAGTACAAGTAGCAAGCAAAGAGGGTGCCCCCTAAAGACTTTTTCGGCAACACCGAGCAAGGTGGAGCCAAAAGTAACCGAAAAATAAAAAGGAACGAAATCGCAAGAGAAATCAATTTATACAACGTGAAATAAAATAAAAAATAACAAACATCTCACCTATTTACACTTAGTGACAGAGAGCAAACAAAGACTGGATGGGTAGGTCATAAATAATAATAATAACAAAATGCAGGCTAGATTGTCTCAGTACCTTCTCACTATGGCTATGCTCCTCGTTTAGGGTAGTGCTACTGCACGTATCAACTCCCGAGTCTTTAACCTGCGGTTCACACCATGCCAAGTCCTCTTCAAATGAGTGTCCCCCAAAGCGCACCATTTTCTTTTGCCTCTCAGATAAGGTGTGTGTCGGCTCGGACATAAATGCCTGCTCAATAGTTTTTCTTTTTCCCCTTTGACTGTCCCCTACAGGTGTGGGATAAAAACAGAAAGAAAAACAGAAAAACAACATGCAAAGGTGTAAATAAAACGAAGGAAACATGAAATGACAAAAGACTCTAGGAGAAGGGGGTTGGGGTGGGGGAGACAGACAGAGAGAGAGAGAGAGATTGGGGTTAAAAGGCAGGAGGGAGGGGGGAAGGGGGGTCAAGGCAGGGCTCCACATGTCTCACCAAAGACATTGGGGAGGCCTCGCTGCTATGCCAAGACGCATGGTCCCACCAATGGCCATCCAAATCTCCTGTAAGGTGGTGAGGGGAGGGGGTGAGGGTGCACATACACAAGAGAGGACAGCGAGAGGGACCGGTGAGGACACCACAAACCACGACATACGTACATTAACACACGCACATATTACACTTTCAGGACTAAACAAGACGTCCAAACACTCACACACATTCAAACACTGCTCAAACTCAAAAGGTGATCAT
Source organism: Paralichthys olivaceus (assembly GCF_024713975.1). Classification (NCBI taxonomy): domain Eukaryota; kingdom Metazoa; phylum Chordata; class Actinopteri; order Pleuronectiformes; family Paralichthyidae; genus Paralichthys; species Paralichthys olivaceus. Next base: position 22,969,028 of record NC_091105.1, on the reverse strand, counting down.
CATGTGCAAGTCTACGGTCCCTGTGTGGAGAAAGAAAGATGCAACAACAAAGTATCAGTAATCAATACTGATTGGAACACCTTAACACTGTACAGTGAGGAAAAGACACAAGCCAACGATCACTCTCTCACACAGAAGCCTCAGGACATAGTTAGAATCCAAAACAACCTGTAAAGTCCTCTGCGAGGCTAACAAGACAGCTGAAGTCATCGTGCCTCATGTGCTCCACTAACAAATCACAGGAAACTCTAAAGCTTCAGTGTGTAAGATTTAGGTGAAAGGGATCTGTTAGCAGAAACTATCACGTTTTGAGATTTTTGTAACAACTGAAGGCTACCACACGTTCTCTTTCATATTTGGAAGAGGTGGGTGAGGTGAGGGGTGTTCAGCTGCAACATGCAACTTCACCACTAGATGTCACTCAATTCTACACACTGAACCTTTAAAGGTACTTCATGTAAACTCAAAACAGACAGGAGCAGAATCTATTTAGTTTCCATTATAAACATTGAGACTTAAAAACATTAAAATTTGTCATATGATGTTAACAGCTGATATTTATTCAATGGCTCGTTCCTTTCTCTGCTGAAACCCATAACCACTTTCATTCCCAGAATGTTTCGAAAACTCTTTGCTGGGTCCTTCAGTCCAAATCTGCAGACAACGATGCAACATCTTATCCTACAGCATAGTTGCATCTGCAGGAGGGAGCAGGGCAGCTCTCTAATGTGCTTAACTGGGGATTTAGATTGCTGTTCCACACAGCCTTAACTGACCTCAATCTAAAGTGCACCAGAGAGAGCTTTTAAAGATGAGGCTCTGATTACAACTTCTGTAGTAGCATCCGTGGACTCAGCCTAGAGAATTTCAGACTGGGCATTACAGGAGGAGACTGGGGTGATTCTGTAAAACTGCTTCATTTTCTCATCAATCCAGCTGAATAGGAAGAGCAGAACTGTTGGTGGTAAAATAGGAGGAGGAGGAATCAAGACCTGCAACCCTATCTGCTGCAGCACATACAAAACAGCCACAGTCTGAATATGCAATATTTGACAGAAATATAAACTCACTGTGAGCATCTGACCTGAAAGAAAAGCAGGTCTGCGGAGCTAACTTTGTCATCGTACAGGATTTGCCCTGTTTTCCCATGTGGATGCACAGAGCAGAGAGATGGAGAGCACTTTCAATTTGATTAAGAGGCTTAAAAATCCAAGCTAATTAAAAAGAGTGAAAAAATATTGGATCCAAAGGTAGAACCAAAATTCCCAATGGAAAGCAGTACAGATTCAAAGAGGGCTGATGGTTGAGGCCATCTAAATGGAAAAATGATTTCAGTTGTCTGAGAGGGGCTGGAGAACGACTGCAGAGAGAGTGAGGATTTCTTTGTCCCGAGACCTTGGTGTGTAGCATATCTCTGCATTTAACATCCCATTATGTGGAGGCAGTGGGCATTTAAATGTTATCCAGTTACACTGGCAAGTCATTTTACATATCAGTAATCAAGTAAATTAAAGCTCCAAGCAGCATTAAAGGGACCTCGCACCTGGGATGGATCAGCACATGAAAGTTATGGACATGGATTCTACTTACTGAAATAGTAATGCTGTGAAACATTTCAATATATATATGGATTTCTTGTTGGGTTCAGGCTATGGCTTCTAGATGATTTTGTAGATGTGCTTCTCGAATTTCATATAAAACAACGTTTAGGCCAGGGTCTCTTTGATTTTTAAAGCAACACTGTGAAACCTTTGCCGAACAACAGCACCTTCTGCAGCCACATGTGGTGACTCTGTTCTGTTGGGCTCCATGTCAGAGTGATTAAGTGGTTTTATGCAGAGAAAAAACAAAAGCCTTTCAATGTGTTGAGTGGAGCTCTGACTGTGTAGTTCCACTCACTGAGCTGAAACACAATTGAATGCTGGATATTACCCATGATCCCCAGCTTCCTGAAACAGAAGAGATGCTGCTGTAACAAATGCACAAAACTCTGTTTATAATTCTTGACACTTTCAAAAGTTTAACTGGATACTGCATTTTAATGACTTCTAAGTCTTTTTAACTGATCTACAGTTCAGCATTACTATTACAATTGCTGGGCCTGATTCTAGCAATTTAACAGTTAGTTACATGCTTTTCACAGGAGATTGTACCTGCTCACCAGAGTTACATAGAGCTAAAACAGACATTTAGGGTGATGGTTCAAGTCAGTGAACCATCAAACTTATTCTGAAGCTGCTATTATAAAGTTTTAAAAAATCCTGTTAGTGTTACTTTAAACCTTTCGGTGCACGGGCCCTAATTAAGAGGTGGTCCTAATGAAATTGCCCTTATTAAAGCACATACAGGATAAGTCATTTAACATCACAGAAATCTATTTGGTGCTGACATGATGTATGCAGCTGTAGTGAACCATGGAGCCGCGGGCATAGGTAAGGCTGTCTGAAAACAGCAGCCCCTGAGCAATATACATCACATTCCTCACACTTCACTAACCCTGCAAAGAGCTGCAGAACCTAATGGATCTATACAAGGCAACCCTCCTTCAGGCATTATCTGGCCGAGAATTCAATCTCAGGGAAATCAGGGAAGTCTGATGGAAAGGCATAAAAATAGACTGCATATGCTTCTAAGTGTACAGGACGAGGCGATAGGGGACTGACGCACACAGGGGTCAAGAGGAGGGGATTTTCAAAATGAAAAAGAGACGCTGCAAAGAGGAAGAATGCTGAAGATAGTGCCTCTGTGAATAGATGCAGCCGCAACTTCCAGTCCCTTAAAAAAACACAAGTGATGGAGGAATGCAGGTCCTAACACACTGACTATGAAGATTCTGTTTTTACAACTTGAGTCTTGATGTCACAGATTTGTCTCACCGTAACGTACTCACCTGAGTATTTGCTAATAGACGTTCTCATTTACAGCCTGACAACAACTAACCATATTATCTATGACAACTTCATTTGTGGACACAAATATTGCCTCAATACACTGACCTGCCCATCTGGAACAACATGAGCCTCAGTATCTTGTCGGTTTGACAAGTGGAGGGCAAACATGAGCCTTATTGAGTCACAGACCGTGCAGTTAACTGAGCACAGTAGCCAAATTTCGGCAAACATGCTGGTTTGCTTAAAACCTCCGTCCAGGTCTGAGAGCTCAGACCTCTAACGCTGTCTTTTCAGCAAGGTCATTTTTTATTCTTTACATCTCATCAATTAATTAGATTAATGCATTGTGATTGCTATTTCTAGGAACTAAAACAAAAGTGTATTTTGTATCACTTGTTTGGATTTGGTTTGTTTTAGCAGCATCACAGGGCTAAATATATGTTCCACTGGTGTTGAGGTGATGTTGTTCATCTTTAGAATCTCTGCACTTTGTTATTGTGACTATTAATCCATAATATTCATATTCATACGTGCCCATAGAATAATACTTGGTCTCCATCCTCCTGTCTGCTCTCACAATCCATCAGCTGTGTGATAAAACATTATGGATGTCTGCAGATAGGCTTTGCCCCCTGTGCACCTCGAACCAACAGCTGACAACAGTGATTACCCTCTTTGCCTTTCAGTTGCTATTCTGTCAGCAGCATTAACACCAGAGCAGGTCATAGTGGGAGACATTCTCCACTGGAGAAGTCACTTGTCTAATGATAGTCCACACGGCTTAAGGCCTGCAGTCATGATCGGAGAGGGGAAGAGACATGTGATGTAAATCCCCTTGAAGGTGAACATTTGATTACCTGTTCATCGTGTTAACTCATTGCTGCTTTGACTGTTGATGTTTTTTAATCTCTAATCTTTAGTCTTGTAAGGTTTTATTATTTATTGTTGTTAGAGTCTGACATTAGATTCAAAATGGATTGCACAAGGTTATATTAGTCACAGTTTCACCTCCACCTGTACCTGTTCTTCCTCTCATCGCAGCCCCCTCCCCTGCCCAGTGTCTGCTAAAGAAGGTTTGAGTGGGCGCCAGCATGGAGGCGCGTACAGCCTCTCCCCTTTATTTCCCCGAAGCTTTATTAACAGTGGCACACCACAATTGGGCACTGATCCCCAGCGAGGCATTGTGTGGTTTTTCAGGGAGCAGGAAACTCATCACGGCCATAAATTGTGAGCATCAGCAGTCTGCGCCCGGCCCTGCCGCTTCGCCCCGACTCCGAGGCCCCTACAAAGTGCTGATTCAGGGCAAAGGCAGAGCGCAGGCAGTGGCGGAGTTCACTACCAGCAGGCTCTCCATCACTTTGACAGCTCAATAAAAACCAGTGTAAACTATTAATTGGATCATTAATTATTGATGCTGTTTTTACTACAATTCAAGGGGCAAGAGCAGAAAAGAGGCAAGGGTGAAACAGTTTGTGTGTTTTAGCAGTCACCATGCTACAAAGGTACAACCATGTCGTGTTAAACCTCTGCTGGAGGCCGATCTTAACACATGGTATTAAATTGAACTTCTATCATTATTGAAGCAGTGCAGCTTATGGTGAAAAAGGGTGAATTATCAATATTTTACAGACTGACAATCCAACGGACTTACTGAGGAGCAAAAAAACAATCTCAAAAGCCATTTGATGACGATGTGACACAAGCTGTCACGACACAATGTCCACCTCTTTGCTGTAGTTAGCCAGCCAGCCTCTCCTTTTCTGTCTGTTCTGCACTATTATGAGGCTGCATGTCAGGGGGATCGATACAGAGGAAAACACAGGGAGAGGCCATCGTGATAAATCAGTCTCTAGTGCTCGCAGGCACGAGCCAAGCCAGATACAGCAGGCACACCCTCTCTCCTCCAGCCTCCTCCTCCCTTTGCTTTCACCTCATTCCCATCCCATCTAGCCCTCCTCCAGCCTCAGTGGCCCCTGCAGGGAATCGGAGGTACTAAGAGCATGACATGCACCTTGCTTAGTCTACCGTTGCACACCCATCTCCTGATCTGCCCCCGTCAAGCTGAGTACACAAACCGCAAGATGCTGACGGGCTCACATAAAAGGTGCTTTCTGTCCTCTTCCTCATCCCTCTTCTCTTACACTATGTCCACTGACAGTTTCTTTGCGCGGTTGTTCTGCCTCTTTTGCCTTCTCATTCATTCTGATTTGCTCTGAGGAAGCTAATCAAATCGTGCTGGTTTGCATGTTACGGTCCAAGACTCCTTCATGGCGTCAGCTTATTGGATTGTAAAGTGGATGTTCAAACTGATGCACAACCTGGTTCAATGCCATTTCTACACTCATGCTATTTTTGTACCACAAATACAGATTTTGGATCTGATCATATTATAGAAGGATTTTAATTGATTATATTAATACTCTCCAGAATATTACATCTATCCAAAATGTTACGTCCAAATCTGTGCCTGATCTCGTCTCTGCTGTGACTGTTTATTACACAATCAAGTCGACTGAAAGAGTGCAAACAAGGACACTGATTTCGAATAAATAATTCAGGGAAATCTTCTGAACAATTTTTCAGACTCCCTACATGCACCATATCTCAGCAGCCTTAATGGTGTCATAAATTAATAAAACTGTACATTAAACCTAAATAAATTACTTGCTTCAAGTAATCAACCGAGTTCTATATGAAAGCTTCATTTATTCAGGTCAATGGTTAAACTCTGTGCTTTGCTTTCCGTTTATCTGACTCATGTAGGAGGCAGACAGACAGAGACAGAAAAGAACAGACCCTCAGAACAAGCTGCTTCTCTCCCTATTTTTGTTTCATGGCTACCTGGAAACCTGGAAACTCCCACATCAATAATGTAGCGCAGATGCTGCTTCCCTTAGTGAGGAGAACAGTTACATAACAGACCCACTGTATTCCTCCGCTCATCTCTAGATCAAACATTTCTCACACGTGGCAGGTGCTTTGGTCAAGTGTTACTTACAAAAGCAAACAGTGCTACTGTACTCTCCTTCCTTTTTATTCCTCCAGTTGTCAGCCGCTCCTCCTTCCTTTTTTCACTTTTGTTGCTTTAAACATTTCTTAGGTAAATGCCTCCATAATTACAGGTTTGACAATACAATCAATTTGCAATTACGACAGCTGTCAGGTGGAGCAGTCGAGAAGCCAACAGCCCAAACAATTGTATTTGAGGTTGATTCTATGCAAATTGACATTTAATTCAGTCGGGCTGACTGTTCACTTGCCAGTTTGTGTTTAAACAAAAGTGCACTCGTGTCTTGAAGCAGGTAGGACATTTGCAATGATTGATCTCACTTAATTTTGTTTTCCACAGGACCAATACCAATAAACTAAACCCACTTCTTATAGAAATCCATTCATAATCACTTATCCTTAGCTTTTTAAATATTTGTAATATTACTTTGTGTTTGAATAGTCCTATACACAGTTATAATATGGATGTTAACCAAACAGAATGGAAGTGAAGAGGTCAAGGCTAACTGCAGGAAGACATCACCCTCTGCACTTTTATCACCTATCCATTCATTAATGTAATATTCATGGCATAAAACGACTCAATAAAAAATACTGAATTATTGTTTTTTTACTTAGCTCAGCATGTTTTACTAGACACCCACACCACGGACCTCTCCCTGCTCCCCTGTCTGTCTGTTATGTAACACTGTCCATTAAAGCGGACTGATCAAGTGAAGCAGCTGAGGCAGGTCACAGAGAAGTGTGCCAGCAGGAGCAACAGGATAAGGCCTTGAGAGCAGCAGCATTACATTTGTAAAGACACACGAAACACCCATCCACACTGAAACATATCAGGCTCATGTGAGCACGAGCCTCCTCCTCAAAGGCACTGGAGCTGTTAGAGTAAATTCACAGGAAACATACATAAAACCCAAAGGTGCTCATTATTTTCTGGTTTCTTGGACAGTTACAGTGAAGGCTGAGATTTTTTTTAAAAAGGAGCGAATCTGTTTGAATCAAAGTCACTAATCACATGTCAGAGAATTAATTGTTTCATGATCAGAAAATAGAAACTGAGGGAAACTAGGAGATGAGCTGCTGATTATGCACCAGAGTCCAGAGAAACAAATATAAATGTTTTGGTGCATTACAGATTTAGATTTTCATAAACGTTTGTCCAGATTGTTTTGTTGCTGATGTTGTTCACACATTGTTGTTGTTAATAAATAAATGCTGATGAATTCTTAATATTTCTTTTAACCGAAAATAATGAGCTGTACACATAAAAATACACATATAAACATATAAACATACACATCACATATAAGACTGTAGACAGGGGATCTGAAGGTTATATCTGAGTTAACAGCTGAAAAAATCACATCAAAGTCAATATCAATAAGAGACAGCAAGTATCAATCAATGATAATTCAATGAAATCTGACATTCCAAGAAATATTTAACCATTAGTATTAGAAACAAATGTCTTTACAATTGCATGACAAAGTATCTGAGCAGTATTAGCACTAAATGAAGCTATGCAGAGACAGAGCAGACAGAGACGCTGGTGGTGTGTGTGGCTCCTACCTTTCTCACTGACTGACTCACTCTCTATCTCCACATCCTCACAGCTAGTGTACTCCGGTGTAGTGGCCAGCTCCTCCTCTGAGCTGCTCAGTGACACCTGCCGCATCTTCCCACCCTTTTTGGTTTTATGGGGCTTGGGGGGTGGCGGGCGCACTGACTCTGACTGGTCCGAGCTAAGAGAGTCGTTCCTCAACATGCTCTCCATCTTCTCCCTCTTGGTTTTGCGGACAGCTGAACTGGGGTCCAAATGGTGTTGCTGCCTCCGCATTGGATCCCCACCCACACCCAGGTCTCCTCTGCGCAGGTCTCCGGATCGGTCACCCAGCACAGGGCTGCGGTGCGGCGTTGGGGGGCTGTGGTTGGAGGTTCTGTGACCTCCAAGGCCAGGACCCATTGGCCCTGGGGAGGACCGGTCAACAGAGTAGGAGCGCTGTCCCACCATAGGCGGCCGGCGCTCGGTGAGATGCTGTCGGGACAGCCGAATGGGCCCAGGCTCGTCCTGCTCCGTGTAAGCCAGGGAGACATCACTGTGGCGGCGCTCATGCCTCAGGCGGCCCACCTCAGCATGCATCCTCATCTGCTCCTCGTAGGGCTGTGGCTTAACAGGATAGCGTGCCAGGTTGGGGTCACTGCGGTAGCGCGTCTGGAACTCCTCCTGGCGCTGCCTCTGGAGGTCATACTCACTGGGTCCATCTAGCTCCTGGTCCAGTGGGTATTCCTGGGAGTGCCAGCGTCCAGGGCCCCGCCGGTCCCGGTAGCCCATCCGTGCCGCATCCACATCTGGGTACATGTGTGGGCCCCGCGGAGCCCGCCGAGGGTCCCCATCCCCATAGTCGGACGGTGATCTGGGCATGCCGCCGTCCGTCGGGGCATACTGTGAGTGGTCCCCCCCCTCCCTTTGGTCGTATTTTTGGTTTGGATCCCTGGATGCAGATGGGCTTCGTTTCCTGCAGATCACAGAGGAGGAACAAAACACGGAATTTAGTGATGAACTCTATGATTCTTTTAAGATACACTATTGAAATATACAGCAGGTGGAAATGTTCAGTATCAGTCAGAGAAGTGTTACACAGTGCTTCACTCAGCCACTCACTACAGCTACTCTGCTGAGGCAGAAGCCTTCAGCCTGGAGTCTATATATTCTCTCTTCTTTGTCCTGCACTGCTTGGGCTTCAGTTCCTGACAAAACCTAATGAAAGCCAGCTCAGTCTCTGTCACACATACATACACACAAAGAGAGAGAGAAATAAGACTAAGCAGCAGGATGCAGCACCACACCCTCCTCTCACTGCAATAGACTCATGGCCAACTACTCCCCCATTTTTAGCACATTTTGCATGAGGCTGGAACTCTATTTCACAGGAAATATTTTAAAGAGATATATATCTTGACCTATTTACCAATATGGCACGTAATGCAGAGAACTCTACCACATGGCTTTTTCTGATATATGTAAAAAGGTATTCAGATTGGAAAAACACTATTGCAGTCAAAATCCTGAATTTAGAAGGTTGCACAGTCTTAACATAGACTTACACAAACTATTTTGGTTTACTGTTTAAGGCAAGGACTTTCATTTTTTAATTTTGATAGCATCTTAACTGATTAAATTTCTGGACGTAGGTGCTTAAAACATCATCATTTGTAAATCATTTTAAACAACAGGATGTCACAAGATGACACAACAATGAACATTAAATTCATAACATTATCAAAGTGATATCTTTTTTATTTCAAACATCATCTAAAATCATGCATCTTGGTCTTGATGAACAGAAGAGATGTTATATTGTGATGAATACTTTGAAGTATTTTACAATCAAGAGCTCTTTTTTCTAAAATTATCAGTCACTAATCTTTTCATTGTCTGACTGTCAGAATGTAAACCTGCCAGGAAGTGGATGAAGCGCCTGGAGGAGGCTAACTGTGTGTTAATGCATGTATTCTTTTGTTCAGAATCAATTATTCATGAGCCACTTTTCTCCTACATTTCTCCCACTTTTCCACTAAAATAATAATTTGTGAGGAAAAAGCTCTGTGAAGCATTCCCTTAATTTTTTACGTGACAACTTTTCATAAATGGCTTCATAAATCACTGCTGCCAGCCTTGTTCAGTGGCCACGGTAAGGGCTCCTCAAGAGAGATTGGCTGATTCACTGAACCACAGAGGAGGTTTGGTCCCTGCCTACTGGATCACAGTCTGAGGAAAATGTACGTACAGACCACAAGATTTCAGCTCTGATGTAGCGCGTGGCTAAAGATGCTTTTTGTGTTCTGTGTTGAATTTCTATGTTGAACATTTAAGGAATATCACAGATGTGAAGAACCAGCTCCAGGGAGAAGATTTATTCCTTTAGGACACACTAACAGCATTTTTAGATCCACTTAAAACTATAATCACAAAACACCACACAGCAAGTACATGATTTTATTAGATTGGCTAATTCAACTCTTTCAAAGCTGCACTATATATTATTATTATTATTATTATTATTAATATATTATATTATATATATATATATTATATATTTCAACAACTGATAAAATTAGTATTGATACAAAGGAAAGCAATTGTTTCAGCATCTTCTAGCTTCAGGTCTAAAAATAAAATAGTCTGATTTGCTCCCACTGGTCAAATCAATATAAATTTCAGCTATACATATATTTTATATATATATATATATATATTTTTTTTTTTTTTTTTTTTTTTTTTTTTTTTTCATGGCTAAATAAAAAAGATACGATACAAACAAATCAAGATAAAAGATGAAGAGATGGGATTTATTATGCATGAACAGCAGTGGTAGCACAAAGGATGTAGTGGAAACACAACAAATCTCTAATGGATATCATAAGCACACTAATAAAAACAAAAATAAAAGTCTCTGTGATGCAGCCAGCTCACACAAGTGACCTCTCCTTTCACTTCACAGCAAATCCCTCCTGTCACCTCGTGATTCAGACCGGCCGGAGAAACATATGAGGGTTGTTATTCACAACATGCTCCTGGTCACTATCTGAGTGCCACTTCATTCACAAATCCATAGTGAAGCGGCAGCAGTGATGAGATGGTGGAGCAGGGGACAGACAAAGTGGACGGGAGAGAATGTAGAGCAGGGGGCGAGTGAGCAACATCGTTCAACAGTGAATTGATGATGATGATAGCGGGGTGTGTCATGTATATGTGTATGTGTATTTGTGTGTGCATTCACTTGTGCATGTCTGCGTCTGAGTGTGTTTTATGTGTGCTGCGCTGGCTGCCTGAGCAATGCTTCACATTGGTTCTCAGTATGTCCTCATAGGGCTTCAGGTTAATGTGCCCTCTGGGACGTTGTGTTGAAATCCAACACCTGAAACACACACATGCACGTAGAACGTGCACATAGCAACTACAACAAACATTAACAAACTACCCTTTGATGAGATCTAACTCATCTTGACACAAGTATCACATTTCCCTGCTCCTGTTTAGGCTTGTGTGTCCCTCCTGTCCAAACAGAGAATTGTCTATGGCAGCTAGTGAGCAGGGTGCGCTCCATCAGCATCTGCCTCATGATGCTAACGTTGTCAGCATTAAAACCAGCCTTCAGTAAGTACAACAGAGCAGTGGTGCAGCACTAAATTTCGTACTGTGCATTATTCCCCCATTGCTCCAGCTGCCACTGTTACTATAATAGCCTCTCTGCAGATACCTCTGAGCCCCCCACAGCTCTGCCATGATACACTCTGCTGATCTTAGATTTGCATTTCGTCCACAGTGACACAGACAGAGGAAAAAAAAGAAGAAAAACTAAATGTGAAGAGGGCGGGGAGGGGATATCATCGACAATATGTGCGGCTGAGAGGAAGTGTGACACAAATGAGGCAGAGCAGATCAGGTAACTGCATCCTACAGCTAAAACGTGTGGCTGGTATGCATGGTGCATCCTGCCACACGTGTCAGGCTCAAGCATGGAATGAGAGGATGGGATCATGATGCTTGTGATGCTGCACAGAAGTCTGGCTGCTGTGACGACTGTGTCACGAACACAGCAACAGTCTCCCTCACACCCCCCTTTATCGTAAGATGTGTGCGTGATGCAAACGCATGTGGCACTGAGCCGCAGCAGGGTGTGTGGTGATTCATCAGAACGGGCTCACGATAGAGAGACATGTTCACTGACTGCATGGTGGATTGTGGGAAAACAAGCTACCATTCTGTACGTTCCTGTTGTGGGAATACAAACATTCCCTCGTCACTGCTGCTGTCCTGTTCTGAGCTAACTATAGAAATCCTCTGCCGTGAGAGTATATGAACCTCATTCAGCTGCAGACAAGGACAGTGATGACATTAGGATTTAATTCAGGGAGGGTGACAGTGTTCTCATTTAATGACTGACAGCAGGTCTTTTATATTCAACATGGGAAACAAGATTCTTGCACCTATGACCCTTTGACCCTCTGTCTGTGCATCCACAGCAAAAGAGTGCACAAGGTTTATCTGTTATGCAAACATGGAACTTCCATATCACTATAAATCTTGAGAGAAGATGCTGACATCACTAAATGGTGTATAGATATGGCATCTGTTTTTGCTGCCAGCACAGTCTCAGTTCTAAAAGTAATTCCAATATTATAATCATCTTTTCAAACTAAAGTACACTTTCCTCATCAAAAGCAGCATAATGTATCAAATCCATGGCTCACAAAAATCATGGGATTACACTATGGCCCCGAAGGATTAAAAAGTGCATCCCTAAAAGATTAGAAGTGACCCGACACACTCCCCATGATAAAACCTTTATGTGCTGTTATTTTCTGTAACAGGACACACAACCCAGCGAGCGAAATTCCACAGTATACTATGGTGTGATGGGATGTGGCTCTGTCCCCGGTGAGGTCGTCCTCAAATGTGTCGTTGCTTTGACCTACTGATGGGATCTGTGGGTGTGTGTGTATGTGTGTGTGAGAGACACCCCTTATACTCTGTTTTATGATGAAAGGCTTGGGATCAAGCAGGAAGCCCCTGTGGTCACAAATCGTTACCATTTCATGTGACTTTACGATAAGAAAAGAAACGGAGGGATATCACACATCCGTTCACACAGAGAGTCTGTAACACACAGGCTGATGGTCAGTTTACTGTATAGTGGTAGTGGTACAGTCCATATTAGTTGAGTCATTCTGGTAATGTACTGTCTTGGTTTAAATGTTGATCATTTCAATAGTGGGACAAATGATTAGCACATTAATGACATTAAAAACTCAAATTAAAAACTATCGCTGTTATTTTAAATGCAGATATATTACAGTTGCTTTTTGTTTGTGTTGTAAAAAGCTGCTTATTGCTCTGTATATTTGGGCAACTGGGAGCAGCCTATCACAGCGCAGCATACTCCAAACTATTCAGTGTAGCATCTGTGATTGGCCATACAGATTTAATGAACTCTTAGTGTAAAGCCTCATGGCACCACTTTGTTTATTGGGGAAAACAAAATTGCTATTGTGAATATTTGATTTACTTCCCCTCTCCCTGCAATAAACAAAATGAGATGACATGTATTCATCCATTTTTTGTATTTAAAAAAAACTTTTTCCTATAGATTTCCACATGTAGTGATTTAGACAATTTGCACTAACGTCTGCGCACCCACAGCCAGATGGTTACAAGAGGTTACACTGATATTCCATTTAAAACCAAAGACTCGCCACAAGCGCAAAAATCAATAAGTGAAAGTCAATGAGGAAGCATTCTGTAAGTGATGAACACTTCACAGATGTTGCTGGCTTCATGTACTCAGCTGCATTGTGCAGACACCTTGATGCATGTACACACTGACACACACACTCACTCTGGCCACAATACCCCCGTCCAGCATTTCATAGATATTAGCCTGAGCTTGAACTTCTTAGCGATGCTGTGAAAACTAAAACACCAAGATGAGGCCGCTGCTTTCTAATGATGCTGTGATAATTATCCCTGAGGCAAAGAAAACTGCTGCTCTGTTGTTTTGATATTTGCTGTAGAAGTTAGAGAAAAAAACAACAGTGCTGCACAAATGCACTGTACTGTACACGCAGGCTGCCTTTCATTGTTTGTGTAACTGTCTACAGAAAATACAATCCACACAACACACTAAATACACAATTAAGAAGTTCACATGTCCATATTAACTTTAACTTTAAGATAATTAATTCAATAATTTGAATTTCAGCACTGCATTGTCATCCTATATCCAGAGAGCTACAGTCTAAATCATGAGATATAACCAGCCTTACTGAAAGTATCTGTCGGATCCTGGGAAGTAGCTTAGTTCAAGCCTCTGCCTGGCTGCTCCACGCAAACACATGACCTTCTTCACACAAACTGTTCACAAACGCAGGTCAGTCCAATCCAAATGAGGTACCGGAGCAGGCTCTCAGCTTACAACTAGGTCCTGGTTCTGTGTTTCAAATCCTGTCTCCTCTAGTGCAAAAAATGTCCTTGTTTTATTTCTAGAGAGCTAACGGTGATCTACACACGGCGGCAGCAAATCTAGTTCTGCAGCAGTGTGCTTTGGACAGTGGCTGACACTAGCTCTGTCTGCTCTGTCTCTGCACAAGACACATGTTAAATAAGAAAGCCAAAGGCAATCAAGGTGAAAATGCAACGCAGTGCCACCTCCACTTTGTGGATAATGGAGAGAAGTCAAATGAGAACGAATGAGTGGTGCGGTGTTGCAGAGGTCTTCTCTTCGAGGGATTCTGGTCCACTAATGACAACAATGCATCCTGAATTGGTCTCTATTGAAAGAAGATAACTAGAAAGAAAGCACGAGCAGAAGGAAAAACAAGCTGAATGTGCTTGTCTCAACCGAGGGCGATCAGAGAAGAAGAGAAGGCAAGAGGAAAAAATAAGCCTCCAGGTATATTTTCAGATGCAGTGTCACTCTACCTGACTCAGCCGGGCCTATCCTCGCCGGAAAAGATATATGCATCCACTTCGTCAATTGCCAAGTACAATCAAACTAGGTTAAATTCCAGTTCAGCTGCATCTCCTAATAGTCAAATGATATTGATTCATGACCTGTTTTGTTTCTGACGGTCTGCTGCGCCCACAGTGCTCTGCTACACGGCTGGATTTAGATGAATGGCACAGTTTATGACCCTGCTGCAAAGGCTTCTGGGGGCCTGAAATCAAGCCGACTTTCAGATTTAACATCATCATCACGTGATCGCTACAATTGGCTGGACGTCGAGCAAGCGACCCCATCTAACCTGCAGGGCCTTTCAGCCCTCTGCCTAGGAAGGGATTACATTCCTTGGTTGATTACTAGGTCACATCTATCACCAATCATAAACAGAGCAGGAAGTTTCACCTAATCCCATTCAGCTTGAGGTCTTATGATCTTCAAACTAAAAATAATACATGATGTGTGTGTGTTTTTTTTTGTATCCACAAGTGGATTTTCAAGCATCAAATCAAATATGGAAGAGGGAGAGGAAAAGGGAAAGAGGGGGGGATCATAAATTCTGTGCGTTACAAAATGGATCAGACTCTTTTCCTGGTTCTGCACCATGATGACATGGTTGGTTTTCAGTGACCTGGTTTGGGACTTGGTGGGTGTTGTTAAATTCTTTCCTGCTGCCTCTATCTTCTCACTCTTCTGCCTCAAAACATTTTACATCTGTCAACGTGATTTACCATTCTCTTTCCTTCCTTCTTTCCTCTCCCCCCCACCTCAGCCCTCCCATGAGACGGACCCTGCGTTGGACTGCAGATATGCTACTATGTGCTGTTTGTGACAGTGATGGTCACAGCTGAGTGACGGCAGCATGGAATCAGGGAGGGCGGGTGGAGACGGGCTGTTGACACGGCGTTTCCCAAACAGAGGCTGAAGGTAGGGGAAATGGTAAAGGAGCAGTGGGGGTGTTTTATCAGTGCACAGTCAGGGATGTGGCTATAGGCTGCAGGGCTCTAAGTAGCTTTGAGTTTGAGTGACTGCCACTCTGGGAGACGAGGAGATGATTTCAGACCATCAGTGATGACACAGCAGGCCTGAGAAGGACTCTGAACGACATTGGTAAACTTAAAATCTTTAAAAGTTTGAATATTGCTACTGCATTTGCTATACATATATTATACCTAAACGATTTTCAAATAGGCTGGCACAATTAGTGGCATACATGGGGTTGTGTGTAAAAGAAAATGTAGTGAGTATACAAGTGTAAATAGGGCCACCTTCACTGCTGTGCATGTATCACACATTAAAGATGGAAAATTAAAATCCCACCTTGACACTTTTTATATTTGATGAATCCAGCTCATGTTGTATTACATGATAACTTACAGTACAACAGTCTAACCTCTGACCTTGCAGTCACAAGACAACACACTAGACTAATGTGTTCCAGTTTGTCACCTAATAAAGTTATAAAGTCCGAGTTACTCCAAACCTTTATGGGTGAGTAGATCTTCATACCATATGCTGGAAATAAGGACCAGGTTGAAAAAAACCGAACTTCTCCTTTAATTCCTCACTTTACTTTTGTGTGAAGAAAGTGACAGATTCAAGATTAAATCAATGCACAAATCACAATTTGTCTTGGTTTAACAAGGCCCTACATCCTCTGCAAGAGTACGGAAAACAACCCATAAAATAAAAACCCTATTAACAGGGGAAAAAAACGTAGAAACCTCAGCGAGCTGCATGTGAAGGATCCCTCTCCCAGGGAAATAGAGGTTGATCGACAGACTAGCTTACTAATATATATTTATATATGCACACATACTTATGTGTATATACAAGTATTTGTGCAAAGAGCCGCAGCACCAGCACAATCGAAGGGGAACATTATTGTGTATAAGAAATAAAGTGCTTTGTGCATTATTGTTGTGTGTGCTAGTGTTTTCTAAAGTTAAATGGTAAGGTAAATGGTTTGTATTTATATAGAGCTTTTCTAGTCTTGATGACCACCCAAAGTGCTTTACACTACAGTTTGCCATTCACCCATTCACACACACATTCATACAGTGCATCTATTAGCAGCACTTTTTTTGTTCTATGGGGCAATTCGGAGTTCAGAATTCAGATCTTGCCCAAGGACACTTTGGCATGCAGATGGGAAGACTGGGAATCGAGTTGCTGACCTTCTGGTCAGAGTATTGCCGCTCTACCCCTCAGTCACAGCCGCCCCCAGTTCTACTGTCATACTGGTGGTAAGGAGCAGTGTGTATTCATGAGCCCGATGGCCTGTGGTAAACTGTTGTCCTGGACTTCACACTACTGTAGTGTGTGAAGAGGCTGTGTTGGGGATGTGTTCTATCCCTGATCATGTTGTGTGCCTCTCTCCTGACCATGGTGTGGTAAATGTCCTGGTATGAGGGGAAGGTTACTCCTGTGCAGTTCTGATTACACGCTGGAGGGCTGGGCAGTGCAGTTTCCATACCACACTATGATGGAGCTGGTCAGGCCAATCTTTACTGAACAGCTACAGTTGCTGAGAATTGTTGGTGGCATACCAAAGGTTATTTGGTTTTGTCTGTACTCAGACACTAGGCCACCAGGTCTGCTACCTCCCTCCTGTAGGTCGTCTTACTCCCACCAGTGATCAGCCTGATCACTGTAGTATTATCTTTACAATCTTAATGATGTTGGTGTTGTTCTGGGTGGCCACAGTCACAGGTGAAGAGTGTGTAGAGTAGGGGGCTCAGCACACAGCCCCGTGAGGACCCTGTACTCAAAATGATTGTGCTGGATGTGTGGTCTTCAACTCTGAATTACTGGGGGTTTGACTGGTAATAAATTCAGCACCCAGTTACAGAGGGGTTGAGGGTGAGGAGCTTAGCAGAGAGTTTGTGTGAAAGAAGTTGTACAGCTCCACATCTATCAGTTCAGTTGACAGTGTCTGATCTGTGAGTTCTCCACAAGCACAGGCTCCAACCTCCTGTCTGTGAGCACACCAACCAGTGCCTAGTCTGCTCATTCTATGTTTATACTCTGCACAGTTAATATATCTTCCGCACTGCACCGCCTGTTAGGGCTCCTTTTTAAGAAAAGCTAGCACACTATGTAGGCCAAGCCCCAACAGAATATGCCATTAAGATTAGGTACGAGTAAGGAATGTTGCACTCCTGCTAGCTTCTACCCTCCCGACAGAGAAAGGTTAGGAGCAGAGCAATACGTCATATTGTTCATCGTATTGTGAAGACCACTGAAGCAGGAACTGACATCCAAGCTGTAAATTATTTAATTAATAGATTATGCTTAGCTGCTTTTTTAAAACTACTATGTTAAGTCAAAATATCCTTTGTTAAAAACTATATCAGGGAGTAAGTCTTTGTTTGTACTGGATAAACATGGAAAGTCATGGCATCATCTATTGTAAAAACATTGAGCATGACACACAATTATGTCAGAGGCCCTTTGCAATATAAATCACCCTACAGATTACCTTGTTGCATACACAGTAAATGCATTTTGAAGAAAGAAGAAGGAAATGTTAAAGGTCCAGTGTGTAAGATTTAGGTGAAAGGGATCTATTGGCAGAACTTTAATGTAGAATAATCCTCATGATGTTTTCACTAGTTCGTTTCATCTAAATTGTATGAATTGTAGTTTTCTTTACCCCAGAAAAGTCCTTTATATTTAAATACTTTATATTTACATTGAGGGGACCCTCTCTATGGAGGCAGCCATGTTTTTTACAATAGTCCAGACTGAACAAACTAAACACTTTGAGTTTTTATGACAACTGAAGCTGCCACAGGTTCTTTTTCATGTTTGGAAGGAGAGGAGGTGAGGGGTGTTCAGCTGCAATATGCAACTTCACCACAACTCGCAAATAGCAAGTCACAAACATGTTGACACTGATCACATCAATGACATAATTGTTCCCCACCAAAGTATTGATTGTTGCAGTGCAATAGCCACTTGTAGTGACTTGAGTATTTTCAAACATTCTCATGTTTAGGCTCTTATAGGGAAAGTTCACATTGACTTCAAATAAAGTTTTGATCATGATACATTTGTATTCTACAGTGGCTGAAGAACAGAGATTTGCTGCAGTATCTTGCTGCCCTCTCAGCTGCCCCATCTAGTCGATCTACCTCTGACCGCCTCTGGTGTGGTCAGATATGTGTTTTGTGTGGCTACATCCAACAGCAATGTCACAGCGCACTGACACACCCTGGAGCGAATGAGTAAATGACGCCGTGAAGCTTTTCCAGGTTGGACACTGACCCGACACACAGACACATTACAAAGACCTTCCAGTATGACATGAAAACATATTCATGGGGACTCCTCCTGCCTGCTGCTGTTACTGTATACAGCATGTTGATTGTTCAGTGCTTGTCAGTGATTGTTCATTTTCACAAAGCACTCTGTGTCGAGAACACATTAATATTTGTTGAGCTTTTCATAACGCAGATTCTATTGTAATTACACAATGGCTGTATTTCTGCACTGGAATTTTTTTCTCAAGAACCATGGTCTCCCCATCTCATCCCCTCTCTGTCACACGAGTGATTGCATGCTCTCTCTCTCTCTCTCTCTCTCTCTCTCTCTCTCTCTCTCTCAATCCACACATGCATTTCTTCTCGGTTCTGCTAAGTAGGCATTTTTCATTCCAGTGAGCAAGCTGCATTTGGAATCAAAGGCAGTGACGCTGCGCGGCTGTCTGGCTACACAGAGAGTGAGGAGGTAATGAAAAAAGCTGAGGGGTGAGTCAGAGGATGCTTTAATAATCCTTGCTGCCCAAAATAACATCTCTGGGGCTGGACGGACCAACGACCCTCATGGGAAACCAGCAGCGGTTCAATCTGGTCTGGAGTCCTTACATTGGTACAACCCCACCCTAACATACACTTTCCCCATCCCTCTCTGAGTCCATTATTGTCAACAGATAAGACTGCAGCAGCACAGCAAAGCGTGGCAGACAGCCAAGCCCTTCCTGAAAAGACTAAGGAGGGCAAAGGGGTGCATGCACGTGGGGGGCATACAAGCTGCAGGAGGTGTGATCCAGACAGTGGGGGGGAGGAGCACGGGTCTGACCGGTGAGCAATGTTATTGTCCAATCATTGCTGACAAATGGTGATGGGGTCCAGGATAAGTAGCTCTTCATGTTGGGTTCAAGGTTGGGCCTCAATTGTCCCATAAAACATGCTGTCTAGTAGGCCTATTGTAGATGCCTGCACAAAACCTCCAGGCTCACTTGACATTCTTCAGTTTCACCTCATCCTCACAGTATTGAACTTTTTAGATAATACTGCTCATTAAGAAAATGTAATTACTCACATTCAAACACACAGAACACGTTAGCAGGCTGGTGTTAAATGAAAGACTATAATACTACATAAATGAAAAACCTCATCCTCACCTTCTGAGCAGTGGCCTAAAAAAGGCCCAGTGTGTCAGACTCTATTATCAGACATTATCAGATTTGGTTCAAGCATATTAAGCATGTTGATATGCATGTTAACTAGCTTTGACCAGTTGTGGTAGTAAAGTCACAGGATCACCTCACCTTTGATTGCCTCATGTGATATCTTCACATTATTTTAATTCAGGCAGAAGTTGTATTTGGACCAACAAATGCTTTACATCTCACACATAGATGTGTGAGATAAACCTACACACCAGAATGCTCTCAGAAGGACCTCTGACCTCTGAGTGAATAATTCAATATCATCAGCAAATGCTTTGTTTAAGTCGAAAGGAAGTCAGATTACTCTGTTAGGAAGCAGCAATGATCTATAATCTAAATCTTAAAATAGAGTGATAACTAGTTCAGTTTAATCAGGAAAAGAAATCCCACTGACCACTAGAGCTAAACCTCAAATATTTTTTTAAATGTGCAACACACACTTTGACTGGAGTAGAAGTTGTCCAGAGGTCAGCACCTCTGTGCAAAAGGTTTGTTTGGATAATAACTGAGACAGTCACACAGGTTTGATCTGACAATGTGCCAGATTACTCATGCAACATTTGACAAAGTGCAGTAAAGTGTGCAAAGTTCCACGAGAACAACTACACTGGATGAGCTGATTTTATCAGTTCTGATCTGAGACTAGTTAACAAATAGTTCCCCATCAGTTACTTCTGAAAATGCTATTAATTTCAGTGCATTTTTCAGATTTATAAACTAAACTAACACTCTTCTCCCTACATCTGCTCCATTCCAGTTGTGTTGCCTTTTCCCCAAGTCTCTCTTAAGTTGAACTCAAACAGATCTGCTGCTAGAAGGCTCGCCTGGAGGCAGACAGGAAGCTGAACGTAATGGGAACACAGTGCCTCCCGAGCTCTCTTCAGAAACACTTCTCTTGTCTGAGAGATGTCACTACACACCCACAAGCACACAAACACATTGTAATATATCATTGCGAAGCTCTGCTAAATACAACGCTTGACGGGTTTGGGAAAGCCAGACAGGAAGAAGATGCTTGTCTATAAAACTAAAAGACTTAACACATGTTATGGCACATAACAAGATATCAGGTAATATATTTTCTATTATTAAAGGCTTAATACAATAATGCAACCTTGCTGCTTCCTCCACAGAGAAAACTAATAATGTAGGATAGATGTACTGCAGCACTACTTCCCCATATTTGAAAAATGCTAGGTCTGTGACAAAGTTTTGCCTTTCCTCTGCGTCGGATGAAAAAGCCACTTGCTGTGTCCCTGTGTGCTCAGCAGAAACAGCTTTTCTCCTGCACTCAATGACATTGACAAGCCAACGTCTCAATCGATGAACCCATGGTCAGACCTTTGCAGAGCGAGCCCCAGACCAAAGGGCTGTGTGGGTTAATTGTAATTGCATAGGACAGCGTCTGTAACACATGGTTTCGGCCAGGCAGCTAAACTGGTAAGAGGGGCCCTGCATGGTCTGAGAAAACATTTAGTCTATTACCCCAGTTTACCTCACAGAGATGAACCTGAGCTGATTTTCTCATATTTTTAATCAGCTGATCTGTGCTTGGCCACCACTGGCCACCACAACTGCTCCTTCAGTTAACATGTGACATTAGTCAAGATGGCACAGCCGCAGCGGCCCAGTGCTCCTCAACTTTCGGCGGCTTTTTCCTTTTTTTATCCTTTCTCTCTTTTTCTCGACCTTGTCTGCTACATGTCTGCGTCTTGCACCTTTTGTGCAACTTACAGTGTTTCGCTTTAGTTGTGTTTATTTTGTTTTCTCTGTGTTTATATAAAGAATGTACAGCTTTACTTCTTGATTCCTGTTCTGATTTCAAATAGTAAATAAATGCTGCTGTAACAAGAAGAGCTGGTAAAAAAAAATTTTTCACTGTTTTAATGTTGGTGACAATGTTGAACATTGACAATAAAGGATTCTGATTCTGATATATTGCAAAATCCCAAATGCTCCTCATACTTTATCGTATTTGTACGAAAGAAAGCTTGTTGAAGCAAACAAGGGGAGAGGTATGCTTTCTACTTCAGAAAGCAAGGTGAGGAATGCAAATAGTCCTCTAACAGGATCAAGAAAGACATATGAATAAATGGAATGAAGCCCGTCTGGTAAAAAGAGAAAAATCTTCAAAGTCAGCTTCTTTCCTCTTTCTAGCCACCCCTGGAGATCAGATCAGCTACTATCCTAAAACCTAATGAACTAGTAAACACTGGGAATTAAATGAATATTACATGGGGTTTCATTAATGCCAGCCAGCACACTCCAAAAATAATGAAGGCTAGAAACGGAAGCAGGAGGAGACAGTTACTGGAGCTTCTTCTTCTCTGTTTACTCAGCATCTGCCTGCCAGAGTAGGAGGCTTTTGATCACTCCTCGGCTGGGTTCTCCTCTTTGCTGTGTGGCAGGAGAAGCCCAGGGAGGCTGCCGAGCACCGCCAGGGCCGGCTCATTTGCAACACAAATGAACTGAGCTAATTGTACACGTGTGGGGAGACGGGGGGAGCCACACAGACACACACACAGACGGTGCAATGTTTGCAAAATATGGAAATAATTAATCTCATTGAGCTAGTGAAATAGCATCAGTGTTGCAAAAGAGGATTTGAGCACGGGCTGGGGATGAGACGGATCGTGATACCAATGGGCTGGATAGACGCAGATGTTTAGATTAGGCTTTTTCATTATTGCTTTATCACATAGCTTCTTCAAGTGTATTTTGGTAATTGAATAAATTGGAGCATGAAACAGATTTGGATTTAGAGCACAGCAACAGGATTATGTGTGAAACAGTCATTTTCCCATTCATGAAACAATGCATGTAGATATTATGCTATCAGGGCAATTGTGCATTGGGCTTGTGGGGTGGAAGTAGTAATAGTAGAATGACTGAATTATTAAAAGGTTCCACATACACAGTAAATGACAGGAGAATTTGAAATGTTTGTTTTGTAGTGTCACACGGACTCCACTGCACTGGATAAAGGGGATTTTGCCTCAGAGAGCCCACCTCTTGACCTTCCAAAGGTCTAACGTTTTAATCCTCTTCAATCAATAAATCAAATGTAAAACAAGAATGATGATGCTGTGAAGTACATTTAGGAGTAGATAGCCTTGCTCTCAATTAACAACTCTACTGAGCATCAAGGCCAAAGGAGGATTTGTGGAACAACGTACGTGCACCATACACTCCAACTAAGATCCTGCACTGACTGTAAGATACGATAGCAAGCAGTCATATTTAACCCCTTTACAAAATGGCAAATGGTCGCTGACATTAGCAATTAGCATCAAACATCAAGGCATATGGCTGAAAGCAGAGCATGATCCATGCACCGTATGCAGTTTCTCTGCTCTCTGGGCTATTTAAAAACAAGATGACATCAGACATCTGTTTGTGAGCAGGAAAAAAAAGATGCTTTTTGAGAGGAAAAAAAAAAGACCTCCCAGGGACTGCGCTTGAAACACATGAACTTACAAGTGCAGTCGCTTTCACAAAGACAAGGGACACACAGAAGAGAGCTGAGTCTAGCATTTCAACCACTCAGCTCTCTTTTGTTCATCAGTGAGTTGAAGGAGAAGAAGTTGAGGGCCTGGGGCAGAGTTGGAAGTGGCCGAAATGAAATATAGTTTTACTGGGAGGACACCCTGCCTGCTGTAGGTCAACCATTATTGGCAAGTTAAGGTTGAAGGTGACACACACAGTAATGCATGTGCACACATGCCTATTCAGCCTTTGAGGGAATCAGTCTCGCTCCATGAGCATGAAAAGAGCCCAGATGTCAGCACCTCTGTGCAAGCTGCAGATTTCTTTTGTTGCTCTGTGACTCTTTCTGTACCTTCCTCATCCTGTTTCACTGCCGAGAACGGGCTGGCCAGTCCGACCTATACGTAATGTACTGTACATCTTACTGGGTGATATCACGTGTACCACTGGCTGTGGGACTGTGCCATAGCAACCTGTAACCAAACCTGGGCAAAGGCAGTTCCACCTCCCTCTCTGAGCAGCAGCATTAGCAGCAGTGGCTGCAGGCCTGGAGCTATCTATCTACACAGCCAACCAGTAGCTTCTAGTTCTCTCTCTTTTCTTTTTCTTCTTCTTTTTCCTCTTCTTCCTCTCTTACTCTTTGTCTGATGCTGAGATATGATTTGGTGAGAGCAGAGAGGAGTCGGATATATCGATTCAGCCTCTACTGCTGTCTCTCTCGCACTATTCATGCCCTTTTCCTCTGCCCTGCTATCATTCCACCTCTCTCCACGTTATATCTCTCTTTTTATCCACTTCTTTTCCATCTCTCTCCAGCGTGCAATCATAATAACCCCTCTCTAAGATGCCCAGGCAATAAACTAGGGTCTCCCTTCTTCCTACACATACATCTCCCTCAGTGAGGACAAAACCAATAAAGGGCTGGCTTAATTACCGCTGATGACTACCGGCAACACCCGGGTCCACCACCATGGGCCTGAGGATGGGCTGGATGAGTGTGGGCGGGGTTGAAAAAAATAACTACTGAGGATACACTGAAGCCTCCGTTTGACTCCTACACCTAAACCCTCAAGATGCTACTTTATAGTTCTCACAGATCAGGAAAGACCAGGTAATGGTAGCCTTGAGGCTGGCTGGGAAGATGTGGGTAGGGACAAAGAAAGTGTAATGTTCCTCCTCTCCACAGCTATAGTGCTGAGAACTCCTTCAGCAAGGCAGTTTTGAGAAAATACAATATACTAATGAAGAAGGGTAAAAACAGAGCACAGGTAAATGTTATGTAAACTACAGTGTGGCCAATGATATATCAAGGTGGATACACCCCCCAAATGAACACAAGTGTTGGGGACTGTGAAGAGCCGAGGGACAGACTGCTGTGAATCTATGTCCTTGTCTCTTTTTTCTAGGTCTGCAGTCTGTCTCCTTCTCTTTCTCCTCCCTTATTCCTCCTTCCTCTATTCTCTCCATTTTCCTCCACTTCTTTCCCCCAGTTCTGTCACATCAACATGAATGTGGGGCTCCGGGGTCCCACAAGCTGCAGCCCCAATGTCTGCCTCATCTGCAGCTCTGTCGCCATGGTGACTGATGCCTGGTTGTTCCTGCCTTCCTCTTGGTACTTCCTGTCTTCCTCTCTCTGTTTTCTTTACTTGCTTTGTCTGTCGACTGAGCTGCTCTCCACATCATCAATACAGGCTGACAAGAGGTGGCATGAATAGAATTCCAAAAAGGAAAGTGGGCATCTTGTGTGCTACATGCATGAAGGAAACCCACTGCACAACTCACTTTACAGATGGTCAAGGATGATACAGATTTAATGCTTTAGATTAACTAAAAGGTGGTTCTAGATTAAGGGGTCTCATGCCTACATAAGGAAATTCAACTAGTTAGCGGTACAACTGGAAAGCTTTTCTGCTCCCTCTGCAGACTAGAGGGTTGTAAGAGTTTGTGACAACAAATGTAAAAACGATTATGATGGTTCAACTGCATGAGAGATTCTGGGCATATGTTAGATAATTCAGATGATGGATGCTTTTAATTATCAGAAACTATATTAAATAAATGGCCTACATGAGTGTAGTGTTGAAGTTTAACATGTCAAGCCAGAGAAATTGCATAGAGAGAAAACCAAGCTGTGTCTCCAGGAGTAGGGTTCGAGATTAAAATCTACAACATAGGATTTCAGAAGTTACTTGCCCCACCCTGTCATTTCATCTCAATAAATGTTGTTAGGAATGCCATCCCTTGTTCTCTGCCTTCCTTTTTAATCAGGGCTGGCTTACATCAGGATTAACTGGAATGCTACATCATCATTTCTATTGATAAAACATTACACCTTATCACTATGGCAACCCCATCATTTGAGGGGCCAAGCGAAGAGATTGAGATCGCTGAAAGAGGAGAGAGTCTCGGTGGGGGTGTTCCACTCCATAGGAAGCGTCAATAGAAGTGACGGTGGGGGAAAACAAGTTGGTTGTCTTCCTATCTGTACTGCACATAAAATGAAGTAGTGCACAGCTGCAGATATGCTGTCACTGCAGGAGGACAATATGTGAGGCCGTGGGATGTAAACAGCTGTGAGTGTGAAGATGACTCACTAAAATCGCCAAGATTGCGCAATGTGGAAATCATTAAACAGCAGCAAAACGAGTTTTATTCAATATACCAATATTGGAACATGTGGCTGCTTCCAATACATTGAATAAAAATGCAGCTATTCATATCTCACTTATACAGAATCATAGGCTTTACAAAATGCTCAAGTGGGAAAAGACTGTAAGATGAATACCACAGACTCAATAATGTCCCCTCGATTGCTCCATGCAGAGGTCTGACAATAGACACACTTTGGTCTGATGACAGTCATGATGCTCAAAGGTCTACTGCAACAGGGATGGTATAGGTGGTGTGTGTGTATGCATGCGTGCATGCGTGTGTGTGTGTGTGTGTGTATGTTTGTGCTTGGGGAAGGTGGAGTGAGTATGGATGTGGTTTAAATGTAGTGACCACTCAATTCAAAACCATTCAGGCCTTCTAAGAACAGATCTCCACACCCCATTAGAACCTCTGCTGACGCACACATGCATAATACATGGAAGATGGATCTAAAAGCATACAGACCATTAGCAGACCTGGCTAGAAGGAGAGAGGGAAACAGACTTACACACAAACAGCCCTGATCGAACGGAGGGCCAGGCTGGATAACCACTGATAGCAGCACACACTGCTGGTTTGCAGAGTTGTGTTATTGTTGTGTACCTGTGAGCTACATGATACTAACAGACCCAGAAATAAGGCTGATACTGGAACAGTACTCAAACTGAAGAAACTTACATGAGGATTTTCTAGCATTTATTACACCAGCAATTGTGATTAGTTAGTATGAAAATGACCAACCTAGCCCTATCCTCAGCTTCCATTCAGGGACTGTTGCCTCTACCCAAGGGGTTTGCTAAGAAGAAAAGAAGGGTAGTGATGGGAAATAAGTTCAATTTAATCAGTCAGATGTGATGATTGTTGGATCACAGTTTCCAGGCGCAGAGCCCCCTGTTCAGCCCTTCCAATGGCTGAGTTTTCTGGCCATGTAATGTGAGGTGGCAGAGAGCCCAGCAATGCTGTAAATTATTTCTGACGGTAGGGTGGGGGACAAGAGGGAAAGACTTGCAGTCCCCGGAGACAGAGTGCATACTGTGGAGATACGGAGCCAGCATTAAACCGTACCAAGAAAGAAAATAGGCCTGCACGTTCTCGGAGCCCTGCGGCTGCAGGAACGTGAGTCTGTTTGCAAGTTTGAAGCCCCTCTGCAGTCTACATAATGTGTCGAACAGTCATGCCTCACCAAATGACCAGGGGCCTCTCCATGGGGGAACAGAGCATTTAGCACAGCAATCATAATATGCTCCAATGCATCTATGTGAGATCCAACTTCTCTCTTAAGACACCACTTATTTTCCAGCAAATACAGTATGGGCCTGTATGTTGCAGTAACATGGTGGCTAAAATGCTTTTTCAAATAATGAAAATAATTATTTCTCTTTTAATCTTAGTTTAAATATGTCTTAATTCAGTGGCAATGTGTATGTAAAGTGCTCATGGGGGAGGGTTCCTGCAGTTTAGACACCATTTTATCAGGTCCCTCATACTTGCTCTGATATGAAGGCCTGTACTTTCTCTTGCTCCAAGAAACACGATGGCGTGCGTTTGAGTGTGTGGGCAGCCTTGCTGAGGGTGAATGTGCGTGGGTGTGATGCAGGTGGGTCTTTTCCACTCATTGCCAGCCCGCGGACTCTTTTTAAAGCGTGCATTTACCCCCCCTCACCTTCTCGTGATCTCCTCTCAGCCA
The DNA here is from genome assembly GCF_024713975.1 of Paralichthys olivaceus. Classification (NCBI taxonomy): domain Eukaryota; kingdom Metazoa; phylum Chordata; class Actinopteri; order Pleuronectiformes; family Paralichthyidae; genus Paralichthys; species Paralichthys olivaceus. The sequence continues at coordinate 22,941,347 of NC_091105.1, read as the reverse complement.
AAACAGCAGCAGAGGCAGAGGCAGTACAGCACACATGCTGCAGCAGCGGTGCACTGGCTAGGGCGTACGCGCACGCGCATCTATGCATACACGGCTGCACGCACAGCACAGTCACACCTCGGAATGGTCACAGTCTACAGAACCTTTTCATTTTGGCTACCCCCCCCTCAGAGACGTTCAAACCCAGCACGCAGCAGCATCACTGACACGGCCCCACCATCATCCAGCCAGGAAATATCTGCAGCAGCAGCAGCAGCAGGCTCTGCTGTGGGTTGTTATTACGCAGGCTGGCTGTAGATCGATAAACGCAACACCCCCCTCCACACACATCCCCCCCACCCCCCCAATACTCGTTTGACATACCAAACGGGGAAGCCCTTCCTCATAAATCAGGGTTTCTTTACAAAGGAATCACTCACCCGATGTTGCTCAACGCCTGCTCGAACAGCTCCGTCTGCAGGATGTTCTGAGGCGCAGAGAAAGCCCCGTTGAAATGTGATAAAACCGAGCTACAGAACTGACGCAATGTCTCAAACTGCATTTTCCCCCTCCGCTTTCTTTTATCCTCAGTAAATGATCACCCCTTCTCCTTTCACCAACAACACATCCCTGCGCTCTCCCCGGACGCCCCCCTCCACACATAGGCTACACCTCCTCAGTATTGGGTTGTGATTATCTCCCGGGGCGCATTAGACGCAGAAAAGGCGCCGATCAAGTTCCATGTTTCTCCTGCCGCTCCTGGTGAAAAGTGTCCTCACACGAGACGCATTCCGGGCGGGATCCTTCGGTCATATTGCTCCGGAGCTGAAGCGATTAAAAAAAGGGAGGTAGTGCCGGTAACGTGCTTTCTCTGCCTCCCGCTGTAGCAACAATCTCGTCTCGGTGTGCGGGAAGAGGAAGAGGAGCGCCCGGAGGAGAGAGGAGGCGGCGGAGCATCCTACACAGCAGCCAGCAGCAGCAGCACCATCGCTTACCGGCGCATCAGCTGCTGCCTCACATTCAACTCATATTTCCAGTCGCATATGAAGAGGACACACTCGTGCTACCACACACACACACACACATATATGCACACACACTATGGGGCTGATATGCAATCGTGCGCACTCTTTGCCATATCTCTCCATCTTCTATCATGCACTCTATGGAAGGAGCGCAGCAGCAGATAGAGCACAATACAATGAAGCGAAGAGAGAGAGAGAGAGAGAGGCGATGCTGTCGTCAGGGTTTTTTTTTTCCCCTTATATCTCATATCTGTGTTCAGAGCATCAGCTCCTCATCAGTAATAAAGGAGGAAGGAGGACAGTCCTGATACTGTACCTCTGACAGAGTCTGCCTGTCAGGAGAGGGCACACATAAAAAGGGGAGGGGGTCTCCCGAGGGATTACTTGTTTATTTAATTAAATGATTTTTCAGCTGAAAACCACACAGAGAGAAACTAAACGATTCCTGAAGCAGATACTAAGCAACTGATAGTATTCAACATTTCTACAGGATAATCAAAGTCAATGTGCGAACGTTATGAACCTTTCTGAGGGTTTTCTAAAGCAGAGCAGATAACCTGTGAGTCTGGGTTTGACATCTTTAAACTTTCACTTTTGTTTAAGTATGTATATGTACATTCTTGGTATCTTTCTATTATTTTTATTTTGTATAGTTGTTGCAGCTTAAAGGGATAGTTCGCTCATAGAGAGTGGGTGGTTTCACACATTTGAAGTTTCAGGGGGAAATGGTGCTGCAGCCTAATCCAATCCAATTTAACTTAATGGTAACCACTTCTTTAAATTTAAAAATCCGTCAGAAAAGAGAAATCCTCCACATTGATCCTGCAGTGTCATCTGAGTGTCTGTAAGCCCTGACATTCGACTAGAACCAGCATCATTAACACCATGTTTTGAGCCTTAATGTCTGTTATCCTCCTCATGTAGTTACTGCAGCAGTAACTGCAGATATTGCAAGTTCTCACGAGAACTGCAGCGTTTTCATGTTTGGGTGACCTATCCCTTTAAAGCATGTTGTGTGCCTGATACATTGCTCTAACACGGGAATTTCACAGTTTTTGGGATGTCCTCCATTCATCCATCCATCCATCTATCTATCTATCTATCTATCTATCTATCTATCTATCTATCTATCTATCATTCATCCATCCATCAATCTATATATCATCCAGCCATCTTTTCAGCATTTAGTACAATAATGCATCATTGTATTGGACTTGATTTAAGATAGATTGTATATAGAGCAATGATAGGATTGTGATAATGTTAACATTGTGATGCTAAACTGCTATCAAGACATGATAGTTAGTACTTGCAGGATAAATCACTAAATTAAACATTAGCTACTAGAACCAAATGTTAGAACTTGTGAGAACACCGGCATCAGTTGGAATTGTTTGTAGGTTGTGTCACTGTATCAGCTACAGTACTACATAGCAATGGAAAGGCCCTCTCTTTCAACAGACTTGTCACAGTACAACAAGCCTTTTAAAATGATCAATGTGCCAGTGAGGCAGCACACACAACACCAGGAACCTGAACCTGAAGCAGCTGAATGGAATTCAGCCATCATTCATTTTATTATTCACACTTGATGCCAAAGTGTCTTTGTTGAAAACAAACTGTTTCTGAGATCTGAGGAGTTCATCCACTAAACCACTAATTTAAGAGAAATAACACAATTCATGATAATGTTATTACACCACTTGTCCACACCAAGCATCTAATAGATCTTGCAGTTACTGTGGATGTACATGCATGCCGTTGTATTGGGAAAGCAACATTTCAGATATGCTCTTACCTACATAACTTGAGTAATATTGAAGATTTTTAAAAGCAATGATAAATCGAATTACTTGATACTGGACTGGGCCGAAACAGCCAGTCCTTCCTGAATGTTTCCTCCTCTAACATTTTGGCAGTCTTAACATTTCTCTTGTGTGGCTGAATGTGTTAAAAAATGCAGAATCTGAAGAAATTCCGCCAGTGAATATGTTCCAGTCCCGCTGTAATCATTGTTTCATCAGCCTCACCCAACACTGCAGCTGTCCAGCGTATCTGTGTTCATTCAAATGACACCTCTGAGACCAAGATAAATTAGAAACCTTCCTAAGTTATTTCTCCTTATAAATAGACTGTCAGCTTTTTCGCCTCCTCTCCTGGACAGAACACATCCAGGAGTTAATTTAAACATTCTTTAAGATTAATGAAAGTGGGTTTTGGTGCTTATGCAGTGGGAGTGCTATTTATGGACTTGCAGCGATCCATCATCAGCATTATCCCATGAATTCTCAGACAGCCAGTTTCCTGTTGTGTCTCCGCAATGGGGGCAATGCCAAAGCAAAAATCCCTCATACCAGATCCCCCTCTCTAGCCATGCCATCAATACATATACAGAAAGAGCCTGGACGAATGGACTGACTGTCTGACTGACTGATTGCATGGTGCAGTCTTTGCTCTGCTACTGTGCGGTTGGTATTCTGAATATAGAGACATAATGAATGGAAGATTTAACAAGGATAGCCAAGGAACATATTTTAACTCAGTCAGGGGGGAAATGTGTCTACTTGAGAGTTATAGCAATGCTGAGTGTGTGTGTGTGTGTGTATGTGTGTGTGTGTGTGTGTGTCATTGTTGCACAATAGCTTAATTAATATTTTAAAGTACTGTAAGTACTACTACAACACACTGTGCTGGTTAATGGAAGGCAGCGACTATGCATATATCCATCAAAATATCCATTTGTTCCAAATATCAGGCAATTGATGACAACCAATGTTGTCATCAATTGCCAATGTTGTCACCAATTGAGCTCTCCCCTTTCTAAAGATATAGGAGCATTTTCAAAAGATTAAAAAGTAAATGGCAGGTTGCAATAGCAGAGACAGGATACACACAACTAATGAGTTGTGTCATCAAACACACTGTGGGAACAGGATAGTGCATGCTGGTTTGCCCCTGCACTAGACAATAAGGTATGTGACCCGTATTAAAGGTCAGCACAGAAATGTAGTTGAAATGGTATCTAATTCACAGATTTTTCCTGCACACACACACACACACACATATATACTGTATACATATATACATACACTCATATATGTCCATTTTCTAAGGTTACAAATACGTTAGAGCAAATAAGGATATAAGAGAAGGCTGTTTTTTTTTCTCAATGGCCTACTACCTAGCTCTCTGCTGTGAAGATAAATTATAGTGTATAGATTCTGACGATAAGCTTCTCTTCCTTCCTTTGAGAGAAAAAAGAGGAAGGAGCCCCCATGGACATGGACATGGACATGAAAGCAACCACCTTACTTGATACCAGTATCGAGAAATAAGCGACCAGATATCGGACTCACAAGCACAGCATGTCCCTGTTTGTCAGCATTTGCGAGTGCTCTCCTCAGAGTGGCTATTTAGTGCATATGACAAATTGGACACAATGTACTGAATCATAATTAGACCTGCTCTTCATTTTCTATCCCGAAAACATCTTCATATATAAGCGGTGCATTGTCTGAACTGGTTTACAAACATTCCTCTGACAAAACAGTTTCCCTCAAAGGAAGTGATGGTATGAATCCTTACAAGCACCCTTCACCTGCCAGCTGAGTCGGATTTAAAACCATCTGTGTTTGTATGTGTCGATGTGCTGCATGTGTGTGAAGAGGAGAGAGAGTGAGTGGGTGGATGACTGTTGTAGAATTGCTGAGTTAGTGCCAGACACAGTATCTGTGTCTCTCTCTCTCTTTTATAGGCCTCATGGGCTCCATGTACAAGCAGTTTTATATGGGACCTTGACTGGCTTATAGGAGACACTGCTTTTATGCCAGGCTTGATTCACTGTTCTGCACTACCTAAGTGCAACCGTCACATACAGTTCTAAGACAAAAAGACTCTACGCACCTATGTTAAGTGGCATCATATGCAAGCTCTTTACTTCTGTGCTACTTTATTCACTGATCAAATAATAGCAATGCCTCAACAAAACAATAAAAACAACCCATATGGAGGGATGTGTTCTTTCAACTTACCTGTCTATGGGTTCGTCGCCTGGTCCCGAGTACCTCAGCCCCGAACCGTTGTCAAGGGACCCCTGTCTGGGCAGGAGCCCACCACGAGCTCTGCTTCTGTCTGACGCTGGTTTCAAGTCCCCTGAGGCTCCCTGGTAGGGGTACAGGGACGGGTCCTGCAGTTTGGCCTTCTTCCCCTGTGGCCCGCCCTCAAACACACCCCGCACCTGACCGGGTTCCGAGCTGTAGAACCACGCCCCCGACTTGGTGAGGATTTCTTGTTGTTTTCGGCACAAGTTGCATACCCACATAACCTGCAGTTAAGAGAATGAGAGACATTAATGATTTGCAGTGGTGACAGAGGTTGTCCTATATACAGCCTATGATGAGCTGTAATGGAATGATTGTGTGTTTTCCGTTATGTAAATCATTGACATAACCGTGAGGTATATTGCTTTTGCTGGGTGAAACTCTTTCTACATCCAAGATGAAATTTTCAAGTGTTGAACTGGTTTACAAAAGCTTTTATATTAAATAAAGAATCTGGAGCTTTGAGTTTTCACCCCACAGTTACAATATTCATGAACAACAGTGACAATTCATGTTGGTGAGGTGAATGATGAAATTATTTACACATGCAGCAGCCTTTTATATCATTGAAGGTTCAGTGCATCAGCTTTATTATTGCTGTTAGATATTTAGTTTGTGGGTCTAAATATTCCCATCCTGCACACGAGAAGATGATTTTATTTTATTTTTCATGCTGGATATCACTATTAAACTAATATTTCTGTTTAGCAAACTGCAAGAATACAGACGCCACGTGACTAATTGCAGAGGTTAGTCCCATCACCTGACGATGGTACAGTAAGTAGAGGTCATGCTATTGCAGAAAGTGCTCTTAAGTTTGATAAATGGAAAAGAAAAGCAACATTTTCCCACTGTTGTTTTTTACAAGGACTGGAGGGATGGAGGCTTTTACTGCTCTGTGATGTCGTGCCTTTAGCTCCTCAACACTGCAGGTCCAGCAGCCAGCTCAACACATTGGTCTGATAAATCCAGGGGCAGACAGCAGCCCTGATCACACACACACACACACACACACACACACACACACACACACACACACACACACAGACACACATGCTGCTTGGCGACACTCAGCCTTCTTTCAAACCTGAAGACTTTGTGACACTGGTGTCTGATCCAGGTGACCACACCTGCTTCACAAGCAACTGAAAGTGATGTCTAAGTGTTTCTGAGAAGACTAAGAACTTGCCAAATGATTGACAGGCCAGACAGCCAGTAGGGCAGCCAAGAGCTGCTGCAACCCCCACCCCCTACTACATTCCCCGCCTTTACAATCCCAGTGCTGAGTCAGTGCATTACCGTTATTAGTGTGAGCGGGCCTTGATGCTGCCTCACCCACCCTTAGTGGGTGTGTGGCTCAACATTTTTTTCAGCCTCGAATCAAATAAAAATGGGCTGATTTGTTATTTCTAGATGAACCAAACTTGCTTAAACTGCTGGTCTGTACTGTGTCTTTCAGCCACGGTTCAAAGGCTCGATTTGATTGAATCACAGAAACCACACATTTTTACCAAATCATCAAGTAGCAAATCAGCTGCCAGACATGTTGAGCCTTTGCATTAGCACGAGGATTAGAATATTTTCATGGGGTGTGTGGGTGGAGTAGAAGAAAAAGCAGTCGTCCAGTTACACAACTGGAGTACACTACCTGTGGTGTGACTGCCGGCAGTCAGGGAGAGATCAAGTCTTTGTCACTGAACTAGTGACTTACTGACTGGCTGGTTAAAGGAGGGTACTTGTACAAAAGAGGGATTTCATAAACCTGTGTTCAATTACACCCTCGTCATGATGCTCCAAGCAGACAGCTGCATACAGCTACACAGTTTAGCAGCAACAAGTACAGTGTGGCTGTTAGTCGGGAGTTAGTATAATATCTCTGTTATTGTGTGTATGTGAGGGACTGGGAAAATAAAAAAGGGCATTTGACTCAGCAGTTAATGTACAAAAAGGCACAAAACACAAAAATAAACTTCTAACCATCATTGTAAATCATGGAATATAATTGCAAACAAGCACCGAAGGTTCCAAAGAAATTGGCATCTCCTATTCTGTCTGCTTAGTGCTGTAGGAATGTCCAGGTATTTCCTTTCTATGATGCAGCATTACTGAACAAGCAAAAACTGCATAAAATCACCCGGGACCAAGAAGAAGCCGCTTTCCAGCAATAATGAACTTTCAAATATTTCAAACGTAAAGCAGAAAAGCTTCAGGCTCATCGCAGGCGTCATGCACTGGACGGTGTGATATTGACATACAAGGCATTTATGACCCGCTATCAATGTTATGGATGGGCTGTAAGTGTGCTGACACACAATGGAAGCAGGGAGGCTACAAATTGTGCTTTATGCGTCCCAGAGGAGCGTAGCGAGTGAGGCCATGACTGCCTCTTTATCTGGGGTCATGCTGAGAGCTCTGTAGTGAACCATGAGTCATCAGCTAAGACCCCAGAGCCAGCAAGGCCAGTTGTCCTGCTAATAACCACACATCACTTTCTGCACCTGGATGTTACACACATGTACATATACATACGTGTGATGGTGGCTGGGAACATGCATGCAAGTTGAAATCCAAAATCTGAATTCCTACTATAGAGTTTTGACTTCTGCAAAAGATTAACAATGAACAACAGGTGAGTCCTAACGTTGTTATTCCTATAATGTAATATCTTCACGTTAACATAACATGCAATATAAAACAGATTACCTTTAACTTGTGGTTAATTATACTGACACCTCTTTTCTCTGAAACACCCCGTTTTCTAAAAAAAGGAGACTACAGCCTGTGATCTACATATTTGCCATTCAACTGCATTTAACATAGTGTCAGTTGCCGTGCACCTCTCTGGTCTGCCAATAATAATTAACCACCCTCTCAGTCCTCAGCGTTTTCTCATCATAGAATATCTAATAGCATTTTAGCATTCCAAAAATAACAGGCCAAGAAAAACATGCATGGGTCCAGGAAATGTTAAGCAAGCTGAGCCTCAGACATCAATACTTGGATTTGGATTTGCACTTTGGAACAGAGTCAGAATGAAAATGGATGTATATTACGCAGGAAGAGCAATAGTAAGGAAAATGTCACTGCTGGGCTGAATGCTCATACACTATGTCCAAAACATTATATGAACTGCAACACTCTTGTTTTGAAACTGATGACAGTGCACTCTTGAGATGATTCAAAAGATTTGGAAGCAAAAAGGAAGCAATATGTTGAAAATATGCTATATAAGGTTGTTGGTTGAAGAAGTGGCTCATGATAAGTATAGAAAATTGAATCAAAGAAGATTTAGGTTGAAATTAGATTTAGTTTCATATAATGCTATTCTAAGTTAGCATTTTGTTCTCACTGTCTTAGATCTTGGTAATTCAAGATATTCTTTATCCTAGAACAAAATATGTGACAGTGACAACGATTCGTACATTCAACACATTTCCACTTTTTTCTATATTTAGTCACACTGCAGAGACATCACACAGCATGAGGCTGCAAACCTTCCAGTCCATGTAGGGGAGCAGTCCAGGGACAGTGTTAGCTCAACCCGCACTGACGGGAATCTTGAATGCCCCTCATTCCCCTTAAAGATATCACCTCCACAACAGACACACGTATGCACAATGACAAACACACAGGTCGGGTAGCTGAATCTGCCAGAGGTGTGTTCACTTTCACTGCGGCCATTCTGCCCAGGGCTCTCCAAATATACACACACGAACACACTCGCCCATCCCTTTGGCTTAATTCTTCACAGCTGAGTGCAGGAAGGGGATGGGGGTTGAGGGCTGTGGCCTCGGGCAGGGCCATTTCTCCTTGTGTTTGCACATATTATAGTCATTGAACCAGCAGCTAAAAATAGAAAGCTAAAAACCTCTCTCTATCACACGCCGCAAACACCAGGAAGCTATATACTCCATTAAATGTGCTATAGGTTGTTTACTGAGGCACTGAACAAACACCCAGTACAATGGGATCAATAAATAATTCCATTTCAAATACTTTTCCTTCAGACTGAGGGTGTTTTTTTTATCTATATCAAAAAAAACCTTCCAAAAAAATGTGTGTGTGTTTATGAGAGTGAAAATAGCAAATAGTAGACTGGCCAAGGATGTTACCAAGGGACAGGTAAACATTTATCTATGCAAAATGATATGGGCCAAATAGCCTCTCACATATGATGGGATTTAAATTTTGAAAAACACATCTTAGTGGTGAACAGTCCTGCAGTATATATAGAATATACTACTCAAAATAGAACAAAATATACGGTATGTAGCCTTCAGCAATGTACTTTACATGCTCCTTTTGTCTGCTTCATTCTAATGTTTCCTGGAGGAGTCATACACATACTTCAACAAACGGCTGGATTTGCAGCGAGAGAGAAAAAGCACTGAGCTCTCTCTTGTGGCCATTAAACTGCACTACAATACTACTTGACAGAGGCTCCAGAGTGAATCAGCAGTATATCCTTCCAGGCTAGCTCTAATGTTAAATGAAATCATTTTAAGACATTTTTACATTCATTTATTTTACATTCGTTCATTCATAACAGTACACGTCATATAATTGCTAAACTACTTGTCTTAATTTCACAGGAGGCTCTTTAAAATGTTGTAATCAATTAAATTTGTATTAATCGTCATTGCTGCCGCTTTAATTTCATTTAAGCGCATCCTGGTGGGCCTAAGTTGCAACCTAAATAACCATGACCTTCATGCTTTGCTTCCATCAGGGAAACACATTCCATATCTTTTTTTCTCTCTCCCTGCCTTCTATCAGCTATCTAATAAAGGCAAAAGGGGGGAAGTAAAGCCAAGAGATGGCTCATGCTGCAATATTGATGTGGTGGTAAATGAACTGTCATAGGTATCATATTACCTTGGTTTTTCTCTCCTCCACCTGAGCTGAAGGGAACTGGACCACTCATTAAAGACTCATTGTTCCAGGGAGTGGAGTGTTCCTCGGAACATCCTAGCCTGGACCGAGTCCAGATTAAGCACTCAGGCATCAATAAAGATACTTTCTAATACACTGCAGAGCAGGGTTTTGTCACCATTTAGGAGCTGCACAGTGTGGCAGGGGGTTGTCAATAATACACTTAAAATGCACATGCAGGGCATTGAATTAAGTACAGAATATCTAGACAGGCGAAACTCTGGATTTTGAACTATCAGACACACACAGTACATCCTTGCATAGATTTTTTTTAAACCATGTTTTCTACATCATAGTTGCATTAAATGCAATAAAATGAATAAAATCTGGATAGATTCCATGGCAGCTGTGTACGGGATGAGGATTTGAAGCAGTTACCCAGGATAAAAAGTTTACAGGGCATTTTTGGTGTGACTCATTATGTGGCCAATGAGAATGAAAGGGGAGGCCTACATTCACATGCTCCAACACTGGCTGCACGTGGTGAATTACATTTTAATGAGCTTCTAATTTTAGTGTGCGCGCCAGTAATAATAATAGACTTGATGAATATTTATGTTCCTTGTTTGAAGTCCAGGGACAAAGGAAGAGGAGGGGAATACTGTGGAGATCCAAAATATGGTTAGACACGAAGACGTCTGATGTCTGTCAGACCCACATTCCCCGTTCATCCTCACTCAGAATTTAGAAATCATTTTTGGAGCACACATGAGTCTCGCTCACTGGTTTCATTTTGTAAAGAGAGAAAAAAATACCGCATTGGAAACATTACAACGATGGAAATTCTATTATCTGGCAGAGTAACAGCAGAAGGTGACACATTCCTGCTGAAATGGTCCCATTTCCGACAAACACAGCGACCGATGGTGGAAAAGGCGATGCGGTCACAGCCTCGTGCTCGCTCGGCTTACCCATGGTTCCTCTGAGGGGAATCGTGTCTGTGCGTCCTGAGATCAGCGTCGGTGAGCCCGGTTCACGGTGGAGACGAGAGTCCGCAGCTCCACTAAACCCGCTCCGACCTTCAGCACCGCGGACAGCTCCGCGTCCAGACACCAGGCGGACAGCTGTAAAGCACCGTGAAGGTTACACCGGACACCCCGCTGACCACATCCGATCCACGGCCCCGCGACGCGTCTGTCTGCGCTCCTATCGACGCGGCGAGTGTAACATCCAGACCTCAATTCATTCAAAAAGACCGATTCCGAAAAAAGGACAGATTCCGGTCTTAAATCGTCACAACGGAGCCATCGAACCGTGCGAGCGATCCCGGGCTCAATGTCAGCAGGTCTGCGGGGAGACAACATGTGAGCCGAGCGATAACGCGTCAAATCACCGCTCCATTAGTTCGTCTGTAACACGGGAGTCAGATCTGTGGCGGAGTTGATGGGAGCTCATTACAGATGCGGCGCGTCCCCAGCTCTGCTCCGCCGTCCAATGGTGAGAGGGAGGCAAAAACAGTGAGAGGCACAGCTTCCCCTGCAGAAGCGTCAACAAGCGCACACTGTCATTCCAGACTAACTGTGAGCTTTTAATAAAGCAGGACCCAGCTGCTGCCATCGTCACCGTCACCGTGGAAGTAAGGATTTCTGTTCATGATGTCAGACAGGACATGAGATCATGGGGCCATGCAGCAGTCACAACTTGTGAATGTGCAAGAAACTACAGCTGCTTTCATGGGTTGTGGGAATAGTCCTCCGAGATATTATCACTTGAGTTGTTTACATGTTGTGCCTGTGATGCAGTCATGACAATAGTGGGTCATACAATCACCATAATGATGGAATTCATTTGTGATGAGATTGGGGTTATTATCAAATAGAACCAGGCTGAATGAACGGTTACTAGTCATTTGTTACAGTTTCTTCTTCTGTCCAGTTGATGCCTCGAGAAACAAGTTTACCAATCACTGCACGGTTACTGAAGTTATCTACAGCAATTCTTTTATTAATTATATTGCACACACATTATGTTAGTGTTGCTGAATCTGTGACACAGTCTGGGACAAGTTGTGCCCGTTATAACTACTGAAGTCAGTAGTAGGACGGTAAAACACAGTTGATATAGATAGGCCTATCTATTAGAATTATAAAAAGGCTTCAAATCAAACACTACTATCAGTAATATTGGCAGCGAAGTAAAACACTTTTTAATTTCACTAATCTTAATCGCATTACTTAGTTTGACAAAGTAAAAAAATCCCACTATAAATACTGCATTTCAGTAGTATCAAAACTAATAATCAGGCAAACTTAAACCCTCCATCCTCTCATACTGTAAGAAAGGCTTACAGGAAAGTAACAATGCAGCAATATATCTTTTAAACGTCCTTGAACAGCCAATCTGAGAATGTAGTGTTGTCCATCTTACTACAAACATAAAAACCTCAAATACAGCTGAGGAGAGTGTAGACAGAGCCAGATGTTCTCAAGCTCTGCACCGCTGATATAAAATTATGTCTGCCACCGCTTCCAGCACTCTCATGAGCCAGAAATTAATTTTGTCCGTAATTTTTCTGCACTTCCAACACATTATAACACATTTAATTAAATTCCAGGCATCTGGCTATAATAGTAACTTCAGTACATCACTACAAAGATATGCAGTTCTATAGCCCTTTACATTAACATTCATCTATTTAAATACTTATTTGTGTGTAACAGTTTTTGATCAATTTCACACTGTCCCACACTATCTTCTAATGATGCTCGAGATTTCTACAGTGCAGTTAAGAGACCAACAATCTTATTTACAGCAACAACACACTAACATACTGTTTAAAATTGAAAGCACTCCTTAAAAAACACTGCAGCGCTTCACCTTCTGATTTATAGCAGAAATGTTGGGGGGCCAAGAGCATGGAACGTCTTCAGGAATTGCTTTAATCACAAATGACTTACCCCCTGGAGACAGTCGATTACTCAGGCCCTTTTGAAGCCACATCAGAGGAAATGGTGGGCAGCTCCACCGCTACAAGTAGGCATTCCAAATACTTCACATCACTGAATGTAGTTTATCTAAATCAGCAGCATTTCATATTTTCACACCCAAAAAGTCAGTCTGTGCTTCAAGTGTACAGTTCAGGCTAAGCTGGTACAATTAATGTGATTTTTATCAACACAGATATTTTATCAGGGTTTTTCTGTCTATTATTCAGTTTGTTCTGAAAATACACAATGATCTATATATATAGATAGATATAGATATATATCTATCTATATATCTATCAAGTGAATCATAGGTTCAGCAGCAGCTAAACAGGTTTTTTTAACAGAGCCCTTCTTCCTTCAAAGCTGATGTTACCAGCTGTTTAACTCTTATACTCTCTAGTCATATTCCAGTGTACCATTGATGAGAGCCGTCCCAGACAAGCAGACGTGTTAATATTCAATGGCAGAACAAGATCTCTCTCACCAGTGCTGTCACCATCTGTGAGAGAGGGAAAGAGTAGACGGATGGAAAAAGAACAGATTTCACCACCGCTACCTCTTTCACTGACACACAAGCTTTTAGACAAGCTGGTAAGGCACACAAAAATGTGATCTGTTGTTGGTGGCAGAGTAATCACAGCTTCTGTCATCCATTTGTAAATACAAGAATGACATAATTAATCAGCATTCAATATCAAAATACTCCCAGTGTGCTACTATGAATAATCGCAAACTTACAACTAATGCCCTTTGCAGTCTTCTGACTAAGACTGTGCAGTTAGCATTAGCATTCCCAGACAAAAAGCAACCTACTTACTTCTGCAGATCTGAATACATTCCTCTCTCTGTCAGAATGCCCAGATAAACATTTCAATTATGCATTCATCTAAAATGCAGACGCGAAGATAAAGAATTTAAAAATACATCTCAAATAAAGTTGAAACAACCAAAGTCACCTGTGCTGACATCAGTTCAACAGTGAGTTACTTGCAGATGTATAAGTGGATAACTTGTACTTCAGCTCCTCACAGAAATAAGCATCAAATATTTATTGTGCTCTCAACTCAGCCAAAACTCAATTCTTTCCTACACTGGTCCCTGCTAACCCCTGGTGGCTCCTAACAGCGCCCATCAGCTCTGAGACACTTGACTCTATTACCAGACAAACAGAGAACCCACTGTGTCTATGAATGTGCACTGTCATGTGTGTCTGACAGGTCTATCGCTAGAAAACCATCCCACCTCCTTTTACACCCTTCATAACTCCTGCCACCTCTTTAGCTCATGAACATGCTGTCTTTCATCTCCTCTGACTAATCTCACACATATATATATATATATATATATATATATATATAAACACTTACTCTGCTCTCCTGCTGAAGACAACTCTCTATAAGCAGGTTAGTAGATTTTCAACTAAAAATATATTTCGAATACAGTAGAATTACCTGGTAGAGATAGTGGAGTGACTGAAGGAGTCACATATGATTCTTTGGATTGGGATCAAATGTTCACCCCCTCCTCTGAGGTTTGCAGCTGTACCTCAGTATACACAACTCAAATGTATTTACATTACAAAATATGAGTTGAATTACTTTTTGAACAACTCCATATGAACAACAGCATCCATGATCTGCATGGACACATGACAGTGAGTGCCAGGAGGCCAAGCCAGCACCAGGTAAATAGTGGGCATTGCCTCAGAGGCACATCTCCCGGCCTCGCTGCCAATGCCCCATCAACATCCATCGCCAGCCTGCTGCCACTGTTATTACTCAACACCATCTGTAGAACACGGTAACCGATCTCCTGGCTAATAGAGAACAATGGTGGCCTGTACAACTGGAGGGAGCAACAGAACACAGGTCTCTCCCAGTGCTGCTGCTCTGTTGTTTCAATGGAAACTACAAACATCAACCTCAATCCAAGTGGGCTATAGATCGTGTGGTTATTGCTTGACAGTCAGCAGCTAGAGAAGGGGAGATTACACCTCAGACAACTGTGGAAAATCTATGTTATATATGGCAACAGCATTGATATGAACCCACTGATGGGTGCATCCATCTGTCTTTGTGATGTTAAAGTTGTTTAGTTAGTTGCACAGATACAGACAACCCCCAAGGGGATTCAATACTGCCATCAGATCAGTTCACAATGTTTTCCCTTTCCGATCTATATTGGATAGTGTGGTGTGGGATTTCATTGATCAAACTTTTTCAGTCTGATTAGACAAACTACTGTCTTCATCTGCTTGTATGCTATTGTTGCTACAAAACATTGCTACACAATATTAATCCAGATGATCTTCACCGGCACATTACCCATATGTTTAAAGTAAGGTGTAATTTGAAAACCAATGTTAAGCCTACAGACGTACTCCGCTGAATTAGTATGCAAAGAGTTGGCATCTTTCACTGCAACCTGGGTGGTCATAGTAAACACACCAATGCTATTCAATGCAGTAACACAGGTTTCCTTTAGGCTTTATCCCTTTTAACCCTAACCCTTGCTGGTTTGTTTTTATTGTTTTATCTATTGATTGATTGATTGATTTAGAGTAATGTTCATTGCGATTATTCAGTATTTATTTCTAACCCTGATAGACTCATAGGCAACTTGGTCTAAACCTTTTCCTTGTTTTTTCATTGTTGGCTGCTGTATGCGTATTTATACATATCATTGCATTCCATGAACAATGCTTGTGTTCAAACATAGTCCCAAAAAACACAGAAAATAATTTGCTAACCACTTTGTCCTCCTGTTGCAATTCCATGAGAGCAGGAATGCAGCAGAAAGAGAAGAGGGAGGCAGAGGGGGAGGGAAAGACAGGAACAGAGAGATTGTGAGTGGCATTAGCTGGTCCTGGTAGCATTTTCACATACTCCAACAGCAAAGGATTGGACGGCATCACATAAAAACACTCACAGCTCATGACTCAAATTTAAGTGCTCTTACGCTAAAAGCTCTGGCTTAGTCTGAGGGGAGGATTTGACAGAGGTTAGTTAGGCACTGGAGTGCCACATTATACAAAAGCAGACACCAGGTTCCTTTGTGGGAAAAGAAAAGGAGGAACAGTTCCCTCCAGTGGTGAAATTGAACAACTGTAAGTTACAGTAAAATGAAAATCTACAGTTGTGAATCAACATATCTGAGAGAACAGAATTAGAACAAGACCTGCAGAGAGTTTCTGACTGGAGTTAATGTTGATAAGCTGAAATAAAATACATTAGCTGCCATTAAGGACACTGTTGGCTCAATTCCCAGATCAAGATTTCCCTGCAAGGTTTCATAACCTTGTAATGCAAATAGTGGTGTAGGGAGAAATGTGCCTGCGGGTGGGACATCTGCATGTGTGCATGTGTCTTTATAAATGGAGTGTTCCCAGCATGTGAGCCACCGTTACCTTATTTGACCGCAGAGACACTCGTCCTCCGCACCGAGCACAGAATTTCGTTTGGCAATATGAACAGAGGTGGCCACAGCCATCGGCAAACTTGGTTTTGTGGCATATCCCGCAGGTTGGGGCTTCACTCTTCTGATCCTGAGTCTCCTTAGACTCATCTCCCATCTTCTTAACCTGGTCCTTATATGATTCAAACTGCTGGTGCAACTTCCTGTAAGAGGACAGGAAAGACGTTAGGACAACGAAGACATCTTTGAAAATACAATTGGTGTTGTATTTATTAATCTATTGTCTATTTGTACAAGCTAATAACCCTTGATTGTCCTTTAAAACACACATTTACCAGAACAACACTGGCCTAAGTACGTGACATTATTCCATCCTAAAAGTGCAGTGTTTCACTCTAAATGTTTAAGAGAAACAACCACAAAAATGTGTCAACATAGAGGATAAATTAATATAACATCATATAGTAAAAATGGCCAACAAATGCAACATTATTACATAAAAAGGATCCTTCTAGCCTGAATCATGTGCTTAGTCCCACATTAAGCTCCTGCTATCAGCTGACCTTCTGATATAAACTCAGACGTCCATGTGTACCGTGTGAGATTTTGGAGGAGAAGCAGATACCATGACCTCAGAGGCTTCAAAGCTGAGCTCCTCCTTTGATACCGCACCTCTCCCAAAACAGTGGGGGTGGGGGGGGGGTATCAAATTTGCTTTGCAAGTTTAAGAACATCACTTAATTCCACTTTCTCAGGTTCCCCTGCGTTTAATGAATCATTTGCACGTGTGTTTCTATATCAGGACAGTTGTAAGGTGAGACAGCGAACACCCTTGAACCAAACTGTTAGATAATAATATCACCGACACCCACAGTTAGTATTTCTCTTTTGTATTACTTATAGGAAATCTTTGGTGATCAGCACACACTGTACAGCCCATCACCCTGCTGGCCTTTACCAGTGCAGCATCTATTGTGTTACTATTTGTGTCCTATAGATGGCCCCCTACTGATGCATTACACTTGTTCTTATACAGTAGATCCTTAACGCCTAACAAGCCCTGAGAGGCTCCTAAAAAAACCTGCATGGACTCTTCACATGCATTTTGTATGACACATGTCAATTGAGCGTCTCCTTGGAAACTAAACACTGGGCTGACTTCATAATATGGCGATTAGAATTGGTTTCGCCCCACATATCCCCTGCAACATTCATTAGCACTTGTGAATTATTGAGCAGCGCTATCCTTTTACCACATACAGCTCTGCATTTGAGATAAACGTGCTTCCTTTACCCACAACCAGACCTTCAGCGCCCAAATGTGAAAAGATGCACACCACCTGAAGACAGCCCGCGTGTGTGGATCGCATGAGCAAGTCTCTGTGCAATGTAAAACATTAGGTAGAGTGCCAGTAGCGTGCCCCTTGTTGTACCCACTTAGGGATTAAAGAGCTAATTGTGTCACATTCATTGTGTGTTAACCAAGCAGAGATTAGTGAGTATTCTTGTTTAACACATTTGACCAAAGCTCATTTACTGACAGAGGACCTGATAACACAGCGAAGAAGACTAATGCAGGAGGTAAAGCCACGGTCTTTGAGGAACACGGAAATAAGACAACAAACAATCAGGTTCTAGTCTCTCCTAATCTCCCTTTACACTCAAACGTTTACAGAGACATGTGCTCAACGCTGGCCCACTACATGGGCTAAGGGCCACTGCTCCACTGATAGACAAGGTCAGTGAAAAGAGCGGTTAAAGATAACCAACGATTACTTCTCCCTTCTTCTGTATCAGGTCACTTCTTCTGTATCAGGTCACTTCTTGAAACGCTGCCCTCACGTGATGGGTGCGGGATTGAGGTTAAAAAAACAAATGTACAAATATAACTGTAGCCTGTATGGACATTGCTGATTCTACGACAGATATTAGGCAGCAAGAATGAACAGATTCTGTAGAATAGGAGAAAGGTGTGCACAAGCTTTAAAAACAGAGCCAATGTGTTATCAGGTAAAACATGAAGAGGAAAACAAAGACCAGAGGTGGAGCGAAAGTAGACTCGAGTGGCAGCTGGTACACAGAGACCATTCCAAAGGGTTTAGTTATTCGGTCAAACACGGTCAAATGTGGGTGACACTGCTGATGAGTAATCATACGCTGCTCATTGTCCCGTCCCATGCTAGCGTATCGGAGCTCTCTTACCTCTGGGCCGCACCAGAGCAGCCACAAACAGCCCGGTAACATGAGACTCTGTCTTGGACATATGACAGCAAGGCTGAACTACAAGACTTAGTTTTCTACAGCATACCCCTACACTAGGTTTGTCAGATTTTCTTTTGCTAAAAACATTCTCCTGCTGCAGGAAACAGAGTTGATGAGATCTGTAATACTGAACCAAAAAATTATGCTTTAATGGGCTAAAAGTTCAACAGCATTGCAGAGGTGCATTCAATTCTACATGTGGGTGTGTCAGTAGGAGCCAACCTTTTCACGTTACACATAGTCGTATGAAAAAATGAATAACTATAGAATTAATCTAGGTTATGTGGGAAAATTGGAATTTACCTTAAACTTGAATTTAATGTCCTTTCACTGCAGTGAGTATCTGTGAGGCGACTGTGGCCTCGACCCTTAACCTAACTGTGCAGACCTTCTTCACAACTTGCAGGTGTAGCTAATGGTCTTACCATTTAGCCAGCATACACAGAGTAGTCTATTATGTTATTGAACATGATGGTTTAAACAGGGCTTTCTGACACAGAGTAATTATCATTATTAATGACACCTGCTTTCAAGGCTGTGACAAATCTGTCCGAAATCACTCACTAATCACTGCATAGTCCACTATATAGTGAGTTTTGTTGTGGTGTCTGAATGTTTCATGAAGTTTTTTTATACCCTATATAGTGCACTCATTGTTTCCCACAATGCATCATGAAAAGTAGTGCACAACCAATACCATCATGCAAACTGCGCTCGCAGTTTGTGCTGCTCTGCTCCTATTTACATTATTCAGCATTTTTCTCAGCGTCAACATACAGCAGTAACCACCTGGATGACGAAGTATTCTGCCCCTGTCATTGTTAGTTGGTGTCAATGATTGCTATGATTAAAACGTTTTAAACTCTTGGGTTTTCATGTGGTTGTTAACTATTTAGAAAATAAGTCTAACTCCACTCACACCTAGGGTTGCAGTAAACCACATACTGAGTCGATAATTGTAAAAAGGAGAACAAACCAGTTTTCAACTTCCTGTCTCTAACCTTAAAATGGAGTTACACAAGGTCTGTTGAAGCTAGCAATGTATGGACTACTGGAGGAGACACAATTTTACTCTTTGTCCATATTCACATTTATTTGCATTGAACTTTTAGCATAAATATATTGATTGATGTGTTAAGAAAAAAGCAATATATAAATAATATGCCCTTATATAACATTGGTCAAACAATTCTGGGTGTTTTAGTCCAAATAAATGTTTAATATTTAGATGAATTCCCCCTAATTGGTCCTGATAACAGCTTTGAAATACATAAATGTTTATGACATCATTTGTTGAATTGAATATACTTGCACTTGTTCCACCCTACACAGCCTTATGTCATTTGTAAAAGCAAAATCCATCATTGAACATCACTCTCACACCAACAGGGTTCCACATGCTTAAACACATGTGCTGAGAAATGGAACAACATATTCTAATATCCACTAGAGTCAAACATACTGTGCGTCCAGCTGCTGGGGCCAGCACTGTATGTTTGTGCCTGCTAGGTGGAGATCAAACGGGGTCTGTGCTATTACTTACGCGTCTGGCTCTGGCTCCTTGTCATTTTGGGACTTTTGCTGGGGCTGAAGAACGTTATTTACCAGCTCAGTGATCCCACTAAAGGGAAACCACCTGTTCAAATAAGGAAAGTGTGACTGAAACATCGCAATGAGTCATCATGGGAGAGAACAATCTATCCTGAAAAGGGTTTTTGAGGAAGCAGGGCAGTTTCTAAGAAGTGAACAATAGCAGGGACATTCACTACAACCAGCGCAGAGAGAGGAAAAGGCCGGGCAGAGCGGCAGTCAGTGGAACATTAACAACTAGTCGGAAATACAATAAGAAAGAAAGAAAAAGATGATACACACAGCTTTAGTAGATGGTAGGAGAGAAGAAGCAGGAAAGCTCTGCAGCCAATGGAAATGAGAGCTGCATCAAATGCTGAGCTGAGGGGAACAGGAGCGCTATTTACTTTTTTCGGCTCGGTGGTAGAGTGGGGGTCAGGTTGTTGGACTGGTCAGGCCCGCAGGTAAATTTAGTGAAAATGCAACTAGAGTTCAGTAGAGCGGGAAAGGTGCATCTAGCCCACAGTTGTGGTCAGATTACGAGGCTGCACAAGCCAATCAGATGTCACACTGGATGGGAGTGGGCAGCCAGTTAGAGACCAGGGACAAGGGGAGAGGGTTTGGGGAGGGCCTGGCTATAACAAAGCGGTTTGAAAGGAAAAGCCTTTGCCACTGATGTCATGGAAGCCGACCAGTTAGCAACCAACACAAAATCCAACAATCAGGTCAGTGCTATTTATTGGAAGCTAATACACAGCGCGGCCGTCATGCTCCCACAGCAGCTTCCCATGACATTAGTGACACGTCTTTCATTTTCCTCCCAGACAAAGAGGAGAAAGCCACATGAAGCACAAAGCACCGACTGACAGGAAGAAGTGTCAAAGCCTGGAGCACTCTGGGTAATGGAGTTTACTTACTGTGCCGGCTGAGGCTTTGGTTCTTCTTTGATCCTAAAACATGAAAAAAAAAAAAAAAAAGTGTGCACAGCTCAGTGCATACAGAACACAAAGAGATGAGGAAAACATACTAAAAGACTCAAAATACTGACACAACTGATGACACAGAAGATGAGTATGGCCATGAATCATGCTGAAACTATAATATGAATAATAATATAGATATTATAAATGGTAATTTGATGATGATCATAATACAATGATGAAAATGGTTATGAGGCAAACAACATGAAAAAAAAATGAGCAGAGTGACTTTAAATGACTTCAAATTTGGTCTGGACCAACGTAACCTTTGAAATGGCTGCTTCATGTGAGTAACACCCTCTTTCACACAAGCACGAGTCCACTACTCTGCATCCCAGAAGTCAAAGAGAAGCGTCTGCACAGGTTCCGAGTCACCAGCAAGCAGAGCGGTTGAGCTAAGTGACATTTGCTGCATCAGACCCTGAGGATGGAAAACGTATCTTCTACTAAGCCGAGTCAGCAACACACGGTTGATTTGATCCATAGCCATTAACACATCAAATACATTAGCTAGTTGTAATAAAGCAATGTAACTGTAAAAAAGCAGGATTGGAAATATAGTCTATCTTAATATAGATCATATCTTGATGCATGGACTTAACATCCATCCATCCATTATCTATACTACTTATCCTAAG
Organism: Paralichthys olivaceus; assembly: GCF_024713975.1. Classification (NCBI taxonomy): domain Eukaryota; kingdom Metazoa; phylum Chordata; class Actinopteri; order Pleuronectiformes; family Paralichthyidae; genus Paralichthys; species Paralichthys olivaceus. The sequence continues at coordinate 22,919,521 of NC_091105.1, read as the reverse complement.
AGGGTTATGGGGGGCTGGAGCCAGTCCCAGCTGATGTTGGGTAAACCCTGGACAGGTCACACGTGTTTAGCAGGGCCACCATACAAACGACAATTCACACTCACATCGACACCTATGGTTAATTTAGAGTCTCCAGTCAACCTGATCTGCATGTCACTGGACTGTGGGAGGAAGCCAGAGAAAACCCACGCAAAGAAAGGCAGAGCGTGCAACACCACACAGAAAGACGCCAGCCAAACCGGAATTCAAACCGAGAGTCCTCTGAGAGGCAACAGTGCTTATACCACCACGCACTTGTTGTAATACAAATAAATAAAATGCAAAATATAAATTCAGAAACATCTAAAGATAAACCGACGCATGTTCGGTGCACTGGGCCTTGTACTTGTCCCAGTAATTTGAACTTTTCTCATTTATTCAAAATAGAAATTGTGAACCAAGAATAACTCAGGCAACACGGCCAGTGCGCACACACACACACACTGCAACCACCACATGACTGTCTAGCATCTGTCTACCATGGTACAGTTCAGCCACTCTCTCCCAGTTTAAAGAGCAGATGGGAACAGAGACAAGTTGCAGCTGACGATCACACATCAGAACTTCACGCACCTCCTCACCAAGTTTAAACTCAGCTTTAAATAGCTGTGCTAAATGAAATGTGTTGATTAGTTGGTTTGATTCTGCCTGAGTGACACTTTGTGTGATGCAACTGAAGTTTTTCTTCATTATAAGTTAGTCTATTAATTATTTTCAATTAATTTTTTTAAATTACCATCACGACTTCATTCTCATGTTGTTTTGTATAAGTAGAATGAAGCCCTTTTCAGAAGCTATTAGCAGCAAAGTAAACTAATACATTTCAAGGCCAGATAATTCAACAAATTCTCCACTCAAAAACATATTTAAAGTAGTGAAACAAACTGCTCCGATACACCAGCAGAGAGTAGGGGCCTGAGCATGACTAGATATTATTAAAAAATGTATAGAGACTAAACCAAAAACAATATTCCATCAAGTAAAACTCCAATACTTATCCCACAGTGTACATTAAGTGGATCCCATTCAACTGCCAGACAAACACAGAGGCAAAGCGAAACAGTTCTCACGCAGAGCATCAAAATACAACAAAGCAACCTCCCAACGGTCTACTTTAGCTGGAGCACAACAGAGCAAGAAATCTGTCTGATCTGTGTCAGATGGGTGAGAGAACACACGAGCAAAGCTATAGTCCTGTGTACCCATCAGTCTCGCTGCTCTGTTTTCCGATGAGCCAGTCCATATTTATCCTCTCACTGTGTTCTCCCGATGACCTGCAGCGCCGTTCTTTATTGATCCCATCAGCCCAGTCTCTGTGGTTGCATTACAAGCCTCATATTTATCTGATGGAGCCTGCCTGCCTGCCTGCCTGGACGGCTGCCGGACAAAGTGTGTGTGTACGTGTGTGTGTGTGTGTGTGTGTTTGAGTGAGTATCCGTCTATGCTTTCACGTGTGTGTGTGTCCCCATATCCATGTGTGTAGTGTACTCATACATGTGCATATGTGAGTGAGTGGGTGTGCGCAGTGTATTATTTGACATGGGGCAGTAAAATGAGTGAGTGTAAAATGTCACAAGTGACGTCTTCAGTGTCCTGGCTGCTGAGGAGGCCTGCAGGGCAGAAACAGTCTCTGTTTTCCATCTCTTACACCTGCACTCTGCCTCCCCTGAGCCCCTCACACACACAAAGTAAAAAACAAAACACACACACTCGTATGGCATCAGAGACACACTGTGTTTACAGCATCTGCGTGTGTGATTCTTTATGAAACGGGCAGGTTGAAGTCATAACAAGACACATGTTACTGTTGTCTTTTGGTTTTTAGTTTTATTCGTTGTGTATTTAGGTTTCCTGAAACTCACTGGCTCTGCATGGAGAAGCTGTCAGCTCTGACAAACACCGGTGCCGCACTGCTCTCTAGTGGACAGATGTGCTGCATCAACTTCAAGAACTGATTCCTGAAGTTTGTATAAAGAATGTTGAACAAGGTATTTTTATGCCATTCTGATTTAAGTCATGATGTGCTGATGAACAGTGTCATTTAAAAAACAAAGCCCCCCCATTCTGTTTAACTGCAGGGGACAGAGTAGAGCAACCCAGGTCCCAAAGGCCAGGGTGAGGTTATACCAGAAATTATTAGTTTTTAATTAATTAATCAATCAAAAGGAAATAAATACTCATTCATGGTCATATCATTTTGTGTACCTTGTCAAGCAAGCTTTCCAAATATTTATATTTACCTTCTCCTTTTTATTGTACATTTAATATCTTTTTGATTTGGACACTACTGTTAATTTGTCGTCTTTCCTCTTGGACATCTTCATGGATTATTAAAATTCCTATTATTCAATAAATAATGACAAAAAGTTTAAAGCATTGTCTAAGGTTTGACTTATTTATTGCAAGCTTTACAGAGGCTTGTAATAACTGTACACCATCAGGAAGGCCTTTCCTGATGTGCAGGAGATGAGGCGCGCACAAAAACTGGGGAGCATAGAGTGACCAGCAAGAGTTACCAAGGTGGAGGAGACACACTGCACTGTAAAGCACTTTGAGTTGTCATCAGGACTAAAAAAACACTATTTTAATACAGACCAGACCATTTACACACTTTGGAGACAAACCAAAAAACATCAGTAATGGGAAACAAAAGAAAAGGACAGTCTTCAGTTATGCTGCAAGGTACCAAAGATGGTAAGAAAATCCAAAATCTACTAGAAGTTCATGTATCGATCAGGTATATACCATAAGAGGAACAGAGGAAACGGTTTTCTAAAATACCTCCCTGTAATCTGAGTAATCTCTTTTAAACACAGTTCCAGATGGAAGAAGTTTTGAGAATAAATGCATTGATGTGACGGTTGTACAATGATCATTCCACCACAACCAGAACAAGGTTGGTAACATGTCACATGCACCACAGCAGGTCACGCAACATGTTGTGATGGGAACCAGAAACAGGAATAATTCATGAATACACCAGCCAAAACATTTGGGCACAGATTGTCAAGTACTCACTGACATTACCACAAAACACACAGGGACATGCTCATGATGCACATGTGCAGTTTTCTGTGTCAGCACTTCTCGTATACCAACCACTTAGCACATATTGGAATATCTCAAAGGAGTGAGACAACTCCTGAAATCTGATAAAGGAGTTACTGCTCAAATGTCAAAAACAACGGACTGACAGGAATAGGCAAGAAACTGTCCATAAGCGATACTACTAACATTATATCAGTGGATGAGTGTCAGATCACACTTTGTGAATGCAACACATTCTCTCATAAAACGAAGAGGTGATGCTTTCTTCATCCAGAGAGTTGTTACTCAATGCTGCAGTTCTTCTTGGCTCTATGCAGCTCTTAGTCCCTGTTTGAATTAACTCATTGCTTTGGTTTAATGACCCAAACCTAACTGTTGTCGCTGAGATCAACAGATGAACCACATGTGAACTCTACACCTGCCTCAATCTATCAATGTATAAAGGTGTGAGGGACTACTTTCAGCAGCAGATTATATTTGAGTATTTACAGCACAGGTGTGGCTTTAACTCACAATTATTTACAGTGCTCAGGTTCATTATAATGAAGGAATAATGATTAGTCATGCTCAATGCAAAAGTGTGGCTCACTGATGTGCTCAGAGTTGTTTTGGGATGGATGGAATTACTGTATGTGGCACTGAGGCACACACATCAACATCATCATCTTTTAAAATAATTATCAGAAGGGCGATTTGGAGGACTGTAATGTCAAAAATGCCATGAAATCAAAAACACATATATACATATAGTCTATGTAGATGAGATTCAAGAGAATGTACTGTACTGGGTTCATTTTAGGCACTAGAAGTGCACCCCACTCTGTCATGCTGCACGGCACTTCCACATCATTTTTTTTCCAATTACACCAGCTCCCTGCCAAATGTGTACCAGTCCAACCCAGTCACTCCAGCAAGTACCTCTTGTCTTTCAGTAATCTGCAGCTCCCGAGTGTTTTATTTCCGTTTTAAAAAAGTCTGGCAGATGTTGATGTGACAGCTAAGAACAGTAGAGATATTGTGACATGTGCTTCTCTGGAAATGCTGGGAAGCAGCATCACTATATTTCTGGTGGAGAATTTGTATTTTAAAACCTTTATATAACAATCAATGAAAATATGCTTTCTTACATTCTATTCATGCAACTTCTTTGTAAAAGTCATTTTAAGATTTTACACTATAGCGTCCAGGGCGTCCCGCAGTGCTCTGCAGATTTTGAACAGATCGAGAGATGTAGCCTCGACATCAACGCTGAAGTAGAATTTCTGTCATAGTGGATCTCATGGCTAAGCAGTGACCCTGCAGGCCCTCTGAGTCGGCTACAGACGGAGTGATAATTGGATCATAAGGGAGTAATCTGGCTCAGTGGGTAAATACCAACTACATACATCATTAACACCATCCCAGGCAGTCAGTACTGCCAGGAGATGAGGTTAATGTCTGTCTGTAATCACTCACAGGCAAGAGACCCACAGGGAAATCTCTGACCAGAGGCCGTGGCACAACTGTATTCTGTTTCCTGTTGACCGTAATAGTATGATAGATATATTAAACATAAGTCATATGATGTAAGATGATGCAGTACATAGGAAATCATTTCTTAGTGCCATCTGTAATGGAGTAATGGTAAAAAGCTTTATTCACCTAGGGGTGTGTTAGTTCCATCTCGGACTCCAAACGTGTTACAAAGATCTCAGACTGTCTATCTCACTATCTCTCTCTTCTCTCTCTCTTTCTGTGTGTGTGTGTGTGTTTCTCTCCCTCTCTCTGTGTTGGTGCCTCTGTGCATGACCCCTGCCCCTCTCCCGCCTCCCCTCGCCCGCACTGTTAAAAGTCTAAAAGTTGGTTTCGACTGCACTGTCAGTCCTCAAACTACGAAAAACAATAAAACATGCTGGTGGCACACTGCAGAGACCACAGCTCAATTATCAAAAATACAGGGGGCAAAGATGGTAAAGTTACACTGGCACCACTGACCCCAAACTCCTCCCAGTTGAAGGTAATGACTGAAGCACTAACTTTAAGGTGTCTGCTCCACTTAGTAAGATTTTTATTTTGAAATAAAAAGAATCAATTGCAGTGCATTGTATTATTAAAATGCATCTATTTTCTTTTTCTATTGGATCATATGCCATGTATCTGTATCTGTTACCAGGATGTGGTGAGGACAGGCTGTGAGCATTGTTTAAAAAAAAAGTCTAAAAATATATTTACCTACGTTAGCTGTAAGAACTCTGCATGTAGTTGTAATATCATGTTCTTTCTAAACAAGATCGGCTTGCTTACAGATGTACAAAATATTCCAATAAAAGACTGTGTTTCAGTGAAGGATATTTAAATTTGCTAAAACTCTAAAAAAAAAAAATTCTAAATGACCAGGCATCAGACATATACATGTGTTTGAGCTCATCAGAGGCCTGTTGTGGAATAACATAAGGTAATTCAGTCAAAGTTCATCGATATGGTTCTTCTCACCTAAATCATTTCAGTGTGTGGAAGCCAACATGAGAGTCAGCAGACCAGTGGTTATTTGAGAAATATGTACCTACTAATCCCACAAAGTCTGCCTGTAATTGGAACGCATCTCTCACCAACATTTCATCTAATCGACTTCACACTTGGCATGTGTATTCTTAGTAATCATGGGAAATGAAGTGCCAAGGTTTGTGTGATTTGGACAAGTGATACGTTAATAGTAATTTAATAATCCAGTGGGGGCTGGAGGGCTGTGGACTGAATTGAATCTTGCTGAATTGATTGTGTCAGTAATTTAACACACATTTGAAATAGCCAGCATGTTCTGAATGAAAAAATAACATCAGATCAGTAAATAATTTAAACTTTAAAAATTCCACACAGGTGAACAGTAATAAAGAAAATTCGGCTTCATTTTATTAAAAAAAACCTTCATTACAGATAAACCAGAAAAGGTGAACACAAAGTTTTCTAACTTCAGTCTGCACCATAGACTGAACAAAACATCCAGCACACAAACAATGAAAAAGTGACAGTATATTGTAGAAACTGTTTGAGGAGGACTCACCAATGACTAGGAATGATTCTGAAGTGGCTCTGGAGCATCAACAAGGACCAAGAGCCCATTACAAACAGACAGGTTTAGAACAGGCACTGCGCTAGTTGGTTAACTAGAAGTTTTATTAAGAGATATTGAAAGAGGAGAGCTCAGCAAATATACTCTGTATTATAATCTACAGTTTGTACAGTGAGTAATAACTGATATCTAGGAATATTCTGTAGGTTGCTTAAAACAGAATAATCAAACCAAACTACAGAAAATCACATCTTTAAAGAAGCTCCAGCAGAGTGCGTTGCTGTAGCTCAGACAGCCACATAAGGAAAATCAACACACAGTGTATGACCGTGTCAGCAAAATCCCTGCAGGAATATATGAAACGGAAAGCCTCCCATTATACCACCTCTACTGTACATTACCTGCAAATCTCTAAGACAACCAGAGTATGCACTAAAAATAGCATCTTATTTAAAGACAGACGATTAAATCTTGTGACACCTGTTCATTCTTCCTCTTTAATAAATGCCAGCAGAAGTGCTACGGAACACTTTTCTCTGCACCTACGAGAGGATTAGGAGTAGGGGATGGAGCGCTGATATCTTCCTCTGGCACTTTGCGCTGGAACGATAGGCAGGGCAGGAGGGACGGCAACAGGGCAAGCGCCTTGGTGTGGAAGGGTTGGCCAGCGACCCACAGCTGGGCCTTAGAAAGCACTGATAGGATTCAATCCGCAGGGCACACTCATCAGAATAGGCAATCTAACAGCGCACAAGCCAGACCTCATGACCAAGGACTAATATTCAGATTGTCAAACAGGAGTTGGCAACAGCAGATTTCTCTGAGCGACGGGGGAAGTGGCTAATCTGCTGCCAAATATAACTAAAATCCATCTGTTTCCTTAGATTACCTGCCAGGATTCAATTGAGCTGCTCCATATCTCCCCTCCTGAGAGATTTCCAAGTGGCAAAGAGTCAGCTAATCACCCAGCAGCCCACACATTCACAAGTGTATTTCCATACAGGCTTACAGGAAACGTATGTACAAGGTTCATTTTAATGGAGCTAATTTATTCTATAGAACAACATATAAACTATATGAGCAACATTTATTAAGCTGCAATGATACGCAAAGTTTCTGTTGTTGCTGGGTTAACGGTGCACACACATCTTTCTCTGTATGTGAACGCTGGTTGCTTCTCCTGTCAGCGCACTTTATTCATCCTGACATAGATACATTTTATTCTGGCTGTGCTCAGCATTTTCTTGGCAGCTGACATTGTCCCATGCTAGCGTCACGACTCCTCCCATGCACGGATGAACAGCTCCACTGGGGATACTCTAGAAACTCAGCCTTAGCCCCGCCGCGGTTAGGTCACCGCCCTCTGCATTAGCCCAGTCGCAAGCTCCAATAGCCAGACAGTGGCGGCTGAATGCAGCCCCCTGTCCTTCTCTAACCCTGTGCTATACGGACTGAGCCATCAAAACCACTCCTCGAGCACCAATTCTGCCCAGTCTCGCTATTGCCATATTATTTCCAGTCTCGTAGTCAGCAGAAGCCTTGTCCCAGTTCCTTTTCTCCTGGTCTCCCTGGTGAGGGACTATCCCAAAACTGGAACATCTCAGGTTTGATCTCCAAAATTAAGACTTGCTAAGAACATCAGTCAAAAAAAAAACTGTGACAGCAGTAGTGACAATCATGATCATATTCGACCTCACTGCTGCTCTCCAAACTCCCATCAGTACCGTCCTCAAACACATAAAAAAGCCATGATGTAGTTGCTGATCCCAGCTGGGAGCAGTAGGTGGGTTGTACTGAAACTGCAGTCTGCTGTCTGTGGCTCACTCAGGGCTTTAATAATAGCCTGTACATGGCTAACAATAGAGAGGTAATAGATACCCTGCCTATTGTTGGCCCTGCCTGTTCTACTCCTTCCTGTCCCAATTCATCGCTACAGCACGTCACTATTAGCTTGCTTAACTAAACTGCATACAGTGTACACAGGCAGACAAGCACAGGCGCAATCTGATATCACCTCTCTGGCTACAGGCTACACCCATCGCTTTGCAGAAATATTGCTGTAGATGCCATATGAAGTTACACACTCCTGGAATTGTATCCGCCACTACATGAAGTTGTCATGCAAAGCAAAGGCCACAGCAGACACACCATGAGAGCTTTAACAAACAGCACGGTCAGTCCAATAAACAGATGTGACCACTGTACGGCTGAAATGAACTTGAACTTGATGGCTCTCAACATCTGTCAGATGGCAGAAAGATAAGTTTGACTTTGGCTGCTGTAAAACCCCAAATCAAAGGATTCCCTTGCATTAGCCGCTTCTTAGCACATAAGCCAACCAGCCAACCAACCATCCAAGCAGCCGCCCACTGCTAAGACGATCAGCTTCTACTTGTCGTCGCAACCGACTCCCCCTCCTCCTCAAGGCCTGACGCCAGGTGACTTCAAACTGCCTGCATTTCCTTCCTCGAGATACTACTTCAAATGATCGTACTTATATTTTACAAAAGAGGATTTCTATCTGCAGCGACTCTCCTCCACCAACCCCTCCTCCCAGCCCCCTCCTCGTTCCACTAGTACACATCCAGGCCAGCTCGGCATCACCATGGCGATGGCAGCAGTATCTCAGTGGGACGAGTGATATTAAGGGATTAGTGGGAGATCCTCCATCAGACTTCGGTCGAGGAGCACGATCCCGGGATCACACCATTGACTTTCTCTGTCTCCCTCCTCATCACTGTCAAATGAGGGGGATGAAAAACTGGCCTCTTCACTGTTTCTTTTTTTTTTCATGGTAGCTAATGTAGTACACGCTACACTACACAAACCAAGCAACCCTGAACACACATGCACACAAACAGACACTGAATCTCTGGAATAATGCATTTAAAGCTCACACAAAGCCACCTTCAGCCCTAGGCAGTGGGAGCAGTGGTCTGTATGCTGTACAGTATGTCCTAGTGTAGGTTACATGACAGTGCCTGTGTATGAGTGTGTTCAAACAGTGGACTTATATAAGGGCCATGGCTACATTAGTGACATCATGAAAATGGCTGCTCTTTATCCTTCCCTATTTATGTCAGTCGGCCGCTTCTGTAATCTACCTACAGCTGAACCACTGTACACGTGCATGATTTTAATGCTGCTTAACATCAAACCCTTGATCCCTGCTACACCTCTGAGAACAAATAACTAGTTGTAGAGAGTAATAAAAGATGGAATAGAAATTGTGTGCAGAGCAAACAGAAAATCTAATGTAGAAAAATTCAAATAAAAAAAATTTGTCATATTATTGCAATATAAGAAATACAATCATTAACTAAACAGGGATTGCATAAGCAAATCTAAAATTTCTCAATAAAATCACTGTGCCTGTCATATGCTAGATTATGAGGCCTGAGTGTGCATGCATGTGTGTCTCATTTCACTGACTGTACCACATCTGTGTGGCAGACGAACACAGGGCGGCTGTATTTGTTTATAGAAAGCACTGGATGGTTTGTGATTTTTTGGCCACACAAAGGCGGATCAGAAGGACCGGCTAAGCAGCATGCACGTGTTTGAGTCACCAGCTTGCACCTGCTCCGACCAGCTGAGTCTTGAATGAGCAGAACGTGGCCGGACACACAAACTGAGTGCTGTGTAAACTTCAGCCAGTAAATACACCAGCTCACACACAGAGCAACACATCTGGGGTGAGAACTATAAAAAGTCATCTCATTGCTCGCTTTCATTTTTTTCATTTTTAACATTTATATGGGTGAGCAGCAATTGCATTAGAGGTCCAGTGTGTAAGATTTAGGTGAAAGGGAACTATTGGCAGGTATTTAATGTAGAATAATTCTCATGATGTTTTCACTCGTTCGTTTCATCTAAATTGTTTGAGGAGGCCGCCATGTTTTTTACATTAGTCCAGACTGGACAAACTAAACACTTTTGAGTTTTTATGACAATTAAAGGCTACCACCGTTTCTTTTTCATGTTTGGAAGGAGAGGATGAGGTGAGGGGTGTTCAGCTGCAACAGGCAACTTCAACACTAGATATCACCAAATTCTACACACTGTACCTTTAAGTAAATGGACATTTGTTTATTTTTGGCGTTTGCCAAAAATAGAACTCACTGAGGTGGCCCATATGAAAACTGTGAGTTTGCATTTTGGAGGGAGTCTGACTTTACTCAAATTGCTTCCTAAAATAACTTAAAGAACTTCTACCATGAGCAGCAACACTCACTTGTGATTTGCTCTTAAACGAATCTCCCAAAAAGATGAACAACATTAGAGGAGCCAGCATTAAATGAAGCAGACGGGGAAAAGGTATGTGGGGGGTGAATGCCTCACCTCGACCCTCTGTGATTCAAGGCCAGACAAGCTCGGGGAGGAGAAAAGATAAATGACCTGATTGACTGTTTGCAAAATCTTTGGAAATATACCAAGTTTCTTTCTTGCCAAGCTGTATACCACAGACACTAAATATGCAGTTAGCAAGTACCTGAAGGCAACTACTGCAGGTTTAAATGGGGGTTTATCCTCAGTAAGTCTGACAAGCACCATAATGGCTGTAACTGAGATTTTCTACAGCTAACTAAGAGAAATTATTTTTGGGTAACACAACAGAATATTGACCTCCACTTTTAGCTGAGTCATTCTTTAAGTTAATGATACAGAAGGCTTCGCAAACAAGGTCAAATGCTACAGGCTAGCATCAGCAGCATGCCTGATACATGTGGCACACAGTGGAACAATTCCCTTCACCAAGGCCAAACAATTTGCAGAATCAAGATCAATTACTTCTTGAGAAATGTGTAAAAATGTTGAAAATCTTGCAATGTTGAGGAAAGTGAACAGAAGTATCTGCTTCTTCAACCGGATCTGCAGCAAAATGTCATGGGCTCTTCCCTCCCCCCCGCCTCATTCTTCTACAACAGTGCAAATCAGTTCAGTACTTTAGCATCATTCTGCTGACAGATAAAACACAGACACAGATGAAAACATAACCTCCTTGGTTAATAAAAGACACCTTAATAATACAAACTATGATAATGAACAGGAAACAAATCACTTCATCTATCCAAGTATCTGTAACAAAAAATAGTCTTTGGTTGCATCAAAAACCAAACTATGAAAAGATATACAGACACTCACAAATATATATAAAACTACTTTAGTGTTGTCAAGTTGAGTTGATTCAGAAAAGAAGTAACTTGCTGGTGTATTTTATTCAGAAACCTGAATTACATGGGCTCCCCAGGACACGTGGTTGGAGACCTCTCCTGCACAGAGCGGGGTGTTGTCCTTTCTCTGACCTTTCAGGGTTCAACAATCATAAAACAAACCCTGAGGGAATGTCACAGAAGAGAGAAGAGGCAGCAGACCTCGCTAGCTGTAACTATCTACACTGACACAGCACCCAGCTGTCCCTCAGGTGCTGTGTCAGTGTACCCTAAGACCACCTTCCTATATGGGACAGGAACTATTGGACGCCACTTTTCTTCCAGTTTTTGCTTCCTTAGATTGTGAGTGTAGCGTGGAGCCCATTAGTGTGATGTGCTGAATTTGTCAGCGGAATATATTGTCACACTACCCCTTGGTTTTAAGAAACACACTTGACACGTACAATATAACACTGACAGTTATTCTATAGCAGGCACCTAAGTTCCTCAGAAGCACTGGGCTTCCCTTCCAGGGTCAGATGCTGTTAATCTTCCTCTACATTGACTCCACACTCTACTAAGGGTGGATGGGGGATGGGTCAATAAAGGTGATAAAGTGTCCCCTCCTTGGTGCCTTTCACTCTTAAAAGACTACTCTCTTTGCTCTCATTGGCCGAGGCAACGCTTACATTTTCACTCCCCCCCTTTGTAATGTATTATGTAGCTATGACTGCTTTTCTATTGCATTGTATTCCCAATCAGGTTACTCGAGTACCTCTCAACATCAACATCAGTTCATACAGGGGAAGAGATACATCACACCACATTCTTCAGCGAGCATTTTCACATGCTTGCTGAGGTAAACACAATGCTTTTTGATCAAGGGACTTGAACCCGCAACCTTATTAAATTTGGTAATTAACCTAGGGCGTAATGTGAGGAGCCAGTCTATACAAATATCCCCATCCCCCAATAATTGTATAGTTACGCTGAATGAAAAATATTAACATAAAAGGGGAAGATTGTTTTCCTTGATTGAATTTTATTTACAGTACGAACAAAGAATAACTTATTTACCCCAGTTTTGTTTTCACTTCATCGGCTAGCTAGTATGAGGTGTAAATTATTATTATTGGACCTCAACCCCCCTAGTGTTCAACCCAAAGTTAGGGTCTTGGTATCAGCTTATGATTTAACATTAAGTGCTCCATCTGCTTGAGGCTCTGTTGACTAAGTTTAAAAATGAAAACCTATCTTCCTGTGCTGCCGTGTAACATTGTATTACATATTTCTATAAATACACAAAACATGCCCTGTACCAAGTTACAACAATCTCGTTCTAAAACTGTTTCCTACTGTCAGGTTTCACCAAGGGCATTTCAAACTACGCAGCCAGGGACAGGAAAATCCCTTCAAACTTTGCTTGAGGGATAAGAGCCCAGAGGAGAATAAAACCGATGCTGACGAATGCAGATGTTATTTAGAACAAAGCCCTGAAAGACAATAGAGGCCGACGCTGTGCTGTGCCACACAGGAGAACAGCAGGCTATGGGAGATGGCAGGCTGATTGCTCTGTCAATGGGGACTAAGGCTGTCATATCAGCAACGAGACCTGATAGCATCTCAGACGTCACTGTCTCTCCTCTCATTTTCTCTCTGATGTTCGCTTCTCCTTTCCTGCCCTCTCCTCTCGCCCTCCTCGTCCCTTCTCATTTCCTCTCCCCTCTCCTACGCTCACCTGTCCCAAACTTTCCTCTCACCCTGCCCTCTCCTTTATGTCTCTCATCCTCGAGTGTCCTCTCCTTTCTTTTTTCACCCAGCCTAAACCTTGTAAGTGACTCAGACCATTAAACAAGTTCATATTCTGTAGTTCTCTTACGTATTGCAACCATTGAAAAGAAGAAAATCAACAATGAACTGATCCTATGGAAGTGTTGTCTGTGTAGTTTGATTTCTCTGTGCCATTGATTTGCTCAGTAATACTGTCCAGACACATTGAGCCACTGGTGCACGACACATAGGACTTGTAGATAAAAACACATACATGTTTCCAGTGCTCAAAATAAAGCAATGTATTAATCCTCATCTAAAAATAGTCCCAGATGTGAACGATTTCCCTCCGTTTCAGAGGCTTGTTTAACAAACTACAGTGTCCAGTCGTCTTACTCGTGAAGATTTATGTCTTGACAGTAGGTCATGTGAAACAAAGTTGCTCATGATGATGAATCCACAGAGAATTATCATCCAAACCTCCAGTATATCTCTGCTCTACAGAGCTCGTCAGTGTCTTTCAGCTTATTGTTTTGGTTTAATGGCCCACAACATAGCAGCCATAGCAATCAACTGTTCACAGCAAAATAATACATCATCATAATACATCAATCATACCATAAATACATCTCTGAAACACTGATTGAACACTGGCACAGCACCAGCAGTTGGAAACAGTGGAGCATTTGAACACAAGAGTATATTTCTCAGGAGGAGACCAAAACAGAGAAGCTCAGAGAAGAAGGATTTTTCCGTGCATGCCTTCACCAGGGCAGTCACACAACACATTACATTCAATCAAGCCACATTAAATTGCACAGATCAGTCCTTTAAATATCTATTTTTATATCTTGACATATTCACACGAATGTAAAAAAAAAAAACACCCTGTCATGCAATGTTACAGAAAGCGCCTGAAAAAAATCCTGGATCCGCCTCTTTAATTGAATTCACTCCAAAAGTGAATGTGTTGGCCCACACCTTACCCTTCCACCAAATTAAAATAAAATCAGTTCAGCATTTTTGGTGCATTTCGGCTAAAAGAAAGACAAACGACAATGAAAATATATAGCCTCCTTGGCGTAGGTAAACATGGAAGGACACCAGCCTCATCTATTAGAGGGAGTATTAATTATATATGATAGAACAATGTAAGGGGAGTATGTGAAGAAAAAGAGCATGTGCAAGCACAGGGCAAGGGGTGATGAGACAGATACAGTAAGTTAATGGCAGAAATATAAAGAAAAAGTGTGGAGAGATGGGAGAGCACCAATAACATCAACACTAATCAAACTTCACTTCCACAGCTTATGAGGAACTTGTAAATATATTATTTTATATTTCATTGTAATGATTACAATTGTGTTATAACTGGATTTCCTGTCCGGCTAAGCCAAACTACTTGACAGCATGCCAGCCTTCCGTAACCAAAACACATTGTTACTTTAATTAGCATGATGATGTATTCATCTGGCGTGCGTTCTGCTTTATAGAGTCAAGACAGCATCCTCTCTTCCTTCTCTCTCCTTCTTTCTCTCTCTTTCTCTCTCGCTTTCCCTTGGGGAAAGTGATGGGGGATGGGTGGCTGTAGAATGCTCATGACAGAATCTGCTCTTTGCATGGGAAGGCGAGTGAGCATGGGTGAGTGAGCTGAGAGAACAAGAAAAAGGCAGGGGGGAGAGAGAGAGAGGGAGAGGGTGTGTGTGTGTGTGTGTGTTCGTGTGTGTACTGTACATTGTCCAGTGGGAAGAGCATTACCTTGCCTCATTTCACAACCATAGGTCTCTCTCTCTCTCTTTCTCTCTCCCTTTCTCCGGGTTGGAGGGAGTAACAGAAAAAGGAAACGGGATGTGATCAATCAAAGCTAATTCTAGGTCAATGCTCTTCATGTTAAACACACACACACAAACACGCCTCTCACCATGGCCACATTACATGAACCAGGAACATGATGCATTTTCTGACAGGAAAAAATTTTAATAACATTCAGGGCAAAATAGTTGACTTCAAAGTATGATTTGCAGTGTAAACTATTAAAGTTTCACTGAAGTTACATTTATCATGAGATGTCCGGAGTCAAATGATTATTAAATTGCTGGTCAGCTCATTTCTCTCATCACTACTATCTCGTCCTACAGTGTAACTGTGTAAACAATCATGGCATAGTACTGTATACATGCAAATGGGGCTGATCAGTACGGCTTGAATTAAAAAGACACTCCAGCAATTTTATGTATCGACAGCTTTGTAGTGTCTGATGTGACTCAGGTAGGTGGTCTGAGAAAAGAACCCTGATGATGTCACTGGGGTCATGACATCTTGACTAGGCTAAATCCACTCTACTAGCATCACTGCTGCTGTCCACACTACTCCCCAGTCTTTGAGCACCTAAAACAGAAATTATTGGAAAAGCTATCCATGGATGCATTGTAGTCTGGATGGGAACATGTTTTGAAATAATGACGCAGTCACCAGTTTGATTGGTATTGCGACTCAACTCAACGATGTGGTGGAACTAGTGCTGGTGGCACTAGCGCCACCACATCGTCGGTCTAAGAGAATGAATCCCTCATCTTTCAACCATTGTTGTTTCTCATTCCTCGTTTTTCCTGTAACTTTGCACCCAACTGCAGAGTAGACAAATCTGCTCCCTGAATTTATGTATATGCACAGTGTATATGAAAGATCTTGTAATATACGTTTTCAGGCATGTGAGTGTGGACTGGAGTTATTACTGATACAGAACTAAGATGCTTGTGTGGATGGAGACTGTTCTCGGGAGTTTTAAAAGTCATGAGCTTTTGCCTTATGTACTGGGGTCTAAATGAGGGGTTGCTATCCAGGTGCATTGTGGAAATTGTAGGATGCAGTGTTCCAGAAGTGTCAGTGGACGTGCAATGCTAAATTGCTAGTTTAATTAAATTAAAACATGCAGCTAACTCCTTTAACAATCTTCTTTTTACAATATCTTCACCTCATTGCCATGATACAATTACATTCCATTACCAGCAGACACCTCAGAGCCCTGGAATACCTGCATCTCAGTGGGAGTCCCTCAAACAAGTCAGCCAGTATAATTAGTCAAAGGAGGTCCCTGAGTGAATGACACAGTCCCCTGATCCACTAGTTTAACACTGTTACAGCCACGAGGAGGAAGAGTTACTGTTACCACCTATATGTGCATCTATGTGTGATTATGTTTCATCAGCTCCTACCTTTATAACAGGCACTGCTTATTAAGAGAAATAGGAAGAACAACAAAGCGACAGAGGTTGGAACTGTGAAAGAGAAAGTCAGTCTCCCACACTCTGCCACTCCGAGCCACCAAGCAGAACCAGCAAGTTGCCCTGGAGGATCGGAGGAGCAGGGAGAAAGGAGAAGTGGAGCCCCAGGCATTGTGTGGGTCACCCCATCGCAGGCAGCTGATGCCAGCCTGTGGGAAACACAGTGTCTAGGTGGGAGGGGGTTGGGGTCCCATAACCATCACTGCTGTACAGGGAATCACTGATGCATGAAAAGCTTGTTTTGTGTGCAGAAATGTTTGGATTCTGAGCTAAACACACTTACTTAGCTGCCGCTTTGAGGAGCTTTCTAGGAGAGGAATCTAAGAATGAGCGCCGCCTCACGGACTTCAAGAAATCGACTTCTCCTTGGTGCAGCACATTTCCACATGCAGACAAACACATACACGGGCCTGCTAAAAATGAGCAGCCTAGGAGAGAGAAGCTAATTACATGCGAGTCAGCAGCACTGGGTTTCCATCCTCGCTCTCTGTAGCACCTCTAGTGAGATGACAGCAAGTTGGCAAGCCCTGCAGCTGGAGGTTCCTCTCCCTCTCTCTCCTTCATCCCTCCATCTTCCCAGGATTCCCTTTGTTAGATTACACACTTCAATGTTCAAACTGCCACTTTCAGCCATCCAAGCCGCAGTGGGATTGGACCGTGACAGCGCAGATGTACGGGCTATAGGGTTGGATTTTGCCGTGTGGGTGTTTGTTTCCGACAGTAGCGGAAATGCTACGAACCATTCAATAACAAGTTAATCTGCTGCTGCTGTACCTACACCACAGCGGAGTGAATTAATGCTGCTTCAGGATATGTTATGCTTGTGTGATTCATAGGTAAAGAAAATGGGGATTTACTGTTTTGATGACTCATGATGAGTCACCTCGTACGTATAGACAGGACACATTAAAACCAAACCAATATGGGCTGGGCTGTGAGAAAAATTGAAGGTTACTTTACTCGACCTCAGCAGGGTCAGGATGTCCAATCAGAATGTCTTAACAGCAAAGCAACAGCATAATGGTGGCAGCCAGCCCTTAATACAAACTCCACGTCTTCTGTCAGATGTTGCATTTGGTTCTGCTGATGAGATAAAAACATCTGGTGACCAGGGTATGCAGGAGAAAAGCCATACTGGAAACAGGAAGCAAATGAGGACGCAACCAATCCACGCTGAGGCCTCTTTGACCTCACGCCTCTCGTACGCTTGCAGTTCATGTGGCCCACAATCAGAGTTACCTAACATTATGGTGAGACAGTCAGTCAGTCATGTCCCCGCAAAGAACAGCCTCTTCTGCCCATGCTCAGTCATGACAAGGCTTTGACATCACTGTGAGACTAAGAGTGACTAAAACTGACAATCGCCTTTTACCTCAGAGAAAGAGAAATAGGAGGAAAGACGCTTTTGGGGATAAGGTGATAGAGAGTGGGACATTGAAAGGGGAACGGGAGGCGGAGGGAAAAGGCCTGGATGAATCACGCAGCATGAACCGCAGCGGCTGAGGTAGCCGTGTCTCGGAGTACGTGAGTCATGTTTATCATGCAGCAGCATTAGGAAGGGATTGCACAACTCGCTCTCCATTAGGAATGCTGCCTTAGTGCAAACATTTACCTGATGATGGAAAACAACAGCTCTAATGCCTCTAAAAAGCTCCCAGTGATCGTGGCACACACACAAACACACACACTGAGCTCACACTGAAGTCACACTGGCACATGCTGGGAGGCTGCAGCACCAGAAATCTTATTATTAGTATTATTACTACTACTACTACTACTACTACTACTACTATTATTAACCATTGCTGCTATCATCACATGTATGTATCAGTCTTAGTATAGTCAGCATAACAACCAGTCTGACAGAGCTCAAATATGACATTTACAAAGGTGTTCCTGGTCCCCTCTCTCTCTCTTCTCTTCCACCCACCTCTCCTCTCTCCCCCATTTTTCTCTGCTCACCCTTTCCAGTCGAGGCAGATGGCCACATTGAGTCATTAAGTCTCTCCACCATTGCCATGGGCTTGCTCGATGTGATAACTTTTGGGTTTCTCTATAAAATTGTATGGTCTCAATCTAACTATGTAAAATACCTTGGGATAATAAACTTTGCGATTTGGCTGTACAGTGTGGCTTTGGCTCAGGAGGTAGAGAGGGCCGTCCACAAGGACAGTGGTTCTATCTCCGGCTCCTCCAGTCTGTTTTCCGGAGTATCCTATAGGGCAAGACACTGACCCCAGTGCAGCGTGTGAGTAGGGTGATCGAGAAAAAACGCTGCGAATAGAAACGCTGTATGAATGTGTGTCTGAATGAGTGAATGGGGCTTGTAGTGTAAAATCACTTTGAGTGGTTGATAAGTGAAGGAAGGTGCTGTATAAAAAACACTCCATTTAATTTATACTTGTCAAATTGAATCGGACTTACTCATTGCCTACAATGTAACATAATGTGTTTACTGAAAGTCAAGTAACAATAGTCCAAATACAACATGCTCATGTTCATCCTTTTCACTAAAGTTGGAAAACTACAAAAAAAGTCAACAGGATGGAAACATTTAAGGCTACCAGCATCCACACGAGCCATGCCTGCCGAAAGAAGCTCGAACCCCAATCTTTTTTTCACACATCAGCTGACCGTTTTTTAAATGTATATATACATATATATATATATATATGACCGGGCTGAGTCGACAGGGTGCAGTATTCCACCCATAAGGCAGAGTTGTGGCTAAAAGGTTATAAAGAGACGGTGGCGAAAAACACTCCCGGTCCACCTTAAAAAACGGAGCCTGCTGTGTGGACAGCTCCGTGGTGCTGAAACAGCTCCGAGCGACATCTGTACACAGGAGGAGTGATGGTGGAAGCTGATGGGTATTTGAGGGGGGTGGGGGGGGGGGATACACGATCTACCGAGGCTTTAACGTAGAAATCACACACACCCCGCGTGCGCCATCGCCCCGAAAGGACACCTTAAATGATCCTTCCCAGTGTCATGTTGTGTAATCTCTGTGACGCGCGTGGGGAAAGGTTAAGCAATTTGGCGTGCTTTTTTTTTTTTTTTTTTTTTTTTAACGTGAAAATGGCGCCCGCTGCTGCTGCCGCTACAACCCAGCCATTATAGTAGAGATACAGCTGTGAGATACATTAAAGTGCTGAGTGTGTGTGTGGCTCTATAAAGAACAAGACACTCAGACATGAACATGTAGTGTTTCCTGGAGGAGGAGGAGGAGGAGGAGGGGGTCAGGGAGCGACCACCAGGCGAGGGGAAGGTTCGCCTCACCTTGGCCGACTAACAGTGGACTGTTTCAGCTCCTGCATCAGAAATACACGCTGTACTACAAGCCCCACAGAAACACCCGGGGCTGAGCTCGGCACGCGCCGACACACAGCTCCTGCACCATCCCCGCCTCTTTCCTTACTTCAACATCGACTGTTCCTTCGCTTCCTCCTTCTTCTGTCGGTCCATGACACCGAGGATGATCTTCCTCTCATCCTCGGTGAGGTGGCTCAGGTCCGGCATCTCCGGCATGGCGCCGGCCGCTGAGGCAGCAGCAGCAGCAGGGCCAGGGCCGCCCCGGGGCCCGTGTGGAGCAGACATCTTTTACACACAGTGGCTACAGAGAATGAATGATAAAAGCACCATCAACCAGCAGCATCATGGGTGGGACACATAGCTACATTTGTTTTACATTTCATGCGGTAAGAAATGAACGGTGGGTTTTCCGCTGGAGGCACCGTGGTTTACGCACGGCACTAGTGCACCATGCACATCTTATTATTACACCGTGCTGCAGAAATAAGCGTCAAAAACATCCATCACAGGCTTCACCCTCATGCTGTTAAATGCTCATGATGGGGTTTGATAAATAGTAACGCTGCAGCCGACTGATCGCTGCCTGCTAACAGGCTACATTCAAGCGGCTGCAGGTCGAAAACGCACAAATTCACACATGAAATGTTGTGAAAGAGAAAACACTCGGGATCAGAAATGCTCCTGTGAAGAGGCACGGGGTGCACAGGCTGCAGGATACAACCTTCGGCTACTCCAAACACAACCCATCCATCCATCCAGGGAGAAGGGAAATCGAAAGGGGTTGAAAAGGAACAAATGAACAACTCTTGCCTTCTATTTCGCTGTCATGTTAAATCCTGTCTAACCCATCGCTGCCATTCTTTAGAGAGGTTCCACTCGCATGTTGGAATAATCAAAGGTGGCCCGGTCCGTCCCTGTTTGTTTTCGTTTGGAGCCCTTAACCCTCCTCTGTCACTCTGCTTAGCTCGCTTTCCTCCAGGTTGGTAATTCTTGGAGATTTCTTAAATGCACAAAAATGGATGCAACGAGAGGGAGAGAGAGTGAGTGAGAGACAGGGGTGAGAGAGATACAGAGGGAGAGAGAGAGGGGAGGAGGAGGAGGTGGGGGAAAAAATCCAGATAGGAAGAGGGCGGAGCGATGGAAACACGTAGAGGAATAAAGGCTGAGAGGACGCGTTGGATGTTTCATTGACAGCAGGCAGACAGCAGCAGGGAAAACCCGGACTGGAGCCGCTGTGTGTGCAGCCGGAGCAGCTCTGTGAGCAGGGAGAGAGAGAGCACCATGCATATTTCATAACCAGATCATGAGCACTGAGAACAGGGGCCAAATGTGAAGTGGGGAGATAAATACAGAATATGACTATGGCTGCACCTGCAGGTGTGGCTGCTGTTTCCTCTCAGTGAATACACTTGCACTGTACACACTGCCAGATGTGAGAAAGGCTGTGATGACAAATGGAAGAAAATAAAGCTTAAGCATGATGTTTTTTTTCTTTATCCAAGAAAATATCTTTCAGTTTGAGAGCAGGACTAATTGATTTCATAATGCTTTCACTCAAAACCCTGCGCTTGCACACAAATAGCCCCTGTTGTGCTTAGATTTACTCTGCTTGTGCTCAAACCTTGCACTTGGGCCCAATTTTTTTTCGGTGCTTGGACAGATTTCCTTGTGCTGAAGCAAGATTCTATGCACACGTGACACGTCTGCACTGTGATTTTTCTGTGTATCAGAATTCCCCAACCAATAGAACTCCATTATGACAAATGAAATTGTCCTGTCCTAGTTGCTGCTTCGTTAGCTTTACTTCATTAGGAGTCCCGTATGCAAGTGCATGCAGTTAACACCTGTCTGTAACTCCCAAAATAAAGGTAACATGACGAGGGCAGGGCAATTTTATTTCACATGCACACAAAAGCAGTAGGAGAGCACGAGGAGATTAGCTAAAGCTTTCTGTCCGAGCAACAAAATATCCGACTGCAAGCGCACAGTGGGAGCACGAGCATAGAAAATCAAAGTACAAGCAGGGGCTATCTGAGTAACAAAATCTGAACTTGAAGCCAATAAATCATGCTCTTACAATGAGCACGCTCAAAGAAAAAAACAAACATAATACACAACAAACAAAATACAGTTACATATGTCATGTCCTGCCCACTTTCAATCTTTTAGTTACTTTTTAAAAAAAACATACATTCAATGTCACAAGCTTTTAAAATAAAGTTCAGTAAAATTTTTAAATATGTTTTCTGACCTCACCCATGATAATTATAAAGTGTTGAGGAAAATTCTAATGCATACTTTATAAGACTTAAATAAGATATTGATATGAATCATTAGTTGCAGCCCTTAATGTGAATCACAGACAGAACTGATTATCATACATAACTGGATCATGGGCTCACAATGCCTGAAGAATCCTTTATTACTAAAAACCAAACTGACAGCAGCTCCACATCCATCAGTCTTTGATTAGACCATAGTGTTTGCGTCCACCCAGCTGCAAACCCACCATAGCCACATCTTGTATTTCTCAGCTGAGTCCCTCCACTTGATCCCCAACATGTTCCCGTAGACAGCCTGTGTGCTCTGTGTGTCTCAGGCTGCAGTTGATAGGATTTGAAGGACAACATTAAGAGGATAGAGTCTCCACCTGATTAGGCTTGTAAGTAAATTAGCACCAGCGCAGTGATCTGCTCCAACAAGTCAAACACCACAAGTTTAAGTTCTGAAAAATTTAGATCATTAGTCTTCCAAACATGATTTCTTACACTTCTTTTTTATTATAAATACACATCAGTGAACAGTGTCAACCCATATACAAATGGATATGGTTTTTAAAAACATTATTTAGTCTGTAGGGAATAAGTTTAACAACTGAGAGGAAACTTGTAAAGTTTCAGGATAGGATGTGTAGTACAATAGAAAAGAAACCAGCCGGTGCAGATAGATATACTGTGTTTTTACTTACAGAACATTGACCACCTTTGTAGCTAGGTGTGTAATGCAAATAAAATGTTATCATGTTTAAATTAAGAAAGGCAAAAGAAAAAAAGATGTGTTGAAAATTAAACATGGATACAGACAGGAGGGGGTTCATCACTTTAAACAGATTTGATATGTGAATATACAGAATCTGTACGTGAGGGACAAGATTCCATTTCTTGTTTGAGCAGGCTTTGGCTGCCCACACGTAAACAGTCTATGTGGAGAACCCATAGAAGTTGAACACATTGACTGAACGGCATCGGCTAACATCTTTTTCTTTTATCTTCATTCATAATCAAATGGCTGTTAGAGATTAGCCAAAATGCCGTATGGACTTAAACCACCAACAAAATGTATCACTGTTTGTCTTTTGTGTGGAAACACCTTTGACTCGTGTGATAAAAGAAAGTAGTCGGACTGTTAACACTGAACAGATGGTCTACACAGGAAGCCTCAAAATATTGGCCATTGGCCCCAGAGGCTAATTTGATGTCAGGAGATAGCTGATGGGCTCTGAGATAGGGAGGAGGTTATGACCCATGTTCCAATGTGTCTATTCATAACAGATGAATCCAGTCTTACCTTTAGACATGATGGGAAACACATCATATCACCTGAATCCTCAATGACACGAGGGACACAATTTGTTACAATTATGATGCAAACAGATTCCAAGTGAAGACACACACAGTTTAATCCATCCTTAATTTATTCAACAGTTGTGGAATCTTGGCTCCTGTGATGGAAAATGCAAACTTGCATAAAGTAAATAATGTGATTATTCCTGAAGTTAGACCAGAATCCTAACAATAAACTAATGGAAAGGCAAAGCTGTTCTCTTACTTAGTAACAGAAGGTGGAAACAACACAACATTTGTTCTTCTCGTATGAGTTGATCTGTGTCCTTGAAGTTTAGCTCCCACCTTCCCACAATGAACAAGTTGTGGTGTTTTTTATTCTCAAGTTAGATCAGTCTGAACAAGTCCCATGAGGGTGCGATCTTGAGCTCATCTCCTGCTGACAGTCCCCCGGTTCTCCATTATCTTCTCCGGCTCTGTTTATTTCAACACAGTGACGACATGCTTCTCCTTCTCAGACACCACAGGAACCGTTCCTGGTTTGCTGTGCTTGCGGACGTTCCTCTCCCTAAAAAGCAAAGAAGAGTTTAAGATTACAGGAAATTCAGGAAAGAATGGGAGGAGAGGGTGAGCAAACAGAAATGAAGAGGGAGGAACAGATTGGATATGAGACTATTGACCCAACACCTACGTCAGCAGCCGCACTAATGTACCCTTAAAATAATGCATAATACACCATGGTAAATCATTCACAAGTCCAAACACATGTCTGACATATCACTGTCCTGTCTGTAATTACAAAACAGAGCTGTGGACTGAGCTATGAATCACTGTCCACAGGGCAAACTGGAACAATCAATCCACTAAACAAGCTGTAAATGTGCATGGGAGGTCTGTTGAGACAGTGTCATGTTGGGGCAGTCCGATCTGTGTGATTTTCCATTAGGCTGGTGTGACGGCATAGATCAGTCCCCATCATCTCTGCAGGGACGTAGAGGCGACTCCATTCTTGTGGCTAAGTTCAAGGTTCAGCTCCTACAGCAACATTAACACAATGGAAACTTACTTCCTACGGCGAGCCTCCTTCATGACCCGCAGCTCTTTGGACTCGTGGTAGATGTTCTTGGGTAGATGTCGGTGGTGAGCGATGCGTCGGATCTGCGGGTGGTGCTGGAACTTCTCCTTCAGCTTCTGGCTGTAGTTGGCAGCCGCCCTCTCTCTGGGGGCCAGCTAAATGACACCACAGTGGAAGAAATGATGACAGAGAGTCAAGCAACAGGCGAAAAGTTTGGAAAAATAAAGAGGGAAAAGAGAAATGTGGCATAACAAGACAGTGTGGAGAAGACATAGCCACCCATGTCTGCAGTTCCAAAATGTATTAATGATTGATTAAGGCATCTAAAATGATGATTTCATTGATTTCTCAGAAGTCATGGATCTTGATGAAAAGAAAAATACCGCATGGTATCTTCGTCATCCTGTATATACATTTCTATGGATATATACACTGGCTCCAACCATAAAGTAGTTTGGCACATGAACCCCATACTGTTGCAAGCTTTCACAAGTTGTTTAGATTAAAGAAGACATAACACATCAGTGAATACAGAAGGTATCCGCAGGTGGAGTTTATGATTTTGGAACAATGGCTAGCCGCTTGCCCCAGTTTCCAGGGTTTGTGTTAAGCTAACAAACTGTAGCTTCATAGAGTCCAATCATCATTAGAGAGGTATTAACGGCTTCATCTTACTCCCGAAAAGAAAACAAAGATTATATTTCCAAAAATGTTGCTTCTGAGACTGACATGGCCACATGAGGTAGACACACATTGCTCTAGATAAGTGGTTTTCAACCTGGGGGTCCCGAGATAATTTCTGGGGGTCGCCAGATGGTTGTGCGGAAAAAACAATATATTTAGAAAGAACAACATATTTTGGACAGGAAATTGTTTGTATTTTATATTGAATTGTCTGCACCATAGATAAGATCTGCTGTAAAGTGAATGCAATTTAGTGCTATTTGTAAATCAGGAGGTCTGGAGTCAGGCCAGAGCGGGGCACAGGCCCGATAGTGCTGGTTGGTTGTGACTCGATTAGGTTGAGAACCACTTTTTTTTTTTTAGAACTAAAGGCTAATTCTGTAACTCATCTACTGTGAACATTATATTTCTACTGTCTCTACTGAAGATGAGAGCAGGAAGGAGAAGACGACTCTGTAGTGTTGCAACTCCTCATGAAAATGAGCCTGTGGCCTCATTACAGGTCTTCAACTTATATCATTTCATGCATCTGAGGTTCCTTTGGTGAGGTAAATGTTATCTTAAATGTCTTGACTCCAGTGATGAGTATTTTCAGAAGACAAATGTAAATCTGGGAGGTGGCGACTAAATTATTTTACATCTGCTGCTTAATCAGAGACTAAAGAGTCACGATTGTGTTTGACATCATGAAATGTTGGTGGGTAGAGTAAGCAGCAATTCCAGCTTGACAACGTCCTCATTCAGATCTGAGTTGATGTCTGTTAAAAAGTGAAGACACCAGCTCAACAACATCGCTCCCTCTCCATCTCTCATAAAAACCAGCAGTTAGCCGGACTGGCCTTGGCTCTGGCCGCTCTCATCGAAAGCTTTTATTCTAATTAAAAGCAATGATTTGTCTCTGATTCAGTTTGTTGGAGAAGACCTGTTAGATGCTGATCCTGTTGGACTACACCAACTCCCCTCAGATACACATATGTGTAGCCTGCTAAACAGTGTTTGTATAATCCCAACAAGATGAATATGAGAGAGCAGAGAATTGCACTTCACTTTGGAGGAATCGTATTTAGTGAAGCTGAGTGGATTCAATTGAAAACGCAACAGAGGTGTTGCTTTCCTCTAAACAGCACGATGCACCATGGTGAGCAAAAAAACAGCTGGAGACAAATGTAAGCAACATCAAGACAGAAATTAAAAAACTGTTGCTTAGAGAGACTGTGTGAAAATCACAGAATGCTTATTGTTGAAAGTGAAAAGGGTAAATCTTCTTCTTCTTCTTCTGGGCTACAACAAGATGCCGACTGCAATGTACATCCTGTCTACAGCTCTGGATGGAGAACAAAAATGTCGATAAACCATCCATATTTCGACAGACAACACGAACACGTCAATGATAGTGAGAATAGCGCCACACAGAACCAATTATGTGGCTGGAATAGAGTTACAGCCAGGTTAGGTTGACGCACACAGCACAGAGGTGTGGACATTTCTGATTCTTACATGCAGCACCATACGGACGTAGACGACTCTGCATCGATGCAGTGACTGAAAATAATTCGATTTAGTTGTCCGATGTCCTGCCGCTGAATAATTATACTGCTGCTTCAAGATCAGGACAGACACTCATTAAAGGTCCGGTCATCCTGTACTGAGTCTCCTGTCAGACTCTGCTTCCTCCTCACACCCACGCTGACCTGCACTCACTTTACCAATAAACCTAATAACAATTCAGAACTGACGTTTACTTTGTGTTTGTTTGATCCGCTCACACTCCTGCAGAGCCAGACAGAAGGAAAGTTTCCTCCAGAAGTTTATGAATCAGCCCTGTGATTTAACCTTATTCTTGCAGAAGAAGCATCGCCTGTTTATCCAGGAACATAAACATGAATTCAGCAGGTTTTTGTAAAGATCAGAGGAGCAGAGTCTCTTGTTGACCAGCGCAGAGTAATGCTCCTCAGTGCAGTGGCGCTGATTTGATTTATATTGCGATACATATCGCTGTCGACTGATATGAAAAAGATTATCGTGATGAGAGTTTTTTCCATATCGCCCAGCCCTATCTGTAGTTTATGAGACACATATATAAACAGAGCAACAGAGACGAGCAGACACGCTCCTGTGGACGGGAGAGGGGTTCATCCCGCAGATTGTGACGCAACGTGGTGAGACGCCGCATTTATCGAGGAACACGGGCGTTCATTTAGTGGGTTATCGTGGAGATCCTCTCTGTGTGTGGATGATTGGAGAGGAGCAGAGGGGCAGAATCACTTGTTGGGAAGTATCAGTATTGAATACTACATTTTTTAAGGAACACTAACAAACCATAAAACTGTTTTAGTAGATCACTCAAGACTCTTAATTTGTTGGTAAAACCAAATGTGAACAAGCCTGAAATGTCAGTGATAATCCCTTATTCCACAGACAAACTGTGTGAGCTGTTATAATTACAAACTATTGCAAGTGACAGACTTCTAAAGAATGTTACTATAATGGACAAAGCTACAAAATTTGCTTTGTAACAAAACCACAATTATCCTGCTATTTTATCAGGCTATAAACACCATCATATATTTATATATTCTTAATTTATGTATTTGATCGTTGGACAGTAGACACCTCAGTGTCAATCAATTCAACTGCTTCAAAAAGATTCAGTTCGTTTTCCAATATTAAATAAACAGGTAGTGATGAGTTAATTTTTCCACAACAGAGCAAATGCATTTTTATTGACTGAGAATAACTAGGAGCCGATTGATTCAACATCCTGGTCTAAAATACAAAGGATCTCATTTACACTGGGCTCAAAGGCTGCTGCCTATAAAGTTTTTTTAGGAAAAAAAGACAAGTGGTGTGTTTGCAGCAGCTGATGGAGAACTCCCCATCAGTTCAGACACGCGAGAAGCCTTGAATCAGCATTTCAGCATTTCTTGATAATTAAAGTACAACTTGATTGTTAATGCTTCATTATGGTCGGGAGTAGCCCGCTTTAAGTGATTGGCCGATTTAAACTGCTGATAGGAGCAGCCCTTGTCTGATCTCTTTAAGTGCAAAGCTTGCGAATAAATCTTCTCTCACACAGTGACAGTAAAACAAGTGCCAAAAGCGGGCCAATTTTCCACTCCGGAGCTGCATTAAGAGAATAAGCAAGAGAGAATCTGATTAGGGATGAAAGATGACTGCTGGAGATGGCACGCGAGAAGCCACGGGTCTTTATTCCCGAGTCATGACTCGTATTTGGGCCACTGACACACTCCCTGGCATTTTACTGGAGCATTATTTGTTAGTTAGTTGAGAATAGCACAGGAATGAGGCCATTGGTTCAGCTTACACAGCCAGTGTGATCTAATAAAATACATGGGGGTAGTCACTAACAAAACAAAGATATTAAATGAGAGAATGTGTAAAACAACTGCACGTGCCTTTGAGTTTTGGGTTTTTTTTGGACTTCCACCTGACACAGGAGCTGCTGTGCCAATTAGTACATTGTACTTATTGAGAGTGATTCTACCCTAAGTCAGCATTCATCAGGGCATTTGGCAACAGCAGTGCAGTAACTCCTGGCATCATCACCCACTCTACCCCAGCTGAGATGGGCGCAGGGCCATGGCAGTGTCGAAAAAATGCAGCTAACTCATAATACACGCTGAGATTATACACTGGAAGGAGATACAGTATACAGTATGTCCAGCAGAAGAGGGAAATACAGCTATTGATTGGTTGCAGACATTGTAATGAGGAATTATCAAAAAGCAGCCAATCAGAAGCAAGTCGTCTTCAGTATGAAACCATAAAAGCAGGAATGTGATGTAACAAAGACGAGGCGGGACTCACCACTCCTAGTTTCTCAGCTGCGTTGGCTTTCCACAGTCGGATGTTCATTTCATCAGAGCCACTCAGGACGTACTTGCTGTCTGACGACCACTTGGTGCAGATGACATGTTGCATGCGTTTGGTGTGGTACACTTCCCTGAATAAAATAAAAAACAACTGTGTTCAATTCCGGTGAGTCAGTGGCTGGTTTTGTTCACGCTGGCTCCATGGCTGCCATGAAACATGTATATATATATATATACCTACATGCAAGTCTCATGTGATTTCAACTGTTCCTACACCACATACCATTTATGTGGATGGCGAAGTTTGGACCTACCAACTCTGTGATGCTGTCTGGCAACATGCCCCAGTTACTGTAACACAACGTGTGTGTGTGTGTGTGTGTGTGTGTGTGTGTGTGTGTGTGTGTGTGTGTGTGTGTGTGTGTGTGTGTGTGTGTGTGTGTGTGTGTGTGTGTGTGTGTGTGTGTGCTATTTGTTCTGGAGCTTGACATGTGTATAAACAATACTGTACCATTCGGCACATAGCAACCAAACAATGGCACCGTGTTTTGGGCTAAGACGGTCAGTCAAAACAAGCACCCCCACAATAGCTTCGGGCGACTATCTACCATTATCAGCAATGTAAACCAATAGACCTTTTTTCACAGTAGGCACTGACAGTAGTCATAATAGGAAAAGCACAGGAATTATTTATAACATGAACAATGGCTCTGTTCTATTCAAGAGACCCATGACGATGTGACAATTAGCCCAAAAAAAAGCATTCAAACATCATTACTTTCAGTATTTACTCCTGAGCTTTTCCTAGTGGGACATGTGACAATGTCTTTTATGAAAACGGCCGACTACAAACAATGATAGGCCGAGGGCTAAAGCAGAATTATTTAAAGCAGGCCCATATCTGTGAAAACGAAAATCACTTTCAGTGGATATTGATGTTTTAACAGTCAAGATAACCATGTCAAATATATTTTTAACTCTAATGCCAATAAAACATTAGTCAACACGTTCTGATGATTACAAAAGAGTTATAAAGTTATTATAAAGTAAGGTTGTCACTTCTTATTAGAAATTAGAACGTGGGGGGAAAAGTTCATGATCACTGTAAGGACCTGTTTGATTTCAAAATATTCCATCTAGCAGCGCATCAGACAATCTGAAGTCGTTTGTGTCCTGATCCAGCAGAGGGCAATCACTGTTACCTTGACCCATCACCTTCCTGCAGCAGTAAGACTGTACAACCAGCTCTGCTCCCAGTAAAACTACATGCACCACCATTATGGACTGCACTTTATCACCTCTCAACTGTGCAATATTCACTGTGCCATAATCATCTTTCAGTGTAATGTAAATGGTTCATGTGCAATACATTTACTGTACATATTCTTTAACATAATATATTTCTTTACACTGTATATATTAGTTTAATTCCATTCATATGTTTCTGTATTTCTTTTATATTTCTACTTATGACTGCTCATGTCTTTTTGCTGCTGTAATATTGCAAAATTCCCCAAATGCAGGACTAATAAAAGACTTTTTATCTTATCAGTAAAGTGAGTCAGTAATGTAAGGTCGCCTGCTTTATATGGTGTTGTCAGTGACTGATGAAATGAACTGTGATTCGATAAAAAGCACATCGGGAATGCCAAATGCAGATGGAAAAAGTATTGTCATGAAGGCAAATGTTCTTATTTACAGTCAGATCCAGGTTCCAAGACAAAAGCAAAGACTCAAAATAAAAGCCCATGGGATAAGCTTTCACATGTTTTTCATTTATGTTTCTATCTAATAAAAAATCTGAGCTTTTAGTGCTTTTTTGAAGGGCATCCCAGGTCTTAATTGGTTAAAAGGAACTTGAGTCTCTGACTCCAATGTGGCACCAGAGCTGACGTGCTTCATGACTACAGACCAGTAATAACATCACAGTTAAACTATAAGGCAGAGACTAGGACTATCATTTTCCCATGGTGTTACTGACCTACTGCGGCCGGCGTCCTTGGGGAAGATGCGGAGGGTCTTGTCAAAACTGGCAGATACAAACTCTTTCCCAGTGGGAGAGTAGTCGACGTCCAGCACTGCTGAGACATGGTCCATGTGCACTGTGATTGGCTTGTTCAGGTACCTCATGTCGTATGTGTAGAGGCTGGTGAGACACAAATCGGTTTGTTTAGTGACACTGTTTACAAAAACCACTAGATGTTTTTTGTGACCAAAAATCTGAATATAAATGTCTAATTGAAAGTTTACACACTGATGGAACACTGGCTCTGGGAGTTTTTAAACAGAAGGTCCTAAGTTGAAAAAAATATTATGATGAGAACCAAAAAGATTTTCTTCATTCTCCAACTCACTTGTAGTCCTCATTTGCACAAGTAAAATAATATGCTTCCATAGGGTTCCAGCACAAAGTGTTGCTCCTCATTGTCATGATAACCTGAAAATGAAAATGTGCAGCAGTTATATTCCTTGTTCAGAAGCAGGCAGAGAAAAGAGCTCGATCCTGAAACAACCTAATGACACATGCCCACCTTTTTGAGAGGTGCCGATTCTCTCATGTCATACAGAACGATGCTTCGGTCAGAGGCACAACTTGCAAGAAGTTCAGTCTGTGGAGACACACAACCCATTTAAAAAGTATCTGTGGGGTGGCAGCTTTAGATAAGTCGGACAATAAACACTGACGCAAGATTGAACCTGGAAAACTGTGTGTGTTATCTGAGGGTCTCACCTCCACAGGGTTGAAGCGGACAGAGCTGAAGCTGTCTACGCCCCAGGTGAAGGAACGGATTGGGCTACTCCTCTGCTCGTCCCAGATGTCCACCTGCTGGCCACATGTTGCAAGCACACTATCCTTCTGATGATGGTCCAGTCCTGTGAAGACAGTCTACGAGGGACAAGAATTTTGATTTATGATGATGCAACTACAATTGTCCTTGATATTTTATAGTAACTTTATTTATAAAACGCTGTTATAAACAGTGTCACGAAGTACTTTAAAAACAGAACATGTTAAAAGCAAAGAGAATAAAACTAAAGAGAAATGAAAAATATTATTCATTTCAAAATACAGTACAGGAAAGGCACTCAGAGGGTGTATACCTCCGCCATGGCTAAGGCCCTATCTCGCCATGTTAAAGGAAGTGAGAATCAATTCGCAGACCAGCCATTTATCAAGATTTAATGGGTTCTTCCTTGCGTCATGTCCCACCCCTCCACAAAATTTCATGGAGATGGGTTCAGTAGTCTTTTCGTAATCCTGCTAACTAACTAACAAATGCTGATGAAAACATAATCTCCTTGGTGGAAGTAAAAAGTGAATAAAATGCTATGAACTTAAATCATTGAAAAGCTATCTACAACAATTATATCAGATGGTCACTGATCATACCTTGCCCAGAATAGTGTTGAGTGGCTCCTCCTCCTCTCCGTAACCTGGTGCCTCCATTTTCCACTGTTTGATTGTCTTGTCGTCACCAGCCTGTTTTACATACAGCATTCCAATGAGTCAAATAAAAGCTTGGTCAGCTTAAAAAAAGAGTATTTCTGAAAACGTTTTAATGGTGTTGTAAAAGGCAACAGTTACCGTAAAGAAGGAAGTTCCACAAAAGCGGACGACCATTCCCCGGACAAAACCTTCATGTGCTTGGAGTGTGCGGACACATTCCCGTTTGGTCAGATCCCACACCTTCACCTGAAGATCAAATTACACATCCTGTCAGTGTTGTGTGTCCAATGCCACACTTCATATTAAAGACGTTTAAAATCCAGCTTCAGAAATCCCTCTGATACTGCCAAATATGCTGGATCAGGCATCAGAAGGTTACAGTTAAAACATCGCATCCTCTCTCTGCCTGGTGCCCTTGGCTGCTTCACCTCTAGCCCGAAAAATGCGATGGATTTGTTGCAGATGTGAAGACACAGAGAACCTGTTGTGCATGTGTAAAAGGCAAACTCTGGGTAAACTCTGTAACTAATTCTTTGGATTTTACCTGCAGGTCAAGTCTGAAAAAAGCTTGAGTTTTATATTATATTAGAACAAACTGTAATTTTCTTTCCCAGGAAATCACTTCATCTTTGTCGGTCCAAAACAAATGGCAAGGACTCTTTAAGGGTGGCACTACTTAAAAATGTCTTATTTTTATAAACTGCAGCTGCATTTTAACAGCTATTTAATGGAAGCAATAAATAATAATAATACATTTTATTTCATGCCGTCTTTCTACCAAATGACACATTGCAATATCTCACTAACAAACACAGGAATAATTACAGTAATAACCAGGTGTTAAAGATGCAAAGACTAATCAGTACAACATATGAACACAGGTATATGTAAAAAGCCAAACCAAGGTTAAATTAGGTTGGGAAGCAAAGACATCTAACAGTAGATATTTGAACACAAGACTAACTAAAAGCTAAGGATAACATCTGATTAGAGAGGAATATATCAGATGTAATATATGGTATATTATTTGGATAAATGTGATGTATATTCCTGTTTTTTTATTTGTAATCTGTTTCTGCTTCTACTGTCAAACTAAATAATAGAAGATGTTCTAAGGTGTTTATTCTCTGCATTTATTTGTTTTAGGGTTAAACCTGAGCCAGGCCGTACAACAATAATAGCAATTATCACGTGCATACAGGAACAATAGCATAGAGCTCATAAAATACCTTAATGTAAGTTGTTATTTTTTTACATGCACTGGTATCTGATCGGTACTCGGGATCAGTCGATACGCAAGTCCAGGTATTTGAATCGATATCAAGAAGGGTATCGGAACATCTCTATATCAAATCACAAAAATGTAATTATCTGAAGTGACAAATGTATATCTGGGTGGCTGGTTACCTCTCCATCACAGGAGCCAGACAGCAGGGTGGAGAGGCTCCTCGTGTGCTTGGCCATGCAGTTCACACCATCCCTGTGCCCGTCCAGAGAGGCCAGGAACGGCTTGGCAAACACCCTCTCCAGCTTAGTGGCATTCAGAGCGCGGCAGTACTCTCTGTTCACCTCGAATGGATGCAGAGTTGGGTCATAGTTTCTGGGGACTAAAGACAGAGAAGTCACTTGTTAAGGAGCGGAACAACACAGTTGCATGAGGATGAAAGAAAATCGATGTTTAAAATTATTCTGCAAACTTTAATTTCAAGTGTGTTAAATTGATGAATGTGCATGAATGTGGGGATATTTTGCAGCACCCTTGTGTTTAATTAACTGTTTACTCGTGATTCACCTAATACGATATTTGGGTCCTGCACACATACTGTAAGGTAATTCAACTTTCTCGCAAGCTGTGTGCTAATGTTGTCTTTATTATAGGAGGTGAAATCAAAATCGGGTTTTATTGCCATGCAGGTTTACACAAACAAGAAATTTGCTAATCAGCAATTATAAATATAGAACATAAAAAATATACTACAAGCAAATACAAATACCATAGGCATGAGGGAAATGTGTCATCCAAGGTTTACAGACAACAACAGAAAACTATATCAAACAACGTAGCTTTAAATGCTATGTGCTACACGTGCTATGAAGTGTGTGTGTTTACTAGAATTCGTGTGTCTGTTTGATAAGCAAATACCAGTTAGCATCCTGCTAGCCACACTGTGTTTAGCCTGTCTGACTTTAGAGTTTATCACTTACCACGTTGAATGTCCAGCCTTGTTTCCCGGACATAGTCATCCGGGTTCCTCGAGAGAACTTTAACTTTCATTTGGCCGCAGGGTGAAAGAGGAAACACGCTTTGAGAAACGCACTTGTGTTATTTTAAACAACACAAATATATTAGCAAGCATTGGTTTGTCCGGCCATGTGTGTGGAAGAAGAAGAAAGTACAGTTGTCGGCGCGCTGCATTGTGGGACGCCTAGTCCTCCCGGTTGCGTCACAGAAAAGTAAAAAACGTCACAGACCGGAAATAAGACCAACAGGTCTTAAAGCGCCTCATGTATTTTTGTATAGTGTGTGTGTGTGTGTGTGTGTGTGTGTGTGTGTGTGTGTGTGTGTGTGTGTGTGTGTGTGTGTGTGTGTTTGTGTGTAAAACACACTCAACAATAAAGATTAGGTGGGACTAAATCAAATTCATAAAAATGAATAAGCATGTACATCATCACCAACATGTCACATCAGGTTAATATAAAAGATTAAATGGGTTTTAACTTTATCTAAATACACTTTCAATCTGTAGACTGACTGTTGCTACATGAGTTCATGTAGGGCAGACATGTCAGACTCAAAGCGATATAATATCACATGTCTATCTTAGCTGGCCTGCCGGTAAATAGGACGCACACTTAGGCCGATCCATGGTTACGCAGTGCCCGGCTGCACGCATACTGAGTGAGCGCTCCTCTCCACTCACTCACAGAGCATTTGGTGTTATTAAATTATTTTCCCAGCGTTCCAGAGATCCCAGTGCCTGTCCCGTCAAGTTATCGCTGCATGGTATAGTTTGAAAATAAAGTTTCCATGTGGAAAAATGAGCAGAAGAAATGGTCAGTGAGGTGACCTTGACCTCACTGACCTTGACAACCAACGGCATTTCACAACATTTGTGCATCTTTCTCCTGCCTCAGATTCCAGTAAGACGTGTATTCACGAGCTCTGTCTGTTCTTTCTAAAAGTTTGGAGAAGTGTCAGATCTGCCAAGTTTTGGTTGTCTGACAGAGGAAGTCGACCAAGCAGCGCAAGTGGAGAAAGAGATCCTTCTCTGAAGTTCTGCAGCCGGGAGGCTTCGCCCCCTACCAGAGGAAGAGGACGACCGCTGGGGAAGAGCTGAACAACCCCGAGGCTCCTCGCTATGGAGGACCAGAAATGACTTAAGTATAAATAAATAAATAAATAAATGTATGAATAAATATGGAAATAAATAAATACATGTCTTAATTTTATTTCCACATTTATTAATTTCTGTATTTCTATGTCCATATGCAAATGAGTAAAGGCAGTCCTAACCTCAGTCTTGAGCAGGATTGGTAAAGTAAAGTGAATGGAGTGGCTTGGCATAGGAGGCCTGCAGAGGAGTGGAGTCCTTCCTCACTTTTACAGCGAAATGTCCAGACAAAGTGCCCCAGACATTTTGGTTGTTCACACCGGTGGCCATGATCTTGGACTCATGCCAGCCAAGAAACTGTAAAGAACATGTATGTAATTATTATTAGTAGTAGTATTGTTTTTATTATTGTGTAAGTACTGAAAGCACTGACTTTAGGTGTGAACAAATACAGTGGTGTAAAGAGTACTCTGATGTAAAGTAAGACTAAGCATAAATGGAAATATTCAAGTACAAATGAGTACAGTAATGTGGTTCAATCAACAGTTTGCATCACAGCAGATACATTACATAAATTGTTCATTATAAACATTTTGTGTTATCATACCCTTAATAAATGCAAGCGCTGGAAGACTTTCAATAATCTTTGGTGCAAGACTTAGAATAAAAGGAATCTATTTGAATATAAAATAATCCTAGTGATGTTTTTATTAGTGTGTTTTATTTAAATTGTACAAATTGTTGTTTTCTTCACCCTAGAATGGACCCTTTACATTTAAATACATTATATTTAAATCAGGAGCAGATCTCAAAATCACTATTTTGATTAAGTTATTTCAGATTTTTATTTCAAAACATTTCAAAACATTTTCTGTGGATATAATGCTTCCCTGTTTTCCATTTGCAGTCATCCTTCACCTGCACAGATGATATTTGTTATGTTACCTTTCAATCAGACAGATATTTCCACTGCCTGAATCCAGTGCATGGACTTCATCTCTACTGTGGCACCAAGACAACTTGCTTGCCAAAAAGAAAACAGAAACTGTGTCATTTAAGCCAAATTGCAATGGATGCAGAAAGTCTCAAACATCACCATTAAGTCTCTTGCAGCTGTCATTCAAGAGGTTTTATAAATATGGTTTATTCTCTGTCAGTCCCTTGGAAAACTAAATATTGAAAAGTGGTTGCAGGTTGTATATGGCTTTGTCTCCCCCCTGGTAAACTAGTTATTTTACCTAATTGAACAGCCAAAGAGCATTGCTGCCTGATCTTGTGAAGTTCCTCCACCTCGATCCCTTGGCCACGCAATCACCGTAGAAATGGAGGGAGATTTGGTAGGAATGCATGACGTGTCAAACTGCCCACTTTCTTATTCCTGCCAGATAAAGGGCTGAAATATCCTGAGTGAGAAGGTTACGAAGCCAACCGTGACCTCTGACCTTCCAGTGGGGGGAGAGAGACAGAGAGAGAGAGAGAGAGAGAGACAGAGAGAGAGAGAGAGAGAGAGTGCTGAATGAGAAAACTCTCCTGGCTGGTTCGCCTTCACACGAGGTGTCACAGTGATCTCACGTGGCTGCAGACAGGTACTGCAGTGTCCAGCCAAAAAGGGAAAGAAAGTAAGTTGAACAGTCAAAGAGAAAATAGCTTAATTTAATTCACTTAAATTAAAATATGTACATCACATTATCCTTTACAATAGACATGTCTTTTAAACTCAGTGGTTTTCCCTCTCTTCACTGTACATTTCAATAATCTGTATAAAAAAGAAGTCCTTACAGTGACCGTCACGAATGACAAATAATTTACTCATCGTAATGATTCCCAGTGACACTTGGGCTTTAATTGGAAATTCACTGCCTGTACCAGATGTCATGAGCTTTGTGTCCTTCCAGAGAAAAAGAACAGAATCCTTGAGATTTTTTGATTTGCTTTGAGCTTTTACATTCACCTCATAATGTGAGGTGAACACAGTAAATTTGTTCACGGACCAAAATGAGATGAGAGCACTTTGTCCTTTCAGTGTTTGTATGTTGAAATGCTTTTGGAAAACCCTTACCTAACATCTACACACAGTTAGAGGAGCTACATATTTAATACAACAGCGAGGACACCAGCTTCAATGGAGGGGACCTTGAAAAGACAACACCACTGTTTTTGTCTCAGTCCCTCCCTGATTATGACGACAGTAACATCCTCAAACCTTTCTCCATCGTTTACCAGTAGCGATCCATACAGTGTGGCAGTCGTTATGTATCTGACCAGATCCTGCCATTATTATGAAGTTACTTACAGCAGTTGGTCCCCTTGGCTCAACAGTGTCTGAAAACAGTCAGACAAAGCAAGTCTAGCTCTGTCCAGGTAGGTAATAAAATCTAAAATAGAGGTGAAGTCAACAAATGAAAACTGTTTTATGAACACCTAACATGACAGGCACACATGGAGAGCTGCTGCACATGAGAGGATTTTCAACTCTATCCATTTGTGCAGACGTCACAGGAGCATCTTCCTCTAATTCCAACCAAGAAAGCAAATGATCTAGTTTTCCAATATTACCAAAACTGTTTCTTTAAGCCATTTGCAGTAGGCTACACTACCCGCTGTGGTGCACATTACAGTAGAGTGCACACATTTGATTTGCTTTTAAAAACAATAGGTATCAAGCTGTCATTCTATTTGTCTTTCTCTAGAATCTTCAAAACAGGTAGCAAGTTGCAATGAACAAACTTTACGTCAAAAACAATAATGTTGCCATCTCAGTCCATCGTGACCAACTTACACTTTATATAGGGGTTAGCAGATCGCAGATAGGCAGGAGTCAGACCCTTCAAGGCTACAAGCAGTAAGATATTAAAATCAATTCCAAAACTTACAGGTAACATGGTAACGTATAGCAAGGATTGCTGTAATGTGGTCACTTCATATGACAATGAAAATCACTGTTATGCTTTCAACACACAATGACCTATTTGACACTACAGATATCGACATGATCGTTATAAACACTCTATGGACACGAGACCAAAACTACTTTTATTTTGGAGGTTTGGGCCGGAAGTGATGCTCATAGATATGTCAGCTACACGCTAACTCACTTCCTGTAGCAAGGTCGAGCAGAGACCTTAACGTCACATGTTGCACAGTAACAAACCAGCACATGTCAGAAACGTGGTTCACTATCTAACGTGAAATGAACGTGAGGAGGTTTCAAGGAGCTTGTACCGGCTGTCCGCCATGTTTGAATTCTGCAGCAGTGGCTGGGAGTCATCGTCTGAGTGTTGTGGAGTAAGTTTAGCTTTAGCTGTAAACAACTTTAGCTGACTGGAGCTAGCTGACAGGAGCTAGCTGACTGGAGCTAGCTGACTGGACCAGGCTGACAGGAGCTTGCTGACAGGAGCTTGCTGACAGGAGCTAGCTGACTGGACCTAGCTGACAGGAGCTAGCTGACTGGACCTAGCTGACTGGAGCTAGCTGACAGGAGCTTGCTGACAGGAGCTTGCTGACAGGAGCTAGCTGACTGGACCTAGCTGACAGGAGCTAGCTGACTGGACCTAGCTGACTGGACCAGGCTGACAGGAGCTAGCTGACTGGACCTAGCTGACTGGACCTAGCTGACAGGAGCTAGCTGACTGGACCTAGCTGACAGGAGCTAGCTGACTGGACCTAGCTGACTGGACCTAGCTGACAGGAGCTAGCTGACAGGAGCTAGCTGACTGGACCTAGCTGACAGGAGCTAGCTGACTGGAGCTAGCTGACTGGACCTAGCTGACTGGACCTAGCTGACAGGACCTAGCTGACTGGAGCTAGCTGACAGGAGCTAGCTGACTGGACCTAGCTGACAGGAGCTAGCTGACAGGAGCTAGCTGACTGGACCTAGCTGACAGGAGCTAGCTGACTGGACCTAGCTGACTGGACCTAGCTGACAGGACCTAGCTGACATTACCTAGCTGACAGGAGCTAGCTTCGGTCAACCACCGGTAAACATGAGCCCCGCACCTGGGCATGGCTCCGTTAACGTGACAGAGAAGGGGCTGTCCAGCAAACCCGTGTCTCCACTGGGACATATCCAACACGTCTTCAGCCATGTGAGGATAGGGAACCTGGTGGCAGGACTGAGTGGGGGAGTGGTGTCCACGCTGGTGCTTCACCCACTGGACCTGGTCAAAATCCGGTTTGCAGGTACAGTGTGAAATCACGTAGAATGTAAATGTGATTGTATAGAGACCTCTGCATCGCCATAGTGGACCATCAGGGATCACAGCTACATCTGTTGTCGTTCAATGGAAATAAATGTGTGCATTATAGATCTGATATACAGGATGTTTCGGTGCGCTTGTAGAATGTGACATTAAATACAAATCTTTCGTGGTGATCTTGGATGTGTTTATATTGCAGTGAGTGACGGTTTGGAATTACGACCCAAGTACAGCAGCATAGTGCACTGTATGAGAAGTGTGTGGCAGCAGGAGGGCCTGAGAGGACTGTATCAAGGAGTGACACCCAATGTTTGGGGTGCCGGAGCATCGTGGGGTCTCTATTTCTTATTGTACGTATGTGAAAAGCACTCATACAAAACCGTCGATTCATGACATTGTTCTTGTGCCATTTGTAAAATGATGCATTAACCCAAACTGTCCTCCCTCACAGCTACAATGCAATCAAAGCGTACTTAAAGGAGGGTCGTCAAACTGAACTGACTGCCACAGAACACCTGGTGTCTGCAGCCGAAGCAGGTTAGGACCACATTTATCTGAATTCTGTTGCCTCACACACACAGACACATTCAGCTCACAGTAAACAACAGCAGCCAGATTACACTGCTCTGGGCTGGCCTCAGCTCACAGGAGATTTGTCCATTGCTGTCATGTGGGGTCACAAGAATCCATTTCCTGTTTGTCAAATTAAGTTAGGAGCTGAAAATGAGGCTTTTCATAATTTCAGTTTTAACTGCATGAAAGCAGAATTATGCTTTAGCACTCATATACGTAGATGTGTTAGTTGTGAGTCAAACTTAAAGGAATCCATATCCATCTATAATAACAGGACCTATATTATTACCATGTGACAACTTTGGTAAGAGATATACAGCATAACTTTACAACTTCACTTAAACCAGCTCGCTTCTCTAATTGATTCACGAGAACTCAACCACCTGATCCTGTCTGCAGGACTAAGATTAAGAGTTTGAAGTAGGTTGTGTTTGTTAACAGTCATGTGAGTCAATTCAAGTGACTCCTGCATGTACTTCAACGAGTATGTTTTTACATGTTCCAAGCCTCGCCAGGACCATTTCCTATTTGTCTTCACGCAGGCATCTTGACGCTCACTCTAACCAACCCAATCTGGGTCACCAAGACCCGGCTGGTGCTGCAGTACAATGCTGATCCAAACAGTAAACAATACAAAGGGATGGTTGACGCTCTGGTCAAGATCTACCGCCATGAAGGAGTGCCGGGTCTATACAAGGTTAGAGAACAGTGTAATTTTGGATAATTGTGATCCAGAAATACGAAAGGCTCATTTTTGTTTGTGGCAGATAATATTAACAATAAGTTACTTTGTTGTGGAGTGTCACTAGAGGACAAGTTGTAATAACTTGTTTCTATAACTGAATTTGCAGCACAGACTGCCCTAATGCCTTGTCCCAATTCCTCTCCCTCGGTCCTACCCCTAGATATGAAATGCCCTTTGCTGGAAGCCACAAGGGAGAGGGCTAGAAAATCATCCCGTAGGAATATTGGACACCACTCTCTACGTGATCAGCAGCCAACTAACATTATTATATTAACGACTGTTATCAACCAACATTATAATAGTGACACATCTGATAACTGCAGGACAGACGGCACAGATTGATCTAATAATCTATAAATAGTCAGTGTGTTTACTTCGGTTGTTTCTATGTAACTTTAGTCCTGTCCATAGAAACATCTGCCCTGCACTGAAAACATTATAACATGAGCAGGGATGGTTTTTTCCAACTTCATGTACAGGACATGAGAAAAACAAACATTACTTGTATCTCTCACTCAGAATGTTTAAATGCTTGTTTTGACTGCGTGAATAGTCATATTCCTGAAATGCTTGTTATGGCAATTCAATAACATTTTCATTTGCTGTGGGACAAAAATGAGATGTTCTGCTGGATTTAAAATTAAAAAATGTGTTATTTTGCAAGATTTCATTCTTAAATTTATGATTTCTCTACCCACAGCGGTCGCCATCTTGATTCGCATCGTCCATTTGTAAAGCTTTCGGGAATTTCTGTCTACTCCTTTGTTTGTGGGGGGGGGGGGTCCTGAATACACTATGTTTGAAGAGGGGTTTGAAGGTCTAGATGGCCACTACCCTTACATCACATAGACAAATGGGACCAAACTACCTCTTCATGGCCAAACTCAAAACAAAGGCGTAGGACTAAGAGGAAAGCCTTAGGGGTGAATAGGGACAGGTCCCAAGTTTTGCTTGAATGTAATGAAATTTTGTATTAGTTTATTATTTAGTAATTGCTTCACCACTAGAGGGCGTATTGTTTCCTCTGTTAGTACAACACTAACTCCTGAAAATTGTTTTAACTGGGAGGATTTTTAAACTGCATTGTGGCTCCTTCATTATTATTATCTTATCACAACAATTGTTACTGATTGTCAACCTGATAGACAGGAAGTTATGGACATTGTGTAGTTGGATGATGTGTTGATAGTAATCCATCCTGAATCAAGAGCTGATTTACATTGTGTATCCTTTCCAAAGGGTTATGTTCCTGGCCTGTTTGGCACGTCGCATGGAGCTCTGCAGTTCATGGCGTATGAGGAGTTCAAGAGAGACTACAACAAATACAAGAAAGTACCTTCAGATGCAAAGCTGGTGAGTCATTAACCCCATGAGCCACAGGCAGACTGG
The DNA here is from genome assembly GCF_024713975.1 of Paralichthys olivaceus. Lineage (NCBI taxonomy): Eukaryota > Metazoa > Chordata > Actinopteri > Pleuronectiformes > Paralichthyidae > Paralichthys > Paralichthys olivaceus. The sequence continues at coordinate 22,877,028 of NC_091105.1, read as the reverse complement.
AAACATGCTCAGTGTAAAACTGAAGCATGAGGTTTGTATCTTTTCAGTTTAATGATGACTGAGACCACAGTTGATAACTTGCAGTTGGAGAAGAAATGACTCACCAGTTTTCCTACTCTGCTCATTTCTTAACCCCTCACCCTTTCTCTCCATTCGTCTGTCTGTGTAAACAGAATGCGATGGAGTACATCACAATGGCAGCGTTATCAAAAATATTTGCTGTCGCCACAACGTACCCATATCAGGTGGTGCGAGCTCGTCTGCAAGACCAGCACAATAAATACAATGGAGTTGTTGATGTCATAAAACGCACATGGAGGTATGATAGTGATATTCTTGATGTTTGAACTTGTTATCCTCTAATCAGTTTTCTAAATTCCAGTACAGGCTGATTCAGGCTCATTATTTTCCTTTTCTCCACAGGAACGAAGGCGCCATTGGTTTCTACAAAGGCATCATCCCCAATGTGTTACGAGTCACTCCTGCCTGCTGCATCACTTTTGTAGTTTATGAGAATGTGTCACACTTCCTGCTGGGAAGTAAATGAATGAGGCTTTAAAGGACATTGGACAGAAGCAAAGACTGAGCTTACATTTGATGTTGGTGCCACACGAAGAAACAAAGAGAAACACATCAGACTGAACACAGTACGTGTAAATGAGCCTATGTGAGAAGCATTCATTTTCACTGAAAATGAATGGAAAGAGCAGCCACACATTGGATTTTCTTTCTTTCACTGCAAGTTCATGGATTTCAGTAACTTTCTTATTCTAAACTTTCACCATGGTGGAGGGTTGTGCTGCCATTTGCCAAAATGGATTTAACGCTGTTGAGATGGATGATCAACTATGTTATTTCAAACTACGATCAATGAAATATTTCATCATATTGCAGTTATGTTTACATCTTGTGTTAGCTCACCGCAGAAAGGGACATTAGTCTGAAATGTTAAAAGCTGACCATCAACGTCACATCTCAGGTTTCTAATTGCATGCACGCACAATATTAGTTTGTCTTTTAAGTTATTTCTTTATGTGAAGAGCAAAAATAGATGTTATTGCATGTACAATATGTCATTCTTTGTTGACATTATCTTGTTTTTTTGCAGCCGATTTTAACTGTATCACTTAATAATGTTTTGTTATAAAACCCAAACTGCTTTTTCTCCATTATCTCATGTTTCATGTAGACACCTCGTGTCTAAGTAAAATTATATTTTAAAGCTTCTAAAACATATCAGTGATTAGAAGTAGTCACATCAATGAGTTAAATTCTTTAAAAAAAGGATTGTTTTATTAACAGTAACAATTTAAACATAAGTACATAGTTTAAATATTGTCAATGTCTTATCACAAAGTCTGTTTATCGGTTACTGGAATGTAACAGCACCCTCAAGAAGAGAAGCTACAGTACAATGTTTATTTCTGGTGGACAGAATGACAAAGGATTCCTGTTTGCAGGTCATCTAGTATCGTACTCCAACGAGAAAAGAAAAAAACATTCAAGTTACAATCAGTGATGCTGTGACGCCTCAGCAAAAACCATACCCGATCATTTTGAGGGAAAACATACTCTTACACTGCCACGACTGTTTGTTCAGATTTATTTAGGCAGTTCCTCAATGATGACCCTGGATACTGAGTTCCAGCCTGTAGATGCGTCACCTCTGGGGTAGTCAGCGCAGGTCCCCACCCACACGGCCACATCAACCAGCCCAGCTTTAACACCCTCGCACAGGCCTTCAACTGCAGAGGGGCAAACAGAGGATCGTGTGAGAGAATGAATTTCAGTGAACATGTAAACTGTCTTGTTTTAGTTTTATTGACACAGTGGTGCACTTGAAAAAAATTTATAAGAGGAGTGCTTTAAAGTTTGAAAATTGCTGACAAAGCTTTGCAAAAATGCAATTAAATGACCACTTAAAGGAAGAGTTTGTCACGGAAATTGAAAGGCTTGGCTTGTAAACAGCTACTCTCAGCCGACAGTTAGCTTAGCTTATTACAAGAGTGACAAAGGTAGCCTTGCTGAGCTCTGTCCACATGTAGCCAAAGTAGCAACAGGTACGAAGCTAACCTGTGTCTGTCATCATGTAATGAAGATGAATAAAGCTGGGAATATTAACCCACTGGAAGAAACCTGTGACCACCCGATAAATATTACTACTGATCATGAAACAGTGTAAAACAAAACGTGTAGTTTTTATACTTTGTTTTTGTTTGCAGTCGGTAAACATGGTGTAATGTATTCAGTGAGTTTTGGAGAGCCAGCTGTTTGCCCCATAGACTAGGCTTCTATAAAGATGGACGACATGACAGCTCCCCAAAAGTGAAGCCAAAGCATCTTGATCTCCCCCTGGTGGCTCGCTACAGTATTAGTCATAAATCCTGCCTCTTCCATTTTAGTTGATGGGACAAACTTAACTAAAATGTCAAAGTACACATGAAATATCTAAAAATATGCTTTCTGTCTGTTTGGGCAGTTTTTATCACACTGATGAATTGTTGAAGTGTTCATGTTCAGGGTAAGTTGGGTGATAATTAGCTATTTGATGCTGTGATGATGCTACTCAGGATTGGTCACCATATGATTAATGAAGTGGATGTTTGTATGTTAGTACAGTCCAGGGCCACTAGAGGGCTTCAGTAGGCCAACTATAGCTTATTAAATTAACATACCGGAAAAGAAGAAGTTCACTTTATTTATTGCACAAAAGATCGTATATACTCCAGTCGTACCTGAGGACGTTCTGTGAATGTTGATGGTTGAGTTGAGCTCAGGGCTTCCCTGGTCTAAGTAGATGATTGACTCTATGGGCAGGGGTCCAGAACACTCTGCTCCGTTGAAGGTGAAGTACCACCTCTGGCAGCAGGCGTTCTTACACTTGAGTCTGAGGGAGCCACTGAAGAGGACTCTGAGGGCGCTGTCTGAACGCATCTTGGTGAATGTACAGTCCTGCAACACAATATTTAAAGTAATGCTGTGCACTGGGTTGGCTGTGAAACAAACATTTATGTGAATTTATAAAGTGAAGTGAACAAGCATATGAACAAGCATATTTTCTGTGTCAAATTACTTACTGCCACTTTACCCAGGTCAATCCCATAATTCAGAGAGTTCCAGGCACACTGCTTGTAGTTGGGCTTCCAGGGTTCCTCGAAGATCTCGCTGATGCACTCGCCTTTCTCACCTTTGTGCCCGTCGCGGCCAGGGATTCCCGGCGTCCCCGGAATGCCGTTAGCCCCGGGGTTACCGTCTCTGCCAGAGGGGCCTCCTGGCCCCTGCATGCAGCTGCCGTACTGGAAAAACAAGGAAGAGAAATAGAGGTGGAAGTCAATAATGAAAGGAAGACCTACAACAACAACATCTGTTGTTATCAAACCTGTTATTTTAGTTTTCTTTTTTCAGTTAAATCCTTGTTTGGGCTACATGCACCACAGACAACTCAAAGCTGCCATCCATCCAACCATCACATGCAAGAAGCCAGACTACTCCTCATTTACAATTCACGTAAACAAATACACTGCCATCGGGGTGAAGTAAGTGTAAAAACAGATGTGATCGGAACCAAGGCAAAGCAACAGAACCAGCAACCGTGACACCATGAAGCAAGTGACAACAGATTGAATGTTAATGAGGAACTGAAATCTTGGTGAGGACCTAAATCAGCAGTTGTCTGGCCCCACATATCTTAGTGTGATTCATTCTCCTGCTAAATCTGCTGCTATGTTTAGACAGATGCTGCATCTTACTCAAGCTGACTCAAATACACACAGACATGGAGACAGGGGAGCTCGCCAAAACCTACCACATACAGAGGCTGACACAATGTAGATCCAAATAGCTTCATGTGATGTGTTCTTCAAAGACACTGTTTGAGTGTAGGTCAACTCTTCCAAGTTTTCTTCTTTTTTTACTCGGAGTCGAGTTTTTAATTTTGGTGTGGTGATTTGTGAGTGTCATCTACTCATTCATTTAGTCGGGACAGACATAAACTGACACGTAGAAGTGCGTCCTCGCCCTTGGCTCAGGTTTTTTTTTTGTTGGGTCATTGCTTCCCCTTTGTCCTCAGCATGCAGCTGTGGAGCAGTTATAGGGGGCACATGGCCAAAAGACTCTAAGACGATAAATACTCCCAAGGAGGGAAAGAACAAAGAGCTTTTCTTCCTCTTTCAGCATCTTGTCCAGACTTGAGTCTCTGGGGTAAAGCAGAAAAATCCAGATCAAACCACGTGAAGCTGCAAAAAAAGGCTAAATGTAGAGAGAACTACAATATTTTAACCTCAGCTGCTGAGGAGCAGATGGTTGAGAGTCTGTTTTAGCCATTAAGTGGCTTTGCTGGAGCAACCTGGAGACGTAAAGGTCTGACATCATCTCTGCTGGAAACCAGACAGTCTGTGATGACAGCATTCAATTGCAGGTTGGTATGCAAGTGCTATAACACACTTAGGGATTTATCCTAAAAGAAAAAAAGGGACAACACCTCTGAGCGTCTTGGGGGGAAAATGAAAATGTCGCAAACCCACTGTTAGTCTGTTTGGTTGATATTCGCCAAGGAAACGAGTCTGTTTTAATAAGGGTTGGATTTTTGGAGACCTTTCAAAGCGTGGAACTGAATGGAACCTCTGTCCACAAAGCCACACAGCTGACTTTTATATTAGCTTCCAGTCTGCTCTTTCTATAGTGGTGCTGCCTGCCTGCATGAATTACACTCCAGCCACCGCTGCATATTAGTAGCACACAGTCCGTTACTGTAACCGATGCGTAAAGGCTGTATTTGCCCCCAAATTGCAGAGGAATCAGTGGTATTTCATGCATTAGTCCAAACTGAGGCGAGGGCTGAGGCTCTCCTCGAGCATGCAGAGCGTGGATATAAAGCCGGGCTTTGAGAGTTCTTCAGATTCAGAACACCTCCAGGATTTTATGATTACCGTGTTGCTCAAATGAGCAGATCTCCTCTCTCCAGAGTGACTAGTGCAGTTGGGCTTTTCTGCATCATTTCCACCAGTGCACTAGATACAGATGGTAAAATAAGATGCTATTCATTATATCCCGCTCCTGTGGTCTCAGCTGTGGAATAACACTTTGGAGGATAACAAAAAGCTGAGCTCAGTGGTTGTCATTGTGGGTCATGCAGACTCTGAGTCCCTGTGAGGGCGGGGGACCCGCAGAGTCTCCCCCAACAAAATAAACATTAGTTTCACTTTCATTTGACTCCCAAGAGAATAAATAGAGAATGTGTGTCCACTCTGTTCCTTCACCCAACAACAACCAGGGAGGTTATGTAATGCTGCTCAAAAAAGTCTAAGATCAGGGTTGGTGAAAACGAGTACATTCAAGCGGTGGTGGACTTCAATGACAAAACTGAACCTCACTTTAGTTTTATTTCTTTTTTGAGATTTTAAGACATTATTACCCTGTAGTATTCATCCCAACCTCAATTCAGATAAACAGTACAAATACAACCATCAAAGAAAAGGCAGACAATCTGTGAGCCAGACCCCAACTTCCTGTTGGGAATTCTTTTTGTTTTGTTCTGTTCATTCAGGCTGTTGAAGAACAGCCACACACTTAGAATAATATAGAACCAACTGACCATACAAAAAGCTTTATATCTTTTCTGCTGCCAGGTAGTTTTGGTGACCACTGTGCTAAAGTTGTGACCACACTGATTGAAGTGTTAGCCCACATGTGGATTATGTGGGTGAATCAGCAACTTTTTTTTCTTTCTTCTTCTTTTTAGAGAAGTCAGTCTAAGTATAATCCAATAGTCAGTTTAAAGCAAATAGCATGCAAAGTGCACAATGATGATAAAAGATACAAGTGACGAGTAGAACAATATTTTGATGGAAACCCTTTTTTTAAGTTTTTCATTATGGGAAGCCACAAAGACAAGCCACACAGCATCACTGTCTTCTATAAAGTCACTGAACTTTTAGAAGTGATCATAGTGACTGTGTGCTTCATCTTATCTGCTCTCTCTTACCTTGTCTGCGTCGGGATCCTTTCGGTATCCTCTATTTCTCACCTTTTCCACGCCATACAGGGGCAGAGCCAGGCAGGCGAGCAGCAGCAGCAGGCGGCCAACAACCAGCACAGACATCATCATACAGCAGAGAGCAGAGACTGAGTGAGTGTGTGGCGACAGTTTGACTCCAGCTGCAGCCAGTTTGAGTCCAGAGGAGGAGGAGGGCAGGACGAGAGGGGAGCAGCTATAGTGAAGCTGCAGGAACCAACTCGAAAGGAAACAAAAGAAAAACAGTGTCAGCGTCCCTCTGAGATTCACATAGCAGCAGAACACAACATACGTTATCTCAAGGCACCTTAAATTGAGGTTGAGACCTTACACAATTAGAGAGACACTCAACACTTCCCACAATGAGCAAGCATAGTGGACTGTGGAGAACCCCCCCCCCCCCCCCATTAACTGGAAGAAAGAAACTTCAAGCAGAACCAGACTCAGTGTGGGCGACCATCTGCCTCGACCGGTTAGGGTAAACAGGGAGTAATGGGGAGAGACAAAGGAGAGAGGGAAAGAGAGAGAAAGAGAGAGAGAGAGAGAGAGGGAGAACAGGGATATTTGTGTATGTGTCATATTTAAGCTCTCTCAGACGAGTTGTTATAATGAAAATAATAAGAGTGATGCTTCTGACCATCCTTCTCAAGAGGCTTCTTAGGAGTTGAATTTAATCACTGAGACAAATATATATTGTGATATTGTGTACATTCATGTGTAAGCCAATCAACTTCTCTCTCAAATTTTTATGTATTTTTAATTTCATTTCAAGACTCCCATTAAAGAGATTATAGTTGAGAGAACAATTAGCATTTTAAGATTAAATAAAGATGAGGCAAAAGGGAAGGCTATTTCTAAGCAGCTAAATGTGAGTATGAGAACTCAGGCTAAATCTCATATTGATCTGGGCAAGACAAAGAGGTGATCTCATTTTGAAAATGTTCTTTCCCCTGAGTTAAAAGTTAGGTTAAGCTAACAGATGAAAAATTAAGTTTTAACAGTATTTTGTGTGTTGATAGATGAACACTGTCCCTATCAAATAAATAATGACAAATATCTTATAATTAAGACAATTAGTGACACAAACACATTAATTCAATCTTTTATTATTCAATATTTTATCAAAAACAAAATTGGATTGAAAAGACAGGCTACATAAAAACAGCTCACAGAACTGTATTGACAGAGGTTTTCAAAGTGGGAGGAAGGCTCAGGGAATATAAGTGGAAATTGATTTGGTAGTCACATAAAACAGCCTAACCATGTGGGATTTGGTTAAATAGAAATTGAGCAAAACTACTTAAACTTAGTTGGGGGGAGGAGGCCCCTCTTTCCCAGCTTTGTCTGAGGCCCCCATTCTCTCACTTTGAAAACCCCATTACAGAGTATTTAATAGACACCACTATCATATGCAAGACCCCAGTCCACATGTCAGAGTAAGAATATACAGTAGAAATAGGCTGAGGAGGATTCCCTTTTCAATAGTGTTACTGAAACTATCACGTGTCTCCCAAATATAAAAGATAAAGAAAGCTGAGGGAAGAATCGGCCCCTACACAGCAAAACACTAAAGCACAAGACATGCTCTAATAAAACACACTTCTCGAAAGAGTGATGTATGATCTGTGACCCATGTGTTATAAAAAAAAACCTGAACAATCCACAAAACATTTCAAATATTCATTTATGACTATTCATAGTTTATAAGTAGTGGTTTGTGCTTCTAATGAAAAATATTGCAAAGCCTGTTTGATTTGTTTCTTCAATTTGCTTGAAGATCATAAAACTTAACGCTTACAACAAGAACACAGGTAGACATCACACATGCAAAACATCTGTCGGTTCTTTGAGGAGGAGGAAGACACATTCTTTCAGAAAACTATAAAGCTTGAATACTTGATCCAGATTCACATCTTTGAAAATGCTTACAGGGGCCAAGAATCTGTGTTTACACAACATAAATATGGAGGAAAATGGAGGTAAACATAAAATGAAAGAACATCTTAAGAAAATTTAAAAAAAAATCAAGTTTAAGAGTATGCTTCTTTTCAAAGAAGAAAAAAAAAGTTGCACAAAGTGTATTACAAGATGAGGTTTCAAGGTAACCCACCTTTAACACAAAGAACAATAAGACATTCAATAAGAGTTCACCACAGGAAGTCTCTCCTCATGCTCAATGTTTGGCATCATCATCATCTTTCTAGCAAAACTCTCAGTGTAACGACTAGTCCAGTCAAAGACTTTCAAAAAAATATGTAGATAAATATTTCTTGTGTTAACTAGTATGCATTATATGCTTCTGAGCTACCAATGTACAAAACAGTGGAGATAATGTACTCCTTAAAATCAAACTGGTGGTTTTACAGTTGGGACAGAGCTGCTGTGTGCGTGAGGCTAAAAGCTCAGTAAAGCTGAAAGACAAAATTGTGACCAAAACTAAATTAATCTAGCACCTTCAGATTCTCTGCTAAAACTCACTGAACCACATTTGAAATACTCAAGGTATGATACATCTTGCTGGTGATACACATTCACTGACTATAATGAAACCAATACAATAATAATCTGATGAATACAACACAAAGAGGTAACATCAACCAGCAACAAGTGTGACTGTTTACACAGTGGTATCATGGATGAATGGATCGATCGATAAATGGATGGATGGATGGATGGATGAATAAATGGATGGATGGATAGATAAATGGATGGATGGATGGATAGATAGATAAATGGATGGATGGATAGATAAATGGATGGATGGATAGATAAATGGGTGGATGGATTGATCAGATATCTTAGCAGCTGCTATCCTTTGTGTCCTTGCTCTCCTCAGGCACCTTGTGCACCAGCTGGTGGGTGGAGTCGTGGATGATGCTGCTGTGTGATTTTTTTATAGCTGGATGTTGCTGTCCAATGGGAACCTGTCTGGCCTCTGACAGCTCGCTCTTCGGAGTCATCCTAAACCAATCAGGACACATTCAAGGTTATTGGTGGTTACTGCTTGTACAAGTGTAGTTCCATATACAGAGAAGCCATGTTTTACAGCAGGTAGTAGTAGTGTTACTTCTAAACATTTTCAAAACATGAAGGTACAGACAAGGTAAAACATTTTCCAGTCACTGTGGAATTTTGCAAGTTGCTGACTAAAGTTTCTGATCGGTGATCGATCAGCAGATCGCTACGTGTGAACTCTTCAAACACGCAATTAGGGAAGCTTGAAGACACATCGCTGACGTGTCGCAGATCAGCTGAAAATCTCCTCAGGGTAACTCCAACCAATCGGAGCTCAGGACAGGGTGAAGGTACATGAAGTGGAGAGATGCTCCCCAATTTATTTTACATTTTAAATTGCAGAAATCGAGCAGGGACAGAGTGACACAAACTCAGCTTTTATTAACTGCATTGGGCTCAGGTCGGGCCTGGACAGAAAAAAACACCAAATGCCTTTTGGGTTGTGGTTGGGCTCAGTTAGTCAGATGAGCAGGAACTCACAACTGCTAGACTACGATCACATGACAACTAGCAGCGTCATATGAACTGTGCAGATCCTTTGACTTTAACAGTTATAAAGTGTGAGCTCTGCTTATGATATCTCAGATCTGGCCTCACTTACCTCCCATCTGGATGCAGGTTCTCTGAGTGGCTGCTGACCTTGCTGGAACCACCTCTGCTGCGTCTCTCTCCCCGCTCCCTCTCTCTGTCCCTCTCCCCTCTTCTGGAGCTTCGGCTCGAGGTGCCCCTGTCCAGGTGCTCCCTGGCTGAGGCCTCAGACAGAGAACCTTGCATGTGGGGATCATGGTTGCCCAGTGCAGAGGTTCCTTTACTAGTGGTGTTGGCTAGGGTGGAGGCAGGGGTGGGAGAAGCGCCCGTGCTTGTGCCCATGGACTTGGAGATGACCTTGAGCTTGTGAGAGCTGGGCTTGTAGTGTTTCTTCTTGTGCTGGACGCGGCTGTTGTGCTTGAGGAAGAACTCGCAGGACTCCTGGAGCACCCGGCGGCTCTCGCTGATGGGACTGTGGGTCAGCGATCATGAAAATGTTTTACGATAATGCATAAATAAATCTATTTCTTCAGGTAACTGAGTTTGAATTGTAACAATAAAAGAAAAGGGCTCTCACTCTCTCTTGCGGGTCCTGTTGAAGAAGTACGCCCACTCAGAGCATGTCTTCTTGCTGCTGACCCAGAACACTGCAGATATTCCAACCACCAGCGTCATCAAGTATTTTACCAAAAACAGAGAGAGGTCTGGACGGTCGTTCTCTGTTGTCTGAAACAAAGAAGCAAAATCAAATTGAACAAAAGTGTGTGAATCATCATATATATATATACTTTTTGTATAAACACGACACAATGTTAGTTGCAAAGCCTTTTCTCATCTGCACTTTGGCCTTGACTTGTTCCACAACATGTTCAGTAAGTGAATGAGCCACAGCTACCTTGTAGGAACATGGGATGCTGTACTCCTGACAGCGGTCGTTGATCCAGGTGTTCTCCCAGGCGCTGCGATGACTCTGTTCGTAGGTGTAGCAGGCTAACAGAGTGACCAGCGGGACCAGATAAAGGCAGCTGAACACACCGATGCGGATCATGAACTTCTTCAGCTTCTCCTGGTTACGCTCGTCGTGCTGAATGACCTGTCGGACGTGGTTGAGGGAGACGATGCCTGCCAGGATGAGGAAGAGGCCGACTATGACGCCAACACACAGCGGAGCCAGAACAAAGTAGCGCAGGGCGTCCAGGTCATAAAGTCCTACAAAACAGACCCCGCTGATGTTGTCCCCCTCAACCTTGTTCATGGCAAGTAGCATGACAGTTAGCGCTCCGGGGATCCCCCAGGCTGCAGAGTGAAACCACACCTACAGACAGATGACAAAGATGAATGTTTTCGATTTATCATTTTATATTTATTTTCTATATTGTCTTGTTATTTTCAAAGAACACCTGAGCATAAATTCCCGAAAACCTTACCGCCTTTTTCTCTATGGCTTCACAGCTCCACTTGGGTCCAGCTGCCAGGAACCAGGTGATGGTGAGGATGACCCACCAGACAATACCGGCGATGGAGAAGAAGTAGAGGAGCATGAAAAGCAAAGTGCACCCTTTACTCTGAGAGCCGAGCACCACTGTATCGATGCCTGCAGGCTGCACTGCCTTGGTACAGGCCGCTTTGTTCCCCAGCAAGAACCCGATGAAGTATATGAGCGAGACGAAGCTGTAGCAGACGGCGTAAAAGATTATGGGCCGCTCAGGGTAGCGGAAACGCTTAACATCAATGAGAAAAGTGAGGAATGTGAAGAGAGTGGCTCCCAGGCAGATGATGGAACACACGCCGATGAAGCTCTTTGCAAACTCAATGTCGTGGGGTTTGAAGTACATGTTGGAGCAGGGCGGAGCACAGTCCTGGGCGCCCAGGAACGATGATCCATGACCTGGCTTGGTCTTTAACTGCAGAGGGCACCAGAAGCCCAGGTCCCTCATAGCTGATGAGGAGATCACTGGTGTGGTTGCAGGAAGAGTAGAATCGACATCAGAACTACATGAATCCAATCTAAAGGGAAAAAAATTATAACGGTTGATCAACTTATGCGAAAACATTTGTATTGCTTTTGTGGATGTCTGTACGTGACGCCTTCTTACTTGTCACATTGTAGCTCAGGAGGCCATGTGATGCCAAAGATCCGGATATTCTCCTTGCAGTCTGACAGAACTTCCTCACAGCGCTCTCGACAAGGACGAATAACTTTATTCTCCTCAGTGCATGCTGGGATAAAGGCTTGACATAGGAAGTGGTGGACGTCTGGAGAGCAGCGGAGGTTTGTCAGGGGCATGAAAGGCTGACGATTAAAAGAAAGGTTTTGCAATTAATGATTCACATTTGAAAGTAAACTCAAAGTACATGAACATGTTTAGTACATTTAAATTTTGAAAGGTAAGTGCGGATACACACATAAATATATATATAATCATTTAAAACACTTTTGGAAAACCTTTTATGGTCAGATTTCTGGGAAGTTAAAATGAAAGTAAAAGTATGGTGAAGGTGCTCATTGGTTCACAAAGGAACCCAAAATGTCAAGAGTACCATGGCACTCTTCTGGGGGGAAAAAAGTTACAATAACCTTAATTTAAATGGCTATTTCATGGTGCAATTCTGAGTATGGCGGCCCTTCAGGGTATTAATTTCAGCTTGCTGAGCTTCAGTGCTCTATAGCGCCACACAAAGGGGCCCATTGACTGGCAAGCAAACCATATTCTTCCTTTCAACACACTGGTCAGGAACTTGAGAGAGGGGAAGAAGGAGAAGGGGGTGCAGTCTAGGTGGCAGGAAATGAGTGTGCGGACATTTGGAAACACAACCGGCCAAGAGGGCTGGAATGCAGAGCTGTTGATAGGATAGGCTGCTAAGGAGCCACACAGTATTAGTGTGTCCACAGGGTGTGTAGATATTTATCAGTGGGATACATGGCTCACACTGAAGACAACCTCATTCCAGTTAAACAAATCCACATCATGTCTATGGTCTTGTTTATTTATCCTTAGGTTTTAAGTTCAGACTTTGTAGACAGGAAGAGGTTTCTGTAATATCGCCTGTAAACCAAGTTGCATCACCCAGAACTTCTTATTGTAACCATGTGGACATTTTAAAGCAGTTGGGGATGCAACTGCTGGTTTGAACCTCATCAGACCTTCATGTGCAGACAGACTGATGTCAGTCCATACTGCCAATATTTGTACACAAAAACATACACATACGCTCTAGCACAGTCCGCTATTCAACATCTCCTGTCTTTTTTCCTCCTGAAATCCAGTCTGGCAGTAGGCCCAGTTGTGGGCCCTCGGCTTGCCCTCTCCGACAGTAAGCGTCCTTGTTTCCCTTACTTTGGAGGTCTTGGACTCCTTGTCAGTGAGTTCCCACTTGCTCAACAATCTGACCTTTATTTGCTTTAGAGCGGAGTTACCATAAAAACTGCCCTCATTTCGGGAACAGGCAGGATCAGCACTTCAAGTCGAGTTCATTTGGACTTAAAGGCGAAATCCTCTGCAGAGAATTTCATAGCAAAGCACTTCAAGGATTAAGTGATTCACAAAAAATGGCTGCACACTCACTTTTCAAACTTCACCTCAGACTTCTAAGACACTTGGGTGTTCCCTGTCTGTTACAGTACATCCACTTTGTTTATCTTTGAAATCTTACACATCAAACTTTTCTATTTGAAAAAGCTTGCAAACAGAGGTGGAATCTAGGACCCATGGCAGAGAAAGTTTAGCCCTCCTCCGGAAAATCCTACCGACAGACTGGTGTGAGTCCAGTACGCAGCCAAAGTCTGCTTGATTACAGCATTGAGGCTTTATGGTAACTCACTGCACCATTTCAGAAAGAACTATATACAGTATGTATTGTTGAATGTAAACCACACTGTAGCCTGTCACCTGGGTGACGGCACCGTGGAGGTACGAGTGTGTACAGGGGGGAGAAATGAGTGAGTGATTAACAGAGAGAATACTCGTTGTGGTATGCAGGGTTGGCTTTGTATGGGACTGGGTGTGTCCCTCCCCTTCCTGCACAAATCAAAGGCTCCTCACAACAAAGTCGATGGAGTTGCCGATGGCCAAGGTTGCTGTGAAATAAGAAGCCTTTACCTTTGCCAGATGCCACACAAAAGACTCCTTCAACAGATCACTGTTCACGCTCAACACTCCAACACCAAACATGTGTAACCCAAACCCAGGCCCCCAGGAAGGCAGCGACTTCACTGCTCAGTCTCAGCACAAAACATGTTTGTAACTGAGGGCATTAGTAGTGAGATAACACAGTGAGGATGTTATACGAATTCACACACTGGCAACATAGTGCACTTGACTTAGTTTGGGTGAGATTCCATTAGGCAAGATTTTTACAAAGAGAAATGAGGATTAGCATGAAAATGTCACTTTAAATCAAACGAAAGTTTGATTTCTCCTCACTTCATATGTATGAAAATAGAAATTATAATGTTACTGCAGCTATAGTCTATATTTTCCCTTTTTTTAAAAAAAAGATAAAACGTGTGTGAGTGTATATAACACATTGGACGTAACTCTTGCTTTGTACAGTAGGTTCCTATCATAAATAGTGTAGTGCCTGTGTAGTGCCTGTTCTAAAGCTGCCTGTAAATGGGATAGTTCATCGGAAAATGTAAAATTCACTCATTCTCACCACTATGCTGATGGAGGGCCATGTGAATTGTTTGAGTTTCAGGGGTAAACAGCGTTGCAAAGTTTGGTAGCGCTCGGCTCAGTACGCAGAACCCCAAACTGGAGAACCCCTTGTCGCCATTGTCGTGAAAGTGCTATTGTATTTTCTTGGGGCCTTAACAATACACATGCTAAATGTGAAGGTGATCAAATTAACAATTCTTGAGATATGCTTCCCACATAGAGACAGACAAAGATTTCTGATTTTCAGACAGATGTTCTTCCTGAATCTACTTTTCTTGTTATAGAAACTAAACATCAAGACATTCCTTCATTCACACCTTGAATCTGAACTGATTTCAATAAGGCAACAATATGTAATTATTAAAATAATGTATTATTTTTTTCATGGTTTTCATGTTCACAACATAACTGTTCATTCACTCCATGGTGCTCTATAACAATCAGGCATAATTAACACAAACTGTGGCTGGTAATTTGTGTCTAGCTGTTGATGACCATTACAAAATGGTTATTATGGTTCAATCAATATGCTCCTGAGGGCTGATGGACACTGGCATTTAAAGACCTGACCTAATGATGGCATAAATAATGAAAATCATTTTGAGATGATATTTGACTTGAATTATATTTGTTATTCATATTTATTTTGTATTTACAAGCGGAGTAAGCTTTTTTTCTATCACAGACCGATAGAATATTTTTAATGGAAACTGAGATTAATGAAATGCTTCAACGTGAGTCAGCAGCTGTTAAATCTTATTTGCTGAGCTTCTGGATTGGAAAAAAACATCTCATTCCAACAACCTGACAGCATCACATATATTTTGCCTCAACATGTTCCATTTCATCATACTAAATACACATTTCAACCAAATTCAATCTAATGCATTAAACATGTTCTTGGAAACTCTGAGATCTCCACTTAATTTTAAAATAAAGTGTTGTGGGTTTCACTTTGGGTAACTCACCTCCATATTACTGGCTGCAATATCCTGATCATAGTGCTCCATCATGTTGGGAAAGAAGGTCATGTTGTAAGGCATCCCCAGGCACCGATGAACTCTGATCGGCTCACAGGTAAACAGGCTGTGGGCAGCACACATTCTCACCCATATCAGTGCCAGGCACACCCACAGTGGTCCTGGCATCAGCATTCTGAAAAGTGAGTGTGTGTGTGTGTGTGTGTATTTTGTGTAAAGTAGAACAGATTCCTTTTTGGCTCTGTGCGAGGTTGTCTTGGCCCAGAAGTTGAATTCCCCTGGCTCACACTGTTATCCACATTTCACTCCACCTGGGGACATCTCAGCAGAGCGAGTTGATGTTGCAGGAGGTAAGACTTTCCCATCAGCCCCCCTGTCAGCATGGCCTCTGGGTCACAGATAGGAAACCCACATCTGAAATGAAAGTAATTATACTGAATTAGATTTACACTTTCAGCTAAACAAGGAAAGAGACTCTGGTTTGAGAGCACAGCCTACATTTCATGACGACTTGTCCCCAGGAGCTGAAAGTTCTGTAGCTGATTATTACTGCATTTACTACAGAGTTGCAGAGCAGACACAGACTGGGCTCCTTTCATCGCAACAGCCTTTAATTGCACCACCACATAAAGAAAGAAATTGAACTACCCCTTGTTGTTTTCTTTGCACTCCTACAGGCCTCAGGGCTGCAGTGTGAGGCATCAGTGTTTAGAGAGACATCAGGAAGATGGAATTAATAGACTCAAATCCAGTCAATCCCTGTGCAGCCTTTAACTACATGCATTTACACGGGGTGGGGAATGCTTAAAGATGGGAGCTGATTCAAAAGAATGAGTCTCAGCTTGTTGCTGCATATTAAACTTCACAATCAAGCGTCAATGTTTTCACAAGCACACCTGTAACTAAGAATCTTGAAAGCCTGACAGAACATAATACTGTGATACAAAAGCATCAGTATCAGTATCAGTGGTTTAGGTTTTTATAGGTGCCCAAACAGGTCTAGATCAGGATACTACTCCTGGTTATATCCTGCATAATGACACGTATACATATGTGTTGTAAGCTACTTACATTAAAGATATTATCTTGTAAGAATAAAGAGATAAGATGAGGAAATGATTGCATGAATTCCTGACGATTGTGCTGATATCACCGGTGGTCAGAGTTTATTCAGTGTTTCCTTATCTGTGTTGACATGGAGCCACCTTCAGCAGTCTCGATGGTGCAGACCTCAGGCCTCGGAGTTTCTAACTTTCACTCCAAACATGTTGCAGAGTAAGTACAGTTTGGTTAGCTACTAGCATAAACTTTGCTGTTAGCGTATTAGCAAGGACTGAACATAGAATGGAGAAACGAACAAAACAACAAACAACTTCACCTCTTCGGGAACTTATATTCAACCTGAATCTCACCGCTATAGAGAATGTGTCAGTTTACCGCGGGCACTGGAAGCCGTGTCCCCCCCCCCCCGAACATTAGACACCAGCCGTGGGGAGAGAGTACAGTAAACATCCCTGCCTCGGTTCGCTGCCATGGGACAACGGGGGCCCGGAACAACTTTGTACGCAGGAAAAAAACTCTGTGGGGGTTTGAAAAACTGAAACACAAACACTCACCCTCAACTGCACAGGAGTTGGAGACGCAGCTGACTACATGGAGACAGCTGGTGTGGACCTGTGGGGGATTCGTCGGCGTGTTTCCTGGGACAGACTCCGGCTCCGAGCCTCCAGCCTCAACCTCCGCTTCTCCGCCTGCTCTCAACTATGAGCGGCGTTCAACTGCAGTGGGAAATGTGACCACTTCACTGCATACGCGTGTGAGTGTCGATGCGAACATATGTTCAAACTGGTTCACAAAAAGAGTCGGCACATGATTGTGTTGATATAATATTTGTGTTAAATGAGCTTGTCTCCTGTGTGGGGTTTTTTTTTTTTTGGGGGGGGGGTTAGTTTTTGTGACAGTCTGGGTATGACGGGGAGCACCTGAACGCAGCATGTGTGCAGATCAATCACTGTGTGTGGAACTCTGTATCTAAAGCATATTGTGACGTCACACTGTTCTCTTGCGTCTATTGGATGATGTCATTGTTAATATTCATGTAGACAGTGTTTGGATCTTATTTTTTTCTTCTCATCACAGTTCCTGCATCCATATCAACAGTGGTTTTGGTTTTTCATGGGAAGATTAAAAGGCATTTAAGGCATTTATCAACATTTCAAAACTCACAACGGTGTTGACACAGTATAGAGGACAATATAACACAACAAACGTAAGGCATATATAATTGAATAAATAAATAAAGGATCCAATCCAAGCAGTATACACGAGTCCAGTCAGGGGCATTTTTGTCCCTCGTGCATCGAAGAGATGTTGCAAATATCTTTGGTTCATTCTTCGAAAGGCTTGGCTTTTAAATATTTACATCCACGAATAAAGTGCTTGCCCAACAGAGTCAGGGTATTTATCAGAAAGTAAAAAATTTCAATTTTCACAAGTAATCTAGATATAATCTAAAAATGAAGAGATAAAGGATGAATGTGGAGTTTTCCTAAATACAGTTTAATGGTGTGAACTACATCCCGCAGTATTTATCAAATGTGTCTAAAACCGACTATTAAAGGACTAAAACCCAGCAATGACTCTCAGAGTAAAAATAAAAGTCGAATAATAAAATAAAAATAGAATAAAATGCATGATGGTATGACCTTGTAAAATGGTTTTGTTAAAGACACTAGACACATACAAAGTTTACAGTATGGAGTTATTATTACTATTATAGTTAAGGTTGTTGTTTGTTTTTAAGTATTAAAACCTCTTGTACGAGCTACACAAAGCTTACATCAACCCGACATTTCCCCTTGTGTTTCTAGGGGAGCCTACACATGTGCACTTGCCGTATTCCAATTACCCACCAGGGGGCGCTGCATCCTGTCTGTGTTCACATTCATGTGACTGCCATAGAGGGAGAGAGAGAGAGAGATAGAGAGGGAGAGAGAGAGAGAGGCGGGGTTATAATGTAACAATTTAGGTGCTACAGTGTAAACCAATAAAGTGTCCGCGGTGGCTGAGCGCATCTGTCGCCCCGCTCTCTCTCTCTTGTCGCCGCGGACGCAAAGACACCAGCCTCGGACATCAAATGACATTTGTAACGGAGGCGCCGCCAAAGGGGACGGGACTGATTCACGATACATTCATACGAGGTGCGTATTCTAAGCTGTGGTACAGTCAGATGTGAGAGGCAGCCGAGCACCGTGGATCCCTGCAAAGCCAGCTGGTGCACTGAGGAGAATTCTGGCTGGGATAGGGTTGAGTGATGGATGCAACAGGATTATTGTGCTCGAACAAGCGGAGGTTGACTCTGTCTCTGTAGCTTGTGGACCGAGGCGCCGGCCTGTTGCTAGGAGACCGTGTGACAGCTGGGGGATCTTTTTTGGAACGTGCCGGTCAATGCACTAACAGTGTTCTCCTCTGGCAACACAAACCTTCCTCCCACAGATCAGTCCCTCCTGCGCGTCGGCCGTGCGTAATTGTCTCGTGTGCGTAAAATTGAACCACTGTGGTTGTTTTCAGTCAGGAGATTACGATGTTTTGCAGGGAACAATGGCCTACTTGTGCTTATCAGACCCTAAATATATCCACCTTCCGGATATGTTTAATCTTTTTCTGAAGTGATGGAAAGTCTATCTATCTATCTATCTATCTATCTATCTATCTATCTATCTATCTATCTATCTATCTATCTATCTATCTATCTATCCATCTTTCTATACATCTATCAGGTATGGGACACGCAGCTGAATTATATATATTTTATATCCCAAGTTGTATTCCTGATGAGGTTTGTAAACATGATTGCAGTACACCTTCACATCATTAAACAGTATATGAAATGTCTGCCACATGCCTTTGCGTTTGTTGGGGTTGGACTCCTTCTATCCATCATAAATCAGTAGCATTCGTCTGTGACCATGCGTCTGAAGGTCACTCATGAGCAGATCAATAACTACATCTTGCAGGGCTGGACTCCACTCAAAAGCAGCCTTTAGTACCCTCAGCCCTGCCTAAGATGAACCACATGCATATAGGCTTTCTCCTGCAAAGTATCAATACCAGTAGACATGGGATGACATATTGTACAGTGAGTGAGAAGTGAGTAGTGTTTTGATCAGAGTATCCAGAGTGGCTTGCTGACCTCTGTTTGCCTCCAATGCTGCTTCATGGGTTTTATGTCACTGGAGGCTGTGGTATATCCGATTCAGGTGTGTTGCACATTATGTCAAGGTTGTAGCTACACCAGAAAGACTCGGTGTTATCCGGACTCCCAGCTTGTTTTTTGACAAGTGCTGAGCTTGTTTTTTCTCCTCTCTGAAGTCCTGCCGCCCGTGGCTGTCACTGTGCCTGTGCTTTACATGAAAAGGCCTTGAAAGAGCAGTGACAAAGAATAGTCAAAGTCAACACTAGTGTGGTGGAGAGAAGGGAGAAGTCAGCATTAGGCCTGACATGTGGTTGCATCCCCTTCACACATTGCACAGGAGGCTGTCACAGTGCCACTGGGTCAGTGGATGGACTGAGTAAAGCTGACGTGCTGTTCTGTCCTATCAGGCTGATGTATGTGCCCAGTGAGGAGACTGCAGTCCTCAGGAGCCACATACAGTAGCACCACCTCCTTCATCTGCTCTTTCTTTGTCTAGGGGGCATGTCTTCTAAACCCAGCCTCAATGGGTAGCATGGATTGAACAAAGATGCTCAAGGCTCAAAGAGAATAGAACTCTTAAAGTAATAACTGTATATGCATGGACATCTGCTGGCAAGGAGCCTCTTACTTGGCACAGAGAACACCTTTCCTTATTTGGACCAGAGGATGAAAACCTGATGTTCCGTAGAGGTGTTCCCAGTGTGCAGACTCTGGTAGCTTTCTCTAAAAATAGTCCTTTTTGTTTGTGGAGGTTAGACAAGGGAAAACCGCCCTGTAAGGAGAAAGTTGTGTCTTCTAAATTTGTGTTGTCTGCAAAAATGTCTTATTCCATTTCTCAAAAACTGTCTGTGCAGCTTGTCTGTGACTCTAATTCTCGAGCAAACTCATTCCACAAGACAAAAATGGAAAACAATATTATATTCATAATATGATTTTGCGTTGACTCCTGATAAGCTACAGTATCCTCTTTCATAGCAAAGAGAGGAACATATTTCTCCCCTTTGAAGCTGATTTATTAGAATTTGAGTTGTTCTGGGAAAACATGGAGCTCTATGGCCCAGAAGAATATCAGGCTTTGGCTACACAGTCAATATTTGTTACTTGGATGAATTCAGTTCATTATTGGTTTTCGTATTGTCTTGGGATTTGTTGACAGTAAGATAAATGTAGAAGTGCTAGTCAATAGAATGGACTCCATTGTTTATCTTTATAAAGCACCATGTGCAGGGTTTTAGAGATCCACCCCCAGTGGTATTACTAAGGGCACTATGCAGAACTGGAGACATAGGCAAAAAATATGCTATCTGTTGCATTATGGGAAATGTAATCTCTGTTATATTTGGGTGAGGGCATGCTAGTGGTAAATAATCAGACTATTTCTGTCTCTGCTGCTTCAAACTGTTTCATTAAATTAAAATATTTCATGACTGAGCATTTTAAAAGTGCACACAGCATCATAGTTTTCACCTTTTATCTTTATTTTCATATATATTTCAACATATTCATAATCATCATCATCATTCCATCCCTCGTTAAAGCCGTCCATTTTGTTCTTCTCTCCCTTCGGATCTCCCTCTATATGGCAGAGTCGAACAAACAAGCAAACAGCCTGACTCATCATTCATCCTACTGCTGGCCCATATCCCACACACGCACGCACGCACCACCACACACCCATTATTTCCTCTGTCTTACACGCCATCACCATGACGGTGACAGAGCAGGCCTCCCTGCAGACAGCAGCATTTAGAGTGACGGCCTGGACTGTCAGTGGACAGAGATGGGCTTAGTTAGATAGGGTGGTGTGCTGCTGATGGATGAGTACAAGCAGAGAGGGACTGAGGATGGGTTTGGAAAAAATGTGGTTATATTTCCTGCAACATGGGTTCACAGCACCGTCAGTCAGTTGCTCAGTAAGTCAGCCACACTGTAGCAGATGGGTTCCATAGTCAGTTAGATTGTCTCATCCATCGTAAGGAATCTAACATGAGAACTGTGAGACACGTTCTAATGGGTACTAAAGTGCCAGGAGAGAATGGAAATAGCATTCATGGCAAAAAGTAAAATATTAAAAAGTAAGAAAAACAAATCTTTCACATTTCTCACGTCTACATCGTGCAGAAAAAGAAAATTACATGTTGCCACCCTCTGCTCTCCCCATGTGATGCTAGCACTATGCACAAGTTTTACTGCTACAACAAAAACATATACTGTATATACTGAATGAATCTCATGGTTAATCAGACATCTTGCTTTGCATTGCCATTGTTTCATTGTAGTAATTTTTAAAACCTTCTTTGTATTAAAATATCACAACTAAAGTGTCAGCGAGACTAAGACAGCTTGCAGCTTTGTGTGGCTGTACTTGAGCACTGTGGTGTGTTATGAGCTAAATGCTCTGCTAATGGATGGGACATGGGCCAAAGTAATCAATTTTTTTCCCCAAAGTGGTCTCTGTCATTTTATGCACTTCTTATCAAATTGATGTTTGTTCAAGTGCTCATATTTCTGGTATATTTCGAAAAACGGATTCACAATTGGTCGAGCATGTGTGTTGTCAGGGCCATCAATGCAATCACTGCACAGACTTCAGCTCAAATACACAAGATGGCGGCACTTATATCTGGATATTCTGGCTTAATTTCTAGATATATTAGGAGGAAGTGGAGACGCGTCGTCCATCTTTATATATAGTCTATGGCTCTGTGTCAATGCTAACGTAACAATCCATACAGGTAATCAAAACCATTAAAAACCACAGATATCACTGGTTGGAGCCAGACAGAAAGTCAAGTGAGGATCAAAGTCATTACAATCGATCAATTCAAACCACAACTGATCATTTCAACTCCTCTGGGACAAATTTGACGGGAGAACTCTGATCTGCCGGTGACCCTACGGGCACCATGGTCATTTCATGGCAATTCATCCAGCAGTTGATTAGATCTTTCTGTGGACCGACCAACTTACATTGCCGTCAGTGCAGCCACGTAGCCATGTAGACGTCTATCCACTGTACTGTCGAAGCAGTGTGAGGAGTATACAGGAAATGCATCTATCTGCAGAAGGGATGTGTGTGTTAAAGGGTTAAATTACTGTTGTAGTCATAGTAGCAGCAGGAGTGTTATAGTAATAATGAAAGAAGCTTTGGTAGTAGTACTATAAGTAGTAGATGTTCCTATTGTTATGTAACATTATAATAGAGCTTATCCGAAAATCCAATTACAGTTCAACTACATATTCACTTCATGTGTGTGTGTGTGTGTGTGTGGGTAGCAGTAGGGAGATGCTGACAGGACAGAGGCTCTGCCACTCAAAGTCCCACCAGGACTTGGTCCTTTCCGCCCTCAACCAGCAGAGGAAGGACGGCCTGCTGTGTGATGTCACCCTGGTGGCCGGCGAGCAGAAGTTCCACGCCCACAAAGCCGTCCTGGCAGCATGCAGCGATTACTTCAGGGTGAGTCCTCGACCATGTTGCATAGCATGAACATATATAGCATTAATAGTGGAACAAACAGATCCTGTGGGTATTATTATAATATGAACATAAATTTAAGTTGCTTTTGTTTTTTCTATGGACAATGGTTAGACTGATACAAAAGACTGTGCTCTTATCAAACAGATATTTGCCAGGTATCTATAAAAAGCATGTAACAGTCAGGCGGTGTAGCCCACTGCTGATGTGATAGAGGTGACAATGATACAGTGTGTTGTGTAACCATAGATGGTTAAACTTCCACAAAACCTGTCTCACTGGAGATTATTATTCACTGGGTCTCACAATGGTCTAAATGCTGCTTCAGGGTCCAAGAAAAATATTGAATAGAAACTCAGTTTTTGACTGCACATCCATGGGGTTTTCTTTGTAATGAAAATGGTTTGTTGAATATGAGGCTTAGGCAGTGTCAGTCTAAATTAAAACTCCCACAGATCATATTTCACAGGCCCACGTGGACCGAGCCCCAGTGTTTGCTTTTGTAAGCTCTCTCATCAAGGCTTGTGTCTGATTCTAGTTAAGCCTCAGAGGTGGTTATAGGTAGACTTGTGTTGACAGACAGCCAGACGGGAGATTTTCTGAGATGGGCCGCACACGGGGGAAAAGGGCCCAGATGAGATTTGATTCAGGGACACTGCGCAGATTAGGAAATTGCAATTAATCCCTCTTGAAAATGAGAGGCAGATTAAATATAAATTGACGAGGGATTACTCCTCCTGTGTGAACGTTTGTGTTCGAGCTTATTTTTACTTGTCTGCAGAGAGTTAAGAGGTGGGCGATTCGCACTCCTCTCCTCTTTTGTTCGTCCTTGTCACTTTTCTTTTTGTTCTGCGGCCTCTGTTTAAAAAAGCAAAAGGCGCTCTTTCAAGTCCCAGTTGAGCCGAGTGACACTGTTGTTCCAGCAATCAAATTATTAGATATCTCTTTGCAGTAAGCAAGAAAAACTCACTCCACTTTTCCCTTTCCTGTAGGGGCTTAACAACATTATCTCCGGTTTGTTATCTAACTGCACTGCTGGGGTTTATTTCATTCATTTGAGGAGATGAAGGTGCCTTGTGTGCGACTGTGTTTTCTCTCTCCCTCTGTGCCTCTGTCTTTCACACCCGCACGCACACGTAGCGGTGATTATAACACATTATCTTGCCCAGTGGACATGAGTGACTGTAATGAAATACCTGACCAAGCGTGAGCTGTTTACTTGTCCTGAAGGTGTCACCTGCCTCTTCCACTGCTGTCGCATTACTAAGATGTCTGGACAGCTCAGGAAGATACGGCCAAGTCACTCACACCGGAACCACACACCCTCAGCGAAAGTACACACAAACACACACACACAAACTTTGTCACACAGAGAGCCCTGCAGTCAGGACAGAACTCATATCAAAAGCTATTACTGTCTCAAAGAACCATTTCACCCACCCAGCACAACTCTGAACTCTGTTCTTGTTTTTACTTCTTTATGTCGACAGTGTATTTATTACGTTGATTGCACAGTATTTCTGTTGGGATGTAACAAAATACACTGACACGCACATATTTCAGATATCTGGTCTTTACTTAAGACTCCACTACATATTTCAGCAAATATCTTTAATTTCTACACCACCACATTTTCTCATTCTTTATCATATTTTTAAAAATACTGTAATCAGCAACAAGTAGGGGGATTGGTGCTTTGATCAAATCAGAGCGGGTAACGAAAACCACTAAAATGGTTTCAGAAGAGGCCACCACCAAGACACAGCCAAAATGTTGTGGTAAAACATCACATTAGGGAAGTACTTTTACTTTTAATGCTTTCAGTATTTTTAAAAGCAAATACTAACTCACTTTTACTCAAGTAGAAAAGTTAATTTGATGCTTCCTTTACTTGACTACATTTGTCTATTTAATTTTACTTTTATGTAAAATGTTTGAGTGCTTCCACAACTGTATTTAGGTTCGACCAAATAATTTACAGCTCGTAACTACCCTGCCCTCTACAGCTTGATTTGATCATTTGATCAACTTTACATCGATCACTTAAGTGGACAGAGAGGACGACGGTCATTAGTGCTGTATTGCACTCCTCTGCTGCAGTGTAAGAAAAAAAACCCACTCAGTTGTAGTGTAACAAATCAACATTTATGGATTTATCTTTCAGATTGCAGCTACAAAAACAGTTCTGGCACCTTTTCATGCCAACTTGGTTTATCTTTGCAGTATTTCTGAAATATTAGGGTGCCAGGAAAACTGCAGTGGGTTTGTATATTGTATATCTACACTTACAGGACACACTATAATGCAGAATTAATGAAGAATACATTGGCTGTATATGAAAAGACCTGAGTCCTGTTCTCCAGACGTGTATAACTGAGCTAGCTTTATTTAAGTCTTGGTGAACTTATCTGGAACCTCTTACTGATGTTCAGTTACATAGAGAGGAGAAATGGACTTCAGGCTTCCTATCATGGTGAAACTGTGAAAACAATGAGGCACACAATACAAAGAAAAACTTCATTAACAGTCAAACTAGTAGCACACTCCCCTTAAATTCAATCAAGCTGCTAAAATTACACACACTCATGCATATGAGGGTATGAGGCTTGAATTATTCTCTGAGAATATAAAGGAAAATGTTGAAGTACGCTTTATGTGAAAATGTTAAAGAAAGTGATCCACCCCTGATGTGGATATGCACCAAAATTGAATGGATTCTTCCTTTACACGTACCACACCCTATGCCATCATGTTTCATGGTTATCAGTCCAGTAGTCAAGAAACCATAACCTCCTTTGCAGAGGTCAGTCTCCTCCAGTTATATGACTAGTTATTAAGTTTTTCATTTTCTGCTTTGTTTTGCCTTTAATAAAAAAATATGGAATATTGTTCAGGATAACTTAAATTTGAGATGAACAAATCAATTTTCAAAAAACACTGGGTGAGAATGAACAAGATCAACCTGAATTAATTGAGCCATGTTTGACGAACAGGGAGGCTGAACTAATAAACATATTATATCATCAATAGCACTAATTGTGTCTTTATGTATTTCATGGTCTTGATGTGGGTTCACAGTTTTTTGTTTTTTATTAAACACCCTGAATTCTGGTAAATGTTGCCTTTTTCATGAGATGATAAGGAAAGAAGACTTAAAGCACTAGATTCCAACATTTTGCAGCTTTAATATAAACCCACTGGTATCTGTGCCTGTCTAGTGACCTTTAAAAAGTTTTCACGTAAGAAATTCTGTGAAATATCTCCCTGTTAATATATAGTAGATCTACGGGCCTGCAGAGAAATACTCATTTTTCACTCATATATAATGATATAAAACGGCCTCGCTGAATACTGTAATATTCCACTGGGTGTGTGAGGGAGTCATGAGTCCTCTCTGGTTTGATCACCCCAAGCAGACGCACATAAATCTAAAGCAGCTCGGGCTAACTGCAGCACTGCAGCATCATGTGAAAGCACTGCAGAGAGCTACCCGTTGTGTCTCTGCACTGGATCTATATCCCAAGTCAGAGGGGCGTCATCCGTCACCACCAGCGCTCTCTCAGCTCCTCCACCAAGGTCAAGATCGCTGATGCTGGAGGCGAACAGCTCTGCGGACACTCAGTGTGTCCTCCCTCAACCTCCCTTGTCACACACGCAAACACAAAAGGGAACATGCAAAGCGTGTAGGCATTTCCTCCATCACATACTCTCGGCTTTTTTTCTTTCTGCCTGTGTCTCCATCCAACTGTCTGCACTCTTGCTCACACTGACCACAGCTCAGCCACCATCACACCCCAGGTTTAGCCACAGGCCCTCCTGTGCTCAGTGGACCCGTGGATTTTTAATTAGCGCGCACAGGCCTCGGTTAAAACTCAGCATGGCCTTGAGTCGACCCTGTCTCACACATCACAATTGCCATCAGAGGGGGTCGGTGCCTCCTTGAGGTTCGTGTGTCCCATGAATCAGGGAGAATGGGATGAGGGTTTGCGATGAGTGAGTGTTGTTTTCGTGACAGAAAGATATGCTATGCTAACTGGCCGGCCCGGGGGGGCTTTGAAGCTTATAATGCAGTTATACACCAGTTTCACAGAAGAGAGTGCAGAGTGGCTGTGCTGCAAACTGTGATCACAAAGATATGTGAAATTGGAATTTAGCTGTATCTCTATCCCTGAGGCAAGGAATCTGTGGGGGAAAGAAATTGCCTACACCAGCTCCAGTTAGTTTTCAAAAGCTCTATAAAGTGTCTCTTTGGCCTGTTACAATACAGATAAATAACAACTAGATCTTCATCACTGAGAGGACATGTAGTGGAGGTTTGCTTCATCTCTGAACAATCGTACTCTCACTCTTCCTCTCGACTGCTGTGCTTTGTTGGTCGGCCCCGATCAATGGCATCCCTGATATCCCGTCATGTTGTGACATGAGTCAATAGCTTTGATTGGCAAACAGCCAGCTGTACTCAAGCACAGCAGGGCCAGACTGCAAACGCTGCGTCCGACCGCTGCTCTGAACATGACATGCACGTGTGTGTGTGTGTGTGTGTGTGACAGAAGGAGAGTAAGACAGAGAGGCTGTTAAACAGAAAGTACTGATTGTGCTATTTATTATTGCTGACCTCCGGGGCAGAGGCAGATAAACGAATACAGAGGTGTTTCTGGGATGTTGTGTCTGGGAAGGTTTGATAAACGATGATGCTGTTTGTTCACATAGAAAACCAGTCCATCAGTACTGTAACAACTTGGAATAAAACATAAACAACCCTGCAGAATCAACATTGGAGAAACAAATCCGGATTGACTTTAGCATCAATACCCATGATTATTGTGTTTTTTTATTGAGTGTTTTGTTGCACAGTCCTAGTTTGTGGGGGTTTTTTAACCAAAGAGTGAAAATACCAGATCAAATATTCTGTCACGTGGTGCTCGCTGACCTCCACATATTGGATCTATGTGTCATCAGGCCATGTTCAGCTTGTGCATGGTGGAGAGTGAAGCGGACGAAGTGACCCTGCAAGGAGTGACCAACGTTGGACTGAAGCACGCTTTAGACTTCGCCTACACTGGACAGGTGAGCATGACAAAGAAAAGAGCATTGCCCACAGAAACTGTCATCTAAAGACAATGTGAGGAAAATACATCATAGTAATTTTCACGCTTTAATTGGGAGGAGAAGAGCAAAAACCACACACAGTATGAGCACTGATAAACTATTCAGACCCTTTACTTTGGTGAAAGGTGCAATACCACAAAATAAACACACTCTCTTGACAAAAATGAGATGTTAGAGCATTTACTTACTAACTTGACACCTCTTTCCAATATTTGTATAATAATGAAGAACAAGGTATCTGGTGTGACAGACATCAATATAAACGTATGCTACTCATAAAAACGTGGATAAAAAGTCATGTTTGGACATTGGCCCATTGCATGCAAGTGACAAAAGTGGAACATTTGTTGCCAAGCTACTACTTAAAGCTGATTTAATACAATTAATAGAAATATGTTATTGGTTTTAAGTGATGATGAGCAACTCACATACCAAAATTTCCTCTGAATTTCGGAGCTGTTCTGACTTGAGATGACGCTCACGTGAATCTTCCCAGTCAGGAACTTATTTTCCGATTATTCCAACGCCACATGGACTTAGATCCAGTAGTTGCTTCACCACTGCCAAACGTGTCACCAAAATAAATCAGACCATGGATTTGACAGATTTGCCACGTTTAATCTCTGCAGCATTAGCCTCTGCTGCCGCATGCCTTTGGATCCTGTGTTGTATAGTGTACAGGTGCTCTACATTTTACTACTCTGGCCACTCCACTGTGTGCTGTGGTCATGCTGCTGACCTGGCACCTCAATAAGAAACAGCATTAGATTCAAGAAAAGGAGGAGTAAAGGCCACAGTATTTTACATCCATACTAAAGCAGCTGCTGTCATGTGAGTAAGGTCACAGCCTCTGCAGTGAGTGTGATTGTTTCCAATAACCTCCCTGGGTCTTTTTAGTGCCGGCAATGGCTGGTCCAATAAGCAGCCTAGCGGATTATGTACGGAGAGGCCAGGAACTTTGTAATTGCTCCTAATTTTATTTCCACAGTGGAAATGAGCAAAGAGTGAATCAGTTAGGCAGTGTAAGTAGGTCAACAGCAGGCTTGAAAGCCGCCCTGCTTTGGTTGGCTCAGCTCCTGTCTGCCCAGAGGAGATGATAGCAGATGAGATGAGGGCAATATGCTTATCCCCACGCCGTAAATAATGACCTACTAAAATCTTTCAGCCACATGTCACAGGCCAGTGACTGAGGAAACATGCAGTCAGAAGTCGAGTCTGTATCGTTAGACCACAGCAGAGATCTAAATCAATTAACACTAGGAACATACCCCACTGTTTCACTTTTATTACCAACAGACCTGGAATTTCTCAGACTTTAAATCCATTTTTTTTCTAAGCTAAAAGAGTGAAGTAGAGTAAGTCATGGTTCAGATCCTGGGTGGCATCTTTATGTTCTGCCATATAAACGTCTACTTTCATCACGTCTAAGCAGCAGATACAATAAATGTGGGTTTACTCAAGAGCTCGCTATACTCCCACACTGGACCAGCCGCAGTGACTTGTGCTGTGTGAGGCTGAAGTGCTGGAGCTGGAGTGGGCCTGTGGAGAGGAGAGCATTCACTAACAATTATTAGTTAGAGTTTTTGGGTTTGCCTGTGCTGCTGATGCTCCCTGCCAGGATGCTGATTGAGTCAAAAAACTGTTATGTTCATCTAATAAAAACTTGATTCAAATGGTTGCATAGATTGGAGGGTTTTCCCTTTAACTTAAAGGTCCAGTGTGTAAGATTTAGGTGAAAGGGATCTATTGGCAGAAAGTTAATGTAGAATAATCCTCATGATGTTTTCACTAGTTTGTTTCATCTAAATTGTATGAATTGTAGTTTTCTTTACCCCAGAAAAGACCCTTTATATTTAAATACTTTATATTTACATGGAGGGGACCCTCTCTACAGAGGCTGCCATGTTTTTTACATTAGTCTAGACTGAACAAACTAAACACCTTTTGAGTTTTTATGACAATTAAAGGCTACAGCAGGTTCTTTTTCATGTTTTGAAGGAGAGGGTGAGGTGTTGGGTGTTCAGCTGCAACATGCAATTTCAACACTAGATACCACAAAATTCTACACACTGAACCTTTAAGATAATTTGATATAATTGGTGATCAAAGATTGGAGTATTTCTTTTCTCACTTAAGTCTAATGCATCCTGAGGCGAAGGGCCACTCACAGCTGCTTTCCATCTCAATATGCAAAGCTTGTGAGAGCCCATAGATCGTGATGGTGGTTAACTGGACGTCTGCCCGTGCCTGACAGGAAACAACACTGTGATAAATTGGGTATGTGGGTATGTGTAGATCTGGCTAATTGCAGAGAAGGAGAGAAAAAAATATGTTTATCAGCAAAGATTGCTGGGAATTGCTCTAAGAGGCTGTCGCTCCTTGGGAAATATTTTACCTTTCGAAACAAATTGCTTGATGACTTCAAATGAACGGTTTTACGTGAATGCCTAAGTGGTGAAACGACAGGTTTATTTATATGCAGCAAAGCATGTGCTCAAAACAAAAGCTGACGAAAATGTTTTCCAATTCAATACGTGGACAAACATGCACCAGAGGAAAGTAGTACATTTCTATTGAAACTGTTCTAGTGCGATGAAAAACACAAGCTGCTTATTCCTGTTTTAAGAGTGATAAATAATGAGAAGGCATTTCAGGCTAGACCATTTGTCTCACCTTCACTCCTGGCTCAGTCACAGCTCTGTGGTTATATAGGGCAGGGGGGGGGCTTGTTCCTGCATTTTAACACCAAACTCAATTTCATTTGGATCAGGTGAGTCCACCGTGTGAGAGGTTACAAGTGGCAAGCCTGGTCTGATTGGGTTATTACCCCACTGACTAATGGAATATTTTACTCCATGTGGTCCTGATCCTGACAGATTAACCTCCATACAACTGGTATTACCTGGCTCTGCTCCCGAGAGCCCCGCAGTATTACTTGGCTGTGTTACAGAGCTTTATGATGCATGGGGCTGTGGGAATATGGGGGGTAACAGGAGGAAGCTTTCAGCAGATATAATTTTCTGCTCATCCAGCTCAGCAGGCAGCATTTTGGCAGATTCAATGCCGTAATAATTGTGTGACTGTGTCGCTTCGCTGAGAGGATGAAAATGGGGAATCGAGCACATCGATAGTGCAATCTTTTGGTTTGCTGTGCTGTCTGTCACACTCACTCTTCCTGTCCTCTACGGTGCAACATCATTTTTAAAATAACCTGGAATATAAACAGAATTTTTCAAACCATACCAACATTTTCAAAAAATGGAAATATATAGATAGTGTTTTTTTTTCCAAGATTGCACATATCTTTTTTCAGAATATGTCACTGAAAGTGTTTAATCCCCACCCCAACCGTTTTTAATTATTTTCTTTTACAATTTTCAAAAAATTACAGATATGTAATAATACTTCAATATACTTCATACTTACACATAGTGTATTGTGTTGTGTTATACTTAGGCAACTGTAACTGCTCACTTTGTCATTGAGCAGTTACAGCACTTGCCAATCAGAAATTGGTCCGCTCCACAATCCTAATTCACATTTACTGTCTAACGGCCGGTGCAAGAATTGTTTTGTTCACAGTTTTCACTGTAAAACTTGATTTCTTTGAATCAGCATTGTTGTACTGAGTATACAGTTTTCCTCTCAAAGTGTCTGGTTCATCACTGGTAGAATAGATTTAATATATATATATATAAACAACAATAAATTATTTTCAGAAATCTATTTTACGAATCCTTTTGTTGTCTCTGAAAACTCCCTGCCCCACAGTGAAACTGAGTGAAATGAAACAGACACCTGGTGACCTGTTTTGTGTCCTATGGCCAGATTCTGCTGGAGCCGGCGGTGATCCAGGACGTCCTGTCGGCAGGCAGCCACCTGCAGTTACTGGAGCTCCTCAGCCTCTGCTCCCACTACCTCATCCAGGTACATACACATGCAGCCGTCCTGCATGAGCTGGCAACATCATAAGAGAACTACTTCACACCACAGGGTGACCATCACCATCAAATCATTCAGTATCATTGGGTTCTCAGCGGTCTGTTCCACTCAGGCACAGTCAGTAGATTTGATCCTGTCTTTTATTAAATTGTTCTGCAAACAATAGAGCTGTATTCGTCAGGGCGTTGGTCTCTTAGTGGTAATTGAATGAAAAACTTGTTAAAGAACATTACATTGTACATTCTAAGTGTTTCTGTAATGTGAGTAGATATAGTGTATGCTTGTAAAAAATCTAGATTATGATAGAAATCTGGTTCAGATTTTTCCTTTTACAACTGAGTTAACATCATGTTAACTAAGCTCTGCATATGATCCTCCTTTTGTAATTTCTGTATGAGAAACTGAGAAGAAAGAAATGATACTTCAGTAGAGGTGCAGCTCCATACTTTGGACACACACTTATTTAGCTTTTCTTGCTGGATTTTGACGACTGGACTCACCCTGTTAAGTAGAAATAGTTTGGCTAATGTAGTTGATTCTTGCTGTCGAGGGTTCATGGTTGATGCACTTATTGGAAGTGGCTTTGGATAAAAACAGCAGCTAAATGATATGTATCATAATGTAAATATACAGCTATATATACAGTAGTTAGCTTAGCATAGAACGACAACTAGATGCCAGGTAGCATGGCTCTGTCCAAAGTTAAATAAATCTCTTTCCCAGCACCTGTAAAACTTGATATTGAAATATATATATTGAAATACTATATGTATAAACAAGGGGGTGTTATATGATATTGTTTATTTCTTAGCCAGCTGCACTCACATCTTGGAGGCTTTGTTTTTTAAATAAAAGATAGTATGATAATGGCTGAGCTGTAGGGCTGCTGAGAGGTGGATATGATTTATCTTTTGACAAAGCCGTGCGAGATGGTTTCCCCGTTTCCAGTTTCTCTCCGAGCTAATGTTGCTTCAAAGTTAGATGCCAAAACTAATTTGTGTAAAATAATTGCTCTCCAATCTGCAGCAATCTGTTGTTAAAGGTCTGTTGGTGTGTCCTCCCAGACAAGGAGGTCACAGGTCTGCGTTAGTTAGAGAACAGTTTCAGTGTATTGCTCAAGGACACTTCAGCAGTGTGGGTAATTGTTAGGTCAGGTGTGTGAGCTCCTTGAGATTGAGGACACACCACTGCTGGTAAATATGGTCAAAAGCTTCTGGAGATAAAAGCAAATCAGGCTGAGGTTGTTGTAGAATCACTCATTTTATACACAGTTTGATATGTGTCAGTGGAAGCCATACACTTTGCAGTGGTTTTAGAATCACTTAATTAGACTCTATACTAATGATTACAGCTTGTGCATGGTTAGAGTGACCTTAGATCCCTGACACCTGACTCATTTACTTATTTATTTATTCTGTATTTTGTCATTGAAGTCCCTACAGTTTCTAGTTTCTAGTTTTATTTGTCAGAATTAGGGTTTATTGCCCAGTTTGTTTACACATGCAAATAATTTGCTGTGGTGACTTTTGTCAAGCATGAATATAAAAATAAAAAAGAAACAATATGAAATATATGAATATTGTAAACACCAGAACAGGGATTGTGCATATGTGATGCAACACAGGGTCAACAGTACAATGTAAAGTGTTGGACGAGAAGAACAACAATATAATGCTTAAAGAGCATCGTCACAGGGATTTAATTAAGTAAATTTAATCAAGTTAACGAGGTTAATATAAAAAATCAAATACAATACTATATACATTAGATGATATAATTGTTAAAAACCAGTGAGAGTTACATCACAATGGTAAACCTTGCTCTAATGTGCCATCTGGTGGTCACAAAAACCTCATGCCTGTTGGTTTGTGTTGATCAGCAAATTATAAACAAGAACACACTGCTGAATAAGTCATGAGTTCTCTGCTTGGTCATCTCTTCAATCAGATTAACACTGCTCCTGCTCGAGTCACAAGTCAGGTCAGCTGACTGCTGGTGTCTGCTGTTTAGTTTGAGTAGATAATAGAAAGTAAGACCCCGACCAGTAACATCGATTTCCCAATACACACTGCAGCGTCTGATTGAAAAGGAGATACATCAGCTAGTCACGATCACCCAACTCCATCCTCCAGTATGATGGATGCTGATGTGCAGAGTTCTCCTCATTCGATACTGAAGAACGGATCAATACCACACTTTCTCTGTGTATCACAAGAAGTCCTTTTTGCTGAGAGGATTCTAATGCAACATCATTCAAACATTTATTAACAGCCCTCATTGTCGTTTCCAAAATAAAGTACCGTGCATACTTTTCCTGTAGCACAGCAGTTGCAGTAACATTTAGATTTTCAGTGCAACATAACCTCTTTAAATGGTGAGTGGATGAAAATGCACTTATTATCTACTCACCACTATGCTGATGGAGGTGTGGGTGAAGTGTTTAATTTCACAAAACCCTTCTGGAGTTTCAGGGGTAAACATTGCTGCAGCCAAATCCAATCCAATTGAAGTAACTGGGGACTCCTTCAAATGGAATCAAAATTTGACTCACGTGTTTCGAGCCTAAATGTGGGCTACCGGAAGTAGCGATGCTACCGGGTGCATGCACTTGAGTGTGTGCAGTGTGTGCATGTGAACATGAACGTGGCTCCAGAGGAGGATACCAGAGGACTTAAAACATGGTGTGAATGACGCTGTTTACTTGGATGACTTCACAGGAGCAGTATGGAGGCATTTTGTCTGTTGTTTTTTTTACATTAGGAAGAATTGACCACAGTTGTTTTGATTGTATTGGATTTGGCTGCAACACTGTTTACCCCTAAAACTCCAAAAGTGTTTTGTGGACTCAAACACTCAATCTGCACAGTGGTGAGTAGATAATGAGAGAGTTGACATTTTCGGTGAACTATCCCTTTAAGTTGAATGGTAACAAAGGGAAGGTACTCACTGATCCATGTTTGCAATCTATGTGCAGAAGGACTGCCAGAAGATGGCAGTGTTATTCCACTAGTCAGACCTCAGACCCCCACTCTCTGCTTCCTCCTTTGAAATCTGTGATGCTGTCAATCAACCACGGCCATGAAATCAGCTCATATACAGTATACATACATATATATATATATAGTGTAAATGTTGCATAGATGAGATATTCTTATAGGATCAAGTCTACAGTAAATCAAAGACTAAGTCACTAGGTGTGAAATATTGCCTAAGGGTTATAGTTTGCCTAAAGGAGCCTCCCAGCAAATTTGAAATATTTATGATATCGTTTTTTGCTGCTTGTAAGTACTGAGAGAGAATTTAAACTGAAAAAAAAAAACATTTGAAGTGAAAGAATAAAGTGTTTGTCCACACACAATGGAAACGGTTTAGGTCATTCAGATTGGTGGAGTGGTATATGTGGTTTTAACAGTATAATTTTCTTAATGGGGATCTCAGGTGTATTTGCCAGGCTGCTACCTTTATAGTGAACCTTATTTCCTTAGCAGCCTCAGTGTATTTTGACATGATGTGGTCTGACAGCTGTCTCCGTATCCTTTCAACTTATGCAAATGGTGAAGACGTGCTATCCACATGTATGTTTATTCATATGTGTTCCTCCTGCAGGAACTGAGCAGTGTGAACTACCTGGAGCTGTACCGCGTGGCTGACCTGTTTCACCTCCCGGCCTTGGAGGAGGCCGTGGTGGGCTTCCTGGTGGAACATCTGTCTGAACTGAGCCAGAACCGGCAGGACGAGGCCCTGCAGCTGCCTTACCGCCTCCTCAGGGAGGTGCTGAAGAGTGACCGCCTCACCTCCCTGAGTGAGGAGGAGATATGGAAGGTACTGGGAGTGTGTGTGTGTGTGTGTGTGTGTGGTCCAGGTATTACTCATGTTGTGAGGACCCACATTGGTTAACATTGTCACATTATTATTTTTATTATACTTGTCAAGTCCTCATAACATAACTCATTAGATTTTAAGTATCATTTCATGTGTTAAGAGTAAGTTTAGGTTAGTGTTGTAACTATGGTTAAGGTCAGAGTAAATCTCCAGGAAATCAATGTCAGTCAATGTAATGTCCTCTGAAGTCATGATAACACAACTCCATGTGTGTTTATGTGTGGTCACAGGATTTCATTGGGGAGATGCAGTATTAATGTTTA
The DNA here is from genome assembly GCF_024713975.1 of Paralichthys olivaceus. NCBI lineage: Eukaryota > Metazoa > Chordata > Actinopteri > Pleuronectiformes > Paralichthyidae > Paralichthys > Paralichthys olivaceus. The sequence continues at coordinate 22,840,968 of NC_091105.1, read as the reverse complement.
GTGCTGAGGCAATTCTGATTAAAAATAAACTGGGAAATCATCTCTGCTTAAACACACACACACACACACACACACACACACACACACACACACACTAATGCATAGCCACAACATAAAGCTAGCACAGGCTGATAAACAATCATATACTGTTTGTTTACATGAGCGAGGGAAAGCAACATGAAGGACTATTTCTTACTGTGTGCCCACATGTGTGATAGACTAGTAATCCATGCATCAATGTTTGTGTGTGTGTGTGTGTGTGTGTGTGTGTGTGTGTGTGTGCATGTGTGATGAACTGGCGGGGATTGCGGAGTGAAGCAGGCAGTGCAAGTTGGGAACTTGCCGTTTTGACTGTTCATTTGCACCAATCAGCCTCCCATCCTCCCACCGCCCCACTCACCCCCTCAGATCTCTCTCTCTCTCTCTCTCTCTTCTCCCCTTCTCTTCTCTGATTAGGCCCACCGCGGCTCCATCAGGGCCCCAATCCCCCAGCTGTCACTCGGCCGCCCGTCTGATTGAAAACAATCAGGCCTCTGATGGCACAATTACCCTGACCCTTTAGCCAGCCGCCGCTGCCATAATCAGCCTCTGATTAGGCTGCTTTGGGCCTCCTTCACTTCGCCCAGAAGGTTAATTTGGGCATCAGACGGAAGCGAACGGCGAAGTAGGGGCTGTCGTTCCAAAGAGTTAGGGGGGTGCGTGGCATGGTTGGGGGGTACGCACACCAACACAGGACAGATACAGCTTGGCCGTCAATCATTGTCACTCAGAGTTTTCTTAGGGTCTCTCACGCTCTGGAAATCACATTTTCTCTGGCTTTGTTTTTTTGGGAGCTGTTTTTTTTCTACTCTCTCTTCTTTCTTGCCATCCTTTGCTCTGTCTCTTTGTAGCTTCCCCCCTCCTTTTACGTTTCTCCCTCACTATCTCTTTCCCTCACTCTCTCATTTTCAGACGCACACACACACACACACACACACACACTATCCCACTTTGTCTTTCAGTGAGGAGGGGAAGGAGGGAGAAGGAGTTGATTTATTCTGTGCCCTGAGGAAGTTGTGTGATGCAGCGTGACCTTCACAGTCAGCTGCCGTAGTGCACATGCACGCACACACACACACACACACACACAGACACAAACGCACACACTGTCACTTCAGAGCCATGAGGAGAGAGAGGCGGGGTGAACGATAGAGAAACAGAGGTAGAGACAGGAGAGTGGCACAGATACCACAAAAAGACAATCCTGACTTGCATGTTTGTTGCATATGCACAATGTTAGAGTGGATTAAAGAGGGAATAAAGGTACGGCAGTTTGGTTTGGATAAGACAACATATACACACAGAGTATTCGTGCATACATCATACACCAACTGCTGTTTGTGTTGTAATCCTGTGAGTGAATCCAAATGTTTGTGCGACCGTGGTCATCCTTGTTGATCTCCACTGAATCCATAACTCGCCCTTTTTCCACAATTCTTGGTTCTCAGTCTCTGCACTGATTGTGTGAAAAAACACTTTGTTTTTCTGATAATGGCATCAGTGATCCCCAGTCATCTCGCCCACATTCACACCTCGTTGCAGCTAAATAACCTTGCACTGCGCTCAAGTTCAATTAAATCCCCTCTCTGGAAGCCAGTTTGTCTGCATTAAACAGAGGATGCCTGTGGATATTTACAGTTTGTATATTGAATGCTGCTGATTAATAAGCGTGTGCGTGTGTGTGTGTGAGATGCTGCGGTAGCCTTCCTCAGCCTTGCCATCGTGACCTATAGGTGTCTAGAAAGACAATTATGATTATCAGTCCTTCACTTCTTTTGTTTTCCACCTTCTCGCTCATTCCTCTAATCTTTTATTCTTTTAATTACTGACTCCAAGCTGTTTCTTTTTTCCCTTTCCTTTCCTCTCCTTTCATGCCCTTTATTCCTTCCTCCCTCTCTCTGTTCTGAACTTCCTTTCATTTTCCCTCTGTTTAAGGGACTGTATGAAAATTATTGGGACAAGGAACCAGCTGATATAGCTGATATTTTTTGTATTTATAAAAAAAACGCAAGACAATCCTCAGTTATATATATTTTTTCCACCTATCCCCACATTAAAAAAACTATAACATGTTATGATAACACAACAACTGTACTGATTGATTAATTTACCGGTATAAATAAAGGAGGTAAAGTTTGATGGAATTCTTTGTTTGACATCCACAAATTCTCAAATTTAATTTTGACGCAGAAAATTTAAGGAAAACGACGAAAATGTAAATTTCTTGTTGTTAATGAAATGGTCATTCTTAACTTAAATTATGTTATAGACTTACTATGTTAGAGCGTTATCCCCTCTCCATTGTATACAACAGTTAAGTGTAATTGTTCTTCCTTTTTGTTTCTGCCTCTAGTTGGTCGTTCTGTGGTTGGAACATGACTGCCGCTACCAGTACACTGAGGATCTTCTACAACATGTCCGCTATGGCCTGATGGACGTCCCTACCCTGCACCACCTTGCTCACAGCCACCCTCTGGTCCAATCCAGCCCTACTGCTGCCGCCCTGGTGGAAGAGGCCATGGACTATCACCATGCCAGCTTTGCCCAGCCTCTGCGCCAGTCAGCCCGCACCAGGCCTCGCTTCCAGTCGCTCACCCTCTACATAGCTGGCGGGCGGAAGCGGGAGGTGAGCAGAGTCAGGGAGCTGCGGTACTTCAACCCAGCTGTGCAAGAGCATGTACGTGTTGCAGGCGGGTCGAACTGGAGCGAGCTGGCACCAATGCCCACTGGCCGCAGCCACCACTGCGTGGCTGTTATGGGGAACTTCTTATTTGTTGTGGGTGGTGAGGTGGAGCATGCCACCGGGAGGACGTGTGCAGTGAGGACTGCCTGTAGGTACGACCCCAGGGGCAACCGGTGGACTGAGATAGCCCCCATGAAGGCCTGCAGAGAGCACTTTGTCCTTGGAGCTCTGGGTCAGTACCTGTATGCAGTTGGGGGCAGGAACGAGCTGCGCCAGGTGCTGCCCTCTGTGGAGCGCTACTGTCCCAAGAAGAACAAATGGATGTTTGTCCAACCCTTTGACCGTTCACTGTCCTGCCACGCTGGCTGTGTGGCTGACAGCCTGCTCTGGATCTCAGGTACATGATGAAGGGAAGAGGGACTCCAGTTATACATAATTCTACACATACCTGTACATACACATGTAAGACGTCACTCAGTAGTGCTCATACCTCTGCCCAGGCCCAACAGTTAGTTATGAAACTACATTTAAATTCACCAGATCCAGATTTATATCTGGATCTGCACCAAATTACACACACGCATAAATAACTGTCCCCTAAACTTGTCACATTTTCTTTATTAACATCTATGAATTATTCTCTGAGAAATAAAAGGTAATTGTTTAAAAACATCCTATCCCACAATGTTAAAGACATCAAAAATAAATCCTGGATCTGCCCCCTGATCCGGATCAACATCAAAAACATAAGAGTTCTTCCTCGGGTAATTCCCCACCCCTCCACAATAATTCATGTAAGTTGGTTGAGTAGTTTTTGCGTCATCCTGCTAACAAACAAACATACCCAGACGAAAACATTACCCCCGTGGCAGAGGTGTAGAACACTGCTTCATGCATATTTGTATTACTTAAAGCCCAGACTGCTGCTCCTCTGTGTTTCAGGTGGGGTGACAAACACAGCTCAGTACCAGAATCGACTAATGGTGTATGATCCAGAGCAGGTAACAACAAAGTTGACACCAAAGTTCAAAGTTCAAGTACTATTAAAGTAAATACTAAATAAAGTAATTTTGTTATTTTAACAAAATGAACTTTAGCAGCACGAAATCTATTAACAACAACCTCTTAGTGACAAAACATGATACATTTCTTTCCAACACTCCATGTTACTGTTACTCCATTCATTATTTCTGCTGCTGCCGTCTCTGTCTACGTACAGTGCACAGTGAACAGTATCATGTCTTACTGTCTTACTCTCCGGTATTTTTCCACTGTAAACATTTTATGGGGGAGTGTGTCTTTCAGACTGTATTGTCCTCTGAGACACATTTGCAATATTGGCCTGTGTGTATAGATATAATTGAGTTTACAGTTTATGTTTAGTGTGCTCGGATTTCTGTCAGAGTAATATTTCTGTTGTGAGGTTTAAATCTACACTTAAGCTACATCAGTGTAACAACAGCGTCTTTTTTCAGAACATGACTGCAGACCTTGTGTTTACTGTGATGGATTACACAACAGGCCGGGGTGTGCTAATTGATTTTCACACCATATGGGAAATAATTGAAACCAAAGGCACCCAGGAAAATACGAAAACTAGATTCACTTTTTTGAAACTCGGCATCTTATACTTTAGAGCTGTGCATAATTTTTCATGCTTACCGGTGCTGCTGCTCCTTAAATGCAAATTTTTCCATAAGTTATGACCTTTGATCCTAACTAAAAGTGAACAATGATAGAGACATACCTTTAGTTTGTCTTTCGGTGCATCAGGGATGCATTTATATCATTTATGTAATTCCCACACACAGCTCACCACAGTGGAATGTGTTAAGCTGCAGATTCTGTTTGTGTGTATGTTATGAGGCAGCTGTTGAAGAGGCCTGGATCTAGGTGAGGCTGTATATAGTATGGAGGTATGCGGAGAGTGTATAAGTGTAAGGTGCATATCCATATGGGTCTGTTTGTACGTGTCGACGTTAGAAGCCAAGCAGCGAGTGAAAAGGAGAGGGAGAGAGTCTCATTTGTATTCACCATGAATCTACATTCACCTGCCAGAGCAACAGCAACCCCCCACCCACTCTACCCTCAACAGATGGCCACCCGTCAGCTCCCAGCACACACACACACACACACACACACACACACACTCATTCTCTGCCTCAATCAAGCACTCACACACACACACACACTCACACTCACTGACACAAAATAAGCTTCAGCACACTTAGTGAAATGAGCAGGGATCCTCGGTGTAAAATGGAGTGGCTGAAACATATGATTAGAAATAGGGAGGGAAGTCATTAGTACAAACCAGCGCTCTAGTGTCACGTTATTTATCTAGCACTGAGCATACATCAATTACCCATGCATGGATATGCTTAAATATTAATCTTCTTATTCATCCTCCTTCTCTTCCCACCCTCTCTCTCCCCTCCCTCCCTCTTCGCACTATGTCTCACCTCCATCTCCTCTGCATCGCATCATTTTCTCCCTTCTTTTCCTTTCTTCGCTTCCATCTGCTTTAACCACCGCATCCTCTCTCCTCCACCTCCTCCCCAGGACCAGTGGTTGGCCCGCAGTCCCATGCTGCAGAGGCGAGTTTACCACGTCATGGCGGCAGTGAGGAGGCAGCTCTACGTGCTCGGCGGTAACGACCTGGACTACAACAACGACCGCATCCTCGTCCGCCACATCGACTCTTACAACATGGACCTGGACCAGTGGACTCGCTGCTCCTTCAGCCTCCTCACGGGTGGGCGCAGTGAAGTGAACCTCACATGTGAACACGCACCTGAAATTCTCACACAGATGATTTCATTATGCACATTCTTCCTGAGAGTGTGATGAGAAGATTGACACTCTCATGTGTCAGCACTTAATATGAAGCTAGAGTCTGGAGACCATTAGCTTCACTTAGCATAAACACTGGGGACAGAGGGAAACAGCTAAACTGTCTCTGTCCACATGCCGGTTTGTTTGGCAACTTCCCCAAGAAACAGTCGCAGACATTATTTTATAACAGTAAACAGGAAAATGGTATCAATGGTTTTTACATTAAACCCTTAAATTCCCATTCTTAACTTGTATGTGAAAGAGGCTGCTTGTAGTGACAAACCCCAAGAATTATTCCCTGCAGCTTTGCTCAACTAGACAAGAGAAGGAACTCTGGCACAGTTTCCCCTTTGCTCATTTCCTTAATTATGTTTTTTTCATTATTCTCATAGAAGTAAAACTGTATTCTTGTAAAAGGACATCTTTGTTATAATACTAGTTTCATTGCAATTAACACTTGTACATGTAGTTTTGTAAAATTTAGATTTTTTCTCGTAACATTGACTTTCGTCTCATAATATTACAAGTTTCTTGTCAATTACGACTTTATTCTTGTAATATTATGTCTTTATTCTTTTGGTACCAATTCTTTTTCATAGAGATTATTTATAAGGCATTATTTCTTCAATGTTGAAAAAAGTGAAAATTGTGAAATCCCTTTATCCTTATCCACAATAAAATATAGTGCGTTCTCCCTTGGCCCATACCTCACCCTCTACCAGGGTACCATAACATTGGTTCAGTAATCTTCTGAATAATCCTGTTTACAGAACCAACAGCAATGAAAACATGATCTCCTTGATGGAGGTAATAAAAACACAGTCCGTCCATCTGCATGGAGCATAGGCACTGTAGACAATCCATGCCTATACTGTGGGATGTGATCATAATGAGTATTTGTTATATTACACTGCTATAATGTTTAATAAAGACTCCCAGGGGTTCAGGTGACCTTACATTCCTCCTGTTGTATCTGTAAAAGTTTGATACAAGGTCACAGGAAAGGGAGCAGCAGCTCAATCTTAACTCGCCCCATCTTTCTCTATTTATCTCCCTCTCTGCCTCCTGGGGGACGTGGAAGTCATATTGTCAGAATGCCCTCTGCTCGGCACAGTGAAGCATTGTGTCTGCTCTGTCCTCCTCAGGTCAGAATGAGTCAGGTATCGCCGTCCATGATGACAGGATCTATGTGGTTGGAGGGTACTCCATTTGGACCAACGAGCCTCTGGCGTGCATCCAGGTAAGAGATGATGCTTTTGGATTTACCTTCACGACTGTTGCAATACTTCAGAATGATCAGACACTGTGTGATATGAATACGTGTCATTCTAATGCTGCCCAACAGCAGTAGGGAAATTATGAATAGCGATGAGTCAAGAAGCAGACAGAGGGAAAAGGTATCCATCAGCTTAATTTTACCCTAAAGTCAGCAGAGCAGCCCTGAACATGAGTAAGTGTCAGACAATGTTGATATGTTTTTTTGTAATATGAATAACCGTTGCATTGTATTACAAGGTAAACATATAGCTTGTTTCAGACAAGGGCGGCTGTGGCCTGCCGAAGGGTCCTTGGGCAAGATGCCGAATGGCCCCTCATAGAAAAAAGTGCTGCCCATGAATGTGTGTGAATGGGTGAATGGCAATAAACTGTACTGTAAAGCGCTTGTGGTGCTAATTAAATACTTACCATTTACAATGTGATAATGTATGACCAGATTACTACCTAATAGTTTGTCATTGTCAAATAATATTACTGTGCAAATAAATGCTGGTTTTACATATTGATAACTATGTCAAGATATTTATTTGAATAATCAAAAGTAACTCCAATTCTAATTGTAAAATAAATGTGTGCTGTAGTCACATTTCCAGAGTTCAGTTGTTGAATGTGGAAAAAGCCATGGACACTTTAAACATAATGTGTATATTTATATATTTACCTCGACACTTTTTTTTCAAATATTTGCTGATTAACTTAGAGCAAAGAAAAAGCATCAGCTGTGACAGGCATATAAATATATAGAAAATGTCTGTACTGGCTGTAAAGTGTAGTGGTAGGTGCTTGTGAGAGATGGACAGTTTGGAAGAGACAAAAGTTACTTTTCATTACTCAAAGCTACAATGTGAAGCTGATTGTAAAATCATATTCATTGATTTTTAAGTGATGACATCAGTAACTTGGCAACCAACATTTTTGCAGACTCTCCGAGTTGTTGTTCCGACTTAAGATGCTGATTTTGCCAGGCAGGAAATCATTTTTGTGATTATCCCGGCAACACATGAACGCACAATCTGTATTGATGAATTTGCACTGGAACCATGACAACTGCTCTTTACTAGAAAAATAGGAAAGAATAATAGTGTACAATAACGTTTGTACCTGGTTTAACTAAATATTTAAATCTGTGAATAAAGTGCTTGCATTACACAGTCAGGTTTTCATCCTGCACGTGTACTCCAGCTTTTCCCTGCATCATATTCAGAGGGATTGCTAACACACTAAATGTGAGCCTGCTAACATAAGAAACTAAGAAAATACAAAGTGCAGCTGAGGCTGATGGGAGGTGTAGTTTAATTAACCAAAGAATTGGACAAGCTGAATTTTTGACCTGATAATGGCACTAGATGAGAATTCAAGGGATCACAATATCCCATTAGTATCTCACGCTGAATTACAGTTGGATAGACTATAGTGGTATAGTCAGTTAGTCACCAGTGTGATTGGGGGACATCTTTGGGGGACCACATTAGTGCAAAACCTCATGGTAATCCAGCTCGTAGTTTTGGGTAGTGGTCAACTGAATTACCATTGGACCAACATTTCCACAACATGGCCAAAAATTATTGTTGTTACAGAAACCACTGCCATATTTATGACCAATTTGCTTTTTGTGAGGAGAACCTTGTATTTTTATATACGTATCCTATTTCCAGGTGCTGGATCTGAGCACAGAGGGGAAGGAGGAGGTTTTCTACGGGCCAACGTTACCATTTGCCTCCAACGGTATAGCAGCTTGTTTCCTCCCTGCCCCTTACTTCACCTGTCCAAACCTACAGACTCTACAAGTCCCCCATCACAGAATCGGTGCTGTTTAAACCCCTGAGGAACAAAAGTGTCTCTGAACACGAACACAATATTTTGAGGACGGAGGAGCCTCAGCTCAACTCTGGAAAAGTCAGTATTTGCAAATGGAACCAAAATGTACCCGATCGCAGTATTCATGGAACCTGCCACCTCTGTCATCTGAGTGCATTGGGATTTCTTTTAGATCCAAATGTAATAACATGACTTTCCTGATCCACCAGAGCCATGCCATCTCGCAGGACTCTGGGAAACTCAGACACAAGGAGCTGTCACAATAATGTAACATTACGGCTGTATTTCCCCAAAGACAGACGCCGTTTGTAATGTCCAGTGAAGATGCAATGAAAAATAACTCCAGAGGGATTTTAACTCCCCATGAAGACAAGAACAAAATGCTGATCCTTTTACTAATTAAGTGACTTGAGGTGAATTGCTGATTTTTTAAAATAGAGCTGTAGGAGCTTTTCTATCTAAAATAACACAGCCATCAAACCACTATAATCACCTTGATGGCTTGAAAAACATGTGCTGCATTGTTTTTCAAGATACAGAGGAGGAGTCCTGTTTTCTCTTCAACTCACATGTACTTTTACAGACGGGATTAACAAGTATCAAGCGCCTGGGGCTGAAGCTCACCAGTGCATAAATGACCATGTAAAGTTTTAGTTCAAATAAAGTAAAAAAAAAGATGAATTGATTTGTTTCTGCAACAGCAGTGACAAACTACTGTGAATGTGTGTGTGTGTGTGTGTGTGTGTGTGTGTGTGTGTGTGATGAACCAGTGTAAGTGAGTGTGAGATTTTTATTATGCTCAGGACCTCAGACTGTTTATGTTCAAAAGAATGTCTTGTCATTGTCCTTATTCAGAGAACAGTCTCCAGACAACATTGCATTATGCTGATTTTCAAAAACATGCTTTGGCCAAGAGAGAAAACATGATCCCTGCACTTCCCCCCCGTATGTCCAAAACAATGTGTCTGGAAAGGTTTCAGAATAAAGATGCTCCATGATTAAATCGTGCTGGGGTTTATTTTATGAAAACTCTTAGTAACTGTGACCAAAAAAAGGGAAGTGAATGTAGTCTTCTGTGAGAATGATTTAGTAGCAGTAGATAATAGAGCACTAATTTAAAGGCTCTGCTGCCTACATCCCTGTTTGAATTCTCCAACCACCTCCGACCAGGAATGCAGCGCAGCGGAAAAGCTGCTCAGATGAAGGGATGCGCTGCAGTTTGATGAGGCTGGAAAATGTCTAGCAATGACATGAAATGGGACTTGGTGATTGTGGGAGACAAAAGTGAGACTTCATGTGATTAGGTGTTAACTAAAGTTGGATTGCTAGAGATTGCTGCGACTTGGAAAGGCGGGAGAGAATTGGAACAAACAGTTCTCTCCTGTGCTCGCTCATTTTTTTCCCTTCTCTTTTTTGCTGCTGAACTCTGGGCTCGCCCACGACTGTCATCAAATCTGTAATTCACAGCGCCAAGCGAGCAGAAACAGATCCAGCACTTTATGGCAGAAGCACAAATAGTCGCTTCAATGCAAAGGTATATTCAGGGAGGAGCACATTCATATTTATTGTCACATTTTATTTTGTTAATAATACATCCGTCCAAATACAGAGCTGCATGTTCTTTACAATACGTACATATATACAACCTGGTGATGTCAGACTCATCAGGCTCATGCATTAGGAGCTGTCAAAGTCCAATTGGTACAACTTGTTCTGCCTCACAGCTGCATGTGTATGTGCTGCTTCACTTCATCAGTAGCTTGAGTTTTAATTATCACAGTAATGGGACGCTCTTCGATTTTGTAGGATACTCTGGTGAGCAACCTTCTTGGAGCTGGTGCCAAGTCCTGGACTTTTTTCAGTCAACTTCCAAACTGCTTATTTCAACCTGCCCACTCTCCCCAAGGAGCGACAGCAACTTCCTATACGCAGTCCTGTTACACAGAGAGATGGGGGAGTCACGTTAGTGGATACATTCAATAAAGCACACAGCTATATAATGATTCTAATTCAGTACAGAGCGGAGGTTCACTGTCTAGACGAGTTAAAAATAGTTTAAGGCGATGAATCCTGTCTACGTGGCCTCCAGGATATATGATTCATACAGTTGCTCACCTCAAGGCCATGTTCTTGCCCAGGCCTCTCTTGTGCTCAGTGTTTCTCAGACTGAGAGACAGGTTGGGAATGAGAGCTTGGACCACAGAGGGATCTAAAACAGCCACTGTCTCCAGGGTACCGTACACCTGCCGGTCATAGACTCCCTCATTCTCCTCCACAAATGATCTGGCAGTATCGGGACGACACAGACAGTCAGGCCATGAAGGACAGAACCGGTTGGAATGTAAGATAGGCAGTTTATGTCACAGTCCTTGGATGGTGTTTCCTTAGTCTCAAAATTCACTTGAGTGCAAAACCATACTCGCAAGGGAATTAAAATCCCTCCGGAGTCTTTCTACCCTGTAAGCACGCAGAACAGTGTCCACGAGTGAAAGGCACACTGGTGAGCATTTCTGCTCCACATGCACAACTGCAATTCCGCTAACGGGGCTAAGATGAGCGCAAACTCACTCTTCCTTACGGGGTCGCAACTGCTCCAGTCCACACTGTCTGGCTGATGGTGACTTTGAACAACGCAGTCCCCAGCCTCGCTCTTATATTCGAACCCCTTCTTGGCGGCAGAATCATCAAAAAAAGCAAAAAAAGAGGCACATTGAGCCAGCTACTTTTATAATGCCCTTAAGACAAGTTAATAGTCTGTAACGTGCACTTTTTACGTCGACAGAAGTGGTTTATAGTTAACAAAGTTAACAATTGCTACAGAAAATGAAGGGGAATGGAGCTAGGAGATCAGAGATGGGCTGGGGACGTCCCCGCCTCCAGAATCTCAACAATCAACTTGATGAGCGAGCAACTGTCGGGTGGTGTTGAGCTGTTGCAAGTGCAGAAGGGCGAGTTTGCGCTCCTCTCAAGAAGTACAGTTGTGCACGTGGAACAGAAGCACTCACCTGCGAACACAGTCTTGCATGTGTGCAGATTTTGAGACTAAATAAACACCTTATTGTTGCTTCCGTTGAGCAACACATACAAGTATAGATATATATTGCTGTCCAACATTTTCTCTGCATTATTGTCAGTTACCGTAAGACAGCGATCATCTGGTCACATGGTCCCTCTGTAGATGCTGCAGCACATCGCTCCACCACAAGCTGTAAAGCATCTGTGCTTATCTTCCTCACTGCACAGAAACAACATGCACTGATGTCATTAAAAGGTCCTTCACTGATCACTATTCACACTTTCCTGTCATTTATGCCTGAATTAGCACAGGTGAAATTAGTAAGCATTAACGTCAGTGTTTTTAACATTTCACTGGTAAACACAATCACATGTAAGTGAAGTAGATTCACAAGAAAAAACTTTGAGTCATGAGTCATCACCACATTACAGAAAACTTCAGGTTATTACCTCCACCGATGATGTTATGTGTTTATCTCATCTGCATTTAGCAGAATTACACAAATACTACAGAACGGATTACCACGACAGATCCTGGTGCAGCTCCAGATCAGGGGGCAGAGCCATGATGTTTTTTTTTTAACTTTCTTTAACATTCCTTCGATTCTCAGAGAATAATGTGGGAATCTTGATGAAAAACTCAAACACATTTAGGGGGTTGGCATCGATGAGTGTGGATGTTTTGGTGTGGATGCAAATAAAGGGACTGTTGGGCCATGACGGAGGTATGAGCTCAACTGAGTGACATTCTAGTGTTTTCACTACTGTGTGTCTTTATGTATTCCAACAATTAAACTGACTACAGAACAATTTCTTGAAACTTGGTGGAAGAGTGGTGTAAGGACCAAGGAAGAACTCTTTTGGAGCAGATTCAATAAAGGGGGCGGAACATGTGACACAGGGTGTTTTTCAACATTTTTGTGGCTTTCTCAAGCATTAATAGATTCATTTTTTATAAAAAATCATGCATATGGAGAGTTTAATGTTTATGAACAAGTGGAACTGTAAGCAGTTTTCATATGTATGTGTCAAATGTATCTAATCTCAATGTATTTGCAACATGGTGATAAAGTGGCCAATTAGGTAGGTGGAGGTAAGTGCTCTCTGGGTGTCCTTCTAGTTCACTGAAATGTTTTCCTTTCAGTAACTCACATTAATGTCACCTGTATAACATAATTAGAAGGGTCAGTACATAATGTCTCTCCCTTAAAACAGCTGGCAGCATGGCATGAAATGAGTGAGGTAGGTGTTTTGGTGATAACACAAAGTTAGTTCAACTTTTTCAATGCATTCATAGTGTAACTAGTATATTTTGGCTTAATTGCCAATAGAAATACAGACATTGTAAACACCCAAAACACACACACATACACACCATACCAATTAGCTTGCTAAAGCTAAGTTATCTAAGCTCTCTATGACCCTAGTAGCAGCACACACATTTTTGTATTTGGGTTTCTAGCCTCCCCTATGGCCAACACCACAGTTTTCCCAAGCTGTTGGAAACGCTGGTCGGCCGCTCTCAAGACAGCCAGGGCTAAACCGTGCCTGAGGAGCACAGTGTTCCTGAGCCGTACGAGCCACTGGCACAGGCTCTGCCAGCAGTTCAAACAGTGTGTGTGTGAGAAAGAGACAGCCAAGGAGCAAGAGGGGATGGGGGGCTTCTCTAAATGCCAGATGATGTGGTGGTATCCCACTCATGAGTGGTCGCTGGTGGCATATGCAGTATCCCTTTCATTTGTTTCTGCCACTGGGAAACAAGTAAAGTTATTATATGTTTTCAGATTGTTGGTGTGTGTACACATCTCTTACCCTGTGGTTCATTGACCAGCATCACACAGCGCAGCAGACAGGGGAGGGGCAATGTGAGGATGGCAGGGTCTGAGTCACTATTTCGTCTCAGAAGCTCTAACAGGAACATCAGAGAAGACGCCAGACGAGGTGGAGGAGTGTAACCTTTGAACTGCAGGAAGCTCGCACTGTAGAACCAGAGACATTTTTCAAACAAGTTGTGAAGATGATTGCATAGTTAAAAAATAGATTTATGTAAAAAAAACAAAAAACATTGGGCTGGACAAGAAACAACATCAACAAGAATATTAATGTGGGTCACGATAAGATATTCTGTCTATTTCCATCACTCTTATACAGACATTGATTTGCTGGACAGGAGACATATTTAATATACAACTTGGAAATTACAGGGAGATCACATTCCAGTTCGAGAGACCTACCAAAGCACCTCCAGGATGATCTTCCTCAGCACTGGCCCCCGGGAGATTGAATTGGCCTCGCAAGAACCCAGAAGCACCGGGTGGTTGGCAATGATGCCCATGGAAGGTGAGGCAGGAAGGAAATGATCCAGATATCTGCGGGTAACAGAACGGAGCTGCTGCTTCAGGTAGGCACCCTGCGACTGAGACACACTGGAGGCCACAGACAAACCCTGCAGGGGAATACATTAAAAATGTCAGAATGGAAGCCTCTGAGCATATTACAGCCGGATGTGAGATGAAAGGGTTTGGATAAGGGTCTCTGTTGTCTTTCATGACACCGGATGCCTTTAGGCGTGCTGCGTGTTTATGTTTTGGTGTACAATATTGTTTTTCCTGACCTGTAGATACAGTGGTAGACTGTCCCTGAGAGCTTTATCCTGCTGCGTGAGGTTGTGGGGAAGCAGCAGCCCGTCCACGATACGGAACAGCAGGTGCTGGGCTTTTGATGTGGCCAGCAGGGGGCTCCAATGCTTCACTATGCAGCCTGAATCACACAGAGACAATCATAGTGAGATATTCACAACTGTAATAAGTCCCCCTGCCTGTGAAGTGGATTACACTGTAAAATCCAAGACACAAAGAACCTCCAGAAAATGTGTGTATTTGAGGTGTGTGAGCTATACACTTACCAACAGCCCAGTAGACCAGCTGCAGTCCCTCTTGGTTCTTGCTGACCAGAGAAGGTTTAATGTGTTTTAGGATGTCTCCGATGAAGTCCAATGCTCTGGTCACCATGGCTGAACGCTCGGACAAAGTCTGCAGTCCGCTGTACACACAGCCCACAGCCTGACCTCGCGACAAAGCAGATAAGAAAAGACATTCAAAGAAACATTTGCATGTATATTGTGGCTACCAAAGAATAGACAAGATGAGACAATGATATGCAAAGCAACACATCACATGCAGTGCAATTATAATATACCGTGGACAGTGTATCTTATACAAAATAAGGAAAGTGCTACATCTCAGGGACATAAAAGCATTGCCTGTCAGCCAGGGTGCAGCTGACAGCAGGCAATGTCTCCCATAGTAAGACTATTTCTCGTCACTATAAATACACAAAAAATACACAAAGACAAGAGGATGACTTGTGCTGATATCACATGAACACCACTGTGTACTTGTCAGGTGGGAGCAAGAGTTACCTTGATAAACATCTCCAGGGCTGGAGTGGACTCCAGTCTGGTGGCTGTGGGCTGAAGGCCAGCTCTCTGCAGAAGACTGTCCACTTCAGGAAGCCTCAGCACGAGTCGGGTCAGTTCACACGACTGCTCCTCCACAGCACGACCTGGAAAAACGTGGGCACAAACACTCACTATGCAAATAACAATGCATTTTATATGTCTTTGTAAACATTAGCATTTGGGATAAATTGTAGAATATTGTTTTTTAAATAATGAGGGGGGAAATGTGGGGGGTGCAGAATATTGCTTTATTAATTAATATCAGCTACACTCCTGTTTATGCTTCATAAAAGCATAGCACAACCCATTCTGCTGTACCGTTCCAGCCATTACTGCAAATATGCTCATGGTCTCTAACAAAAACAAACTCTCCAGCATCACTAACACTGCATCAAAAGTCACCAGCCTTCCCACACCCAAAATCTCAGACATAAACGACAGAGCCATCATACACCTAACACTCACCATGGCAAATGACAAAGACCACCCCCACAATCCCCACCTCCCATTACTGAAATCCAGAGGGACGTACTAAACTCTTAAATGGAGAAGGGCCCAATTTAGCAAGAGCTTTGTCCCCTCTGCGGGAGCAGCACAAACTAAACTGTCTCAGAGAATGTGACATGTATGTTCAGGAGGGTTTATGATTTATGTTTCATGTGCTGTACTGCCCTACCTGTGGGTTACCTGGGTCGAAATGTGTCTGCTTGTTTTAATCTGTGCTAAACTGGCTGTGAAAACAGAAACCTGGGAGACAACAAAGTCTAAACAAACAAAAAGTCTAAAGTCAATGTACCAATACACACAGAAAACTTGGGTTGGATGCAAGTGATATTTCCCATTTTCCCCCAAAAAGTAAAAAATACAACTCATGATATGCCAGAAATATATATAGCATCAATGAATGGGGCTATATGTGTACACTGGGTAGTTATTTATCACATTGTAGGATGAAGCCTTATCACACATTCAGTACTATTACCTGTTCTGCTGTCAGACCCATCTGGGTTCTTGTGAAGGTGCTGCTGTAAAACACATCTGAACCAGGCCCTCACCGACAGGCTTTGTGCCGAACCCAACACACCGACACCAGAGTCACTGCTTAGTGACGACACCAGCTCACTGGAAAAGACAGAGACAGAAATCATTGAGCATAAATGGTGTGAACTGATGATTAACATATAAAGAAATATCGAGCTTTCAGTAGGTGAGAGGAAAGTGCCTGATGAACAAGGCAAAATGGAAAACAAAGTGGACACAGGTGAAGGATGTGGGATAATGCCTCGACATGCTGAGGTCATTTTCCGAGTTCTGGCAGAATTTCACTGTTTTATTAAGAAATACAAGAACAATTGAACCCACATATCTATGAAACACATAAATGCCTCTGTCCATTAAAATGTCTTGTGTCTTACAGTTTTTAATGAGGACTCTAGAAGGAAACAAGGAGGTGAACATTTCTATCTAAGGTGTGGTACCACTTAATTAAATTTTCACATGAATTTAATAAATCCCACATTGGTAACAGCTCAAACTGTAGAGACGGAGGCTCGGCAGGCTGGGGCTTCTACACAAGATATACAAGCAGCGTCCTTGTTCTGCCTTTATATTCAGATGCAGCACCTTAATATCATGTGGCCTTGTCTGAGGAGCACCTCTGAGGTTGAAATCGTCACAGTGTTTGGTACCCTTGAAGATCCATTCCCTATTTTTAATCAGTTTGGAGGCATGGGTGCAATTTTTTAATTAAAATCTATTTTCACAACACCAAGGATGCTCACTGACTTATTTATTAAATTTATTCTTCCCAAAAATGTTGTGCATTATCAAGAAGCATGATAGCTGACAGATACACGGTTGCACATCATATCATTTGAAGCTGTCTTCATAGGAATTCTGGACAAGGTTGGACAGAGACATTTTTCAGACATTTTACGAGGGGGCAGGCAGGAAAGGTTCTAGAAAATGTCCAGAGCAACTGACTTGGATAGTTACGCTCTCACATACAGCTACTCAGGAAAACAAAAAATTCTTTGTGATTGAGGTAATGTCAAAAGCGGCAAATACGAGAGGGTAACTGCACCTGTTTTGGAGCAGATGGGGAAGGTAACGAGTCACCAGAAGTGGGTGAACCATGTCGTCCCAGCCAAAGCATTGCATGATGGACTGGACTGGGTTGGGCTGAAGATCTTGGGGGGCAGAGCTGGGCAAATCAAATGCAAGCAGGGTGAATCCTGTGGGAGATTATTTTTGTGTGAATAAATAGAAAGTCGATATGTGCATGATGAAGGTGCAGTGTGCAAAACATGTGTCCTGACATATTGTCCTAGAAACCTTTTATGTTTTCTGTATTTTCACAACCCAATAATCATCTTATCCTCCTAACTCCTAACAATCTTCCTAACTCCTAACAATCTTCTATCTGAAAAACTGCCATTCAAATTCTATGTCCTTATGTAAAATGGTGGCAGCATCAGCCGTCAAAGATTTACTCAAATTCTTGTCCAATACTCTTTCTGCTCCACCTGGTTCTCTCAGCCTTGTCTTCCCTCTTCTCAGTGTCTCTTTTACTCCCAGTGGGCGTCACTGACCTGCAGCAGCATCTGCCAGCTGTGCTGGAGGGGTCTGTGAGAGGCGTAGGCTGCGCAGGAAGGGGAAGAAGTGCAACCAGAGAGCTGATGCTACAGCTAGGTGGCGCTCTTTCACCACACTGGTGGTAGGGGGAGCCCAGGCGAAGGTGGGTGCTGGCTGGACACTGCGCTGATGGACCCGTCTGGAAGGAGACACAGAGAGACGCACGCGCACACAACGAAAGCAGATAAACAAATCTAACCCATGCAAAATCCAAACACAGTGCTCCCTCTTGTGTACAAGACTCACGCCCCCCCAACTCCACCCCTATTCTCTCAAATCCTTTTGCTCTCCCGTTTCTCCCTTTCACCACTTCTTCATGTGTTTTCCCTCTCTTCTCTCCTGGGGGATTACTGGTGCGGCGGTGCGCTGCAGTGTGGAGCAAAGCTGGATGGAAGTAGAGGTGGGGAAGGAGAGGAGGATATTATAGCCATAGAGTGGAGCCTAATGCTGATCCCCTGTACACAGACTATACTTTGGCTCTTCTGGCTCATCCCTGGCCCTGGCCCCAGCCGCTACAGCAGCCCCACAGTGGCTGGCATTAGCCCAGATAAGCAGCTGAAGGAGCTGTAATCTCATTTAGACTGGAGATGATCCTCCTGTCCTCCTCAGTCGCCCAGATGGGGGTGTGGGGATGCAGGGTTTGAGGTGTGCTGGGAGAGGAGGAAAGGACAGAGGAACTAGCAAACCCCCCCCTTTCAATCCCATCCTCAACCAGGCACTCTCTTCTCCTGCTGTGGTACACACACACACACACCTTCACACGGTGTCTTCCCTTCCAGCAAGGTTGCATCTTATCCAGAGAGAGCTGAGACAATCGATTAGAGTCTGAATTCATTAGCCTCGTTACTACTGCGGAATGGGCCTTTCACACCCATCAACCCTTATTGTACAAGACATCGTCAGAGACCCCACTTAATCCTCCTCACTGCGGCTTCTTACAGCGTGTACACACAAACACAGTCACAACACCAACACACCAGCAGGGCTCCCGTTTAACCCTTCCCCCAACTGCATCAAACACGCACACACAGTGTCCTAATAATGACAGACAGACAGAGGGATAATTTGAACTTGAACTGCCCACGTTCTCTTTAAAATGATCCATGCGTCACTGTGACAATGAGTAGGTGTAATTGTTGCAAATTTTTTTATAACAGACCAAACCCATGTCTTTGAAAATAAAGGATCCACATCTAGTAAAATGTCTTAATGCTTACAAAAGGAAAACACTAGACAGGAGGGCTTGTTTTTAATCCAATCAAAGAGATGGGGATTAATTGTTTTTAGTGAAAACCGATCCCACAGGGTGTGCCAATGTCAGCTCCCCTCAGAAACCAGTACCACCCACACCCTCCCGCAGCATAGGGTCATGGGAAGGAATCAAACTGAGGAATTATGCCTGGTACTGGCCCCTCGCCTCAGCTCCATGGCAATAGCTATCAAGAATGAATGTTTGGACCCTCCACTGTCTCGGCTAATGCCAGAATAATTCTCTTAATGTGTGCATATTCCACACAGCTCTTAATAGACATAATGATGCTCAGGCCAAATTTGCAGGCTACATAATTATCCATTAATTGTGTCACAGAAAAGGCATTAATCACAAAGACATACCGAGAATCACCAGGCCAAAGAATTAGGTTTAATTTGGTGGGACGGATTGGAAAGAGAGAGCATAGTATTTTTCTTTATTTGGTTAAATGGGTCAGTGCGGTCCAGGCCATAACACAGAGCGCCTGTGGGAGTTCTCTTCTTCTCTCCCTCTCCTTGGCCATTAATGTGCAAATGTGTGCCCTCGAACCCCAAGATCTGAGATGGGAAGTTTGGGAATTAGCGGAGCTATCCAGATACGGTGTTAATACTGCTTGTGTTAATGGAGAAATAAGAGAGGTGTTTTACTTTTGGTGTGTGGGCAGGTCTGTGGGTCTTTATGTGCAGGGAAGAGAGGGTGGAATGAACAGTATATGCTAGAGAATTAAAGCAATCATATACCAACATGAAACAATAAGAGGGGCTTGGTAACACTTAACTTTACAATGTCCTTTTTTTTGTGTTTCAGCACATTTGTAAAAAGTTCAAGATTTAAGCTGTGGTGGCAGTAAAACTGTCATTGCTTACTAACACTCCACATATATATATATATATATATATATATATATATATACTGTATATCTAGGGGCATAAAAACAATTAAAGAAGTCAAGTACATATTGAGAAGAAAAGCCAGGAATATGTTCTCAGTAGGCTGGGTATCAAAAACGTATCACTAAACATCCTAGAATTATGGAGCATTTTGGTGACTTTTTGCCCATTAGTTTTTTCCTGTACCTTTACTATTTTAGTTCAGTGTCTATGCTCCCCTCAGTGTTGCATCCAGCAGCAGCACCAGAAAGCAGATTTCTCATTGACAACAAAACATTAAACAACCTGTACAGCCCAATATGACTGATAGACAGTTGATGCAACACACTCTAAAACTTCAAAGCAAATCAGATTCATTTATGTTCATACATGTGAACATTTAACGGGCAGGCAAGTGAAACTGTATCTTGCTGCTTTTCCAAATGGAGCTCATAAGTCACCCTGGTGTCCTGGAGCACTACTGGTGTAGCAGTTCCTCTGCATTCTTGAGTTGTTTCCTTATTGTAATGTTTTTGTGTTTGTGTTACATTTCTGGATTTAGAGCATGTTTCCCTTAATTTTTGAGCTTTTGTTTTCTTGGCAAAATCCAAGGCAAGCATGCAAGGTGACACTCAGATCTTTAATATTAGACTAGAATCTACAGTGCACTAAAAGATCACACATCATTTCTCACTTCATAAGCTTACAGTCTCACCTGACTTTTATCTACTGTCACCTCTTTTCCCATCTCTACCTCCACACATACACAGACACTTTGTCAGCTGCAGCTAACTGACCCTCTGCTGGGGTCGTTCATGTAACCAACACCTGTGTCCTACAGCTGAACCCGTCCTGACGCCCTACTGACCATAGTTTCTCAATAGGCCCGCAGCATTATACCGCCGTCCCCAGGACCACAGGAGGGTCCATCCAGGGTCTCTTGGGCCTGTAACTCTACTCAGGGCTCTGGCAGCACCTGGTGAGGGTGACCTGGAGGCCAGTAGGCCTCCTGAGACAAGCAGGGGCCTCAACTCAACATAAGGTCTTTACGGACACTCATTTTTGCTGACAGTACAATCCACCTTTTGTCAGTATGCGAAGCCACTCTGGACTGGGTTGAGATGAGCAGAAGAAATCATTCTCCTCTGCTGTGGCCACTTATCAGATGTTTATGGAAGCTTAGCTTGGCCTTGGCCAGAAAACATTTGTCTGACTGTGTCTACCATCTGTGAGGAAACAGCAGTTATTGAAAGGAAAAGTAATTGAAAAAATGAGGAAAGGTATGAGATTCCTGGGAGATGATGCATATTTATGCCAGCTGTCTCACCTGAGCTGGGCGAGGACAATCTGCAGAAAGCCCAAGGCAGAATTCAGCTCTGTCTGGCGGCAGGCGGGCAGCAACCAATCAAACCCTTCGTTAAGCAGCTTTTCCTCTGATAGGCTGAGATTGGTACTCGTCTCAAAAACCTCGGACACACCATCCAGATAGGAGCCAAGTGGCCCCCAGAGGGCAAGTCTGCGAGAGACCTCTGTGGTCTTATTGTAGAACTCTTTGGCTGTCTCATTAAAGGAGGAAGCTAGCCAGCTAGCCTGTGCACCAACATCCAGACCACTCTCCTTGAAAACAGATCATATAATGCAGATTAAAAAACAGTTGCAGTTCAGTAACTAACATATATTTTCTGATTATCAAACCTACCTGGAACAACAAGAGCAGTGATAGCTGTCCTCTCCAGACAAGGGTACGGTGTCCAGGGGGGCAGCTAGGTGGAAGGAAGCCGAGCAACTCACAGGCTCTGCTGGCCACGTCCTCCAGCTCTATCTGTCGGGCCACCACCAGAAACAACAACAGGAAGTTCATGAGGCCGGCCTCTGACAGCTCCTGCATCTTCTTTGAGGAGAACTTGGAGTAAATCCTGGAAATATAGAGAAGAATGGAGGGGAGAACAAACAAAGGTTTTAAAACAGGGTCAGCTAAAGGGAAAAAAAGGTCAGAGAGAGATTACAGACTCAACTGTTTACAATATCACAAGAAATGTTTTTTTTTATTTCACTGACCAACTAGTCAGAAGTGATTTGTTCTACTGAAACCTGACTTTAAATAGTGAATAACAGAACTTTCTACCCCCTCCATGTATTACCTACCTCCATCACCCTCTTAGCTCCAGGGGAGAGGCTGGGTTGCCCAGCCTATATGTGTTTGTGTATGTGTGTGTGTATGTGTGTGTGTGTGTGTGTGTGTGTGTGTGTGTGTTTGGGAGAAAAAGGAAAAGCAAGAGATGGAGGAAGAATAGAGAACCACCCAGCACGCTGTTAGATCCTGCGGGCACTGTGGAGAAATGCCTTTAAAGATCATGTTAAATGTCAGAGACACTCAGACACACAGCAGTAGGCGCTTGGTCCCTCTCTCTACAGCCAAACCAATTTACTGCAACACCAGAGAGAGATCAATAAAACCACACACACACACATTGAGCTTGCTCGCCTGGCAGGAAAACACACAAGGCAGGAGCCACCCCTTTTCCATCCCACCTCCCAAACACAGAAACAGCCCACACAGGTGAGTAGAGCTGCTGTTCGGGTCAAAACACAAACAGTGAGCATCCCAATACAAGCTCGGGGTAAGAAGTATGACTGATATAAAGGCTTGGAAGAAAACCAGGGAGGAATTGAGAAAGACCAGGTTAACACCAAAATCAGACAAGTTACACCCACAGAGGACTTAAAAAATGAGAAGATGGCCAAGCATGCAGTCAGAGTGATGGGAGGGAGATTTAAATAGATGAATGGGTAATATGTAACAGGCAGCAGAGGGGGTTTTCTGTGTTCCCCCAACCTGCATGTCTGTTTGTTTATTCCGGACAGCTTTTTTTTCTGGAGGCGAGCAGATGCTCCTAACTCCCTGCGTTGGAGATCAACATGCTCAAAGTCGATCCCATTAATGCGGTTGTCGCGAGTGTCCTGCAGAGCCAGGCCAGGAGTGGGAACGGTGCCTGAAATGTTGGAGTGATACAGTCAGCAAACCTCACGCCTCCGGAGGGGGGAGGCAGCGGCAGCGGTTATAGTTTTTGGTGAAGAGTGGAGGGGGGCTATTTGGATCTAACCCAGCCCATTCGGGCTTATGCCAGCCTGCTTTCCACCCCACCCAAGCTCCCCTCTCTATCCGTGTTGGAAACCAACACAGCTTCGTTAAGGCGAATTAACCGCCACGCTCGTTAGCTAATTAGCCCTCGTGTCTGCAGTGCTACTGAGCACATTCCAGACAGAGGGAAGTCATTAGGCGGATTTATCTATGGCTGCCACTCTTTGGCGTCCAGCCGGCCTGGGATATAGGATGATCCAGCGCTCAATTCTAATGTACATATCAACCTGTGATCTTTCCTCTCTCTTTTCCTTACTTTCCATCACAAAGAGACACACTCTCACTCCATCTTACACACTCTGAAACCATGTCACCACTCTAGGGAGCAGGTGCACAGTGTGTGTGTGCATCAGTGGGAGGCTCCTTGGCTCTGGTCTGTTATGAAGAGCAGGTGGTTGACTCCTGAGACACCTGCTCCACTGGGGGGCCTGAGTAAATATCAAAGACGTACTGGGAGACTG
Organism: Paralichthys olivaceus; assembly: GCF_024713975.1. Taxonomy (NCBI): domain Eukaryota; kingdom Metazoa; phylum Chordata; class Actinopteri; order Pleuronectiformes; family Paralichthyidae; genus Paralichthys; species Paralichthys olivaceus. The sequence continues at coordinate 22,817,482 of NC_091105.1, read as the reverse complement.
TGGTGCACCTGGCACCCACACAAACAAGACTGAGAAGCACGATAGTGGGCACGCACGCACGCACGCACACGCACACACACACACACACACACACACACACACACACACACACACACGAAGATAAAGGGTATCCTACGAACTCTAGCCTTGATTAGTAACCCTTTCTCACAGCATCCGCTGCAGGTTGTCCCTTCAAAACCCTGTATGTGTATGGTCTTGAGATGTCTGGCTGGTTGTGAGACCTATCTTTCATGGTGGAAGCGAATGCAGACAAGCATGAACTACAAAGACTCCCAGACTTCTCTCCATCCTTACCTCCCTTTGATCTGTCTCTGTGGGACTCCACCAGCCCTGTCCTGGGCAAGGCACAGGGCCAACACTCGAAGGAAGATGTGGAAGGAGTTGGCTGAGCGGTAGAGCTGGGTGTGTCCCGGAGAATGGAGGGGAGAGGGGGAGGAGCAGCTGCGGGCCTGTTCGAGCAGAGCCAGGGGCGTCTTGCACAGAGTGCCCAGGCCAGACATCCCCAGCCAGGGCACAGTGAATGAGGCGCTCTGAAGTAGAGGGAAAGAATATAATGTACAGGCCATGGTAATAACTCAAAGGAAAATCTGCTGCTCAACTACATGAACATACTTTATAGTGACATGAATAATGGATAATTATTTACTGTGTGAATGAAATAATAAATAAAAAAGCCACAAATATGATGCAACTCATTATAAAAAATTTTGAAAGATCAGAATGATGAGAATAAAAGTGACTTCCTCATATAGGGTAAAACTATTACAACAACACAAGGCAGAACAATCAAAGAAAGAAAGTAAAGGATATACCATCATTACAAAATGTGCTGCCCATGTTCTATGCAGCTGATATGCTGATAATAACTAATATATTACATTTTTGGAACTTTATTCCCTCTACTCTTCCATCAAGTGACCACAAGATTTTATGCTTTTCATTCTTTATTTGTATTATTTGTTCTGTATTTACAGTCAGAGCGGCTCTGTGACAATTGAACCATCTGTATGTCGTATATTAAATTTATATTCTATACTTACTCACAGTAACCATATGGAGATAACTACATTTTTTCTATCAGCTGTTTTTAATCTGGTTTGTATTTATTATATATTCTGCCAATCATGGCTTCTTCTTCCTGTGTTTACATAAGGATGAGCAACAGCACCTTCATCACCAGGCATCATATGCAATACTTGCTTTCATTTCTGTTCATATGTTGTGTGTTATGTTAATATGTTGCATGTTTTGTTGAACTATTTTTGAACTTTGGCCCATGAGAAACAACGTTTTGTTCAGTCGTGTACTGTATATGAGGATGAACAACAAAAAAGGTGGACTTGAACTTAATTCCTCAACAGGCATATCCTCACCAGATTCTTGCTGTAGTAGTCCCAAAGTGTAGAGACAGCACTGGTGCTTGGTTCCCACAGCAGACAGACACTGAGACAACAGTGGACATGCATCCTAACCTGCTCCTCTGCAAGACCTCCCTGTTAGTACAAGCACAAACACACACACGTGATGATTAATATAATAAACAACTTCTAGTGATGTATAAAAAAGGACAACAAATCTTAAAAGGTAGTTTAACTGAAAGCAGTTGACCTTAGGATTACAAGTTAACTTGAGCAATTCTTCCACAAAAGCCCAGTTATCAACCAGATGTTTCTGTGGGAAAAAATGAGATATTTAAAAACAACAATAAACATCAACAACATTAACTCTATATAAATAATAAATGTGAGCTAAATAAAGCATGTGGTGTCATTTGTATACTTATGGAGAAAGTAGAAAGGCGCTGCTGTGTGAGAACCTGCTCTTTAGACTTTTTCCTAAAAACAGTCGATACAAATTGTTCTATTTCTTCTATGGTTTCTAGTTTTGGTATCTTTTTGTTACACCTGAAGAAGCCTCTGTCAAGTTGTGAAATGTTTTCAAAAATACTACTCTGAACAAGAGGAGTATTTATTCTATTTGGTCTCAAACAACCTAGAGCAACTAGATGAAGTAAACATGTAAAATTATATTATGGTTCAAACCGAATTTTAAGGGGGTTTGTGGGTTAATATCATTTGTAAATACAAGGGCTGCACCTATCGATTATTTTGTTATTCATCAATCTAATAAATAGTTTTTGATTAATCGATTGGTTTTAACATTCATTTTTTGATTAATCTAACAATTCACGTTTTGATTATTCCAAAGATTGTTTTTTATCACTTGCTTAATATAATAATGAATTTATCAAAAATAAAATGTCCGAAACATCATGTCTAACATGCGTTGTGATTCAGTGCCATATATTTTGAAGTAGCCTGGTATTTGTATCAATGTTTATGTGAAGTCAAAAACTGACTGTCAAATAAAAAGTACAGTTCAGTAGTATTTCAACAATGTTTATTATTAATTTTCACAATGAACTGGAGGGTACTCTAAAAAGAAAATAAGAAATGTTATAAGAAATGTTTTTTTCTCTTTTCAAGTAAAATAAGGTTTGCATTTAAAAACAAAATAAAGAGCCTTCGAAAAAGGCATCTTAAAATTGATTGTTTAATTTTAGAGGAAAAAAGTACGTAGTTTGAATTTCCCCTTTTCTTCTTTTTTTCCTAACTACATTTCACATATGAACAATCTCACAAATAACAACTAAACAGCTTTAACACTTTCAACCTTTTCTCTTTGTTCTCCTGTTTCTCTTGTTCAGTGAGAGAGGTAAAAATCTCAAAATCTAATAGGAGGTCTGGGTCCGTATAGAACGGCATCTGGGATCGGATCCAGGCCACGGTCTGCCGATTGGTGACCTTTGCTTTGGATGATCTTGAGCAGTTTTTTTCACTTCAGCTTACTAAATCCATGCTTTGATTGTACGCAGTTACCTTCCTTAAAACGCGTCACCCCAGCCCTACTAAATACTCTTCAGTGGTAACCTTATGATACACTCTTATATTAACACATAGGGTTTATGTAGAGTAACATCTGCAAATAAAAATATAGTTATACACTTACCTCATTCTGGATGGTCCCGTTCCGACTGTACTGGCCTAACATTGCTAAATGAGTGACCAGCCACCATGTGAATCCTAGAGGGTCTTTGCAGTGAGTGGGGAGGCCCCTGAACTGTTCTGTTGCAGGCTTCCCTGAAACCAGAGGCCTCAGCAACAAGTTCATGTAGCTCCAAAAAGACTGGAAGGATAACAGGAAATACATGTAGGTTCATTTAGAATGGACAATTCAATACAATTCAAATTTATATTGTGACTTTGAACATGTATGATTTCCATTACCTGTGTGTGCAACACTTTATTCCTGTATTCCAGCAAATGCATGAGTAGCACCCACAGTTCTTTGGTGCAGGAGCACAGGTAGTGATGGCTGCACAGCGCCTCTGTAGGCCGTACCTAGAAATCAGCAGGATCCTTTTAAATGGATGTAACTTTTGTCTCTCGATCAAAACAATTGCAAAAGACCCAGTGTGATGACATTGTGAAGCAGTGTGGGATCATGGGAGTTGTTTTCTTCATCACTATTGCCAATGAAAATCTACCTGATGTGACTCGGGCGCATATCATGTGAAAAGATGAGGTGATTATTTCAGTTTTATTCACACTACAAAGCAAACAGCAATAAATAATCGTGATATATGGTATTTTGTCCTGCCAGTTTCCTATTGAGCCAAAATTATGTTACACTTCTCATTATAACATGAGAGATCTAATTTGCTAATTGCTGTGTGCTCACTTGCACTATTGCGCAACTGTGTACTAGCGTTATGGTCCATAATGTTTTTACTGTCCAGGCAGACAGTCAGACCTCATAGTTTCAGCTGCAGTTGTAGCATGCAATGCAGTTCTCTCTCTCACACAAGAGTTTACCTCTTTATTCTGTGTACCTGTCAATAGGAATCTGTTGCCCATGAGTGAATTTGTATATGTGCATATACACCTCCGTTATTACCACAGATTTAATATTTCTGTGAGAAAGTGGTTTTTAGACATTTCAATGAAGTATTGTTATATATTATATCTTTAACACAATAGGCTCCCAAAAGCAGCTCCAAATATTTGGTGTATGTTATGTTTTCTTTATGCAGTTTCCATCACTGATTAGTGAGTAAATGTCCTAATTACATCAGTATCAGTTATACTTAAAGCTACAAGTAAGCCAGAAATACCACTGATCTCAACAGCAGCCGCCCACCTTGTTGTATTTGCCTATGGCCAGACCAGTGAGGTCACACATCAGACTGCACAGGTGTTCTTCAAACAGACTGGCATCAGTCAGGTTCTCTCCCGTCAGGTTCACAAACTGGTGGGCATACACCACCTGGCCTGAGGAAACCAACAGTTAAAACTGCAAACAGCTTCCATGATAATGACTCACTATTCAACACCTAAATCATCACTTAGAGATTGATGTCTGAGTATTCTCATGCAGGATGCAGGACCAGACATATACCTTGCATCTTGTAACCAAGAAGGTGAAGGATCTCTAAGATGGACCAGTGGATGTCGAGATGAAGGTGTAACAAATGCCATGAGGGAGGAAAAATCTGTGGAGGAAGGCAGAGAATTAAGTTCAATGTAAATGGAAAAATAACCAGTGCTGTGGTAATGACTCAGGTCATAGGAGCCATTCCTCAATATCAGTCACTGTATTATTTCCCTTGCTCAGTAAAGCCTTTGTCATTTGCACTTTTGTTGTACCGCCACTTCTATGTCCTTTATAGTATAACCTGATGTAACACATGCTTTACATATACCTGCCTAATTAAGTGCTTGGTAAGTGCAGGCACTAGAGTTAGATCTATGCAGGGTAATCGAGTTTAGGTGTAATTTAGTTATACCTTTCCTGGGTTCTGTATAGTGAAGGCACTCTGAACATTGGCAGGCAGGTCTTTGAGCCGTCCTATGAGGAGAGTGATGCTAAACAGCTCCTCCAAAAGAGCAGAGGGAAGCTGAGCTTCCAGTTCCTCGTAGGGGTGGGATGGACATGCATCCATGGAGCTGATAGGCTCCAGATATCTGAGCAGATACAGAGATGCATGTAAAAATTTAAAAAAGCAGCTGAACACAGGAAATAATAACATGTATTTAGTTAAAACATTTTCAACAGCTCTGACATTAAATACAAAGAGTTACCTGTGCACAAAGACTTTGACAAATTGGAGAAATGAAACACACTGCTGTCTGAGATCTCCCGCTTCATAGTGGAGGTTGCCGACTTGACCTAAAACACATGAAAATGTTGTACGCTTTAATCATAATTCTTTCAAACAAAATGAATGAAGTATGTCAGGTTCACAGAAGCACAGCATTACTTAGACACTTTCAGTCAGTTGCCCAAATAAACATATTATACATACAAAGTGGAAAATGCACGGTATAAAATAGTGAATATTATTTGGTCATACAATTTAATTTAATTTTTCATTTTAACCTGCTCTGACCTTGACCTGCCAGTCCCCTTGTGCTCGGCATAACACATGTTATGCACATACTGTGACCTGTATGGGAATGGCCTTTGGCTAGTCAGACTTCTTTTCTAAAAAACTGTTGCACAGATCAATCTTAAAGTGGTTAAACCCACATTTCAGTCAACGTGACGTCAAATGGTAAGATTCACTTTCAGGACCTGATATTTTAAACCTGTATGTAGAACTACAGACGTGACCTGAGCCAATATACATGCATTCTCTAACATAACGTATATGTCAGACATATGATGTATGTTAATGTGGGCCAACAATGACACTATGATCAGAATGTTCACATTGTAACTAATGGCCTGATTATAAGCTGAGCCTGAAATCACATATACTCTATGTGCAAGCTTACCAAAGTCATGTGAGCTGGACTGCACCAAGGTCTCCAACCTGTAAACCTTTTGTCTGTAATGAAGCAAAGAGCAAACAGGACCACTAAAATGAGCATGAATGAACCAAAGCTAACACATTTAAACACAAATTACATCCCTCATAAAGGTTCTGCATATTACGATGGTAAAAGCAACAGAAATTCACGTTACAACTTTGTGGTTTCAGAAAACAAACCGGACTCTATTTGTTCCATCTTGGCTAACCTGAACAAACCAAAGAGAACCTTTGTAGATTCTACCAGTGCTGTCTCCGTAACCCAGGGGAAGCCAAAAATCTCCACTGTGTCCGTCTCATACTCTGCAGGGGCAGGATCGAGATGCAACAGCAGCCTATGGAGAGGATGCAGTCACATCAGTTAACACTTCATTTACAGTATGTTTTTCATTGCTACCACCACAACAAAGGAGCGCAGTGGAATTTCATTATCGAAAACTGATGTGTGAATAAAAAACACTAAACAAAGATAAAGTGTGTGTTTCCAGCTAAATCATTCAGCTATTTAGTGTACTGAGCCCTTAGGTTACTCAGATAAATGATTAACTAACAGATGTTGCATCGGTGATTATGATGAATTGACAGTGACCGTACCGCTTCAGTGAACCTCTAGCAGCATATCCCTCTGTGCAGAGAGCTCCAGTGGGGTCGTCCTTTGTTTCAGAGCAGCAGAAGCGAGGTGGCTGAGTGGGAGTCAGCTCACATAGGCTATCTGCTGCAAAGGGGGACACTGGTGGGGTGAGGGATTGACTGAAGTCGTCCGCCATGTGGTCAGTGCAGACTCAAAATCACCTATAATGACAAAATAACACTGTGCTGAGATATTACAAGATTGTTCCACAAAAAAGAAGTGACTGTAGCCGACAATGTGCATCTCTTCATGGCCCCAGTTTACCATCTTCATATGCTCCATGTCACAAGGTCTCAAACTTCATGAACATAACAGTGAGTTCAGTGAACTTCAGTGACCTCCCCAGACACTAGAATCTGAATCCATCAATGCACAAGTGGTTTGTTTTCCAACGGGAGATTGGCAGCATGAATGTGCCACTTAAAATAAATCTGCAGAGACTATGTCATAAAGTTGTATTAAAACATGGAGCAGAATCTCAACCTTTAGTGGAATCACTGCTCACAGAGGATGATTTGAGAGCAAAGAGAGGAACTACCCAGTATTACTGTACTGTGGTGTGGTGACTGGTGAGTATATATTCAAAGAAAAAACCATTTAGCACCACAGAATATATAACAACATAATACACAAAATCACGTGTCAGAAAAGTGAAATTAGCATGTTTAGGTAAAACCACTGTGATTATTCAGCTGACAGGTGTATGGGTCACATGATGTTCTCGCTTCAACATCTTGCTCAAAACTTTCAGTCAATATCGATGATTATCTGGTTAAACGTCACATTATTATTTCACATAAGTTTAAAGATTGATCTCAGCTCCTGAATGATTGATGAAGGTTGTGGTTTCAAACGTATCTTTATGAGCAGACACTGACAAACAGTGGATAAACAACAATACTTTACAGATCTGAGCTATCATGTGTGTGATCCCGTCACACTGTTTGGATCATGTTTACATTGTTCATATTTCTATAGCTCCTTGTATATGTTTACTTACTTCACTATATATATTTTATCATCGATCAGTTATGTGTATTACCTCGTCACTGCACCCGTACAATACATAAACAATACATCGATATACGTTTTGCGACCACTGTAGTCTGTAAATGATGATATTGTTTCATGGAGCAGCCACACTCAAAACGAGTCTGTAGCTATTTGAAACAATCTTAGATAATATAACTGAGCTGGCGAGAATTAAGTGGATGTAATTCATACACAGCTTGAAGGACATGGCAGCAGTTTCCCAGTATTTCAGTATTTCTTCACCTGACGTGTTGGAGTATTTACATCATGGCTCTGTTATTATAAATCTTCAGTCATGTACTCCGCGTTAGTAAAGTTACACTGCGGGATTTAAACTCGACCCCCGCATCGACTGCAGACCCACACACGTTGCTGAAACACAGACGAACCTCGTGGCGAGATGTGGAGTTATATTCCGTACCTGTGAATAAGAGCAGGCAGAATCCACACAGCTGTCACGGCGCCATTGTTTGGGTGTTCGCTCTCTCCCGCGCGTTCCCGTCGCGCATGCGCAAACTTGCCGTGCGCCCTGTGAGTGGTGGGAAGTTTCGGAGTGGGCGCGGCCGTGTCGCGCTGACCCACCCGGAACGAGATGAGTCACTGCTGAGAACTTCCTGCGTCGCGTTGCGAGTCACTGTGGTTTCACGCCGTGTGTGGATGGCGAGTTCACTCTTGTTGCGTCGTACGACCCGAAACAAAGCCTCCGGAGGTTTGTATGAAAGTGTTTCATACTTAATTTGTTCCACACTGTTATCACCCAATAATCTTGTAAATCATTAACTCAAAATAAATACTAGATATCTCAAAATAACGACATAATATCGCAAAAATAACAATTAACTATCTCAAACAATTACTTAGTATCTAAATTCCATCTCACAGTTTCACTTTACTGTCTCATATTTTCGACTATCTCACTCTTATGACTTACTATCTGATCATTTTGAGTTACTATCTCATAATCATGACTTACTTTCTCTTATTTCGATTTGCTCTCTCGTAATTTCGACATTTTAATCTCATAATTTCGATGTGGCGTTCAACTTTTTTACTTCCTTAGGGTAAAAGTAATTTAATAGGCCCCCCAAAAAAACAACAACCTATATTTTGAGGCAATGTGAGTTTATTTATACCGAAAGTAAGAGACAGAAGAAACACCGGTGACGAGAACAGGTGAAATGTGTGAATTCAGATGATCAAAACATCTGTTATCACACACCTCTCCGGCTGACACATGCACACTGAGCACCTGTCCCATGGCTTCACTCCCCGTCACCTGTCTCCTCGGTGTCTCTGCAGGGTGTTTCCGCACAAACACAGAGTAAAGCAGCGGTTTAAGCAGACTTTAATCCTCGCTAACCCTGATTTCCATATGCAGATCTGTCTCTCCCAACAGTCCCTCTCGCCATCACACCATTTCTTGCATTCTAATGCATTCTCTCATCTTTCCAAAATCCCCCTCTTCCGCCAAACGCCGTGGACGGGCTCGTTTTTGTCGACTTACACGTCGTTATTTCTGCACGTCCAGTATGGAGATGCACCGATAGACGCGGACGGCTTTTTTTTTTTTTTTTTTGCAAGCACTCATTTGCACGTTTTATCACCAGGAGTCAGTGGAGATGATAAAAATGGACGCATCGGTTTTCTGTCTTTGCGATGCACCGACCTCCTGCTCTGCTCTCAACAGGAGGCTGCTCGTGTGTGAGGAAGCTCAGTCGTCTGGATGGGAGAGGTAAGTGTTTTTTTTTTTCTTCCTGTTCCTACGCTACAACAAACCCAGTCGAACCTTTCCAGGCACTGTGGTACATGGAGGGAGTGGGATTTGAATCTGCATCACCCCCCTCCCCTCTCCCTCACATGTAGACTCGTTTCCAAGACTTGATGCTCTGGACCAGGTTGGTCTGTGGAATAAGCTTAGTTCAAGACCCAGGACCAAGAATTTGATGACTGTAAACCTGATTTAGACCATCACTAACCCCTCCTTATTGTCCTCATAAAGCATGTTAGAAGCTGTCATGCTTATGATGGGACTTAATCATGTTAACAACCAGCTTGCATTGTTTAGTCTCTTTGATAAACTTGGACTGTGTGTAAAGGAGAACATGTAACCAACACTTGGCATGTACAGGAGCACGCACACGTCTCCCATGTCAGCCTGACTAGCCTCTTTGGTGAGCTTTGCATTAAACATTTTTTTGACTTGAGGAAGTAGGAAAAGCACTGGAGTAAAGATTCAGTGTAATGCCAGTCGACCGGCATGTACAAAACCAGGGCCTGGTGCAACCACTGCTAATGTTATTATGTTTATGTTATGCCTGGGTTTTTTGTGGAGCCATGAAACAGACAATATCTTACCACAGAAGTGAAAAATAAACAATTAAAACTGTCTGATAAAGAATTTAAGAGTTTAAAAAGAAGTATATAGTTTTAAACTTTAACTTAACAGTATATCCCCATTTGTAATTCCAATGTTCCTTATATTTTGTGAAAATGGTGTGGCCATGTATGTCCAAGGCAATGATTAGTCCTGTGTGTGTACCTGTTTTGGTTAACTCTATAAATCCTGACCTTGTCAGGACCAGTAATGGGGATAAACTCAATGTTTGAGTTCCTGGTTGAGTTCATGGGTCAGATGTGATCTGTGGTAAAGGTAAGGTTTGGGTGAGGCATGCATTGGTCACAGTAAAGGTTAGGCTGTCCACAATGGATGGAGGTCAGTGGAGTGTCATAATAAGAAGAGCTGTGCAAAATAACTGTGTATGTGTCTTTATAACATCAACAAAGAAATCCGAGGACCTTGTGTCTAGATAACTTACCTGAAAACACTGTGACTCAACACACTGAGCACTCCTAAAGCTACTCCATCTGGTGCAGGTACAGTTTTCTTTACCTCCAGAGTGCTCAAAGAAACACAATTATTTTCTGTTTGTGACTGAATGACAGTGACCTGCACCTTGTAGGTGTGAAAAAGCAAATAGGTTCAGAACTGAAAACATCTGTGTCCTTGTGTCAAGATGTATAGAGGCTTTAGCTGACTATTGTGGTATTGTGGTAGTTTCTTTGGCCTCTAACCATAGACCCAGAACAAGGCTGGCAGTAAATATCCACAGAACAGCTGCTCATATTGAATTCTTGTCTTGCTCAAGGACACTTAACCCTAGCATATATCTCAGTCATATACTATGAACTGCAACCTGGCTATTTCAAACATAAGAGGTATTGGCTAGTAGAACAGCCGCTAAACAATTCTTGGTTCCCAGCAAAAATCAGTGGACAGTCAATAATAGAAGAAAATGTCAAATTTGATGTTTTGTGGCTAACTTAGCTGAGCATAAAGGCTACAGGCAAACAGCAAGTCTAGCTCTGTCTACAGGTTTCAAAGTCCGTGTACCAGCACGTCTAATGCTCAGTTTTTAACAGGTTTCTGAGAAACTAGACCCAAGCATGAATATATATATAGCAGTTCTGGAAAATTTCAATAAGTTGGACCAATTTTTGTTCACCTTGTTTGGTGTAGTGTTAAGATCTGAGGTGGATTTATTGATTTTATTTTTAAATTTTGTCATGATTTTAGTTTTTACTGTGTCTATTGCAGTGATATGTTACCTCAGACCAATTCCATACTCTGGTGAGAGTACACATTTCTCTTCTGTTCTAGTTTATTGTTGATGTTTGCTAAAAGGTACACTCAGCCATATATTACACCGTCAAGCCCTTCCAAAATGCCCCATGAGCAGTGATAAAGTGATATTTTACTGTTGTCAACACACAGTGTTTAAGCATGACCTCAAAACAGTCATTTATAAGTTTGCCTGCTGTAATAATGTGGACATTCTCCTACAACTGGTAGTTTGACCTCTGGAAATCCTGTACGATACAATTCCACCATTAGCTCCCCTGCTTTAAGGAGTGTAGTCAGAGGCCTGTAATGACTTTGCATAATGAGTTACATTCTCTTTTTTCATTGGGTCTGCTTTCTAAAAGATCTCAGTATTGTACAGGGGAAAGTGCTAGTCCCTTTTATCTCTAGAAAAAAAACCCTTGTGGCTACAGTTTGATCAATTAAACTCTTGAAAGGACCCCCCTTCTTTTCATTCCTCTGCCTGAGAGGAATATAAAGTTATCAGTCTTCCCAAGCGATATGAGGACAGAAATAAGTAGTTTGTCTATAAAAATGTCCAGGTACTTTATCAGCATCCCAGAAGGCCCTGAGGCCCTGACACTGTTCAATGTGGCTCTCCTGTACTCTGGTCTCATGTGCTCCCTCCTTCTCCCTCCTTCTCCCTCCCTCTCTCCCATGTCTACTTTGTCTCTGCCTGAGGCCCGCTTCTCTCTGGCTGCATGGGGTGTGCGCTGCCAGCCCTGCACCTTAGCGGGTTCGACTAGGGCTCGAGCCCCCAGTGAGGTTATTGATTTCAATCAGTGGCTTGGGAGATTGGAGCTGAATGATGCTTTAGACTTTAAACAGTGGTCAGCTGCACTGTTTTTTTTTTTTTTTTGGCGGGGGGGTCGCCGCAGGAGATGGCACTTTGCTTTTGACAGATGTCAGATAAACATACAAACAGAATTATATATTTAGAGAGGGAGAGATCTTAATCTTCTAGTTTGTTAGTGGGCTTATTTTGGATTGAAACGGCCCAAATGGATTGAAAAAGCACAAAGACTGCAGACAACAGATGTTGCATATGCAGTCGGCGATCAGACTGCAACTTACAGTCATTTTCTTTATTGATTAATCTCTTATTTTTTAGAATATACAAAGTAATCATTCATAACAAGAAGAAAGTGGATTAAAAGAGTAAAAGTGAAAGTTCAGTTAAAGTTTGAACCAAGAAAACTAGTAAAGATTCATATTTATGAAGCTGAAACCAGACGATTTTTATAATTTTTACTTAAAAAGTTATTTAGATTGCGTTGATCATCATGTTAGTTGTATTCATTTTCAGTTTGGCTAATCATTAGATTGACTTATAGTAACAGCTCTAACCGTTTTGTGTATAGATGCTCAACGCATGGGGAAACAGCTTGTTCTACACCTTATGTAACTGCTCCATTACATTTAATATACACTAGTGTACATCAAAAAACAAGCTGACTGACACATACACAACAATTGAGGTTGGTTGCATAATGTGGGAAAAGGAGTGGGAGTTAAAACAATTAATATGTTTAATGTTTCATTCCTCAGTGTTTTTTCTTGTTCAGTAGATACTGAGAAGAATGAGGTGACAACTTCTTGTTCAGTCATTGTTCACAGGAAAGTGCCGGCGTATAGACAAGCTGATAAAGTTCCTGTTTTGCTTAAAGAGGGAAGTTAGTTCACACAATGAGAGAGCACTGCTGTTTTCATGCTCTCAGAAGTATTTGCATCGAGGCCAGGAGATTAAACGTGTGGGTTGGGAACTGGAGAGATTGCGCTGTCTCACTCGGGGCCCCCGGTGCCAGAGTTCTAGTTTTCATCGCACTGGGTGAAAGATTTCTCCTGGACGTTTCACTCTCTGTGGCTACAGGTGGGTGGTTCACATGCTGTAGGTGGCAGCCACTGTGGATTTCATGCAAAAATACAGAGGAGGTGGCTGGAGAGAAAATTGTTTCACAATTGCCAATGTTCGATACTGTGCGCTGAGATGCTAAGTCCCACTCTCATTTGGTGTGCTGGGGTTATAGTAGGTAAAATCGTAGGTGTTGCTTTTGCTTCTACTAATATATATTTGTGATATCAATTTTTAGACTTCATTATAGAGAACCACTGGAGAGGGAGGATATCCAGTAGGATAATAATGTTTTTATGTATTACTGCAGTTCACAAAAAGAAAATGATGACCGACGATTTGAAACAATTTAATGATTCATTCATTTAAAATTAAAAATGAAGTTCCCCAGCTTCTCATATTTGACATGAAAATTGTGTCATATTTGACATCTGTTGCTATTTTCTGGCATTTTATGAAAAACTCAGAATTGCAAGAGAAATCAATCAGACGATTTATTGATAACACACCTTTATCTACTATATCATGCAGTTTTATTTCTGGGTTTCGTTAGGGTGTCACGATTGTTTCCTAATAAAAACAAACATCAGTATAAAATGCAGCCATATGGTGTAAGACTGATAGTTCCCTAAAACACAGACGATTTTACTCCTTTGTAGAAAGTTTTTAAAATGCATTTTAAAGATTTGAAAATGAGTCATTCACCACAAACAGGTCATTTTCCTCAAAACACTTTTTATTTTTTATTTTTCAAGGCTCCATGTTCAGTGCAGTGGTGCTGGTTCTTGGCTGCTTGCTGCAGAGGAATCTGGTGACCACAGAGGGGCATCATGGGACCAAACGCTCTGTCTTCTATGCAGTGCATGTGGAAGGTGGCATCGGAGCTGCCAGAGCTCTGGTCGCACAGCATGGACTGGAGTTCATACATCAGGTCAGTGCATGTTTAAAACCCCAGTTATTTCCTCTGCCTATAATTTACACAGTCAAAATCCAGTTAGCTTCTTCTGGAGAATTGTGAATGTGCTGACTTCTATTTCCTATTTGAGGGATATCTGACTTTCATCAAATTACAGCAGCATTTCTGAATATTTCATATCTGATCAAGGACGCACAGACTAGACCGTAGACACAGAGGGACACACACACACACGAGCACATGCACACATGAAAAGAAATAAATTTGTACCCCGCTAGACTTGGGACAAAATAACGATTTGAAACTATATCGTCGACCTGTCTCATTAGATATGATTATTGATGTGCTTGTGCCAGCATGCTTATCAATATTTAGATATTTTGTTTGATATACATATTATATATATATATATTTGGACATCATTCCAATGTATGGCACATGACAAGTTACGTTGCGTTGTTAAAGACTAAAGAGGCACTAAGATAAGAGTTTATCGTACTTTTTTGTACATTCTTTAATATATTCACTAATCTTGCACTTCATGGGCATTTTGTATTCTTTAGCTTGATAGATATCATGATGTATTGTCATATGATTAACTTGATTTATCGATTATCGGAGAATCTCAGTATTGTGATGTTATCGTTATCGAGGGCCACATATCATATCGTGAGTTACCCTACGATTCACACCCATAGACATATCCAGACCCTTCTGTCCTAGTTTATGCCTGAGAGAATCTCCTCTGTGAGAAATGGAGTTCATCTGAATGTATCGGGTGATGATGGGGTCTTTACCTATTTGGCTGAGTTTTAATCTGTCAAGCTGAAATCTTTCCATTTGTCACAAGCGTACATGTGATTTATCCACATCAATATTTTAAAGGTTACTCTGGTTGTGGAGTCTGAAACTGTGTCAGCTCCCTTCAAAAAGAAAAAAAAAATTATCTGTGCAAGGGCTCAGAGGGTTCTTGGTTAGGTTGAGTACAGTAGCTATTTTTTGGTCAGAGTGAGTTCAAAGACAGGGTTTGAGGGTAGAAGAGATTTTGAAATGAACTTCTTCTGATTCTCTTTTGTGAAAGATTCACTATCGAGATGAAGATTTAAAAGGTAAGGGCCCTTATGAATTGACATGAATTCTTGCTGTGCTCTGTTGAATTTAAAAGGGATCCTTTTTATTTGACTTTCAATTCCAAAGACTGACTAATAAACACAGATTTGTCTGGTAAAATATACCATTATTATTACTTTGATTAAAAACAGATCATAAGCCATCCATCAGAGAACATTTCAGATGCTGAAGCATACAGATGCTGTAACTCCCTGACCTTGGATACACAGACTTTTATATTAAATGTATTTTCTTAGTTCTGTATATAAATGATGACAGAGCCCTACAGGAGAGAAATCTGAGAAAATATTATAGCATCACACCTTCAGTCTCTGAGAGTCCCCATAAAAGGTTTGAGTAGCACGTCTGTCATTTTAAAGCGTCGTCCACTTTGTTCCTTGTTGGCAGATGTGTGTCCTTGCATTGATTCTACTCACCGCCGACGATCAAAAGCACTGTTTATTTGAACTTACTGATGAGTGATACTGGAGATGTGTGCCTGCGCTTGTGTTTTGACATTATTGATAAGAGTTAGTGGGGGTGTCTGCTGGCCTGGTGTGAGGCTGTGTGCAGAGTTGGCTCTGGGGAATGTGGACGCAAGCTCATTTCAACCTTGGCCCTACTGACTCTGCTGCTGCTGCGGCTGCGGCTGCCTGGATCATGAATAAAACATCTCTTTGACCTTTATCAGAAGTGTATTGGACAGTCCACCCCCGTCTCCGTCTTCCGCTCTGCCTGTCTCTCGCCATGTCCCTTGCTCATTGCACACCTCTTCCTCTTTCTGCATTGTTTTCTGCTCTTTTATACACCACTGACCAAAACAATCACTTTGCTTCATGCATTTACACAGCACTTAAAACATATGTATTTACAATTATAGTAGTGTGTTAGTTTTGTTAACTGGTGAAAATTTGTGATAGGATTCCGTCTTGAGCATTTGTAGTAGTAAGCATCCTTTGTGAGTCGATAAAGGTGTACAACCCAGGAACACCATATCCTGAGAGCTTCAGCAAACCCCCACCCACACAGCCACCCCCCCCTCCAGGGCCCAATCTGCTGACTGGCTCCTTTTACCTGTCTGTCGCCAGAGGCTGATGCTAAATGTCACTGACACTCGATCGCCTTTGTTCAGTTAAACCTATTTTAATTGTGTCACCTGTGATTTGTGCCTCGCGTGTGGCAAATATCATATATCAAGAAGAAGCTGCTGCCTCACAATGTTCTGTGATTTTTTTTTTTCTTCTTTTTTTTCCTTGAAAACATTGAAGTGGAATGAAAAGTCTGACAAGCCCAACGCCAGCTTGGAGGATTGTGATGTCTGCTGGCATTCCAGTGGTAATGCCGCATGAGTGGAATGGGAATCAAATGTCTCCATGCTGGCACTCAACATATTGTTGGTCTCTTTGATTTAGTGTACAGCATCCAGGAAAATGTCATCGTGTCTCTCCACTGTGTAGACTTGACATATCCATTTTGCAACTGTAAAATACAAAGAAAAACAAAAGCAAAATACCCAAGCTGATGTCTTAATGCCACATGGACAGATTTACTGTGATGCACTGGAGTTACATTTTCTTGGTGCCTCATTGGTGGTAGACAAACTGAAGCTTTTCCTGTCATAAGGTGTTTATTATATGTATCAGAGAGAGAGGGAGGTGATCCGTCCACATTTACCTCTCAATTACCTTAAACATTTTATATATGGTTTCTTTTTAAATGAGTGGCCATATCAGCTCATTCAGAAAGGTGGCACAAAAAAACGAAATACAGAAAGAATCCCATCAAATGCAGTGGACCTGCGAAGCTCATAATTATTATAGCTGTGTCGCAGTGCTGGTGTGGATTCAAAGATTAGTGTCATACAATGGTGAGTCTCATCTCCAGCCAAGGCTGTGGTATAGTGTAATGTAATCACAGTGAGTCAGAGAGACAGAGAAGCTCTGACTATGCAGGTGATTGCAGCCATTACAGGTGCAGGGTTTCACACACAACGGCTGAGGAAAAACAACCTGATTGTCATCTAAAATAGCTGATTTTCTCTTTCACGTTGTGCCACCATAGAACAACAGCACAGTGACTTGATATTACACGCTGAATGGGAAAAAAAGAAGTCTCAGCTTGCAGCCTTACTTACAATACAGCCGACCTAGTTTTAAGTTGCATCACATTGTTTACAGGTATTATTTCCAGCTTACTTAACAGTTTGCAAATCCGATTAGAGCCAGATTAAGTCTATGTGTTGTATTGTTTTTATTTTCGCTGAGTTCACTGCTTCAGAAATTACATTTCTCTGAGTGTGTGTTTGTGTGGTGTGTGTGTGTGCACGCGGTGCAGTGCTCAGGCTTTTTGTCTTGAACTCTGACACCAGGAAGTCCCTGGTCTACAACCAATGGTGAAAGGCCTCCCAGATTCCCCTTCTCTCCAGTCAGGTGGAATACTGCCGGGAGATTACCATATCATTAGCATATCATTAGCATAACATTAACACGGCACAGCTTGGCTCGCTGTCTGCGGATGTGCTATCAGCTCATCGAGAGATTCAATCCCCAATCCGCTCCATGCTTCCACCCTCCCTCTCCTCCCCTCCACCTCCCGTCTCTCTGTACACTCGAGGTGTGTTTTCCATCTGAGTAAAGCAGTTGTAATTGAGGTAGAGCACTGGATTTACCGGCTAAATGAAATCACACAAATGCTTCACAATCAGCCGGGGCCACTGTCGTACACATTCAAAGAGCTCCTTCTCTGAAACCTCATAGTGCTGCAACCAATTCAGAATTTCTAATATCCTCTCAGAAATGGCCTCAGTGAGATGCCAAGCTATGTCAAGCCTTACTCTGGCTGGATTACTCTGGGCTGTAATGTTAGGACCAGGTGTGTGTGTGTGTGTGTGTGCTCGCACGTGTGCACAAAAGGAAATAAGGCCAACGTGCCACCATCATCTCCCTGGCTCCTTCCTTTCCCCTTTCCTGTACCAAAGGGCACCCAGGGGTGCCAAAAGGGACACCAATCCTCTAATGGTTGGGAGCGAGGGCCCATTCCATTAGTCAGGGGGCCCAGAGTTCACCACTGCTCCCCAGCTTGAGGAGGACGGAGGGAGTGAAATGGAGGCAGGTGTTGGCCGGGGGCAACATAGAGGGCAACGCGACACCAGCTGCATGCTGGGAAATACACATCTCCACTCCTTCTCTGCCTATTTCTATTTCTTCGTGCAGCGTACAGATGCACACACACACATTGTGCATATGGCAGACACACACACATGCATGCACACGCACACACACACACACACACTGATTTCCTATCACCCGCTTTTGTCACCAATTTCATTCATTCCAGTAAGCTTTTCTCCATTTCCCTTATCTCTTTCTTTCGCTCTCTCAGCCCCGCACACTCATTCACTCACGCCTATCTCCATCTCTTTCATTTTCGCTCTCTCTTTGCTTACACCCCCATCGCACCCCCTCGCTCCAGTCCCGCTCATACCTCACTCTCATTTGTAAATGCAGAGAGGACCTGACTGAGGAATATGTGGAGAAGATGTGGTTTCCCTCCCAGGTGGGAAACTCTGCTGGGAGGTGAGGGTAAGAGGAGGAGAGGAAGAAGAAGAGGAAGGAGAGCACAAATTATACCACTCCCTCTCTTCCTCCCTCTCTCTCTCTCTCTCTCTCTCTCTCTCTCTCTCAGGACTGAGATGATGTATGGCTGCAAAGGCCACATGTTGGCCGTGTGATGGATTAAAGCACTTTGTAGGAAAATTACTGAGATCGGCTCAGCACGCCTGAGTCTAGCCCTTAATAAAACTCTCTTCAATATTGAAATTGAGAGAGAGAGGGAATGAGAGAGAGATAAAGAAGATAAGGGAAGATGGTACGAGAGCAGGGAGCAGTGGTCCAAGCATGTAATCATGTCCACTCACAATGTTAAATATTGGGAGATATTGTTTTGGAATTCCGAAACATTGTATTTTTTAGAATGGGAGAAATTTAGTAAAATTGAAAATGAAAATGGTTGCTTGTTTGAAGCTTGGTGGATGAACATCTCATGTGTTTGTCACTTTCTGATGAATTTTCACTTCAGGTGGAGAGTTATTCATGCAGTTGAAGAACTTACTTTGGAGGGTGGATTTGATTTGTGGGTGGTGGTTGTTAAGTGTGTGGGTCTCATGATGGACAGAATCGACTGTATACAGGCCTGATGTGACTTGGATTTGTATGTAATCATCAAAATATTTTCTCTCTTTCATTCTTTCTTATTCTTGTGATCAGATATATTCGCACTGTTACAACTTCTCATGTAATTTTTTGTTTTGCTTGTATAGCAGCCAGCCCCATGTTATATTAATGTTTGGGTTTGTTTTAGACACTTGTTATATTCCTTGCCTTAATTGTTGGTCTTATTTTTAGTGATGTTGCTTCATTCCCAAACTATTTTTATTGCCTATAGAAATAATGGTCCGGCAGAAGATGAGGTCCAGTTTGCAATATAATTCAATGTAAAATTAACATATTTCATTTTAATTTAATTATATTTTAAAAGCTGATGAGGCCTGTTTTGTTTAATTAAAAAGGACCATAGACCCACCTCTCCTTCCTGGATTTCCTGCCAATACTGTAACCAACAAGGCTTAACTGCTTACCCCATTTAGCCCCTAGTGTACCCCCTCCATCACCAGGCCCTCCTCCCATCTCTCCTCACTGCTCCTCCACAGTCAGGGCTGTGGAGGCCACAGCCCCTGTAGGGCTGTTAGTGTACACACCAGCTGCTGTTTTCTCCATAGGGTGGGCTGCGTCACGTGGCTCTCACTCACAGCTTCAATGACTCCTGATGTCTTGATGTTTGCTTTTGTTTTATCCTGCAATATTTTCCTGTCTCTCCTCCCTCCATTTCTCTTCCCCTCTCCTCTTTCTGTTTGTCTGTTTGAGGCTGTCAGCAGCAGTGGGGCTTACAGCCTCTGTGAACGAAGTCCAGCTCTGCTGAAAATGCATCACAGGCTGAAGCACTCATCAGAATTTCGGCGAAGCTTGTTTTTAAGACCATTGCAGAGATGTAACGTATTTAAATATTGTGGACTTTGATGGCTTACAGTTTGTGTAGCCATCAACATGTAGCTCATGGCTAAATAATTGGATCATTAAAGTCTGTGTACCTGAAGACAGGTGTTGTAGTGTTTCTCGTTTCCCTTAAAGTCTGTTGTTTCCAGGCACAAAGAAGCTGTAGATGCTCACCCAAAGATGTTGACATTTCTGCTCCTAATGTAACTAAAGTCGCCCAAATATGACAATAAGAATAGGACATAAAAACTCTATCTATACACTGTATGTTAAAATTCATGGACTTTAGTTGGGATCAAACTACCTGTAAGTGTGATGAGAGCACAGAGACTGGGGCGAGGTAGTGAAGTTGTGAGCTGGGGAACATTAAATTGCTGTGTTTAGAGAAGCTTGGGTGTTAGTTGGATGATCGTTGAACTCTTGTTTCACATTTTGCATAGTCACAGTTACAAAGAAATTTGATAAATGCAACTTCATGTTTCCTTTTATGGCAAATAAAGAATAAAAAAACAAAGCAGAAGTAAAACAGTTCATTTACAGTAATTTCCCTTTCTTTGGCTGTCTCTATTATTTTTCTCTTCAGAGGTTCTCTCTCTCTGTGTGTGTGTGTGTGTGTGTGTGTGTGTGTGTGTGTGTGTGTGTGTGTGTGTGTGTGTGTGTGTGTGTGTGTGTGTGTGTGTGTGTGTGTGTGTGTGTGTGTCTGAGAGTTTCCTTCAAGCCTTAAAGATAGAACAAATTATAACAATATCAACCTCAACCAACAAAGTCTGTGTGAACTGTAGACTTGAACTCAGCTCAGGTAACCTGAACAGACTGCTAGCATGTAGCACAAACTGTTTCAGACTGATTCAGTACCACAACTTACATAAATCTCAGTATTAACATGACTCGTCTGCTGGTGAACAAGTGAAAACTGAAACAAAATGCGGACACAAGGAAAGTATGTTGACTGAATACAACAGAAATAGAAGACCTTCCTCACATGGGAAAGTAGAGTTGTGCTATAAAACTAATGTTCTTTAGAAACCATTTATCATTATGCCTTAATTTGTGTTCAGCAGTTAAATATAAATCAGCACATCAAATACACATTGACCAGTGTTTATGTTTGACTATTATTCAATCCAGTTTCATTACATTGTCATTTTTATATATGTTGTAGATTACTTGTAATTTTTGTGTCTTGATCAGAAAGTAATAAATAAGTCAAATCTAGTGGCAGAGTAGACGGGTCAGGGAAACCAGCCAGTGAAACCTTTAGTGTAACGCAGTGAATGTGCTGCAGCTGAACCTGTTCCTCAGGCTGTGCGTTAGGTGCTAAACTAAATCAAAAGCCACTATAGAATAATTCAAATTCAGTTATTTACTTGAGTAATCTATTCTCCTTCTTATACTCTAAGTACACTTTTACTCCTTTATTTGGTAGTTAGGTCTGCAGCTGACTGGAAAGTCAAAATTATTACATTATTTAGTTTCCTGTGTCTTGATAAACAGGCTCCTGGAGAGTAGTTTGCATGTTCTTCCACATCTCCGTAGGTTTCCACATGCAGATCAGATCTTTCTGTGGCTCTATAAGATGCTCATACAGCAGTAGATTAAGTTAATGGAACTGTTACATTATCCATTTGCAATATATATTTTTGGATTACAAACACAGAAGACTGAGGTTATTTCCACTGGTGCTGAAAGGGCACACAGCTGGGATTGTTGCCATCTGCTGAAGTGCAACCTTTAACAGAGAAATGCGCATGATATGAATAATTTCAAAATGCACATCCCTCTGCGAATGGTAGTGTCCTTATATTGCATTCTGGGAGTTTGTTAGTACATTGTTTTTCTGTTTTGCTCCAGTCGTATGTGCTGTGGTTTGCGGATGGAGGTGATTCATTTAAAGGTCCAGTGTGTAAGATTTAGGTGAAAGGGATCTATTGGCAGAAATTGAATGTAGAATAATGATGTTTTCAGTAGTTCGTTTCATCTAAATTGTATGAATTGTAGTTTTCTTTACCCCAGAAAAGGCCCTTTATATTTAAATATGTTATATTTACATCGAGGGGACCCTCTCTACGGAGGCCACCATGTTTTATACATTAGTCCAGACTGGACAAACTAAACACCTTTTGAGTTTTTATGACAACTGAAGTTTACCACAGGTTCTTTTTTAATGTTTAGAAGGAGAGGGTGAGGTGAGGGGTGTTCAGCTGCAACATGAAATATCAACACTAGATATCACAAAATTCTACACACTCTACCCTAACCCTTTAAGCTTCAGTGAAACCATATGATTTGATGATCCAGTCATTTTTTAACAAAGTTGTGAGCAACAACCACTCCTTTTTTTTATCAATATTTATTTTGTGTGAAATAACTGAAATTACATTTTAACATGACATCGTAAAATAAGAACATTTAAGTTAAGATTAAACATCATAAACATATGTCTGGACCCAGATTATTATTTTATTATTATTACTTTCTGTGAAGGCTTTGCAACTCTCATCAGTCATCAGTTTCCTCTTCACCAGTGCTTTGGACTGGAGGTCTGAAATGTAGAGACTTCTTCAGTCTAATAAGATGATGTTAGGTTACGGTGCTGGGTGTCTGTGCACTGTATCACTAATTAAATCTATTATATTATGCATTAGAAAGTCCTCAGAACAAGTTTGAAGTAGGTCATGATAAAGAAAGTATGGCTGTTCTGTCTGGAAAAGCTTTTTCACAAAGGAGGTTGTTGGTCAGGTTTTTGGTCCCAACACTTTGTCGGTCAGTGGTCTGTTCTGTAATACATGAAAACATACACAAACAAGAAAAGAACTCACATGACAAACTCTCCCAATCTGTGCATACATTGTATGTACAGTGGCTTCAGAAATACTTTATTCAAGTTATTTTTACCTATTAGAATATGCTCACTAACCCAATATGACAAAGTGAAATAAGTAAAAAAAAAACAACGCTGTTATTGCTGCTATAGGAGCTTCTAAAGTACTGAATACTTGGTCTGAATACCTTCATAAAGAGATCTCAATTTCTGATTCTGCATACATTTGTAAAAATGTATAACCTCATCAAGGAGGTTATGTTTTCAGCCATGTCTCTTTGTTGGTTGGTTTGTGGTTTTATTGTTGATTCATTTGTCAGCAGGGTTACGCAAAAAACACTTAAATGATTTCCACCCATGTTTGTGGAGTGATGGGCCCTGGGCTCAGGAGGAACCCGTTACATTTTGCCACAGAATGCAGATTAAGGTGTGGATATTTCTCTAACTTTCATGAACTATGTTTCATGGCAAATGGGTTATTCTCTCATTTATTCTTGCCAAAGTTTTGCAAGCTTCTCAGATCCATTTAAGTTAAAAACATATTTTCACATTGAATATTGAAGTGTAGATTAACAGGCATTGATATTTAGATGTACAACACAATAAAGATGCGCAAACAGTGAAAGTATAGAATATTTTCTAAAGTCACCATAACAAATCTGTGTTTAGTTATGGTTGTGGACATGTTGTTACAGTCTGACATGGTTTATACACTATCTTGACCATTTGAACCAAACCATCAAACTATTAAAGATAAATGAAAGGATAACCACTTATTATAGGGACTTAGGATAAACTGATGATCCACAACCAGACATTTTTATCTTAGTCAGTTTTTGGTATCCCTTGGAAACACGACATAAAGGCTCCACATTCTGTTGTGATTTGGCATTCATTCTTTTTAAGACTTTTTAAAGCAGCATGATTTGCTATCAATAAGCAATAATTTATGAATATGACCATCATGAATCATTAGTCATGAGTCAGACAGTATTGCAGTATGGTAAATACTATTTAAACTATTTATGGATACTCTGAAGAAGACACCTATCTCTGATTGCAGTCGGTCAGGACACCCTAATTTAGGTCCAGCGTACTGAGTTCATTGTGCAATGTTGGGGAAAACAGTATCACTCTGTGTGTTTGTGTGTGTGTGTCTTTGAACACTCTCATGATTAGTGTTCTCAGTGACTGGCTGGCTGATGGGGTTGATTTGTCCGACAGTGCTGTGTGTCAGACAGCCTCAGCGACCGCACTGGAGAACATGAGTGAAGGAGCGGATAATTGATAGTGACAAGGCGCTCCCAGCCTTAATTGCTGCTGGTGAATTAGATTACCTTTTCAAAGTGCCTTCATTAGCAGAGGGAGAGCCATACCAATGGTCCCCTGATTGGCCTCATATTGTTTTGCTGTGAACCTGCGCTGGGAGGGCACCGGGATGTGTGTGTATGTTTGGGGTGGAGTGTGTGTGTTTGTTGTGGTTGGTTTGAAATTGCTCACTAATTTGTGCAGCTCTAGTTTGACTGTGTGTACACGCATCATATGTTACACACACACATCCAGTGTCAATAATGTCAGGTTGTCAAAGTGACACATTTAGCTTCAAGTGTTAATCTGTTTTTATGGGCCACTGGGTTCTTTGGGTTTGTGCGTCTGTGGGATTTTTGCTGCTACCCCAGTGCAGTGGACGTAAGTCGTAAGTTGCATTTAAAAATTAAGCAGCAGTGTGTCTTTTCAGAAACACTATCCTGGTGAGAAAGGCAAGAGAGAAAGACTATTTAAGACCTGACTGAATATGAGGTATACTGGTAGAGACTCCAAACTATGCCATGCAAATATTAGACAGCAGGTAAAGTCAGTGATAAGTCATTAGGCATGATAAAGTGTTAGTCAGAACTCCCCACTGGTGTGAACATGTGAGCGACAGAGAGAGAGCGAGTGCACATTATCCTTTCACAGCCACAGGATCAGCACCATGGAGAGCGACTCAATGCACAGTCCCAACAGTCTGGTCACAGTGACACCTCATATCAGAGTGTAAAGATTTTAAAATGTACATAGTCCTGTGGTCATTCTCTGTACTTGATTAAATGTTGAACAATTACCTTCTTTGCAACATCTGATGTGAGATTTGTCAAAAAAACAAAAACGACTCAGAAAAGAAAATGTCCTTAAAATTAAGATTTGTAAAAATACACTTTTCTCTCAAAGACGATCTCACTACAGCTGCTGCCACATAAACTAATTCTCAGCAGAAACTGAAATGACCGAGAAAGAACATTTTCTGGTTGTATATGTGTTTGTCATGTTTACTTGAATTTAAATTATACTACATAAATCATACAAATAATACAGTCCAGGATGGAGACAAATTTGAGGAGGGGAGGGAATGAGAAAGGGGGGAGAGGGAGGTGGGTGGATGGGTGTTTAGCTAGTGGAGAGTATGGTGGGTGTGAGAAGAAAGGAGTGCAGTCTTCAGCCTGGAGAGAGATACAGTTGCTGTTTATTTGGAGCGGTACATTTGAAGAGCCGGACTCCAGCTTCTCTCCTTTCCAGACGTTTTCTCCAAAATGTCCTGCATCCTGACTCCAAAGAATCCATTCTGGAGCCCAAGATGCTGTTCCTGTCAGTCATATCCTTCTCCTTCTCCTGCAGGTTTTGCTGTAGGTGGCTGTTTGTGACTTGACACTGTTTTAAAAGGCCCTGCAGCTGCTCCTCTCCTTCTCCTGGACAGCTGGACAGGTGCTCCAGCTGAGCAACGGAGGGGTCTCCCTGAGCTTCTTTGAGCTTCAGGTTGTTCTTAAACTGAACTTCTTCAAGTCGTGTTTCTTTCACAGCAGGGTTTCTGCGATGGAGCCCAGTCTTTAGTTTGAGGGCCAATGTCTCACCAGCACTCAGCCTTTCTTTAAGCTGCTGTGTTTCCATCAGATGAACCTTCTCCCTGTGCTTCATGGCTGCCTCCTCACCCAGATCCTGTTGTTTCTTCTTCTGGTTCAGCTTCCTCTTTGCCATGTCTAATTTCAGAGTGAGAAAATAAACCTTGTTTTCAAATTTGACAAGGTCACAGCAAGTCTCCTCTATCTTATTCATCATGGCAATGAATCTCGACTCTTCAGCTGCTGCTTTAGATGTATGTATGCTGGTTGAAAAAGAGTGTCCCAGCAGTTGTCTCAGATGAGATTTGCTCCTCTTTATCTTTCTGGATTTGTCCTGTTGACGGTTGGCTTGACCTTGTCTCTACTGCTGTACATCGTCACTTTGTGTTTTATCTTTAGAAGGTGCTCTCCAATTCCTCTTCTCTGTATTTGTGTTCTCCAGTTTTGACTGCTCTCAGCAGTGGCTGTGTGTATTGTCGGCATGCAGAAACCTTCCACCATAAGAACGCCCTCTGTGTTCCATTAAATCATAGAAAGTGTGACGTCACAGTAAGATCAGAGCCACAATTGTAATTTTTTGTTCAGAATTTCATTCCTTTCAGTGTTTGTTTTGAAATCGTTATTGAACAGATTGCATGTTTCAGACACTTTGACAATAAATGGTAAATGGTTTCTATTTATATAGTGCTTTTCCAATCTGAAAGTGTTTACAGTACAGGTTGTGACATTCAACCATTCACATTCATACAGTGCATCTAAGTGCAGCACTTTTCTATAAGATAGGGCAATTTTTGGGGCTGAGTATCTTGCCCAAGTACTCGTATGCTTGTGGAATAGGGAAGATACTGTGTAGAATATGTAAAACAAAATCAAATACGTAAATAAATGAAACAAAGAAATAAAAAGGCATATTTTATAATTTCATTTAGTACACAATTTACATGCAACACATATTGTAACGTATTACGGCCGGTCGTTATAAAACTTTTTAAACTATTCTTCATTTTTGCTTGTGCAACTAGTGAAATCAAAGTTCCAGGTTAGTTAGTTGTCGAAGCTTGAAACTCAGATTCTCCTGTTAAAGAGAACTATCTGCCGCCCTGCTGCCAGTATTAGAAAGGAGCAGTGAAAGTAGAGAGTTATCATTCCAGGCGTTGATGGTGACATGAGCATATTCTTAAAAAAATAACTTTATGTCCAAACCCAAAAGTCCAAATCCTTACCCGCTCTACATCCCCTGCAGCACCAGTTTCAGCCTCATCTTCTTCATCCCATTTCCATATCTGTTTCCAGTCACTGCTCCATCACCAACCCCCCTGGCAGGCCCCATCCCCAAAAACCCACTGGCATCCTCTGTCCCTGTCTCATACTTCATCCCTGCCCCAGCCAGCCTGACGCCCCCCTGCTGAGTTAAATGGAGTGTGCCGGTGTCAGGGAGTCGCGTGTGCGCAGTTCAGTACAACTCGGTGCAGCTCGGCTCAGCTGGGCTGCTATAGCGTTATGAACTTACTGTGTGATTATTGTCAGAGCGAGACTCCTCCACCCAGGAGGTCCGCACTGATGGGCACCATGTCACCAGGTACAGCGAGCAATGGAAGGTGAGATGAGAGAGAGCAAAGGAGGAATGAACAGTAGGGAGAGAAACGAGAGTGAGGAAAGCAGAGAAGAGAAATGGTGTTGCCATTGGTTGGCTGGGATTGATGGAGAAAGGAGAGAAAGAAGATAGAGGAAAGAGAACAAGCGAGGGGGGGGGGTGTCATCAAAGGGAAGAGAAAGCCAAGTTGAGCAAGGAAAGCCTGATGTATACCTATCACAGCAGACAAAGACAAGGGAAGACACACAGGGAGTGATATAAAGAGGGAGAAGCAGAAGAATAATGTGCCGGGAGAAGAAAGAGAAGCAGCAGGGAAATCAGCAGAGGAGAGAAAAAGAGGGATAGATAGGGAGGGTGGGTAGAAAAGAAAGGCAAAGAGAGAAATTAGAGAGAAAAATTTCAAGCGAGTGATGTGTGCTGTGATTGTTTTCTCTCTCTCTTGCTCCCTCTCTGCCTCTCTCTCTCAGTTTCTCTCTAAACGGTCGGGATGTGGCCTGTATCTCCCGGCAAGAAGGAACTCAATTTGGGACAATTTACTCTGCAGTCTCAGCCCTGATGCACCTCAGGGACAGAGAATAGAGAGAATGAAAGTGAAGGAAGATAGAATCAGCCAGCCGCATACACACACTTACATTCACACACATCGTGCGCCTTGCACACAATTGCTGCCGAGTAGATTTCACTTAGTTAGTTCTAACTCTCCCAGGTGGTCAATACGATTGAGTTTATAAGGCTTGGAAATGAAAAGCCCAGGATAAAGTTAGATAAACTGTGTGCTATTTGATTTCAGCCCACCTCTTGCAGAGAACCCACACAAGATAGATGGCCAGAGGGGATACACTGAAATCATGTTGTGCAAAGGGGTCATTTGGGTGATTAGGCTACACACTACCTTTATTGTCCTCTCTGTAATAATGAAAACACTTGCATGATTTACCAAATGCATCTTTTTTTGCAAAGGGCACTCAACCAAGCAATTCTCACATCAAATGCCACGTTGTGTCACTCTGAAATTGTGGGCTTCTCTAACCTGGCCACACTTTCTGTCTCCATGCTGACAGGTTGGCAGCCTGGAGGGTGTGTACAGCCTGAGAGACAGCAGGGGGCGCTCTGACCGAGCCACCTTTGAGAGCAGACTTGCGACTGCAGCAGGGGTGAGTGTTTTTTAACTGTACCAATAAATCAACACTCTGCTAAATAAAATGGGATCTGGGGAGTGGATCAAGATGCACATTCTCAAAAGAACTCTGAGGTTGTTTTGTTTTTTTTCTGGCCAGACTTGCTCTGTCAGTGTAACTCAGCGGGAAATGGATTTGTGACTACAGCAAATCAGAGTGTTCAGCTACTTAGACGTGAGTGTTTGATACATTTAACATGGACACGTCAAGGTGAATTCACACTCTGGCATCGGTTCTGATTTTACACAGCATGTATATGCAAATGGGAGTTAATTCGGCTGGCGTTGCTGTTTTAATCAGGGTCTTGTGTTGATTAGCGAGAAGGGGGGAAAAAAAGAAAAGAAAAGCAGAGCCGTGTGGTGAGTAATGGCTGAAAGTTGTTTACCTTGCTTGTGTATCTCGTGTGCCTGTTCCACCCGATATCACTTTGTGCCACCGTCCCTCCCCTCCCTCCCTCGCCACCTCAACAAGCCTTTCTGCGCACAATGCTGCCTCCTCAACGGGCCCCCGTTGCCAGGGAAACCGTCACCCGCTGAGACATCCCATGACAGCCCAGGGTGAGGGAGGAGGAGTGGTTCGGGAGGAGCGGTCAGAGATGCGGCCTTGGTGCTGTCCTCTCCCCAGGGTTCACCAGACCTCTGGCCCTTCCCTAACACACTGGTCCTTCAGTGACACACAGATACAAACACACAAGGCAGCGCACTGTTTATAGACACACACACACACACACACACACAATGCAGCAAAACACATGAGCAAGAAAAAGTAAAAGAGAGAGAGAGGATTCCAAACTTTCTGATTCAGACTTATCATCTGAATCAGTATGCGTGTGATTAATTGAAGTAATTTATGCGCAATCTTCAGTGACTCCATGTATGGTTCATGGTTTCATTAAACTGTAACTTTAATTATTTTTCTACCATGGTAACTTTAGGTGAAAATGAATTTGCACCCCCAAAACCTCCTACATTTTGTAATGAGTCTTAAATGTAATGGATTACACAAATAATGTTTCGGGATAATGAACAATTGCACACTTGGACACTGCAACTCCTCACAAAACACTCTTGCATTTTTAAATACCTTTCCATTGAGCTCATTTCTAACACCACTACGTTTAACCGAGTAGAAAATCCTCTTCAATAGTACAACCACTTTCTTGTCCTTAAATCAATTAGCCTTACAGAATCTACTTTAATTGCATTTTTAGGCTGAAACACTCAATATTGTAATAGCTTTATGGAAGAAGTATTTATTGTGGGTTGTGTGTTGCCAAGCATAATGACAGTGTGTTAGCTACAGTAGCTGGCCATCTGCCAAAGCCTGAGCTCCATCCGCCCACCTCTGATCAGACCTCTGTCTACACAAACCTGTGTACTGCCTCTCACTCTGCATCACACACTGTACTTTGCATTGCATGGCAGGTGGGTTACATTATAGAGCTCACTAATTGCGGCACCATGTCAGGTGGAGACAGTTATCGTTGGTTTATTGCATCTTAAACTGTCTTCTGAGGTAAAATCACCACGACTATCTACAGTAACATGTTCAAAACTAGACCTGGGATGGAATATACAGTTTTCATTGGTTACTCTGCAGAAATGCTTAATTTGGCAGACAGTGTTGGTGTGTTTGCTATAATTCTGAGTAAGATTTTGAACTTGTGAAAGCATTTTCTGGCAAAACCACATCAAGCTATGTCTGCAGAACATCAGGACAGATGTCCAGGTTGCATCATCTGAATCCAGTGTGAAAGATCGGAAACAAAAGAAAATGAAATAATATATATGAATGTAATGAGCTCTCACACATTGATTTATTTTATTTTTTTAAATAGATGACATTCTTGAATTTCACAATGTGTTAAACAAGCCTGGCTGAACAAGTTATATTTCTTTATTTGATAATACAATCACACAGTCAACATCACACAACTGAATTAAAGGAAGTAGTCTCTCAGCTTATTACTTTTTTTTGCTAAGTTTCTAGACTTAACATACATGAAGGCTGATGATGGACCGAAGGGGGAGGGGCTTTGCAACCCATCGGCATCACAGACATTGCAGTGGGAATGAATACACTTCTGGTTGAGTGACATATGAACACAAGGTTAATCTTTGCAGATTAATACAATGTTTCATTATCTATAGTTCCATACCAATTGAACAAACTTTGACCTGCTCCTGAACATTTGTGTAAGTGGGCCTTGAGTGTTGTCTACTGCTCATTTTCCATTGTGTGTGTGGCCTTGCCTCTCTAACCTGATTTAAGTGGAATCTGACCATTTAAGTGACATAACACACTCGCTGGATTAAGTCAATACAATAACCAATAGCCATGTGATAAACACCATATTCTTCTTAATATATTAGAGTATGCAATTCTGCCACTAATATGATGTAGCAATATGAAAATTGCCCAAACATTATATGAGCTGTGTTTATGTTTTGCACAATCAATTAACTGATGTAATAGAGTAACATGTTAGGCCTTAAAAGTCACAAATACAAGTAGCTCCATCCTGTTAAACAAAAAAAACTGTCTAACAAGTGAAGATGGTGATGATGATGATGATGATGATGATGTGGAATGAATGTAAACATAATGCACAGTAATATAAAAGACAGAAATGGTGGAAACTATTTTATTTCATTTTCAAAATGAAGATCCTTTCAAAGGTAAAACCTTTCACTTCAGCCCATGTCTGTGATTGTCTTCCATTAAACAGGAATAATAGACACCCTCCATAAATCAATAGGAATTGCAGCAACCACTGTCGCTCATATCAAAGAGTGGATGTGGTAAAGCAGTCCATAGGAATGGAGCTCTGAGGCTCACATATGGAGAGCTGTATGATAACAGCTTATTGTTTACAGGATAGACACACACAAGCCAACACATGCCAACACACACACACACACACGCTGCACACAGAATGGAAGTCCGTGGTGGTTTCTCAGATGAGGGGGAGGTGGTTTTGCCGCCGTGTAATCCCGGCCGACGCTGCCCTCTGTCAGCAAAGCAACAATCAGCTGTTGTATTAATCGCGCTACTAATGACATAATTAGCAAAGCTGTGGAAAAACAGATCAACATATACATGTGAGGATAAGAGACCACACACACACAAAACACACAAGAATTCAGACAGCTAACATAAATATGCACAATAACATCGAACATATGCCTGAGAATATAACCACACAGGAAACCACAACTCTGTGCATTCATACGACTGTGACAGTGTTACAGGACTCTAGTATAATCTCAGCGTTTGTTCATGTTGTTCTGTGAACCTTGTTTACTTCGGACCCCTCCTCTCCTCAGTGACCCTCGTCCTAACTCTCCTAACCATCATACCTCATGCAGTTTCATCCTCAAACGCACAGTTGTGACTCTGACTGACCTTTTACAAAATGTCTCACAAAATAAACCCCTGCCAGCTTCTGACTTAAACACCCCACTCCCTGCTGGTGTGCTACACACACTAAATGCACATGTAGAGAAAGCAGCGGTTTGCAGTTTGTACCAGTTTTCTGATGTACATGTTTATTTTCTTGTCTGAACAGCTGCCTACAGTTAAATTAAATGCTTGGAGGCCCCAGCTAATTGTCACAGCCACTTTAACCTCGAACAACAAGACTCTCTGTGCAGAGAGAAGTCAGACACATATACTGCAGACCTGGTTTTAATCTGTGCTGATGTAAACTTAAAAAATGTTATGTAACAAGTGATCAGTTTTCTCATAGTAGAAGATGTAACCATCGGGAGCAGGAGCAGGTCAATCAAACATGGCTCCAACTCTTTTTGAAGTTGTCTTACCCAAGAAATTTAATGTTAGCTCATGATTGGAATAAGAAATATAAAAAAATGGGAATGGAACAATCAGGAGTTGATTTTATTTATTTTTTTGCCTTGGTGAAAGACAAGTGTGTAACTATGCTGTGCCACCAAATCTAAGTACCATCTAAAAGATAGTAGAAGAGCCAGACCACACACCATCCACTGGAAATCCAAAGATAAAGAAGGAAATTCGTGCTTTGAAAGTTTACGAGCTAAATCGTAGGTGAAGGCCCAGACCCATTTCACAAATCCTGTGACTCAAGATGCAACTACTCAAGCTTCATTTTGGGTAAGTCACCTCTTGACTGAACCCAGGAAGCCTTTCACAGATTGTGATCTCCCTTGAGCTGAGGGTCATAATACAATGAAGGGCCATTTACGCCTTCAAAACCAAAGATGAAATCAAAACTGCTCTCACAGCAAAGTGCTGCAGTGACTTACTACCTGAGAAAAAAACCTTTCTGTCTACAAGAAACGAGAAGCACGAGCAACTGTCAGATGATTCGTGGCCTCTTGAACTGGAATCTCTGAAAACTGTACACCATCAACCTCAGGCTCTAGGGGAAAATAACAAATTCAGACATCATGGTTAGTTAGACCTCATGGCAGACATTGCTGCATTTGTCTCAAACCCCTTGATGAAGAACGGTTTGCAGCCAAACTGCAAGTATTTGCTTTGCCAAGTGGAGTTGACATGGAAAGAGTTGATTTGCACAATAAATTCAAGCTGAAAGTCAGATGAAGTGTGACATAGACTATTGTGGACTCATCAGCAGAGAGAAGTTTCCTCTCCTCGCTGCATGTGCTCTGAGAGCGAGGGCCTACTTTGGATCCACTTACCTCTGAGAAATGGCGTAGTAATCAAATTGAAGTACAGGAGCCGTCCTACTGAAACACACCTCACTACAGCATGTCCGACTGGCTGCACAGCACTCAGACACTATTCAGTCATAGCCATTGCACCGACATGCGTCAATAACGTGACGGCTACAGTTTTGCCTTCTGATGGCGTTGTGAAAAATTATGCTAGACCAGATGTGCCACTGAACTGCACTCAGTTAAATTAAACTGACTGAGAATTTCGTTAGAGCACATTATTGCTCTGCTTTCTAAAATGCTCATGCTAAATGTAGTAACTTCAGTGTGTGCATGCTGTATGATCTGTGTGTGTAATTGTTTTTTTTAATATACTATGAAAAAACAATTTTCTCTATAATAATATATAATTTCTGCCTGTATGTTGTTAATATAACATATTTTAGATTGTTGCATTTGTCAGCTTCAAAAACAAAACAGGTGGCAAGTAAAAAAGCCTTATTAAGTTTTCACTGACTTAGTTCCATCTTGATGCTACAGATGTGTCTCCCACCTATTCCTCTGTCTACAGGACAGAAACATTAGAATGTTGCCTCTATGCCTCTTCTCTGCTGTTTTTTGTGCTCTTCTTTTTCTCCACCCCTTATTTTTCTTCCTTGGCTATTTTTTTTTTTTTAAACTCTAGTCACATCCGCAATCCCGCGGCCCTATAAGGAGCTTTCACGCTTTTTGGTTTGCTTTAGATGTTTAATACCCACTCTCTTTTGTGTCAGGGAGCCGGAGAGGCGTTAAGAAGCGCTGATAAACCCCACTTAGATCCCTTCCTGGCCCGTCACCCCGGCCTGCCAGGCCGCTTTAGCAGGGAACTGATCTGTGACGGGCTGCCACTCAAACTGAGCACTTCTGAAGGCTGACACAATGGAGTGAGCACCACACCAGAGGGCCCCAGGGTGGGTAGGGTAGGGGGGGGGGTGAGGAGGAGAGAAGGGAGAAGAGGCCAAGAGGTGCCCGAGAAGAAGGCTAGAGGAGGGGCCAGAGTGTATCTGCCTGCCATCTTTCTCTTCTCTTTGAATTCATGCTATTTTCTCCCTCCCTTCTATTACTGCTTTCCACTGTAGAGCTCACAGTTTGTTTTTTTAATTTCCAACGTGTCTCTTGGTTTCACTGTTAACCTTCTGGTTGGCTGTCACACAAACAATCCCCCTCTTCTGTCTTTTTTCTGCCTGTGGTCGGGGGCTATCAGTGTGGTATGTAGAGATGGGAGTTTGAATGAAGACGCAGAGAGTTGGTGGGTGTGGTTGAAGGGTTGAGGACCAGACGGGGATGAGCTGTGCATCAGGGTCTGGGTGTTTGTGGCACTGGGGGTCCTGCGGTGTTTTCACTGCTTGTGTAATGGTGTAACATATCCAGCCGGGGCTCAGCAGCGAGGCCAGGCCAGCCCTGGGATGGCCCAGTGTCAGGAAGCGCAGCGTTGTGATTGACAGGCGTTGGGTGGGGGGGGGCAGTGGTGAGTCTGGGGGTGTGTGGGGCATGTGACCACTGCCGCTGTCGCCATTACTTTCCCAAGGGGCTGTTGGTGGGTAGCGAAGCCCAAAATGTCAGCGCTGATATCTGTGCAGCTTGGCGCGTATCACACCTCTGCAGCTGCCTGCCATCCACCACATCCACTCATTCATGTAGAGACATGGGAGTATTATGTGCACACACACACACACACACACACACACACATTTTTCTTTCAATATTCACTGCCATTCTATAGAAATACACATTCATCATGGGATGTCTAACACACACACACAGTTTTACTCCCTCTATCTTACTGTCTTTCCTTTCCTCCTCCTGCACACATTCACTTGTGTTCTACCTCAGCCATTTCATCATGCAAGTGCTCAACTGCTCGCTTTTTCTCCCCCACTGCTGGAAAATGATTTGTCAAATTTCCCTATTTTTTATATTTCCTGCCTTTATCTTTTTTCTCGAATCTCGCTTCTATTTATTATGCGTCTTTTTCTGTTGGGTGACATTTTTAATGCATTTACACAGGACTTTTTATACAGAATGTGTAATGTGTGTTGCACTTGTGGTGTGTGTGTATGCTGCCTATATGTCACAGCTGGATGATGAATGCGCTGACAGTGGAGGGGTCAGTGTCACAGACAGTGTGGTCAATTGCCCCTCGTCCCCTGAGTCTAACCTTGAGCAACACTCCCTAAAGAGTCTCAATCTGCCATTAAGGCCCACGCCTGCACACACACACACACACACACACACACACACACACAGAGGTTTACAGACATTCCCTGGTGAGTGTGTGCCATTAGTAGCTGGCAGGGGCTGGTTTGACAGAGAGCGATTAGCTCCCTATCATGTGTATTGATCACCGTGTCCTGGCTGCTCCTCCAGAGGAGGGGCTCGAGGGTTTTTACAAGGTAGTAGACACACTCCCGCACACACACACACACGCACACACAGTTATATCCTTGTTATCTCTGTTGGTATGAACTGCTGTGTGTTTTTTTGTTATTTATTAGTTAAGCGTGCTGCACACGAGAGGATTTTCAACTCTTGACCGATTTTAAAAACGTGGGAGGACACAGACATGATGACAGATTTTAACGATTTTTAATCTATAGTGTAAAGCGTTTTGCGTGGTCAGCAGGACTCGACCATTTACCATGTTGGCTGAGAAGGCAGAATAGACTTATATATTTAGTGCTGGAGATGAGTTTGAAATGTATTTGTTGTTTTTAGTGGCAGCTGTACAAGTGTGCAACACCCGGTTGGTGACGCTTCCCAGTCAGCCGATTATGGTTATATTTCAAAATTGGGAGGCTCCAACTCAATCTAGCATTAGACTTAAAACTTGATGTAAAAGACACTGTTTAGAGTCGAATTTGAATGTTGGTGGTTGCGGACACCACACGAGCAGTATGGAGGCAGGGATTTTTTTTCTGTTGTTTTGTCACGTCATAGGAATCAGTTACTTCAATTGTATTGGATTTGGCTGCAACACTGTTTACCCCTGAGACTCCAAAAGAGTTGTGTGGATTCAAACACATCACACAACCCTGCATCGGCATAGTTATTTTTCGGTGAACTATCCCTTTAAGATTATTTTGTAAACCCGTCACACTTCAGGATTAGCTGGGCAGAATCGGCCTAAAACCGGCCTGATTATCCTCTAGTGTGCAGCAGCCCTTCAGGACATATTAAGGATGATTTTGCCATTTGCTTTTTCTTGTTTTGCATTGTGACGTTTGACACATGGCTGTCATTTGAAAAAATAGACATATTCTCTCAACAGTTTCTCTGTCATTATTGGAAAATATTTCCTTCGTAGAAAAATATTTTAAGACATTTTATGAGCTGCAAGGATGAGTGTGTGTTGACTATGTTTAGAGGAGTAACAGAGCACCATTGACTAAAACCTGTAATCTGTGTGAGAGTGTTGAATGCAGCTGTGTTCATTCATTTTCAGAACAGACACCTTTTCAATATGCTAAATGTCTGTTCAGTTTGGATACCTGCCTGGAAAGCTCAGTGATCCATGCCTACAAGTCCTAGTATTTTTTTCAATTGCAAGGGAGACCATTAACTTTGCTCATATGATAAATTACTACACATTTGGAATATGTGTATGGAAGCCCACTGTATGATTCAGGTCCATTATGTAGGTTCAGTGAGAATAGTTTTTAAATTTGCAGCAATGGCACAATAAAACAACTTAAAGACAAATGTGGTTTGAGCACACTTTGATAAAAAACTTTAGATGTTTCATAGTGGATGCATCTTCAGTTACCATTGAATTGAACATGTTGATTATACAGAACCAGAATACATCCATAATCTTGTTTTAGATAAACATTTTATAAAACAACGAGTTTTTCATTTTATTCCACAATCCACCATCGTGATCCACCACCATGATCACGAGTCATCACCTCTATCAGGATCCACTATCATGGTACACCATAAGCTGCCACCACCATCACGATCCACGATCCCCCATCACGATCGCTGATTTGCGATCCACCATCATGATTCATGGTCCAATACCACAATCTACGAGCCAGCATCTCGATCCACGATGTGGCCAAAGCAGCGGTCTTGGATCTGCAAACAATAAGGCACAAGGGAAGAAGTCAAGTCAGTAATATGAGAAATGTGATAAAGAGAGAGAAGAGGAAAGAGAAGCTCCATGTGTCAGGTGTCCCCCGACATTTTAGACCTATAGCAGCATTACTAAGAGCAGGTCCAAGACAAGGCTGAACCAGCTCTAACTATAAGCTTTTTCGAAAAGGAAGGTTTTAATTTGACTCAAACATAGAGAGGTGAACTGCAACTGGGAGGTGAGTCCACAGGAAAGGAGCTTGATAAATGAAAGGCTCTGGCTCCTACTCTACTTTTATGAATATATAAACCCCATGGTAAACACGTGTAATAAAAGATTTTCTCCAGTATGTATGCAGTAGTATTTAACTGAGCTTACTCAATTTTTTATTTAATCTCTTTAATCAATATGCTCAGCCTAATATACTGTGAACATTTATTTGAGTACATTCACAGAACTGTACATGTATCACATCCACTTCTTGGTTCCGAACAGCTTCAAGCTCTTGTTAATTGAGTCTAATTGAAGAATATGAAGGGGGAATAAAGCTAGCAGGCTTTTAGGACATAAAAGACTGCAGCCGCCTCTCAATAGTATTTATTTTCAACCTCTTCCACTCAGATTTAAGAGGACAATAGTGGGCTGACACTGATATGTGTGTGTCTGTGATCTGCTGTTTGATTCAGTGTGCCCACCTTCACAAGGACCAGCCTCTTATCAGATCAAAGCTGCAAGCAGCAGCCTATGAAAGAAATTGCGCGTGCGCGCAGTGGAGGACAGAGGCGCACGAGGTGGAAGTGTTTTCCTTGCTTTTAACCCGGGACAAACGGACTGCAAACGACAGAGCAAACAAGTACTCTTTGAACTAATGAAGAGGAAACCTTTTACTTTCCTCCATAAAGATGCCCGACTCTCCCTCTGCTCTGGATTTCCCTCTCTTTCAAACCGTGCAAAGCTGGATAAAACAAAATATTTCATTACCCCTGTGCATTATTATTAGGGCTGTAGCACATGAGCATGTATACTGTGTAACCCAAGGTGTGGACACTAAACTTGCTGAAGTGAGGCAAATGCAAACCAGACTTTGGAGTATATGTATCACACAGTAAAAATGAGTAATATTTTAGTGATTGACTAAAGTCAACATTATTTTATATTGTCCTTAAAGTGATTTGTGTTGTGATTTCCAGGTTCACTGGTTACAGAGGCAGCACAGTCATTACAGAGAAAAGCGGGTTCCTGTGAAAGGACTGGACCACAGCAATGCTCACAGTAAGTTTTCACTAAAATGTTTCCCCCAATAACCTCTTTTACTTTACTAACTCACAATTTATCAGGAACAACACGTTTTTTCCAAATTTCTTTTCTGAAATGTAGTTTCGACCTTTAAGAATGAAGCTGTCTGATGAAACCAGTCATATGTACATTGTTGTGCAATCATTGACTTTTGCCCGATGATAGAAAAGTGACAGAAAGAAAGAGAGATGGTGGATGTATCGTGCACTCTTTTGTGCGCGCGCGCGCGTGTGTGTGTGCGTGTGTGTGTGTGTAACCCATGCACATGTGTGAACCACATGAACTTTTGAAGTCTAATGTTTCTCAGTATTTCTGAACTGATGCTTGCCAACGTTGAATATTGCGTGCCAGTTTTAAATATCTCAAAATTCATGCCAAACACTGTTTCTTGGCAGGGTGGAAAAGCCTCATTATATCACAGTAAACTCTATTAAAGCACAGGGGGCAGTTATTAAAAACTGTATTAGTACTGGGTGTAATTGTACACAAAATCAACAGTTTTATGAACATTTTTGAACATTTTTTTCTCAGGAAAAGCATGAGTTATAGAGTAGATTTTGCAATGTGACATTTAAATGTTGCTCATTCATCACAATTCTTTCTAAAAAATATATATGGTCAGTAATACTCCATCATATGAATTAACACATTATTTAACACATTGTAATTTCTTTGCTTTACTTTAGGCAGAATATTTATCTGTAGATAGAGCCAGGCTGGATGTATTCCCCTATTTCCAGTCTTCCTGTTGGATTATAGATCCTCTCATCAAAATGATTTGTCTTGGTGTGTTTTCTTTATGTATCTTTAAGATAGTGCCCCTTGGTCTTTCAGTCAATGTATCCACTAACCTAGTGGGTCCAAATAGATACAGGAGCAGATATTGCAGAAAGTCATTAGCCAGTGTAACAAGAAATAATAAAAATATTTTAACACAGAGATGTTAAAATTATTATTGTGGACTCTTATATCTTTTGTCACTTTTATCGTAATGTATTTATGCTGGTCAGTGTGAATGGGTGTTTGCAATTTGGTGCAACTTGTTTCCTAACATCATATATGAGACTAATTATGGAATTCCTTCTATACATGCTAAGATCTGGTCCTAATGAAAGTGTGAAGGCTAATTTATCAGTAATTAACTGATTCACAGAGAGCCCTGAACCTCAGATATGCATTTACTGAGTAGAAGCATTCAGGACTAATACATGTGCTATTACAATCCTCTACCAATGCTTGAAATATACATACCCATACGTGTTTGTGTGCAGCATTTTATTCCAGTCTGAAAAAATAGATCCTCCATTCACAATTGTGATGTGGATGTGTGAATTCTTTAATACATACTGTGCAGTATATTATGAAACAAACTGATCATCGTGAAAAAGAGAGGGAGCAAAAAATGAACCGCAGTGATATGGAGTGCAGTGCAGGGGTGAAACAATATGAGGAAACAGAGAGAGAGAGGCAGTGAGTGTAACACGAAGTGTGTATGGAGAGAGAAGGGCAGACCTTGATGAGCTGATAGCACATTCATAGACAGCGAGCCAAGCTGTGCCACAGCAATGATATGCTAATGATATGGTAATCTGCCAGCAGCATTCCACCTCACTGGAGAAAAAGGTAATCTGGGAGGTCTTTCACCATTGGTTGGAGACAAGGGACTTCCTGGAGTCATAGTTCAAGACTAGAAAACTCACACCTCCATTCTCACGTGATGGATGTGTGTGTGCTTACAGGTTCCCCAAGGAGGGAGTATGCAACTGACAGGCACCCTGAGGAGAGGAAGAGTGACCAGTCCCTCACCTTCAACGACCCGCTCTGGCCCATGCAGTGGGAGCTGGTGGGTGTGTTTGTTTGCATGTGCGTGTGTGTGTGTGTGTGTGTGTGTGTCTGTCTGTGTGTGTGTGTGTGTGTGTGTGTGTGTGTGTGTGTGTGTGTGTGTGTGTGTTCGTGTGTGTGTGTTTGTTCACTGGGCTTATCTGGAAGTCTCCTCTCTCTGTCCTCTCAGCTCTCGTCCTCACGGTGAAGGATGTTCCTCTGACAGACTTAAGTCAGGCAGGCTTTCATGTGTGACTGTAGGGAGAGAGACGGAGGATAGAGAGAGGTAGGGAGATTATGGGGAAAGAGAGAAGGGGAGAGAGAGTGAGAATGAGAAGGGAAGCGAAGGGGGTCGGACATGTTGAACTGAGACAGATGTCGGGGATTGATGAGGCCTGTAGCAACAGTGACACATAACTGGGTTTCAACAACAAGACAAGCTCATCCCTTCAGCAGCGCCTTGTTCTCACTATTTGACCAATATGGAGACCAACAGGAGAAGAGAACTGCCGCGTTTGGGCATAAAAATAACATTATATGCTCTAGAATAAACAAAAAATAAAAAAGTCACTTCAATACCTGACTTTTTAGAAGCTCCTTCTATTCCCATAATAATCAAAATGAGTTCTCCACCAAAATAAATTCCCCCTCGTCAGCTTGATCAGAATAAACTGACCCATCAAAGAAATTTGATTCATTCGGAAAAAGCGGTGCGTCTTTAATGTGAAGGGATAACATTTTTCATGTTAATGTTTTTAAAGATCACTTCCTATTTTTGTAACATCCATTCTATCCCAGCACAAGTGCACTTAAATCAAGTCAAAGATGTTCCCCTGGGCAGACATGTCCCTGCCTCCCCTACTAGTTGTCTTCTCTGTGAGAGACCATCTTAGACATGTTTAGTCCCTTTGTGGAGGTAAGTAGCTACTCTGATAAAACTGCTTAAGCAAAACTCATATCAAAAGTTGAGTTTAAAAGCACAGCAGGGAGCTAATAAATACGATGAGCGAATGTGTTCCTGGAGGGAAAAAGAACTTCAGCAAAATATTGTGATACAGTTTCATACATACATCTAATATTGGTAAGTTCTATCTAAGGACAAACTCAAATGTGTCTCAACACAAGCAGCTGTGCAAGACATTTGCCTAAAGAATGCAGTCAAAAATTGGACAAGCTAAATCTTTATGAACAGATTCTGCTTGTGAATATGAAGAAGGTGAGGGGCAAGATTTTGGAAATAAAAGCCGTCTGGTTTCCGTTTCCCATTTGACCAATCACATTTGAGCAGGCTTTGGTTTCCCGCAGGTAAATAAGAGGGCAAGAGGCAGCATTGACTAAAAGTCTTGAGAATGATCAGCTTTTTAATTGATCATCTTTCACACGCAGAAAGCTGTTATTAAAAAAAAGATAAATAAAACTCTTGGTAGTTGTGAAAAATTCCAGTCGTGCATGTTATTAGATTATCGCATCGTTGATTGTTGAACTGTTAACATCGTACAGCGAACTGAAGATGGAGTCATGGCTGCTGTCTCCACCAGAAGCCCCAAAAATAATGTCTATT